>NC_137456.1:47015090-48512008 GCF_964235325.1 Thermobia domestica
CTCACCTTTTAACAATCAAGGCTAACAGCTACAGAGAAATATTGAATTTTAAAAGTAATTGAATATTATATAAATTTCTTGTTAGTCACATAAATATAAATTACATGAATATTAAAAAGTCACTACAGACAGCCAGTAAATGAATTCTCTATTTTACATTATTCTAATTAAAACAGTTTATGTCTCATGCACTTTTTGCTCAAAACTGTTTTACATGATTTCTTGGACTTCGAGTAAGCAATAGGGGCCGCGGTGGCTCAGTGGTAGAGCGTTCACCTCTGGTGCTTGGTGTCCCGGGTTCGATCCCGGCCCCCGCCAAGTGAACTTTGTGGTGGACAAACACCGTGTGCGTGGGTTTCCTCGGGGTTCTCCCGTTTCCTCCCACTTTCTTCATTCAACCATTTCATTTATTACTCATCATCACCGTCTCCTTTAGCCTAACCGGCATAACCGTGGGACGTAAAACTCAAAGATTTCATTTCATTTTTTTTTCTAGTAAGCAATAGTTGTAGTCATGTTCATGCGATCAAACAAAATGTCTCAGGTCGAATTGCATACAGAATACTGCATAACAACATAACCAAGGAAGTTGCACACAAGTTTCTTTAGCCTCCGGTAGTAATCACGGATAAAAACTGCACAACTTCCTCGTGGCTCAATAGTCAGCGTATGCCGCGAGAAACTCGGGTTCGATTCCCGGTGGGAGCTCACGTGATTCAGATCCCACGTTAAGCTGTAGGTTCACGTCTCATATAGCCACGGTACTGAATGGAACGCTAAACGCCAAATAAACCAACAAAATCTGTAGGTCATGACTCTATGGAAGTTCTTAGAAGAATTCAAGGCTTGTGAAAATGGTTTTGTACAAATTTCTCGGCTGTTTAACTAAAGCACTTTTTCATTTATTTATTTATTTACTTAAACTTACTTTTATTTTGCGTATTGTTCATTTACCTCACCTTCTTATCTTTGATAAAAGGTCATGTGTCGATCTAAAATATCAGCACCAATTAGCCTGCAAGTAGTAAAACTGAATACACCTTCCTTTTGTCTATAGAGAAGTCACAGTCCAATCTTGACACGATACTTACAGCTAATTGAACAAGAAACTCATCAAGTAGTTTCACTGCCTCCAAAGACCCTTCACTAATTGGAGTTCGAATACTCTGCAAAGATGGGGCTTTATGTTCGGCACAGGATCTCACAGAGTTTCCTGAAAGATAATAATGCATGAAATGGTATGGGATAATATAATGATCCACTATTAAGTCGATATTTTTAGTACACTATACATTTCATTAATGAAATTGCAATGGCTGCTTTCAATTGAATAATATACTATAGTTCTTGCCATTTTATATTTCAACGTGAGCACCAACATTAGTAACACACCGATTCACACGGAGTCAACGTTCATGAGAGAATGTTGAAACATATCGTTTGACATGAATGTTTTTGAAAGGGAATCAAGCTCGGGTACCAAACTATAGTTATACACTAACATTTTGTAATATCTCCACATTCTGAACATATGTAGAAACATAAGTCAACATATATACCAACAAACCTTTTTTCTTCTTTAACATTTGAATTTTTTTTATTTAATTTGTTCTACTCTCAAAGCTTAAGTAGTAACACTTTCCAGTATTCTTCAAGCTTCTTTATTTTTGAAGATAATTTTCTTTTCCGGTCTTGGAAGACTGAATCTCCTTTAACGCTAACCAATATCCTACGCCTCTTTCCCTAAAATCCAAACACAGCTCAACATACCTGCAACAATTACTCTCACAACTCTTGATTCTAATTCTTGTTCCTCGGGATCTCCCAGTTGTCCCGTAATCCAGTCTATTAACATCTGAAGTGGAAGCAGAGAATCTGCGCTGCCAACCATATCTATCCCGCTTAATAATATTAGGAACCTGTAATTCCAAGAAAGTTATCAACAGCTGAAATAACTTTCTACACGAAATGAAATAATTAAGATTTATTTACAATCGTATTTAAGAATTCATTCCTCTCCCCTGTCACCATTGTCAATCTATAAATGAAATAATTCAGAAAGGGGTGTTTGTCGTTGACTGGCACGAATCTAAAATCTTGCAGGTTGATATATTATTAAGATGTAAGTTGGATTTTAGAAGTGGATACAAGATTTGAACACCGTGTGTGGTAAACAAAGTGCAAAAGAAATGGAAACATCATTTTTCATGTGAAAGTGCCAAATGTGAAGTGCTGTAGAACGAAGCAATCATGGAAAGTGCCCGGTGGACCTCTAAATACAGTAATTTAAAAGGTGTAAAGATGCCTGTATTAGATTATTGTAAGTGCAAGGTATGTGCGCTTTTCTGTGATTTCTCAACATCTTCACTTTTGATACTTACTATGTTTACTACCTTTAGCAGTCTTCATTTAACACTACTACTACATAACACTGATTTTGCATAAATTACCTAAATTCACTTATTACGAAGTTACTGATAATATAAATTGCTTCTGAGATGAATATTGATCAGTGCCAGTTCAAGTTGAAAAGATGCCAACTTACAAAAAGATTAAAATAAATTAAAAAATAAAATAAAATAAAACTATACATATTTCTAACGCAGTGATACTAATTATTTACGCATTATTTTGTATTTTATAAAACACAGCCTATAGTAACAAACTCGTGCAATTTACATATACTAAGTACATTCATTTTCCCATGCATATTTTATCAGTATAATTTGGTAAATTAAAAATGATAAGTGTTACAGTGCATTCGTTGTTATTTTATTCGTTTGATTTACGTGAATACAGCCAGTATGTAACACTTCTTAGTAATCTACTGCAAATATCTTTCAGAAGAAAATACTTTGAAGATATAACGGAACTTTCTCAGCTAAATAAAACCCCTAAAGCTCAACTTATACCAACTCCTACCAATATATATCAATAAACATGAAAAGATGCCGTTCAAGGTTGACCGGGATTTTCGTACGTAAATAATCGATGAATAGTCGGATCATAATGAAACTTGCGGGTGACGTAATGTATTCCTTCTTGAGTAACTAGCGCCCGGCATAACGTATTTGACGCATGCGCAGCAAACAAGGCGGCAAGCAGTGCGTCTGTGGCTGTGGAGCAGCGGTGTGTAATCAAATTTCTTGTGAAGGAGAAAGTTAAACCAGCTGAGATTTTCAGAAGATTTTCAGAAGCACAGTATGGTGAACAAACGATGTCACGGACAAGAGTGTACGAATGGTGTAAACAGTTTCGCGAAGGACGGGAGCTGGTGACAAATGAAGCGCATGGACACATTCGCCCGACTGCAGTCACACCAGTGAATATCGCACGTGTTGAGCAAATGATTCTTGAGAACCGGCGAGTAACAGTACGGAATATTGCTGCCGAGGTGAATATCAGTGTCGGGAGTTTTGAGACAATCATTCACGACCACTTACGCTTCCGCAAAATCTGTGCAAGGTGGGTTCCCCGCCAGCTGACATTTGATCAGAAGTGGACACGCATGGCGGTCTGTGAGCCGAAGGTGATGAATTGTTGCAATCCATCATCACGTATGATGAAACATGGTTGCACAGTTCAATCCCAGAGACCAAAAGAAGTAGCATGGAGTGGCGGCATAAAGGTTCCCCGCCGCCCAAGAAAAGCAAAACGCAGCCGTCCGCTGCTCAGATCATGGCAAGTGTCTTCTGAGACATGAAGAGTGTTATCCATGTGGATTTTCTGGACAAAGGGAGCACAATTAATGCCCAGTATTACTCAATATTGTTGAGTGGTGCTGCACGAAAGTCCATTCGCAAGAAAAGACCTGGGATGTTGTCTGGAATGTGACAACTCCTCTAGCCGAAATGCGCTGGGAAGTTCTTCCCCAACCCCCCTACAGTCCAGATTTAGCCCCCAGTGATTATAATTTGTTTGCACCCCTTAAAGACCATCTGGAGGGAAGAAATTCACGACAGAAGAAGCACTGCGGAACGATGTCCTCCAGTGACTACAACAACAACAACCAAGTTCTTTCTACGCCAAAGGAATCAGGGAGCTGCCACAACGATGGCAACGGTGCCTCGACGCGCACGGAGAATACTTTGAAAATCTGTCATAGTTTGGTGCTTCCTGTGCTATCTGTTTCCTCTGAAGAAATAAAAGTCCCGGTCAACCTTGAGCGACCCTTGTAAAATAGAAGAAATTGTGGAAAAGGTTTCCAAGGAAAAAAAAAAAAAAAAAAGATTACATCGTTTACGATCAACTGTGCAGTTTAAGGGGACAACATCCAAAGCTAATATCAGCAACACGATAAATAAAATTGTTTTCATGAGGAGAAACTCTAATATACATGCATGGCCACCTTGTACGAAATAATACATGCTTCTGGGAAACAGCAGCCTTCACAAAAATAAGACGCAATTAGGCAAGCAGCCAAGTTAACATGTTTTACTGTCATTCGTAAGATCATGAAGTGTAAGGGATCAGGATTATCTCAAGAAAATTAGTAATCGCTACAGTATGTAAACAGCACTTCTGCAAGCAAAACTGCGTTTTACTGATGAAGTGCTTTCATTTACTCACTGTGATTCCTAACTTGGGTATGTAATTTCATAAATGGTATATTTTAAAATTCCAATTAATTTGATTTGATTTTGAGCTTGGTGTCCCTTCCAGCAGCGAGGCTATGTGAGACGTGGACCTACTGATTAACGTGAAATCCGAACCACATGAGCTCCCGCCGGGAATCGAATCTGGGTCTCCCACCGCTAAAGGCGTGTACGCTAACCTTAGCCCCGAGGGGGCTCTTTAAAATTCCAATATATATCCCGTGGTCTGAAAAGTATAGAGCCTTTTGCATACGAGATAACGTTAGTGTCCCAAAACTCAAGGTATATCAACCGTAGTGGACCAGACCTAACGTCATGTCACAGTTTATAGATGAAGCTAGTAGATGTGCAAAAAGTGTTGGGATTCTTGTAATTAGACAGAACATATTGGGACATGAAAATGAATTAACTTTCCGCAAAACTGAGCTACATTTTACATTCTATTTCGATAAAGGCGCAAATGCTGCACAGACCCGTCAAGAAATTTGTGTTGTTTATGTGAAAGATAAGTTATGAAAAGCAACAGCCAAAGATGATCAAGGCACTTTCGTTCTCGAGATTTCAACGTCCAAGTTGCTACTTGCAGTGGGCAATCAATCTCAGCAAAAGTGAATTATATTCTAGCAGAAGTCCAGCAAGATCCACATGTAGCTAGGCATAACATCGCCAAGAACTAAAACATCCAACACCAAACACTGTTAAACCATTTGGAGAAAACTAGATACAAAAAGAAGCTTGACGTTTGAGTACCACATGATCTGACTAAAAAATATTTAATCAGTCGTATAATCGACTGTGAATCTCTACTGAAAAGTAATGATATCTCAAGCGGTTGATCACGATTATGAAACGTGGATAACCAACGACACCAATGTTCGAGAAGATCGTAGTGGAAGCGAGAAGCTCCACAGTCTGTAACAAATCCCACACTGACGCTCAGGAAGATTATGGTGTGCATTTGTTGGAATTGGAAGAGCACTGTGCATCACGAGCTGCTGCCACCGAACGGAACGATAGACTTGGATCTGTACTGTCGACAATTCACAAGGATACGGCCGGAAATGATCAACAGAAGGGTATTCTATACCCCTTTGACAACGCCACACTGCATACATCTTTAACGACCTGTCAGAAATTGAGAAAACTTGGCTGGAGGTTTTAATGCATCCATCGTATAGACCGGATCTGGCACCGTCAAACTTATTTGTTTCAGTCTTTGCAGAACTCCCTGAATAGTGTTAAGTTAGTTTCAAAAAAGTCCTGTAAAAACTTCGTGTCATAAGTTTTTGAGCAGGAACCATATACGTAAATTGTATAGCGACAGGATCAGTGTTGGAAAAACGACAGAAAGCCACCGAACAAAACTGTGCTATATGTGGATCCATAATGTTGATTTCAAATAATAATAAATACATCCTCAATGTTAACCTCCAAAGGCTCAATCGTTTTTAGACAGCCGGATATATATTCACCCAAACGGTGATGGTTCGTAGTCTACTTAACAGTATTTCAAACACGATATACCACTAACAACTTCAATGGGTATATATATGTTGTTAGTTGTTAGTGGAAGTTGGTTGAAGTTGTTAGTGGTATATCGTGTCTGAAATACTGTTAAGTGGACTACGAACCATCACCATTTGCGTGAATATTCTCGGAATATTCCGTATTTCTCCCACTTTTAACGATGTTATCATCACTTATTTGCATTTCCCATGGTCTCTGTACACACACTAGCATGGAATATGTCAAATTAGATTAGAATAAAGTGAATAAATAATAACTGGAAAAGTCTCGAAATATAGAGAATAAAGGAACTAAATTTTCTGATCCATTACTTAAGCAGAGCTTCTAAAAAAACAGCCGGGTTCGACGCTTATTTCTGAATTTTGATTTGTTTCGAGTGTTTATGTTGCAATACAATACCAAAGCTATGATAAGACAAGTACCTACAATTTAACGTGCAATCCGAACCACATATATGTCCATCGGGAATCGAACCGGGATGTTACGCACGAACACTACCCATTTAGCCTTCAAGGTGTATACATAACACTCCATATTATGCTTCGTAAGCTAAGGTGCACTGGACATCTATTAAAAATCAAATCTAGGATTAAGTAAATCAAAGGCGAAATTCATAATTACATGCTATTGCCGCAATACCATGCTTTACATCATGCACACTAGACTAATGAAATGGACCTGCATCTAAAGCATGATTAGTTGGTTGAATTTGAGTTTAGCGTACTTTTCAGCAGCGATGCTATATAAGACATGAACCTATAGCTTAACCACGTAAGTTCCCGCCTAGAATCGAACACAGGTATTTAAAGCATGATACAGGACTTACAAAATACCTACCTACAACGGAACTAAGGTCTTATGAAACGATTGCGGGAGCATTTTCTAATGTTAACTCTCACTTGTTATACTACCTAACGTAACAGAATTGAAATTCTGAGATTATAGTGCTCCTCTTCGACGTTTTACAACATTCCCTGTAACTGTAGCAGGAGCTTTATTAGTAATATTTACGGAAAGGCTTAACGCAGAATTAGTGTTCAATGCATGTATACACATTAATTGTTTCTATTAACGAACAAGAAGCAGATATGAGCGTACTGTATTACCTATCACCAGGAAAATTGGACGCAATAGGCCTCTCAAGTTGTTCTGGTACACTAGCCCAACAATAGTCCTCAACAATGAACTTTCCTCCTTCCTCCTCGTATCCATACACACCACATACTATACCTGTAATAATAAGAAAGAAAAAAAAACTACTACAGATAATGTACGGAAATTTACGACCCATTTCTAAGTTATCTGTTGAGCGTTACGGATAAAATGAACCACACAGTATCTGTTAAAAAAGAGAACATCAAGACTGGATTTCTGACATTTACATACGAAAAATACGTTAAATCATACAGATCCGAAAAGGCTTAATTTTTCCGAAGTATTTGTTTACTCTCCGATTTTATTTTTATTTTGTCTTATTATTCTTTTTGACTTAACAAATGAAATCCAACCGTCAATTTGTTTGCGGGTGTTCATATTTAGAGAATTATGGACGAAACATTTTGCGTGCACTATGGGCTGAAATACGTATGTAAAATACAAAATGGCATTAATCGAAAACATCATAGTGATCTGCATAGTTTAGAAACCCAAAGCACATCATTAAAACAGAAGAATTTATTGCAAATAGTTTGTTTCGCCAAGAATAAAACAGCCTACGTGGCTGAGCTTTGTCCATCGTGATAGGACCTGCAACTACTCTACAAGAAATGTGCGTTGTTTCCTGACAACAGATGAAAGCACCAGAGAAATCGCGGAAAGTGATTTGAAAACCCAGCCATTTTGAATCCTCCAGAGTAGTTATATTCATCTTAAAATATGATGTACACAAATGTTACCACCAGGTCCGAAAAGGTTAATGAAAGTGAAAAAAAAAAAAAAAAAAAAATCAGCTTAACATCTTACAATTATGCCTATTAGAGTAAGGAAGACGGATATTTAAGTCAAGTTAATGATGACAGAAGAATCAGTGCAATGAAAATGTGGAAGGAAACGGCAGTACTCAGAGAAAATGCATGGATACCACAAACTTACTTAACCAAGGATTGAACCAGGGTCCTTACTATATTACTGAGCCACTTCCTAAAAATTCACTGAACTAGATACTACTGAGCCGCCACCTCCTAAAAATTCACTGAACTAGATACTAAAGTAAGAGATTTAATTTAACAGCGCTAGTTGCAGCACGTGTATACAGCAGCACTAACCTGTCACTAGAGAATGGATATCCAAGTCACCAACCAACCGTATTCTCTGAAGCTCATCCTCTAATATGAGTTCATCTTTATCATCCACAAACTTCGTCCGAGGAGGCTGAGGAACTAAATTATGCTGAAAAGGTAAATTTAACAAGATAAATTGGCTTCTATGAAGATGATCTTTTATTATTTGGACACTACTGAAATTACAACAAAAATTATAATACATAAAATATTACGGATTTAATGTTTATGAACATACGAGGGGTAGTCAAGAAGTTCCCGGAATACTGTTGTAGTTTTGGCATTTGTGATGCAATCAAAAAATGAATCTTGTCAGTCCATAGGTTGTTTAATTATGAAAGTGACAAGTGTGAACAGATCGTAACAGGTATGTACGAATAACGTAGCTGAACGGAAGAATGTGTAGTGATTAGTCAGCGCAATTTCACAAATCGAGTAACGCACAAACATTAAATTCTTGTGCAAATTGGGGAAAATCTTATTCAGAGTTTGATAGCCTTAAAACAGTTTAACACCATCGGATGTTTAGCTCTTTCCAAAGCTAAAAATTAGCCTTTTCCGTTTCGCCAACGTAGAAAAGATCAAAACTAAGCGGCAGCTGAACTTCGGAAGATTCCAAAAATAGACCTTTCGGTGTTTCTACCAATCGCACAAGCAGTGTAATATGTGTGTGTGTGTGTGTGTGTTCCGAAGGTGGCACCTTTGAATGCGATTAAGTAAATGTGTACTTATATTGTGGTAATAAAGAGATACAACAGAATTCTGGGAACTTTTTGACTCCCCCTCGTGCATATTATGTATACGTATTTAACCTTGAGTTGCGTGGTCATTTCTTATTCCTAATATTTCACTCACTTTTGCTTTTGTGAACTTCTTTGGAGGAATAAATTTTTACAGCTAAATCTTGAACTCTGTTCTCCATATGCTATTTTTATTCTTCTGCACGAAAGCAAGAACGAATGCTCCTTTCTAATACTATTTTCGTTATTATTTTAAAAATTCGATTATACCTTATTGCATATAATTTTAGGTATAAAAAGAACCATTCATTCTTATTTTCATCCAAAAAAGCAATAAAAAAGGACCATGTACCTTCATGTACACTCATGTCCAAAATGATTGTCGCATATCCATAACTGTCTTCTTGTAAGAATATATTTGATAATGATTTTGCAGGGTACTTTGAATACTGATATTATGTGTATAATGGGGAAATGTATATTTGTTGTAAATTTCATAGGAAAACAATTATAAAATACGAAAATTAGAATGAATAAAACAAAATGTTGCTAAATGGACAAGAAAGTTTTATTTTCGTTTTACTGTTCTTATTTACTGCTCTTTTGACATATTTGCCACATAGATGTCTTTGCCGATTATACACATACTAACATTATAAGAAATACCGGGCGAATTCGTTATCAAATTATATTCCTACAACAACATATTTATAGACATGCGACAAAAATTTTGGACATGAGTGTACATATATATATATAAACAGACTCCCAAATATCTGACTCTAATGTGGCAGAAGGGCAGGCCGGAATTTTATAATTCTCGCTTCCTGCTCAACTCACACCACTACACACACACTATTTATACCAAAACCCGCTCTTCTTTATATTTTCTGACCTTTAAGGCCATTAATTTATAGATGATTGTTAAATGCTGCACTGTATGTTATTTATTACAGAGAAAGGAAATCCAAAATATTGTACAAATTTTAAGATAAATAATTGTAAGTAAACTAACGTAAAATGTAAGCCAAATCCTAAAAAACTTATTTCAATGTTTTTTGGTAAATGATAACACAAATGAAAAAGTGTCTAAGAAAAGAAGAGTCACAATTTAGTTTTTAGTGTTTGAAATTATACTTGATAGATACAGCTTTTACTTGGCAAAGTCACGTTATTATGACGGTCTTAAAAGTAGAGTAGACTGTTTTACTACAGACATTTTTTTTTCTGAACTAGGCCGGATAGCCGAAAGTCTACTGTATATTATTGTTTATAATACATAAAATTACTACCTGACTTACATAAATGTTTGAAATTCAAGCGAAAACACTACATACAGATACTTAGAGATCTCAAGCCTCGAACGGATCGTCGAAAAGGTGAAGAAGGACGAAAGTAAATAGAATCCGGTCTTAAATAACATATAGTGACCGGCACGTAGTATGGCAGCTCAAGGTCACTGCAAAACCAGACGAATTCCGAACAGCGATCCTACCGTCAGTCAGCTTTCCAATAACCGGCAGTGCTGCCAGCCATACGCAATTATTCTAGCATCCAATAACAACAAGTGCAGTTAATCACAGAGGGATTAATAACAGATAAAAAAAGAATCCTTATAGTAGAAATAATAAAAATAAATTAACAATGACATATGTGCGTGTATTTCCGTCTTAAAAAATTATTTTGAGATCAAAGTACATCATTTCATTCAAAATGATGGTATTTATATTTTATAACCCATTTTTATTTTAATCTGGGAAAATACGTAATATATTTAAATTTTATTACAACCATCCGGAAAAATAACATGATTTAAAATAAATAATACTGTATATCTTTAGTTTAACACGAATAATAGCATCAATTTGTCGTAAAGAACAGCTCCTTTGGGCAGAAAATAAACGAAAATTTCGCGTCCCCATATTATTCAATACTGTATAAGATGAACATAATTCCAGTATATGAGCGACAATATTTTCCCGTATTTACTAGAATATTATGTTTGTGTTTTATACTCAGTCGCATACCTCATAACTCTGAGGCACTGCAACGTATATACATTCTACAGTGCAAAGTAGCTAACTACCATGCCAACCCTGCAACAGAATAAATATGGTAGCTCGCCTCGGCCAGCACATTCTGACCTTGAGCAGCCATGCTACGTGGCGGTGACTATACAGAACTTTATGTGTATTCTTACCACTGGCGTCTCTTGCATGTAAAATTGGGGGGCTCAAAGAAAGTGATTTAAATGGTTCCACCTAGCCCAACCTGTTTATTATCTTCGATTCCATTTGTTACCTTTCTGCTTACTTTCACGAACCCCCTAAGGTATATCAAGAGCTTTGTTATAATCATTTCACAGCCTGAATATTATATTAGAAACAAATGTAATTATTATTATTTATATGTTATTCTGACGTTAGTAAACAAATTAAATTAGAATAAAATATTGAATATTTTGTACTTCAAAATATTGGGGGCGATGCGTCCCCCCACCCCCCACCAGAGGCGCCCGTGATTCTTACAACGCCGATGATAAATAAATAACAGTTCAACAACAGTTAAGAGGCCGAAGGGCTCAACAGTAGAGAGCTCACCTCTGGTGCGTACGACCTCTGGTTCGATTCCAGCTCGCACCAAGTAGGCTTTGTGGTTGATAAACGTGCGCGTGAGTTTCTCTCGAGTTCTTTAGGTACCTTCCACTTTCTTCATTCCATCATTTTATTCATCATTATCACCACCACCATCTCCCTTAGTCTTGATACATAAACGTGTGACGTTAAACTAAAAAAGAAGTTAGTTACCTAATTAATTCAAGACTATATGGTTCTCAAAATGGAATCTGGAAATTCAATACTTCTTACTTCAAACTGAATATCGTTCATAGATTTTTCTTACATTGGAAATTTCTTATGTAAGTACGAATTTACAAAGCTCGGGGACTGTCCATTATTAATTACGATGACTATTGGTTTCGTATAGAAAAGAAGTAATGTTACAACAAATTAAAAATTAATAGTTATTAACAAAACAAAGTAACAACTATCAATGGATCCATGAAAAGCTATCTCATGTCAACCTAGTGTGTAATAAGAAATATACGTGGGTGAAAAATGACTCAATGCAAAGATTAAAAGGGCCAATATTATAAATTAAATAGATGACGTGATAGGTAATTTTAAGTCACTGTATTACCTCTTCACTAATCTCCTTAAGAATACTTGGCTTCAGTTCCTGGTGTTTAAATAATGTTCCAATCACAACACACTTTGTTTGCTCTTCTCTCAATTCAAACAACTTCCGTATTGGCACAGATGCACCTGAGAAACAAAAGATACATAAATTAAATGAATATCATTAATGTAATTCAAGTATTAATACCGGGTGGGCCCAAACAAGTATTTTTTTAAATATTGAGAAAAGTGACTCTGTGCTCACCTTGTATAAAAAAGAATATATATTCTTTTTTATTCTAATAACACTACTTTTTTTATTATTTGAAAAAATAAAATGAGAGGAAAAACAAGAATTACAAAAAAAAGTTTCATACATGATATTCATGAGTAGATTAATATAGCGCCTGTAAGCCTGTGAGTCTTTTCTTGATTTTCCCTGCTCTTTTGATTTAATAAAAAATTTATTACAAACAATTTATTTTAATATCGTCTTTTCTTATTCAGTTTTATTGCATAAGGAAATATAAACTTTTAAATTAAACTTTCACCAATAACAACTGCTGGCCGAACCGTTTGGTGCAAATTAACAGGACAGAACCTTTCAAATGTGTCTTAGGCTTATTGGAAATTTCTACTCATGTAGCGGTGTAAACCACCAACAGTTTCAATTGGGTGTTAACATCTATCACATACCCATAGTTTTTTTTTTTTTAATGATTAAATACAGGAAAACAAGTGAGAACACCACGTGAAGTAGTTTGGTTTATATGACGTGGCATTTCGTCAACTAATGATGACACCGCTAGTGAAAGTAATTTCTTCAACTTCCGGTTTTACTAAAATGATTAGAGTGAAGATGGAACATATTTCCGGGAAATAGCTTCTCGCTGTCTATTACTGTTTTCACTTTATAGTGGTCAATGATAAACAAGAAAGTGACTGCCATTCCCAGTTTGAATAGAAAGTCAAAGAGAAGATAATACCTATTCTTAGAACGCTAAATCGATAACTTCTCGTTACTATCTATTAGCGTTTTACTCTATATCGATCAACTTAAAACCGGAAGTGGCTGATCGCTGCAGTTTCCGGTTTGAATAGTGTGTTAAGAAAGAAGTTATACCGAGGTTTAGAACGCTAAATCAATTCAAATAATAATAATTTCTCGTTATCTATTAGCGTTTCACTCTATATCGATCAACCTAAAACCGGAAGTGCCTGATTTCTGCAGTTTCCGGTTTGAATAGTGTGTTAAGAAAGAAGTTATACCGAGGTTTAGAACGCTAAATCAATTCAAATAATAATAATAATTTCTCGTTATCTATTAGCGTTTTACTCTATATCGATCAACCTAAAGCCGGAAGTGCCTGATTTCTGCAGTTTCCGGTTTGAATAGTGTGTTAAGAAAGAAGTTATACCGAGTTTTAGTGCGTTAAATCAATTCCCAAAAGACACTGCTTCTGGCTATCGATTACATTTTTACTCATAGCGATCAATGTTAAAACTGGAAATGGTTGATGACTGACACTTGCGGTTTCAATGGACAGTTATGAGAGAAGTTGGTATCTTTCCTTAAATGCTAAATCGCTTCTCATTATCTCTTATTGTTTTTATTCTGTATAGTTCAACTGAAACAGGATATTGTAGATGATTTCTATGACTTCCAACAGGGCGCAAAATTTCAAAGTCGGACGCACATGCCAATCCAAAATTGACGGTCGCAAGTATCTCTCACGTACAAATTACGAGAGGTCCCCCCCCCCCCCTCCCATGGCTGTTGTGAAGACTTCACATTCCGTGTTTTCTCTGTCATTCAATGACAATTATTTTCGTGCGAAACAGAAACTGCGCAGCCCTACGAGTTTAGACAGAAACCATTCCTACTAAACACTGATCGCCACCTCTAAATTTCTAGTCACCAATGGCAACCTGGCGACTGGAAATGTTGCGTCCTGCTTCCAGTTTTGGTAGAGCTAAGGATTGAGACGAAATGTATTCTTAGGAAGCTTGAACGATTCCAGAAAACTGCTTCTAGCTATTTATTAGCATTTTTGCTCTATAGTGATCAACTTTAAACCAGAAATGTTTGATTTTTACCACAACCAGTTTGAATATCACCTCTATCAAAAAACTATTCTAACTTATAGCCCTCTATATTCTGGCAAAACTGATGGTGATCCATCAAATACTATTCCTGAGATTCTTTGTCTCTTGGACACACACACGGATCGATAGAGTAAATATATAAAGGAAAACAAAGTGAAAACGTCCGAGTGACTGGGCTGAGATCCAAACATGAGTCTCTGATTTACTGTGTCCATGCGCTAACCACTATATTTCTCACTCCAAATATCATTGAATTCACACCTATAGAGTAGGATATAAGGTGTACGAAAAAGTAGCTGCTTCTTTTATGTAAACCTTAACAACTAATCCACGACTTAATGGCAGATCTCGAAGAAAGAAAAAAAAAAAAACCTTCTGATCTACGCGCCAGTTCTGAAAACCACGCGCCACCCAATACCCAATTTGATACATAGGCCTCTACATGTTTTGGCTTTACATTATACAAGTTATTGTAAAAAGTAGAAGTTTGCCTTGCTGAACAGGATATCCCTCAAAGTTGACAAAGTGCAAGTGAAGGCAATATTAAGAAGTTTTAAAAAACAGCAGTGTGTGTTTGTGTTTTATGTCCATCTGCAGGTCTTGTAATTTCATAATTGAAATATCAACTACCTTTTTTTTTTTCTTTCTTTTTGATGGATCAAAATTCTCTATGGTGGGTCATTTGAAGTTAAGGGTCAAGATAAAATGGAAACTTCGAACTTTATAATGAATTCCTTATATAGGTAGTTCATTCAAGCACTATCCTTGTTTATGAGTTGATACTCACCGGCGCTTACACGCCTGGTCCCTACGGACGCATCCTAACAAGGCTTCCTGTTGCGGTCCTGCCCTAACTCAGACAATATTCGTGATTTTTAATTAGTGGTGGGCACAAAAACCGGTTTTTCGGTTTTCGGTTTTCTCCAAAACCGGTTCGGTTTTCTCCAAAACCGGTTTCGGATTTCTTGAAAACCGGTTCGGTTTTCTCCGAAACCGGTTATCGGTTTTCTCCGAAACCGGTTATCGGTTTTCTCCAAAACCGGTTCGGTTTTTCACCAGATCCGGTTTCGATTTTCTTCAAAACCGATTCCGGTTGTTTTTCAAAATTTGTTCTATTTCTGACCAGAATGTTGTTTCGTTGTTCTCCGGAAACCGAATCCATTTCCACAGAAATAAGTCTTGTGTGTTTTCGAAAAGTTTTCACCGAAACCAGTTTCGGTGAAAACCGAACCGGTTTTGGAGAAAACCGAAACCGGTGTCGGTAAAAAACCGAACCGGTTTTGGAGAAAACCGAACCGGTTTTGAAGAAAACCGAAACCGGTTTCGGTGAAAAACCGAACCGGTTTTGGAGAAAACCGAAATGTCGGTTTTCCGGATTCCGGTTTTTATAGAAACCGGTTTTCGGTTTTTATAAAAACCGGTTTTGCCCATCCCTATTTTTAATAGCCACCTAACATAAGCCAGTTTGTGTTTTCTAAGTTGGTTTGTGTTTTACCATTGTAATTTTTATGCACATCTATCCTCCCCCACAGTGATAGGGTAAGGAAACCAACACAAGGAATTGCATTATAATATTGTTTTTATTAGTTCTCAATATAACTCTGAATAGTTAAAAGGTATAACTGTCGCTCAGTTATACAATATGGATGCGAATGTAGTGTAGAATAAAGCAGGAAATTAACAAGTACTTGCGAAATACAATTATGGCTGAAGTAGGAAACTGGGGTTCACAGGCTAATTACTATCATTGTACAGCATACTGAAATGAATCTTAAGTGGTAGTGAAAGTAGTTATTGTATGTGTAAGTGTGCTCTTCCACTATCTTTGTTTAGGCGTATACCACCCATTGCTGACGCGCCTGTCCTCTACGGACGCAACCGCTTGGGCAATCCTGCAATAACTCGGTTAGATAGCATTCGTGCTTTTTATTGGCCATACAGCACAAGTTGGTTTGTGTTTTATACACTAGTTTTAATGCCATACTGTATTTATACTAAGCCAACCCGGTTATAGTTAAGGAGACGTACTTCCCATTTAGGGAAGGACGAGAAACGCCATACTTTCAGGAATTATTCATTGACTATCTAGGATGTTAAAAAGTAGGTAATAGACTGAGTTCTTGCCCTTGTACTTAGGGTGTTTAGGTAGTGCAACAGTGAGATGTATCCTCGTGCACGGGAGATGAGAAGTAGCTGTTCTTAACTATTACCGCCAACCCTCCTGAAGTCAATCTGCAAGTGGGAAAGGAGCTCCTTATTTAGTGCATGCTCTGCTAAAAGAAATACAAAGTTCAAACCTGAATTGAAAATGTAAGAAATGTGTCAAAATTCGGTAGAACCGTCTGCTCAATTTTTAGTTAAAGACGGACATAAACGGAACGTTAGCCTTCTTGCTTTGTCAATTAACAATTTTACTTATAAAATTTCAAAAAAAAAAAAAAAAAAAAAAAAAAGGGTTCATATTCTTGTCTGCACCTTTTGTTACATGTTAACACTCACCCCACTTATCACGTGCCCTCTTCTCTAATGTAGTTCTCATTTTAATCAATCTAACAGCATATATATGAGCATATTGACGAGAAAAATCTTTTAACTGATGTTTGTATTTCTCAGATAAATTTTTATAGGAGCACTGTGCTCTTTGCAAACGATGATCAGCTGATCCATCACCAGTCCCAGGCGCACACAATAATTTTCCACCAGACTGAACTTTCTTATTGTCTATCATTGCTGCGTTCACAAGGATTTAATACAGCACTGATTTATTACACACAAAACCAAAAACTACACAGAACACTCAAATCTTCCCGTGGGTTTTCTTACAAACCCGCCAAATTTTCCCGCAACACAGAAAGAGAATATTTACATTTCGTTTTCTTCTTCACCAGCTCCGGAATTATTTGTCGCGAAAGAACGAATCGTAATTAGAAATGAACCGAATCGATCCCAAAGTTGAAGAGAGTGATTCAACGTAGTTAATTCAATGAATATTGGATCCATTCATGCGAAGACCGGACAACTTTTTACTAGACTACAGGGCTCCTTCCGTGACAGTTTACGCCAACTCGACGCGAAGTCTACGTATTAATTTGCGATATATTGCAACTATAATTGACTCTTGCATAATTTGCTTAGTGAAGGCTGGTATGGAATGAGTTCGCAAGGGCACGACAACAGAGTTTCTAATTTCATAAGAAGAATCCAATATTCGAACGTAGGACATCAGGATCGGCCTTAAGCCGATTGGACCGACTTCTCCCAATCGGGCCCCGTGCCTAAGGGGGCCCCGCACTAGTGTTGTCTACTCTATTGTCCAGTCTAATCTACACTCCAGTGCCGATTTAACAGCATATTAGGCCCCAGAGCAAACAAGTTTGTTGTGGTCCCTATGAATAAATTTTGCTTCTAATGTATGTAGTTAATACATGCCATTCTGCTCGCGGTATTAGCTTATATTTACAACTAATGCACTTACTGTATACTGTATAAATTTCCACATGAGCTAGGAGTAATTTAAATTTGCGTAACGTCCCTTTAATGGACACCTTTCATTTACTGACAAAATTCATTCACCGTCGGTGTCCATTAGTTTATAAGGTTTCACCATACAAACAGGGGCGGATTAAAGCTTTCGGGACCCTGGAGCAGACATTTTTAAGGGGGTCCTATGTTACGAATAAAGATGAGAATGCTGATGCTGTATTAGATTCTGCTTCGCATATATCAACAATTAGAGAGGATTTAGTTTCACCTAAGGCAAACATATTGAATATCGACACACGAATAATAGGAATTACTAAAATTCTCTTTTGATTAATAAGATAGCAATTGTACGTTTCAAAATTAATGGGAAAACATTTCATCATGCTTTTCGCGTGTTAAATAATTTCTCCCAAGACATGTTGTTAGGGAATGACTTTTTAGTATCTCAGAGAGGTCAAATTGATTTGAATAGGAACGTTTTATTTTTAAGGAAACTTGGAAAACCTTCTAGATTTGCTGTAAGTAATGACAGAGATATTTAAGAGGAATTGTCACCACAAGCTAATAATTTGGTATGTAATACAGGTTCAAACTATCTCACCCCCTCACAAAATAAGTATCATGACGATGCTAGTGAAAGAAGACGACTTAACTCTAGCGATACCGCGAGCGGAAAAATTTAACATGGGTGTGAAGCCTATAATATAATAAGTTGATTGCTATATTTTAGTATTAAAGAGAGGAATTTTGGGGCCCTCTGAGCCTGGGCTCCATTGGCTCCGCCCTTAATCCATTCCTGCGTATAATATAAACCTGTTTGAGATTTTCAACTATAACGTGTGATGCGCAGTTCACTTGAATTTTATATTTTTCTTCTTTTGGGGGGGGGATAGGGGTAGGGCAGTGTTCAATCTAAGATGACCACTGCGACAGACTTCGAGGACTACTTGTGATCCGCGAACAACAGTCTGAGAAACGCTTAATTACGCTACCTATATTTATAAATAGTGAAATAGGATTAAAAATGATTGAAAAACAACCAAAACAGAGAAATTAAATCCAATTTTAACAAATGTTATAAATCAGAAACATTTGTAGATCGATGAGTTTGTCTGATTTCCGACAACAATCAGTCTTCCTTCCCCGAACCCTTTTCTTTTTCAAACACTATTTTACACTTTTATCAAGGCTGAATGTTAAGGTGAAGAAATTTCGAACTTATGCATTATTTTGTATTAGGCTATTACACGTATGATGTCTCGTTCTTCCGCTCTGATTTCTTCCCCCGCCTACTTTGTGAGGATCAGTCAAAAGCTTGTACCTGGCAGCACTCCCGATGGTCAGGACAAGAAAAGTCGTTCATTCGTCAATACTGTATCTATTGGTACTGTACCAAATACTGTACCAAATACGTCATGATATTATCTGTGATAAAATTGACAAGACAACCCGTAGTTTAGAAAACTGGTTTGCCCAAAACAAACTAAAATTAAACACAGACAAATCTATAGCACTAAATTTTCATCACATTCAAAATAAGCATTGTCTAGAAACTGATATAATGTTAAATAATCAAAAAATAATATATTCAAACTCAACTAAATTTCTGGGACTTTGGCTAAACCACAATCTTTCCTGGGAAGCACAAATATTTTCACTAGCACAAAAGTTCAATAAAATGCTCTATGCATTAAAATCAATCAAACATGTTTTAAAACTAGATATGATTCGTAACTTGTATTTCGGAATCTTTCAGTCTTTACTTTCATATGGTATAATCTTCTGGGGAAACCCCCAAAAAAGTAATATGTTGTTCGTTATTCAAAAAAGGGTTTTAAGAACTATGGCTGGGGCCAAAATAAACGACTCGTGTAGGCCAATATTTAAGGAACTTGAAATATTGCCTTTACCCTCGCTATACGTATTTCGTATGTTACTGTTTGTTAAAGCCAACATTGAGTTATTTAACGCAAAAGCAACCCATAAATACGGTACCAGGCGTAAGGATAAAATCCCCAGCAAACAGCACTGCACTAAATTATACGAAAGAAATCCAGCGTATATGGTACCATGCTATATACAGTGAAACCTGTGTATGTTGGTCACCATCGGTTCCATCGAAAAGTGGCCAACTTAGACAGGTGGCCAACTTACAGAAATGTGATTTGTGTATTTTTAGAATAGTATTTCTAGTATTACTTGATTGTAAAATTTTAATAAGCAGTGGCACGACAGCTACTTATAAATAATGTATATAGAGTAATCATAAAAATATACAGTACTAGAAAATATTACTAATGTATGCAAGAGCGCCGATTTCTCTGTAAATTTGGGGGGGGGCATTCAGATGCAGAAGGTATATATATGAAGATTTTGCACTCAAATTATACCAAATATTGTATACTCATAAATAAAATAAGAGCCACATGAGCTTTGGTGGGCCCGGGCCCCCTCGGTCCCCCCAGGATCGACGCTCTTGATAGTATGTTTAATATATATGCATACCTTCCTCTTCCTAAAAACTAGTCTGGTACATTGGATTATTCGGATTGAAAACACAATAACACAAACAACCATGAAATAGAAGTGTATGTACGCAGTTTATTGAAATTGATATTATAGCACACTGAGTTATTCAGATTGAAAACAAGAGAAGTTGTTATAAATTGAGAAATTCATATGAAATTTATGACTTCTTTTCAGTTGTTACTAAATGGTGGTTCATCCTAGACATATTTGCTTTATTCTTTTTGGCAGATACGCACATTCTAATATTGTAGTTAACTACCTCTTGTTAATGAGCTAAAAGTGTTTCCCTCGGAGCAAAAGATGTTTTGAGAAAATCTTGAGGGAATTCATATCTCAAAACCTCCGCTACTTTTTGATATGCAGTCAGGTGTCAATAAATGACAATTGAGCTTTAATCTTGAGAACTTCCCGGAATTACTAAAGCTTCCCACTGATGAAAGGAGCCGATATAGCTAATGGTTTTACCAAAACAGACAGGGTAAACAAATACGTACAACCATTTCATGAATTCCTGTACGTGCTTTTTCTTATTCTCATCTTCCTTCACCACCCTTTTATGAGGGTAGTGTTCTGGTCAGTAGCGTATTTAGGGGGGTGGCTTCCGGGCTTAAGCCCCCCCCGAAATCTTATTTAGTATAGAAAAGTAAATGAAATATCTTGTAGAATTTTCACATTTCCAGGCAAAGCCCCCCCCGAAAGTTAGCAAAGCCCCTCCCGAAACAAAATCGTAAATACGCCACTGGTTCTGGTCATTGACCTCCAAGAACAAATCGTGCGAATCTATGCTTCTTTGTGTCCAGTCACAAATACAGAACATCTGCCTCTCATATGGGAATTCGAAAGAGTTAAGAAAAATAACAAAACTGTATTTTGCGTGGCCAAGATACGCAGGTAAATTTATCATCATCATCATAGGGTAAACATTGCTTCAGTGTGGCCAACTTCCAAGATAAACAGGTGGCCAACTTATAGAGTAGTAAGTAACGAATGTCTTATGGGAAAATGCAGGTTCAAGACGAACTAGGCCAAGATAAGCAGGTGGCCAACTTAGAGAGGTGGCCAAGTTGACAGGTTTCACTGTAATAAGCTGCCTCTATATCTTCGAAAGACAGAACAAAGAGGAGAATTTAAGCGATTACTGAAAGCCTACCTATTACAGCACTGCTTTTATTCCGTGAATGAATTCCTAGGTGTGTAAATGAATTTGATTATTGGTAGTATTTAAAATGTATATTTTTTGTGTTTCTTTTATAGAGTAGACGTAGCGTAGTATTTTAATTAATTCGTATGTATATACCCTGACGAGTCTTGTTCATACGCACGAATTCGTGCAATATGTATGATCATAAAGACGAAATAAAATGAATACGAATATGAATATGTGTATATTTATATTATCCCCAGCGCTGTCATATTTCTTTATCGAAAATAATATTAAGGAACTATGAAATTTAGTTTAAAAAACAAAATGAACATGTAGTAAGCTAACATCTGGAGACAGTTTGAACTGCATATGACGAATTGTTCTTGTTCTATTTCGCGACGAAATTCACAATATTGTTGTATATGAAGAAATGATTTCGCCTGAGAACGTTAGACACAGCCTTAATTTCGATATCAGACTCTCTCTGGCACATAAATATCTATCGACGCCGGTACAAATTTGCTCTTCGAGCAACGACACTCTCACCACGACTGCCTATAGATTTAATGGTCTCCATCTCCTTTGGGTTCCCCAAAGCCTAGCGTAGTGAACGGTCGTAAGCACTGTTACAAACTTCGTTTTTATGAAAATAACCAGGTAATAATTCAAGTCTATAAAGTCCTGTATTATTAATACACTAAACTTCCTAGTTACCAAAAGGTGTTTAGAAGTTCCTAAATCCATATTGTTTAAAACTAATTTTATTTAATTTAATCTCTAGAAAATTGTGATTATTTTGTCATTGTCCGGAATTTCAAACTTCATCGAATGAAGAAAACTTAAAATCTTTTTCACAGAACCCCGATATCGAAGTTTCCTCTTTATGGGCGGCTCTACTCCACCGAAGTTTTATTATTGTTTTGGCAATTCTTATACCTAGAAGTTGTTCAACTGTATGTGACTAAATTGCACTTAACAAATCCATGGCCCCAGGTGCGGGTGTGCTCGATATGTTTCACTTGGTTTCGAACGATGGCCTGGCAACATAGTTTCCATTGTAGAAGGCTTCATTAGACTACAAGAGGAATCTTATTCCATTTCTCTTCCACCCTTTTCCAGAGTACGCTCACAGTTATCACTTTGCCCAAAGCCCTATTAAGCAATTCAAATTCACAAAAGCTCCTTGCACTTGCATGTGGGGACTTCACTGTATTTTGTTGAAAGGTATGCCCTGTATTCAAATAGCACCATTCATATCCCGGTAGAATGAGAACGAAAGATCTTAAAGTGTGAGATGATGCGGAACATGTTGATCTCGCTTCCGTTCATTTCTGGTAGCTCCTGCATGTAGATCGGCCTCAAGGTTTCCTAATTGTACTGTGAGTTGATTTTGCAGTTGTTCTCCCTGCAACTCGTCAGTTTGCCTCGGTGACAGTAGCCAGCAGTCACCATGAATACTTTGGGGAAAGTCTTTTTGCATTCTCAAACTAACTATGTGAAGTGCTTCGCATCTTTGTCTCTCTCTACTTGACGACTCTTGGTTTTCTACAGTCGAAACATACACCCATGCGTCATCCAAAGTACCAGATGTCGACCGCATAGGTTCCGAGCGTTACACTTGCATTCTCCGTTGGCGGGCATCAGTAAGGTGATGACTGCTTGTTGAACATTCTTTCAAGATTCAATCGTTGGCGGAAGTTGTGGTTGATAGTTCCAAAAGACATATTTAGACGATTTGTCATCTGTCTTTGAGTCAACGGATGATTTTGCGAAGTTTCGTCTGCATGCGGTGGTGGTTTGTATCCACGCCCATGTTCTCGTCCCTTTGGAGAATCGAACTTGCGGTCACGGAATTCTTGATTGCAGTCAAGCTAATGTCTCAACCATTGCTCTTACACTGCTTCTTGATTCATTGAAATCCTAACCTTTGCCTTGTAAATGGATACAACACAGCTCTCCCATGGAAAACTCAGTTTTGGCGGAATTTTCGGCCCAGTAAGGAAACACACTCACTCATTGCCTATGCTGACAAATGCGCTTAGCCAAGGTCGCGGGGAGAAATTTATCCTGCGTGTGTGAGGAAGGAATTAAGTTTGGTGAAGCACACGCGGAGCAGCCAATTCTGTGTACTGAGTTATCGAAAAAGTAATGACACGTTTTCGCAACAGATGGCGCTAGCTTATTTTTGGAAGTACTAGAGTCATTAGTGCCTATGTTATTGCTATGTAAATTTGACAGCTGACAGTTGTATCTTCATTCTTATAATATATTAAAATAAACGTGTGGTTGAACTTTGAAGATTTTACACATTGAAGATGAAAGAAGAACAGTGTGTTTTCACAATATTTTACTTCCGTAAAGCGAAGAATGCTCGCCAAACTTGTGAAAAGTTGCGTAAAGTTTGCGGTGATAATGCTCCACAAGAATATCAGCGTTCCCGGTGGTTTACGAAATTTCGTGATGGTTATGTGGATCTCAACGACTCTCTTTATTAAGGAGGTCCAACGATGTTGACAAAGGCACTGATCGAATGAAATTCACGTCATATGACAGGAAAGATGGCAGGAACACTGAACATCAATCACTCAAGCGTTCGGGATCACACGTTAGCTCGATATATGAACTCTTCATGAACGCAGAGTTCATTTGACGGCAATATAAATATATGAGATATGCATATTGAAATGTTCTTTTGACTTTAACGTACTGTTTATAAGGAATCACTTAGCTCATAGCAGCTTCCAAGAGTATGGTTGTCATTAGGTAAGGTAGGAACTTCCTTGTCCAATGTGACCTCAAGAGCAGGTGCTTAGGTTGGTTGGTCAGTTCTGAACTGATAGTTTGGTCCTCTTTTATTGGTGACTTCTGGGTGTTCGTCCGCCTTCGGTCTCCTCCGGACCGGCTTCGTGTGTTCCTGTTTCTTTGTTGTAGCGTCTGCTTGTAATCATGTAAACAATAGCACGTATTTATATAACATGTGCTCGAGGAAGAAACACATACTGGAAGGTGGGAATCTTTACAATAGTAAACATGCGAAAAAATATCTTTCATTGAAGTGACTGATAACGCGATGAATAGTGGATTGCTTACAACAGTATGGTACTCAAACAGTCTTGGTCCTGACGTGACAATTCACCACAAACGGAATGGAAAGCAGACATTCATCAGAAATAGTTCATATTCTCAGTGTAGTGAGGTTATAATGCGTATTTTTAGATCTCTTATGAAGGGACCATACAATCAATCAATTCGAATGTGTACTGTCGGCAATTTGTCAGTTTGGACTAACCATCATCATAAATGTCCAGAAATTATTAATTGTAACGAAGTCGTGTTCCATCACGACAAAGCGAAACTAAATGAAGTCTGTTCACCTGCATTAAAAAAAAAGAAAAAAAGAAGAAAAAGCTTGTTTCCGAATTTGTTTTCCTGAAAAGTAAAATGTAAGAGAGCCACTCAGAAATAAGTTTATGGGATCCAATCATTTTAATAGAGATTAACAAACACTTATGTTGGCTAAGGTTATGTCAACTTGTATTGCAATTCATCTGAAACAAATATACACCATGAGAAATCATTCACAACAAAATCTGAAGCGAGTGTGCAAAATTAGCATTTATTATGAGGAATAGATTAAAACACGTATTAGTATTTCCATTTATTTAATTTATTATAAATAAAGCATCCAAGTATTATACAAAATAAAGGTTCAAATACAAAATAATGATTTGTCATCAAATTATCTCCATCTTACTTTTAGCTAAAATCAAGATGTACTTATAGTACGTTGTGTATATTCATATCAATAAATTAATTAATATTTTTCTTCGTCTTATTAACAAAATGCATTTCTTTCGTCTTATTAACAAATTGTATTTTATTTTTCCATCTTATTAACAAAATCTATTTCTTATCTGAAAATTGCACAATCATGTTACAAAAAGTCCATGTAGTAGAAAGACATTATTTAGCCAAACGAAGGAGCTTTCCTGAAGTTGTTTCAACACTAGAATGAAAGAAGAGAATCTGATTTAGTAAACAAGAAGTAAAAACGTCAGTATATAAAACCATGTTCAAAAAGTTCGGGTCATTCACTTAGTTTCCTTTCTAAGTTACTAAAACTCTTTTCCATTAAATTTTAAATTCCCTGACTTTACATCCTATGCATGTTACGGGCGCCAAAACGGCTATTAGCTTAATGATATATGGTTTCCATTAGGAACGATACAAAATAAGCAAAGGTCTAGAGACTAAAGTAACACGAAGACTCCTTTCACAAATATCAATGAAAAGCGGAATGATTGTTATTGTTAAAGAAGAAGTAAATTTTGCAGTAGTTTCACAAAAGGTTTAGTAAATGTTGCTTTTCACGTAAAAGTATGTCAATTTTAACCTATAAATAGCTAGATCGCCACTACATGTAGGTTCATATGAGTATCGAACATTTATATATCCAACTACTTCATACGTAAAGTAGAATTCATGAAGTTGGTTTATTTGCCGATTACAAGCGAAAGCGCATTATAATAATTATTTAACCCTTTCGGGACCGAGTGGCCAAAGTGTCACACATGGGTGTGACACCCTTACTTGACCCTTTGCTATGTGTACACTAATTAAGATATAGGGATGACTTTTTCTATGCCAAATGTGGTTGAACCATAGTTTATCCTGATGGTATTTTTTTTCTGGGTGTCGAATTTCCTTCTCGGATTCGACCCGGAAGTAAAAAATTCGAGAATTTTCGAATTTCCACTTTTTTCCTTTCTTTTTTCCCTATAGCTTCCTCCGTTTTAGAGAAATCTACTTAGGACTTGTCAGGCACATATCTTGTATGGATACCTAATTGTCGAGATCAATTGGACCATCCGCGATTAGTGCTGCCAACTAGGAAAATTAAAATTTTCCTATTTTTGGATAGAAAAATTAGAAATTTTCGAAATTTATGTTTATAAATCTTTATCTGTATGTACAAACGCAAGTCAACTTACGCCAGTCTAATATCAATCCTTACTGAACAAAAACAAGTACACATCGTTACAATTGGGTAATTATGGGGAGCACGAACAATTCGAATTTAGGTTTCAACCCTTGATTCTTTTTTTACTTTTTTTTTTTGTTTATTTTTCAAATTACAAGCTTCTTTTGTTAAACATCGACATGATATTTGTAGGATATATTAGTGATGTACTAAAGTTCATTTTGAGATAGTTTGCGTGTGTCTAGTAGCACTGTCTCCAGTCACAAAAACATTTAATTCCCGATTTTAGGTGAAAAATTCGGAAAATTTCCCATTTTTTCCTCTTGCTGGCTATTTCAAACAAATGTACCAGTATCTGAAAGTCTCATCTTTGGCCCACAGAGCGCATCATAGAAAATTTTACCTGGATAATTAGGGGAAGTACAGTTGAGGTTTACAGTAGATCTTTTTCCCTAAATGGAAAGAAAATTGTGACTTTTTTTAAAGGTAAAATGAGATTTTTTTTAAAAAATTTCATGCTTAGTTTGTTAGATATTGTCACAATACTTGTAGGATATATTAGTGGAGTACCAAAGTTTATTTTAAGATAATTTGCGTCTGTCTGCTAGCAATGTTTCCAGCCACAAAGAAATTTAATTCCCGACTTTAGGAGAAAATTTGGGAAAATTTCTGATTTATCCTTCTATAATTCCCTCATGTTAGCTACATTGGAACAAACGTACCAGTATCTGAAAGTCTCGTTTTTGGCCTACACAATGCACCATAAAAAGCTTCAATAGGATAATTAGGGAAGCTACCGACCCTGCATAACTGTTGATTTTTGCTTCTGAGGCGGAAAAAGTGTCAAAATTTCGTGTGTATGATGAGAGAGAATTTTTTTCTTTCTGTTTTTGTATGGCAGCCAACGACTTCAGGTTTCCCCTGTGCGTTGTCGACACACCAAAGAATTTTTTGAAGTGACTTGGACCCGTGTGGTATCTGTGTATGTTGTTTCTAGCTTCCCCAAATACGGACATGGTGTTTGTTCACCTTGCCACTTGCATGTAAAGTAGCATCATCGCAGAAGAAAAATCTTTCTACAAAATCATCTTCGTCCATTTTCAACTGCGGGGGTCGTGGTGGCTCAGTGGTAGAGACATCATCTCTGGTGCATGGGTTCCTGGTTTGATCCCAGTTCGCGCCATGTGAACTTTGTGATGGACAAACACCATGTGCGTGGGTTCTCTCGGGGTTCTCCCGTTTCCTCCCACTTCCTTCATTCCACCATTTCATTCATTTCTCATCATCACCGTCTCCTTTAGCGTAGCCAGCATAATCGTGACGCAAAACTAAAAGACTTCATTTCATTTCATTTTCCGGTTAATGTTATTTTGACGAAATATTGTAATCGGCCATTTGCGCATTTATTGTTCCCCGATCGCTGAGAAAACACTCGAAATAAATAATATCTTTAAACAAGTAGCGCACGGTTAGGAAGGCTAGCGCTACACACAGTTTGAGGCGACTGGGAGTGTATATCAGGGGCGTCATTTAGGGAGGGCAGGAGGGGGCAATTGCCCCCCCCCAAGAGTTTGAGGAATACATATACTTTAATCGATTGTCTACTAATATACTAGTACAAAACGTAAAAGTCTTATGTCGGTGGTGCTCTTGCCCCCCTCAAGCGAAGTGTGAAATGACGCCCCTGGTGTATATGGTATGGGAAAAGGATTACATACCACCAAATAAATATAAAATAAGGGATGGGTACTAAAAACGACGAGCACAGCACAATGGAAGACAGAAAGAAAGCTGAGCTGTAAGAACAGCGGCGTCTATGCTACGTTACTGTTGCCAGATTCAAAATACACATCAAAAGTAGGTAACTAGATTTTATCAATTTTGCCAGAATCCAGATTTAAAGGCGGTTCATATATATGAATAAAGAATGATTCTTTAATCTTCCTTTTTTTTCTGAACAGGTTAATGTGATATGTTCAGCTTCCCTCTCATGTAGTTTGTTACCGCCCATGTTACCCTCTAAAGACGCTCTGGCAAATATTCCACAGAGCAGAAATTTTTGTCACCTGGTATTTCTCAGATCCATGGTAAAGAATTATCTAATGACCAAGAAGATTGAATGTGGTTTGGAAACACTTAGAAATTGGCAGAGTTGGTATTTGCACAGAAACACTTGATATAATAAATACAATATGTCCTCACTTTTAATCCTGCCTTTGCAACTTGAACAACAATGCTAAATCAGTAGTCATTTTTTTTTTTTAATGCACAATAAAACTACTCGATAGCTGTCACTATGCACTTATATCCCTTTTCGCTTCTCAAGCGTCTTTCTATACACCCATAAGTTATCGTAAATAAAAGCCTGTTGTTGACGATCTTATAAAATATTTTTCATTTGTCACGTAAGCCGCACTGATCCATTGCAATCAAATCAACCTGCATTTGCTGCTTCTGTTTCTTTTTGGCACACAGCCACTTGTTTTTTTTTTTTTTTAAATCTAGGCGTTTAAGCATTATTAACTTTCTAAGATAAATGAAAATGCTGAACTAAAACACGTGAATAATGCACACTACAATAAAACGCATAGACTAATTCTCAGGCTGCTATTCATTCATTTGGAATTTCTCATAATAATGTCTTTATTACCTTGTATTAACTATTAGGTTCGCATATTTGCGTGATTATTATTATTACGGTATTATTTTCAGCAACGAATACTATTTTGAAAATAAACTAAAATTCCCACGCCAGAAAGTGACCAGAGAGAAGCTTTTTCCTGAAATAATTATAATAATAATAAACGCAGTTGAGTCAAAAGATTACACAGAAATTTTCACCTCATAAATGCAATGACATTTCGACAGCAGCGGAGCAGTCACTGTAATACAGGGATCCCTAAAAGCGGATGGAAAATTCACGCATGTATTTCCCATCTTTAGGGATCTTCGTTGCGCATTGACTGCTGGGTTACAATAGGTACGTCATTGCATTTGTCAGGTGCGACTTTCTGTGTAATCTTTTGAGCCGACAGAGATATATTTCCACCAGCATAAGATGCTTGACTTTATATCAGCACCTTCGCCAGATTTTTGAACGCTTCTTACGGTAAAACGTCACCGCTTTCGACCCATGTTCATTATATATATATATATATATATATATATATATATATATATATATATATATATATATATATATATATATATATGCTTGATTTTCTGTCTATTATGTTGTCCTTTACTTTGTCGGTGTTTTATCGTATCACCCTGTATACGAATCATTCCAGGTAGTAACAACTACTCAACAAAGACTTGTTTTTGAAAAAATAAATTTTAAATTTCTTCATAAGGGCGAACTCAGCTAAACGCTCCTCTATCAATTAGTTATATTATTATTATTATTGCGGGAAAGAGCGAGCTCCACACAATTTACTTACGTGCAAGGGTGGTTGCTGAAACAAATCACTTTGGGTGAATTAATAATCCGATGTTGAAATCCCTTCCTACTATCCGGAACATTCATACAAACTAAGTAACTCTATGGACTGTGGAACCCGAAGGTTCAAAGCTGCGTCCATAACCAACTGTCTAGTTTCTACTTTGTATTCCTATTTCTGCGATGTCCATCTTAATATTCATATTATGTAACTCACCTGGTAATTAGATCTGAACCAATCAGGTCATGGATATGATAGGATATTCCTAATTTCACACTTTTCTCCATTTTTCTCTGCTCCAGGTCCTAAAGTAGTAATAATAACAAATATAATAAGTGAGATTAAATAATAAATTCCTTATACTGTATCTTTTCCTTCATACAAATAACAAGTCCAAACATTAAATAGTTAGAGAATGAGCTAATATGTGATCTGTTATTAAGGATGTTAATAGGCAAGGAAGAAATTGTAAGAGTACCACGTTATGAAAATATTGAAAGTGGATAGACAATAAGCGGCCCTAATAGTAAGAAAGTAAGTTCTAATTTGTTTTAGATTGTTTGCTTGCGAACAGTTAATAATTTTAGAAGCAAATTATATCAAACACGACAGTATGAACTATTACATATTGCATTAGCTAGTACAAATGTACTTTTCGAATATTTGATGTTACAGAACTTTAACAATGACAGTGTGTTAACTCTTATTTATGTTCCATCATCCTAAAATTAAAAATCCTATTTACTTTTTTAGATTCTAAACCTGAATAACTGGATAAATGAATGTTAGGAATGATCCAAAAAATGGATCAAAAGATTGCGATCTGGAAAATAATTAGTTTTTGAATCAGGGGCTACAAAATTTTTGAACGGTCTCTAAATGGAGTGTTCGAATTTTTTACGGAATAAGCACATCATACTGAGTTAAGTGACAGTTTGGGTTTGGCTACACTATATGTAGTTCTCCAGATATAAGACCTACAAGAATATTTTTGCCTGAAATATATTGGGTCTTTTGATTCAAAAATGGAACAACAAACAATGATACAGCCCCCAATATCACATTTTCATCATTAATTGGTCAATAGTTCTCACTAATAATAAGGCAACTAAAAAAAAAAAAAAAAAAAAAAAAAAAAAAAAAAAAAAATACAAGTAGGGCTCGATTTTTTGAGCAAACAGTGTATATTTATGTGAAATGAACTTTCTAGTAAAATCTATTTGCACTTTGAAATCAATGTTATTTAATTTATTTCTATTAGTACACCTTGATGTAGTTAATTATCAGAAATACATATATTATGCTAGAGCATATTATGGCTCAAATTATTTTATTTTCTAAACAAATATAAAAACACTGTATTACAAGCATTGGTACTTAAATACTGTAAACTAGATAATTTCCACTTAACAACATGATTAGCAAACGATTAAAATAATACTAAGTGATATAAGACGACGGCTCAGAACACATGAGGGGTGCTGAAAAGTTCCTGGCTTTGCCCAGAAAGAATACAGCTAAAGACATGAAATTACACAGCGATTCAACATTTTCTCGACTGACACCCATGTACTTGGTACTACAATGTTGCAACTTTTCCAACCCTTGCATACAAAATTTATTTGGTTGGGCCTGAAACCAGATCTCCGCAGCATGTTGGATGTCAGGAATGTTCTCATAACTGTCCCTTGAGGTGCTTCTTGCAAGTCTGGGAACAAATGATAATCAGAGTGAGCCAGGTTAGGCGAATAGGGCAATGGAGAACCAACTGGAATCCCAAGGTATTCAATTTGAAAGCCATAAAGTGAGGTGTGTGAACTGGGAATTGTACAAAAAGAGAATTCCTTTGGAGAACTTTCCGCGGCGTTTCATCATAATTCTCCGTGCATCTGATCCAATAGATTAACATAATACTTGCTGGTGATACTCGAGTTTCGAAGTTTTCTGATTTCTGGCTGCTGAAATTCTTTAGCCGTGGAGACCCAGTTTCATATTTGGTCTCAGGTCCATTTATTGAGTTAGGTTTTATCTCCAGTCACTAATTGGGCAAAAAATCCTGAGCACCAGCCTTGAAACGGGCCAAAACTGCCTTGGATGCTCCAACTCGTTTCTTCTGCTCATTGCTGACTCAGTTCGGCACCCATTTTGCTGAAGACTTGTGCATGCCCAGTATTTGGAGTACTCTTCTTCTTCTTTTTTTTAAATGATATTCGCCTGTCTTAAAGGATGCGTACATGGACTCCATCACATATTGCTGGTAGGTTAAGGTTGGAGGTTGCTCACTACAGGGCTCAACTGCGGTGAAATGGCTAGGCTTGAAACGAATTATCCAGGTTTCGATAGCACTATAGGAAGGACACTGCTTCTCTAATATTTGTGCCAACTCAGTGTGAATGTCCACTGTAGATTTTTCCTGCAGATATAAAAACTTCAAGACGGTCCGACACTTCGAAGCTGTGAAACTTCCTTGAGCCTCCACCATCACTGTTTCAGTTTTTTGTTTTTGTTTTTACTTACTTACTATATTTGCATCAACACATATTAAGATACTAAGCTTTCATACGAACCTATACTCAAGGATTTATGTGGAAGAGAGGGGTGGAAAACCAGGAACTTTCCAGCATCCTGTAGTAATTAAACGTTATGAAGTTATTAGATTATCGTTACGCTATCTATTCTGTGTTTAATTTTCCTAAATATTTTTGTTTTCTTAAACCTAAGGATAACACACAGTTAAAATATACAGGTTTGAATATTTGTTAATGGTAGACTTTCTTCTTCGCTATTTAGCACAGATTCTAAGCAAGTAGCAAATACACATAATTGAAGCGAAACGCATACAACACACACAGTATTGTATACTGTTTAATATTACATATATTTTCCACTTTTGATGACTTAAACCACGGTCGATGACTTAAGTAGAAAAGCTTGCCTGTACCTGTATTGGTAAACATGGTTAGCTCACAAATATATATAGTTGGGAAAGAATCCCAAAGTTGGTACGGAAAGCAAATTGCTAGAATTTTGTCATAGCGCTCATACGAAAACTAATGTTGTAAGCGCTTTCGCTAACGCTTCATCTAACAAGGAAAAATAGGAATATTAAAGAAAGTAAGAAATATTGAGAGAAAAAAAAAAAAAAAAAAAGAGCAGTCAGGAACAGAGGGACGTTTGGCCTAGCGTCACACGAACATCCGATACATATCAAGCAATTTGAATCTGGAGTCAAGAGTAATCCAGAAGCAAGATTCATTCCTACCCGTCACGCGGAGTGCAAAACAACACTACATACAGTGCTGCTTTCCAAGCAAAATGAATCGTACCACCCTTGTCTAGTTTCAGTGTTGTGGATCTCATCAATAATCAGTTCTAACACTATCATTTAGACAATCGGTAGTAGCTGCGTAGTCAGTTCTGTTTGGGAAGTCCCGTAGTTAAAAAAGCTCGCAACTAAATCTCTAGGTTTCAATTCGAGAAATCGAAGTGCAAGAGTCACCACTTTCTTATTGAGTGGTGAATCAGATATCTTACGATCGAAATCGAGGTTTCCGATGACTTAAAAGCCTATTTGGCTGACAATGTTCCCAGTTATTTGACTGATACAACTGGGAAGGCTCTGTGGATGAACTCTCTCTCTCTACATATACATCCAAATGCAACAACAAACAAATTCCAAATTGGGCTATAAGGGAATTCTCCCATCAAGTGTTCAGAGTCCCGTAATTGGGTAAACGATCCCTTTATTGGAAGATTCTCTAGAGAAATATTTTTTTAATTTACTGCTGCTTAGAAATATAGTTTTCCTCTCTGTAAATATATGTATGTATACAACACTGTACTCTGAGTTAGATTTTACTTCAATAAAGGTATATTTCAGGTATTTAAGAAACAAATCCTACGTATACCTAGCAACATAATTTTATCCACGATTTGATTTTGAGCTTAGCTTCCCTTTCAGCAGCGAGGCCATATGAGACGTAGACCTACAAGCTTAACGTGGGACCCTAATTAAATTTAGAAACATTATATGTTAATAATAATTAAAACTTGAAAATCTATTAAATCCTCTGAACCACATGAGCTACCGCTGGAAATCGAACCTGGGTCTCCCACGTCAAAGGCGCGTTCGCTAACCACTTAGCCATGAGGGAGCTCAATTTTATCCACGAAAACCATGCACAAGAAGTATCCTCGGGATCTCTCCACCCGTACACATTTCAACAATGCTCTTGTCTGCCGAGATTAGCTATGAAATGTTGAAATTAACATTTATCTTAATTTTTACTTTTTTAGCAACTAAACATAAGAGTACGGACTTACTCTTTGAAGAACTTCACTGAATTTTGACGTTTTGATTGTTCTTAACAATGATTTATGTCCTTTCAAATGAGCTCTAACATATTCACCAATGTTTGGAAAAGAAAACCAATACATTGTTGGCGTACGGACTGTCAACAATCCAGCATTCACCAGGTCCCTGAAAGAAACAAAAATCCCAGAATATGAACAAAGTTAGCATAACAAATTTTGACAACCTATAATTTCATTTCTTAGTAATTCAAATAAGTTAGTAAGAACAAGATGGATGATGATAAGGAAGTGGTTAATAGAAGAATCAGATTTCATTTGTTATACTAGGTACTCCCAAAATAGTTTTGTCGAATTTCGACCCTACAAACAGGGCGGCGATACCTCAACCTGGAAAAGCAAAAACAGTCCCCATCAGCAGTAACAATCAGAAATGTTTTTTTCAGCACAATAATCAGAAATAATCCTATCAGCAGAATAATTAGAAATTATCCTATCAGCAGAATAACCAAGAAAAAAAATGATCCCATCAGCAGGATAATCAGAAATGATTCCATCTGCAGTGACAATTAGGAATAGTCCTATCAGAAGAATAATCATAAATGGTCCCACCAGAAGATAAATCAGAAAAGGTGCCGTCAGCAACATTATTCTGCCTCTAATGCTAAGCAGAGTATGAATCCCACGGTGGTACAACTCGGAGCGTAAACCAAAGAAGTTATCAAAGTGTGAGTCACCTTGCTGAGGGTTCGAAACGTCATCAACGTCTAGCAAATGGAACAAATACAAAACTGTCGGTAAAATGTCCGGATTACATAGCGAATGCAACGTTACGCTACCAAATCCAACACTGATGACATGAAAGACCTTTCCAACACGTGGTTTCGCGTTATTCTGAAGAACAGTAACACTTCTGAGATTTAGAAGCACTGGCCTTGCTGCGCTTAAACAGTTATATTATTGGTATGGCCAGATGGCGAAAGCTCGCGAAGAATGATACCCCTAGCAGTCCAGTGAATACAAAGTACAACCTGTTGATGCAGAGGAGGTTTTGGTTGTTTGAGAGTGGGTTTGTGTGACGCCAACCAATGAGAACAGCGCCATGGAATATCATAAAAAGCGCCCACTTTATATCCCACCCTAGCACTCTGACTAAAAACGGTTTCTTCTTCTAACGACTCAACAAAGGAAAATAGGAATTTACTTGTGTCGCTTTCTAAGATGCAGTCAACTCATGAGGGTTTATTCACTTTATACCGTTTCCAAAACTGGTGAAGATGTTGATACATGGCTTCTGCATTAAAACCGAAAGTTTGTTCAAATACTTCACATATTTGGCCATTATCAACATCAAGAATTGTGCATTGTCTACGAATTTATGATGCCTCGCAAGTGATGTGTCCTGGAGGCATTTATCGCAGTTCTTACATTTGTTAAACCTCATTATAACGTTTCTTCATTCCCCGTTTCACTAACATTTGCTCTCAATTTAAACTTGCAAAAACATACAGGCCTATATAACGCTATTTGGAGTTTCGATGTTTAACATGCTCTTAAATTGACGTCAAACATCGAAACGAAAGATGAAGAAAGCGTGTGGAGTGACACCACATAGAAATCAGACGGAAAGTTTGATGGTGTCTCACACACATTTGTATTAAAGACTACCCATGAATATTTTGCTAAATTAAAAAAAAGAAAAAGTGACTGTATTGAGCTTTATTATCGATCTGGTGAGTTACTGCATTTATTATCGATTTTTCATGTAGAAATTCCACTTGCTGCGCTTAAACAATTACATTATTGGTATGGCCAGATGGCGAAAGCTCGCAAAGAATGATACCCCTAGCAGTCCACTGAATACAAAGTACAACAAAGGACAACCGTTTACTGCTTTGTTATCGATCTGGTGAGTTTTGTAGAGTCGCTGTTGTTGCGTTTCCGTAGTGTTGTTGGATGAAGCAGGGGTTGGGAGGGAAGTTTTCTACATTACTTTACAGGGTTGTCAGAAAGTGAGAACAGTAAAAGACAGTAGATACAGTCCATTTTTCATTTTCTTTTGTTACTGTTTACGTTCGTTGTGATTTGAAGAAAATAGAAACGCCAAGCGTCAATAAAATTGCTGCATAAAGAAATTAGGTCCGATACTGGAGAAATATATATATATATATATATAAAGTATAGAAATTTTGAAGAGAAGCAAACGTCCTGCACCGCAGATATAATAATGTAACGCCTTTTTTTTTTAAAAAAAAATATATATATATATTCTATTATGTTTCAGGTTCTTTCTTCATATGGAACAAATAGGACTATGCTTTTTATTTTCTTGGAAAACTTATGGACACGTAGTAGATCCATAATTATTATTCATAATTTTATTATTAAAAATATATCGAGAATGGAAATAGATAGCAATTGTTTATTACGTAAAATATTTGTTTAGGCACATTTTAGTCTTCATGATTTGAAAATTCTTTTATAATGAAATCTGTGGACTCATCGTGAAACGTGCAAAGTTGCGTCAAGAGGTTGTCACAGAAGGCTAGATACCTCAGCAGTAATTGCAGTATAAGACCCTTAAAATCACGATGGCGGACACAAGTAAACACTGACAGAGAAAAGTTGTTAAGAAATCAACTAAGGAACGAGTGGGGGTGAGTTCTCGTTATCTACTACTCTTAAGCTGGAGGGCAACCAGTCGAAACCCGATTTGGTCCTCATTGATTAAGTTCCACAAGCACCTTACGGTTTAGCTTATGCTAATCTTATTAGTAGAAATGTAGCTAGTTTATTACGGAACCACAGAACAAGCTATCTCAAGCAAGAAAAGACTATAAATCATCATTAAAGGGCTCTGAGCTGAAGGTCTCGCCTGACTTCAATCTTGGGACATCAATCACTTGAAAAGAAAAACAAGGTAAATGTTACAGATGCAACACGTATCAACGAGTACACTAAGGAAATACACACAAACATGATTCTTGTTTATACGAGGCGCATCCAGAAAGTAAGTTTCCCACGCGTCCCATAGCTAAGGAACCTTCACACGCGGCGGGAGCTGGAATAGGAACGCCAATCTTCAATCACTGCCACGACGCGCTACTGAGAGCACTAGGGAAGTTCCGCTAGTGCATGTGCCATGCTAGGACCTTAATCTGTCACGTACACGCAGTCGCTTCGCGCAACATACGGTTCCCTAGCTATGGGACGCGTGGGAACTTATTTTCTGGATGCGCCTCGTATTAAACATATATTGAAATGAAATTTGTTTTTTCTTACTTAACTCTTATACTTAAATTACTTTATCGATGTTCATCCGGGGACAAGATGTTCTTCTCATTGATATGACCACTCGATTTTGTGTCAACTACATTTCCTAGAACTAACACCAATGAGAGGCATGATTGCATATTGCATCACGTAGAGGTATTACCTCTGAAATACTACCATATGCCTCAAGTCACTTGTAAACAAAATAAATTCGCAATCATGTCATCTGCACAAATATATCATGTATGGAATACATAATTATAAAATACCCTTCACAAATGAGAATTTCACTTGCACTTACCTTAGATCATTTTCGTTAAAGGAAAATCGATGCATAAGCACATTCTTATCAACACTAATATCTTGCACTTCTGCAATTACGTTGGTCATAAAACGTTTAATTGTTGGCTTCTCATCAGAGCAGCATTTGGCTACATGCTTTTGAAAATCCTCAGTAAATATTGCAACTATTACAGACAACTCTCCACCAAGCTTAAAAAGTCGAACCTTCCCTTGCTTTTGAAGCTGATTCTAGACAAAAGGAAAATGAATTGGATTAAGCTTTCTTGCTGAACGAGTGTATAAAGTATGAGAGCAGAACAGTAAGTAATACACAACCATTTGTACAGAAGAACATGTAATGCGTAACACATGACAAATATATGCACAAAGTGAAGACTAATTCTCAATATAGCCGCCAAGTCCCTCATAACATTACATCCATTATGGCACAAGTTTCAAAGTAAATTGTTCACAGAAGTCAGTGTTTTTGGGAGTATAGACACCTGCGCACAACCAATGTGACTTCATCATCGGAGCTGAGACGTTGGGCGGCCAAGAATTTCTTCATAGAGCGAAAAATATGTTTGAAAGTATCGTAAGAAAATAAATTCGTCAGTCATTAGAGGATGCTTTGGTATTCCAATGCCATGGCATTCTGTTGAATTGATAATGTTAGTAGATATCCAGCACATGGCAAATCTGTAAGGTTCATGCGATCCTCTTCAAAAAATTTACATCTACTAGACATGATGCGGTCCATGAAGTCTTCCCCAACCACGCACACCATTTTCCTGTGAATTTCACTCTGTATTGTTTCTTTGCCCCCCCCCCCTCCCAAAAAAGAATTGCATCTCTCTATCCTTTACAAAATGTAGTGAAATTTTTCAGCATAACGTCCCACGATTATATCATTTAAGCTAGGGAGAGGGATGATTAAGGCAATTGAACGACGAAGAACTTATTGGTGGCATAAGATTGTGGGAGGAAACTGGGGTACCCCAAGAAAATCTAGGGACACAATGTTGTCTATCACAAACTCATTTGACACGGGATCGAACCAGGGACCCCAGGCACGTGTCGTCCCCCTTCAGGCAATTGTGAAAGTACAGTACAACACGGGTAGAATTACAATTATTATAATAAGATGTGCATATCTTGAAATCTCTTAAGATCAGAGACATCTGGATTTCTCATTTAAAATAATTAGGCATGTGTTCCAGCGTTTTTTTGATATTTGCCCTAGAAGGGAAGGGAAAAGGTGGGAAGAAAAGAATGGGGATTGCAATTGTTAAAATAACATGGCCATATCTCGAAATCCGTTACGGTTAGAGACATTAATTTATTATTTAGATTTTTTTTATTTAAAATAATTAAAGACGTGTTTAAAACATTTCTTGATATTTTCACTTTAAGGAAAGAAAGAGAGTCGGGGTTGCTATTGCTAACATAAGATAGCTATATCTCGAAATCCCTTCAGGTTAGAAGCATGAAAATTGGTGTATTTTAAGCTTTTAATTGAAAATAATTAAAATTGTGTTTCAGCATTTTATTTATGTTTCTCTTAGAAGGAAAAAAGAAAAAAAGACTTAGGTTGTAATTGTTGAATAGCATGGCCATATCTCGAAATCCCTTAAGATTAGAGATTGTTAGAGATGTGAGAAGTGCGAGGCCGCACGTTAAGCAAATGCGGGGGTTTGGGAGCGAAGTCCCCAGCTAGCCGAAGGCTAGTATATATAAATTAAAAAGCACCAAGAAATTATGTTAATCCATAAATTACTTCAAAATCTATATTTTCTTTAAAATAGTTGTAAAGAGAAATATAGAAATTAAACTTTTGTAATATGGAAGTAAAACAAATACAGCGAGTGATAGTAATCAGAATATCAATTGAACTCTCACCTAAAGAATAATTTTTAAAAACTGTTTTTTTAAAAGACTTTTTTCTATCCCTGGTCGCAAGAATACGTTCCATTTCCTTTGTTAACCCTCTATTCAAACCGGAAGTGGTATAATTAACTATTTCCGATTTCAATGTTGATCCCTATTGAACAAATACACTAATATATAGCGTCAAGTGGTTTCTTGGTATCGACTCAGCATCTGAAGAAAAGATTCGATCATCAGCAGATTCTTTCTGCTAAAACCAGATGTGGTAGAATTCCACTGGTTTCAATGCTGGTTCTTTATAGTGCAGAAATGGTCAGAGATAACGATAAGCGGTTTCTTGAAACCAATTCATTGTCCCCCCTCCCCCAAAAATGGACCTGTAACCTCTCTTAACGCTCTATCCAAACCGGAAGTGGTATAAATCAACCATTTCCAGTTTTAACGTTGATCGTTATAGAAATTTATTACCACATCCGGTTTCAACATTACGAGAATCTACTAACATTTTCGGTTTCAACATTAAGAAAGAGAGTGGAAAGAGATTATGCAAGGTTTTAAATTTCATCACTGGTTGCCATATAACTATTCTATCAGGCCTTATTTCTATACTGTCAAACAAACACAACACACACTGTGCAAGGCTATATGATAAGAACTCAAACACGTAACAGTTTCAACACATTAACTGTATCTTCATCAGAAGAGAAGAAGTGAACGCGGGATGAAGACACAGTTAGTGTGTTGAAACTCTTATATGTTTGTGTTTTTTACAAATTTTTATCACATAGCCTTGTTCAGTGTATTGTTGTATTTAGCTTGGTTGCCCTAGTGTAAGAACGTTAATAGATAGCGAGAAACAGTTTCTTGAAACGGATTCCGTACGGCAAGAGTATGTTTCATCTCCGACTTTACTCCTATAGTGCAACCGTGAACAAGTAGTGGAAATAGACTACTATTTAGGGTTGCCAGACGTCCCCGTTTTTCAATGAAAGAATTAACTGCCCCGAAAACGGTTTTCAGGGCGCCTCTTTGTTCTGGTCTTCGTTCTTCAGATTGAAAAAAGCAACCTGCAAGAACTAGTATGTCTCAGCTAAAAACGAAAGGTTTTCGAAAGTTTTTTGTAGCCAATTAATTTTACTAAGAAAACATGGAGTTTACAAATCACATCCATTCTTTCGTCCTATGGGTTCTTTAGCTTGCAGAGGGGAGAAGAGGATCTTTAAAAAAATATATATTAAAGAGGGGGGGGGGGGGGCATATGTTATAGCAATAATTTCTTGAATATCACTTTCAATAATAAAAAAAAGCGTATTTTTCTCGCTGACGAGCTTTAACTACTAGTTATTTTATACTTCAATCGGCAGCGCAGAACTGCATCATTGTTAGATGTTTTATCAATAATGGCGATAGTGCTCTCAGTCGTCCTGTATGTCGTCTTCCAAGAAACAATTTCACAATCAAGCGGTTTATTCAGTGTGTATACCTTTGCAAGTGAATTGAATTTCTTTCTTGGTGTAGAGTGAAGTCAAATTTTCAATAATTTTCAGGTTAAAATTCCGTAACAACTTACACTAGCACAAGAAGTGGCAGTTAAACACATAAAGGGATGTGTCTTGTTTAATTTTAATACTGGACTTTTTTCTGCTAAAACTTTTGAAGAGCCTGCTTAAATCCTTAAAAGAGATTTACTTTTTGGTTATCGTTCTGAATTTAGGGAAAATGAACTTATTCTCACTAAATGCTAAATTTCTATTTCTTTTATGGTAGTGTTTCTGGCTTAGGTGATGATGCAACAAAGAAAAAAGTATCTCTTCAATCATAAATGGGAGGGCGTATCATAATTGGTGCAATATTTAGGACCTGTTAAACACAACAGATCAGAATTCAGAATAAAGGACACCAGGCAGCTATTCCTATGTTCCCTTACCACATTCTTTATAGTTCCCTTTCAGGGCTTCATTTGTGTTAACTTGGAAAACACAGGTAATTATTGGATTCTGACCAAATGAGTAGAAACCCTGACCTTATATATAGCCTGATATTGGTGTCCCGGTTTTTCGTTTACAAAATCTGGCAACTCTACTACTATTTCTGGTTTGAATATTCATCTTCATATAGCATAAGCGGAGGAGAGGACAAGAAATGGCGTTTTGATATGGCTTCAGCGTTCCGGGCATAAGTTCCATCTCTGATTCTATTCTTGTATTATAGCTGGAAGTTATAGAACTACTCTGATATGGGTTCAGCGTTCCGGGAATAAGTTCCATCTCTGATTTTATTCTTGTATTATAGCTGGAAGCTATAGAACTACTCTGATATGGGTTCAGCGTTCCGGGAATAAGTTCCATCTCTGATTTTATTCTTATATTATAGATGGAAATTATAGAACTACTCTGATATGGGTTCAGCGTTCCGGGAATAAGTTCCATCTCTGATTTTATTCTTGTATTATACCTGGAAGTTATCGAACTACTCTGATATGCGCTCAGCGTTCCGGAAATAAGTTCCATCTCTGATTCTATTCTTGTATTATAGCTGGAAGTTATAGAACTACTCTGATATGGGTTCAGCGTTCCGGGAATAAGTTCCATCTCTGATTTTATTCTTGTATTATAGCTGGAAGCTATAGAACTACTCTGATATGGGTTCAGCGTTCCGGGAGTAAGTTCCATCTATGATTTTATTCTTATATTATAGATGGAAATTATAGAACTACTCTGATATGGGTTCAGCGTTCCGGGAATAAGTTCCATCTCTGATTTTATTATTGTATTATAGCTGGAAGTTATAGAACTACTCTGATATGGGTTCAGCGTTCCGGAAGTAAGTTCCATCTCTGATTTTATTCTTGTATTATAGCTGGAAGCTATAGAACTACTCTGATATGGGTTCAGCGTTCCAGGAATAAATCCCATCTCTCATCTTATGGTGGTCCTGGGGTACAACTCTTACCTTTGGTGTAAGGGGTCCCCGGTTTGAACTCAGGCAATGTGAATTTGTGATGGTCAACATCGCACACGTGGCCTTTCTCTCAGTTCTCTTCTCCCGTTCTTTCCTAGATTCTTATTCACCTTTATTAATCATCTGTCATCTTAGGCCTGAAAGGCTCAAACATTTCAGTTTTATTTCAAAGTAAAATAAACATTACAGCTTCTTATTTTCTTGCCAACTAAAATTGCATTAAAAAACAGGATTTTTAAGAACATAAGCTAGTATGATGCATTATGATACTTACCAGTTCTTTGTCAGCTAGCGTTCTGTTTTTCACGATGCTATATATCTGATTTGCTAATATCACTGGTGGCAATTTATCTTCAAATCTGTCGGATGGGAAAAGACTTTTGAAATAGAGCAGAGCTGATTCTGTATCATTTGGAATATCGGTCAGTACAATGTCCTTCTCTTCTCCGTCAAAATGTTGGTCATTTCTGCTCACTTCGATTTTACTCTTTTTAACTGGTCCATATATTTTGGAAATGGTGAGTCGTTTACTCATTTTTCAGTTTCACATCTTACCTGAAATGAGATTTATATGCTTTTAATATAAAAAAAGTCCTAAACAATTAGGTAATACCAAGTGTTAACTTTTATGAATAAGACTCGGAATCCTACATGTCTAATCCAATTCAAACACATTTCTAACTCTTGTGAATACGAAAATATTGTATTTATTGATAATAGAAATGCATATTTCAACCATATTTTAGTTGTTTCACTTACTGGTCAGAAATATACTTGACAGTATTGGCAATGAAATTCTTTTTTAGAAATATTTGATCTTGTGTAACGGGATTTGCAGGAATACTGTACAGTGTGAAAGGGTAACGGTTCTTGACCTGTTATAGCATCAACCCCTTTTAAAAAATAAATCCCCATCTCCTCCTATGCAGTAGTACCTGACATCCATTTCTTTGTGTATTGTATGGTACCATATACATTTTTTCACTAAATTTTACTTTCCACGCTATGAAATAAACAGTACTTTTTTTCAGGTTTCAATCTTCACAGAGTCAGTATTGTGCTCTGATGGATGTTTCACGACCTAGAGGACATTTATTCAGAACACAAAAACTTTGAACTTCCAAATACGAGGTGCATTCAAGTTAACCATTTTTAAAAAAATTTTTTTTACCGCCGCCAATTTTTTTATTCTCAGGACTGACGAGTGCTATTTGTTTTAAAATACGCAAGCACTCGTTGTCAATGCATGACAGAGATGGCAATACCGTACGACACACAAAAAGTGGTAGCGGTACGAATATGACTGTTTTTGATACTTACGGCTAGCTGAACATGCACGCTGTCTACTCAGCGCATCGTTCTGTTATGATCATGAATCTCCTTCCCACTGTGCACGTCCCCTTACTTACACAAGTAAAGAATAGGAGACTCACAAAGGAAGTGAATTGCTATGTATAGATGTTGGAGTGAGTTTGTAGCAAATTTGTAGAAATAAGTAACACGATATCAAGTGGAAATATTTTTTTCTAATAAATCCATATCCGTCCGAGTACGCCTCATTGCGTCTCTTGAGGTCTTTGAAGTTGTCAGCATGCAATTCCGCCAACCAGATTTAAGCAAAGCGCCTGCAATTTTCGTCAACCCGTCATACATAACTTCTCTACTGGTTGCCCAACACCATAGATTGGGCCAAAAACAATGTTAATCTTATGGGTTCAAAACGATCCCTAAAATGTTGAATAGAACAATAACGACAGGATTTTTGAAAATTTGAATGAGAACTGGACAATCTACACAAAATTTGGAATCGACCAGTGAAAACAGCACGTTTCTAACACTTGTGGTTTTCGAGATCTCATTGTCGAAAGGATTGCGGACAAACACATAAACCTAGCATTTTAATATATAGATACTCGTAAAATGGTGAAGTTTTCATTACAAGAACAGCGTGTAATCATTCGTTTTCTCCATTTGTGTGAGTGACACCGCTTGAAATTTATCGCCAGTTGAGTGAGACATGTGATGATGGTGTCATGGATATGTCTAATGTTCTTCTCTGGATGCGACAGTTGAAAGAAGGCAGAACGTCATGTGGCAACAAACGAAGATAATCTCGGTCTCGCACAAGCCGGTCTGATGACAGTGTACACAGATCTCATGGAAATGCCAACTTTACAGGCGATGTGTTCCACACTCATCCGGTGATCCTCCAAAACAACTTTCTCCAATCGATCATGAAGATACATAAAACATATATGCAGGGCCGTGCCGTGGAAAATCAGCGCCCGGGGCGAGAGTATACGACGGCGCCCCCATACATATATTCCAAGCAATTTTTCCTATATTTTTTCCTTTTGTCTCCCGAATTTTTCGCCCCTTTACTTCGGCGCCCGGGGTCGTGGCCCCCCCACACGGCACGGCCCTGCATATATTTATGTTTTACAACATATAAGTATGTTTTAACTGGAAAGCTCAACCAAGATCCATTAGAGTATCATTTTGGAATATTAAGATCTTTAAGCTGCGATGATCGTTCATTTACAAGAGATTTTTTGCAATTACGTCTACTATTGTATATATATATATATAATACAAAGTTTGCATTTGTAAACACATAAGAACTTACGGTAAACACGGAAACCATACCAAGAAGTGTTTTAAATCGTGATCGCTAATGATCGTGGTGTCTGAAAGGTGTCCAAAATTGTATTACGCGTTCCAGTGAGCGTTCTGAAGGAACGTGCTGGCAATGATGATACTGTCCGAAAGAAATTCTAAGGGAATATCAAATTCAGTGATCTGGTATTCAAACTCAGAGAAAACTGAAGAAGCAGCTTGAATTACCGGGCAGTGAAAAGTATAAGACGTTAACATTTTAAGAAATCTGTTAGATGTTAACACGGTAGAAATACGAAATACAAAGTGTGCTCCATAAGCAAGCCATGATGAAGTGAAGTGCTATGTGTAGACAGTGTATGAAGTTGTCATAGAAGTGTTGTAAAGTTGTGTCACATTCAAGACACGTGTCTTTTTTATATCATATGAATTGTTTTTCACTACCCTCGTTTATGCGTAAATCCATTGTCGCTGACACGAGTGCTTCCTACGAACGCATCCCCTCGTTTCCAATCGGACACCTGGTTTCACTCCTGCCCTGACTCGGTTAGCTAGCTTTCGTGCTTTTTAGTGGTGACCTAGCACAAGCTGATTTGTTTTAAAGTTAATTCATGTATTATGTACTGCAGTTTTTATGTCATATGTGCACACGCTTACAGAATTATACAGAATTTTACAGAATTATATAAGAGTAATGAAGAGAATCTACTAAATTTTTGAGAACCACGGATTACTGAATTTAAGTGATAATTAAAGCTTCTATCAGAACCGGGTAACCTAGCCTAACCTAACGATGTTTAATGTTTTAATTGTTTTTTGTAAGTTTGAAACTGGAGCGGTAACTCTAAACTTAAGCCGAATTTGCTGATAAGGGAAGTTCATATTTTACGAATATAAATATTCCCCCGTTGAATGTGATAATACGGTAACTTCACATTAAATATTTGGAGTTAACTTTACAATGACCGCTCCAGCTGGTATACTCGCTCGGAACGAGAAATTACACTTTTAATTTTATGAAAACGGCTCAAAATATCCCAAACCATAAGTTAACACGTTCCTATCTCTATCCTACTCTACTATACCCTTTTAAATCGGTCCTACTTCAATGTGCAACTGGAGCGTGTATTGTAAAGTTCACTGACTATTATTTACAAACATTTTCCCATTAGGAACTAAAGCATTAATTTACAAACTAGACAACCTTCCAAAAAGACTGAAGTTGTTGGAAAAGAACTAAATTGGCAACGCTGAGTATCGGGTAAAATTTACAACACCCATTCCATTTGGCCTCTTTTTGTGACGGTGACGGTAACGGTGGAGGGCATTAGTGGTTAAAATATGAAACAAATCTTTAATAACCTCCCGTTATCTGGAATCTCGGTAGCAGGAGCGCACGCTCCGAAAACAGTGTATCAAGAAATAGTGAACTCAAATAAGAATACTAATATTAGTACTACAACACTCTTGGGTCGTAATCGACAACTTACCATTCGAGCCTTCAATACAAATATCCACAATGTTGTAATTCACGAAGTTGTCAGACGTAGCGTGGACGTAGAGAGAAAATGCAAGCTAGACTCAAAAGTTTCAGAATACACTTGCGTAAACCTGTTATTAAAAACCATACGTATTTATTTACTATATTTGTTTCTATAATACCACATTCTATCACAAAACAGTATTCATATACACAACAGATAATGCTCACCACAAACGAACAATCTTTTGACGTAAACAGTAGCTTCAATAATGACTTGGTAACGTCACTCACTCCAATTATTGATACCGTTCAACATAAAACCGAGATTGACAAGTAATTTAAAGAAACATGATATTTAGAACAAGGAAACACAAAATACTATATACAACAAAAATAATAATAATACATGCAATAAGGTTTCTCTACTATACTTCTAAGTCTTTTCAGAATAAATGAAAGTCCAGACGACAGTAGCAAATTATGTTATTTCATAATTCCAGAAAGAATTGTTTTAGAGAAGCTTGATTTCTTATTTATTTTTATATTTATTATTTTAATTATTTCCTTTTTACAGATGCACTAAATTGTTATATTATACTTGCCGCTTGGTATATTTGTTTCTACCTTCAGTTCTGTCTTTGCCTGAACAGATGATTCACTAGTGAAATACTAATTTGAATGTAAAGTGACTAACTGATTGACACTTGATAGTCGCGACTGACGAACTTTTATTTAAATTGAATTCAACTTATTACTGATATTTCAAACATTCTTCACAGACAAATACGTTAGTTAGCACAGTTTTCAGAAATAATGCAGTTATTTAACGATGTTATATCACTATTGTGGTTGTTAGATATTTTTATAGCTATAATTTGAAGTAATATTCCGCTATTATATAGGCCTATATCAAATATAGATTGATTTTCTTTCAAGCGCTTTTTGTGGACATATGTTTCAAACTTAAGCTTAAGACTAAAAGAATTCAATACAAAGGAATGCGTTCATATTGTGCGCTCATTATATGCACGACGTTCTATATTTACTGATCCTTTAGAGTGTCTACAAATTATTAACTTCTACTAATATAGACTGGCGCAAGAAACTTTATATTTACTTTTTGTAGCACTGATATGCAGTATCCAATAAAATAGATTAGATTATGAGTGAGGTATTTGAAATGAATAATATTACATCGGCTTACATAAATAATGTATCAATATTGCAGTTTTACTTTTTATATGCGCATATGTTATTACGGTAATATCAAAAGAATTCTATAAGGTTACGAGTGCAAAGCATGCTTTAGTGTGTCGTATACTGTATACAAATACCACTTGTTTTAATTCTTTTCGTTGACATTAGTACGTGACATGCGATGTTTACTTGCAGTGGCTGGCTTCTTCACGAATATGGCTTACTTGTTAGTTTCTTACCTTGACTGATAGGTTAACACAAAACAAAACAAGTTCTTAAACACTTCTTGTTCTATTAATTCACCTACAAATACTTCTTCATAGTTGCAATTTTATCTTATTCTTTTCTTTATACTTTCCCACTTGTTCTTATTACACTGCATTTCTCCTCTTCTGTCAACCTGCAACCTGCTCCTCTTGCTCTCGATTCAACCTGCTGCTTCCTTCAGGTTCAGGTTCAAGGTATTTTCCTTGACAGTGTTGCCAGTGAAGTTTAGACATTGGTGGAGTTCAGAAGGTTACTGAGCGGAGCGCTCAGTCACACTGCTCGAAGTGAGCGAAACGCAAAACTTGCGAAAACAACACGTATACAAATGCTGATGGGGCAGCGTGTCCTGTCACATTTTCACAGGCACGAGAAATTACGCTCGTTTAATTTTAAAGAGAAGGGGGTTCACACTTCCCTATCCCAAAACTACCTGGCCCTACTCAACTATACCCTTTTAAAGTGGTCCTACTTTTCGATTCTCAGCTGGAGCGTGTATTGTAAAGTTTACCCTTTTTGAGTTTAGGAACAAGAAAATGAAACAATTCGGAGGGATACTAACCACAGTTGAAACAGAAAACATCGCTTGGTATGAGTTGTGCAGACTACTTTCTCAAGTTTCTCATTGTAATATAATTGACCAAATTGGGTTATCATATCTAAAATCAACATGTGTTTCTGAGCTTCACACCGTAATGATTCCGTCAACAAAATGCAAAATCTGAGAATTACTTTGCGATAGTAGTGATAGCTTTTATATTTGACTCTTTCATGGTCTGTGTTACGTAATGCATCCGCAATTTTTGCGAATATTTTTATGAAATAAGAACCACCATGACTTTCGAGCACGTTCTATACCAGTATTCCCTAAATTCTACGTACAACAGCATAATGCAAATAAATAAAAAAAAAACAAAAATAAAAAAGAGCCATTAATTACTATGCTGGTTATGAACGCTGAATCGCATATATTGCGTAGCGTTGTCACCAGTGGCGTATCTAGCCCGGAGCCGGGGACCTAGGCCTCACTTTTTTGAGTGACAAAAATAATTTAATGTATTATTTATATATTTGTGAAAGTTTATAGTAAACTAATGATATATCTATCATAGTCTGGATTCTGGCGGCCCCCAGTTTTTAACTTCTAGGTCCGCCACTGGTTGTCACGAATTGTTACGGAACTATGCTTGATTCTTTTTTATAAGTATGCAAATATGTAATTACCTGTTGGATAAGAAAGTCAACTTCCTGACTGAAGTTTTCCAGGGTTTCCCTCAGTCCTACCAGGCAAATGCCGGGATGGTACCTACTAAACAGGCCCTAGCCAATACCTTTCCATCGTTGATGTTGTAGTTAGATATCCAATATAAAATGGCCAATGAGTTGTATCTGGTTATTGTTAAATAAATAAATAAATTACCAATACATTTATTAGTGATCCGTTTTCACTTCGGTAATATAAATTTGTTTTCTTTCAGAGGAGAGTTAAAGCAAAAGCTTGTTTCGGAATGTATTTTGATTACCTTATTAATTAAATTAGTTTTAGTTGGAACTGTCTTCGTTGATTCCTTTGATTCAAAGGAAATGATTCGCAAACGAACTTGTTCAACTGGCACTGTTACTGAGGAGCTAAAACGGAACTTTATCATTGTAGTAATGAACTGAAGTTGGTGGGCGTCTGCTTCGTGCTGATGCAAATGTGTGCCACGTTGAAGATTACAAGATGTCACGAATTGTATTTGTACATCCTGACTTAGGTATTGGTGGGGCTGAAAGGCTTGTTGTAGATGCAGCACTTGCATTGAAATCTAAAGGACATAATGTGCATTTAATTACATCGCATCATGACCCATCTCATTGTTTTGCAGAAACCAAAGACGGTACACTTCCTGTAACTGTAGTTGGTGATTGGCTTCCACGAAAGATATTTGGTCGTTTTTATGCTTTATGTGCTTACATACGAATGATATATGTAGCATTATATTTAGTATTAGGCAGTAAACTGAAGCCAGACATTGTGTTTTGTGATCTTGTGTCGGTCTGCATTCCAGTTTTACGGATGACTGGTGCAAGTGTAATTTTTTATTGTCATTTTCCTGACCAGTTACTAAGTAAAAAAGGTGGTGCCTTAAAAAGTATATATCGTGCTGTGTTGGATAAAATGGAAGAGTATACAACTGGCAAGGCCCATAAAATTTTGGTTAATAGCAAGTTTACGTCACAGGTGTTTAGATCAACATTTACAAGAATACGCACTATTCCGGATGTTTTGTATCCCTCTATAAACACGACTTTCTTTGATCAAGAAAATGAAACTGATAAATTGGAAGATATTCTTGATAAGCAGTTGTTTCCAGACACCGTTGTGTTTCTTTCAATTAACAGATACGAACGGAAAAAGAATTTGGGTTTGGGTTTGCATGCCATGGCCAAACTACAACAAAGCTTGACAGACGAGGAATGGAAATGTGTTCATTTTGTGATGGCTGGAGGATATGACACAAGAGTAGTTGAAAATGTAGAATATTTTCAGGAGCTAGTAGAAGAAGCGAAGAATTTGGGAATTGAGAAAAATGTGACATTTTTGAGATCACCATCAGATCGTCAGAAGCTAACATTATTGCGCTGTTGTCATACGTTAGTGTATACACCTTCAAATGAGCATTTCGGGATTGTGCCTTTGGAAGCGATGTATATGGAAAAGCCAGTAATAGCATCCAATAGCGGTGGACCAAAAGAAACTGTAGTGAATAATGAAACAGGTTTCCTGTGTAATGACGTGACTGAATTTTCAGCCGCTATGCTTGAATGTGTGAAAAATAGTAAAGGACTAAGGAAACGACTTGGACAGGCGGGAAGAGTAAGGGTAAAGAATAATTTCTCCTTCGAAGCATTTACTGAACAGTTGGAGTCTGTTGTGCAAGAATTAATTGATTCTCACAAATCCCGATGATGAGTCAGTGGTATTTTTCACTCACTAAGAGAAAATAGTAGTTTCCTGGTTCAGCCATTACAAGTGTCTTTTGTTGTTAAGTGCGGACATGTCCATATCACACATACTTTGTTTTCCGTGATACATTGTTGTACCGGTATTTAATTTTCTGATTTTTCCTTCTAATCCTGCTAAACTATGGAAACAAAGTTAGTATCTGACTTGATTGTATATCATTGGCGTTGTAGACTAATTAATGGGCAAGTCGAGGGCATTACTGCTGTATCGCCGGACCACATGTTATTTGGCTTCTCCTCCAAAATGCTAGGTTGTGACCCTGTTTCATTTGGTAGTGATTATTCTTGGAATTACAGTGGATGTGTGGGATAAAAACTAGTGAATAAAACGCAAACCAACTTGTTCTACGTGGCCATTAAAAAAACACAACTACTTTCTAATCAAGTCAGGGTAGGAGCACAGCAGGAGGGCCTGAGCGGTAGCAACGGGGTGCGTCCGTATGGAACAGGCGCGTCAGCAGCGGTGGGTGTACACATGCCAAAGACTAATGGAAAACATTTTATGTCATAAAATGCATCGCTTATGTGTTCCACACCTTTGGAGGAGGTACTAAATGTCATCCAAAAAAGTATCAAAACGCACTTCAAATTACATTAGATTAGGTTTGGTTAAACGTCTCTTTTCTTTTCTGTAGTTTCAATTCCTTTCTACACTTACGACAGACTGTTCGCCTGTTTAGTAGACCACATGCCTTTCACACAATTTCAACAACTGACACTCCTTATTTTTGTACAAACCGATAAAACTCAAACACGATATGTGACAATCTTGTCAGTTACGCACCATTTCCACAATGTCTTTCCCATAAATGACAAGTGTACCTCTCCGCCAAAAAGCCCCTTCCGCCTCTACATATAGTGCCACTTATGACAGAAATAATAACAACTACGAGTATTTTCTAAACTTCAACTATTCCTCTCACCTGACTTTCATTCACTCTTCCTCACAAACCAAATTAAATTCTCTCAATTCATTTGGTAAATTTTCTAAAGTTGGTCCGGTAATAATGCAGTTAACACAGGTCGAATATTATCGTCACTTCCTGTAACTACGAATGTGCAAAGTTCTAAAAGTTGCATTTACGATTCCAAACGGTATGATGCTGGGTGAAGAATGTAAAGGTCGGATATAATTTACTTACATGCAATGCGTGCCCTTAGTCATACTGCTTTACTTTTGGCGCATCGCTAGAAAGAGTTGTTAAAAATTATGATTCTTTCACTAATCTCCATCTTATTACCGCCTAAAAGTTTCCGCTGGGCGACATGAAGATATCTCACTTGACATTGATTAAACTCAAGAAGAACACCAAAAGTAATTGTTGAAAATTTACTTTTTTTTTTTTTTTTTTTTGGTTTACTATTTCCGTATAAATACAACTTCTGCATGTGTGGCATACCTACAGTCCAACAAAATATGCACCATCCTGTGCTACCTTGCCACTAAAAAACCAGGAGTGATATCGAGTCAGGGCAGGGAAAAGCTGGCTGGCCCGTTTGTTAGCGTGTGGTTCGTCGGAAAGAAACAGGCGCATCAGCGATGGTAAGAGTGACCGAGGTAGTGGAAAGAAGTGTGTTTTTGCAGTGATACGAGTTTCAATAGCACTTGTCATGGTTTCATACTGCTAGCGCTTCATACGTAAACGTCAAGCACAAGTTTTGTACACTGTGCAGAATATACAGCCGGTGGGACATAGCATCTAATGGAGTCCTAATTGATATGAACTCATTTATTTCATCCATCGTGAAGCACTTGTAACGATTTTACACTTGTAAAACTAAAATGCAGCTGTATTACTTCGTGTTTATTTCTGTCACCTGCAGAAATTTATTCCTTATAAACATGTCTTTTCATGCAAAATATTGAATTTTGCCTGTAAATCTTCCAAAATATGGTGTGCCAAAACTACACCAGCACCCCCTTAGCTTTTAGGTTTTTATGATTTGAAGTTCAGTATATCGGAAATTTAGACAATTAAATTTTTGGGTTAACTGCCTCAGATGGCGGCCCAGAACTACAAAATTTGCGGAAAAATAAACAGCATCAGGCAAAATATCAGCATGAGAGTAACAAAAGAGGTAATAAAGGTCATCAGTGTAGAGTGATTAGAGAGAAAAACAGTTAAATTCTGGACTATATGAATTTACGTAATAGGTAAATAGGCATAATATGGTAGTGTTTCAAACTCCCTGTCTTATTAACTAACCTAGGACGCTGCAGTAATACAGGGAAAACAGAAATGTAAAGCAAAGACTAATGAAAGGGGAATAATATCTAACCAAATATAGAGATATTGGGTATGATTGCAAAAGTAATGAAAAAAATATCGCAATCTTATCTCTTACATTTATAATAAGATAGAAATTGGAAATCGAAAGTGTGCTCTTTACCACATAATACTTTATAAGGAAGACATGAAGTGAAGTACTATGTAAACGCAGTGTACGAAGTTACCATAGAAAATCGCAAAGCTGTACCACACGCAAGGCACGTGATTTTATATTTCCACTTTCCTAGTTTATGGGTATATCCACGATCGCTGATGCGCCTGCTCCTTATGGACATATCCCCTCACTACTGCTTGACCGTCTGCTGTGTCTCTGCCCTGACTCGTTTATATAACATAGTGCTTTTTAGTGGACACACAGCATAGATTGGTTTGTGTTTCATGCACTGCAATTTTTGTGCTATATGTGCACACGCTGTAGTTATACTCAGCTTCTCTAAAGTCAATCGGCAACCATTAATGTAACTTCTCCATTAAGAAACACTTTCTAAGGTACTAAGAGTGCATTTCCTGCTGAGAAAAGCTCTTTCGTGAGTATAAGTGGCTGTTTAGTACCTATGCGTTTTGAAATTTTTGAGACGTGTGCTTGATAGGGGGCTCCGCCTCTAATACCCCCCTCTCTGAAAATTTATTTACATAATCCTGTAGTAAGGTGCTGTGATAGAAGTTTAACTTTATTCATCTCCATGTTCCTTATAACAGCAATTCTTTATAAATAGTTAGTGGCTCCTATATATTTCGAACCGGATTATTTGAAGTATATAGGAGCTACTAATTATTTGGCTGTTACAAGGAATATGAAATTGACTGGCTTTGCCCGTTTGTCTGGTGGCTAACGAGTTGTGCCTTTGGTACAGGAGATCCTGAGTTCTATTCCCTGTGGGAGAGCATAAAAAATGTGGGACATTAAAAAAAAAAAAAGTTCATTTCATGAAGATGTGTTAAGTTCAGTAATTATGTTTTGTGTACCTGTATTATGTTATGATGAATGTGCATTGTAATTACAAACAAGTACAACTTGCCAGTGAATATTTCTTGTATCAAGGTTCAATTTTTGACTGAAATATGAAAATTAGGGAAACGAAGTTTTCCTAATAAATGTCAAACTTACGTGGTATTTTTGTAAGGGACCATTAGAAAAATAAAGTAAAATATTTTAGAAAGAAACTTCAGTTCTTTTTGTGTAGTTTTTCCATGAACATTAAAAATATAGCACTAGAAGCTAGATAATAAAATGTACATTCATGTCCAAAATTATTGTCGCATGTCTATAATATGTTGTAGGAATATAATTTGATAACGAATTCGCCCGGTTTTTCTTATATAATGTTAGTATGTGTATAATCGGCAAAGACATGTATGTGGCAAAATTTCATGTCAAAAGAGTAGTTAATAAGAACAATAAAACGAAAATAAAACTTTTGTGTATTTAGCAATGTTTTATTTTATTCATTCTAATTTACGTATTTGTAATTCTTTTCCTATGAAATTTACCACAAATATACATTTCCCGATTATACACATAGTATCAGTATTAAATGTACCCTGCAAAGTCATGATCATATTATATTCTTACAAGAAGACAGTTATAGATATGCGACAATCATTTTGGACATGAGTGTACAGTACGTAAAATGCCCTTAAAGGTAACAACTGTTTTGATATTTATTATAAATTAATATTAAAATGCAAACTTTTAACTTTTATAATCGTAAAATGATTGTTACCATTTGTTGTGTAATCTCTATCTTTAAAAAGCTCAGTGATGTAGAGTCTTGTGGTGGTTGTCTTGTTCGATCCTAACCTGTGATCTATAGATATTTCTCTTTCCTTTTGGTGTTCATTTCGTGTACTTCCCCTACATGTAAGATCATTATCTTAAATACTATAGTTGAAAGACGTAGAACTAAGTATTTCATTTTCTGGATAGTTGTCCAGTATCCCGTATATTTGCGTGAAAAGGTAGTTCCAAACGGTTAACCGAACAACTACGCGTAATAGTCACTGTATTATACCTATTGGCCGCCGTGCATGACTAATCCAATTTTCTGTATTTAATTCACTAAACTAATTAACTCTATGGTCTATGGAACCCGGAGGTTCAATGCCACGTTGACAAAACCTCTCCTTTGTCTTCTGTCCTTATCCAACTGGATCCAGTTTCTATTTCGTATTACAATTTCTGCGAGATCCATCCTAATATTGTTCTCTCATCTACATTTTGCTTTCCCTAATGGTCATTTTCTGATTGGATTTCCAGTTAAAATTTTGAATGCATTACTATTTTCTTTCATTCTGGCTACATGACTTGCCCATCTAAGCCTTCTAGACTTGTGACCCTAACAATATTAGGCAAACGGTATAAATTATGCAGTTCTCATTATGAAGTTTTCGCCATTCCGTTGCTCGTAAGGTCCAAATATTTGCCTTAGTATTTTATTCTCAAATATTTTCAGTCTGCGTTCTTCACTCAGGATAAGCGATCACGTTTCGCAACCATTCACTCCATTTTTATTTATTTTATTATTATTATTATTTATGTAAATTCACATTTTAAGCAGAATTGACTAAGTGTAGAATCGTATGCATGACTGGGAGTGTCCATAGCGCATTTGTGTCCAGAGGATTGCATACATATTATGAAACGGTAAGTAAATCGAAAAGCATGCAGTGCATTGCCACTATAGTAAATAAAACAATTGTATCCAAACTACATTAATTGAAATAACTAAAGCTTTCCTGATGTCGTGATGAATACAGTAGTTCTTTGGGTAACAACCAGCTAAATTCAATGTCGTCCAACGTTTCGAGAGCTGACCACACTATTCTAATTTTCAGGGTATACTATAAGAATCAAACAGAAGCACTCTTTATACAGGACGTAACACTACATTAGGTAAGTTCTCACATTGCCACGTCCACATGTACGTTCCCCCGATTTTCGACCGAGAGCAGATTGTTGGTTCTCGACGAATGGGGCACGATTATGCAAATCCAATAAAGATATCTGGGAGCCGGCTAATAGACCGTCGATAAACGTGGTTTGCCCCAGCTGATTCATATCATACGGATCAATAGGACCAGATTTTGTCCCAAATCAAATCCCAGTTGAATGAGAGTTCTATCGGAAGTGTTAGTGCATGGACAGTTCAACGTTCCCTGCATCGTCATGATTTCAGGAGCCGCAGACCAACTCGGGTGCCTCTGCTCACAGACTGCCTTGCATGAGCTCGAAGACAAGACCATGGAACGGTGGAAACGGGTAGCCTTCAGCGCTTAGTCCTGATTCCGGTTGCATCGCGCTGATAGGAGAGTCCGAATCGGGCGATAACAGCGTGAAGTCTTGATCCCGCATATCAGATTGGTAGGTTTATTATGCCCTGGGGTATCTTCAGTTTGGGCATCATTTGAATCATTAGTTCGCGTAAGAGGATTCCTGAATGCCAACCAATATGTACACATCCTGGGGGACCCGATACATTTGCTCAGGACTATCGTTCACGTCAACGGTAGGGGCATTTTTCCAGCAAGATAATTGTCCAGTCCACAGGTCTCAGATTGTTTACGCACAGTTGGGTGGTTTGAGGAACATTCTACCAACTTCCAGTTAATGCAGACCCCCATCCGAAGTCCAGTATGACATTTATGGAATGTCATCGAAAAGACTGTACGGAGCATACAGCCTCCACCAGTGAACATGAACTCGCTGTGGAAGAACGCATGGCTTGCAATGCCTTCAGACGACATCCAGAAGCCGATAGAATTATTACCTCACCCTGTCGCTGCAGTTCTTAAGGACAGGAGAAGGATTACACGGTACTAGGTAAGTGTGGGTAATTCAGTGGCATGTCAACATAATAAGTACTAGCAAAGGAAAAGGCGGAATGTGCTTGGTCGATAGAGATACACTTAAGCCTTTGAACCGTACGTACACTCATGTCCAAAATTATTGTCGCATATCTATAACTGTCTTCTTGTAAGAATATAATTTGATGATGATGTTGCAGGACACTTTTTAATACTGATACTATGTGTATAATCGGGAAATGTATATTTGTGGTAAATTTCATAGGAAAAGAATCATAAATATGAAAATTAGAATGAGTAAAACAAAATGTTGCTAAATGGAGAAGAAAGTTTTATTTTCGTTTCATTGTTCTTATTTACTGCTCTTTTGACATGAAATTTGCCACATACATGTCTTTACCGACTATACACATACTAACATTAAAGGACATACCGGGTGAATTCGTTATCAAATTAAATTCGTAGAACATCATATTTATAGACATGCGACAATAATTTTGGACATGAGTATACCTGGAATGATGTTGCATACCGGAAGGAAATAATGAAAATATCAAACAACATAGAATAACCGGGGATACTTACTGAAATTGAAATAATGAAAATCTCTGTATTGTCGTATACGCCAGCAAATACGGCACTTCGGTATATATTTTAAGCATTACATTTTATTTTTTTAATACAAAACCCTTGTACTTCGTACTTCATCGTTTCTCATAGTTGTTCCTCTTTGCCCAGCAGTCGGTCGTAGAAGACATAACAAAAGTGAACTACAATTATTTCTCTGTTATCGTAGTAATTAGTGTTGTTAATGTGCGAATAATTTCATATTCGAATTATATATTTTACAAATAGTCAAACTAAATCATTCTTCGATTGAAATATACATTACGTTTTCATTAGTAAGGCTATATTAAATGAAAGCTCCTGCTTCAAATAATAGAGTTTCTATCTGAGAAAAGCACCAGGATTACGCGCACAGAAAGACCACGATTTAGCCATATTGTCACAAAGGGATACTCATGATTCTTCAAGTAGAGAATAACTACCATTAAAACAAAACAAAAAAAACGAAATTTACTTATTACATAAGCTAAAAGTTGAGTGACGTATTTTCCCTTTTCTGATGGGAAATACTATCATTAATAGAACCAATAACAAGTCAACTTGTCCGTTGTCCATAAAATATTAGCTAGTGACTTTTTGAAAAAATTTCGAGAGCTTCACCAAGTAGGAAAACGGAAAACGTCATGGAAGATATAATCCAATAATCTTCCACGATTTTTTTTTTTTTTTTAAATTTAAAACTAAGTGTTCAGTAAGAAAAGCAGGAGACTTTTCTCCAGTAGTTTTCCACAAGTAGTGGTCCTATTTACCGCACAAAGCACCCACAGCGCTTAGTATAACATACAGCTGTTTGTAAAAATCACACCAATTATACAAAACTAATTACAATTTCAGGAAGCTACAATTCTTCTGTGATGAATCAGTACGGCGTGAAGTATTCACGTGTTTCTATAATCATAAAATCGAGTGAAGCAGGCGCTGAAAGTGTTCCTGAGGAATCACCTACTGCGATGTTCGTATGCGAGTTCACAACACTTCCGACGAACGAAGTGCCAACCAAGCGCATCCCAAACATGTTCGAGGAACATCATTAAGCTCCATCTTACAAGTAACAAAACGGAAGTGACGTTGCTACTAACACTTATTGCCCTGGTAGCGCGGTTCAAGAAAGGAAAGGAAACGGAAAAGCTAATGAAGCAAAGGGGCTGACTTTTTTTTTTTTTTTTTTTTTTTTTTTTTAGGATTACTTCTTTTTAATTTCTTTTTACTGTCAATCAAGAAAACTGGACCACAAATTCACTTAATTACTCACACAGATCAATTTAATAGCAACTTATAATCCCGCCGAACAACAGTGACAACAACTGATTTGAGCTAATTAATGTGTTCAAACTTACATTATAGCAATATATATATATATATATATATATATATATATATATATATATATATATATATATATATATATATATCTTCATTGTTTATCTACTGTAAAAATAACCGCACTTATTTAAAGGTTTTCGATTCAGTTTGTTTCAGCGCGGATAAATCTGACAGTCGTAATTTGCGTCGTCCTTTTTTTTTAACTGCTGTTAGGATAGTAGGTACTTCTTTATTCAGTCGGACCTCGATAACTTTTTTTTTTCAGATTTCCGAACTCTTCAATAACACTCAATGTTAAAATAACCTCTTCATAATCATATTTAAAACATATAAAACATAATCATATTTAAAATAATCTCTTCTTAATCATTATGAAACATATTTAAATATGTTTCATAATCATATTTAAAAAACCTCGGTAACTCGAACTTTCGTATCTGCGAATTTCTACACGTTTTCCTCTATAATTCGGATTTCTCAATAATGTGATCTCACCAACTCCAAGCTATAGCTCTATGCTTTTTCGTAATTGTCATTGTTGCCAGTCCTATCATTGTATACTGTAATTGTGTCTAGTATTTTATTTTTAATTTAAGGAACTTTCAGAACTTCAAGTTACAGAGATTGAACGAATAAAACTTCGAGTTATAGAGGTTATATATCACTTTTAATGAGGAACGTGAAACTCTGGCATTTTGAGTTTTTGTTGGGCCACCTTGATTACTCGAATTTTTGTCTATTCCCTTCAGCTTCGAGCTATCGAGGTCCCACTGTATATATAAAAGACCGTGTCTGTCATCAGATTTTCGTGTATATATATAACCTAGAACCAATGAACTTTGTACACAGATCTAATCGCGTACAAAGTAGGTTTTTCGATTTGCGACTCGAGGGCCGGGGCTAAAATTATACAATGAACCATAGTGCCTATGGTTCTGTAGAAAACAGCAAAATAAACTTTTCCTGCATCTGTACAGAAGCAGCTCTGAGCGGTTGCTTCAACAACGTCGGTCAATGTGTTTGCGGGTATTACTCTACATGCCGGTATAATTTCTTCTCAAAGGTATTGTAGTGCAGCCTGTTTCCTGCAATACACAACATTCTTTAAGGTTCCCCAAAGAGAAAAAGCTCAGATATATTAAATTCTGAAACTTGATATATTACTTTAAAATTAACTTCCATTCTTCAAATGTCACGCATGCACCCGGTCATTTTGTTTTACTATCGTACGTCAAATTTTACGGTCACGAGAGTTCAGAAATCTGTTGAAGAAACACCACACTTCATATTGTGATGATTTAATTTCGGAAACAATACGCACATACCATCTAATACATACTTTTGATGGACTCACATAATATCGGAAAGTTCGATAATACGTAACTAAAACTTGTTGTCTTACAGATTGTTGAATATCGTAAGCATCATATTGACAAACTGAACTAAACCAACAAATATTTTTTTCTATCTATTTTGTATATGGTTTAATGTATCTTAATACCGAAAATCCTATTGATAATTTGTCTGTTACATAGGCGTAGATTTCCTTGAATTTTGTATTGGTCTTTTCAGATATGATACATGTCTACACACCAAAAATAATATGATGTGTGCCTTTCACTAATCCATTTAAGAATTACTTCCTTATTTCAGTAGCGTGGGGATTTTCCTATTACGCTTGGGGGATTTTCTATCCATAGACATCGTTCTTATGACTTGAAATACTTAAAATATTATTTTAGTTTAACAATATAATTAAGGAACTGCTTCTACTTTCAATGTATATTGTTATCTGGTTAATTACAGAAGGTTGTTCGCTTTATATCCGACAATTTTTGACGAGTTCTCATCTTAAGAGATACCGCGCCTCCACCACCGATCATGTTCTATTGGACTCCCAGTATTGTGGACTATCACATGGTATCGCAGTTTCCATTGCATCAAGCTCCGGCACAGGACAGGCATGGGATAGGACTCCCCCCCCTGCATGCTTCCCATAGACCATCCAGGGTGCGCGAGTGGCAATGTTGAAGACGTCACTTCAACAGTCTTAAATTCTCAAAAAGTTCATTGGATTGGCATCTGGGATTTTTACAGGAATGTCTTCAAACAGAATGATACGAATTCCTAATTCCTTTGCCATTCCCTGATAAAAACATAGTGGTATTCTGGCGGTATGACTCCGAAGCCTTGTCCATATGGATAATCACTTAGTCCACGTTCATTCCAAACAATTGTGATATGTCTCTCCGACAGATGTGTGTCAGAATGGATTCTTGGAAGTATCTTGCATTCACCTTCACGTTTTTGCCAATCTTGTGTATCTGCAACTTACCCTCATATCCGAATCCCGTAACAACCATAAAGCTACGAAGGAAACTTCTGCTGCAATAACGAACTAAGTTGCTGTGCCCCTTGCCGTTAATGTCACGGTATGTGATCGTCCGAATGTGACCATTAGCAGAGATGGACATATTATTCATCCATCGTGACAACTTTCTTCTATTTGGAACCCGACAGATATTTTTCATACGGTTTCCTGCAGTTCGTCTTACGGTCAGCAATGTGACGAGGTAGCAGGTAGTGTACACGGGTCTTCCACACTCTTGAACTTGAGGCGCTTGCAAATTGTTTTGTTCCAGTAGGAGGATAGGTGTCCAAACTCACGAGCTCGAAACTCGCACTCAACCGGGCACGGGCTCAATAATTGAGCGCGAGCTCGAGCCTTAATGAAATAAGAGAGCGAGTCCGAGTGAGCGCGAGCCCAGTCGGGAGAAGTGAGTGTGAGCCTACTTGGGATTAGGGCACGAGCCCATTCGAGAGAATTGAGTGCGAGTCCAGTTGAGGGAAGTGATCGCGAGCCCGAGTGAGTGCGAGCTCAGTTGAGAGGAGCGAGAGCCCAGTTGATGGAGGTTAGCGCGAGCTCAGTTGAGAGAAGTAAGTGCGAGCCCGCGCTCACGTGGACTCATTTGTTTCTGAGATTAAAAGATAAGAAAAAAAATCCGTGTGCAGACTTGAAAAAGAAGATTGAAGCGACTTTACTGTCACTATTTTAACAAAAATCGATTCAAATAATAGTTTGGGCTGTCGGAAAAACAGGAAAAGTTAGAAACTTTCGATTAATTTTAACAACACTATCAGGGAGTGGAAATTGGAGGGTAGAGTACGCCATTAATCAGCCCAATTCGCGAGCTCGGCATTCGCGCTCAATAATTGAGCCCGAGTAATCCCAAGCCGCAATGAAATACGTGAGCGCGAGCCGTCGAGAGAAGCGAGTGCGAGCGTGAGTCTGAGTGAATGCGAGCCCAGTCGAGAGAAGTGAGCGCGATCCCTGTTATGATAAATGATTGCGAGCGCGAGCCCAATTGAGGGGTGTGATCGCGAGCCCAGTTGGAAGAAGCGAGCGAGACCACTGCAAAATGGTCATCTATGGTAGGCGGTACGAGGTGGAATCTGTGACCCATATATCACGTTGCGTCGGGGGATTTTCTTGGCACGCCAATTGATGGATCCCTCTTAGCGAGTGTAACTTTGCTTGCAGCCCTTCTTCTGGTGATTTTAGTGGGTGCAAGGGGAGCCTGTTGTGTGTAACGGGACACAATAGCTTCCGCAGTAGTAATCCCCCGAGTGTTAACCTATTCTCCTGACAGTGTTGCACAATCCGTACGAATGAAAATTTGGCATACAAAAGGGCCATAACGTAACCCTCCCAATAGCGGTTGATCTTCAATGCCATTTGATAACACGCACCTACAAGGTCCGACACAACAATCTCCCACCAGCAAACCCATGGTTCCAGCACGATACGACAGGTGGCAGCACCGATTCGAAAATGGTCGAACAACCATCTGTACACTAACACTTCCGTAATGGCCCTTTTGTATGCAAGTAACTGCAAACAAACAAATTTTATATCTACCAGGAAACACGAACTTTTAGAAATAACGAACAAAATTTGTGGAACATTTTTTTTTATTTACAAAAAAGGAGTTTGCAACATTTTCCAACTGCATTCTTTTTAGATTAACAACAAGAAATGTAAAACTTGGCAAGAGACAATTGACTTCCAAACACACACACACACACACACACGTACACGTATAATTATCATCACCACACAAAACTTTTGTACTAAGTCTATAAAAACAAATATAGTAGAAAATAAAACGACTCTTTCTGTTTGTATATAAACATAACGTTTGTAATACCCAACTTTGACAAATATTATAGTTTAATGGAAAATATACTTCCATCACGAAGATTCTTCCTTTGCTTTTGTATGTGCTAATTCTATGAAGCGATACACATCTTTTAAAACATTTTTTTTTTTCAATAATACTATGAAGTGAAAGAACACTGAGAACTTCATTTTGAAAGTTGACATATTCAAAATAGTTAACAGAGATAATTAGAAGTAAGTATTTTATCAAACATATACACCAAAGTATGTTGAGCTCTACAAAATTCCATCTGAAATAACTTCACAAAAGAGAAAAAGAACTTGGTCGTCATTTCGTAATGTAATATCAATACGTAGCAGCAGTGCTTAGACTATAAAGACTGGTCAATAATATATTTGCTTACATGGCTACCCAAAAGAGAAAATAAAGTACGTTTAGTTGTACAACATATATACACAGAGAGTGCGTAAATTTAATACACAGATTGAAAAAAAATATGAACGAAGGATCAGCGGACCACAGATAGGGAAATGGTGGTACACAGTACTTGGGTAGGTATACCTATCACGTATAACCTATTGCAAAAATGGCTACTTGTTTCTTCTAGGAAATAATACCAACTAATTATTATAAACTTGGTATGTTAGATAAATCAGCATCTCATATATTCAACGTAGTTCTCAATAGAATATTTATAACGTGCGGGAAGTTTACAGTTTACTATAAACTAAGAATTCTGCTGAAACATGAATATCTGAAGTCATATGAACAGTAATGTTTGGAAGCCTATAAGGTATTTCGATTCGATTGTAGCATAAGCGGCCATGCCATACAAGAAGTACGCTTGTTCAATGCATTTTATTCGTTACTGGTTACAAATCTAATCAACCTATTCTATACTGGTTACTCTGCAGAACAATAAAAGTTCAGTGGTATCTAACAGGGACGAGAATCATTTGCGGTGTTTCGAAAGAAAAATAAAAAGAACAGACTTTACTTATCAAAGTCCAAATGCACAGCATACTGCACCTATATTACTCATTTGAGTAACACGAACAGAAAATATCAAGTTACAGCTAGAATGCTTCTGAGGAAAGATACCTTTCGGAAAGCCAATATTAATGTGACACGATGACTTAAAAAGCTGAATCTTTGAAAACAAGATTGTAGGAAGTTTGGTTGGATTTACTTCACATACAATAAATATCACTGACAGCATTTTTGTGCTTTCACGAAGCCATGTAGCGAGCAAGTTAAACTGCACTATTAAAAATTTTGGCAGCGATATTATTTATGGTGGAAAGAGATTAATAATAATCTGCTAAGTACTCAGGAAATACTCATCACTTACATTAACCAATTGAAAAAAAAGAAAAGAATCGGGAACCAATAATAGGACAGTGTTATCAAAATTAAAAAAAAAATGATAAATATAATAACACCCAATAAACAAAAACTGAGAGACAAAAGAATAACAAATAAAGAAAAATATATAATTTTACACAAAACATGAACCCACACTGGACCCGACGACCAAATTATTTTAACTATACCATTACGATAAAACTACACATTTACTGGTATTGCAACACAACAGGTTTGAAATGATTTCTTTTCTGCTATCTTCTCACAGCATTTAACTGTTTCTGACATAAATAGGAAATAACGAAAAATACATAAATACCATGTTACTGTTAGCAGACATTGTCTCAGACAGAAAATATATATAATTTCTAATAGGACAACAGTAGAACATTTTTTTCTTGAACATAGCGTGATAAAAAGTATTATACTTCACTTACGAATCATATATTTATTTACTAACTTTAATCTAGTATTGCTATCATATTTATTTCATACTTATCTTAGCCCCACAAAGTTCCTTTATCCACTCTATTCTATTATCCTCACAATTGCCAATTAAAGTAATAGGGTCGGGTGAGGCAAGAACGTTCCCTTAAATATACAAGTGTTTTTAACTAGTTAATCGTAATACCAGTCAGAAAGACAGAGGGATTTCTGTTGATTATTATTACCGCTAGAGTGCCTTACAAATTTCATGGCGGATGAATGAACAACGACAACACACTCTCTCTGTCATCAGACCTGCTACCAGCTTATGATGAAAATTATACTCAAAATGGTGTTGACATTTGAAAGCCACTCCAAAACTCAGTTATTCTTTATTAATAATATCGGCATTTTTAAAAGAAGAGAATTCGAAATTAATCCTTTATGTTGGAGTTGCACTTGGTGCTTTCAGAATGTGAACTGGGGCACAAGTGATGCCTACGTCAAGCAATCTTGATTATTTCATTTACATTTCGGTTGTTTTTTTACTTTCAGGCAGTGATACATACATGGTGGGGAAAAGGAACATGCGCAAGTCTCCAAGAAAACATTATTTTAATATTTTTTTTTAAAGTCTTGAAAAACAATTTCCCCACTAATATAATAAATGCAATCATTGGCATAAAGATATAAATAAAAATGTAATTGCTTGAATATGCAGCCAGCGCCATCATACAGAGTGCTATGTCCAAAGCAAAAGTATTGGTAACTATTCTTTAAAAACTTGCACGTTATTCATTCATTTGTGGAAATATCTACCTTAATATATCCCTAAAGAATGGAACTGGGTATCATACATATTTCGTAGAACAGCAACCATTTAAAGGTTAGTTTTGCAGATCTGGGATCTTACCTCACCCTACCTACTTAAATACATGCTTTTTCGGCAATAACTAGTACTTTTCCATTCTAGTACTTTTCTTTGGAAACTTACAGAATTAACGGAAACTGTTCTAAAACTGCTTCATTTCTCCCTAAATTATTGACCAAAGAAAATGTATTGACTAGGTATATATACTTTACTGGTGACTGTGCACCGTCCGAAACTTAGTCAATTTATAACTTATATAAATCACTAATTATCGACTTACTGGCATAAGCTTCAACAATTTTAGAACAAAAAATAGTTTACGTGCTAGAAAATCCACGTGAATAAAATAAATCATACGCTTAACAAGAATCTCATTTTAAAAATCCTTGCGTTACTGGTTTCGGATCTAATATTTTGGCTGCAGGTCATCAGCTTTGGTTACGCAAATGGTAGAAATAAAAACTAAAAAAATAACAGGAAGATAGTCTGTATGGAGTTGTACTTTAAATATAGTGTTGAAATTGTGTTGAATTTAGGATTTCGCACTGTGAGTATGCTCTACATAGACATGTTTAAAATATATTTATTAGTTATAACTTATTTTCATTTGTTTTACGTTTCATCAAATACAAACTTAGTTAATATTAATTTTTCTTTTCTTTCCTTTAAAGAAAGTGTCCAATCTACCAGTTGAAAAGAAAAAAAAGTAAGAAAATACCTTGAAATGTCTTATCCATAAGAATTACATTTCTATTTTATTTTTATTATTATTATTATTATTTAAGATTGAATTTTCAGACTTCAATTGACACTGGAGAAATCCGTCTTAAGTACTTTTTGAACAAACACATTTAAAATAAAATATATTCGTTGGTTCAAAAGGCGAGTTTAGATGAAAGAAAAGCGATCGAAAGATTACTATACCCAAAATGTTTCTTGCTACTATGAAAATCCTTAATTTTTTCCCCCAAAAAATTCAACAAAAAGCTCTATACATTTTTTTTTCTTTTTTTGAAAGTTCACCCTTTCATTTATATTTCGTTTGCATCACGATTGGCACAAAGCTTAAATTTATTCATTTTGTTTATTTCCCTTCTTTATATATAAAAACGAAATTTACACGTGTGCACACACAAAAACGTCAAAATTCTTACATCCGCCCTCTGAATATATAAAAATCTATTTAAAGTGATATATACTGTATATATTTTACCGCAGACAAGAAAATAGTTTTCGTAATCTATTAAAAAGTTACGGTTTCTCTTTTTTTAATTACTGCGAAAGCAAACTAAAATTTCTACCAGTACGAAAAAAAAGAAAAGACAAAAAAAAGAAAATATGAAAATTTTTTGCACACTCGTGTATCTTTTTTCCAGAATAAATACCTTTTTGTTTTGTATTTGAAGAAAATAAGCAGGTACTAGCCTACACAGAAATACTATCACGCTAACTCATGGAATTCTGGAATCCAGCAAACAGCCATTTTCTTTCCATATTGGCTCCAATTCCAGAGAGTTCTTGACGAAACACAGCAGGAAACCGAGACATAAGGCTTTCAACATCACTTGGTCGTAGAGTAGGCTCTATTTTCTGGAGATAAGACCAAATATAATCTACTCCAGCTCCGAAAGGGTGGACATGAAGAAACGTTGAAATGAGACCTGAAACAGACATCAAGCATGGTAATCTAAAACCTCTGTAAGCAATTGATTGATTGATTGAAAGCTTAATAGGGACGTCAGCAACGAGGCTATTTGTCCCCGTCACGATCAATATGACTAACTAAAATATATATATATCAAAATATAAGAAAGATACTGCTGCAAAAGAGAAGTAAAAACCCAAACCAAGAGATAAAACAATGAATATATGAGAATAACAAATATATAATTATAAATACTAATACAAGGCTCATAGTGGTCTGGTGTCTTGTAAATAGTTGAAAAGTGACCAAAAGTACACGAAAAAGTGAGCAAAAGCACACGAAAAAGTGAGCAAAATCTCATCATGCCCCTTTTTTTCCTTTGTAAATTTCTCCATCACCTCTCTCTGTTTGTTGTTTTGTTTCATCTTTTCTTCTTTACTTCTTCTTTTTGAGCTTCCTCCTTTCTTAGGTTTTCTAAGTATGCTTTGTAGTTACGGTAAGCAGACTTAACAGATGTAAAAAAAGCTTCTGAGTAAGTAGAACCAGTTCTGGCCTATTTCCGAATTTCTTCACGCCAGACATTATATTTAACTTAGCATTGAGAGTTCTCAAAGCCATGAAATATTCAAATTCATCACCTACTCTTAAGAACACACAAAAGCATAACACAAGATGAACATGATGAACCACACAAACACAAACCCACAACCGTTGAATGGAGCGTTAACTATCACGGGAGAAAACTTAAAGACTATTATGATAGAAGAAAGAATAGACACAGAAGGGTTCTCAACCCCACTTTGAGAGCTTAAGCATCCACCAACCATCCACTGTGCTTAGAAAGAATAAAAGCTGAAGCGAGAATAAAGCTGACTGTTTCATATGTGGCAGCTGAAACTTTCAGAAGAGTAATGAGTAACAAGTTTCTGCCTTTTTCCATTTATTTTTATATTTTTCTTAGAAAACTGCCAATGCAAAACATAAATCACACGGAAAAGTCACTTTACCTCCCAAAAAAAGTAACTTTTAGTGACAAATTTGTAAAAAAGTAACTTTTAGTGATCAACTTCAAACATAGTAACTTTTAGTTAAAAAAAAAAAAAGTGACTCGCTATGAGCCCTGTAATAGTAGTAACAATGAAGCAAATATATTACTAAAGTAATAATAGTGAAAAAATAAAATATCAGAAATCAAAGTTTGAGGCGAACCTTTCCACGTGGGCACTCAGTATCCATCAGGTCGTCTTCCACCATATCGCATTTCAAGGAAACTGAAGGTAGCTTAGAAACAGGTGGAGACTTTATTATTTCCGGGGAAACGACCGTATCATTAAAGCAAATTGTAGCATATCTTTTCCTTTAGTAATTAAGTGATCTAATTCCTGGTCGAGGACACGTACAATCTACGATGCTGTTCTAGCAACTTGAGCAAATAATACCTTTTTTTTTTCTTTCTTCTTTTAATAACCCATTTATCCTATTTTGTGCCAAACTTAATGTGTTTTAGGCACACCTTTCATTCTTTTTACAATTTGGAAAAAATATTACACATTTCTTTTCGCGTTTTCTTCTAGTTTATTTTTGATATGAAGTGAGGAATTCGTTTAAAATTTCCGATACATTATTGCTGCAAATATTATTATTTTTTATTTATATCGTTCTTGATGTCAACCCACTTATGAAGTTGATTATTTGTACTTTATATTTTGTGGTTTAATAGGGACGTCAGCATACAGGCCATTTGTTCCCGTCACGATCAACACGATTGCTCAAACACGGACTGCCGTAAATGAAATTTAAAACCGAATATACAAAATATAAGAAACAAAAAACTGCTGCAAAACAGAAATAAAAACCAACAACAAGAGTCAAAATAATAAATATATGAGAACAGCAAATATATAACAATAAATATTAACAAAGACTTTATATTTTACACATGCATTTAACGATAATAATAATAATAATAATAATAATAATAATAGTACCAAAAAGTATGGGCCACAGCATTAAACTTTCCAAAACGCACTAAATCACATTATGCTTCAGTTATTACTGAAATATTTATTTTTGAAATACGAATACAATTTTAAGATGTTTTCGGAAAAACTTTGTTCAACGAAAACTCACACCTATACTATTCCTTGTGTATTTTTTACACACAAATGATTTATCTCATATTATCAGGTGAGATATTTATTTGTGAAATGTGAACAAAATTGCAAAAGTTGTTTGGAGAAAATTCTCCGAAATAAACTCAGTTCTAAGGGTAGACTATCCTTTGTGGATTTGTTTCAGGACAAATAAGTTATGCCATATTGTCAGGTTATTAATGAATTACTTATTATTGAAATATGAACAATTCGTATGCAAATACGGAAAAGCTGCACCTGGTCACCAGAGCATTTTGCGCTGGTTTTGCCAGTTTCGTGATACTAGTTGTCTGTATAAAGGAAAAGCACAGGCAACCGCGCATCTGAGAGGAAATCGTGGAGCGCGTGAGACAGAGCTTCGTGCGCTGCCCAGAATAATCAACCGTTCGTGCAAGCCGTAAACTGGACATTCCACAGAAAAGAGTGTGGAATGTTTTGCGGCGGCGTTTCAATTTCAAACCCTACCGTTTGCAACTGTTACAACGAATGCACGCTAAACTTTCGTAATGGATGAACACTTCGCATATTCTAATACAAAAACTCTCCTCCTGTACTGCCGCCATCTTGTAGAGTGCCGTCATAGGCCTGCCATCTAGGGTGCACATGAGCCAAAGAGGCGGGCTTTTTAAACTTGGTGAGTGTATCTATCTTTTAATGTATCACCCGTCTTTGTACGTCGTATACTTGTCATTAAACAGTGCTTTGAAACCCGATTAATTATTTAGGATAACCTGGTACAGTATACCGATTACACACTATTCAATGAATGTTAATATTAACTTCGACTCGTTAATAGCTACATGTGAAGAATAGTTTTACATGTAGAAAGTTACTACGATAAAAATAACCTATTTTTACTGGCCCTCCTGTGTTATATCCCGATACATTGCTGGGTCTACTGGGGCTTGTACTTGATAATATCTGAAGAGAAAACTTTCTGAGAGGGATTCATTTGCGGACATTTTGTTGCTTAATATAGCCACCCAGCAATAGTAAAAAGTGTACAGAAAAGGAAAGCTAGTGTGCTTTCCTTGTCCGATATGTGCCCGACACGTCCCTACAGTACGTGGTCGTCCCGACATTATGAGAACACGGTTCCAGCCCGCTCGAACCCCGAATACAGTGCGCATCATTACGACAGCAATGACATAGGACAATCTCCTACCGCAAATGAAGTTTGGAAATACGACAAGGCAGCTCAAAAGACACAGTTTCCAATATTATCCTAAAGAACCTCATATTGGAAACGCATGACAAAGCGCAGATACCGCTTCACAGAGCGCCAAATCAGAATTGCAAACGCTACGCAACTATGAAACAGAGTGGCTAAGCGATTAGCTTACGTGCCTTTGGCGTGGGAGACCCGGGTTCGATTCCCAGATGAAGATAATGTGGTTTGGATTCCACGTTTAATCAGTAGGTCTCGTCTCATATAGTCTCGCTTCTGAAAGGGACGTTAAACCAGGGTGTCTACTAAAATTCCAAAACGAAATTTCGTGACTTTTTCTTTTCCAAACCATAAAATTTCGTAACATTCTCAAGAGCGAATTAGGCCGAATTTTCATGCATGCGATAGAAGTGTGCTTTGTGTGTTTTGGTAGCGTCTAAAACCGATCATAGACATTTCTGGTGGTGAATTTTGACGTTTTATAGAACAAAATTTTCCAATCTGTTCTTATATTTGTACAGATTAAGAAAAATCGTGACCCAAAATCTAAATTTCTTAACTTTCATGACCGTTTTCTGATTTCGGGACTTTTTCGTGACTTTCGTGATCCACATACACCCTGTAAACTCAAAATCAACTCAGCAACTATGAAACATACCTCGACAATGGATGTGTACCCTTGATGAGCCTTGATGATCCATTTTCTATTGTCAAACAGACCACAAAAACATTCTGACTTTGTGTTTTAGTTCAAGGAAAAGTTTACCAAGGGATTTCTGGTGGTAGCGGGATATTGCAGTCGGAGATCGCTGCCACTCGTCGATGTGTCTTCTAATACCGAAGTAAATGGAGCTTGATTCCAGAAGAGCGTCATGGACCGGACGTCACAGACAAGGCCTCACTTCATTATTTAAAGATGCTCCGCTGTACAAAAATTTTCCGAAACTAACGTTTGCGACGGAGCACAATCTGAAAATGTTCCCTGCAAATGCTATCAAAATAATCGCACAAAAATGCTCTCGTGAAAGTTCATTGATTCAAACCAGTTGGTGGAAACCTGAAGCTTTTCACGCTAGATTTGCTCGTGAATCACAGATGAAGAAGTGATTCCATCTATTAGTGTCCATACCATGCACAATTACGCTAAAAATTCAGCTGGCATGTACCATACATCGCTCACATCCGGAGTGACCATCATATACCTGTTTTAATTTACAGAGCTCACTTATATTTTGTGTATTTTTTAAAAATTTCTCTTTCCATTTATCACATTATACTCTCCTCATTATTTATCAAAACCTTGTGATTTTGGAAAAGATCACAAATGGTCAAAATGAAACGACTCTTGAAGCAATCACACTAACGAAATCTGAGGTAATATCTTATAACATCTTTTCAGCCTCAGCGTGTTACTTAGTTCAAAGTAACATCAATTCTTTAATATAACATTACATATTTATATCCTATAGGCTAGAGAAAAAGACGAATGATAAATACCAGAGAATTATATTATTATTATTATTATTATTATTATTATTATTATTATTATTATTATTATGGATGAATAAATAAATAAATAAAAGAAAGAAAGAAAGCGTGAGTGAGTGAGTGAGGATAAAGGAGACGATGATAAAGCAAGTGGATAAAATTGGTGAATGAGAATGTGGAAGGAAACCGGAGCATCCTCAGAAAATCCACGGACATGATGTTGTCCACCACAAACTTACTTCGCCGGGAATCGAACTAAGAACCCCATGCACCAGAGGCAAGCGATCTACCACTGAGCACCATGCCCCCTTGAGTGAGGGAATGAGAGAACTCCGACAAAACTCACTAACATAATGTTACCCACTACAAATTCCCATGGCCTGGGTTTGAATAAGTAATTCTTTGAATCGAGGATGGGGTCTAATCTTTATGAGCTAGCTTACTGTATATTGGAATTAACATTAATTACTCAAGGAAAACAGAATAAACAGTATGAAGTACTTACCAATAAGCCGCGCCTCCTTCTCCGTAATGCGAGTACTATGAGGAGTAGAATCCGTGGTATCGATACGACTATCATCATCGTCATTTTGCGAGCCAGACTTATCATTGCTATCTGCAACGCCAGCAGCCCGAAGACGGGCTTCTAACTCTCGAGTATTTCTTTCGTCATCCACTTGGCGTCGTTTTGCTTCCAGTAGTTGCTGCACACAAACGAAAACAAAGAAGAGAAAAAAAAATAACATTACCAATTAATTCGATTTAATGAACTAATACGATAAAAGAGAGAGAGAAAAAATTGGTACCCAGTATTGGAAAGATAGAAAAATGTGATCACTGGATTTGCAGAATGTCGAATCTTGGTCTTCTACTCACTGAACAGATGATCTACCACTAAGTTCTTAGCAATGTGATCAGTTTTCTATGGAAGTTGCGTGTTCCTCAATTCTAAGTAATCACACAGCTTTCAACGACTGAATCAGCCATTGCTATAGAACCCTTTGTCTGTAACTGCTGGTTCTTAATAAATATCTCTTGAGCCACAATATCTATAACAGAACATTGAAACGTAAATATTTATTTATACCTTCGTTTAATATTCCTATTACAAACCATTAATTTCTTGAACATCAATTCTTCTGAGAACTTCGTAATCTTTCACTCTACAACCTCTCTTATTTATTTTTTCATTACAGTAACTAAGGAGCAATAATGATCATTACAATTTCCTTTTTCTTTTTCTTTACAAAATATGCTCCGTTGTCGCACCTCTGATCGTCTTTCTAAGACCTGTACAGATAAATAATAGTACAACAGTACAACCAGTACAACACATACAACATACCGTTGTATCTGGCGTCACGAACATGGATTTCATTTATTTATTAACAATAAATGAAAAGAATCCTGGACCGTACTAGAATACACATTTTGAACAACCTTTGTATATATATATATATATATATATATATATATATATATGATTACATTTTATATCAATATCATATATTAATCGCATAATTAAGCATATTCTTTGGCCTCACATTATAATATAAATAACAAGGTGCATCAACAGAAAAATAACTATAATAATACGGTCCCACAATTATTTTTAGATTCATTGGGATATATTTACTATAATGTATATAGTTTAACTCATGGAATTGAGCATAATTACATAGAGTTAAATATAAATATGTTCTCTATTAAAATTGATCCTTTTTTTTTTTTTTTTAATTCCTTTGACATCATTAGGATGTAAACACGGAATAAACATACTACACGAATATACATATAGAACACATAAACACATAAAGTGATTATGCAGTAATTGTAATGTTACGAACGCAATAAAACAATATAGCATACATTAACATTGAAGAAAATAATTGTTTTACTAGATAAATAGTTAAAGATAAAATAACATAAAGTAAAACAAAATAAATAAGTTGTATTATTATAAAATACGGCATTTATCTCATTTGAGATTAAGTTCCCTCTTTTATACATTATTTATATTAACTTTACTTATGATTTCAGGAGGGACTACATTTTTGACTAAGTCCATCCATTTCTTTCTAGTATTTTCTGTAGGCTACCATAACTTTATTTCATCGGCATTTCGTAATATTTCACAAATTACATATATTTTTAACGTACATTTTAATAATAAATTGAATAAAGAACACATTAACCATAGACGTAAGCAAAGGTCGATCTAATACAAATCTGTCGGACGCCTTTTTAATGGTTCAAGTTATTCGTTCAAAGGGCGCATTTAAGCAGCATTGGATAGCACAATCTATAGTACTTCTTTGTCTTTCACAGGATGTTACCATATTTTGATTCCTATTTACGAAATTCCTGCCATTTGCAAAACGATTTTGTGCAAAATTATGGTAATTGTTAGTACGGTTATAATTTCGGTGATTATTTCTGAAATTCCTATTACTATTTCTACCATTAGGTTGAGTTGAATTACCGGTACTATTTAGATTACACGCTCGTTCATTAAAACGACGATTGCCATTTCCTTGTGTGTGGGAGCTATTTCCATTCTGTACACTTATATTGCGAACAGGAGCATAATTAATAGGATTGCGGCTAACATTACCCTGACCTCTATTGGGATTTTTATTGTTCTTCTGCATCAAATATTGACTCTCAAAGTTCTGCACTAGCATGACCATATGACTAAAATTGACACATTGTGCAGACATTAACATTTGTTGCAATCGGAACGGCAATAGGATGCGAATAGAAGCAATTATACGCGATTCAGGATGATTAGGATTTAGAGCTTTTAATTCATTATATGTCGATACTACAAATTCCGTGACATTCTTGTGGCTTCGGGGATCGAAAACTTTGGTACGTAATAAAGCATCTCTGTTGGCAAGCATAAAGTCGTTTTCATAATTGGAATAGGGCAGCTTTAAAATCTGAATAAGCATGGAGATTTTCTCGGATTGCTTTGAACCACGTTAAACATGGAGGCCGTAGCACGTGCGGAAGTATCTTCAAGAATTTTGACTCTTTTATTCCTATCAATTCACATTCGTCCTCAAACTTCTCGATAAATACCCGTGCAGGAATATCATCAGGTCCACCGCTAAATTTGGTCAATGATTTTACCTCGTTAAATCGCAAAGGTTTGTCATTATTATGGGATTTTAAATATTTACCATAATATTTTGAATTCCTATAGGATGAATATTTCCTTCTTCTTCCAACTTCGGTACTTCCTTCACTATATCCCGAAGACTCACTATCCTCCAAAACTGGATGAGGTGTTACTGGTTCTGGTTCCTTAAAAAGAGACTGATTTCTATATCCACCATCATGAGGGATTACTGGTTCTAATCCATTATACGCAGCCTGATTTCTATGTCCACTGTGGGACTGGTGTCTATGTCCACCGTCGTGCTCTTCCTTAGTAGCATGGTACCACTCTTGTAAACAATTCATATCCTCTCGAAGTTCTCGGATGTGAAAAGTGTGTTCGTTAATTATCGATTCCATTGCTTTAACCACATCTTGCATCTCAGTATAATTTTGGGATACTCGTTCCATCTTTTGGTCATACTGCTTAAATCTCGTAGAAATTTGTTCCTCCAATTGACCTTCTATTTTGCATTGTAATTGATCCATTTTATCTTCCAGTCGTTCCTCAATTTTAAGTTGCAACTGCTTTAGGGAGTCCTCCAATTGTTGATGGGTTACATTCTGGAATTCCTCAAATTGTTGTTGAGTAACCATTTTTTGTTGGAACTACTCCAATTGTTGATGGGTTACATTCTGGAATTCCTCAAATTGTTGTTGAGTAACCATTTTTTGTTGGAACTCCTCAAATTGTTGATGAGTCACCATATTCTGTTGAAGTTGGTTCATTTGGCATGATATCTGCTTTAAAAGATCTGTCACGGTTTCAGGAGCAGGACTACCACTTTGTATAAGTCTGTCTTGGACACCTTCAGTTTCCGACATACCTCGGTTTATGCGTTTACCACTTCTTAGTATAGTAACATAAATATTGGGCTCAATTGTGTTCGTTGTTACTCTACTTCGGAACGATACACTAACTCCCGGTATGAAGGCACCATTTAATTATGTAACTGCTGGTTCTTAATAAATATCTTTTGAGCCACAATATCTATAACAGAACATTGAAACGTAAATATTATTTATTTATACCTTCGTTTAATATTCCTATTACAAACCATTAATTTCTTGAACATCAATTCTTCTGAGAACTTCGTAATCTTTCACTCTACAACCTCTCTTATTTATTTTTTCATTACAGTAACTAAGGAGCAATAATGATCATTACAATTTCCTTTTTCTTTTTCTTTACAAAATATGCTCCGTTGTCGCACCTCTGATCGTCTTTCTAAGACCTGTACAGATAAATAATAGTACAACAGTACAACCAGTACAACACATACAACATCCTAAATCTTAATTCTCAGTAAATTAGGAGAAAACAATTTTTTACGGTTACTAATCGCCATAAAGTAGTGCCTTCATGTTCTGCTAAAAATATATACAGGGTGTTTCAAAACAACATCGACAACGTTTAGGAGGCGATTCCTGACACGAAGATAAGATAAAAAGTATAGATCAATCTGGGTTCACAAATGCTTCCTTTCGGAGTTATAAGCTGCCGTAAACATGAAAAAAATAGCTTTAAAGGTCCAAAGTTCCAAAACTATGGGACCTACGTAGTCAGGTGAAGACTTCACTTAGGAACTAATATGTACCCTATTCAAATATAGTTCTTCAAATTATATGCCCGTATGCAAACTCCCTCTACAAAAATTGCTTCGTGAGTACTTTAAAATTCTGAAACATGTATTTTTGAGTAGAACACATATTAGTTCCTAAACGAAGTCTTGACCCGACTACAGTAGGTCCCATAGTTTTAAAGCTATGGACTTCTAAAGTTCAGTTTTTCATGTTTTCAGCAGCCTCTAACTCCAAAATGAAGCATTTGTGCACCCAGGTTGGTCCTGTCTTATTTTAGTGTCAGGAATCACCTCCCAACGTTGTCAGTGTTGTTTTGAAACACCCTGCATAAATGCTCTCATGCAATATTATCTTTCAGTATTTAATCACTACTTCATTCTGAAATAATTAGAATCTTAAAAAAAAATGGTCTTTTTTTGCAATAAACTCTTAATGGTACTATATTGGTAATAAAAACGGTAATATTTCTTTTTATAAACTTAAAAAGATCCTTAAACAAAGAATACGATTTGAATAAATAAAAAAAAAATCAAATTTTGAAGAATGTTCTCAGTAATCAGCTTGTCGAACCCCCCATGTAGCAGCGAGCAATAATTAAGCAATTTCATCTTGTTCCTCCGTATATTCATCTCTATATTTATTATATTTTTATTCTCTATTGTATATATTACTTGAATAATCACACTGTTCATTCATTACTATAATTTACCATTTTCTTTTTGATACTAGAGTTTAATATTTAAAAGGAGCGTCCAATATCAGGTGTGTAATCTTTAATTATTACTAACAGGAAGTGCCTGTTCGTCGCAAGGAAGAATATGGAATAAAGGTCTGCAGTGCAGCTCGATCTCATATACTCGTTAAGAATAAAAATACTGTTAATACGAAGAGTTGACTTTACTACTGGTACTACAGCCAAATAATTTAAATGTCTCTTCCCTACAGTTGCTTAGAAGTATGCCAAACCAACAATATAGCGAACAGACACAGCAACAACCGTGCTTTCAGCTTCATTTACCTAGTCTTACCATAAATGAGATTCTTGACTAGTTTCTCAAGCACTGTCTCCTGGTACACTTTGGCTGAGTTTTGACCCCCTTTTCATGGAGCTCCATTGTGCCCTCGTAGCTCACACCACACCATATCAGACTGAGGGAGGATGCTGACGCCTCTGAGTTCTGCGAACCTATTTACCAGCTTCTCTAAAGGATGTGGCATATATCCTGTTATCTTCTCAATACTGAAAATTTTTTCATCAGTGAAAAGGATTCGATGGTGCTTATTTGCTGCGTAACGCTTTGCTTTTAGAAGCTTCCGGCGCTTCAGTTCATTTGTCTGCAGATGTCCTTTGCGTTGTTTGTAACCATAGAGTCCTAGGTTACTGCTTAACGTGCGAGACAGACATTGTCGATATCTTTAGCTCACGAGCCATAACTGACTGTTTCCCAACTGGATTTCGTCGGACACGTGCCGGCACAGCCTTTACAAGTTCCGGTGTTCGTACTATGCATGGTGTTCCTTACCGCGGGCGATCTTTCACAGTTCCAATCTCAACAAAGCGCTGGATACTATGGTAAATGAATTTTTTTTTTTTTTTTTTATTAATTTGAAGCTTTTGGAGGGTTTGAAAATTTCCTCTGGTGATTTGTCTACCCTGTGCAATACTATCATCGGCAGATTCTTATACTCACCCCATTCTTTCTTGAACATTTACAACTGATACCTTTGCACTTCTTCAGCTTATTCAACAATGACTCACGCTTCACGATATCGCTCTTGACATCGTTTGCTTGTACGGGAGGAAGGACAGCCACCCTCAAAAGCTGGGACAGTATTTATGGTAAGATTAGGTATAAGATTTATATTACGGAACTGCAATCAACATCCTGCTTCAACAACTTTAATAAGATAGTATCTTTTACCGGTTAAAAGATTACAAAATGGCATGAATGTATCTTGCGTCACAAACCCGAAGATTGCACTTTGAAAAATGTAAGATCACAATTATTATCTTAAGAAAACTCATGAAAAAAATTACGCCTAATTTCACTTATGACAAAATATGTTTTAACATACAAAATGCCGCACGATGATTTGACGACACAGCGAAATAAAAGAAGACGTACAGGAGTGCATACTTCTATCTTTTGAAACAGAATTCGAGAATTGCGCTCTACAAATACACAACTTCTCACAGAGACTATGCTGAGAGGAACCTTTGATAGAGAAAGAGTTAGTCTATCCAACACATGCAATTTCAACAACCTACACGCTTTAACATAGCTATGCCTACTTGTACAGTCGCGGCCACGGTTAAGCGACCCTTACCCATACCCTTCGTAAGAAACAGCTCCTTCCACAAGCATGACCTCAAGTGACCACAAAAGTGTTTTCTGCACGTGCTGAGGGACAAGGTTGTCACATTTTTTCTTGAAAATGTCTGGACACCATATGTTATTTCTTCTAGAGAGAGCCATTGAGAAAACCGTAGTAGAAACGTATTGACTCGTGAATTGTGTAATAAAAAGTGATCTCGAGTGCCAACAACATAATTCAAATAGGGCGAAAATACCAAAACCTAACACGAATTATTTTTGAGTTTTTAAAAAGATATATACACTATTATATTTTAAAAATTTAAAAAAAAAAAAAATATCTAAAGTGACTTACTCATCAATACTTTACTCAAACTATTATAGATAGAAACATGGATTTGTACAGAATATTCCTTTGTCAAAAGGCAAGGGCTAAAAAAACAATTTTAAAAATATATGTCCTATAGGAGACAGAGTTCATTTTTTTTTTTTTTTTTTTACTTAAAATAGAATATATTATAAATTCTTGAAGTTAAGAAGATGAAACTAGGGGATAAATTCTTCATTAAAATTAACAGAAAACACGTTTCAATGATTGCGAAAACTTCTCTCCTATAGGAGAAAAGAAGGGGTTTGTATTAATATTCAAATTTCCGATTATTTGTTTAGAAGATGCCGAATGTGAAGATTCGCTTAAGAAGGAGTAAAATTCAGCACATACACTTCTCATTAAAAAAAAAAAAAAAAAAAAAAATACAGGCCGCGACCTTCGGATTTTCTTTCTTTTTTAAAAAATTCTGTTCTTGAGAAGGGGAAATGGGGTCAATTTTTATAATACTATAATTTTAGTTTTACTAAAGAAATATCCTCAGGTAATTAGAAACAAAAATTAGTGCAAAATGTCAGCAAAATTGCAAATTTGATTAGCACTCGGTTGATAAATCTGTCAGTACCGAAACTTAAAATAAAATTGAAAACAAGCTGTTGAGAATGATATCTGTAAATACTTTACTTTCGTATTGAAATCAATGTAATTCAATTGAGTGCAAGTATCTTACATGAAAACATATCCTAAGGTTAGTGACGTGGGCTGGGTCTATGGTTTCATAATTGAAGCCAATAAACTGGTGATACTAAATAAATGTTGTTTAGCATTATTTTATATTGTTCCGATATGTGATCTTCTTTGATTAAAGTAAGGTCACTGGTTTGGGACGCGCAAAAACTATTTAACTCAGACTTGACTAGTGTTGTCCACGAGAGGAGACGTCTTGTTAAGGTTGAAGAAGTCTCGTCTTGTCTCGATTCTCAAATAATTCTTTATCCTCTCTTTCGAAAATGTTCTCGTTTTTTAAGTAATTTTATATCCTTGACTTTTGAGAGTAATGCACGTCAATTTTTGCACTTAGTAATAAGAAAATTAAATGCTTTGTGGGGATAAGTGTTGAATAATTAGCATTAATTAAAAAGATTCATATCGCCCGGATTTCTTAACCAATATTCATATCGAAACCAGACCCTAGCTAGGGGTAGCTTCGACCACCTTCAGCCCCCTGAAACTTTCGTGTTTTGCTTCCTCTGCTTTGCTTCACTTCCAAGTACACGATTCTTTTATTTGTTACTTAGACTTCTCTGGCCAGAAGGACCAGATTGCTTATCATCTGGTACCGCCGAAATAAATTAAGACATTTCCAATCAGCAAGAAAATACATAGACACCACCAGCATACTACAATCTCTTCGAACAAAATCTCAAGGAAAAGTAGAGAACTAAAACTTACCAACTGACAACTGTGAAAAACATTGATGGTCATAAACAATAAATTGAAGCGTTCTATAAGGAATGAAATTTTTTGAGAAAGCATTCCAAGATAAGATTTTCACTTCCTTCTCTTCGTTTCTTTAATTTGCAAAACAATACAAAAAAAAAAAAGTTTTAACTTTTTGTGTTGTTACTCAATCGTGGATGAAGACGTAAGACATACTGTCTTTCCTTCTTTCTTTTTATATATATATATATATATATATATATATATATATATATATAAACTTCAAAAAAACATGCTTAAATTTACAAATATATGATTCATTTTATTATAGCTTGCAAAAATCGGAAAACTATAAGGGGAAGAAAGGAAAATCACCCTACTACCTGCCTTTAGTTGTAAACTATAGCGCCAAAAGTTAGGCTCTTGCAGAAATTGAGAATAAATACCTTCCCGTAATTTTTTCCCTTTCAATACTTTTTTTCCTTTAAAAAAATGTCATCCTGAAGAAAATAGAATCAGTTTTTAAAAAATGAGATACTGCGTTAGCTCATTTTCCCTACAGATCTTTTATGGGCAATAAATAAACGTATCACTTTATCGAAAACTTTCGAATACTAACATAATGCAAGTTGTGTCTAGGTTGAACTAAAAAATAAGTTTTTACTTCTGCTGTTCCCATATGACAATCTGGAATGGAAACCTTCAAAACAGAGAGGAACCAGTTCATTCAGTTTAGAAATCTGGCATCATTGAGTCCTTCGCGACCTCCAGTGCAATTTGCGGTTGCTAAGCCACATGGGGTAGAGGAAAGTCTTCCTTCTTCCAGGAAAAATAGTCGCTTATCCATGGCCCCGACTTTACATTATTTTTGGCACAGCTCTCACGGTCACCGGTTTCCATCGATTGTAGCATATTCAAATATGTAACCTGACTTACCTGTTGCATTCCCTGCAAAGTCTGTTGTAATAACTTCAGCTGTCTATCCTTGTGCTCCACTTCACCGCGAAGATCAGACCGAATAATTTCAACTTCATTCTTGTACGCTTCCAACTGACATCTTAAGCTGTCATTCTCCTCCTATTAAAAAATAATTAAGTAAATAGAAGTAACGTAAAATGTATATTACGCAACATACTATTCATGGATTTGTACACATTTCATCAAACTATTCTATCCTTGTATTTGCAAATAGTAGCTATGAGATACATGTTTAATACTTAGAGATAAAAACCTTGCCTTACACTTTTACCAAAAGTTTAATGTGACAACTACATTTCGAATACGTGGAAATATCCTTCTTCAAAAAAAAGTGTAATCATTTCTACGCCTTATAACTTTTTTTTATTTATTTATTACTATTAATAATAATAATAATAATAATAATAATAATAATAATAATAATAATAATAATCACAATCAAGGTAAAAATTCTTGAAGTAAGGATTAAATTTACTTTTTTCTTTTAAGATGAGATTCTGGATAGAAAGAATACCAGAATAAATAAGTGAAGAACAATACTAGAGATAATTAAAAAGAGGAAACCCAAGTAGTTAGGCGAGTAGTTTTAAGAAAAACCTGTATTTTGAAAGCTATGACAACAACTGTACTGTAAGGAGTGGGAGGAGCTAAAGAGTTAAATAAATGGATTGGGGGGTGTTTAATGAGACATCAGCATGTATGCTATTTGCCTCCAATACATATAGATACATGACCCATACATTAACACAATAAACAATAACTAAGTTAAAATTAAAAGAAAGGTAAACATCACACACACTATACACACGGTATCCAAACTGAAGCTCCCTAATTTCAAATACTATAATAATAAACAGACACGAACAGTTTGTTAGGTGGTCTATATGGTAGCTTAGCTGTAGAAATTCTAAACATATAATCAGTAATAAGGATTCGTTTATTTTATTTATTTTCTTTTTATTTAGTATATATACAGGGTGTAACATAAATGCATGGCCAAAAGTGACGAGGTGATTGCGGACATCCAAATAAGTAAAAAAATGTTCCTATAAACATGAGTCTGATACCACTTCGTTTCCGAGATACAAGCTGTTCAAATGTCGAGTCCCTTCAATGGCTCACTACAGGAAAGTGAATGGAAATGTTCAATATTACAGGAATAATACAATCAAGTGGAATTATGCCTGTGCAAATACATTTACACTAACATAAAGAATGAAACTAATCAACAATATAAGTTATTGGGTTGTCAGTGTTGCCAACCTGGTACAAAGTGTTATGTTTTCAAATAGCACTAGACGTCCACACGTTAGCATAAGTCCTTGCACCAAAATGTTTCTAAACATGGGGCAGATTCCGCTTCATTTTCGAAAGACAAGGCGTCTAAGTGTGAAGTCAATTAACGGCTCACAACAACTCATAGATCACAACTAATGCAAGTTTCCAAAGATAACTAATTGAGAAAAGTATTCGATGAACGCCACAGCGCGCGTTTATACCACACATAAACTTCAGAAAACAGTGTCCCACGTTTAGTAAAGTTTCGATATCAGCAATCATATGCTAACGTGTAGACGTCTGGTGCTATTTGAAAACATAATACTTTGTACCAGGCTGGCAACACTGACAACCCAATAACCTCAAATGTTGGTTAGTTTCATTCTCTATGTTAGTGTAAATGTATTTGCACAGGCATAATTCCACTTGATTGTATTATTCCTGTAATATTGAGCATTTCCATTCACTTTCCTATAGTGAGCCATTGGAGGGACTCGACATTTGAACAGCTTGTATCTCGGAAGCGAAGCGGTTTCAGACTCATGTTTATAGGAACATTTTTACTCATTTGGATGTCCGCAATCACCTCGTCACTTTTGGCCATGCATTTATGTTACATCCTATATATATTACCGTTTCACCTGGTGAGAAGTGAAAATATCAAAAATCTTTGAGTTTTACGTCCCACGTTTATGCCGGTTAGGCTAAAGGAGATGGTGATAATAAGTAATGAATGAAATCGTGGAATGAAGAAAGTGGGAGGAAACGGGAGAACACCGAAAAAACCCACGCACACGGTGTTTGTCCACCACAAAGTTTACTTGGCGGGAGCAGGGTTTGAACCCGGGACCCCATGCACCAGAGGTGAACGCTCTACCACTGAGCCACCGCGGGCCCCTGAAAATATCAACCAATGCTGAAAAAGCCCTCTGGTGGTACGCAGAACTAGGATCTATTATTGCTGTTCAATAACGGTTCAATGCAAAGTATCACACAAATCCTCCCGATACCAGGAGAATCTAGGCGTGGAAAGCATTATTTTGTAGAGACAGGATCTGTCACTAACTTAAGAGGGACAGTGGTGGCTGACCATGGACATGAGAGGGAAATGTTCAGTGAACTAGAGCTACATTTGCAAGAAGACCTAAGAAATCCGTTCGTATGGCGTCAAGCGACCTTGCTCTCCCAAAAATCTACAATTTACGATGTATTCCACATGCGACTAAAGCTTTGTGCATACAAATTACACATTTTACATGAGCTGAAAGTCGACGACAAACGAAAACGAACAACATTTGCTGTAGACAATCTGGATAGAAACTGAATATCGCCTGGACACCCTCGGTGCCATTTATACGGCACACACAGAAATTTACTGATTGCACAGACAAAACTTCATGTCTATTTGTACTCATTAATGCATTAAATACCTGCGGTGCTACAGTCAATTAAAATTAGGGCTTTTCAGTTCGGATACCCTATATAAGAATGACACTACTCCCCAGAAGACTCGAGTTCCAGTAGACTACGCCGGATTTTAGAGGAACGATACAATCCTCATAATATGGATGGTCGAATCCATTTAGTGAAGGGATGGTTCGATAATAGATAAACTACAAGTTTTTTTTTTTCTTTCTTTCTTTTGGTTATTGAATTATTGTGTTATTTTCACAATACGTTATGCAACGTATCATAATTTACGTTTATCTAATGACAATTAAGGACCCATAAATATCTGAATTTAGTGTATTCATTTTCCGTACTTGGAGTGACTCAGGATGCAAGAACAGCAGCTTTTGAAAATATTCTCGTTGTAAACACACTGGCACTGTAAAGTTAGTGTATTACTTAGTGTTACACCAGAATTGACGGTATGCAAGTACGTCAGTATCGTATCATGTCTACGGCCACTATGCGATGCCTGTCTAGCCCCCCCCCCCCCCCAAAAAAAAAGTCTCTATAGAATCAAACTTATTATGGACTTTCTAATTTCAATCCACTTACTAGTGACAGCGCATTTCACATGAAAAACAAACATTAGAGCTAAATATTTGGTTTTCTGAGGCTACACCTGCCAAAGCATCATGCTTGGCTGCTATATCAACTTATTTGTTATCCTGAATGCTAATACAACGAAGTATGAAGTAAATTAAGACCATACTACCATACTAGTGCGAACGCTGACATCTCAAGACAGATCAAAATGACCGCTTGATGGAACTGTATTACATATCAAGACATAGAAGAGAATATGGTAACGTTATACAGTAAAGCTCCGATTATCCGCGGAATTGGGTGGCAAGGGCACCGCGGATAACCCGAAAAAAAAAAGGCCTAAAAATAATGTGCAAACACATACACACATAAAATACGGTATTTTAGCATAAAAACTATGTTTAGTTGTTTGTATTGCTCGGGTCGTCAAGGTCAATGATCACAGAATGTGAAAGCCATGACTAAAACAAAAGAACAAGAGCCTGTGAGTCATCCACAACTTTCGAAAAGGCCTATAGGATTACGATGTACAATAAACCTGTCAATAATTTTCGACCTTCACATTGTCGGGCCTATTGTATTTTTCCGGTTGTTAGCTTGGATTTTTTTTTTTTTTTTTTTCGGTTCATAATTAACTCTCTAGTGGTCGCCCACGGACTCGCATTCTGCAATAGAACAATGAATGTAATTTGCTACCACGCAAACCACTTTTCCTAATTCCTGCTTTTCATAGCTTACAACAATCGGCTTTTGCTTACCAGAGTAGAGTTTCACTTCGAATTCTGCACTATTGTTGGAAATATTGATTTTTAAAATGCAATTTTTATTTATATTTTACAACATACAGTACTTATTTGCATGCAGAGTGTCAGTTCGCAGCGACTATTTATGAAAAACGATTGAGCGCGACTGCACAAGAGTTAACATTTTTTTTTTTTTTTTCGTGATACTCGTGGATAATCGGGAGCTTTACTGTATATGAAAATTCCTTTGTCTAGTGGTCTGAAATAATAATGATATATGTATATATGGTAACAGTAATTTCAACATAGTTGCCCACTTTACCTTCAGGGCACCAATTCCTTTATCGTCATCCATCCGAGATTTCTTCCTGGGCACATTCACCTCCTCCTCAGAGTCAGAAACTTCCATTTCTTCATCCGCGCGTTCATTCAGAGCTTCTTCCAGCTGCATATTTTTTATCTCCTGAGGAAAGCAGAGATGTATATTAGAACTTTACTTCTTACAAACCAAACTTTGACTGCATTTCACTTCTACAGGAAGGGTGGGATTAAGTTCACTTTACATCAGCTCTAAAGGGCAGGGTAAAAAGAGTTCTCCCCCTAAGTTTAACGAGATTGACCACACATGGTTACACAAATATTCATAGATTTGAGGCTCAAAAAGTCTGAACTACAATACTTTACAATTTGCTACTCTCTTCTTCGGGACTATTTTTGTCAACAGCGCAATGTACACACTGTGGGCCCACCCTCACCATGACCTCTCAGCTCTTATTATAACAACAATAAGTAAGAACAACGGCATCAGAATGATTTCTTTCGCTGTTGTTCTTCGTCGAGTCTTCCCATTACCCAACACATATGGACAAGTCAGTTCCCAAAATGGTAAAAAAAAAAAAAAAAAAAAAAAAGTACTGGTGGCGAGAATATATAATACGAACCTCTTTCTCCCATGAAAGCAGAAGGTGATGGTGATGGGAATTTTGAATAGTGCGAGCCGATTGCATAAATTTCTATGATAAATTATACATATACCAGTCGTGCGGTCAAACTACCCGCACTCTGGCTACGCACAGAACCAAGACCTATAAAAAGTCCGCGTCATCCGCATTGGCGTGTGGCATCAGCCAATAAGCTCGCAGTGCGCTGTTACTAAACCTTCAGAGAGGAATCTAATTATTCATAATTGATTTTGTTTTTATTTGTGGACAATTGTGAATGATTTAAATACCTCTCTGAAGGTTTAGTAACAGTGCACTGCGAGCTTATTGGCTGATGCCACACGCCAATTCTGGTGACGCGGACTACAATACCCATCAATCTTGCTGCTGATTAAAGTAGATTGTTATGAACAGTACTAAGACAAATACAATTCACAGTAAGGAATGCCTCTCGCATCTTTCGTGCTTCTTCTAACCTTAATTATTTTTAATGGTTCTTTTTTAGGTTAAAACCGTTTTCAAATTTTTCTCTTTTTTTCCTTGGACGAACAACAGTCGTGTCCATGTACTTATTTACAAAATAAGGGCTTACTCTTCTTATAACAATTACTAAGTCCAGACTTCTGAAACATTTAAATCTTAAATCTATGATTGGTACCTGAGTGGGTAGTCAAGTGCAGTCAGTATCATGAGGTTGAAGGCGGAATATTTTATATATATAATGGGGAGAAAAATAATTCCACCAAACTTCGAGATACAATTCTTTATTTCAAGTGAAAGAAAAAATGGCTATAACAAGCATGAATCAAAAAATATAAATAATAATGAAAACACCTTTCAGTGGTATTCAGCTGCCGAAAACGTAAAAGATGAATTTTCAAGAATCTTAGCTTGAGAACTACAAGATTCAGCTCAAGCTATTTTTGAGAAATTATAATAGACGCAATAATACAAATATTACCTAAATATCCCTGTTTATGGTGAAAAATGGAATTATTCTTTTTAGTTTAACGTCCACGCGTATGCCCTTTAGGTTAAAGGAGACGGGTGAATAATAAAAACGAATGATTGTATAACAGTTTTCTTGTGCTTTCCCATCGGAAATCGAACCCGAGACCACGTGAACCAAAGGTCAGCGGGAAGGGCTCTGTTTATGGTCCGATCCGTGTCGTATCCATACAATGACTTTACGATAAAGGCCAGGCATAAGAATTTCAATACCAGAACCACTTACTCAACTTAGTACTCTTCGAAAATCCAACACAGTTCGTGTACTTAGGTATTTAGGCAACATTTGCACTAGATTCCTTATTAGTTCTCGAACCGTATTAGCCAGGTTCTATGGTTTCCTGCTACAGAACTTCAAAATATGATTTTCTGCATCTATGGCAGGCCTCGACAGATGAATTTTTTGATTCACGTTTGATTTATTTTCTTTCATCTAATATAAAGTATCGTCTCCCGAAATTTGCTAGCTATTTTTTCCCGCAAACACTAAGTAAAGCAGACACTATGCCACATTGCAAATGGTTGCTGCTAAAAGAAACAATGATTTATTATTTATTTGTAAACTTAAGCATCTTAGGGTTTATTTACAGCAATTTCTACGAGGATATAAAAAGGACGTAATACAAGACTAAGAAAAACGAAAAACTTATTAGTGAACTTATGAATAAAAAATACATTATATCGTTAAGACAATAAGACATTTTCTCTTTTATGGTTTGTAACTCATATACAAATGTCATCAAGGATCACTTCCAACTTATATATAAAAAGAATTTCTCAACCGCTGGGACGCTCTATGCCTTGATTAAAAAAAAAAAAAAATCTTCATAACTTAACGTGCATAATTTTGACCTTTGGACTAAAGAACAATGACTAACGAAAGTGAATGATTTATATGTGCGAATTGGTGGAATGTTAATGTAGAACGAAAAACAGAAAACCCAACATGACTGTGCAGTACGAACTCATGTGGGCCGGGATGAATAAGGTTGCCCTCGCAGTAGAAGTGAGCATTCTACTGCTATGCCTTTAAGGAACCTTTATTCCCTTTCTAGTCTCTTTAGTCCCTAGTCCCTTTCTACTCCACACGCACATTGCGAAAGCTTCCACTTGTCTTGCACATTAAGAAAGAAAGAAAAAGACTTTTGTCTGTTGGAGGCTCAATGTACTACCATTAAATTCAGCTCGAACAAGTATACCGAGATCTACGGTTAATATTGTAACGAAATTAATTTGCAGCTTTTCTATAGGTAAGAAACACGTTGCTCATTGCTCCCTACACTGGCCACCCTTGTATTTCAGATCAATTTGAAATCATTTTCGAAGGAAGAAAGCTAAGGTAAGGTTCTCAGGCAATACACATATGAAAAATTTGCGCAATACAATACAAGTAATTTATCCATACTTATGTACACTACCTTAAATATGGTTGTTCATCATCAACTACAGACTGGAACCACAAAAGTTTCACCATCTGCAGCATCGGTGGACTGTTTTCCTCTAACTTTCCTTCTCGTATATAAACTTGGAGTACGACTTTAGCCTTCTGTTTTTTTTTTTTTTGTGTGGTGGCTCAGCGGTAGAGTCCTCATCTCTTGCGCTTGGGGTTCCTGGTTCGATCCAAGTTCCACTAAGTATGCTTCGTGGTGGATAAACACCGTGTAGGTTTCTCAGAGTTCTCCAGTTTCCTTCCACTTTCGTCATTCCACCATTATTAGTCTTCCTTAGCCTCTGTGTATAATCATGGGACATTAAACTATATATAAAAAAGAAGAATCTAAATATATAAGAATGTATGTACACATGTATGTTTTAGCATAACTCTGAAATGCCTTGAGTAAGACGCCACCTGGAAAATACTGTGGGAGTAAGACATCCTAGGGGTGCTTACAAAGGCGGTTACGTCTTTACAACAGCCTCCAATACGTTAGGCAACACTTGGTAACTTAAAACAATCTTAGTTGCCTACGTAACAAGAATAGCGCTTTCATTGAAATGCGCATTCTACGGGAGAAGGGGTTCAAATAGTTTACGTAAGTCTATTTTCCTCATGCGAAGATAAGCATTCGGCACTGTTCGTCATTATTTCTTTTCAAATATTTCGGATAACCATTCTTCCCGTGCAAAGAATGGGCATTTCAGCTAGTAGTATATATAGAAACCAATGGGTGTGTATATAGGAATGAATAAAAAGGTTCTCAGTGGCACAAGATTAGATTTTATTTTTCGTGTTCGTTTTCTATTCTCCAGTTTAAACACAAGACGTTCATTCTTGAGAACTAAGGTTCAATATTTAGTTCTTACAAATTGCTTTTATTAATAACGATCACGTATGTACCTTTTAGTTATTTTTTTATATGTTAATGCTGGGATGTCTTTGTTCCAACTATCTTACCTAAGATATTTTAGTAAGTTGTAAACTTAGCAATCTCTATATTTTCCAAATAACTAAGAAGGAACAAAATGAATATAAAATATCTATGACTAGAATTAAAATACAATAATACTAATAACAGCAAAACATATTAACACAACAAGCACGTCAAACACTACAAACGCTTAAGTTTAGTGGATTTGCAGCCAAAGTTTGGAATGATAATTAACAGTAAATAATTAAAATGTATAAATATATATTGTATATTTACAGAACCACAATTAATTGCTCATCTTATAAAATTTGCAAGACTTACAATTCCTTCCACGGCCAGTGACCTACCTGTCAGTTCCAGACTAATAAGAAGGCAAAAATATTCATCTCACTGCTGCTATCTGTAAAAAGACTGTTCCCAACACCAAACCATGTCTACCGCAATATCATTTACCTGTGATCTTTGTTTTGGTTATGTCGATCATCATGAGGTTGCTAAGTGTTTAGGTATACATAAATATTTTTCTAGTTTGACATTAAGAACCAAATCAAGAAATACTAATCACATCACTCACGCCTTTGAGAATTACGGAAGCCAATAAACAAAACATGGGCTTCTCCTTTCATATGCACTATACAAGCGCTCTTCTAAATGAAAATGCATTATTAATCTATATTGTTGACGCTTGTGATAAAATTCTATTTAAAGGCCAATATATTTTCATTTTTCGCAGATTATTGTAAATACAACTCCAAGTAGATATACATTTCTGTGCTGACGAGACAACTTCATTTTTTAATTCACTTTAAGGCTTGCGACAGGGTACTCGAGTCCCAAATCCAATTGTCCACGTTACTGTTTCACAGCTCTGAATAATTAAAGTGTTAACAACTTTGAGGTTTTACATCTATAATTTCTAATTTATATTAACGAATGGAGGAAATAATTGATTTTCAACACATTATTTCCTCTATAGGTGCGTGTATCATTGAATTCTCACCTATAGGGGAATTCGTGTATTGGAAATCGATTGTTTCTTCCATTCGTTAGTATAATGACAATACGACTGTCAGAAGTGTTCTAATGTGGACACTGGATTACCCAAGCACAACAGGAAGTTGTACTACAAGCCATATTGGCTAAGTGAAAGAACACCGACTTCAAGAGGGAGTGTGTACGAATCTTCAGGAAGCGGACTGGGTAGCGTGTTGTTAACCTATCGGCACGGTACGCCGAAAATCTCTCCTTCGAGTCCCGGTCCAGTCACGCATTTTTTCACTCTTTTTGTATCATGTAATTTTTAATTTAGTTTACTTTAACGACAATATAATTGACTATGGTTTCTCATGGCAAGCAATATTCAAATGAAATGACCGTCGATGGCAGTCTATGCACAAGACAAAGAGATTAAGGCTGTCCAAGATAACGAGTGCGTTTCCATACACAGGTTAATGTTTAACTTGAAATTAACATTCAGCACGTATCTGAAACTGTGTTTATTTTCAGTACGAAACGACTCCCAGCTATACCTGGAATTGTGTTTAATTACTTCCAGCACAAAATGGCTTCACAGTTGTATCTAGAACTGTGTTCTACTAACGTCCCTAGCATTATAGTCTACAAACGGATATGGTCAACGAGACTGTTTTTTTGTTGGGTCACATCGAATTTCATTGCTTTAAATTCTTGATTTCTAGACTGGAATATGGTTCTCTCTCAATTCACTTTTTCCCCCTCTAATTGACTCATGATATTAAGCCAATAATGAAAACTCTGTACCTAGTGAGAATTCAACAAATGCTTACGCACGTTAACCATATTGATACAGAATGTCCCGAAAGTTACGCAACCCTAAATTTTTAGTATACGAACTTTTGAACCATAAGTACGAATGAAATAAAATTGTCACCCAGGGGAGACCTGTCTGTACAGATTTTTTAATATAAATTACGGAGAGGGAGGGGGGATCCGACATTTGTCCTCACGAATACCAGAAACATACGAAAGTGATGAAATTTTTTACGAAATGTAGGTAGGTAAATTAGATAGTGGTTGGTAGGTTATCTCTTTTCGTTTACCATTTGTAAGGCCCTTGTTTGTTTGTAACAGTCTATGCGCAGTATAGTTTGTATGACCAGCCACATGTGTTGACATCATCTGGTACAGTCAGTGTTGTCATATTACGCAACAATGGCTTTTTTTTTTTTTAAGGTATGCCATTACCATGGCCGTGATATGCCTGCACTTGATGCCAATCTGAGGTTCTTATTTCAGAACGATGCATTTCCACTCAGCCTATCCATTAACATTTCTATTTATCCACAAATAATGCCACATCTGTTTCCTATACTTGACTTTTCACGTTTAGTAATAATAATAATAATAATAATAATAATAATAATAATAATAATAATAATAATAATAATAATAATAATAATAATAATAATAATAATATAAACAAGAAGTGAGGACAAATGTCGAACCCTTTCCCCATAGTTTACATCTAAAAATATCCACATAGACAGACACACCTTACCTGAGTGGCAGTTTCGTTTCATTTGCACTTACGGTTTAAAAGTTGGGACATCCTATACAATAACAAAAAGATAAATAATTATAATCCAGTTTACTCGGAAGGTAATACTGCAATTAAAATTTAGTACCTAAAGCGTTCTTTTGTATGAAGTGAATATTAAACCGAGCATTTCGGAGCATTAGGAGTTAGGTGCTTCAATTTTTTATTTATTTATTTATTTATGTTTTTAAATATTTGGGCACAATTACGTTGCTAGTACGTGAGCATATCAACTATGAAACAATTTTGAAGAAAGATCACGAAAAGTTCTGTTTGTATTTAAAAAAAAAAAAGAAAATCTCCCGCAAAAGGTACTGAATAAGTACAACTTTACAGCATTTCATCCAAGTAGATCAATACACCTATATATAGATATACAATACATACATGCATTATACGTAACAACTGGTTAAAGGAAAACAGCTTGTTATAAATTAATTATCTAATAATATTACATAAGATATAGTGCATTCTTTATAGACACTCCACTTAGAAAAGTATTTATACTGTTTTCTCACTCATACACAAACACTTTCATTCATTCTGTATTTGGAATTCTATAAAGATTCATGATATACATTTTGTTTCTGTTCTATTTATTACTTACCTCATTCACCTAAACGATCTACAACTTTGAAAATGCCAACGAACACCTATAACATAATTCTGCACAAACAAGAACATATGAATAACTAAACTCGTTTGTTTTGTTTGTAGGTTAACGCCCCTTTGCAGCACCGTGACTATATGAGGCCTTTTCTATTATAGTTTAAAGTGGGATCCGAATTACATGAGTTCGAACCGAGCACGAAGACGAAAACGAGCAAGTTCGCAACGGAAATTGTTTTTTTTTTTTATATGGAGAGCAATCCAGAAGCACTCAACTGATTGGTTACTTTGAAGTTTTAACGCTCTGTTGCAGTACCAATACTTTATGAGACGTAGACTTACACTTTCAAGTGAGAACTGAACCAAATGTATTCTCACAGGAAACAGAATATTACATATATAACCAATCTATTTTTATTAATTGGCTGGTTTGGAGTTTTATTATCCCTTTTCAGTATGGAAAGTCGTACCTACAGTTCAGTACTCGTGAAATCCGACGCACCGATTTCATTCTCCCGAATGAAAGGGAGAACTTCCAGAAATCTAAGGACACGATATTTTTTCCACCATAAATTCGTTTAGCCTAACATTGAATCGCAAGTCCTTGATGCCATTCGAAAGTTATCGAACATTAATAAAGGGTCATATAAAAAGTTTCCGTGGTTTTTTGATACATTTTTGAACAAAAAAATCTTTATTGAAAATAAATTTTAATCAAGTACATATTGACCATTATTATCTATGACCTTTTGCCATTTTTCGGGTAGCATCATAATTCCATCGCTGTAGAACTTATGTGGTTTATTGTCGAAAAACGTGGCCAAGTTATTATCAGCGGCGCTTCGGTCCGCCAATTTTTTTACCATTAAGAGAGTTTTGCAGAGACCAAACAAATGGTAGTCAGACGGTACAAGGTCCGGGCTATACGGTGGATACATCAAAACTTTCCAACCAACTTCCGTCAATTTGTTTCGAGTCATCAAAGGTGTATCTGGCCCCGCATTATCATGATGGAATACAACTCATGGATTGTCGTGGTCATGCTGTGTCATAACTTATGGTTGAGTGTTTGGTAGGATTGGAGGGGAATTGTCCATTATGAGCTGCTGCAACCTGACGAAACCATCAATTCGGCCCTGTACTGTGCTCAACTCGACCATTTGAACGAAGCAATCCAGAAAAAGCGACCAGAATTGACCAACAGAAGGAAGTTGTGTTTCATCATGACAATGCGCGGCCACACACATCTTTGATGACTCGGAACAAATTGACGGAACTTGGTTGGAAAGTTTTGATGCATCCGCCGTATAGCCCGGACCTTGCACCATCTCACTGCCATTTGTTTTGGTTTCTGCAAAACTCTCGTGATGGTAAAAAAAATGGCGGACCGAAGCGCCGTTGAAAATAACTTGGCCAAGTTTTTCGACGATAAACCACAGAAGTTCTACACCGATGGAATTATGAAGCTACCCGAAAAATGCCAAAAGGTCATAGATAATAATGGTCAATATGTACTTGATTAAAACTGATTTTCAATAAAGAATTTTTTTGTTCAAAAATGTATCAAAAAACCGCGGAGACTTTTTATATGACCCTTTATAAATAATTCAAAACTACCTATAACAATGCACGATAGTCTAACCATAGTTTAAGTAAGACGCAAACGATCACATCTGTGCTTGCACGACTTCTCGAAATACTTTAACCTAAGATTCTAAGAAAGAATTGGAAGCATATTTTAAGTCTCTGTAGGATTCAGGAGATAATGTGTTAGTGAAAAATTTTCTTTTATGTCAAATAATTTTGTTCAGTAGTGTTCGCAGCGTATGTAAGATCCTTTTCTGTTTTACTAGCAAGCATGTCTCACAACAACCCTCTTTGTTTTCATTAACTTGCGAGTCGGGGTACTCATTATATTATTGCATTTATCATCACAGTTATCTGTTATCTAGCTGGAATAATATGTAAAATTAGTTGTCTTTTGTCACGCAAGGTTTTTTTCAAAATCTGCAAAACAAGACACGTTTTTTAATGCAAAACTATTTAAACCCGAATTGATAAAAACTCTTAAGTGTACTAATTGTGTGTTAAACGAAAAAGAAAGTGATCAAACCCTATAATCAACAGTTTAACAGAGACACAACAAGAAAACTGATCTTTCAAACTAACCGTTAGATGTTAAAGGCATTTTCGAACTTGTAGATATCACAGGAAAAGAAGCACAAATTCTGAAAACCATACTCTGCACATTATTTCAACATGTTTTACAGCAAAAATATCAAAAGGAGTGTAGTAATATCGATATCTTATTTATAAAAACTATTTTTTTTAAATGTAACAGCAGAAAATTTGAGAAGTAACATATAATATTTTAAGTTTAATTATGTGAAAAGTATGGTTCCAATGCATGCTCTTCTTTATTATATCCAATATATGCCTCTTTCTATTCAACATACCTTATCTGTCACACACACTTCTTACCACAAACTACATCCTGACCTGGTTCAGTTCAACACTGTGCAGACATCTCTCTCATGTATATACATATACACCTTTTTTTATTATTTCTCTTGCTTTTATGGATATACGTCAGTCATCAATATATGCTACTAGTGTTAGCTTAGTAATAATATCCAAAGAAAGGCATTTCTAATCCAGCGTTTCTGAGCGATAGTACTTATTTACCTCCCCCTTTAAGAGGCCTTATCCCGGCGAAATTAAAATACCGCTAATTTTACAGTAATTATGTGATATCTTCAAATAGATAAAAGATAATTGAAATGTGGAACAAGGGCGCCCTAGACAATATTATTCTGCGTGAGGTACCGTTATCACAAGTTACGTAGTGGCTTTCCGTTTTCAGCCGTTTACAAACGCGAAAATAAATGCCGATTTTCAAAATGACTCGAAATCGAAAGCAGATAAGTGAGTCGTGATAACGGTATCTCATGTAAAATAATATTGTCTAGGGCGCTCTTTGTTCCACATTTCTATTATCTTTTATCTATTTGAAGATATCACATCATTACTGTAAAATTAGCGATATTTTAATTTCGCCGGGATGAGGCCTCTTAACGAGGAAAATTAGATGCAGATGATAACATTTTGCTGTGAAAATTTACTGTACGACAATGCTCTATCCTAAACATGCTGACCACAAAGTATATAGGTTTAAATCTACTTAGTATCGGATAACTGGTTTTAAGCACTTAGTAACACAGGTAACATAAAAAATAACTTTCGAAATGACGAATAGTTGCATAGAATCATATCTCTGTATTATTATTTTTTTCTTAACGAACGGAGTGAAGGTAGACACTTAATGCCTTTATTTAACGACTTCACTGTGTTTGTCGCTCATGTCACCGTTCTAATTACTCATGTTATTTATTTATTTATTTTTTTTTTTTTTGATTTACGAACGTTTATTTTCCTTAAAAATAGATTAATATTAAAATTTGAAAAAAATACATCCCTTTTATTTTTAGTATTATCTGGAAGCAATAAAGCATATTTAGGAGGGGGAGGCTTAATAACCGCTTTTTGATTTGTAGAATTATACAAAACCAAACATTTTGTATTCAAGCTATAAGGTGAATATTTTTTTCCCTCGTATCTTTTGTTCCTATTATTCTAGCTTTTTTTTTTTTTTTTTTTTTTTTTTTGAACGAAATGAATATATGACGATAACGAGATGTCTGCACATGGAAACAATACCTCTAAAACAACTCTACAGCCATCTAGCGCCTTTTCGTACAGGTCAGGTAAGCTACTCAAGCCAAAATTATTGTAGTCCTAGTGTGCTACCTACAGACTGTACCACTAACCACAGTGAGTCTGTGGGAAAAGCAAGACTTAAGTAACTGATTTCTTAACCATTAACGGATTGATTGATATACTACTAAAATTAAAAATGAAATGAAATCTAGTTTAACGTTTCACGATTTATGTTTCGAAGATTAAAGGAGACGGTGAGAGATTGGTGCAATATAATGACGATTTAAGATTCCGAAATATAAAGCACAAGATCGAAGGATGCCCAGAATACTTAAGGTCACGAATGTTGGTCATCACAAATCTGCACAGCCTAATATTGAATCAGAGGTTCTTGATGCTAGCAAAAGTCATCGCGTATTAACCTTAACAACTCTTTATTAAAAATAAATAATAATAATAATAAAAAAAAAAAAAAAAGTTGAACCAAGAATTTTGTTGCTTCAGTAAGATACATTTGTTTATTTTTGGTTCCTGATATTTCACTTACTTCCCTCTGCGAGATCGTCGAAGGAAACAGTCTCTATGCAGATTAAATCGAAATAATTTCTCTGCTAGTATTTTAGTTGAAGTGTTTAAGAGTTTGCAGAGACGTTATCTTCATAGGAGTGTATGAGAGGAAGGAACAAATAAACATGGAACTTTATTTAGTGATCATTTTTTTCACGGTACTTTCATTCGGTGATATGTATTCCTGTTCCCATACCATATTTCTCTTATCCATTTATCCTTGTTACCCTACTAGTGAAGATGGAACTAGCTTGTTGTTCCGATCCGTCTGAAGAATATTTAGCTTTCCCACGGGAGGATATATTGGTAAGTAACAAATTCTTTGTTCATTCCAAGGATGTTATAAAATAGAGGATCTGCCCTTACAACAAAATCTTGAAGCCATACGTCACAGTTTCGCCACCCCTAGTCTGCCCACTCCGTCCAATAAGATCGCAATGTTTTGAGCCAACAATCATGGCGGAAACGCAAGTAGCCAATCAGACAATGGCGGAAACGAGAGTATCCAATCAGAAGTGCCGATGCTCGGTTGTTTTTTGGCTTCATTGATTTAATAGGATGAAGATATATATTGGCAGATCCTCTATTTTATAACATCCTTGGTTCATTTGAATCATCCTCTCATGCACCTACATAGTTTTAATGGAAATTCATATTCAATTTAATGTTTAAAACGGCTATTTCTTCCGACGATGCTCGCAGAAGAAAGTGAGTGAAATATCACTTATCAAGAATAAATTTATTTATTTATTTAGTTAACAATCACCAGATACAGCTCAGAAGCCATTATACTGGATATCTAACAACAGCAACAACAACAACAATGCAAAGGATTTGGGAAGGTATCGGCCAGGGCCTGTCTTAGTAGGTACCATCCCGGCATTTGCCTGGTAGGATTGAGGGAAACCCTGGAAAACCCCAATCAAGATGGTCGGCAGCGGGAATCGAACCCGCGACCTCCCGAATGCGAAGCCAACATTCTACCACTTGAGCTACTTCGCTCGGTAAAAGTTTAACTTTGGCGTGATCAGGATTTGAACCTACGTTCAATAGCTGTATTGCTTATAAAGTCATTACGTTACCCCTACACTATCACGCCATCTAATGAGACCAGGTTCTTAAAACAAACATCTATTTCCTTATTATTCTCGCTACACCTACGAGCTACGAAAATCTATGAAATCTTTGAGTTTAACATCCCATGATTATACCCGTTAGGGTGAAGGAGACGATAATTAAAGCAAGTGAATGATAATGAAAGAATTGGTGGAATGAGAAAGTGGGAGGAAACGGGAGTACCCGAGAAAACCCAAGTACGATGTCGCCACAAACATACTTGGCCGAGGATTGAACCAGGGACTTTACGCACCAGAGGCAAGCGTTCTACCACTGAGCCACCGTGCCCCCATTCCTCGTAGAGCTACAGCATGAGCTGTACTCCAAGTATATTTGGATTCCATAAAAATAAAATTACTGATTTTGCTTTTCCGTCTGTGATTTCAAAATTCTACTCCTAATAGATTGTCCTATTTTGGCTGTCATACTGGCAGAATTGCAAGAAAAGAAAAAGAGGGAGCATCAATAAAAATGAAAAATTACTTCAATACAACCACAAACACGGAAGACGTTAAGAGAACCTTTCAATTACTATGTGTTAGTATTTACATTAGTTTATATTTAAGACATTTTCCATTTGTCTTGTCCCCAGTATTTTTTCTAATAAAATTCTTGTAAATGATGACAGTTTGGCAGCGAAAGTTCAACAATTATCTAAAAAAGGACTGAATTTTGGAATCTTACTTTGACGAGGAAGATAGGAAGATTTGACATTTATTTACAGTACTCTGAGAATTGCATATTGGTAGAAATAATACAAATGGAAGATATTTACAAATTCAGAAGAACTAAGAAAATATTACAAAGGCTGATCCAAAACTAATGGACAAAGCACTTTTAAATGTGAAACACTCAGGCAATAAAATCTGACGAGGAAAGGTTAGAGATTCATTCTTTTAACTTCTTCTTTTTCCATGCGTGACAAGGAAGGGCTGCGGTGCCTCAGTGGTAGAGCGTTCACCTCTGGTACTTGGGGTCTCGGGTTCAAACCCTGCTCCCGCCAAGTAAACTTTGTGGTGGACAAAGACCGTGTGCGTGGGTTTTCCCGGGGTTCTCCCGTTTCCTCCCACTTTCTTCATTCCACCATTTCACTCATCTCTCATCATCACCGTCTCCTTTAGCCTAACCGGCATAATCGTGGGACGTAAAACTCCAAAATTTCATTTCATTTCATTTTTCCATGCGTGACAAGACAAGATTGCCAAAATTATATCCTACTACATTCACAATCAGCGATTTGATTTCCTTACAAACTCCAGGATAACTCTGCCACACCGATTTACAGAAATCGTTCCCCACTCAATACGAGTGACAACATAATGTATCCAAAAAAAATATGCCTTGATAGCTATATAGATTTTCGAAAATGAAACATTTTAGTTTTATAATCCGTGGTTATCCCGTGTAAGCTAAAGGAATCGGTGATATGAGAATGAATGAAATGGTGAAATAAAGAAAGCGAGAGGAAATGGGATAATCCTAAGAAAACACATGCACATGGTGTTTGTTCACCACAAAGCGCACATGGATCCAGATGGGATCGAACCAGGGGTCCTATGGTCCACCACTGAGCCATTGCGGTCTCATATATTAGCACCCTCGGGGAAGGGTGAAATTATGACATGTAAAAATAATGGAAAATGACAGATATCAGTGTCGAATTCATAGTTTTTGGGGTACCTAAGTTGATTAGTAGCAATTTCGATTACCTTTAAGTTCATGTTCAGTACCAAGTAAAGGTAAAACCTCCTAGCATTTCTAGGAAGAGTCGGAGAAGGTAATATAAAATGATCGAAAACGACCGATATTAGTGTAGAGTCCATAGCTTTCAGGGTCGCTGAGATGAATAGTGACACACTCGATATCGTTTAAATCCAAGTTAAACCTCCATCAGTACCCCTGGGGGGAAATTGGGGACATGAAAAAAATAACTAAGAACGACCGGCATTAGTATTGAATCTATAGTTTTCGGGGCTCCCTAAGTTGATTGGCGACATTCCCTATACTATTTAAGTCTAGATTTAACTCCCATCAGCATCTTCAGATCAGGTGTAAAACTAATCGCAAACGACTGAACGAAGTCATCACCCCCTATCGGCATGGAGGGACAGGGGGGGAGAAGGGATGATAAATAACGGACATTAGTGTCGAATCCATAGTTTGGTTTCATCAAGCTATTAGGTTACAATGGCGATGACATAATCTCAAATTTAGGCATGAGCGAACATGTCAGCTGGATTGAGAATTTATAGTCGCAGCGTCGAACACGTTGCTCGCACATCTGGATGTATGTGTGTGATTGTATATTCCAGCGTAACTCCGGAACGCCTGGAACAATTTTAACCAAACCTGATATACATTAATATATATATATATATATATATATATATCTGCGGGAGTAAGACACCCCAATGAGTTTGGGAATTAGAAGGAATGACATAAAAATAATGCAAAACGACTTATATCTGTGTGGAATCTATAGTTTTTGGCGTCGCTGAAATGAATAGTGACGCTCCCAATGCCGTTTAAATCCAAAAATGAAATGAAATGAAATTTTTGAGTTTTACGTCCCACGCTTATGCCGGTTAGGCTAAAGGAGACGGTGATGATGAGAGATGAATGAAATGCTGGAATGAAGAAAGTGGGAGGAAACGGGAGACCCCCGAGAAAACCCACGAACACGGTGTTTGTCCACCACAAAGTCACTTGGCGGGAGCAGGGTTTGAACCCGGGACCCCAAGCACCGGAGGTGAACGCTCTACCACTGAGCCACGTTTAAATCCAAGTTCATCCCCATCAGCAGAGGATGGGAGTGAGGGTGGGGATAAGTGAAAAATAAAATATCAAAAATGAGTGACATTTGTGTCGAATTTTCGGGTCGGGAAAACGTCTGATCCGTTTGATATTACTTTTTGAAGATAGTACCAACTTCAAGCTTTTTTTAAAAAAATCATATCAATTTTATTAAAGGTGTGTTCTGTGGTAGTAGGGTGTTTCAATGTTTATGCCTAAAGTAGAGTATCTTCTGCATTTTTATTATTACACTTTCATTAAAATAAGTATTTTAAGGCAAAAGGGGATTCAAATATTTCCCATAAACCTATTCTCCCCGTGCGAAGAACGGGCATTTCAGCTAGCGATAAAATAAACCAGAGAACTTATCTAATATTAACAAGGAAATTTTTTTACAATTTGATGTGGCTAACATAATCCCAAAAGTGTAAAGAAACAAAATCACTGACGGAGCAGGATGAAATTCTGACTGTCCATTATGTCTCATCTACAAAGAAAACAAACACAAATTTTAGGAGTTATCTGAAGCTAAAAGAAATAATGCCTTCTATTAAAAAAAAAAAAAAAAATCATTACCTTAGTGTTTCACATAACTAGTTATAATGTTCTCCATATATTTTTTTAAATCAACTTTCGTTTATGTGTAAATGTATTATCAAAAGCGTAATATCGTTTTCTTAATAATGTAATCATTGGTCTTGCTTTTCCTAATACAAAATACATGATATTCACAGAGCTCACTGCCCGACTAAGTACATACCGCAGCTTGCTTCTTCCACATGTCTATATTCTTTCGCTGGGCTTTGGTGAAATGGTCCCAAACCTTCTGGTGACTGGCGGCCATGAAAACCCTCTCAATCTGACCAACTTCAGTGAAAAGACAAGCATAGTTAGAAACTAAAGGGGGAAAAATGCCTTTCGGGATGATTTGTTTTGTTTTGGTATTTTTCTTTTTCTCTTTTATTTTCACCTCACAATTACTGTGTTGGTTGTTTTTAAAATGATTTACCTGTCACTTGGTATATACAAACACACACACAACTCATGACACGTAACTAAAAGAGGAACCCATAGCCAACTACTAAACATAAGAAATTGCGAATAAATAAAAAAAGAGAAGACGGAAAAAGGATTACTTAAAAGTACTGGTTGTTTCTTTCAAGTTAATAGAGTAACTAACGTTATTGCTTATAGTAGTAATATGCCATACATAGGTAGATCCCCCTTTTTCTCACATTGGCTTGTTTATATGCATTAAGCTTTCTTTCAACTCACCGACTTTTTTCCTTATCTTCCGATTTTAATATAAATATATAATGATGACCGTGATAATTATTTAACCGATTTTGATGAAACTTTCACGAATTCTTAAGAAGCCCAACAGAATTTCCAAGTTACGTGACGAACACGACACACAATAATATGGAGTATAGTACGTTGAAACTTGTACTAAGAGATATTTGAAATTCTACAACCTTAATGTCTACGATCTGTAGAATTAGATCATCTTTTATTACGCTAACCCACCCACTTTACGAAATATCGGCCAACATAATTTTGGTGTAATTTCCGGTAAGTCGAACAAATTTTAGTAACTCTTCTCGAACTATCAGCCAGGTGAAAGTATATACATCTGATGTTTCGAACGCAGACATCTCATTCATCTTTAGGGATTGTAATAACATCATTACAATCAGTGAAAATGAATGCGATGTCTGCATTTGAAACGTCGGATTTCAATATCTTCACCTGGCTCATAGCCCGAGAAGAGTTACTAAAATCACGTCGCCAGGAACAATTTAGTTCTTTTTTAACTTCAAAAAAATTGTCATCATTCTTCACAACTCTGAACGTCTTACGTCAAATTCATAAGAAGACATAACAACTATATGCTCTAATCGTTAGGAAACAAACAGGACACTCATGAAACTGGACAAGAGGAACAACAGAAGTTTAAGAATAGATGGATCATCACTGAAAACTATCTTAGTGGACCCTAAGTATAACACTAAAGTTTTCAGTCAAACTCACATCAACGAGATATTCAATGTACAGAAGATAAATTAAATATCTTTATTTAGTGAGTGATCAGTATAGAATCGTGGTTATACCATTTTTAAGATGGACTATTATGTGTTCCTTTAGATTTTACAATATTAAACATTACCCGTACTAGCCGACTGCATCTCAAACAAGATATTTATGAATTTCAGAAATGACAGTTACTTGAACGTAGATTTAGATATCTCTGAACAATAAGCTCAACCATCTGAACTATACTTCTAAACAAAACATTGTTAATTTAATTTATATTCTTAAAATGTTTAAAACGTGATTTTATCACTTCCTTTTTTAATAGTACTTATATTATTTAATAGTACTATTAATTCATTGATTCATTCTTATGTCATTATTGCCAAGACACAACTCGACTTAACTGGTTGTAAATCATTAAAGCATAGAATATGGTAGACAAGTGAAGTGTAGTGGTATTTTAATTTTGGGGCTCTACATATATTGGGGACCAGTTAAATTATATTCAAATTTTATTAAAATATTTTCATTTTAAGGAAGTTCTATTTTTATTCTTAGTGTTTTATATTTTTATTCTTACAAGTTAGTGTTACATATATTGAACTTCAAGAAAATATTTTTGTTTTCAATTCTGACTTCGGTTTTAATGATTATCAAATAGACGATATTCATCTAAACCTCCTAGCCAATGCAGGTTTCCAATTAGTTAAACAGGTAAATATGTTTTATAATTTATAAATCTGTTACATTACGAAACATCAACGTAGATTTTAGGTTTTCGAAATAATTTACACCACCTAGACAAGTAACACTATAATATGAAAACTAATTTGTCATGAAGATGACTGCCTCATTTCAGTCAGTCAGTAAGAACAAATACTAGATTTAAATGGTAAAGTTATGATTACAGTATTTTTATTCCATTATTATATTACTACAATGTTTTATGTAGTAATATTGTTAAATATCTCAAACAGTTATATTGTTAAAGGTTTGGATGTCCATTTTAACAATCAAGCCATTTCAACAATGAAGAAAATTCTAAATAAAAAATCGGCACGGATTCTTGCCTTCGATATGTTATGAAGTTCCTTCTCTAAAAATTTGGAGTTTCTAGGTTGAAATTTGTAAATGAATCATGAATTTTTGTGAAAGGCAAAAAATATATGAGAGGGATACGAAGGCTGTAGTGACATCTATCGGCAAAACTTGTCCCTTTACACCAATCTTAAATATTCTCATTATCAAATTTATCGTTTTAATCATTTTACGAAGTCCCAGCAGAAGAGACATATCACATGTTACTCCAAAATAAGTGATCTGCGGCTTTTCTTAGGAAAAGTCTGATATTACGTCCTGAAAGTAATGAAAAATCCATCCATCAAACAATCCATTTTATATTATTGTTAACATATTCACGAAAGGACTCAGAAGTATTGCACGTGAGATTCAAAAAATTGCTCGAACATGAACAGTCATTAAAGAAGTTGTTAAATGAAGTCGAAAATTGAGATATTTAACTACAAGACTGTTGTTAATTTTGCTTCGCATACCTTTGCTATTAAAATTGCGACTTTGCCGCGCATCTCTCGATAGTTAATGCGTGTAAGGTATGGACTACTGAAGGCTAATGTACTTAACATCCACTCGGCTCCTAACTGGTGCACTATTTGTTCATTCATGGAGTGCACAAGGGCTCATTTACCTCAAGATGCTGTATGGGATGTGGTTAAGTGTACAAGAAAGGAAAAAATTCGAAAAATATTACAGTGTCAATTGTTACGTGATTTTATTTAAACATCTGTAGAAAAAAATCAAGTTGATATAGAGTTCTGGTTACTTTCTGTAATAGCAGTCTTGGTTATTATGTAACCACCCTGACCTTGGCCTCCAAGTAATCAGGTGGTTGTCACTGACAGGTGCTGACATCTATACGATTCACATTTATAGGAAATGTGTATCGAGTCTTCATAACGGAATGGAGTAATAAACGAAGTAACATCAATCGTCTTAGCAAACCATATAACTAAATTGTATTGGAGTATTATCCTACGAAATTTAACATTCGACTACATAAAGACGGAGTGATCTCACACAAATATATCTACATATAAATGATATATACATATATATATAAAAATATATATCACGTAAACATTAGTCTGTGTGTCATAAGTGCAGAAAATCAATGGGAAAAGTGAAAAACAATGAAATGACATTTCGATTAATGGGAATTGGAAAAAGAGAAAGTGTTCACTAAGTTTTGTAGTTACTATGAATGGAGATTGCTTCCAGGTAATATTTAATATTATTTTGAAGTGGCCTATAAACTTACGATTGGATATCTCTCTTATTTTCAACTATAAATGCCACATATTCTCTTCGTATGTGGAATAATAATTTCATTTAACCTAGAAATAATGTTACGTTATTATACGTTTGTTGACTCAAGATTATTTTATTTCATGTGGCCATTTTTCAATTATTATATATTGCACCGAGAAGCTATTTCGCCGTTGAACGAGATATTTCTTGAGAAAATCTATAAGCCTGCAACACAATGTTAAAGAAAACATTTCTTTAGTCAAGAGAAAGAACTGATAGGGAATTGTAGTGAAGATACCAGTACGCAGCAAGGTACTTAGAAATGGTAACAGAATGACGATAATGAGGAATCGGAGGACAGTAATTCAGTTTGAATTTCGGCAAGTGATAACATGTACTATGAGAACTGTAGATTAAATTTCTCTCAAAATAATGGCAAATTGCAGACGAATGATTTTTGTTGTATGCGGTAGAGCCTCATCTAAACTGACTAATTACTTACGAGACGAAAAGTTGGAATCAAATTCAAATTCCGAGCAAAAGTGTATCATTTCCCGTCAATCTCCTCATAGTTTACATATAAACAGCCAATGGAGACAAGAGTGCATATATGCAGTTATCTGCTTACTAGCTACTCACCACTAATTCAGATGATTGACATGAAATATCATCGATAAAGAAAAAATAGCCTTTAGTCTGCTCTCACCAAGTCTCAATAAAAATACTTGAAACACATAATAATTACATACTTATATATGTATATATATTAACAAGCAATTCAACACCATCCAGCACTTTTTTTATACTACAGAAACTAATACTAGTCATTTTGAGAAGCTACTTATGATTTAATGTACCACAATTGTACAATCATGTACAAAAATGAACACCCACCTTTCTTTGTAAATTATAAATTTATATTCGTTAATTTTGACGAATATTTAACAAGAACGAATTTTCTGATGCGAAATCTCACGTATAAAGCGAAGTTGCCATACAGCAAGAATCTTGTAGTTGTTATTTAAAAATATCTTGCAATCCTAGAATATTTCTCAATGTAAAAATAATCTTGAAAGGGACATGCAACATTTTTTTCATTTTGCAAGGAGTCAAACTATGTTCAACTTTCTGGGTCGTCTTGCTTGCTACCTGCTATCGCCCTCCCACTGACATAAGGAAAAAAAAAAAAACAGTGTCGCCCTCTTCGAAACGACGGATTCTTTTGGAGGGGGAGGGGGTGTGCCAAAATACACGTTTTTAATGAGATTCATTATTTGTCCACTAGAGTGCAATGCTGCATGGGTGATGATATCTTTCTTGCTTTTAGAAAGTTGTAATATGTAAACAGTAAATAGAAAGATCGGGTTGCAAGATTTTTTTAATGACAGCTACAAGATTCTTGCAGCATGGCAACCTAGCGTAAGAAATACTAAAATACTAAACTATTCGGCCTAACATAACGAATTTTTTAAAATAATTGTTCTTGTTGATGATTAATATCTATGTAGAATAAATTTCCCTAAAACTGAATACTTTTGACGTTCAATAACTTCTTGCAAACCTTTCACTAGAACGGTATCTTGCAAACTCGTAAGCGTACACGAACTGTTATATAAATTAAAGTCCTCAATGTTGAATGATTTTCGAAGGAATTGTGAATAGTCAATTTACGAGAGATTTGACTGCATTAGGAATAATACAGCGCTACTATTCTCAATTTAGAAACAGCAAATGTATTTGTTGAAGTGTCTGTAGCAGTTTGTTTTGTAGTTTTAAGTATTTATGAAATATATTATTAAGTCAACGAATGGTGAAATACTGAAAGAATTATTTTCATCACAGTATGAGTTATGATTTCTCTTGTTTTATCTTCCGTTAAATTATTTTTTAGTGAAAACTAGGCCTCAAATATTAGACTACGAAAAAATTACGATATTTATATGGATGAATATGACGTCAAGACTGAAATTTACGAAGTACAGTTAAGTACGTCAAGATTATTATTATTATTATCTTGTGAGTTGCTGAGCAAAGTTATGAAAATGACTCATCATCAAAGTCCAGTATGATGAGTAAAAAAATAACTTTTTGCAGACATCTGCAGTGAACGGTGGTCCCCTTTTTTGGACATGAGTATACAATTAAGATCAGCTGTCTTCTCTTAAATTCTTTTTCTACATGTTGAATCAATTCCCACTTTACATTATGTATTTTCACTTTAAAAAGGGAAACATTTTCTTAATTACTGTTTTGGTGTGCTAATTCCTTTTATTTATTAATTAATTTATTTTAAACAAAGAAACAAAGTACTTCTAACAAGAAAACTTTACTAAGCTTTGGTAAGTTATCAAGTTTTCGCAATATTCCAGATCTGCTTTGCTGTATTTCGATTTAATGAATTCGAAAGACAAGACTTGTCCAATATCTTGACATGCTCTTCAATTACGAACTACTATCAATTTACTATTTAATATAGAACTTTAAGAGCAGTTCTATAAACAAACTCAAAAAATACGCAACCAGCATTGCCACGACATAGATGAAAAGGAAAAGTCTTAGATGAACGGAAATTAATTATATAGGAAATAACGTACACGACTGAAAATACACACACTAGTAAACACTAAATTATTAAGCCTTTACAGTATACAGATTTGAAGAGAATATACGATTTGTATATTGTGAAGCCTCAAGAACTTAAGGAGTTTACTATAGACTGCGTCACTCGAATTGACGTATGGCGTCAACCAATAAACTTCCAGTGCGCTGTTGCCAAATCTTTAGTGAGGTATCTAACCATTCGTAAATGACCACAATTATGAACAAAATCAATTACGAAAGATTAAATTCCTCACTGAAGGATTAGAATCAACGCACTGCGAGCTTATTGGCTGACGCCATACTCAGGTGATGCGGACTATAGTGTAAATATTTTCAAGGGTTTTTGTTACTTCCTACGTAATTACCATATATATCTAAGACCTTTTTTTCCTTATCTATGTCTTCTAAATGTTGACAGTTGTCGGCGTTTTAATCAGACGTTCTAACATGCTTTTCTGAACTAGTCTATAATAGGATACGGAACAGTAAAATGATTATCAATTTATTCTGCTCAGTACATAATGTTTCTACCAGATAAAGATTTCTACATGAACTGTTGAGAAAAAGAATCTAGTCTAAACAATAATATCAATTGTAACTTTTCATGTACTTTTCTTCAACTCATTACTTGCAGAACAAGTTTGTATCCAACTGAATAGTTTTCAGAAAGATCTAGGAGAGATAATAAATATATCCTAATCTGAAAAATGTTTCATCAGCTTTTTAAGATGTAAGACTAATATTTTACTTCATCACAGTAAAAATAAGTTCATTTCATTCCGACGTTTTTAGCTTTTCTGAGAGACATTACTTTCATTTTCTCTTACCTTCATATCATAATGCTATTACATTTTTTTGTTATCTTCAACAAAGGGCATCATCGATGTACAATTTTACCTGACTATCAACTTAGAATATCCTTGCTCGTATTGTTCATTTTCATAACTAAGTATTAAAAAGATTTTTTTTTTTTAAACCGTGAAACAACCAGTAACACTACTTCAATAATTCCGTGGCAATACGATGAAGAGAAGATTTATTGTAATGTCTAATTGTATTACATTGTACTCGAATGTAGTAACAACTGACTTAATATATATATATATATTAAATTAACAGGTATTAAAACTTCAGACCTATCTGTAAATCGTATAAATAAATATGAAAATGATTTTGCTTGTGATCATATCATACGAAAACAGCTGAACCGTTTGAAATGAATTTTCGATTATGATTGGTACCTATCTCGAACGGGTTCTTACCGTATCACTCTCACTAAAATGCGTATCCTGCGGAAATGGAGACGGAAAACGGAAGATTTTTTTTTTTTTTAAAAAAGGAAATATCATCTTACGAGCTTCTCAAACCTGGCAGATGGAACTCGGAATATAAACTTCTTATTAAAAATATGCTGATCATACGGTGCTTGTTGTGGAATCTGACAGAAAATCAATAAGATCTTAGAAAACTTGAGGAACATCTGTAAAGAACATGGGATGAAAATAAATGTTAGAAAGACAGAAGCCATGGTGATTGCAACAAAGCGGTCAGTGTCAAATATAGAAGGGGGGGGGGGGGCAGGAAGGAGAAAACAGAACAGGTGACTAGTTTTCGATACGTGAAGAGTCTTATTAGTAGTGATATAAAGTGTGAACGTGAAATAAAAACACGGATCGGAATGGCGAAAGAAGTCTTTAGGAGAAAGAAAATAATATTTTGTGGCATCTTGAACAAAGAGTTAAACACTCATAAAATGCTTCGTGTGGAGTATTGTTCTGTATGGGTCAGAAACATGAACATTACACAAAAAGGACTGGAAGCTTTCGAAATGTGGGTGTGGTGAGAATGGAGAGAATTAGCTGGATCGAGCTAAATGAGAGGGAGTTAGAAATGGTGGGGGAGGAAAGAACGATTTAAACATTATTAAGAAGAGGAAGCGAAAGTGGTTGGGATATTGGTTAAGTAGGAACTGTATCATGAGAGACGTTCTGGAAGATATGGTGGTAGGAAAGAGAGGGAGGGGGCGAAGGAGACTACAACTAAAGGACGATGTCAAAATAGAAAAATTGTACGTGAAAACGGAGAAGTTAGCGGAAGACCGTGGAGCATGGTAGCTTCTCAATTGCAGCAAGTGACCTAATACTGGCAGAATACCTATGATGATGATGATATCTCCTATAGCAGGGCCAACAAGAGATGGTCTCTGAGTTTCTTACCATATGCGGAGGGATAATGCAGCTCCTACCTTGGTACTAGTATTACCAACCACGGTTACTCTGCCTTACACTATTAATTAAATTGCCAATATTGATGCACCGAAAAAAACCTTGACATGTGAGTAGTGGCAACGTCACTGCGAGCTGTCACAGACCTTCTCTTGCTAGCTCCCCTATAGAGCTTTCGAAAATTTAACTTCCACGGGGGGGGGGGGGGGGGGGAGGAAGACACGCACTCTTTTAATAATATTTTTAATTTCCTATTTTGTAATCACAAAATGGCAAAAGTGAGCTAACGGTTTAACCGTTTACAAGAAGTTTTGATCATCATTAGCTCTGTTTTTTTTTTTAATCATTACACTTTGAATATTTTGAATGGGGGTAAGAGGATTTGTTTTTTTTTTTAAAAAAAAAAAGAAAAGAAAAGAAAAAATCTATACAGCTAGAAATAAATTTCTGAATACAGCACTTGGGTTGAGATGGTTTTTATCAGTTCACTTCGACTGAAATTTTAGGGGCTAGTGGGATAGTTCAAAAATTTTTCACAAAGCTATTCTTTCCATGCGAAGAACGAGCATTTACGCTTTCTATATATATATACTAAATGCTGATGCTCAATTCATTTTTGACTGTACCATGTATAAAACAGTCCTTATAGGAAGAGTTATCACTATTTTGATTTGAGTGAAGAAAGAAAGAAAGAAAAAAAAAAGCTTTGCTGCAGCCTTGAATCTACGAGTTTGTTGAACCTCAGATACCTATAACAAAATTTCCTAAGTTCTCAATTACAATACATACATTATAGCGTTGCAACCCAAAAAGCAATTTGGTTATCTCCTAACTTGTCCTCATAACGCTAATCAATGCCAAAAACTACTAAATCTCAATCTGCAAGTGAATTCAGCTCTGCGCTAAATAATAATTCAATAACATTTTCTCAAAGTCACAGAAATTGTACTGAAGTCGGTTTACTCGTATCGGAAGTTAGGTAAGTTCATAATTTCTCTTAGACTGTAAATTATTTTGTTTATCGTAAAATTAGAAAGAAAAAAAAATAAAAAAAGTTTCCACGGATCTTCCCTTCATACGTAATCGCCACTGCATGCTGACCTGATGTTACAAGTACCAAGTAAAGCATTACGCAATTACTAGGTCGTAATGCACAGCGCTGTAGTTTCCAAATTTACATCCTATGGTACTTACTGTGTCATATGAACGTAAATGACAGGATACTGTTTTCATGCTATAATTATCACTTCCCCAACTGGCAAGAAGCACTAGATTTACAAGATTTGTCTCTCTTAATAGACCCACAATGAAATCAGCATCCTATCAGATACTTTTACGCAGAATTCCGTCGAGCATCTGCTGCCTGTGCCGTCTGACAGTTCTCGATAAAGCTTTACTTACACTGCATAAGAATGCCCTGCATCCTTTGCTTCATGAGATCTTTGGCCCTCTGGAGTTCTTCTTCGTACTGACCCTTCTCGTTCATCAGCCGTCGCACATGAGAGTTGGTCGACTGAATCATCGAATAAAATTGATTGGCATTGCGTTTGTTGCAATCCCCTCGTTCCAGCCACGTAATCACCACCTGCACAGCCTTTATGAACGAATCGTCTCCTAGAAATACAAGAAAATAAAAGGTTATATATCTGAAAAATTTTATATATATAGTGTAATCGATTATCTAGTCGAATTTTTTGTATTTGCACTGCTTTCTGTTTTTAATGAAGCCGTACAGAGCTCGAAAAATCCGGGGCGCCAGGTTGACATGGCGACGACTCTAAATACGAGGAGTGATCAGAAAGTAAAGTTACAAAGCCTGCACTGAAACGTGTATATATTATTCCATACAACCTATACAGCAACAGATAGTACATATATCAGATTATTTTTCGACATAATTTCCGTATCAGTTGAGGCACTTGTAGCATCATGGGATGAGTTGGAAGATTCCCTTGTGGTAAAAATACTGTCCTTGCGTGTTCGGCCACGTTATCATGAAGTGTTTCATTTCCTCGTCTGAAGCGAAGAGACCGGCCTCCTAGGTATTCCTTCAAGTGCAGAAACAGGTGAAAGTCGCTTGAAGCGAAGTTTGGGTTGTAGGGGGGAGAAGGGTCGATGATGTCCCAGTGAAACTACTTTAACAGCGTGGTGGTATTCTGGGCTCCACGTCGGTGACATTTTCTCAACCAGCCGTAAGCTTGAGACACCATTCTGCGACATGTTGACGAGACATTACAGTCTCCCCGTAAACCTCTACCAGCTGCCGGTGAATTTCAGCCGCGGTTACATGTTTCGCCCACAGAAATCGAATAACTGAGCAGACTTCCTGACGAGACCAGTTTTCCAAACGAGTCGCCATTTGTGTTTACCTACAACTAGCGCTGTAGGTGACGGGTGGCTGAAACTCTGCCAAGTTGCCAACTCCATATATTAAAATTACCGCACATTCCTCATTCCTTTATAACAGACGAAACTCTAGAAATATCGGCCTTGTAACCTTAGTTTCTGATCCTCCCTCATATTTGTCTAACGACTAGAGTCTTATATATATATATATATATATATATATATATATATATATATATATATATATATATATATATATATATATATATATATATATATATATATATATATATATATTCCCACATTTTATCTGACAGTAGTTCTAATTTTTTTATATGCTTGAATGGATTAAAAACAAATTATAACAAATTCGTTACAAAGTTCAAAGTTTCCTTGAAGCCTTAACCCTTGAACCTTAACATGACCTATCGTTCGAGAACTTTTGACGCATCCAGAAAAGTGGACAATTGATATTTAAGAGTCTTCATCCCGGCGAAATTAAAATACCGCTAATTTTACAGTAATTATGTGATATCTTCAAATAGATAAAAGATAATCGAAATGTGGAACAAGAGCGCCTTAGACAATATTATTTTACATAAGAAATCGTTATCACGAGTCACTTATCTGCTTTCGATTTCGAGCCATTTTGAAAATCGGCATTTATTTTCGCGTTTCTAAACAGCTGAAAACGGAAAGCCACTAGGTGACTTGTGATAACGGTACCTCACGCAAAATAATATTGTCTAGGGCGCTCTTGTTCCATATTTCAATTATCTTTTATCTATTTGAAGATATCACATAATTACTGTAAAATTAGCGGTATTTTAATTTCGCCGGGATGAAGACTCTTAAGTGCTCAAACTGTAAGACTGTACATGAGCATGAAACACACACTACTGCTATGTACAACTCCCCTTATATTGGCAAAAATTTAATCCTTATGCTCTGTATGCTTCATTAATAAATAATTCGCTTTTTCTTTTCTGTTTCCGATTCTAATTTGTGAGGCTTTAGTTTACAATCACTGTCGGATTATAACTGAATACATTCGCCGGTCTTCCACCGAGGATTACATAGCAATGGTGTTAAATTATTATTATTTTAAATACAAGAATAATTCTGTAATGTACATACACTTGATCACAGAAAGTACAAAACAGCAACAAACCTTTAATTTTCTCGGCGATAGCTTGAGCCTCATGATCTGTGTAGTGGACCACAGGCGGAGGTGATGGTGGTCGAAGACGCTCTTGTTCCAAGCGTTCCCTGTGTCGTTGTTCCCTTTGAAGCTGCCGCTGCCGACATTCCCATTCATACAGGTCGTCTCTTGCTTGAGCATAATCGACATGCAGTCTGCCTGTGTTAGGAGCATCTGTATGGCTCCCCAGTCTTATTCTATACCCTGTGAAACAACGATGTACGAGAAAAAATTAAACGACAAATAAAACATTTCAATACGTAATTGTCCACAATCAGTATCCGATAAAAATAGAGAAGAAATTACGGTTTTCTTTTCTTATATAATACGCTGATATGTAAAATTAAAAATAAATAAATAAAACAATAAATAAATAAATAAATAAATAAATAAATAAATAAAGTGGATTTCTTTTCCATTATGGCCAAATCTTTTTTGCAGACTTTAGAAGGTTTCTGATCAATATGGTATTAAAGCAGCTTTTAAATCGACGATGAATTTAGAAAGTAACTTAATAGAATGTAATAATTATTATTTGGACAATCAAAGCTTTCAGGAATATATTTAGTAACAGGTCAATGCCTACAAACTTACATTGAAATAACTAAACGGAATGTACAAACTACAATTAAAGAACATTAATCATAGTTTGGATTACGATCACAATAGCAGGCTTATCTAAGCATTTATCCATCTCTACGCACACCATCAAAAAGGTAGAATTGCTCCATAAGTTTACTCAGCAAATTGAAAGATCCTACTTTATTAGACTATGAAGCCTAAACTCAATCTCGATCACAGTTTATTTGATGACAATTGGGATTATCAAGCTTTGTAACATGATGTAAAATTGCCTAATCAATAAATTATAATCTGGTAGTACTCGCACATAAAATTTTCTAATATTGGACTTCCCAGTAATTTTTCACACTCCTCCTCAAAATTCTAACATATCTAGTGACTTGCAACTTTAAATCATTGGTTTGAAGAAGAAATTCAGTTCGTTATAGTTCACACGTGAATTTCTGTATTTTCACCAGTGCTTCTATTAATATAACTGCAATGGACTGAAATTCTGGAAGATTTTTACAGTTTTCAAGTGAGGTCAAGTCCATTATTTTTGGATGAAGAAATTCATAGACGGAGTATTTATAATTTGGTAACTCAATTTACTTCAAAGGTATCCTTGGCCTCGAGAAAGATTCAGTGATTTTCAAGACATCGAATTGATCTTTTAATTTAAAATAATAATAATAATAATAATAATAATAATAATAATAATAATAATAATAAAACATTGAAAATCAATTCATAGTACCGTTTTTCTGAATTGGAAAAGCTCCAATTCCAACCGAGTACTCACTAGTCTGGAACAGTAACAAATGCAGAATTTTGATAATATGGGTGTGTATTGAGGAATAATTATAGACTAAGTAAAACAAAAATACTAACATGTACGTAATAAATATGTTTACGCACATATTTAAATAAACTGCATACATGGATACACGTATTTGTAAACTATGGATGTATTCAAAGAAATATCTGAAAAAACTTGAGTGTGTAAGAGTACATGTTTCACAATGTAAACTACGTAAGCACAGCAAGTACCAGACACTTTATAACATTCTTATGTTGAATAAAATCATAGCCAGAAGGTCCTCAATGACATCTTCAAAATGCATGCGACGTTTCAATAGAAAGCAACATGGTAGGATAAAATGAGCTAAACACAGAAAAGCACACACATTAAAAACTGGATGAACTGTTATGGGAAAAATGAAGACCGGAGTTGATGTGGATGCTGCACACCCACTGCACTCACACTGCGGCCGCCTATGGTCTGGAATATTCTGGTAATTTATGAATAGGTTTCGCATAGTGATGTAATATGTTGGTGACTTTTTCAGTGATCCTTAATACCTATAAAAAGGGAAGTAACACGGGTGTAGAATGAAGGGTACCCAGAGCAATGTTACATCAACATATAGATTTCATTTCCATAGTACACAAGTATATTCTCAGTTGAAGGAGGAGATACATCACTTTAAAGTCCTCCTACAGTGTAGGAGATTTATTGATAATCTCCTAGAAGGAAGGAAAAGCTTCAAAATATGCGATTCCTTCTTTCACGTTAAGACAGTAAAAGTTTGATAAACGCAGCAGTAAAACTCATCACTAGGTTTCATTTAAATATAAGATAGATTATTTACTAAAACTGTTTTTCATTACAACATACACACTCACATGAAATACGAAATAATAAAAATAAGAAAATGCACCTGATAAGTAAATGGCCGTGTCCACAAAGCTCTCCAGCTCAAACCGAATGTGACAGAAATTCTTCTTACTCATTCTAATGGTCGTTATTTCTCCACACCTTTCAAATACTTCTCGGATTATTTCCTCTGAAAATAGAAGTAACATTCCAAAAACTACATTAATCTATATGTATTAAAAAAATTGCCGTATCACACTGAGATTTCTACTCTTTTAACAACAGAATTTGATAGTTCTATTCTGTCATATTACTAACAATGCAAAAATATTAATTAAAATTACAACCTCTTGCTTTGCGGTATTTATGTATTTGACTAATGCATTATTTGATATACGTTAGAACATTATACCAATATATAACCTATATTAAGAAAGAAAGAAAGAAAAAAGACTGAAATTATATCATATTACACAAAAACATATTTATTCCTTAGGTTGTTATAAATAAGACATTTTTTTTTTATTTGTATCATGATATTACATAATATAATTTCAGAGGTCCGCTAAAGCTTTTCCCTTAGTTTACCCAGTAATCCTTACAAATTTATTTGTCTTTCTTTCTTTCTTTCTTTCTAAATCTAGTTATATGTTCTTCTTTGGAAGTGTATGGTGATCGATAAAGAAGTTTTAAGTTCCTATGATTGTGTTGTGTCGGTGTTATTATCTGCAGATAAGCATGGTATAATGTTTCTTGAATAAAGTGTCATTTTCAGTTTTGTACATTCCCAATATGCCACATCTAAATTCCCGGGAGTTCATATTCATCTTTGGACATCCAAAGACTGGAGTAATGGTTACACTGGTTATCAGACCTGTAGCTTTGGGGGACAGGCTCTCCTATTTTTCTGCCCCTTTGTTTTATATAACCTTTGTTAATGATTTACGAACATAAGAAGGTCGGACTCCCCTCAATTTCCGGAACCTTCATCCTCTGTTTGGCTCTACGTCTGCTGTTCTTGAACATGAATTGAATTCTATGTGAACATTATTGAATGTTAAAGGCAGTAGTTTCTTTTTCACTAAGTTCATGTCCAATATGGCGCACTTGTTCAGGGTAATTACCGTAAGAACTTCAAGATCTGGGTTGGGAATGGTCAGGCAGAAACCGTAGCGCCAAGCTTTAAATGAATGGTATGTTAGAACCATATACTACGTGAGGACCAGTAGAACGGCAATGTACAGTGAGCTGAGCAGACGGTGATAGTGTAAAATGGGAGACCGCTCTGATTTCTAACAGGGCAAATTGTTGGCGCTCGGTTATGTGGTGATGAAAGTGGGAAGTGTGATGAGTGAATCGCGAGGGAGAATTTCCAAGATGATGGCCGCCTACAAAACCACTTGGCCAAGAGGAGCAGTGGTCGGAAGAAAACCTCCAGTGACAGGTCCCACTCAACAATAAATAAAGCAGACTGTCACTCAGAATCTTCGACAGAGTGCCGTGCAAGTGACGGAGGAACTTGAACAAACAACACAACCTACAGACTGTGTTTACAATCATATTTCAGTGCGAGTTGTATCACAGGGACATACGGGTTGGGTTACACAGGCGAAACCGCTGATAAGGGACCAAAACGATTTAGCACGACGCCAATGGTGCCGTGAATACGCAATCTAGACCGCCGATGACTGCGAAAGTGTGATATGGCCGGACAAGTTATCGTTAATCTTATATAAAGGAGAGTGGTGGTTACAATAAACTCTTCACTATGGAAAACAACTCCTCGACTGTTTGCTATAATTTTCTTCAAGATGATGATTACCTGTAATATTTTCGGGCAAGCCACCGACAAACACCGTCCGACATCCTGGTGGCCTCTCCCGCGTCGTAGGTGGTGGAGCATTTGGATTTGGGGGAAATAACGTGCAGCTTTTGCAGTGAATTATTTCCTTAACCAACGATCCAGCTGGTGCTGCTGGCACCATGGCTCCGTCAGGTAACATACTTCCCATCATTCCAAACTGAAACAAGAGAAGGAGAAAAAAAGCAATAAAATAAAGTAACTTTTACGAAAAAAAAAAAGTAAATTCTATCATACTTGTTTTTGGCCGGCTGCACCTTGACGACAGGATAGTGCAGCCGAGCTAGACAAAGGTCTCACCAACGTTGTGATTGACTGAGATACAGTACTGTGAGCAATGAAACAAAGGATCGTACCGCACATTCACTCAAGCATAAGCTAGACAAAGGCCTCTCTAACGTTGTGATTGACTGACATACAGTACTGGGAGAAATGAAACAAAGAATCGTACTGCATATTCACTCAAGCATGAGCTAGACAAAGTTCTCTCCAACGTTGTGATTAACTGAGATCCAGTACTGTGAGCAATGAAAGAAAGCTTCCTACCGCATATTCACTCAAGCCCGAGCTAGACAAAGGTCTCTCTAACGTTGTGATAGACTGAGATACAGTATTGTGACCAATGAAACAGAGAATCGTACCATATTCACTCAAGCATAAGCTAGACAAAGGTCTCTCTAACGTTGTGATTGACTGAGATACAGTACTGTGAGCAATGAAACAAAGCCTCGTACCGCATATTCACTCAAGCACGAGCTAGACAAAGGTCTCTTCAACGTTGTGATTGATTGAGATACAGTACTGTGAGCAATGAAACAAAGAATCGTACTGCATATTCACTCAAGCCCGTGCTACACAAAGGTCTCTCCAACGTTGTGATTGACTGAGATACAGTACTGTGACCAATAAAACAAAGCCTCGTACCGCATATTCGCTCAAGCCCGAGCTAGACAAAGGTCTCTCTCTAACACTGTGATTGACAGATACAGCACTGTGAGCAATGAAACAAATAATCATACTGCATATTCACTCAAGCATGAGCTAGACAAAGGTCTCTCCAACGTTGTGGCTGATCCATACGGTGTATGCCTCTCTCTCTGCATCCTCTCCTACCTCGACTCGGTTGGCTGTTTTGTCTCTGGTTAAGTACAGCTGGCCTTGGAGAAAGGGAATTTTCGGAACAAATTAACATACTATACGATAGGCACTATTACATAAACACAGTGTTATCTCAACTTAATGAGACTCGATTCAGTTCTAGAAAATTACTTGCACCATAGCAAATCTTCTACTGCGAACCAAATTTTCCCATATAAAATAATGGAGTTTCCATTAATTCGTTTCACACCCAAATAATGTTAATATAAAAATTATTTAATTTGGTATTTTATTCAGGTGATAATTTTCTTTACAATAACAAAGACAGACAGAGTACATTAAATAAAATGCAATATACCGGATTAATTCGAATATAATACAAGCAGGTTTTAATTGAAAAATTAACAATTACTCTTTACAAAGATTTAAATCATACTAAATCATAATTCTTATCTAGCTAGAAAGTAGGATCGAATAAAATAGCTTTGCTCTTTGAGACCTTAATTTTTTTGCATGCTATCATCATAATATGGTAATTTTTCTAATGTTAAAAAGTTAAAAATTTAATGTAGGCCTTTTAAATATTTCTTTTATATATATACGAGTTGAGTTGATTTTGAGTTTAACGTCCCTTGCAGCAGCGAGTCTATATGAGACGTGGACCTACTGATTAACGTGGAATCCGAACCACGTGAGCTCCCGTCGTGAATCGAATATATATATATATATATATATATATATAAGAGTACTCGACCTTAATATGTTGATTAATAACACGAATATATGAAAAGGTAACGAAATCTGGCATTTTAATTTGCACTGAAACATTATTGAAACTCCGTATTGAATATAGGAAGTGTGTAATCTGATTGATTTGAATACGCCGTGGAAGCGTAGTGAAAATACAAAGTTTAGATGTCAAATCATATCAAACCATAACATGACGCATCATCATTACCTATTTTCTATACAGTCTGACTTTGACACGTCACGCAACTGCACAGTACGACACGAAAGTGACAGATATTAGTCCGGTGTGGCATGAAATAAACTATTTTTGAAGAGTGAAGCTATATACTGGTTAATACGATGCAATTTAATATATATTTTAATTGTTACGAAGAAAAGAAATTATACATAGAGCATTTTGCGACTGAACCAGGAATTAAATTCAGCGGGTGCCTAAGATAGCTTAGCCATGCATCAATTTTATAGGGTACGCTGCCTTTCCACAATCTAATCGCTCAGTTAAAACTACACGTAATCGATCTCAAATATTTATATTTAATAATAGTATTTTGTAGTAATACTTTTAACAGCTTCACATACCCTATGAGAGGCAGATGGGCTGTTTTTACACTAAAAATATCATACTAAGATATGCCCAGTCAATACGGTAATCTTTATTAATTTAACACATGCTGAAGAAAAATTATGCATGCTAAAAGTACTGTAAATAAAATAACGAAAAATGCGTTCTCACACACAAATTTTATCATGCTCGTTGGTCGAATATTCACTCTCAAAGTGATGTATTTCTAGCAAATATTTCTTTCTCGTAACTTGGACCACTGTAGGTTGTGGTCGACGCTATATATCATTTAGTTTATCAGTACAACTAGACAATATTAAACAATTACCTGCCCCATTCCCATAAGGCTCGGATCGCCCATTACAGTTCCTGGAAGCATTCCCATCATAGTATACCCCATTCCCATCATGCCACCCCACATATTAGTGGTGGCTGCTGTAGTAGCCCCCATGGCGCCACCAGGAGGAACAGTAGCAGGGGCTGTTGTCGACTGAGGAGGTAGAGCTGGGCCACTCGCGTTCGGCGACAGCGATTGCGACTTACACCTTTCGTCCTTCCTGTCCCTTCTATCTCGATCACGATCTCTGTCTCTGTCTCGATCTCGATCACGATCTCTGTCACGACGATCACGTCCTCCATCTTCGCTCTCTCGGGAATTTCTCTTGTCCTCTGAATCAATCTTACCTACATCACAAAGACACAAAAATGGCAAAAACATTACATCACGGTAGCGTCAATACTAGCAACTTGCATTGTAGTACACATTTTAAAATAAGTATTCTGAAAAGCTCAACTAAAATAAGCAAACGAAAAGAAGTTATTGTAAGGGTTTGTACAGTTTCCAAAGTATTAATTAAGAGTAATCGGGCAAAGTGTTGAGATATTGAATGACAAGTGAATAGCGTTACTATGTTATGTTTATTGTATGTATGAATGATAGTGAAACCCTTGTTCATATCGGAATTTGAGCCATATGAAGCTGATGGGATTATAGGAAAAAGATCCAAAAGTGGCTGAAATTAAAGTCATAGTTGCTCTGTTAAATGTGGATGATATTGCAAGTTGTGGAATTGTATGATACAACAAATAAGCTTGTAGAAAGTATGTGTTACTGAACCTTAGTGGTTGCGACAGGGTTCCCTTAAGTATCTGAAGTTTATTGAAATATTAAAGGTGGACAGAAAGAGGATAACGGTTTTTATATTCATTAGTAGTCACTTGTAAAATGAACCGGTTAATGAAGTAACACTCGGTATTTTAGGAAAAGAAATAACTTTTTGCTTTAAGAAATACAACTCAATAGTTACGTCATAGTATCTATTTATAGCTTTCTCATGTTAATAGAACGTAAGGAATACTTGTTCACATTGTATTTTAATGTATTTACTTATGACATGTTGTCGTAACCACCAAAAAATTGGAATATACTAAATAATTAGAATCGAAATTTCTTATTCCGTAGTATTACTAGGCATATTCCTCCACCTTCTGAAGAAAATAAGTCACTTATTAAGTTGCTTGAACTTTAGTATGGATACGAAATCAAAAATGTATTTAAACTGTAGAATACCGCAGCGTCAATACGCTAATAAAGCCACTTAGCATAACAAAGAATGAAGGTAATTTATCAACATTCTAAGAATATATAAAAGTAATTTAATAGAGTATTGAGCATATAAGGGGAAAAGTGTACTTTTATATATATTTTTTGGACAAAAGAATTTTCAACCAAAAATGTTCTTGTAGGCCTTATATCTGGAGAACTACATATAGTGTAGCCAAATCCAAACTATCAGTTAACTCAATATCATGTGCTTATTTCGTAGAAAATACGAAAACCCGATCTAAGGACCGTTCAAAATTTTGTGGTCCCTGATCCAAAAACTAATTATTGGCCAAGACCGCAATCCTTTGATCCATTTTTGGTTTTCCTAATTTTCTTGTTAGAGTATTGATAAGTTATTAATGTTCTTCGTTATAATAGATTGCATCGTTGGCACATTTACGTAGCATTATCCTAGTTTAAATAATTTTCCATTTCATAATCCTACAGGTGTTGAAGAAACTTAATATGTGACCAATTATCTTCACAAGACGGAACAAATTCTGGTAAAGACATTAAAGAGGAACACGCGAAAACTTACATTTATGAATGAATGTATGCTGGGAGTTGAAGCGGTCAGGATCTCTCATACCCTATTATCATTCTTCTTCTTCTTATTATTATTATTATTATTATTATTAAGTATTCTGCCTTTTGGCAGATCCTGGGACTAACGTTTTGTTTGTTTGTTTAACCCTGGAAATGTTTCTTCCATGTTTCTCGATCTTCAGCTTCCTATTTCAACTCCCAATATTTTCTTCTATTTTTCGAATCATCGATTAGTTACGTTCTTCTTCTTCCTATTCTTTGCTTTCCTCCCATATTTCATTCTATGGCGGTATGAAGAAGAAAATTTCTTCGCAAGATATGTCCAATCCAGTTGGCCTTTCTACGAATGCTACTGACTAAAAATGTCCTCTTCTCTCCTATTCTTTTTTAAAACATCGTTTGTCACTTTCTCTGTCCAGTTTATCTTTTCCATCTTCTTCCAACGTCACATATTCCAAGTATGTGAGGTTTACCTTACAAATATTTTTGTATGTTAACCTCATAAATATTTTATCTTTTAACCTCACAAAAAACTTTAACCTCATGACCCATTTCCATGAATGGGATATGGAAAGCCACCATTACCCGTGAAGATGTTAACGGATGGAATATGGATAGTCACCGTTACCCGTGATGTTAACGGATGCGATATGGATATAGATAATCACCGTTACTCGTGAAGAAGTTATGGAATATGGATGTAGATAGCCATGGTTACCCGTGAAGATGATAACGAATGAAATATGGATACAGATAGTCATTGTTACCCGTGAAGATGTTAATGGATGGGATATGGATACAGATAGTCATTGTTACCCGTGAAGATGTTAACGGATGGTATATGGATATAGTCACCGTTACCCGTGAAGATGTTAATGATAGGATATTGATATAGATAGTAACGTTACTCGTGAAAATGTTAACGGATGTGATATGGATATAGATAGTCACCGTTATCCGTGAAAATGTTAATGGATGGGACAGGGATACAGTTACAGGAGTTAGATTTCTGGGCTTTCTGCATCTAAGGCATTCACTTTTGAGGGATGACGTCACACAATCCGGGGAAAGGAAAGGAAGGGGAAGAAAGGAAGCGGTCTGAGACCCATAAGTTAGGTACCACCCCCGGCATTTGCCTGGTGTGAATGTGGAAAACCTCATTCAGGGTGGCTGACCTGAAAAAGCGCTTTTACACTTTCGACCAAGTACCCCCACCGGGAATCGAACCCGAGATCGCTCGCACCGAAGGCGAGAACATTTGTGACTACGCTACGAGGGGCCACTAGATATAGTTACAGTTACATGCGAAGATGTTAACGGATGATATGGATGTAGTCACCGTTACCCGTGAAGATGTTAATGGATGGGATACGGATGTAGAGTCATCGTTATCCGTGAAGATGTTAACGGATTGATTCCATTAACGAACCCGGTCGAGATAATCGCTCTAACTATCTATTGCTAAAAATAGAGTTCAAAAATTGCTTTTCGGTATGGAATAACGGACATTACAACCTCATTAAGGCTCGCTATTGTGATTTTAGTAAAACTAGTATTAGTACCGAAGAAAAGTGCTGGATTCGAAATATTTAGTACACACCAAATTTGGACGATTACAAGTCCCAGATTAGTACATTAGAATATATCTCACTTGTTTCTGGAATGTTTTCACTAGTTTATACTTTCAAAACTTTTCGGTGTAACCCTGAAGATTGTTGCAAAAGAAACTTATAATGTAATAAGGTTAAAATGGTAAGAATAACAAATAAATATGTTATTTTTTTTTTATAATTTACTTTCATTGCTAATTTTAATCGTATTATATCACAACTAAATATATTTTGAAACAAATACAAAAAGATCAAAGATTCAAATCCGAAAGCTACCATAAATTAATACAGTACGTAACATCAAAAATATAATTATAAAATAAATTAGGTTTCGATTCAAAAAAAAACTTAAAACCAGCTACTTTGAAAGGAGTTAAAATTTAAAAAAGAAAATAAGTCTAGTTACTGAATTGGCGAAGAGTCGAACAATGATTCCCTGCTTGCTGGGCGACTGTTCTGCTCACTAGAGCCTGTCTATTCCACCTGTGCCCTCGGAAACTATGTGAACTATACTTCGGCACCACCCTCGCCATCCTCTGGCGGATGAAACCCTCCCTTTGCTTAGGGAAAAGAAGTGAATGACCTCAGCTGTGTTGCCAATTTGTCATTCAGTCGCATGGTCTTGACGAGTGAAGATCGTAGGTTACTTAGAATACCTAGCAAGACAGAGCATAGTAAAGTTCGTGAAATAATTCATTGTGGCAACGCTTCCGCATTCAACAATTGAAAGATATCGGAGCAACTTGTCCCTCCTCTTTCGAGGGAGGTACGGGAAATCACATATCGACAGTAGCGCCAGCAGGGGCACAGTTCAAATAGAAAGGCTCTAAAAACCAGGCTCTCACCTCATACCCAAAAATATATTTGATGTTTATATCATTTCTGCTTTCTCTGGCGCCTTCTTGAACAACCCTAACTCTAGTTGCTCTTCTTTCTTTACATATTCATCCTCGAAAAGGATTTAACAGATGAGATCCTGCTTTTGATTATACATATACAGCGTGTCCCAGGAAAAAGGGGGCAATATTCCAGGAAATTGTAGCATGGGTGATTGTAAGTAAAAAATTCATATGAACATGGATCCTATTCTTAATGGTTTGAGATCTACACGTTGTAAACTATTTTTGACCTTATGTCGCTTACTTCTCACCCTGTAGTTATTCTACTTGTGAAACATAGTGCACTTGAAAGATGAAGGTTTTTCCAACGGTATGCAACATGTGCATTAGTGTCTTTGGAAGGGAAGTTATTAAGAAAAATTTGGGATTCAATGTTGCCATCCAAGTCCCTTAAAATAATCTTAACTTTCCCAAACTCCCTCAATAATTTCCTTTCCAAATACAGAAACCTTCGAGTACCTGCCAATCAAGATTTTTTTTATTTTTTTTATTTAACGGTTTCGTTGTGTGTGTTTATCAATGACTTTATCGTATTTCAGTCCTTTATCTCTAATCCAGTATTTAAGATCCAAGGTACTCTGTACATTTTAATCTTGTGTTAAACGTTTTCACATGGTCACGTTATGATCAATTTTAATTATTATTAATTACTTACCCGTTATTGGCATTGGGGGTTTGTTTTTATTTAAATTAAACTCCAGTGGAGCATCGTTTGTTGCTGGATTTACGAGGCTAGGTTGTGGAGGTCCCTGAACTCCTGGCGGTGCTGGCTGTGGAGGAATTGGTGGACCTCCAGGAATAATTGGTGGCACCACTGTGTGAGGAGGTATGGGCGGACCCTGTGGTCCCAAAGGAGTAGGCATACTAACAGGTGGTCCTGGAGGGCCCAAACCTGAAAAAGAAAATATATATTCATTCAATTATAACACTTACAGCACTTGACAATCAATGAGGTTTATGGGGCCGCGGTGGTTCAGTGGTAAAGAGCTCACTTTTGGTGAATCGGGTCCCTGGTCTAATCCAAGTTCCCGTCAAATGGCCTTTGAGTGTACAAACACCGTATGCGCGGGATTTCTCGAGTTTTCCCAGTTTCCTCCCACTTTCGTCATTCCAACATTATCACCCACCTTATTACTGTTTCTCTTAGCCTCGGTGCATAATCGTGAGACGTTAAAATAAAGTGGTTTATACATGAGAAGGCCAACACTTAGTATTATATACTTCTCTCAAATTTAACGCGTTTAAAGTAAAACATTGTTATTATTACTATTATTCATGTTACAAATGGTGGTAAGTTCATATGCATCGAATAGTTAGGCTGCGTATCTGCCATGCGTTGTCCTGGATTGAATTTTAAATTTTTCAGTTAACAAATCGAGTAGGAGAAATACTCGACAGAGAAATCACGCAGTGCACTGTTGCAGACTAAGACAAAAGTGACAAGGTAACATCAAGCAAACTCAATTTACAAGCAATAATTGCCATGATAAGAGCACATTCATCTCAACCAATTGATTGCTTTTTATTTCTATCCTTTGTCAACAGCAAGTCTCCTTTCTATATAGGACGACAGGAAATAAATGAAATTTCTAGTTTTAGGCTAGAAATGTCCCGTCGTGTCCGGTACGTTAAAGGAGACAGATAATTAACGAAAGTGAATGATAATGGAATAATTAGTGAATTTGAGAATGAGCGAGAAACGAGAAAATCTCGAGAAAACCCAGAGACACGACGGTGTCCCCCACAGACTCATGTGGACTACAGTATATAGGACAAGAAAAATACCCTTTGTGTGTGGATCGTCACCAACGGTTCTCTGGTTATTCGATTGTCTTCTCTCTAAAAGTTTTTACTTACTATTGCTAGCATTAAAGCTGCACATTATAGTTTTCCACAAATAGACGGTTTAGCCGTGCGAGAGGGTATCGTAAAGTTTAATTATCACAGAAAAAAAAAAATCAAAATACAGAGATTGTTATGATTTGTAGTTGTTAAACCCTCTCTATGTAGTCGCCTCCCAGATCTACACATTCCTCCCAGCGTTCCTTCACTTTACAAATACCGTCATTGTAGAAGTCTGCATATTGTGTTTTTTAAACCACTCTCTCACCTCATGAATGACGTCATCTGTGTTGACAAAATGGCGACCACGCAACGGATTCTTCATTTGGGGAAACGAGAAAAAGTCTCTGGGTGCGAGGTCGGGAGAAAAAAGGTGGATGCTGCAATACCTGGAAGTCGCACGCCCTTGTTTTGTCGCCAACAACCTGAGATCACGCCGTGCCTGCTTCTGGAAAGGTGTCAGCAAACGAGGAACCCAGTGCGAATAACTTTCTGGTGATAATTAAAACTTGACGATACCTCCTCGTACAAGGTGATCATCAGTTTTCTTTAAAATCTTTATGATTTTTTTCTCAACTATAACTATTTTCCGGTTAATCATGTTTCATTAATTATTCTAGGATAATTCTACAAAGGAAAGATATAAACAATGAGTCTGTTGTGATAGGTTTAAAGTGTTATTGTAAAGAAAACGTCAACACACGCTGAAATTACCTAATAAATAGTTCATCGAACTGGATACACAAGGTAAAAACATTTTATTCGTCATATTCAACATGTATCATACGGTTCAAATACGTTTTGTAATGCTGTCCGTAAATGTGCCTATCTTTACGAACATAGTTCGAAAATTGATTTATTCGTAAACTAACCAGTCCGTAACCCCATGGGTCTACTGCAGTGTAAATGATCGCAGGAGGAGACAGAGCGATTATAGGACACCAAACTGAGCGCTGGGAGCCAAAACGAAAGGATTAGGAAAGGATCAAAAGGGAAAGACAATGATAATTTCGTAGTCGGATCCGATATGGCATTGGTGGACTGCTTCTTCAGGAAGAAACCAGAAAACAATTGTGTTTCGATTTCAAATTACTCATCAGGCAACATTCCTTTCTCAGTCAACTTTTCTTTCAATATTTCGGGTGTGACACTCATTCTCAGACGCACACAATGGTTTAAATCTCTTCTCACAACATGATTATTTCTTCGTAGGATTAGGAATAAGATTTTTGGCTTTCGGTAAATATGGCCATGTCAGCCCGTCCTATATGAGGTATGATGTCCCTTTGCCTCACTTAGGATGACTGGGAAAGCTATTACACTCTTTCGACCGAGTGTCCCACCCGGGAACCGAACTCGAGACCACTTGCACCAAAGGTAAGAGCGTCAGTAACTACGCTTTACGAAGTCATATTATTTCTTCGTGTCTCAACAATGGTAATTTATTAAAATATCGTAATTATTTTTATACTTATCGGTACCCCCATATCCTAATATGTTACAGATTGCTTTTATTATTTGACTAATACACAATACATATTTATGCCCTACGATAGTGCACTACCTCTTTACTTTACCATTTTTAGTTTTAAGGATTTTCATCCAATGTTTTTTCTTTCTTTCTTTCTTTATCAGCACATAGTTCTATCCCTTCAAAAGACAACTACTTAAAATCGCAGAATGCACAAAGTACCGAAGTCAAACTATTATTCAATTTTTTTGTAACCACATTCAAACCTGAAATTTTAATTAATGTATTACGTTCTTACTTATATGAATGAGAATTAATTACATAAAATTGACTCTGGAACATTGCTAGGTGAGTAATTTGTAATTTTACTGTGTATTTCATACATTCGACAAGTAATTTTCTTTCACTTTACTAAATCAAATACTTACTAGGCTGCGGACCCAACACACCCATTGGCACTGGTCCCATAACTGCAGGTGGAGGTGGTGGAGGATCTGAAGAAAAAAGAAAAGAAAAAAAAAATGAACATCTACTGAAAATATGAATTACTTTTGCGTGCTTCACAATTAGTTGTAAGGTCTCCATCAATTAATTTAATTTTCCACTTAAAAGAGAAAGTCTGTACAATTGACACTGAAAGAGGACGCTGAGTTTGACGAAAAATATTCTCTGACTTTTGACGTAAAATTGAATAAATGTAAAATTTCTACTCTTACATATAGGAGCAATGCATTTAGGTTCTAAGCTAACATTTTATATTTAATCCGTTTGTTTTAGGAAATACGTATATACTAAATCTAAATGTAACTGCATATTTATGTTCCACTGTCGACAATATTTTATAGTATATAAATTAAGTACTCTGAAACGTGTTATTGAATTTATTTCATTTCAGTCTGATTTAACGATTTCCAATATCAAATTTCTGTTGCAAATGAAATAAAGAATCCGAATATTCTTTTAAAGCTGGGTCAGAAGATTGTAGTTATTTTACTTTCTTTACAAGTCAGATTCTTTCAACATTAATGCGTTTATATCTTTCTTACGTCATTATCTACAGGTGGAAATTTCATTAAAATCAAAACAGTCAAAATGTGTACGATCAAGCTGGGAAATCAAACCAGGATCCCGGGCTCACTGTGTTAGTGGGTTACCCGTTAAGCCTCTGAACAACAACACACTTTTGACTCCTAAGGACGATGTTTAGTTATCTAGAATATGTGTTGTATACAATTTATCATGTAATAGAATAGAATACTCTATTAGTCTAAGACAACATACAGCAAAAGGTTTTATCAAGAAAAGTGTATATATATATATATATATATATATATATATATATATATATATATATATATATATATATATATATATATATATATATATAGGGTGACAATTAATGAACTACATGAAATAAAACGGAAATTAGTGACAAAATACGTATTACACAAACTGTATTTCACATGTAAACGGCACTACAGACATTCGGATTTAGGTTATGACATGTTCGATATGTCTGCCATCTCTGGCGACGATATGGCGCAGACGAACAGCAAAATTCTGCATAACCTGCTGAAGTGTCGGAACATCGACACTGTCAATGATCTCCTGAATGACAGTTTTAGCTCAGCAATGGTTTTGGGTCTATTGCTGTACACCTTGTCATTAACATAGCCCCCCAAAAAATGAGTCACATGGATTCAAATCCGGAGAATATGGCGGCCAAGCGAGTCCCCTTTCAGTGGCCAGAGCCAGAATGTGGTCCTCAAAATACTCTTCCAGGACGTCAAACACTCATGGTCCGATGAGGTCGAGCTCTGGTCTTGCATGAACCACATCTTCGAAATCAGGGTCACTTTGGATAGTGGGTATGAACTCATTTTCCAAAACCGTTACGTATCGTGCCGTCAAGGAACATCGCACTGATTATTCCATGGCTGGACATTGTACACCACACCGTCACCCGTTCAGGGTGGAGAGACTTCTCCATTGCGAAATGCGGATTCTCAGTCCCCCAAATGCGCCAATTTTGCTCATTGACGAACCCATCCAAATGAAAGTGCGCTTCGTCGTATGCATATACGAATTTCCATCATGCCCTGTAATCAGTCACGCAGTTTGGATGTCATCATGCGAACCGTTCAGAAATTATGACGGTTTTATTTCATATAGTTCATTAATTGTCACACCCTGTAAATATATATACACAAATTTTTATATATACACAAATTAAAGATTTAAAAAGATATAAATACATATTGAACTATGTATATTAATCGCCACCTTGCAAAGAATACACAATTGTTCAGGTGTAGGTGTACAATAGTCCGTCAAAAAAAATCTCTTGTTTCAAGCGATTCCCTGAGACTTTTTAGACTGTTCCTACTCTGGCGCATGCCGAAAGAATTACGTAGAGACTGATAATATGCGTGCAAACTGATGTGCTATCCCTTACGGATATAAATATGCACCCTGACTAAATTTATGCCACGAAAATGCTATCTAACCGAGTAGTAAATAGGAACGTGGCAGGTTGTACCCTGAGGGAGCAAGCTAGTCAGCAACGGAATGTACGTGCATAAATGGTAGTGTAAAAAATGCCTGATATCGCAAAAAAAAAATAAATAAATAAATAAATAAATAAATAAATAAAATAAAAAAAAAAATGATCACTCGTAATAGTTTTACACGGTATCGCATTACTAACTCTATATTTGTAAATACAAAATACAGGTTTAATACTGCGTACAGAAATACTTCGATGACGAAATTAGTATGTTACACAGTCGTCTTTGACATGCACTTACTTATTTTAACCTAAGTGGGCCTATAATCCTTATAGTAGTTTGGCACAAGTAAGTTTACGTATCCCACTCGAAATAATTGCTGAAAAATTAAAATCCTTCCTTTAATTTCCTTCGTATTGTCATCCAAGGAATTTGCGCTGAGCGATATAATAAAGCATTACTCGAGCAGAGGGTTCTACCACATTTTGACACATTTCTTACATTTTCAAGTTAGGTTAAAGCTTTGAATTTATTGTAGCAGAGTATGCACTAAATGAGGAGCTGCATTATTAGTTGCAGATTGACTTCAGGAGGGCTCAGTGTAAACACAGTATGGACATAGCATATAAACAACAGTGCATAAAACACGAACCAAATTGTGCTATATAGGCCACTAAAAAACATGAATGATATCTAACCGAGTCAGGGCGGAGCGAAACCGGGATTCCCGAGCTGTAGCGAGGGGGTGCGTCCGTAGGGGGCAGGCGCGTGAGACGAGGGGTATACGCATAAGCGAGGATAGTAAAAGATTACACTTACACATGCAATATTTTCACTATCACTTAAAATTCATTTCAACATACTATACACTGCCATACTTATATTCACATTCTCGTTTCTTCATGAAAAATATTTCACATTGTATTTTACCTATAAATTTTCTATTTGGTAGAACCTTCTGCTCGAGCGAACCCTATAATGATATTCCAGTTAGCACCGATGAAGTTCAACAGACCTACCAGAATTATTGAAGAATTAGACTTCCTTCATGATTTCCGTATAAATAGTGTCTGGACATATGCTGTAAAAAATAAATATAGCGTCTAGGCATATGCCATAAAAACTAAGTGCTACTTACTATTTAATTTGACCTTCTGCAGAAATTTGTTCCCTATAAACACGTCTTTTGCTGCAGAGTATTGAAATTTACCTATACATTTTTCAAAATGCGGTGTTGCTAAACTTGACCAGCACCCAATTCCTAAGGCACCACCAATAGATTTCGCAACACAATAAAACTGCATATAATAGGATAGCATGTTATCATTCCCAAGGTATATCAGTTTGAACACATATTATCAGTCTATAGGCAAGTATGTGTACATGCTCCAGAGGCGGGCCAAAAATAGGTTTAAAAAAAAAAGGTTAATGGAGAAATCATAAATTACAAACATAAGTTATATTGAAAGGGTTAACTGCTGTATCGCCGGACCAATTTTAGGAAATTTACCGGGTCAATAGGAGAATTTATTTAAGTTTATGAGGAAGAGTGATTGAAAGCCAGGTAACGAAAATAGTAAAAGCTCAGGAAGTGATTGTATTTTCTGGTTGTTTTTGATGTTGTAATCAGCACTGTATGTGGAGAAGGATGGACTATTTCGCCAAGAGGTACACTTGTTTTACTATACGGATCCATAGATTGTAAAATGTACAGAAAACTTTGGGCAAGTATTTAATTTGCCCATTTCATGTCGAGAACAGAACCCAGCCGACCCCCTGTGGGCCTTCTAACCCGTTCCTACTACTACTATCACTACTGCTACTCCTACTCCTACTTATACTATGGATCCGTATGGTAAAACCGCACACCTAATAATATAATCTAACGTAACTTAATGTAATCCAACCAAATATAACCGAATGCAGTATATTTTGGTCCATTTTTTAGATTTTTAAATTGGTCCGGCGATACAGCAGTAATGCCCACTGAAATAATAAAATTAACCTTACCTAATCAAATATATATTATTTAAAATTAAAAAATATATTTAAAAAAAAAAAACAATTTTTTGTAAAAATAATAATACTAAAAATGATGGCCCCGCTGAGGCCGAGTGCACAAATTCCTACAAGCTGCGGTAAATACGCTATATACAAACCTTGAAGCTAAGGAAAGACGTGAGTTACATTGAAACGACGAACCTACCCTAACATAAACTAACCTTACTTGATCAAAATTAATCAATATTTAAAAGAAAAATGACATTTTTTTGTAAAAAAAAAAAAAAAAAAAAGACCCCCCTTAGGCCGAATTTTCCCTCGAGTAATAACTGTCCAGAACGCGTTAGGAAATGAAAATGAAATCTTTCAGTTTAACGTTCCACGATTATGCCTTTTAGGTTAAAGAAGACAACGATTAAAGCAAGTGAATGATGATGGAAGAAATGGTGGAATAAGAAAGTGGGAGGAAATGAGAATACCCGAGAAAACCCACCGACACGGTGTCCATCATAAACTTACTTTGCTGGAGATTGAACCATGGACCCCACGCATCAGAGGTAAGCAGTCTACCACTGAGCCACCGTGCCCCACCAGAACACCTTAGGGAATCATATGAAGCAGGAAAGGTGACAGAAATATCCATTTTGCATTTGATGGACTATTCTTTGGTGGTGGTAACATATTTCATCAGTACCAATAATTATATATAATACAAAGACAATACACGAACAGGAATTTTGTAAATGGTTAAAAACAATTCTTTGGATGTTTACTTAACCGGTCGGCTTTTCCACTAAAAAAAAATTCTACAAATAATTTGTCTTAATACGCCAAATGCCTACCAATTACTTATTATTATGTAATTATAAACCTTCTAGGCACAATTACGTTGGAAACTGATCAATGTATTTTTAAAACTTACTCATTGCATGCCCTGGAACAGCACTTAAAATATTTCGGCTACGTGCCATACACAATACGCACACTCGCAGTAGACAACATTCACAAACAGACGATTATCGATCTGTTAGACCTGGACGGAAATGACGTTCATGAACTTGACTTATGAATCGGATTCGCAAGATTGTGAGTTCTTGGCTCATTCATAGTAGCCATCGGTAAAACTGCGACGTGTAACGCAAGAAAGTGCAGCAAAACATAAGAATTATAACTGCTATACATATTATCACAAACTAAAATGCAGATTTTGTGTCAACGCAATGTAAAATATGTTTGTATAATATTTAATAGGCATATCAGTTATAATTGAATTTTGCAAATTTTGAGCAGTGGCGAACCGTGCCATGAAAAATTAGGTAGACACTACAACGGACCACACACAAACACAGAGTTACCAGACATCCTGGTTTTCCGGGGCAGTCCCCTTTTCAATGAAAGAATTAACTGCCCCGAAAAAGGCTTTCGGGACGCCTGTTTGTCCCGGTTTTCCTTTTTCAGAATGAAAAATCAACCTGCAAGAAGTAGTATGTATCACCTAAAAACGGAAGGTTTTCGGAAGATTTGTGTAGCCAATTAATTTTACTAAACAAAAAACAGGGAGTTTGAAATCATATCCATTCTTTCGTCCTAGGGCTTCATTTGTGTTAACTATGTATAGAATGAACTAGAAAATTGTGAGTACTAACCGGAAAAAGACAGGTAATTAATTGGCTCTGATCAAATAAATAGGAAACCTGACCTTATATATAGTCTGAGATTGGTGTGCCAGTTTTCGTGTACAAAATCTGACAACCTTACACAAACATACACAGAATTATCAAGTTTATGACAACAGCTGGAGTTGGAAACACGTCAAATGTCTGGGTTAGCAAGGGTCAGCTAAAGCAGTGCCGGGCTGTTGGTTAGTGGCGTGTTATGGTAAATTCCATGTGTGGATCAGACAGCGTGCAGAGAACTAAGCAATTGATTGTGTAAAATGGGGGATATCTCTGATTTCTAAAGAGACTAGTGCTCGGGTGGAGCGTGAAGACAGGAGAAAGAGTGTTCGGTGTGTCGCGAAAGGCAATGCCCAAGGTGATGTTTGTCTACAGAACTCATGGTAAAACCACATTAGGAAAGTCAACAGTATGGCAAACGCCCAAAGAAGTGTTTGATATACGATATCTCCACCCAAGCGTGAAACATGACAGCAGGCTGTGATGCTGTATGCCGCAATATCCTCGTTTTCAGTGGATCCTATGCTGACGCTTACCGACCGCGCCGCTGCCTGTGATTATTATTCACCATTTAGGGGACCATGTGCTCCTATAGTTCAGGTGTTGTTTCTTTCAATAATGCCATATTCCAGATGATACCGCACCTATTCGCACAGGTAGAGCTACTGCAACGTGGTTTGAGAAACATTGGGATGAAGTTGATCATCTCCTCTAGACCGCCCCATTTCTGAACAGAATTGAACATTTACAGTACGTTTTGGAGACATGAATAGGCCAGAGATTTCCACCTCCATCCTCTCTCAATGAACTGAGTAATGTACTGCACACGGAATGGTGTCATTTTCCACTTGCTACCACTATGAGTCCATTTTACGTCGCATCAGAGCTGTTTTAAGGGCGATTATTGATCCAACGCCATATTAATCTGGTAAGAGTCACTTTTCTCACGTGCTTCCATTAAACTGAGAAGGATCTCTATTTCATACACGTTCTAAGGTTATTGAGTTTTACCACCGCGCCAGGTTTGGCCAGAATTGGATGAGTTTCATTGTACATAAGGATACAAAAGAAATGAAGGCTTAATCCTCCGTCTTTCATTATCACTTATTATTTCCATCAACTTTTGCGACTAACTTACAAAGGTAAACAAGGATTTTAGGAATGATCCCAAAAAATACATCAAAAGATTGCGATCATGGCCAAGAATTAGCTTTTGGATGAGGGACCACAAAAAATTTTTGAGTGGCCCCTAAATCGAGTTTTCGTATTTTCTATGGAATAAGCACATCATACTGAGTTAAGTGACAGCTTGGGTTTGGCTACATTATATGTAGTTCTCCTGATATAAGGTGTACAAGAAAAGTTTTGCCTGAAATATATTGGATCTTTTGATCTAGAAAGTATTATTAGTAAATTATTTAGTGATACAGGTAATTAGGACCAAGATCTGCACCTAAATATATAAAAGCCTCAATTGAGGTTATGAAAACAAGGATAAAAAAAATTAAAGATAAAAAATAAAATTGAATAAAATTTTAAGATTAAGGAAATGACATAATTTGTTTTCACATTACCTTTAAAGTATGTATAGTATATGAAGCTTGAGGCAGGGCCGGACTGGCTACTAGTTAGCCCCGGCGGCTGACGTATTGGCCCCAAATTCTCAAACCCCCCAACTACCACTACCCCGATTGCTTACTGTTTTCTCACGATAAAAGCACACTATAATCTTAGATTATAGTATGAGAAATAAAGCACACATTTCTTTAACAGCCACACCGTACATTGTACCATAAAGATCATAATAGAATCAGGTTATATGTTATGTGACGATATTTATGAGAATAACACAGAGAGTAATCATTAGCATAGTTTTTCTTTTATCTCGCTTTGGGATGGGTGAAATTTGTAATTTGTTGATAAAGAACTATGGACAAATTAATTTAAAGTTAGCACTGGCGGTTTCAGTATTCGTGAACTAGGGATACGATAAGCTGCAAAACAGTGTCCCTGTATGTAGCCTCAAATATTTTTCGGGGGGGGGAGAGGTTGAGTTGATTTTAGTTTAGCGTCCCTTTCAGCAGCGAGGCTATACGAGACGTGGACCTACTGATTAACGTGAAATCCGAACCACATGAGCTCCCGCCGGGAATTGAACCCGGGTCTCCCACGCCAAAGGCGCGTACGCTAACCGCTTAGCCACGGAGGAGCTCATTTTCGGGGGGAGGATATACCCTCCGGAAGAAGCACGACAAAACTCTTCTTGTAAGGACGTAAATATCAGTAACCACTTGTGGTCCACGAACTATGTCAAGTACCCAAATTGGATGTATTTATGCAAATTGTGTGCACATATAGGCCTACAGGGTAGTCGTAATGGAATTACCTACTATGATTACATGATCAAATATCAGGAAAGGAATCATTAATAGTAAATCTTTATATTGCTACCAGAAATTGGTGTAATGAGTTTTCATTTCGATGTACGTAATTTTATTCCAAATTTATGTGTATATCCAGTTCTTATTGTAATAACAATTATAGTAAGGATGCCGATCCTGGGGGTCCGGGATCCCCCAAAACTCATGTGGGCCCTCTATTGTATTTACGATTATACAATATTTGGCATAATTTGAATGCAATTTGTCTTAACATCCTCATATATATACCTGTTGCTTCTGAATGCCCCCCCCCCCCCAAAAAAAATTACAGAGAAATAGGTGCCCTTGAATTATAGTATATGAATACACAACATGAAGCCGGATTCAACACCAACCAAATTTTATTTAAAAGATACACCTACGAACGAAGAATTTACTAATTTTTCTTTTATCAATGCTGTAGATTCAAGAAGTCCGAATTTATAATCCAATCGTTACAACAGCACTAACTTCCATTCCCACAGTAATTTTCGAAACATACGATAAGTAGGGATGCACACGAGACAAGATTTATGGCTGTCTCGACTCGAAAATGTGCTGTAAAACTGATGTTTCGACTCGAAAAATTTCTATTGGAAGAGCCGTGTTTCGACCGTCTCGTGCGCATTCCTAACAATAAGGATATACATTTCCTCACAGTGTGACTTTGATTAACTGATCGCGGCTCGACTTACTGCCTAATAAAATTGGCAATTACTGGGAGATGAAAGCAAATACTCATGAGTATACATCAGCTTTTTATGCAAATACATATTTTGTTTACTTATATGCATCTCTGTTAAACCTCGAAGGAGTTTCTAACAACAATAATACATTTCGAATTTGAAGTTTTATAGCGCATATAAATGCATATTTTGGAGGTTAACGCATATATTAATGCTTAAGAGCATATACAGCATATTCTGTAAGTTTTATTTCAGATATACGCTTATAGTATGCAATAAATCCGATTTTAGATTGTATTTTCAATGGATTTAAATGTCAATGTAACAGAATTGCTTTTTAGATGAGAGGATAGAGGAATAACTAGATTATGAAAGGACTAATATTGTTAGCAACCGATCAGCAGAGCAAAGACGCTTACAATTGCAGTGTCGACATCAATTCAGAAATAAGAGACGTGAGGAATGCTGCTCTGTGAATGCTTACTTCTAGTTAATGCAGTTGAAGAACAGTTCCTGGTGAATTCTGACGCTCTGTGGAAAACAAATTGACAAATGTTCTTACCAGAAACCCCGACTACAAAACAATTGAAGCCATGGAAAATATACCTTCTAGGATAACGTGGTATATCCCAATTTGCCAGAAAATATAGGTACTAATCTTGCTCCTCCCTATAAATGTTGTTCGGTAACATCTGTTCATGTTGACAGCACTGGCATGTAAAATGTAGGGGTGGGGCATCAAAGAAAGTGATTTAAGTGATACTACCTAGCTCAACCTGTTTATTATCTTCGATTCCATTTCTTATCTTCAATATCGTGCCGTGGGGGGAGGCGAGCGGAGCAACTGCCCTGGACGCCGAAGTAAGGGGTCGCAAAATTCGGGAGGAAAAAAAGATATATATATAAAATGGAAGGAAGAAGTAGTAAAAATGCTCAAAATCAAGGAAAAGCAGGGTTTATTTTTGAAAATTTTCTTACGCTTTGCGCAAACCATGGTAACACTTCGCGGCTGGTTGTCAACCTCACTCATATGTAGGGGGGCGGGGCGCCGTCGTATACTCTCGTTCCTGGCGCTGATTTTTCACGGCACGGCACTGGTTATCTTTCTGCTTACCTTCAAGGATCCCCTGTGGCATAACAAGAACTCTGTTATAATCGTTTCACAGCTTAAATATTAGATTCCAAATAAATATATTTTATTATTTATATGTTATTCTGTCGTTAGTAAATAAATTAAATTTGAATAAAATATCGAATATTTTGTACTCCAAAATATTGGGGGGGGGAGAGACGCCCGTGGTTGACAGGTCATTTTCTGGCTATAAATGTCACAAACTGACACCAGAAAATGTAAAGAAGCGTCTCGTGATGTAGGGCTAACTACGGGAAGAAATAAATCCTTGTATATACAATACTTATACAATCCTTGTATAATACTTTTTGTACATAAAATAGAATTGTGAAGAAAAACCAGAAATTGTGTTTTGATATCACTGTGTTCATTTTAATCTCATCTATATATGCTTCAAAAAATTTAGAATATAAATACACTGTAAATATAATAATAAATTCTGAAGAGAAGTCGCTGAAACGTAAAGTATACTTCCCATAGTACATTTCACCTACAAAACTTCTGACATCTTCGCTGTATGTTTGAAAGTGTTCTCTTTTATTGTATTGTTAGTGCATATTAAATACATATTTTAACACATTTAACAGCATTTTTCTTCATATATTTCAAGAATTTTAAGTACATTAAAATCCGATGACTACTCATGAGTGACTAAACAGTGCCAAAACCACGGAATCTTATTTCAGAGGCGGCGACTCGACGCCGTGATATCATAAATCATGAAAATGATCTCAGATCTCTTTCTGCTGGGTTTCAAATTATTTTTCCTAGGCCAAGAAACTAAACCTTAAACAACACTCTGAAGGCGGCATGGTCCATTCTTACTTTTAGGGGACACGAGTCGCAACAAAATTTGAATGAAACGCTCAAAGAGCTTGATGTATGAATATTTCGGAGTGATTGTTCACAAGAATATTTGTGGTCGCACACGTTTTCCACATTTTATTTTTTTTTTCCTTCTGACCTCTCTTTATTAAGATATTCATTTGGTCCCCTTTTGATTTGGCCCCTGTCTGGGCTGCGATCGCCGCCTAGTCATCTGGGCCAGTCCGGGCCTGGCTTGAGGTCAAATAGCTCAATGTTCTCCATTATTGGGCAATTGGGTACCTAAACTTATGACGTCATTTATTGAGAAAAGAAATATTACACTTGAGTACAAATTACTTCCAGAGTAGTAGAAAGAGTTTTCGCACCTGCAAATAATATAATCGCTCAACGAACTTCATATATATATATATACAGGGTGTTTCCATACCTCATTCAATAGTAATTGAAAAACGAAACAACTTTTGTAGGAAACAATTTTCGATTTGGGCCACCGTTTTTAAATGGCCGCAAAAGGTGGGTCCTATATCAGATAAAACGTCCAGTGCTTATAAATCCGAAATGGCTGAGAATAAAAAGATAAAACAAAAACTGAGATAGGAAAATGTCATAGGGCACATCACATGGTGTTGTTGTGGAGACCCCCAGGACCCTCTTTCAAGGGGGCCCAGGGGCCAACCTTAAATTTTCAAATGGGAACACGTATTGAGTCATGCCTCATTCAATAGTACTTGAAAAACGAAACAACTTTTGTAGGAAACAATTTTCGATTTGGGCCACCGTTTTCAAAATACCCGCAAAAAGTGGGTCCTGTATCAGATAAAACGTCCAGTGCTTATAGGCCTAAATCAGAAACGGCTGAGAATAGAGAGATGAAACAAAAACTGAGATAGAAACGATGATAAAGCATATCAAGTGGTGTTATTGTGGTGACCCTCAGGAAACTCCGTGAAGGGGACCCAGGTGCCAACTTCAAACTGATACAGGACTTTTTGCGACCATTTTGAAAACGGTGGCCCAAATCGAAAATTGTTTACTACAAAAGTTTTTTCCTATTTCAAGGATTATTGAATGAGGTATGATTTAATACGTGTTCCCATTTGAAAATTTGAAGTTGGCCCCTGGGCCTCCTTGAAGGAGGGCCCTGTGAGTCACCACGACAACACCATGTGATGCGCCATATGATATTTTCCTATCTCAGTTTTTGTTTCATCTTTTTATTCTCAGCCGTTTCGGATTTATAAGCACTGGACGTTTTATCTGAAACACCCTGTATATATAGGGTGGCTCATTTTAATTTAATCTTTCCACGGAAATATCTCGAAAACGGTTGAACATAAATGAGCTGAACAAAAACTCAAATAGGAAATACCACTTGGCAAATCGAATGGTGATGTCGCGGTGTCCTCCAGGGCCGCTCTTCAAGGGGGCCCGGGGCCCAATTTTTAAAAATTTTAAATGGAAATATGAGGAATGTGACACCTCCTCCGATAGATCTTTAAAACTAAGAAGCGATGTGGCAAAATATTTTTCATATCGGTCACCGTATTCAAAATGGCCGCCAAGATATGTTACCTGTATCAGATAAAGATTTGTTTGGGAGTATGATATAAGGAAGATCAAAGATAGAGGCCTGGAGCTGAATGCTAATCACCAGGTTATGGCGTATGCTGATGTTATAAATCTGATAGGAGAACAATAGAAAAAATGCAGAGACATTATTACATGCTTGCAGGCTTAGAAGTAAATGCAGAAAAAAAATACATGGAAGTTCACTGGGACGTAATACTGTAACTTATGGATGTGTCATAGTATCAAACAATATTTTCGATAAAGTGGATACTTTCAAGTATTTAACAGACTAAAATCATATCCACGAAAAAAATTAAATGTCGACTGAAAGCAGGGAATTCGTGTTATTATTCAGTTCAAAATCTTTTGTCGTCTCGAATTCTGTCGAGGAATTTGAAGCTCGAAACATGTAGAACGATAATCATGCCTGTTGTACTGTATTTTTGCGAAACATAGTCTCATACCTTAAGGGAAGAACGCAAACCGAAAGTATTTGAGAATAAAATCCTGATGCGAATATTCGTTGAGTTGATGGCGTAGATTTTGAGTTTAACATCACTTTCAGCAGTGAGGCTATATGAGACGGGACCTACTGATTAAAATGGAATCCGAACCACATGAGTTCCTGCCGGGAATCGAACCCGGGTCTCGCACGCCAAACGCGCGTAAGCTAGCCGCTTAGCCACGAAGGAGCTCGAGACGAATATTCGGACCCAAGAGAAACGGCAATCGGGAATGTCGGAAACTTCATAACGAGGAACTACATAGTTAGAATCATCAAATGTAGGAGGCTAAGGTGGGCAGGCCAGAATAAAAGAAGGTAGGAACGCTTTGAAAGTTTTGACTGGAAATCGAATCGGAAAACGTCCATTACGAAGACCTAGGTGCAGATGGGAGGATAATATTGAGATGAATCTCACAGAAATATGAATACAAAGTAGAAACTGGATTCAGTTGGGTAAGGACAGAAGTCACTGGAGTTTTATGAACCTCCGGGTTCTATACACCATAGAATTAGTTAGTTTGATATTTTACGGTAAAAAAAAATATTTTGTGAAATATTGGAAATTCAGAATGTTTATGTTTTGTCTGTATGTAGATAGATAAAATAGAGCACAACTGATACGTATGCACAAAAACATATCCTGGCGATACAATTAGTTGATCAAGAAATGATCCCAATAAATTCCGTTAAATTGGAAGCATTCCGTATGTCATGGAATTTAAAAAATCACTGATACTGTAGTGAATAGTCTTTGAAAAAGACGAAATTCGTCGGGTTAAGTTCGGACTCTTTTAGCTCCTACTCTATGATTTCGAATATGTTATTATTCTCTTGCTTACCTTCATTTTTAATATTCCCGCGCAAATAGCAGCTTACGTGTCTGTTCACACCTCTCATTTTCATACCTTCATTCTCAACATCGTGAATAATCCAATTGAGTAGAAAAGCGTGATTAACTAAGCAAACTCATCACCATCACAAAACTGAACACGTATTTCAGAGTTTGACCGTTTCCGATTTCGAAAAGGCTTCTGCGTACACTATAAGTCATTACTTGAGATCTTGTATAGGCCCTATCACATCGTCATTAACAAATCGTATATAATAAGTTTCTTTAAGTTATAAGTAAAAGCTTGTTCTGATTGTTATTGAAAATTTTGAGTTGCGAGCGGAGCGAGAAAGAAAATTGTTAACAATTGTATTGTTTGCAAACTGCCAACAATATTGCCAACAATATTGCAAACTGCCAACAATATTGATTTAACAGGGCGCCAACACGGCGTTTACTCTTTTCCGACATCTTTTCTTTCTTCTTGCTCGTTCGGCGCCCCTTGCTATCAGCACCCGGGGCGACCGTCCCGCTCGCCCCCCTCCCCACTAGCTACGGCTCTGCCTGTGCGCCACTCGGGATAGTGTGCCTGAGACTTATTTAGAATAATGAGCACGAGTTAATTGAGAATTGTAAGACTAAACCTTATCGAGGACAGTGGTCCCAGCTCCATTTAGGAGAGTGAGCCTGAGCCCAATTGAGGATTGAGGACCTGAGTCTTAATGAGGATAGTGGGCCTGAGTCTCATTGAGGATAGTGAAACTAAACCCCATTGAGGATAGTATGCCTCAGTTCCATTTAGGACAGTCAGACTGAGCTCAATTGAGGATAGAGCGCCTAAATCCCATTCATGATAGTGGACCCCACTCCCATTTAGGACAGTGAGCCTGAGCACCATTGAGAATAGTGAGCCTGAACCCTATTGAGGATAATGGACCGAAACCGCAATGGATATGGTGGGCCTGAGCCCTCTGCCCTGTCGCGACAAAACGCTGTAACTTTGGCGGAGCAGTTTTGAGGAAAAGAGCCGTAAAGTCGCTACAGACCAGCTAATTTCCTACTTACATCAAAATTCTCTTTGGTATATTTTCAAAAGTATTTGACTCAGCTCAATGCTGATCCTGGTGAACATAAATATCGGTGGCGGGAAATTCAAAAATGCTTATAGCGACAAAACAATGTAACTCAAGTTACAGCGTTTTGTCGCGACACGGCAGCCCTATTGAGGATAGTGAGCCTGAGGTTTGTTAAGAATAGTGAGCCTGTGCCCCACTGAGAATAGTCACTGGCCACCGTTTAGCTACTACCTGCATGTAGATGTATTCAAACGAAATGAAGTAAAATATTTAGTTTACCGTCCCACAAGGCCTTGTAGTCTAAAGGTGACGGATGGTTAATGAAAGTGAACTCTCATTAAAAAATTGGTGAATGAGAATGTGGGAGGAAAGATGAGAATGTCAACAAAACCAACGGGCAGGACGATGTTGTTCAATGGTCTAGAATCGAAATAAAGACTCTTCGTACGACAGATGAGTGCTCTACCACTGAGTCATCATTTCTCCTTAATATATACATTATTATCATAGTTGACGTTAATTACAGTATATATATTATCCTCTTCTTTCTTTCTAGTATAACGGGGACTAAGGGAGACAGTATGATGATGATGATACTGTATGAAATGGCGAATGAAGAAAGTGGAAGGAAACAGAATCCCGAGAAAAACCACGCACACCTTGTTTATTCACTCCACAGCTCATTTGGTGCAATAAGTTATTAGCATAGCGCAATGAGACTTATAAGATTATAATGTTAATGTACTCGTGCCCAGCAGTGTTCGTAGTTCGAGGGAAATTTCCCTAACCTAAGGAACTTTCATGGGTAAATTTAGTAAAAAGGGAATTTTTCGATAAAACGCGAGAAATCCAGGGAAATTCTCGCGCTGACAGATTGACCAATATAAATACTTAAATTTTTCTTGATCTTCAGAAATAAAGCAAAACAATAGCAATAGTTTGTGTATGTTTCCTGTGTGTGAGCATGTGTGTTCAAAGTATTATAATTTGCGCAAATTATACAAATTGTTGCTGGCTGAGTGTATTTGTATGTATTTAAAAAAAGTAAAGGAAAGAAGTAAAAAGTTACAAGCAAATACCAAATAAATAAATCAAATGTGGTTGGCTCTTCCTTTAATAAAGCTAAATTAATCTTACCACATAACTTCTGTCATAGAAATTGGACTTTCAACAAACTAGGGAAAATTTGATACAAAAAGGGAAAATTTTGTGTCAGTTGAGGGAAATTTTCTTAAGAAAACCCACGTAATGCTTGGGCTCTAAACCAATCACAGCAATATTTTGCTTGAGCTCCGATGCATCGGAAAGCTTCGGTATAATTCGTGGAGCCGCTTCCCGAGCGCACACTTGCGGAAGCGTCAAACAGCTGAAATTAACTAACAATGTTGCCAAACTTTGAAGAAATAATAAATGAGTATTTTTTTAAAAAAACATTTAAAAATTAGCAATAATAACACTGCACAACAATAACCACTGTAACAATTACTCTAAAACGGTAACAATAACACGAATAGTAACAACGAAAATATAACGCAACAACAACAACAACAAATAATAATAATGACAAAACGGAACTTGGTGCCAAACCGACAACACTGTACTCTCGGGAGATGTTTTCCGTGTAGCGCGAGAGACGACACTGACAAAATTTGATGGGTTGGGGTTGACGACTGGAACACACCCTCGCGTTCTATTGGGTGGTGAAATAGATAGATCTAGATCAAGCTTCACGACTCGGTTCGAATACTTTTTTTTATAGTACGTCTGTCGTTCAGTCCGTTACTTCACACGATAAATTTTGAACGAAAGTAAATTTTTGAATTCGTTTTTTTTTTTTTAAATAGATAGTTGGAGCAATCATCTTGACCGAGTTCATTATTGAAGTAAATCCATTAAATCCTTCACAGATAACGACGACTTTAATGTGTTGCATAGTTTAAAATTCATGGCATTCCCTGCTTCTATGGAATGCGGACAACAGTAAAGTATTGTTGCTTGCACACAAAATAACACCAATTATGTGTTAATAAAATCACTCCATATTATAAGTAGACATGTCAGATTGTTCACTTAACCACTTCCATTGTAACAATTTACTGGAAAATAAAATCCAATGGGGCTTACGTAGTATCAGGCATATCTCAAAAACTTTAACATAACTCTAGCAACAGGACCATTGTGCTGATTTAACACACTTTTTTTTTTTTTTTTTTTTACGCAACGTACGTTTCGTGTTTCTCTGGTGAACATAATACAATTTTTGTATATCTAATATATAAAAACGTGTTACGTGTTTGGAAAGAAAATTAAAAGAGATTTGTTGTCCTGTTTCGTAAGGTTCTCTGGAGTGAATGGAATTCGTAAAAAATAAATAAATAAATAAAATAAACAAGAAATGAAACAAATATATCGTTTTTTCTTTGTTTGTTCAAAGAGATAATCGTGCCTTGTTATTTTTATCTCATCCTGGATATTATCTATGATAAAATACCAAAGTAAAGAATCATTTAATACGTCATATCGAGATGCGTTACACGAATTGCAATCTTTATTCACTAAACGTTATCTGCTTCCAACGTCAGTCGCATCAAGTTACAGCGTTGAACCATACACAAGGTGAACGAGAAGAAACAATTATTCACCTCGAAGTTGTATTGAGTGAAATTGTGTTTGGTTGAGGAAGAACTTCCTTCATAACATAATGATGCAGCAACAACAACAAAACAATGTTGCTGTAAACGGTAAAAGACCTCGCAAATACCGCCAAACTCCTTGTTACTTTTGTAAAGTGAAAATTCCAGAAAATGAACTACAGGTTAGTACAACAAATTCTTTATTATATATTTTTATACTGTAGTTAATTTTTGGCAGCTTAGTGAACTGTGAAAGCTGAAAGACATGAAAGTTCATTCCGTATCGATCTTCAAAAAAATTCTTGCATCGCAACGCAACGCTAAAAATGCAATAAACAATTATGACAGCTATGGTGATTATAGCAAAGTAAACATAATTTTGCCCTACATTGATTTAAAGCAATACGGAATGAAACACATGGGTAGCTCAAGTATGATTTATATCCGGACAGCATTTCGGGCGTTGTTTCCGTTATATTCCACAGAAATGTGTTACACATGCCAGCTAGAATGCTACGTTTTGTACTGACTTATAGGTATAGTCTATATTGCAAGAAGAAAGACTTGTGATGTTGGTTTAAATTTTGGAAAAAAATGTATAAATGAATCGAAGATAAGGAAGGTGAGGAAACACCTGTACAAAAGTAAGTGCCTCTACACATGTATGAGCCTATACTTTCCTTATCTAGCATATGTATTGTTTTGAAACTTTTGGAAACTTGCACGTTCGTTGAGAGCGGAAGTGACGAAACTACTTGACTCAGGCATTGAACAAGAGGACATTTCCTCTTCCTCGTTAATGTTGAACCACTTGTCAGCTTTCTTCATTTCTATGGATGGGTTTAGTAACTCTATGACGTACTTCCGGCATTATTTGTTTTCGGTTGTTTCCAAAGAGGTGCTCTACATATCGCACTGGCAATAGTTACCTTCTGTTTTAATCTATATGAATTATATTTGTCTAAATTCCCGAAGCAAGGAACTTTAAAGATTTAGTATATCATAAAGGTAAGTAAGGAAAAGGATAATACCTACACCAGGGGCGAATACAGGACGGACTCCTGGGGAGCACTTTGGTGAAATATTTTCAATTTTCTCTCTCCGCGGGATTTGTAACATTGATGCCTATGCCACTGAAGGAGGGAGAACACTTTGCTTTCTTTATCTATCCGCCATATTCTTTGGAGCCGAAAATACAAATTTCGGAACTTGCAATTTCTTTATAACCGGAAATGAAGAAATCACTCGACTCACCCATAGGGTATATCAGAGGTGCCCACAGGCGGTTTTTATTGCTCAAGTTACGCCCATGAGATTATTTGTGGGACAATTTTTCATTGTAAATGGAACAGTCAAAGTAGAGAATCGGTAATGTGGAAAGAAAATGTATATTTGGAGAATAGAATGGTAAATTTGATGGAAGAAATGTAAATTTTGGAGGAAGAATGGTAAATTTGAGGGAAGAAATGTAAATTTTGGGGAAAGAATGGTAAATGTGAGAAAAAAATGTAAATTTTGGGGGGAAGAATGGTAAATTTGAGGAAAGAAGTGTAAATTTTGGAGGAAGAATGGTAAATATGAGGAAAGAAATGTAAATTTTGGAGAAATGGTAAATTTGAGGGAAAACATGTAAATTTGGGGTAGGAATGGTAAATTTAAGGGAAGGAATGTAAATTTTTGGATAAGAATGGTAAATTTGAGGGAAGAAATATAAATTTTAGGGGAAGAATGGTAAATTTGAGGGAAGAAATGTAAATTTGGTTAAAGATATAAATTTGGGGAAGAGTGGTAAATTTGAGGGGAGGAATGGAAATTTGGAGGAAGACTGGCAAATTTGGTGGGAAGAATAGTAAATTTGGCAGGTTACACCCAACCATTTGGGAACATGGGCACCCCTGGCCTATACGACCAGACCAGAAACAAGTAACAAGTTCATGGAAGTAATATAAATTTAGAGGAGATAACTGTACCTTCAGAATTTCAGATAATGAAGGTATTTTAGAGCAGTCTTTAGCCTAATTTAAAAGGTGGGATAAATTTAAGAGGAACAGAATATCTAGCTCTCGGCTCGTTTAGTACCTTGATTGTACAGTACCTCTTGGTGGACGGCTGGCTAACATGCATGTTTTATGAGCGGGCGATCCTGGTTTCGATTTTCGGTGGAGGTTTCGATCTTTTTTTATTAAACTTGAACTCTAATTCTTGTCTGCTTTATGCGGCAATTACTATAGTTAAATTATCTGCATACGCAACAACTCTTGCAGTATCCTCCATATTATTTAATAATTTTAAGCAATGTCGATAGCAATGTTCCACAATACAGGATCACATACACATCCTTTGGTGATTTTCTTTTAAAAAAATTACAAGCCGATATTATTGTCGGTCTTTTGTCATCACAGTAATTTATAATTTTCAAAAGTGATTTCGGAAAATTTAAGTTAATCATATTGTTAAATATTGGCAGCCATAAGATATTGTCAAAAGCTACAGAAATATCTATAAATATTGCTGCTGTATGTTTATGATTTACGCTATAATTGTCGATTATATTAAATAATTTGTGTATTGCGTCTTCTGTGGATTTATTCTTTCTGAATCCGTATTGCATTTTGTCTTGATCTAGCTTGGAATTTGTTAATCTTGTTTACTAGTGTTTTCTCGTATATTTTGCCTAGAGTATTTAGAAGACAGATAGGCCTGTAAGATTTGTTAAGTGTTTTATCTTTATCTTCTCCTTTAAAGTAGTAATATGACGTTTGCTTTTTTTTTTTTTTAATTGTTGAGAAATTTTACTTTTGCATGTACAAGTTTAATAGTCTATAGATACAAGAGTTCAAAAACTCTTTCAGTTTTTCGAATATTTCATTTTTTATGATTTGGCTTTTTGTTCTTTTTTGAAAGATTTTTAATTATTATTTTTATTTCCTCATTAGTTATATTTTCTATTCCTGAAATATTGTCAATATTGTTAAATTTACTTCTTAGCTCTTTATGATATTCGTTTTCGTTATTTTAATTCATCTGGTAAAAAGGAGTACAAGAAGACGTTAGATCTTTCTTTCCAATTTTTGGTCATCAATCCATCCGGTTTCTTTATGGTTGATAATTGGGTTGGGAACTAACTTTTTAAGTAATATTCTTGTAAGGGAGACCTCATGGGTTGGTCTGTAAATTTTCTTTGACAATTTTTCCCTCATGAGCCTTGTTTTGCCTTAATAAGTGCTTTATAATCTTCTTTGTTTCTTCTATATTTTTTCAGACTCCTTTGTTTACTTAATTGATTAGATGAGTGTTGATAGCTTTTCCTAATTGCCTCCATTATGCTTTGTAATCTCTGAAGGTAAAGGTTCCAAAATAATTTTCTAAAATATTTGCCTTTGAATGAGCATTTTGCAAGAGTCTCCTTAATTGTATTTTCTATTTTATCTGTTATTTCGTTCGGGTTAGCCGTACAATTGATATTGGAAACATTTACATTCTTTGTAAACTTACCCCAATTTATTTTATTGATGTTATAATTAAGGCTTTTCACTGTTGGTTCACTTGTGTTTACATTTGTGTTCGAGTCGGCTAATGTGAATATATTTACATTATGATTGCTTGTAGTTGCACCTCCTATAACCATCCGGTTTTTTATGTTAAATGTTACGTCAATATGTCACCATTTTTATGTTTGTTTCTATATGTTAGAGGATATCTGGGTTTATTCTGCGTGTGTAATTTATGTTGCATTATAAAGTCTTCCAACTGGATTCCTTTGTCATCTAGTATTGAACTGAACCATAGTGGAGACACTTTCGTTGGCGTCTGTAGCTTATCATCGTGATAAGTATTGCATATATTGTGTAATGTATTTAGAAAGCCTTGAATTGGAAAGCTAAATTGGCAATATATACTAATTAATATGAAGATATGAATTTCCGTTTCAATTTCAATGCAGTATACCATGTACTGTATTTCTGTGAGATGTTAGCAGCTTTAATTGTCTTATCAGAGATGATTATTGCTGGCTTCGTTTACCTTATAAATTATTCCTGTTATAGATAAGTAGGAAATGTTTCCACGGCTCTTATATACTATAATTCTAATTTGATGTTTTTCAACTGCTCTTCTTAGTTTTAACATGACTGCATGGTTTTATTTTCATGGCTGGATGTTACGGTATCTTCACATGTATGTGGTAGTCAGGCCATTCTCTCTTACTATCAAAGCTCTTCTGCGCACTAGCCATTTGTTCGTAGATCTTCCTGAAATCCAGGATCTCGTCTCTTCTTATGTATACTTCATCGACAAATACAGAAGTACCTGTATGTCAGTTAGAATTTTATTACCTTTTAAATGAACATGATCAATCTTTTAGTATATTCCAAATATTATATCTCTAATTTTTTCACGTAAATTGCGTACAAGGACCCTGAACTCTGCAGTTAATAGCTTTGGTTCTTCTAAAGTCGTTAAGTTATAGAAACGTTCAATATTTTGATACGAATAGCTACAAGTTATGCTTTTCTTGTTTTCGTCAGTTTTGTTTTTTCGATGGTTTTTATTTCTTTCATTGATTTACTTGAACTTGGTATTTCTTCTAATCGTGATATAGATGTTTTTTTTTTTTCATTTTCCGGACTTGTTTTGAATTTAGTTAGGAATTGTTTGCATATGTTTTTTTTTGTTTGTTTACATTTAGTGTTATCTTCAGTAGAATGTAAGTTCTTGGTCAATGTGCCATCTTCACTTTCATTGCATTTGCTTATTGACTACTTTTCTAACTGTGAGTAGTGTAATTTTAGTTTTTGTTTTATTGCATTATCTGTTACATGAATGTTAAATTTTAAGTGTTTTATTTTTGTTTCATAATTTTCTATTATATTTAGAACATCCTGTGGCTCATATTTCCATCTATTCATTTCTATTGCCCCATATATATTTTATTGGGGTTTATGGTGCAAATATAATGAAATTTCCAGATCTTTGGATAGTCAAGCCAGGATGAAACAATGTAAATAAAGGGTGTTCTTGTTGTATTTTAGATAGAAATCTTGCTAATTCTTTATCATTAACTTTGATTTTATGTTCGCACTTTCAGCTAAATTAAATTCTTTGTCTGAGCTCACAACTTGTGTTGCGAATCCTTGCGGAAATGATCTAAGGTTTGGGTTTATGAATGTAACATCTACTTATCGCTTCTATAAATATTAATTTCTTAATTTCTTACTATTACCTTATTACCTGATATTCACTTATAGCTTTGCAATTTCTTTCTATCTAATCCAATTTTATATTTCAGTATTTATAGGAACGTCTGTTTTATTAATATTGCTTGGTTTAATTTTATTGTATCCATCCATTCTGCATTTGTCTCTTAGTTGTTTGGAAGGTGATTTTCTTTTTCCTCCATTGGTCCCCTAGGATTCAGTTGTCAATTTTGGGATACCTGCTTAGTTTTTATCTATAATTGGTTTTAAAGATTATCCTGTCACGAACGGCCTTCCAGGCAGAGTATTTAGGCAGAACAAGCCTTTTCCCGAAACTTACGAGGAATGGACGATGGGGAGTTGTTCTTGCAATCATTTTTTTTTTTTTTTTTTTTTTTTTTACAAGATTGGTATTACCGCAAAATACACATCTTGCGACTGAAGTGCTCTATTTTTCAATATGTTCAAAGTCCTGACATTTGTTATTTCTGGGAATACAAAAAAAAAAAAAAAAAAAAAAAAAAAAAAATGCCTGTGAGACACAAAATAATGTTATTGTTTTTACTATTAACTATGCATATAAAGCAGTAAAAATAATAATACTAATTTCCTATACTCACGAAAATGGGATACAAATCTTACAAACTGCTAAGCAAATTTGAATTTGTTACAGCAATTTGCGATTCAAAAACGCTAGTATATAAAAAGGTAACCAAGAAAGTTCTATCACTTTTTTACCCACAAGCTTCAAACATCGATATGTCACCTAAGAGGTGCCTGGAAGATCAAAAATAGTCCCCATCAGCATCGACGATCTTCTGCCAATGTTCTGGATGGCCATGAATTCCATCGCGATAAAACTTGGTGGACCGTGAAACCAAGAAGGTATCAAGTGCATTTTGCACCTCTACTAGGGATTTGAACTGACGTCCACTAAGGTGATTGTCCAAGGAATGGAACAGGTGATAATCGGACCTTGCAATGTTTGAGGAGTATGGCGGATGCAATAGTGTTTCCCATCCAAGGAGTAGAATGGTGTCCCGGGTCATCTTAGCCACGTGGATCTTAGCGTTGTCCTGTAACAGGAGGAATCCTTTGCGATTCAGAAGTGCTGGCTCCAGAGCATTGAATTTTTCTTGAATACTGCTCAACTGCTGACAGTATACAGTTGCATTGATGCTCTGATCAGCTGGTAGCAGTTCCCGATGCACGATGCCGCGAGCAGTCCAGCAAACACACATGAGGACCTTCTTCTGGTGCAGTGCTGGTTTCGGTTGTTTTGGAATCGGATGCTAACCAGTGATGACGGCGCCGTGGAGCTTGTACAGGACCCATATGTCAATACCCTGTCCAGAAATGGCTCCTTCCTCAGACGAGACAGCAAAGAAACACAGGTGTCTGCTCGCTTTGCCTTCTGACCCAGAGTTATATCATGTGGGACCCATCGACCCAACTTGTAGTGCTTCCCAAGTTTATGGAGGTGCTGCCGAATGGTTTTCCACTCATGCTGAATTGTAGTTGCAGTTCCTCACATGTCTGGCCACTGTTCGCCTCAATTGATGCCTGAAGATGTTTATTTTGTACATGTGTTGGTCTTGCGGCACGTAGTGCGTCTACGAGTATTTCGTCACCATCGTTAAACTTGTTAAACCACCGCTGCACTGTCCGCATAGTCATGACACTCTCACCAAAGGCCTGGGATATCTTCCGCCTCGCTGCAGCAGCGTTTGACCCCAGTTTGAACTCGTACAGCATACATGGCCTTATGACGCTCTCTGGATGTCCCATGTTTACTCTCCTTACGCAAGTTCACGGTGCAACTGAACTTCCACAGCCAGGTAGTATGTTGGATATACCCACACCAACAACTGACCTTCGCTTTATCTTTATTCACATTCAACTCACGTGTGAGGGCCAATTGAGCACAGACTTCCACAAAAAGCGACAGAACTTTGTTGATTACCTTTATATACATACAACCTATTACTAAGCTAATGGTCAACCTGGATGGGAATTGGAAATTACTAAAATAAAGTTGAAGAACACGTTGGTCTAACGTAGTTTAAAGTGTATTTGGCCAACTAACAATTTGCCGTCATTTATCCACAGTAGGCTAATAGGCGGTATGCCGGGAGTTAGTAATTGCAAAAATAAAGTTGAAGAACACGTTGGTCTAACGTAGTTTAAAGTGTATTTGGCCAACTAACAATTTGCCGTCATTTATCCACAGTAGGCTAATAGGCGGTATGCCGGGAGTTAGTAATTGCAAAAATAAAGTTGAAGAACACGTTGGTCTAACGTAGTTTAACGTGTATGTTGGCCAACTAACAATTTGCAGTCATTTATCCACAGTAGACTAATGGGCGGTATGCCCGGAGTTAGTAATTGCAAAAATAAAATAGAAGAACACGGTGGATTAATGTAGTTTCAAGTATATGTTGGCCAACCAACAATTTGCCGTCACTTATCCAACAGTAGGCTAATGGACTCTATGGCTGGAAGTTAGTAATTGCAAAAAAATAAAACTAAGGAACACGTTAGCCCAAAGTTGTTTAATCTGTTGCGCTAACCAACAATTTGCCATCAACATTTATCCAACAGTAGACTAATGAGCGGTATGGCTGGGAGGTAGTATTGCAAAAATAGAGTTGAAGAACACGTTGGTCCAACGTTGTTTAATGTGTGTTGAGCAATCAACAATTTGTCTCATTTATCCAACAGTAAGATAATGGCCCGTATGGCTGGAATTTGGTAATCGCAAAAATAGAGTTGAAGAACATGTTGGCCCAGCGTTGTGTAATATGTGTTGGCCAACCAACAATTTGGCGTTATTTATCCAACGATTTCGACCTCGCAGTTTCAATCAAAATTTTAATTCTTTTGTATGGACTACATTGGCAGTTGAGTTGGTTGGCAAATGCTCGGCAAAATGGTCAAATGCAACGTTGACAGATGGTTAGCTACTGTTTCCCCATCGTTGGGCCTATATTTTGTGCTGTATAGAAGTGAAAATGAACTCTTATTTAACAACCTTGTTTCTCTTTTTAATTCAGGAGCATTTTAAGAACTGTCAACAGGCCCCTGAAAGATGTTCGAATGGTTGTGGCAGCTATATCCAGAGAAGATACATGTTCCTACATTTGGAGAATGAGTGTGTGAATAGAAAGCGTGCCATATGTCGTTACTGTAACGAAACATTAACGGCTAATGCGTTACAGGTAAGTGTTTGCTGTTAGTCCAAGACTGAGCTCAAAGGAGGAATATTAAGTATCTGAGCCTTTCCCACAAGTATTATGTTTTTATAGGATATTTCATAGTTTATAAATCACATTTCATGACTTTCTATTAAGAGTTTTTGATTCCGTTCTTCATTTGGTTTTTTCTATACGTATGAGATAGCTCTGGATCACAACTTTCTTTCTTTTTTTTAATTGATATTATGTGAAAAGAAAAGAAATCTTACTAATTGTCTTTAAAAGAAAAGAGAGAAACGTTTCAATGGAGGTACAATGATTTCGTGTACAAGGACGAAAACATACTTACCCATGAAAAATTGGTATAGGGAAGACTGGTGTACTTTGGAACACTTTTGGAAATTATCATAATAAATTTATAGTTAATAGTATGAGCGTTTTCTTTTTATTGGATTCAGTTAATACTTCAATGCCTTTTGCACATGTTTATTCTCAGAACAATCCAAAAACTTACTTGAATTTTTGCTGGGACAACTCTATAAATTATGTTACATAGTGGACTATGATACGTATAATATGCTTTTGTACCTCAAACCATCCATCCTCTACCTCGGACCACACTTATAAAAAGAAAGTAAAATGGAAAGAAAACCTTGTATTACTTGAGTAGTTATTTGCAATATATGTGACTGTAATAAATAATTAAACATCGAGGTGACTCAGTGGTAGAGCGTTCACCTCCGGTGCTTGGGGTCCCTGGTTCGATCCCAGCTCGCGCCGTGTGGACTTTGTAGTGGACAAACACCGTGCTCGTGGGTTTTCTTAGGGTTCTCCCGTTTCCTCCCACTTTCTTCATTCCACCATTTCATTCATTTCTCATAATCACCGTTTCTTTTAACCTCACCGGCATAACCGTGGGACGTAAAACTGGAAGATTACATTTGATTTCATTTTCCATTTCTTGTATACAGGGTTTGTATGATAAGTAATGAGACCAGGTCTGGAAACATTGTTTTATTGATCTGATCTGTACAGGGACTTAAAAGCTTTCGAAGTACTCTCCTCTTGCGTCGATGCACTTCTGCAATCGATGTTTCCACGCTGCAAACGCCCCCTGGAAGTCAGCAGCCGGCATGTCCTTTAGAAATGTGGTCACGGCTGCTTGGATGGCTGTGACGTCTGCAAAACGGGTTCCTTTCAAGCGTGGCTTCAGCTTCGGGAAGAGGAAGAAGTCGGCCGGGCTCACATCTGGGCTGTAGGGTGGTTGTGGAAGGACTTCCACCCCAATCCGGGTCAAAAAGGAGGTCACTAAGAAGGCGGTGTGGGCAGGGGCATTGTCGTGATGCAACTTCCACCGGCTAGCGATCGCCGGTCTTTTCCGCTTGACGCTCCTGTGCAGTCTCTCAAGGACTTGTTTGTAGAAGGCGGCGTTGACGGCTTGTCCTTGGGGTACAAACTCCTTGTGGACCACCCCCACATTGTCAAAAAAAACAATCAACATTGTTTTCACCTTTGACTTCGACATTCTGGCCTTCTTGGGGCGCGGGGACGCAGGAGTGTGCCACTCCGCGCTTTGACGTTTCGTTTCAGGGTCGTACTGGAACACCCACGACTCGTCACCTGTTATGACGTCATCTTCAAAGTTAGGGTCACTGTTCATGAGGTTCAACAGTTCCTGACAACAATCAACACGTCGTTGCTTTTGTTCGTCAGTCAACACTCGCGGCACCAGTTTCGCACAGATTTTTCTCATTCCCAATTGTTCCGTCACAATCTTGTGCACTGTTGTGTGGTTCATATCGAGTTCATCAGCAATCAATCTCAACGATAATCGACGGTCTGAGTTCAGGAGATCCCTCACTTTTGCCACAGTTTCGTCCGTAGTCACTGTTGTCGGGCGTCCAGCCCTCTCCAGATCCTCAACGCTTTCCCGGCCGTTCCGGAACGCACTGTGCCAACGAAACACCTGGGCTTTGGATAGGGCTTCCTCTTTGTAGGCCTCCGTGATGAGAGAAAGCGTCTGAGTAGCCGTTTTCCCCAGGCGAACGCAAAATTTGATCGCATAACGCTGTTCGATGGAACCCTCCATGTTTGTTGATTTTCCGCCGTGACAAGAATGTTCACAAGGGCTTTGTCCAAGGCTTGTCCGCGCTCCACTAAGGCTCGGAGCCAACTGACGCGCGGTGCGTTGCTTTGCTCGGACCCCCCCCCTACATCCTCCATCACCGACAAACCCGCTCCAGCGACACGCGTGCCGCGGCGCGGCGAGTCTCATTACTTATCATACAGACCTTGTATAGTAGATACAAGAAAGCGAATGTATTAAACTTCCTACAAGCCAACGGATTAAAACCAAATTTGATAAGTTAATTCATATTACAAATACCGAATCCGATCCGTCATACTGTTTCAAAATAGAGGCTGTTTGAATTTTCTTTAAGTTCATAACTCTTTTAATTTTCGATCATATGATTAAAACAAAAATAATGCGATTTCTAATTTTGGTTTTGAAACACTTGAAGAGTTGTCTGAAAAGTTACTGAGTATTTTAATTTTCGAGAGAAAGCCACTTTGAGTTACCGCATATTGTTGTAAATTTGGTACATTTTTGTGTATGTGTTCAGTATCACCAACAACTTGTTTACATTTAAAATTTAGGAAACAAATAAAATCCCACACCAAAAATATACCTTCATTGCAGCCACATTCGCTCATTGTATTTCAATATGCAGGTTTTGTTGCATTTGTATTTTTCTGCTAATTCAATACGCAGTTCTCATTAATTTCATATCGTACCTCTTTCATTTAAATTGATTTTTAACCAACTCTGCACCTGTTGAAAATGTTTAGTGCACCTACTTTTTTGTTACTCTTAAAAGTACGTATAAAAAATATGCCTGTCCGAAAAAAAATTCAAAATATTTAAAAATATTTTCCGGTATTAGATTCAAATTATATTTATCTTCCGCTTATCTTCGCGACCTCCAGGTTGAGAAACCCCACAAATATTTTATATACAAATAGTATAAGGAGTGTTATTTCAGATTTTTTTTTAGTTTACACAACAAAATATTACTGTATTACACAAATATTTTTTATATTGTTTGTCTCCAGAAGCACTACTCCGTGTGTCTGCAAGTTCCAGTTCCATGTCCTAAGAATTGTGAAATTCGTTACGTGAAACGAATGGACTTGGAGAGGCATCTTGCGGATGGATGTGGAACTATAATCGAAACTTGTTTATATTCTGATTGTCAGTTCGAGGTAAGTGAATCAAAAGTATGCTAATTGATTTTTATTTAATATTCAAATTCCTTTGTATGATTATTCACAATATTTTCCTTGATCAAGATAACAAGTGCAGGCTAAACATTTCCATTATAATCTGTATAATAATTTATTTACATTGATATAACTACACCTGATATGGGATTTTCGTAAACAACAGTAACAAACGTTGGGGGAAGTTTAGACCCCTACTCATAGCAAAACATGAAAAACCAGTAGACGAACGCGAGTGTACAAATGAGTCATTTTGGAGTTATACCCCACCAAAAATTAAGTAAAATGTTAACAAAAAGTTGTGTAAGTCGAAAATGAAATGAAATCCTTCAGTTTTACGCATCACGTTTATGCCATGTAGACTAAAGCAGGCGATGATGATGAGAATGAATGAAGTGATGGTATGAAGAAAGTGGGAGGAAACGGGAGAACAGCGAGAGAAACACGTACATGGTGGTTGTCCGCTGCAAACCACACTTGGCATGAGCTGAGATCGATCGCGGACCGGCGCACCAGAGGTGAACGCTCTGATACTGAGCCACCGCGAGTGAGTAAGACAGTATTTTAGTTAAACAGAGATTATAATTTAAGACTTAATTATACTTTTAAGCTATGCCTCATTAACCGTATACTATATATTGTTGTCATACTACTGTCATACATGTCAGTTTTGGCTCAGTTTTCCATTTATTACTCAACATTTACAGTGAATGTTTAAAGAAGGAAACATTAACTGGAATTGGAGATTTTAAGATTAGAGGGCAGATCATTAACAAGATCAGGTATGCAGATGATACGGTTATTACCCCATCAGGATTCTGCCGCCTACAGTCGGACATTTGTCCATGCCTACCAGATGCCGCGGTCGGATTGCCGGCGACTTTCCGCGCGATTTTCGACCGCGACGAATAGTTACCTTGCTGAGCAGTCGGCAAACAGCCGGAAATGAGCATTAAATGCGTCGGCGCCGCCGTCGAAAAGACGCCGGCATAAGGAGTCGGCAGAGGGTCGGAAAGAAGCCTTTCCGACTGTTTTGCCGACTCTGACGCTCGGCAACAGTTGGCAAAGAGTCGGCAAAGGGCATTATATTTTACGATTTTCGACCGCTGGCCCCCTCGGCAGAAGGTCGGCAACTTTGAACAAGTCGATCGTCGTGCCACCGTCGACGGCGGCAATCACTCTTTCCGACCGCGACTTCCTGGTATAATTAGAACCGAAGAAGAACTACAGGAGATGATGGACAAAACAGATGACTGGAAAATAATATGGAAAGGAAATTAACATCGAGAAATCGAAAGTCATGGGAATATTCCATGGAAGTGCTCCCTTACGGGTCAGTGTAGAACAAATAGAACTTGAAAAGATAGATTATTTCAAATATTTGATAAGTATATTGACAAGAGACGTTTACTGCACCAAAGAGATCAGGTCAAGAATTACCATAGTTACAGAAGCATTCAACAAGAAAAAAAATCACTCTTAACTAGCAGGCTCAATATTGAACTTAGGAATACGTTGGTCAAGTGCTATATATGAAATACTGGACTGTGATTCAGAGACTTGGACATTACGGAAGTTAGAGAAGAAATATTTAGGGAGCTTCGAAATGTAGTGTTGGAGGGAAGATGAAGAGGACAAAATGGACGGAGAGATTAACAAACGAAGATATTTTCAAACGGATAGGAGAGAAGAAGACGCTTTTTAGCAAGCATTCTCTGTAGGAAGATGAATTGAGTTGGACATATCTTAGGAAGAAATTGTCTTCTTCATACCGCTATAAAAGGAAAGATGGAAGGAAAGCGAGGAATAGGAAGAAGAAGAACACAACTGATCGATGATTTAAAAAGTAGAAGAAAATGTTGGGAATTAAAAGAGGAAACTGAAGATCGAGAAACATGGAAGAAATATTTCCAGACCCAAACCTAAAATTAAAGAAAGAAAAAAAAACACTTCATTAGCCGCAGGACCTGCCAAAAGGCAGAATGTAGCATGGTTCTCGTATAGTATAAGTTTTTAGGTTTACAAACAAATCCTTTTTTCATTCTCTCGAAAACTACGCATGAGAATCCGCAATATGTTTCTTCAGCTTCATTAGTTCTATTGTTTGATCACCTGTTCCCTTCACATCAACAATTCCCCCATTACACATTCTGCTAGTCATAATGATCTTGGTGTTATCTTTGAATCGAAACTCGCCACATCTGACCACATCTCCTCAATACTTAAGAATTCAATGCGCATGTTGGGACTTCTTTATCGATTTACTGAACTACGCACTGTTTCATCCTTAGCAACTTTTTATAAAACTCTAATAGCGCCCAAGATCGAATACTGCTCTCCCTTATGGGCCATGGCTGCACCAACACATCTCTCTAGACTTACTTATATATATATATATATATATATATATATATATATATATATATATATATATATATATTTTTTCAATTCTGCGCTTTCGTATTCCCTCACTTCGAATATTACCTAAGGAGGAACTCTTGCTATATCTTAATATCCAGACTCCGGGAGTACGCAAAAATAACTCTGACCTGAAATTTCTTCATAAAATAGTTAACGGAAACCTGAGATCGGAAACATTACCTCAGGAACTATCCTGACGTGTCCCTCCCCGCATAATCCGAAACACCCACCCTAGGTTGGCAATTATACAGAGGTCTCTTTTTTACAGAATACCGAACTGTTATAATCATTTAACAACTAATGTGGACATTTTTTCGAGCTACCCAGTGTTTGAAAGAACAATTAAACGAATTATGGAAAAATAATATTACTTTTGCACTATTTGTTGACATTGTTTTTGGTGTTGTTGTTGTTGATTTCTTTTTTCTTTCTATTTCCTGTTTGTTAACATTTCCTGTGTAAAATGGCAAAGTTATGCTGTATCTGGGAATATGTTCAATAAATAAATAAATAAATAAATAAATAAATAAATAAATAAATAAATAAATAAATAAATAAATAAATGTGGGTCATGTTTGGATTTTTTCGTTAAATGCAAAAAATACACGTATTGTAGAATTTATTTACTATTCAATACTCATTGGTTTTCACAATTTTACTGAACTTATCTTTTGTGTTTAGGTAATGTTATCATCAATTTTTTTTACCTAATTCTGCCAAACCGTTCCTTTCAAATTTTACACGCAGGTTTATCATTAACGATAGCACAATAATTAAGCAACTCCGACCCAGGATTCACAGGTTAATTACTGCAAAATACACATTTTAAAAGAACTGAAAACAATCACACACTCAAAATGAGTTTATGAATGATTTTTATGAAAGTACTTCTTAATATCAAAACAAAATGATAGTAATAGATTAATAGATTTCATACTAATTGACAAAACATACAAAACGAATATTCTTTGCTTTTGAAGAATAATTTTATCAGGCTGGAAAAATTTAAATCCAACTGCCATCATAAAAGCTTCTTCGTTTAAGCGGTAGTTTTAGAATTAAATTATAATTCTAGTGAAACATTTTTTTTTGGTAAAAAAAAAGAAAGAAAAAAAGAAAGAAAAAAGAAAGTACAACTTGTTAGGACTTACATCTAATAATATTTTTGATTAAAAATGCTTAAATTTAAAATAGTTTATTACACAAAATAATTATACAATAATTACAGAGTACACAGAGAAAAATCCGTTCTCCGGACAGCGGTATATTGTACAAATATACAGTATCCTCTTGCTTACTATATAAATCTGTACGGAGCATACGTTATCCGTATGCTACATAGGCACTGCTCTTAGATGTTACATCATATCGTTGCAGGATGTCTGACATCTAACAGTTTTCCGTATATCACATGCATATACTTATGTTATCTTCGTCAGCTATATGTTATATACGTCCATTTGTATGTGAGATCCTGACCGCCTACATTGTTTCATACGGAAAGTACGTATAGATGGAACACTTATACGGAAAGTATTATAAAAATGCGTTTTCAGTTATACGTCTGCTGTATGTTAAGTCCAAAAACTACAGGAATTACGTACGTATCCTATCTTTTTAAGTACGTCACCTACAATTTTTTTCTCAGTGTATTCAGATATTGCAGAAAATCTCTCAAGTGTTTTGAAGTTTCTAAAACAAGATATCATATATACGAGGATAATTCAGAAAGTAATGTCTCCAAGGTGATATCTTTATTTGTGTTTGACAGATAGCACCGATACAGGTATCGGTGGAAAGCTTGCAATGCCAACTACAAATGATGGTATCATTTATCAACATAGTCTCCATTACGGGCAACACACTTGTGCCAACGCGAAACAAGGTTTTTCATGCCGTTGACGCAGAATTGTAGTGGCTGCTAACGACACCATTGCTGAATTGCTGCTTCTACTTACGTATCACAACTGTAGCGTTGGCCATTAAGTTTGGAGAAGAGCCAAAATTCACAGGGCACAAGATCCGGACTATAGACAGAATGATGCAGAATGTGAACCCAACACTATGCCAGCAGACAGGACAACTTTGAATTTTTTGGCGAAGGAAAGGAACGTGTGGCGGTACTCTATCCATTGACGCTTCGTTTCTGGGTCGTAATGGTGTATCCAAAGCTCGTCGCCGGCGATGAATGTTTCTGGACGCAAACCTTCCGCAGTCAGAAATTCAATGACAGCCTACTGTTTCAACTGGACGTCACCATTGGATATCACGGATTGCTCCATTACTCTGAAATGAGAAGAGATAGGAAGGTGAAACAAGTGACATTCTATAAACTAAACATCAGTGCATTAATAAGAAACAGTTCATAATGTTTGCAGTAGTTTGGCCGAGTACGGACTTGGAAGTATTAATTTCTGAATCACCCTCGTATATAAAGAACAAATTCAAGAATTGAGACTTTTACCTGAGTTTGCATAATTGACTCACTGTTTTCCTTTTTTTTTTTTTTTTTAAATAGGGAAATTTGAGCTCTTGGATTAAATCTAATTGGGAGATGGAGGAAAGTTTTTAAAATTTTGGAAAGTACTGGAGGGTTGACATCCCTCTAAAGGAAAGTTAGCACCCTAGGGTACATATGTCAGTAACTTAGCAGCAAATGAGAGTATCTAAGTTACACGTAGCTTTATGGTCGCTTAGGAGTAAGACGGAAGTGATATCTCAGATTTTGAGTGAAATAAACAAGTGAGTGAGCAATTCTTTCTTATGTTACAGGGCACACCATCTGCAGTGCAGAGGCATATGACGGAAGACCTAGCAGCTCACGTACATTTGGTCACATCAGATTTGCTCATTCAACGAGAGACATTAATTAACCTACAAAAACAATTCGAAGACGAAAGGGAATCCAGGCAACAATATGTAGAAAATGTTAATAGACATCTTATGTCTTTAAATAACACTCTAAAAGAAGAAAACGATGTCCTCAAAACGATGTGTGCTGAACAGCGAAAGGATATTCAAAGGCTACAGTCAATCGTCACAGAGTTAAGGCTTCGATTACAAGAAATCAGTGAGCATTGCCAAGGTGAAGTCAGAGTTGTGCAGGACAACATAAAAGAAGAAATCAGCCTTCGAACGAAAATGGACAATCAATTGAGGCAAGATTTGATGGACCTTAAAGATTCGTTCAATTTTTCACACAACATGAGTACAAAGGCTGTAGGTAAGATCTTGATGATATAAAAATTTTAAGGATTTCGCCTTTTGTTGCCATTTGTCTAAAATAAGGAGATAAGTATGAGCCCTTGGATTTGAACAGTTGTCTGAGAAGTCTACGTACTTGTCTCGAAAAATCTTAAAGGTTCACCGGAAACCAAATATACACAATGAATTTTACTGACCCAAAATTGTCATAAATTATTGAAATGAAATCTTTGAGTTTAACGTCCCACGTTATGCCTGTGAGGCTAAGGAAGACGATGATTAAAGTAAGTGAATGATGATGGTCGAATTGGTAGAATGAGAAAGTGGGAGGACACGGGAGTACCCTGAGAAAACCCACGATCACAATGTTGCCCCACAAACTTACTTGGCCGTGGATCAAATAAGAGACCCAACGCACCAGAAGTAAACATTCTACTACTGAGCTAGCATATTCCCTTTATAAATTATTCCCAATTCTTCAGACTATATGTATATGATGATCACAAGGCGAATGCTGGGATCGTACTCCGCCAATGTTTTCACTATATACCGTGATTCTAGTATGTCCGGGCTGATATGTGATAAATTAAATGCTGCAATATCAAAGCTAGGACAATATACACGTTATCAACCTATTACCGTCATTAGTTGACGACGAAAACCATACTGTATCTATATGAGAGAAACAAAAGTACTGAACCAAGAATGTATGAATGGCGGTTAATTATTAAAGATAAATAAGAGATATCTTATTCGATTAAAGTAATTGTTGGATATTACACTGTAAAAAATGAGGTGTTGAAACAACACAAAATGACTACCACTTTAGCGTGTTTCTTGTGTGTTAATTCAGCACTAAGACATCGCCTTCCGAGCTTATCAGAAATAACTCGTTACTACCTGATAGAATTTGCATTGGTATTTATCATTTAATATGAGCAAAGCTTTGCAAAATATCTTTGGCACTTATGCCAAGTAACGAATAATGTTCTATGTTTTCTGTAATCGGTCACAGTAATATTGTTGTAAACCTGCGAATCGTCTGACAACAATTACATAGGCAACAGTTCTGCCATCTTATGTTCATATATGCTAAGACACAGGAATAACAGATAAAGAAAACAGATGGAAGCACAGCTATCTATGTAACTGCTGTCAGATGATTCACAGGTTTACAACAATATTCTTGTGACCGATTACAGAAAACATAGAGTATTATTAGTTACTTGCTATAAATGCGAAATACGTTTCGCAAAATTTGCTCATACCAAACAATAAAAAACAATGCAAATACTTACAGCCAGTAACGAGGTATTTCTGATATGCTTTGAAGGCGATGTGGCTGGTGTTCGATTGTCTATACATCCCTTAGATCCTCTCCCAATATCCTTCTTCCACCCTTCGTCTTAATATCCCATTCCTAAAAGAGGGCGTACCCTTCTAAGAGGTTGCTAGCTTCCGAGCTAGCATTAAAAAAAAAAATGAATTGACACACAAGTAACACGCTAAAGTGGTAGTCATTTTGTATTGTTTCAACACCTAATTTTTTGCTGTGTACTATTTCTTAATCTAACTACTACAAAAGTATTGATAATAGAAAAGGAATAACTATTTTTATATAAACTAGGGGCGTAACTAGCGAGTACGTGAATGGAGAAACGCCTAAAAGGACACAAATTGGGGGGACGCGAATTTCGTGTTTAACACGGGTAACACACCCTAGTTGCGGGCCTGATCATACTGATGAAACCACACAATATTGTACTGATAGAATTTTAGAGTATTTCTATTTCTCTCTTCAAGTGAGGAAATTAAGCGAATATAATATTGAAGTTGTTTGAATTGTAGAAAATCAACCAAATATAGTGTTTGCTGGATGTGTACGGAGTTTGTGATATTAGACGCGAAACTTTAGCCCATTTCTGTGTTGAGTTGCGAGGTAGACTTCTCACCAGACGTCAAATTCCTTATTTAATTTGCATCAACCTAATACATAGTTACTGATCTGCCCAAGGGCGCCGATTTCTCTGTAAATTTGAGTTGAGTTGATATTGAGTTTAACGTCCCGTTCAGCAGCGAGGCTATATGAAACGTGGACCTACTAACTAACTTCGTTGGGGCTCAATCAGATACAGAAGGCATATATGAGGATTTTAAGACAAATCGCATTCAAATTATGCCAAATATTGTATATCCATTAATACAATAAGGGGGTCAACATTAGCTTTGGGGGGGGGGCCTCCTCGGCCCCCAGGATCGGCGCCCTTGGATCTGCCTCCCTGTTCTACAACTTTAAGTTGGAATAAGGATATACGAGGATAATCTCAAAAGTACACGATCTAACAAAGAAAACACTAAAAGTTTGGTAAAATGAAAAAAAAAAAAAAGTATCTTCATTTCTCAACTTAGTCTCCTACTAGCTCGATACACTATTCTCAGCAATGTTCAACAGCTTTGATACCCTGTTTATAATGAGAACTGTCGAACTACTCAAAATAGCCGTTAACCGCACACTCCACCTCTTCACTGTTTTGAAATCTTTTACCACCGAGCCACTTCTCCAAGGGGGTTAAATCTGACGAATGAGGTGCGATAGGAAGCAATTCCAACTTTAATTCATTGATATGAACTGGTACATTGTCTTCATAAAACAAAACTTTCTTTTTCGTCAAATGTGGCCGTGTTTTCTTGATTTCATCACTCAAACGCTACAATAAGTTCGCATAATACACACAGTTAATTGTTTTTTTTTCTTTTTAAAGATAATCAATGAAATTTATCCCACGCGCATCCCGAGAAACTGACGCCATGACCTTGCCAGTAGATGGAACAGTCTTCATTTTCTTTGGAGACGATTCTCCTTTCAATCAATTGTTTCGACTGTTCCTTCGTCTCAGGTGTGAAATGATGGACCCATGTTTTATCTATGGTTATGAATCGACGTAAAAACTCGGCTTTATTGCTGTGAAACATCGGCAAACACTGAACTGAAACATGTGGCCGCGGTGGCTCAGTGGTAGAAGGTTCACCTCTGGTGCATGGGGTCCCGGTTCGAAACTCTGCTCCGCCAAGTGAACTTTGTGATGGACAAACGCCGTGTGCGTGTTTTTCCTCGGGGTCCTCCCGTTTCCTCCTACTTTCTTCATTCCACCATATAACCATCTCCTGTAGCCTAGCCGGCATAACCGTAGGACGTAAAACTCAAAAATTTCATTTAATTTCATTTTGAATTGAAACATCCTCACGAAGCATTTTCTATTCCGTTGTAAGCAAACGCAACACCCATATCGCGCACGGCTTTCTCATGTCCAAATTTTCAGTCATTATGCAATGTACAGCACTTTTTGAAATGCCTACCCTGTCTGGTAACTCGTGAAATCTCAGCCCATGCTCATCCAATACCATTTTGTGGATTTTCTTCATCGTACTTCGCGCGGTCACCTCATTTAGTTGACCGCACCGATGTTTGTCTTTGTAGCTAGTACAGCCTCGTTTAAACTCCACCACTCAATATTTTACTATTGTAAACGAAGGAACATACTCCTTCAGAGTAGAATCTAGCTCAGCTTTTAATATTGGTTGGACTGAAACCTTTAAATGAAAGTATTATATCACATAACGATGATCCATTATTTCCATGTTTATAAATTTGTTGAGAATGTTCACTATCGATAGCTGCCACAACAAAAATAAACAACGTAGCGTCTTCAAACTTCAAATTTAAGTTTCATAAGGTTGATGCTTTTGACCAGGTCAGATCGAGTACTTCTGGGACTACCCACGTAAATGAAGAGTATTCTTGGAACGTTGAATCCATATCAGAAAACCTTTTTCTATTATCTCTTATCGTTCTCACTGTACTACCTGTCAACAGTTGAACGGAGAGGCAATCGTTACGTAAGATTTATATTTATGCATAATATAACTTGATAGTCTAAAAACCATTTACCTCTTTGTTCCAAACTTATCCATTTTGTTTCAAGGTCAAATTAACAACTTTTAGTTACTCTATACGTTACGCATTTTTGATGAAATGTAGTACATTACCGTCAGTAGTTCTGCTAGAATATTATTCTGCTATAAAGGGCGAATGGAGTTCTATCTCATAATCAGAATTCTATTTACAGGGAAGGGCCCAGACAATTTTCCACTCTCTTCTCTTACTGTAATCTCTCTTCCCAACCAAGGACGCCGATCCTGGGGGCCCGGGCCCCCCACAGCTCATGTGGGCCCCTTTGTATTTTTATAAATATGTATTTTTCTTGTTATATGTATTTTTTTATGAATAACCCCCCCCCCCCCAAAGTTACAGAGAAATCGGCGCCCTTGTTCCCAACCTGGAAAAGTTTTCGGTTCTTCTTAAACTTTTTTTTCAAAACCTCTTTCATCTTTCCTGTATAATATCAATAATTTTTAACTTTTCTTTATTCGATTTATATTTAATTTCTTCTCTATCACTTCTCCAAATAATAAAACATAAAAAGAGGTAGAATGTTTCATGGATACTCCGTCAGGGAATACGGATTTTTTTTTAAAAAAAAAAGAAAAATCAATACATTGCATCAAGGGCGCTCATCAGGGGGCAAGGTGGGGCGCTTGCTCCCCTTTAGAGGAAATTGTGCTTCGGAAGATCGAAAACCCAATAGATATTTTAGAATAGTTACCGCAAAATTTGAGACTACATTTGAAATGTCGCTTATACTTGCTCCCCTTGGAAACCACAACATGGGTGCCCTTGTATTGTATTATATTCTATTTACCATGGTGAAAGAAGACAAAATTTATCTGTTAGAAAATTCAGAAACTTCATAGATTTTTATGTTCTCCCTCTACACGAAAATTGCCAATAAAATACTGCATACAATCATGTAGTCTGTCAGAAAAATGGAGGGTTCAGCAGAAAGATCTTCCGGATTTAAAAGAGAAAATAAAACTGGAAAATACAATAACAATTACATTTCTGTTTATATTGCTACAGAACAACGTTTATCATTTGTCCAATTGATTGTTTTCATGATCCACTCTCCGGGAGCATCCCCCAGGAAGTTTTCAGGCGTGAATATACCGTTAATATTGCCTCATATCTCGGTTCTAATAGCATAATTAGTTTCTTAACTGTGACCTTTGTTTAGAGACGTGAGCTTTTACGTATGGACATTCACAAAGACAAAAGAAATACATAGAGACGTGAGCTTTTACGTATGGACATTCACAGACAAAAGAAATACATAGAGACGTGAGCTTTTACGTGTGGATGTTCACAAAAACAAAAGAAATACATAGAGACGTGAGCTTTTACATGGATATTCATAAAGACCAAAAAAAAAAAATACATAGAGACGTGAGCTTTTACGTGTAGATATTCACAAAGACAAAATAAATACAAAGATAGAAGCCTAATGAGCAAACCAGGTGTGCAATGTTGTCCATGTAGTGAAATGGGACAATCTGGAAATGTTTTTCGTAGAAATGCCGTTTGAAGATTTAGTTTGCTGCTTAGCGACGATGCTTGCCAAACGCCGTGATGTTCTGCGGGTGATTTTTTTTTTTTTTTTTAAATCTTAAAGTTGAACCTGCTTGAAGTTTCTAACCCATCCAATTATCTTATCAGGAACTCTATCGTGACGATCTATTTCAGATGAGTTCGAAAATACCGTAGCATTTCAATCACAAGGGGTTTATTTTAAAGAAAAATACTAAACCTCACTATCAAAAATGTACTATATTCAGCAATCTACATCTTGGCGGCAACTTCGCACAATTTGGCACCATTTGAGCTGCTCAAATGTGATGCTACACTAAGATATTCACGAAACGGACAGTTGAAACAAAGTGATAATCCTGCCGATCTCTGTATAATCTCATTATGATAATTACTATAATTGGAATGAAACATGTGTATTTCATAGAAAATAATTGAATTTGGTTTAATTTCAGGTCACCTTCTGTGGAAAATTGAAGATTTTGCAGTCAAAATGGAGAATTCGAAAATTAACGAGACAGTATTACACAGCCCAGAATTTTATAGTGCACCATTTGGTTACAGGCTTAGGGTAAGCTGTAATTATTTTCAAATCTAAGTTCTAAATATTTCAAAAAAATATCTAATTTGCTTTGTAATCTAACAGCTATTGTGGTTTATAATCGGCTTTATAATATATATTATGTCCAGAACAGCAATGGCACAGTAAATTGTGTACCGTATATTTGGAAAAATAGTTTTTAAAAATATATTACTAAAACCATTTAAAAATAGCTCATCTTAACATCAGTCACAATAATGATCATTCTTGTTAGTATGCCAACGAGACAAGTTATTTCTCGTGTCTCTTGTCGTAAATGTCTTATTAACAATTACCCAACAGTATGGCCTTATTCGTTTCACTCAGCAAAATCCACAAAATTTAGTTTAATAGTAGGACTTTGTTCTTCTTGGACAATTTTCTATACGGCAGCTTTAGCAATTCTGCGCACATTTCATACACAAATATGCCCTTGACAACCTTATAATATGATATACCGTATATTTCTTTTGGGAAATGCGTAATACTTATTTTATTGATAGACTTTTCTGGAACGAACTTTTCAAAAACGGTTCGTAGGATTATGTTCATGATTCATAAATAAATGCTCGTTGACAATATATATATATATATATATATATATATATATATATATATATATATATATATATATATATATATAGAGAGAGAGAGAGAGAGAGAGAGAGAGAGAGAGAGAGAGAAATGAAAGTGACTATGTTTGTGACTTTAATAACTCTTGAACCACCTGACCGATCGCGATCAAATCTTCAACAGAGATGAGGTTTGGTCCTGGGATGGGTTTTATCATTTCATTTTGACAGTGCAATTTAGGGGAGAGGGAGGGAAGATATAACAATTATCGAAAATTACCAATATTAGAGCCGAATCCAAGTTTTTGGGGTCGCTGAGATGAACAGTGACACTTCCGATGCCGTTTAAATCCAAATTCAGCCACGCAAGTTGGGGGAGGAGGGTTATATATATATATAATGAGCGAAAATGACCGATATTAGTGTCGTATCCATTGCTTTTGGGGTCACTGAGACAAACGGTGATACTTTCAATGCCGTTTAAATCCAAATTCAACCCCCATTAGTACTTTTCATGGGGATCGATGATGGTGACATGTAAACATAATTGAAAATGACCGATATTAGAGTCGAATTCATAGTTTTTGGGTTCTCTATGTTGATTGGTGACAGTTTTAGTGCACTTTATGCCAAAAACAAACCGTATTCTTCTCGTGAAAAGAGCGGGTATTCTGCTAGTAGCAATTAAATCGAAACGGCAAAATTAGTAAACACTTGATGATGTGAAACATGAATCGGCTTCTTTTGTTGTATAATATTCAATTCATAATGATTAAATTCTTTTGTTCTTTATTCAGCTGGAAGTTCATTTGAATGGTTTTGGCATGTGGAAGGATCGAAATATGATCGCTTCGTTACAAACTCTTGCTGGGGAATATGATAGTCTATTGGATTGGCCATTTAATCAAGCGGTCACTATCACAATGAAAGACCAGTCAATGTCCAAAGAACAGGTAATTATTATAAGTTGAGAACAAATACAAAACTTATCTATTAATAGAAAAAAAAAGTCTAGTATAATTTAAATGCAAATAAAATGTTACTTATGTATCACAAATAGAGAAGGGTGTTCGCTGTATATCCGATCATTTTCGATTAGGTGCTGTCACCTGGCGTATCGTGCTGGAACTATGGGTTTACTGGCGGGAGCAGTGTTGTTTCTGTCCTTGTAGGTGCGTGAGTATTGGTAGGAAGTGTTATCAAATGGCACCGAAAATCAACCCGTATCGGGTAAGTTACGTCATGACTCCTTTTCTATGCTGAATTTTCGTACGTACGCATTGTGAAACAGTGTCGAGAAAATGGGTTAACACTCGGGGTGAAGACTGCGAAAGCTATTCTAGCCCCGTCACACACAACAGGCTCCCCTTGCGAAACATTCATTCACGAAAACCACGTCTTCACAACTCGCCACCCATGCACTCTGGATGGTCTCTGGAAAGCTTGCAGGAAGGAGCGGGACAGAATTCCCATGCCTGTGCGGCGCCGAAGCTTGCTGCAATGGAAACTGCGATGCTATGTGATGGTCCACAATTTGGGGTGACCAATAGAACATGATCCGTTGTAGCAGAGTTGAATGGTCGGATATAAAGCGAACAACCTTCTGTGCAGAGTGCATTTTGTAACTTTTTCTTTAATAATGAAAATCTAAAGTTTAGTTTCTTAGATTTATAGGGCCTTATGCAGAGTCTTTTTGACGTGTGATTAGTACCATACTAAAGAGTTCGACTAACATTTGTTTCCTGCAGTAGTCAGACATTTAGTATGATGCTAATCATACGTCAAAACGTCTCTGCATAAGGCAGATAGTTTTTAATTGTGGGGTTCACTTGGGAAACGAAGAAGCTCCTCCCCCCTCCAAAAAGTTCAGATTAAATATGTTTAAAAAGATGGATATACTTGAAATCAGTTAATACACAGAAAACTTGCTAGATCAAATTTCATATTCAACGAACTGCATAAGCAAGTTATTAAAACATAGTCGTAATAACTAACTAGCTGTAACTTACAAAATCTGGAGAACCATGCTTCGTTCATGAAACCTTCCCATTGACTTTTATCCTTAGCCAACTACGTAGATCCAGTTTCTACTTTGTATTCCTATTTTTGTGAGATCAATATTTTCCTCCCACCTGGCTTAAGTCTTCCTAATGGTCGTTTTTCAGTTGGATTTTCAGTTAAAATCTTGAAAGCGTTCCTACTTTCATTTATTCTGGCTACATGACATACACACCTGAACCTCCTAAACTTGATGACCCTAACAGTGTTTGGTAAACGGAATAAATTATGCAGTTCCTCGTTATGAAGTGCACAGTGGCTCAGTGGTACAGCGTTCATCTCTAGTGCATGGTGCCCTTGATTTGATCCCAGCTCGTGCCGAGTGAGTTTTGTGGTGAACAAACGCCGTGTGCATGGGTTTCATCAGGGTTCTCCCACTTTCTTCGTTCCATCATTTCATTCATTTCTTATCATGACCGTCTTCTTTAGCCTGACCGGCATAACCGTGTGACTTAAATATTTCATTTCATTTTCCATTTCATTTCGTTATGAAGTATCCGACTTTTCCCATTACCGTTCTTCTTGAATCCAAATATTCGTTTCAGGATTTTATTCTCAAATACTTTCAGTCTGCGTTCTTCTCTCAGATTAAGCGACTATCTTTCGCAATTAGCTTCAAATTTCTCGCCAGAATTCGCGAAGACATATGATTTTGAACGGAATAATAATACGACTTACCTCCTTTCAGTCGACATTTAGTTTCTTCGTGAATATGGTTTTCGTCTCTAAATATATATTTTTAGTATCCACTTTGTCGAAAGTATTATTTGATATTTTGCCGTATCCATAATTTGCAGCATTACGATCCCGACAAACTTCAATGTATTTAGTTTTCTCCGCATTCACTTCTAAACCCATGTCCCTACAAGCTTTTAATGAAACCTCTGCATTTCTTTCAATTGTTCTCCTACCATATATTTTCAGATTTACATCATCAGCATACGCCTTAACCTGATGAAGACCATTCAGCTCTAGACCCTGATTGCTATCTTAGTTTCTTGTTTTAGTGTACTCAAGAACAAAGTTAAATAATAATGGCAACAACACATCTTGTTCGGGCCATTCTCAACACGAAAGCTCATGGATAAATATTTTCCTATACGGAAGTTACTTTGGAATTCATTTAAACTTATCCTATAAATCTGGTTACTTTTTTCGGTATTCCAAATTCTGTAAGAATGTTGTACTACGTTTCTTTCCTAACCGAGTCGTAAGCTTTTCTAAAATCAATAAATAACACTGTTCGACAAAATTCAATATTTTTCTTTTTTCTGGAGTTGCATTACCTAGTTGATTTTCATGTCAACGGTCCACCTAAATGCGAATCCGCAATTTGTTTTGTTCTGTCAGGGATAATTTTGGAAATATTTTGTGATATGTTTTACTATCTGCACTGTAGTAGAAGTTATATTACATCTGGTAGTACAAAATACACTTGACTTATGGTATATGAAATTAATACACAAAACACTATAAACACATATAATCACCATGAAAACAATGCAGGTATGTTGTTTGCTGATTTCAAAGTGAAAATAACTGTGACTGTAATTCAGGGAGTGACTTGTGATAGCCGTATCTATATGTGATATATTTGCAGTACAGTCTCTGGCAATCGTCCAGCAGTAGTCAGCCAGAAGTGAAGGCATCCGCTTCCCTGCATAACGTTTATCTAATGTTTGTATATCCTTATGGAACCTCTCACCATGTTCATCTGAAAAGACACTGTAATTAGCTGGGAAGTAATTCAGATGAGAGTGAATAAGGTATACTTTCACGGACATATTGCACCCTAAGGATTGACACGCGTTGATCATTTCTGTTGCTAAGTGTCTGTAATTGTGTGCCTATTTCTTGCCCAGGAAGTTGCATGTAACGTTCTTGAAACCAATCCATACACGTTTTTCCTTGTCCGTTAATCTGGCTTCGAACACAGGCTCACGTACTAGTTCACGGATTTGTAGACTCACAAACACGCCTTCTTTTATCTTAGCTGGACGATAACTTGGAAAGTTTGGAGAACAGATATTCAAAACCCTTGCCACTTTTGTTCATCGTCTTCACCAACTGTTTAATCAGTCCTGATTTAATATGAAGTGGAGGAATGAGGATATCTTCATGAACAACTAGATTTTGGCGCTGCAAATTTTTTCTCCAACTGTCCACTTCCTTTCAGGCCATCCCTTTCTTATGTAATGGGTATTTCGTTAATGACTATTCCATTCATAAAGAAAGCAAGCATATTTGATTTCGCTTATTGTATTCCCGAAATAATTGCAACAACCTTTAAGTCACAACAAATCTTCCATTTATGTGTATTGTATTGGATGGAAAGTAACATACTGTAAAAGATCATATGATACTTTCCCCATCGAAGCATATGCAACTAGAATTGAAGGAAGGGTATTACAATAATGGAGAAACACTCTTTCATACTAGTCTTGCATGCATCGATGAAGAGTCGCCAGTCCTTTGGGTCGTAGTGCATGGTTACAGCTGCCATTAAACCGTTTATGTTGCTGCAGAAGGACAATTGTTCATCGTAGGTGAAAAAGTGAAGAAATACTCATTCTCTGTGTCTGAAGCTGGTTATATTTGTACCTGGTTGCAGTAGATTGTGTTCCTGCAGCCCTGATGCTAGAAGTTCTGCGTTGTATTTAGATAAACTCAGGTCACGAACTAAGTAATTAAGATGAACTTGATTGTAAATGATTGGAGAACGAGATCTGGAGGACAACTGGCCGCCATTTTGCAATTTTCCGTCGGATCACCGCAAAAATCTACACAGCAAATTTCGTGTTTCTCGCAAGACTATCCTCAAAAGTATGAAAAGTGCGTCCTGTAGCACGGGAGACAGACAAACGAATAAACGTAGATCGGTCGTCCCAGGCGCCTGAATGAGTTCGACATTTATTGCTATAATCCGACAACTATCCCTGATACCCAACTTCTGATGTCATATCCGGATTGAGCACACCAAATTACATAAGACTCACATTTCTAAGTACCAGAAAAAATGTTGTCGAACAGTGTAATTAATGTACCGGGACAATGTATTCCCACTTCTTTCCTAGTATTTGTCGAATAGTAAGTACCTGGTCGACAGGTGATTGATTTCGCCCAAATCCGTACTGGATAATCTCCAACAATTTTATCTGCGTATGAGGTAAATCTTGTTAATAGAATGTTTGAGAGAATTTTATGGGATGTTGATAGGAGAGAAACACCTCGATAATTATTACAATCAGTTTTGTTCTCTTTCTTGTGGATTGGAACAATACTTTATTCCTTCCATTCTTGTGACAATTTCCCCTTGTTCCAGAAAAGGAGAATGAGATTGTGTATCTTGTTCCACAATTTTTCGCCTCCAACTAAAATTAACTCAGTCGGATTTCCGTCTACCCGGAGATATGTGTTTCTTTAATTTCTTTATAGCAATATCTATACTTGTTCGGTTAGGTTCTGGAATATATGGTTCTATTGTGTGCTTTTTACTTTCTCCACGAACATTAGTTTCTGTCTGTGTGTTTCCATCTATTCAAAATGCTATCTGTGTCAATGAGACTTTTAGTGGAAAATGACCAATCTCCTTTTAAGATCAGAAAGTCTGTGAAATAATAGCTATTCCTAAGGTTTATCGCAATAGAACAAGCAACATATTTTGTAAATGGCTAGTGGATAATAGTCTAATCGTGGTCACTTTCCCACTTTATTATTATTAAAGCTGTCACTAGTCGAGATTCAAGCAACGGTGGTTGAAATTGTAATGTAATGTAAAACAATATGCGAAGCATGTTCTTCACCGATTCAGCTTCTGACTGGCGTTTAAAGCGACACTTCCCAGGACTAGTGAAGGGCAGTTTAGTTCTTTTTCTGGAATCAATTCTTCTGAATTCATTACTCCATTCGTTTTCCGGACCAGGGCGAATCCTTTGGTCCCGGTAAGCTGTATGTTTGTTATCTGTTTATTTTTCTAATTTGATTCCTCCAAACAGGATTCGATCCTTCCTCTGAACGAATCCTTTGGTTTCGATGAATTGAATAATTCCAAGTTCCCATTTGGTTCTTCAACATAATAACTCCTTTTAGCCAAACTTGTCAGATCAAGCGATAATTAGTGAGATATGACTAAGAGGAAACCCACATAAAATGGCGAAACGCAAATGAATCAAATCTGTTTATTAGAGATCGCACCCTCCATACCAAACGACAGACTCTGGATTCAAGCATTGTGGAGTAATGACCGTGAAATCGTATCGAGCGCAATCGATGCGCCCGCCAAATATCTTTAAAATGAAATCTTTTTCAGTTATACGTCCTACGGTTATGCCGGCTAGGCTAAAGGAGACATTGATAATGAGAGATGAATGAAGTGGTGGAATAAAGAAAGTGGGAAGAAATGGGAGAATCCCGAGAAAACCAGTGCACATGGTGTTTGTCAACTACAAAGTCCACTTGATGCTAGCTGGGACGAACCAAGGACCCCATGCACCACGGGCGAACGCTCTAAAAGCGCCCGCCAAGTGTGAACTGCGTGACGTAATTCGATTTCTCCAGGTGGCAGCCCCCATTCATCGCCGAATGATTAAGAATTATGACGGAAGCTTAATAAGTGATTGATGTGTACACAAGTGATACAAAGAATTAAAGCAAAACATCACCCTAAACGAGGAGACAAGATAAAGGTGAATATCTGTGGCGGAAGAGACCTTGATGAACATGGGTCATGTGGTTCGTGAAGAGGGTGAAATATTATGGTTTCTGAACTGTCTGATCTTGGAATTTCAGGGAAATCAGCAGCCGTGTGGAGAAATCGATTTACACCATGTAGTTCACACTTGGCGGGCGCTTCGATTGCATTCGATACGATTTCACTCTCATTACTTCATAATAATTGAACACTAGAGTTTGTCTTTTGCAATGGAGAGTGTACGATTTTCCAATGAACGGACTTACTAATTTGCGTTCCGCCATCTCACGTGGTTCTCCTTTGGCGACTTAACGGAGGTTGAAGAGAAAGTCTCTCGTAGATTATGTAAGGAAAAAAATCCCAATGTTCAGAGTGTTCCCAAAGCTAAGGGTGTAAATACTGTTTTAAATAAAAACCTCTGCATTCTGCAATCATTTTATAGCTGTAAGCTGCAATAAAATGTTTTTCACCGGCTGCGTATTTCTACCACATATCAATGCATTAACTGACCCCCTTTATTAACCTAACCGATTCTATAATCCTTTTATACACAACTGTACTGACCTAACTTACCCTTCTATATTTTATCTTCGAACTTAACCTACTGTACTGTACATTACTTTCCTAACGGAGCCTACGCTAGTCTATTAACCTAAAAAAAAGAAAACAACCCTACTCTTCTTTACTGAGCTGCTCTACCTTACTCTACTTTACTGAACTACCCTACTCTCCTAATCTACTCTACTTTACTGCACTTATACTTTTTTGCATACATAATAGTTTTCATTGCACACCAGTTTGCTCGCATATTATTAATCTGTACGGAAGTATTGGAGCATGCGCTAGGAAAATAACAGTGAAGAATCTCTTAGGGAAACATTTGAATTTATTTTTTGATTTGAGGGACTATTGTTAAGTCATCACGATATTAAGTATTGTGTGGCACGTTTTAAATACCTATCAACTAGTACTAGGTATTATTTTACATAATTGTTTTTCATTCAAAGTGTTTTTAGTACATGATTATGCATCAATGCTAAGGAAGACGGTGATGAAATAGTAGTAGACGAACGTGGGAGGAAACGGGAGAACTCTAAAAGAAACACACACACAGTGTTTGCCCACCACAAACTCCATCGGACTGAATTCAAAGTTTTCAGAATGCAACAATGTACTTTATGGGGCAGGTACACTAAAGATTTTAAACCGGGGTGACTTGTATTTTATTATAATTACAGGCCTACTGTATTTTAAGCATTTATTTCTTCCTTATGTTATGTTATTGTAGAGAGTGGACATTTCAAAGACTTTTACCTCGAAGCGAAAAGACGGAAAGGATCAGCCGAAAGAGGACGAAGACAAATTAGTTGGTTATCACCATTTTATCCCTCACAAAACCCTAGAGAGCAGACAATATGTCAAGGATGATGTTCTCTATCTGGAAGTGAGAGTGGAGCAGCGTTAATGTCAGGGTTGTTTACGACTTGTAGCTACTTATCAATACAAAAACGTAAAGCAGCCATTTTCAAACGGTGTGCTCCTGTACACTATTCGCAGTGTTGTGACGGTATCCCTGGTATGTTGGGAATAAGTTAGTACATTGGAAGTTATAAATAGTACTGTAGAGATCCTACCACGGAATAATTATTTCTCATGTTCTAAAATAACATTTTCTATGCTTGAATTGTATTTCTTCTGTACACTATAATGTTTTTTTATGGTCAAAAGTACGAAGTAATTTGGCATAAGTATACAAAAAAAAGTTTAATTTTCAAAGTGTAACGTAAGATTTTAAATTACAATGTTAGTGCGCCAAAAACTGAAAAATTGTTAAAAACGTTGACGTAAAGTTTCAGTTACATACAGTATTATAATGAAAAATATCCTATAATTAAATACTTATAAGGTACAGTTACGGGCGTCAGAAATATCAAAACAATAAATATTTACTTGACATAAGTTTTAGTTGCATGTATGATACCATAAGTATTAGGATGGTCTAGACCAGTGGTGTCCAATTACAATGGACCTGAGGGCCATAACCATCTTTACTAGTAAGGTGGAGGGCCGCAGATGATAATAATAATAATAATAATAATAATAATAATAATAATAATTATTATTATTATTATTATTATTATAATTATAATTATTATTATTATTATTATTACATTACAAAAGAAAAATGTAAAAAATGTATTTGAAATATTACATACCTATTCAATGTGACAAATGAGGATGACTAGCAGCGTTTATAAGGGCTCGGATATCTACATCCATTTCTGTTGTTGGGAATCGAAGAAGATGTAAAAGAGAAGGATCTCCAAGGCAGCTTCTGAAGCGATTCTTCACAATTTTCCTTGTGGAAAATGCACTTTCACACAAGTAAGTACTACCAAACATTGACACTATTTTCCGACCAAACTCACAAAAGTTAGGGAAACGTTCGTTAGAAAGTAGCCTGAAAAAATCTACTCCTTTCTCTGTCCTTGTCTGAAAGAATGGATCAGCCTGAAGATCACAAAGTTCGAGCTGTAAGTTTGGAGGTTGTTCTTCGATGTCCGTTGTCAATGGATTTGTAAATAATGCTATGTCGTTTTACAGTTTGTCAAAATCTGAGAATCTTGCACTAAATTCATTCATGATACTTTCGATGTCTCTACAGAACTCAGAAAAATCAAATGCTTCTTTTTCAAAATCTAATGTCAGACGATTGCAACTTGGAAAGTGTGCTAAATTATTTTTCCCTAAAGCAGAATGGAAAAGCTTCAGTTTGTTCCGGAATCCATTGATATGCCCCATTAGATCAGAAACTAATTGACCTTTTCCCTGTAGTTTTTTGTTCAGTTCATTTAGATGCCCTGTAATATCTGTCAGAAATGCCAAATGTCGAAGAAAGTCAGCACTTCGAAGCTCCTCTTCTAGGCATGTGTTGTCTGATGGAACGAATTGGTTAAGAAAATTAGGGATTTCTTTCCTCAGTTCAAAAAATCTTTTAAGACAATTTCCTGCACTTAACCACCTAACGTGATTGTAAAGAAGTAGGTCTCCATATTCTGATTTCACGTCCTCTAAAAATTGACGAAACTGGCGATGTAAAAGAGCTCTATTACCACCCCTTATTATGTTGATAGTTTTGACAATCTTTTTGAGGACTTCGTCTTGCTTTAATGATTTGCCACAAAGGACTTCTTGATGAATAACACAATGAAATGCAGGGCAATTTATACCATTTTCTCTCAAAAGGTCTACTAGTCCAGACTTCTCCCCTACCATCGTTGGTGCACCATCTGTTACAATTGATTTACATTTTTCAAAACCACCAAATTTTTCTACAAAATTTTTAATTGCTTCATAAATATCCCTTCCCTTTGCGGTACCGCGAAGAGGACACACGTTTAACAACTCCTCTTTACTCGAAAAATCTTCCTGTGTTGTCCGTATAAAAATCAGAAGCTGACTTCTGTCTGATCGGTACTTTCATCAAGGCACAAAGAGAAGAAACGCCACTTCTCGATTTCGTTTGAAATGTTTTTTTCCACTTGGTCACCCATTTCTAATACTCTTCTCTGTACAGTCTGATGAGAAAGCAATACAGATTCGAAGTGATTCGCTAGTTTTGTGTCACCAAAAGCCTTTGCCATTTCTATCGCGCATATCTTCATTATAATTCCGTCACTGAAAGGCTTTCTGGCTTTAGCAAGCTCCAGAGAAACTGCATATGAAGCATGCATCGCACAGGTTTGAATTGTATTTACTTTACTAAACATACCTGTTTGATGCTTCATTTTTTTTCTTCAAATCTTCGTCAACACTTTTCGAGCCTCACCTTTGTGTTTATTGAATTTATTTTCATGCACAGTTGAATAATGTCCCTTCACATTGTATTCTTTAGGCACAGACACAACCTGCATGCATATTAAACATTGCAACTTTCCCATGTGATTTGTTATGAAATAGTCATTTTCCCAAAGCTCCTGATATACTCGATTTTCATTTTCTATTTTACGTTTTCTTCCACTCATTTCTCCAATGCAACAAATTCAAAACAAAACAAACACTTGCACAATGAACACTTCACTTCAATAGTCAATCAATCTGTGAAATGACGAGTGCTAGAAACCCGAAGACTACTTAAAAAAAGAGAAAGAATTAAAATAAAGAATAAAAACGGATACAGTTCCAAAACTTCAAACGTTATAGGACAGACTGCAGTATTGTTGTCACTACAAGCATCACACCACACGGTAAATTGAGCTCTGCCCTTTCCTGAACTGAAAACATGACAAGAGGGGGTGGTAAAGTTTTGCTTGACGTTCAACAATGCCACCTTCGTTTCACTCTAAAATCAGTTTGTGTGTGTGTGTGTTTATGACAGGAAGTGATGTATTCCTTGCGCGCTATGGTTCCTAGGCAGAGTTCGAGGAAGAAAGGGTCTGCTCAGGGCTGTCAACCGTACCATAATTATGGTACGCATACCATAATTTCAGGTCCTGTACCATGTACCATAGTACTTTCATTATGGTACGCAAAAGTACCATAATCCAGGAGACGCGACGGTCTTTTTGCTTCACTTAAATATTGGAAAATCGGAAGAATATTGAATGTTTGTATTTTTTTCCACATAGAATATAAAGTTATAAATATGACACTGGTTTCACTTTCTTTGTATTCTCTGTCTCCACCTTCTGAAGTACGGTACCATAAACATATACTATCCCGGAATGGCTTTATTGCCCTGTTTACCAAAAGGACAACTTTGCTCCACTTTAGAACGCAGTGACTGGGGTGGTTTTCTTTTCGGAAAACAGTTATTGGCAGATGAGGATTCTGTCTGTCCTTTAATACTTGCCTCTGCGCCGCATCGGAAACTGAGAAGGAAAAAAAAATGCAATTGCAAGGGTACCACTGTATTGTATTTGATTTTTTAAAAAATAACTTTTCTCATGTATTACAGACCTCAATAGTGATACGGAGGAGTTTTTAGGAAACTCCTTTAGTATGTAATTTTTGTAGTGCAGATTTATCGATGTAAATATAGATTTATTTATACACACGAGTTCTGAGCATTACTGGCATCTAAGGCCTTAAGCCCATCGTGTATTAGAGATAACGAATCTCGGCGATCACACTATTCGGGTATGGGGAAGGAAAAAGCGACCTGAGACCTATATGTTAGGTGCCATCTCGTCATTCGTGAGTTTGAATTACGAGAAACCAGGAAAAAAAAAAACAATTGTTACGCATCTTTACGACCGAGTGTCCCAACCAGAAATCAAACGCGGGCTGCTCGCACCAAAGGCGAAGACTTTAGCAATTACGGTACGCGGGGCCACGTAGTGCATGGAGCCATTCCATTTTGTGCGTGTCAGGGGCGGATACAGGACGGACTTCTGGGGGGAGGTGGGTTGTAATGCTGCTACTTAGAGCTACTTTTAAGAGCGCCAAACTCTGGGATGGGTTTTATTTTTATATAAAAAAAGAAAGTTTGCTCTTCTGGGGGGCGATGGCCCCCTGGATCCGCCCCTGGTGCGTGTTAATGTTATCCATTTTTTTAAAGTATAGTACGTGCTTGTTTTATTGGAGTTTCATTCCTTACAACACAGAGACATGTAATGTTGAATCTGAGCAAGGTTTGGGGCTGTCTCTAAAAGGTGCAGTGAAAGAGCTGTCTCGTCTAGAAAAAAATGCTGTTTTTACTGGAAGAGTTTTGTTCATCTCGTAAATCATCACGAAAATTCTATCTTCCCTTGTCTCGTGGGCAAAACTAGGTGCATAAATTTAATCGGGCCCGAAACCACATGAAATTCCATCTGAAATCAGACTGAGGTTTCAAGCATCTAAGGTAGTAACAGAGATCCTCTGCATATATATCACCGAACGAGCGTAGGTAACTGATAAGCGGGGCTTTGCAATTGGGAGATCCTGGGTTCAAATCTCGAAGCCGACTATTTTGACTGAGGTTTCCCATGGTTTCCTCACTCTCACCATGTGAATGCTGGACTGGTACCTTTAAATAGGGCTATATAGGCCCTGGCTGACTTGCTTCCAAATTTTCCTTCCTTAGTTATTGATAGGATTTGAGTGTAAAATATCCCTTCAGTTGCTGCCTCTGAAAACTTGGTTATAAATAAATATTAAGTGGAAAAGCAATCCTAAATGAGAGAGGTTAGTTTGCTCAAAACGACTGTTATTCTGTGCATGAGAAAAGAATTTGACGTCCTGAAATGCATTACAAATAAAGTTGTACAACTTTTAAATTTTATGAGGAGTTAACGTTTCTGTGAAGCCACAAAAATTCTGTGAGCATTTTAGCGTTTTCTTTTTAGGTTTCTCATAATGTAGCGTGATAAAACTGATAGTCTTGTATGTAATGAATCTAGTGCTCCTTCCGTACAAGACGGTGTAACACTATATATGAAACATTAGCCACTAATTTTCTTCCTTGCATTTGACCTTGAATAAAGTGATTTGAACTATATCTCGAATTCTGTCAATGAGTATTTTAGTTATCCTAATTTTACTGCACAATGTAGTCTAGCACATCATAAGCTTGAGACAATTTATTTCGTTCAGATGTTATTGTACCAATACGCAAGAGAAACGACGTTCATGCTATTGTCACATACTGCTATTATTATTACTATTAATAATAATAATAATAATAATAATAATAATAATAATAATAATAATAATAATAATAATAATAATAATAATAATAATAATAATAATAGAGCTCGAAACAAGTAGCTCTCCAATTTACAAATAAACAAATGGGGGGTATAAAATTAATTACTGTATATCACGCTTGATTTTTGGAGCGTACCATAATACCCTAGAAAATACCATAATTTTGACCATCATGCACAATAATTACCAACTACTTAGTTGGCAGCCCTGTGCTTTACAAAGCTAGACCAGAGGTATTGGTTTGGTTTGGTTTATTGAAGTAATCGTTCCTTCAGCAACGATGCCTTGCTTGTAGTTGCATTACCGACTTCAGTGTTGCCGTGGATGCCCGTGTCGTTTTGTTGTACAGAATCGCTAAATGGATGCATTATTTCGAAAGAAGACTGCAAAAATTAAAAGTATGAATAAATATAAATGAAAATATTATCATTAATAACAATTGTAAATCGTGAGAGCTATGCGGGCCGCAGAAAATGGTTTGGCGGGCCGCCATTTGAACAGCTCTGGTCTAGACATACGTTGCACAGTTAATGTGTCAATTTCGTACATATATAGTTCATTAGAAATACCTAAGAAATATTTAATAATAGAACATGATATAATATTTCAGTTGCGTATACCATAAACGTTAAACTATCCAAGTATTTGCTTCCTGTAGTGTTCCAGTTACTTGTCTTGTATCATGAACGTTAACATGCTAAAGATGTTTTAGAATCACATTGCTTCAGTTGTGTGCCAAATACGTATATTTAACAGCTTAAGAAATATTTATTTAAATGGTGGTTTTCAGCTATACATATTAGAAAACGTGAAAATATGTTAGAAATGCTTACAGAACAGATGCAGCCTACTTTCTATCAACCACACGTTAGAACATACTACGTACAACGTTTAAATATAGTACCAAATTATCAGAGGAAGTATGTAACTTCAATTTCAAAAGCTAGAGCACACACTTGGATTATCTTCTCTAATACCTTAACACTTAACTGTAGATTATTTTAATTATTGACCAATAGTAGGTTCTATTAATAAATTATAATTATTGTTTTAGAGATTTTTACGTAATTACATTACTTACTAATAAGTGAGTGATGTTTCCATACACATCTTGAAGAGAGAAGCATAAGGTGAGTAAATTCACAATTAGCTGCAACTACCGTCACCTATTTGCGAGCAAATTTATTAACAGTCGCATTGCAGTTTTTTTTTTCGCAGTTTGTGAAAAAATTGCCATACATATATATATTGATCACACCGGCTTTGCCCTCACCCAGCGTTCAACTGTTCTCTATGTTTCAGAACAAGTCTCTCAACTAGGACAATTCAGCCGACAGAAAATCTTCTCCACGTACATTTGCCTGTTAATCATTTTAACATGAGCCCTGGCATTATCGTTTTGGGAGTACCAGTGATTCATACCTTAATACCTCCCGGTGTTCGAAAAATGTCACAACAGGACTATGCAGTCATTATGTCATAATGATCTGATTCATATTTTATTAGAAGAAGCCACCCTATGTGGAATCCATCACAGTGTTTCCCACAAGACGAGGAGAAATATCTTTCAAATTCCAGACGAGATTAGAAACATGACAATTCCCGTCTCATTTTCGAGACGAGACAAGTAAATTTCACGAGGCTTGTGGACAACACTAGTTCAGCCAAATCTTAGTCCTCAAACATTGTTTTAGTGTTACATGATTCATAGTATTGTAGGGGGCCCGAATATGGCCCACCTTAACTTCGTTCAATTTTTTTCATAAAAAAACTATTTCTTCGTGCGAATTGACTGAGCTATCAAGTTGGGTGATTATTTGGACAGTTGGGTGGGATTAGTTGGGTGACAAATTAGAATAAGTAGTCTGATTCAGAGAAATGAAGTATGAAACTTAAAAAAAGTTACAAGTGGGCCATATTGTGAACAAATATGGTCCACAGGAGGATATTCTCAACATGGCTCGCTATGAAAAACAAGAATATTATGTTAATACATTTGTGAAGTGCAAGAAAGTGCTATTAAAATGCAAAACAAGTGTGAGGTGTAAGAAATAGTAACTATTGAATTAAAAGGGTACAGAGGAAAAATGACAAAATCCAAAAGATGCAAAATCGATCCAAAAGATATTGGGAATACTCCATGCCTTTATGGTGTTAGTATCAGAATATCAATGTTTATATAAAAAATATGAGTACCGGAATATAGGGTGTCTTAAATCCTGAAAGTAACATGAACTCAAAACGGAGGAAAACTACAAGTGCTGACCAAAAAGGCCCATCATGGCCATATTGCGCTGTACATGACCTCTTCACTTCTGTGGTTACTTGCTACTTACACAATGCAATACATTGCATCACACATATTTTATGCTTACGTTTGAACACATAGCAACACTATCCAAGCATAACACTGATTAGGCTCTTAACAATAGACACTAAAACAATACATTACTCATTTTTCTAAAATAACAAGAGGATATTTTTTTCTTCCAGTTGACACTATATCAGGAGCTACTGCCGATCATTCTACTCGGAAACAACTGAGTCGCACAAATATGTTTTCACTTGTCACGAGAGTATAGTTCATATTGCCATCTAGTAGCACCAACGTAAATCTGCAGAGACATGGTGGGAGGGCCATATTGGGGACCGGGCCATAATCGGTACACGTATCTTACAAAAACTATATATGTTGACTAAGTGATTGTACGAATGCAATGAAGGGCATTTATCAAAGTAAAAAGGTATGAAATTCAGTACACAACATACTCCAATAATAAATACGGTTTAAATGTTGTTAAATCACACTCTTCGTGAACTTCTCATTACGCTCCAGGATTCCGATAACTTCTGGAGGAAATTAAGAAAAAGATCAGGGCATTTTGTACATAAATTTATAAAGTGAGACGAGATTTCTTGAAATCAAAATGAGACGAGATTTCTACAAAACTTTTCGTCTCGTTCTCGTCTTTTGTACAATACTTTTCACCATCACCGTATTTCATGATTGACACCAGGCACTCTTATCCGATATGTAGAGCTAACAACACCCGTCCATCTTCCATTCCGTAAGATAAACTCCTAATTAACTTGAGGAGATTAAGCTTTGCCACTATCTCTCAGCTCGGCTAGCAGCCTTAAAGTCGAACCCAAAAGCAATTATTTGTATTGAAACCCCACGAGTCCTGACCTATATGTCACTTACATGTCCCAGACTGTGAGTCTGTGGTTACTGTTACTGAAATACATTGAAGTTACATACCTCACTGAAATGATCCTCTTCTTGTCATAGGGTTACTCAATTACTTCGTAATTAGAGAACTAATTTGGTGTAATATCATCAGTGCAATTGAATAGACATGGAGACAATCCATGTAACCAAAGTTCAAAATAAACCTTCGTGTTATAATGGTGAAAAAATAATTGCTATTGAGTAAAAAACTAATTGTATACAATATTTTGGGTCTAGTGTGAAATATTTATGTTCCTAACTTATTTTATTTATTGTATTAAGCATAATATCGATTGTGAATATTTTGTAAATAAGTTCCAATAAAAGAATTTTTATGTGAATAATACCTACAACTTCTTTTCTTTATGTAAAACTTGGTATTACAATGTGTTTATAAGCATTTTTTCACATAAAAGACAATAGTAAAACCTTAAAACCTTTTCATCATTCCTGACAAGTGATATAATTTACAACAAAGAACCCAAAGCGAATTACCAAAACACATGAAGAAAAAGGAAAAAAAAAATATACTGTAACATAGTCAAGGTGAAATTTGCAAGCTCAGGTAAGAAAAATTATTTTAAAAAGACTATAGTCATTCAGTAACTTCGTTGAAAACTCAGAATATTGTACTTACGTAAAACCACGGTAAGTAAAATTAGATATTTTAATGTACGTTCAATCAAACATGAAGATGAAGGATTTAGACAAACTAAAGGAAATATTGCTGCATTTAGTGCCGTGCCATGTGTGTGTGGGGGGAGCGGGGCGACGGCCACGGGCGCCAAAGTAAGGGGCGCAAAATTCTTGAGAAAAGAAAGAAAAGAAAAGAATGAAAGAAAAAAGAGAGAGGAAAACTTATTTGGAATATTTTGGATCAACTTTAGATAATGTTACTCATGTTAGAAAAATGCATGTGCACAAGTCAAAAAATAATAAAAAGTGCTCAAAATCAAGGAAAAGCAGAGTTTATTTTTGAAAATTTTCTTAACGCTTCGCGCCAACAATGGTGACGCTTTGCAACTGGTCTGTCGACCTCACTCGTATGTATGGGGACGCAATCGTATTTTCTCACCCCGGGCGATGACTTTTCACGGACCGGCACTGGCTACATTGATTCTGTTTCTTAATGTTTAGGAGAGTTAAAGAATGTCGACTATATCATTAAGCTAGGTAATAGCTCATTTAAATTCAAATAAACTCTAGGATCTTTACGCGAAACTTAAGGCATGTACCGAATTAAATCTGTCATTTTGAAATTAATGGAGTACTTTTATTACGCATTGTACAAGTTTATGTTTTACATGTATTGATAGCACGTACATTAACTTAGAAATTGATATACTTTTCATTGTTTTATGTTGCAGGGTACAGATACAGCAATGAATGAAAGAGATCGCCGTCAACGAGTCGTCGACAAATGGCTCCAAAATCCTTGTCGCCCGTGGAGTTTGATTGCGAAGGACCTGAAAATGCCGCGCAGAACTGTCCAAACCGTACTGACACAGTACATTACAACTCAGTCGATTGAACGACAACCACACAATCGAAATGCTTACGGCCCACGTGACCCTCGGCTTCACAAAAGATCGTGAGTGTCATAAAGAAGAATCCTAGTGCTTGGGTCAGGGATATTTCCATTAATTGCAATACAAGTGTTAGCATGGTACAGAGATCGAAGCAACGCGAAGGTATGAGGACATACAAAAAATAGAAGGTGCCAAGAATTTCAGAAAATCAGCGCACCATCATCACATCATGTGCTCGCAAACTCTATGACTACTTCGGACGCGAAAATCGCCACATCATTATGGACGACGAAACCTACGTCAAGGCCGACTTTTCAGCGCTTCCTGGTCAACAATTCTATACTGTCTTACCTGGACAGCATCTCCCAGGATCCGAAACAACAGTCGCAGTGCAGGAATTGGACGAGAAATATCTTGTGTGGCAGGCGATCTGCGAGTGCGGAGAAAGGAGTTCAGTGTTTGTCACGAACGGTACGGTGAACGCACAAGTCTATGTCCAAGAGTGCTTACAGAAGCGACTGCTGCCACTAATTCCAAAGCACGATGTCTGCACTATATTCTGGCCTGATCCTGCCCGAGCCCACTACGCCAAAGTGACGGTAGAGTTCATGAAAAACAACGGGATCGAATTTATCAAAAAAGACATGAACCCATCTAACGTCCCGCAGTACCGGTCTATCGAGCGTTATTGAGCGCAAGTGAAAGGCGTTTTGAGGAAGACAGGTGAGGCTACGAAAACCATTCAGAAGTTTCAGCGAAAGTGGATTACTGCTGTTAAGACGTTCAATAAAGTGTCTGTCGAAATCCTCATGAAGGAAATCCGCAAAAAGCTGTGCCATGAACTCTTTGCAGTGTTTCTTTGAGCATACTTTAAGTTAATGTACTTGCTCTCAATAAATGTAAAACAGAAACTTGCACAATGCGTAATAAAGGTACTACACCAATTTAAAAAGGGCAGATTTAATTCGGTACATGCCTTATGAATGAAGTAGTCAGTAATCTATGTTGATATTTCAAGTAGTCCATGGTAAAGAATTCAATAAACAACTTTTTTGTAAGACTAGCTTGCAAGCTAGCAATTTCTTAGAGGGATAAGCCCTGTTTGAAGACGTATATTGAGAGTGGGTCTAAGATAGGGTACACTTTCAATCTGTATGACAATTTATTTCATCATTCATTTGAAAATAGGATATGTGCAGAACAAAATATAAGAATTCAAAGGAAAGCCTTAGAGAACGTTGTCTATTTAAATAGCACAAACAAAAACAAGAATGTGGTCACAAAAGACCATATTGTTATCCTAAACCTGATTAAAGTTTCTAAAAATTCTAAACATTCTCTAGTCTGAGTATTCTCATCAATTTTCAAGAATTTACCGAATACCAAGCAGGAGTGTACAAATCTTTGCAATATGATAGAGGTGAGCGTGTCTGATATGCAAGATCGCCAGAATAAATTTCTTCGATTAGTACGCAACAGAACAGAATTGCTCAGAATAAGTTTTATTGAATAAGGCTTATTTTCATGGACTTGGTTCCAACCTGCTTGCTAGTGACAGCGCATCCGTTTAGCGGAATAGGTACATAATCTGAGCACGGAAGATATTGCTACAGTACAACATCTGCAATTACGGTGTACTTGGCTCCTATGTTACCATGTTCCTTTTCTTTAATGCTTACATATCCCAGTACATGATAATGTCATGATGGCATTCTGTTTTGATGGTATTTCAACAGAATTCTTACACGAGGGAGTGTTTACTAAACACATTCTCCAGGCTTTTAATAACGCTTTGAGAGTCGGTGCAAATATAAACACACGACAGCATAGCGTTGAAGTACGGACGTATGCTGTTTAGCATATAACAACAACCTAAGATCAAGCATTGACCTTTGACAACAGCAATTATGGAAGACCACAAACCTGTAGCAAAAAAAGAGATGGCTACACAATAACACTTTCATCGGTGTGAATGTGAACGTACCGTGGGCGAACAGCTTGAGCACATACTGTATAGCGGTGGTAAAGCAGAGGGAAGTTGCATGCTACTACCTCCACAGGAGAGGAAAGTTTCAGAGATAGTCGGAAACACAATGCATGAGGGCTGCATAATCTCCGAGAAGTATCCCACTACGATACGCTAAGGAAGATTCTTTTGCTTCTACATAAAGGCTAGTAACAGGACTAGTGCGGAAAGCAACAACAGCAAAAACTTAGATGATACCTAGGTTATAAATGTATCAAGCTGTTTCAGCAAAGAGGAATGAGCAGTTGAATAACCATACAACCATAGTCTAATTTGGATGAAATTAGACTACGGTATAATCGTAACAGAACGTTAAAATCAACACCCGAAATATTTTGTGAAAGAACATGAAGCAAATTCAGAGCTCGTAGAGAAGAGTACTTAAGATTATTAATAAATGATTCAAACGTTAAGCGGAGATCAAACATTAACTCCAGAAATCAGACTGTGCCAGGAAATGAGAGACGAGTACCATCGAGATCAACTGAGATTAGCAAGTCACGTTCGTTGGCGGCAGAAGCATACAGACTGTCTTCTAAGCGGGAAACTGAACCAAGCAAACAAGATGTCTTAAATTAAGTTGAAGCTGTCGTGTAATACCATGAAAATACCTAAAGTGACAATAAATAACAAGATGGTCAGTGTAGAAAACATCAAACACAGAAGCCTGCGATAGCAAACAGCGTGACACTGGGAATACAATCTTGAGGAACACCATTTTCCTTCAGGAATCGCTTTGAAAGGTTTGAACCCACATTCATAATTAAATATCGTTCATCCAGAAAGCTTTTTATACATCCTGCATCTCAACAGCTAGAAAAAAATGAGCGATCTGATATTAAATTACGCATAATCATAGAAATAATATTACAATATTTTTCATAATCCAGAGGAGAGAAGATCGAAAACAAATCAAATACAGAATGGTAGAAGTTTAATGACGCGAGCAGTTGTTCCTCTTTTAATGTTAAGACTTCGAAACTATGCTACCCGCAAGTGTTGGAAGTCTTATACAACGGCTTTGTCTGTCTATCTGACAGTCGACAGGTACCAGAGCCAGGGACGTAAAATAAGGGCCCCGCAGACCCCGCATTGCGGGGGGATCTCAAGCCATAAGGGAGCCCCAAATTGTGAAGTGGGACATAAAGAAGGGGCCCCACTCCGCGCTGTCTGCGGGTAGGCCCCCAACCCTTTAGTTACGTCACTGATCAAAGCTAAAACTGTAAGAGATATTGAGATGTGATTCTTTTGTAATAGATTAATCGTCCCAAGGATGAGTTCCATCTCTTTCGATAACTTTCTATTCAAAACAGAAGTGGTTCAAATTAGCCATTTCCAGTTTCAATGTTTATTGCCAAAGAACAAAAATGACAATAGATAGCGCGAAGCGGTTTCCAATGTATCCACACAACATAACATGACTATCCCGGACACTATCAAAGCCAAAAGTGGTTCAAATTTACTATTACTTCAAGTTTCTATGTTGATTTGTACAGAGGAAAAATTGTAAGATATATCGAGATGCCCCAAGAGCATCTGCCCCGAGATGCCCTGCAATCGATTCATTGTCCCAAGAATGTGCTTAATCTTCCTAATTAACCCTCTCTTCAAATGAGTCGTTCAAATTAGCCATTTTTGGTTTCAACTCTTATCGTTATAGAACAAAAATGGAAGTAGATAACGACAAACGGTTTTCTACGATAGATTCAGTGTCTCAACAGAGCATATCACCACCACCCGCAACAGTCTATTAAAACCGAAAGTGGTTGAAACTTACTAGTAATTCCGGTTTCAATATTGATTTCCGTGGAGCAAAAAATGGTGAGAGATATCGAGATGCATTTTTTTTTCAATCGATTCAGCTTCCCAAGAGTAGGTTCTATCTCCTCCTTTATCCATCTATTCAATCCGGAAGTTGCTCAAATAAACAATTTCAACCTTTATCGCCATAGGAATAAAACAGTAAGGCACAACGAGTAATAGCTTTTTGATATGGATTCAGTATCAGAGAAACAGGTTCTATCTTTGATCTTATTAATCTATTGCAACCACTAATTATAGAGATTCTACTCTTCAGGTTTAAGTATTGAATTCATATAGTTTGGAAGTCTACCTTAGTCTCAGACTCTGAAACGGAACTCATTTGTTTACAGTACCAAACTTGCTAAGCGTAAGTATCGGAAGTCTTATTAGTGTTCATCCCGGCGAAATTAAAATACCGCTAATTTTACAGTAATTATGTGATATCTTCAAATAGATAAAAAAAAATCGAAATGTGGAACAAGAATGCCCTAGACAATATTATTTTACATGAGATACCGTTATCACGACTCACTTATCTGCTTTCGATTTCGAGCCATTTTGAAAATCGGCATTTATTTTCGCGTTTCTAACCAGCTGAAAACGGAAAGCCACTAGGTGACTTGTAATAACAGTACCTCACGCAAAATAATATTGTCTAGGGCGCTCTTGTTCCATATTTCAATTATCTTTTATCTATTTGAAGATATCACATAATTACTGTAAAATTAGCGGTATTTTAATTTCGCCGGGATGAAGACTCTTATAGAATGGTAAAGTTCATCTGTCCGTCTGTCTGTCGACAGATATCAGAGCAGAAAAGTTACGACATACCGAGAAGCGCTATTTGTAATCGATTCAATGTACACTAGCCCTCTATTGAAACTGGAAATACTAATTTTCGGTTTCAAGTTTGATTGCCATACAACAAAAACGGTAACAGATAACGTCAAACTCTTTTTTTTTAAATCGATTTCAGCATCTGAAGAAACAATGTTATCTTTCACTCGTGTATCTCTCCGATTTCAAATATCTATAAATCAAAAAAGTGTAAGTGATCAATCGGATTTTTTTTACCCCCGCATCGATTGAGTGTCTTAATAATAAGTTTCATCTATTGCATCTACTGTCTAGTCAAACCGGAAATGTTAGAAATTAACTATTTCCAGTTTCAATGTTGATCAGATAGCAAAAACGGTAAAAGATAGTGAGTATTTTTTTTTCTTTTTTGAATTCAGCGTCCGAGGAACAGGTTCTATCTTTGATCTTATCTCTCTATTGCAACCAGAAGTTAATATATGTAATAGTTCAGTTACAGCATTGGATTTGGATGTCCATACTTTGGAAGTCCACTCTGAAACGAAATTCACTTGTTTAGACTTTCAAACTATGCTGAGCGTTACGTATGGGAAGGCTTAAGAACGGTTATATCCGTTTATCTGTCGATTGGCATCACGCAAAGACGCTAACAGGTAAAAAGAAACGGTTCTCGGATTCGATTCAGAGTCCTAAGAATAGGTTCCATCTCTTCCATTTTTAACCCTCTATTCAAACTGGAAGCAGTAGAAACGGTCCATTTCCGGTTTCAACATTGGTCACAATAAAACAGAAAAACGGTAAGAGATAATAAGGAGAAGTAGTTTTTGAAATCGATTAAGCGTTTACAAGAATATAGATTCTATTTCCATCCTTGTATTTATACTACAACCGAAAGTGGTAGAAAGAAGTACACTTTTACTTCCGGTTTCATTATTGATCAACATAGAGCAACAACGGTAAAAGAGAGCGAGAAATGATTATTTGATGTAAATTCTTCGTTCCAAGAATAAGTTTCGTGTTGATCTTTATCCCTCGATGCAAACCATAATTGGTGAAAAACTATGATGTTTGGTTTCAACACTGATTCATATATTGAAAAAACACTGTAATAGATAGCAATAAGTACTTTCTTAATAAGGAATCAATATCTCATGAATACACTTGATCTTCTAACTTCTTTTCCTCTATTGATACCGGAAGTGGTAGAAGTCTACTACCTCTTCCGGTTCCAATATTCTTTTCAATAGAGAGATAACGATAACAGGAGGCAGTTATTCACTCAAATTCATACGTTATCTGTCTTATCATCACGGGAAAGTAGAAGAATCGTTTTGAAACGAAATTTCAAACATAATTAGTACTTGGATTAGTCCGGGATTTTGTCAAGTTACTTGCATTACAATGTGTAAAACCAAGAAGATGAAAAGGAAGTTTAAAATGTATACCAAAAATAGAATATGTCATGAGCCCTTCATGTTAGGAAGAGGAAACTTGGTATATAAAGTTCTTATTAAGTCTCCCAGCGTTTTTGGAAATTTCGCTTCTAAAATGGCGGAACAATTTCTATAATATTTTGTCAATGTATAAAAACAACCCAAATACATCTTTCAAACATTTTCCATAAACATAGTCTTTTCATGCGAACTAGGGATGCGCACGAGTCGAGTCGAGACAGAATTTTCCCTGAGAAAATTCGAGTCGAGACACAGCTCTTCCAATAGAAAAATATACGTTTTTCGAGTCGAGACATCACTTTTACAGCACATTTTCGAGACGAGACAGCCTTAAATCTTGTCTCGTGCGCATCCCTAACGCGAACAACGTGCATTTCAGCTAATTACTTAATATTGTCAACAAGCATCTACAAGTTTAATTAAAGGACCAGTTACTTGTTGTTTATTCATGGAGAAATGCCAATTCCTTTCTGTACTGTGTTATTCTGGTAAGTTATTTTTGAAGTCACGTGCATATTTCAAAATGCATCATAATTTCAACGAGGTCTTACCAAAGTCTTTAGAAGAAGATAAATAATATTCTTGACACAAATGAAAATATAAAGGCAAGATAGATAAGATAATCACTTTTGAACTAAAAAAGAAAAAAAAAAACATTAATTCTCTTTAAATACGATCAATCATATGAAGTTTATCTTAAGTTTAGAATAAGCAATGTCAAAGAAGTCTTGAACAAAAGTCGAGAGCAAAAGGACGTTATTGCAACAGAATAATTGAAGGATAAATTCCAATCGAAACTACTCGACGAAAATGTTATACTTGAATCCCCTACGTATATAGCCGAATACTTAACGTTATGATCCGGGATTTGTTGTTCGGTACAGTCACAGAATTTTCAGCCTTGATCAGCCCCGTAACTTGGAACTTTTCCTGGGGAAGAAAGTGTTAATATTTGAGTCCCCGTAGATAAATATGAAGTTGGGCCTCTTAGGAAAATATGAAATATGAAATGTGTTAAAAACTCAATAAACATTTTTTATTATTTCTAGAAGCCCCAGCTGGCGTTTCACTGGAATGGGGCCAAACTACATTTATGCTTCATTTTAGTGGAATATGTTTTGCTCAATAGTGAGGTAGCAACAGCACTTTAAATTATTTTCAGATCTCTTGGAAATGGTATGGTTGGCCAATTCCATACCTCACTAGTTAAATTGAAAGTGGCAATAAAAGCCTTAAGAAACATATATTGTATTTGAGTCCCTGTCTTATATTGAAATGGAACCTAATCATATTTTCGTTTCATTTAATAGTTTTTTTTTTTTTAAATTGTTTCTTTGTTTCTGGGATCTGGCAAAATTATTCCATGCTTTATTTTATATTCATGTTCGTATCGTAATACATGGAGTAACAAAGTTTTATCTTGAAGTGTACCCCCTTTGAACGATGGGGAGCTTAAATGAGAGGGCCAGTTGCCACTCCTACTGCCCCTCACAAGTTATGGCACTGGTTTTTAATCCGGTTTCATGAAGCAATCCGGAAGCCATCTCTACCAGAAATGAAGAGGAAGGAAAATTCGATCTAGTAAACCAGATTTTAATGTTGGCGTTAGGATCTAATGCGCTGACTACGGCTCACCTATCAGCGGCGCAAATCTGTCTTCAGCATTGGGGGGGGGGGGCGAGTAAGACAATTTCTTTTCTTTTCTTTCTTTTTGTTAAACGATGCTCAAAATATTTGTGAAGTTGAAAAACAATCCTGTGGAGGATCAGGGAGCAAAGTTGTCTTCATCATTGGGAGGCGGGCAGATTTCAGGCTCATCCTGGGGGAACATCAATTTCATCTCACTTTCCTTTGTGGCAATCGGACACAAATCACACTTCCCCCCCCAAAAAAAAACACACTTCAAATCGGATTACTGAGGAGAGATAGTCCCCTCAGTTCCAAGATTGGAGGAGACATGCTCTCTCACCCAGTCTTGGGAAGAAACGTAATGCAAGTAACGCGTTACTTTTTAAGTAACGTTTCCTAGTAACGCATTACTTTTTTCCAAAGTAACTGTAACGGTAACGCGTTACAAATTTTTAAGTAACGTACCTAGTTTGCGTTACTTTTTTCGCGTTACATTTCGGATGAGTAATTACAATATATGTTTATTTTTCTTCAGAAACAAATGTTTCTTTCCTGTAAATGAATTTCTCAGAATGAAACAATCGAGCACGAACTACGTATGTCAGTGACCGACAGTCACAGACACACGGAGAAACAGATAAGTTCGTAGTACCACTTGCTGTTTTTGGAAGATGAGGACAGCTTTAGGGAAATCACGTGTACTGATTACAAGCACCTGGAAGATTTCGTCGTAGATTTTGACAGCTCCAAGATGGAGAACGAAAACATTTTACCGTTCGAACATTTGAAAGAATACTTTTTTTCTTAAGAGCTGAGGATGATGGTGGGCAGAATTTAAAAGTAAAGTGTGTGAAGTGCCCCGGCAGAAAATATTTATCAACAACTAGGGTGCCATAATTAACGATTTACAGTAAGGGGTTAATATGAATAAACTGTGTTCTGATGAGCAGGCCTACTTTATTGCTAAAAAAATAGTTTGCTGATGGTATGTAATATTGGAGTTCTTTCAGATCAGTTTGCTTATCCTAGAGTCCTGTTGATGATAGAGTTTGAAACTAGCCTTAAAAAGCATGTATCGATTTTAGAGTTACTGACAAGTTTTGATTCACTCCCAGTTCATGTGTTCTCATTTGATTAGTTGTAGTGTAATGTTTTTCTATATTCTGTATTTTTAATTTACGTAACAACATTGTTATTATTATATAAATAGTTTAGCACAATAATAATATAATAAGCAACCATTTTTCTAACGCATAGGGATGAGCACGAGTCAAGCTAAACTTGACTCGACTCGAATTCAAGTCGAGTTTCGAATCAAGTCAAAGGTAATATCCTCGAGTCGAGTTCTGGGCCGTTTCAGTTTTTCGCGTCGAGTTTCGAGTCCAGTCGAGTTTGATAAATGGCTTGTCTTTTTAACTCGTCTTGAAATTATGGCCTGATTACACTGGAAAACGAAAGCCATGAGAAATGTAAGCTAAACAGTAATATGGAATACTTTTAGTGTTGCTCACGAGAGGGGGCACCGCTTGCATCTCGTCTCGTCCCGATAACGAGACCACAAGAGATTTTTTATAACAAGCACAGCTCGGCTCGGCTCAACTGAGAAGATGGCTCGAGCCGGCTCACTTGGAGTGAACCATCGGCTCGAGCAGGCTTGGTAGGGATGAGCCATCTGCTCGGTTCGGCTCAATTGAGCCGAAGGCTCTAGCCGAGTCGGTTGGGTGAGCTGTTGGCTCGGCTCACTTCTCGGTTCGGGTCGATAGTGAATGAGCTGTGAGCCGAGCTGCTCGAGTCGTTGACAATTCTAAACCCGGCCGAGCAGTTTTGAACATATTTGGCCAGTGCCCTATAACTTTTAACAGTGTTTGGCTCGAGCCCGAATACTCAACCTAGACCCTCAACCCAAATTCAGAAGCTAGTGAACAATGTCCTTGACTCCTAGACTTCACGACTACCGAGGTTGGCAATCAACTAGTGTTTTAGTATTCAAATACAAACCGCCTATCTTTCATGTTTATATACAGTATTATTATTATCAGGGACGTACGCAGGAATTTATTTCGGGAGGGGTCCAAAGCTTTTCGGGGGATCCAAACACCATTTCAGGCTAAATTATATTAAAAATTGTAAAATTACCCCTAAAATTAGACTAAATTTAAAAATAAATCCGGATTTCGGGGGGGGGTCCAAACCCCCAGGACCCACCCCCTGCGTACGTCCCTGATTATTATTATTATTATTATTATTATTATTAATAATAATAATAATAATAATAAATATAAGTTGTAGTAGTAGTAGTATCATTGATAATAATTATACTGTCTATGTAATATACTGTGTATGTAATATACCGGATTTGGCTCGACTCGACTCGAAACTCGACCCCAATTCGAGTCGAGTTGGAGGAAATTTTTCGAGCAAAGTTCTCAGGTCGAGCTCAAAGATGTCTGTTTCTAGTGGAATCGAGTTTCAAAGAAAACTTGCTCGAACTCGCTTGTGTCTATCCCTACGAATAACGCAGTATGGCATTTTATCAATGTTACATTATATGAAAATGTTCATATATCAAGTAAAAATTTGTCCTTGCATTTACATAAAGCGATTCAGAACATGCAATAATAATAATAATAATAATAATAATAATAATAATAATAATAATAATAATAATAATAATAGCGGTAGTAATAGTAGTACGGAAAATTGAAGTCATAATTTTTTTCATATTTTTAAAGTTCGGACCTAAAAGTAACGCGTTTCGAAGTAAAGTAACAGTTACTTTTTTGTTGCAAGTAACACGTTAGTAAAGTAACTTGTAACGCGTTACATTTTTACAAGTAACTTACCCAACACTGCTCTCACCCCCGGGATTTGCGCCAGTGCACCTAGTTGAATCTCAATTATCTACTAGGCCATATCTCTTCATGGGGTGTGTAACACCAGCAAGTTTTAATTATTATACCCTATATACATTGCATTCACCATTTATATTGATACGCCCTTGTAACTTTTAAACTAACTGACCAAGAACGGTGAAATTTTGTACCATGCAAATATCGGAAGGGGGGGCATTATTTGGTATATTCTTTAATACCACAAGATTGACAATGCTACCAATCCAATATAAGGTTGATTTTTTTCAAAAGACATTAGGTCACATTTACAATTTACATTGAAAATGAAAATTTACATCACATTTATTAAGTGTTGCAAACTAAGGACGCTACACTATCACGAACTTTGAAAAACAATCAAAATTTGGAGGGTTCTAAACCAGTAATAACACAAAGTGAGATTCTGTAGTTAAATTAGTATATTAATGACGTAATTAAAATTGTATATCAACAAAATTAATTAATTTGAAGTTTTCGCAAGAATTCAGCTCATTTCCGTCACACAAAAACGTACGTATTAAGAATTTTTAATTGCTATTTTTGCGTTCAGGAGAGGCTATTTACTTAAAATGAAAATCTGTCTTGAATTTATCTTAAGTCAAAACGGTATAAACTGACATAACACTTGACGTTGACGTTTCTACATGACGTTGTTGGCGTCTATATGGCTTTTCAGTGAACATCATCATGAATCGTTTCAATAGTGTTTATTTCTGTCCATGTGGAAGACAAAAAATACAATTCGTTGACTAATGTTCTAGTCATTTATTCTACGTACGTATTTCTCAAATTCTTCTTTGGCCTACAGAGGATAATTTTGGGAAGCAGAACTCAATAAGTTAAATAATGAAGTAGCTCGGCAGCCAGATAATTTTAAGTTCAAGTTATCTCGATATAGGTTCTGATGTCTGGTTGTCTATACTCAGCTTTCTTCTTAAGCTGGTAGCTATGACTGAGCAGCTATGTGTGGTTCAGGGGTTGGGAAAGCGATCACGTAGTTCTTGTAATGTCGTTCAGATGTCATACGTGTAAGTCGCTTCAACCGACCTCTAGTGAACATCGCTGGAACTAGCTTCTCGGAAAAAAGTCAAGTGTTTCCACCCTTATATACAAAAAGAAGTCATATTCTATTACAGTATCTCAAACTTGTTGTTACTGCGACCCACATTAAATAATAAAAGTACTCTGTGGCCCACCTACATTTATTCAAATACACATAAACATTCTTTCTCAATAACTGTATCATATGAAATTGTACGCATACGTAAAGACAGTTAAAGTGTTTCCATAGAAAGATAACACAGAGCTAACACTACCTTACCCCGTGACAGATTTTGACTTACCCACTCTCTACCCTAACCCAGTATCTCTACTGACTGTACAACAGGGCCTGGCTCTGAGTAAACACTTAAACTTTACCTCATTAACAAACGCTTCCAATTTTTATTTCCTGAGTAGTATTTCACAACATATGTTTCTGCATCAAAATAAAATTTTTATAATTAAAAGGAAGAACTTCTTGCGACCCACCAAAAAAAAAAAAAAAAAAAAAACGGCCCGAGACAAACCAATGGGTCGCGACCCACACTTTGAGAAACACTGTTCTATTATAATAAAATAAACATGTGTTCAATCATAATTTATAAATGGTTTTTACCGATTGTGGTCATTCTTCGCGCTACATATGGTCTTTGTCAGGGCGCTAGAAACGCAAGGAAACACGGACCGGAGAGGTCCTCATATTAAAAGTCAGCACCATCACGTAAAAACAATCAGGCCTATTTTTAAACATTTTTAGTATAAAGTTAGAATTTTACGTCGGAAAAAGTTTGCAGATAAATATTTATCTCAACATTTGTTTCTTGTAACTGCCCTTAGTTCTTCACTCTGGTCTTGATATATATATATACACAATAAAGTAATAACTTTTGAACTTGTGATACTAAATCTAATTATCAATTCAGTGACTGATAAAACTTCTTATCGCCTGACTATTAAGACGTAATATGGGTACAACATATTATAATAAGAAAGAACTAGATCTACAGATAACGAACTTACCTATTTAATATAAACTTATTAATTGAATGATCGTATTAGAGGTTACCTTGGCATAATTAGTTTTGAATGACGTTTACATATTAGATTTGCATCACTAGCAGTGACTATGTCGAGGAGCAGAAGGGAGTGGAAAATCCCCTATGTTTTATCTGTCCCTACAGTTGCTCTACAGATTTGAAAAGGTTTCAAAATTACATAGGATTATTTGCTTTGATAGATAAAAAGTAGCTTCTAACGAAAAAGAATTAAGAGTAAATCGAAAAGAAAAAAATCTTTTTCCTTTTACTTCGAAATCGGAAAATCTGGGTTCGAAAAATTTCTTTTGGAATGATGTCAAAATTGCAACTTGATAATAAGATCTGCGCCCATTGCGATCAACGAGGAAAGTGCACTGTCTTTATTTGAAGACTCCAGTCATAAATGCAATCAACTGGAAGTGTCAAAATACAGGGTGTGCATAAGTTATCTCTACAATCTTAAGATTTTGTTCCAAGCATATACGCAGTGGTAGATATATAGAAATTAGTCACATGGTAACAGTTCATCACTTAATAAACATAAATATGGGGACCATTGGTTGAACGAAGGACATCAAGGTGAAATGTGGTTTCCTGAGATGTCCGCTGTAGCATACCCTTACCAATGGTGGTAATGGTCAGTAGAAACGTACTTTTCTTGGACACACAATGTTCGTCACATAGCCTGAGCTCCCTCGTGGCTAAACGGTTAGTATATGCAGTTTTGGTGTGGAAGACCCAGGTTCGATTCCCGGAGGGAGCTCTTGTGGTTCGGATTCCAGGTTAAGCTGTAGGCCCACATCTTATATAGCATCGCAGCTGAAAAGGAGGCAAAACTCAAATATCAAAACAGATCAAATGTTTCACATAACCCCACAGAAATAAATTTAAGTGCGTTATGTCTAGTGAATGAGATAGCTAGGGAGTTGGGCCATCCCGTCTAATTCACCGACTGGGAAATGTTTCATCCAGGAACTCACGAACATGTATGCCCCAATGGGGTGATGCACCATCGTGTTGAAATTCAGTCAGTTGTAGTGTCATATACTCAATCAAAAATTCAAGATTCTCTGAGTTACTGTGATACTCATTTTAATTCACTTTTTGCTTCGTCCAAAACTGAGCCTGTCTCCATGAATTTCTTGTGCAATTCGAGAGTTGATGAACGTACCGGTAATGGTTGTTGTTTCCCGTGGATTTTTATGAAATTTCACTAAGTCTATGTGTCCGATTTTGCTTCAATGACCCACCCACACATTGTGCTTTCTTTTTGGGAGTAGAATTTTCAAATGTGGCGCTCTCTTTCTTTACAATTACCTGAAACACACAAATTGACTATTAACACAGACTTTAAAACTAAGTACAATTGGAATCATACATCTCATCAATAGTATTTTTGAGGAATTTTTAATTAGATATAGCAACATTAATAATAGAATACCAATTTCTCTCACATTTTTTCTTGGCTTTCAACAGGCAAAATGGTCGAAACCCCGAGCTAATGCGCAATTACATATTTTAGTATGTTTAAAATAAGAACTATTTTCGCATTTTTAACAGGCTGACTGCCAAGGCATTATCGTGGGCATTGCCCCCGAGGCCACAATACTTTTTTTTTTTTTTTTTTTACATTATCAGTTTCGTTTTACCCCGCAATTTCAAAAAGTGCAGACTTTGGTGATATATCACGTAATTATGCCACAGTACCATCTTTGATACTCATGGCAACCGAGATAAAAATTTGCTCTTTTCCTATGAGTACCAAATTTGTACTCGGGCATAATTACGTCATCAACTTGCATATCCAGCCAAAGAATGAATCCCCAGGGAGGAACAAGGGGGAATTTGTCCCTCTCATATGGAAATGAAAATACTGCTGATTTTATGCAATTTTCCTTTCGATGTGAAGAATCTGTACAATGGTTTATACTTTACAGTTTTTTGTCCTCTTGATAAAAATCTACGGATGCCCATAAATCGAAGTCTAAATTCTGGTGAGTACTGAGTACCAGATTTTCCAAATTTCAGTCTTTGGTTTATGGGCGCCTGTAGATTTTTATCCAGGTGGACAAAATACAGTAAAGTACGCACTATTTTACAGAATCTTCACATTAAAAGGCAAATTGCATAAAATCAGTAGTATTTTTCATTTCCATATGAGAGGAACAAATTCCCCCTTGCCCCTCTGTGGTGATTCATTCTTTGGCTGGATATGCAAGTCGATGACGTAATTATGCCCAAGTACCAAAGATGGTACTCGGGCATAATTACGTCATCAACTTGCATGTCTCACCAAAATCCGCATTTTTTACAATTGTGGAGTAAAATAAAACTGTACATGTAGAAATCCAGTAATATACGGACAGAAAACTCTTATATCTATAATGCAATATCTTTCATAAAAACAAAGATATTTGAACGTTAAAGCTACCCTTTTAAAGCGTGATTTTTACACTGTCCAAATACAGGATAACATATATGAAAATTTAGTACCGATATAGGTCCACGTGAAAGAAAAGAAAACAAGTTGCGAGTACCAAATTTGGTACTCACGGCAACTGTGGCAAGTAGTGTGAGTACCATTATTGGTACTCATTGCAGTCAACCTGTTAACCTTATTATACAGGGTGTCCAGTATAGAATGCAACCCGGAGTTTGGGATAGTAGAACTTTTGAACCTGAAGTGATACACAAATAATGGTTATACCAAAATGAAGCCTTGTTCATGCATATATTTTTAAACTAGGAAGCAAAGATTGAAGTACACTAGGAATCACACAGTGTTGCCAGATGTAACCGAAGGTGTAAATCTTTTTTCTTTTTTGCAAAACATGTAAATTGACTTATAACTCATACGTATGGATGTTCTGTCGTTAATTTTCAGTTTGTTTAGTTGGAGTGGCTTGGAAACTATGGAGTAGAGAAAAGAATGTTTCATTTCCACCGATAACTAATCGGATGAGGCCTCTGTAAGGGGAAACTAGGGAAATCGTAGTTTTCATAAATTAACACTCTGAATTGGCAACTTTGCTGATGTTTCAGTGCATCAAAAGGTGTGTTAAGGATCTGTCTACATTATGCAATTCCTGAAAACAATGAAAAACAAACTTCGAAATTATCATGATAAAACGTTTACTTACATGCACCCGGCAACACTGCTACTATCAGAAATGAGTTACCAGCTCTAAAGCGGATGCTGGGAGTGTGACCTGCTTTGATTCAAACACTGGTTCACACATTTCATCAGGTTGGCAGCAACTTTACCAAGATTAGAAGTGTTAATGTTCTTAATGGCACTGCGAATGTTCGTTTCCAGGTCTTGAATAGTTCGAGAATTGTTCTTGTATACCTCTTGCTTTAAATAGCCTCATAGAAATGAATAGCAGTGTTACTGGGTGCATGTAAGTAAAAATTTTGTCATGATAATTTCAAAGTTCCTTTTTCATTGCTTTCAGGAATTGCATAATGTAGACAGATCCTTAACACACCTTTTGATGCACTGAAACATCAGCAAAGTTGCCAATTCAGAGTGTTAATTTATGAAAACTACGATTTCCCTAGTCCCCCCTTACAGAGGCTTCATCCGATTAGTTATCGATGAAATTGAAAAAAAAAAATTTTTTTCTCTACTCCATAGTTTCCAAGCCACTCCAACTAAACAAACTGAAAACTAACGACAGAACATCCATACGTATGAGTTATAAGTCAATTCACATGTTTTGCAAAAAAAGAAAAAAGATTTACACCTTCGGTTACATCTGACAACACTGTGTGATTCTTAGTGTACTTCAATCTTTGCTTCCTAGTTTAAAAATATATGCATGAACAAGGCTTCATTTTGGTATAACCATTATTTTTGTATCACTTCAGGTTCAAAAGTTCTACTATCCCAAACTTCGGGTTGCATTCTATATTGGACACCCTGTATATCGTATATGAACAGGGAGGCATCAGCGTCAAATGCATTTTCAATTTCACCGAAGATTATGCATTAATCCAGCTTTTGAATTCTTGGGTCCAAGCTCTCAGGCATTTTATGAAATTGCTAGTAACTTCGTACCTCTGAGTAATTCTCTCAATCCTCTCATCACTGTGTAGGTCTATATCGTTTCTTTCTTTTGATCCCTTTTAAGTTAAGTTTGATTCTCATGTATACTACATTCGTTCTTTCTACTTAAAACTTGAGTAAGGAAATCAAATTTAGAACCTTCAGACAGAGTGCGCTAGCAATGCATAGTAGATAGAAACTGTCGGATTTGGGCTGACTTATGAAGTCAGAACATGTGACGAATCAGGTGTCTATGGTCTATATGCCGGTTCATAGAAAAAAAGGTTCTTCTATGAACCCTTTTTCTAAGCTACTTTTTGGTGGTAACTTTCTCTTGTTCCTGACTGGTTGATTTTAGTCACGTGATCTTCGAATCAGAACCAGATCTTCTTTGGTCTTGAAAAATGGTGAGAGGTAGAGTAAATCTGACATCAAAATTGATTCGTAGAACTGTGCAGGGATTTATTTGTAGCCAGGGAAGCCTGGGAATTTCCCCCCTTCTAAGTTTTGGTTTCCTTGTTTCTAGATTTAATTCTATCTTCCCAGCCTGGGAAGATATTTTCCACCTTTCTTAGGCTATACAATCTGTTTTAAAGTACAATAATTCAACTCAATATTTTAGTAACAATTCTTTACTTTTTTAGTATGTTTATTGTCGTGAGCTATGCTGGTCTTGCTTATAGAATTGTTTCCCGAAGAAAAATCTTGCAGCTGATACCAATGATTAGCAACTTAAAAAGAACATAAGGAAATGGATATTAGACTATATTTTAATAAAAGAAAAGCTCCTGACGATTAAAGGGCAAGCAATTCCGGTACACAAAGTAAGAAAGTAAGAAGCTTTCGTGTTATTTGTGAATGAAATTCGTGTTAAAAAGACAACTGTGATATTTAGAACTGCCTGTTTATTGGGCAAAATCGTCTCTTGTTTACCGTGCATTTTATTAAATAGTAAGAAATAAATGGAATGAACCTCGAACAAGTTCTCTACTCTAATGTTACGTGTTCAAATATTATTGACTTTGTAGCTCAGAAATGAACGAAAAATGACCCAGTATCTTGCGAATTCCGATGAATCCTTCGTGCTAATAATGGACGAATCCTCCACTGTGTCTCATAAATCTGATTTCATTGTGTATATCCGTACTGTAGTTAATCAGGTGTGTAGCAATATATTTTTAGGTTTATTTGAATTATATAGGTAACAACAGGCAGAGGGGTTTGTAATTCCATAGTTAAAATATGTGAAAGTATGAATCTTTCCAAAATGATATTACGGGAAAGACTTATAGTAGTTTGTATTGTTTGCCCAAATAACATGCAAGGCGAAATAAACGGTGCTGTTTCTTTACTCCAGAGAGAATTAGACACCAATTTATTCGTGTTTCACTGCATGAGTCATAATCTGGGACTGGTTGTTCATAACGTTGTAAATACGATTTCAGATATGGTTCATTTTCAAAGCCTTGTAGAGCGATTGCACAGTGTTTAATCAATGTCCCCCGAAGAACAGGAGAGAAATCGAATTAATATCAGGAGAACTAAGGATTCGGTTCTATAATATTACCGAAGTTTTTGATATACGGTGGTTAGGCTCTTCATACCGTTCAGTAGAAGCATTGCGGAAGTCCTACCCTGCGCTAGTGGAACACTTTCGAGAAGCTTCTACAAATTTGCAGAGAAGCTTTCAGCAGCGTGCAATATTTTCAGATCTGTACGTAAAACTCACTAAGTGGAACGTTGTTTATGAAATGTCCATGATCCGAGATGCGCTGGAACCTCTACATATCCTTAGCCTGTTTCTACAAGAAAGTCTGCATTCCTTGTACAGGTAATAAGCAAAATTGAAAAACTGTAAATGTTCTGGAAGCGTTGAAAGAAAATGGCGGCGTGTCCATGGAGCAATTACGTCAGTTTGAAGAAACTGGTCAGTTTTGTGAAGTCTCACTGGCAAAACCCTTAGACAATTCTCTTGTGAAGTACCAGAAAATAAGATTGCAAAGGTCTAACAGATAACATACGCTCGAAACATTCAGTGGGGCCGAGGTTGTGCTACAATCCAATTGTCGAGAAGAATTGTCTGCAAGAAAGCTAAACGGCGACAAAGAAGTAATGCAAATTTCAAAAAGAAAAGAAAAGAAAAAATAAAAATTAGAAATAAAAGAATTAAAATTTTCCTCTGATGATTCAGCCAAAATTCTGCAGGAATTTGGAGAGCATAAGATGAAACCTAATATTGGCCCAAATCTACAAAATCTTAACATGGAAATCAGTGTTCTTCCAGTTTCTTCTGCAGAGTGTGAGAGAGGCTTTTCCAGCTAAAACTTCCAACATACTGATACTAGAAACCATTTATCTGTAAAAACCCTCGAATTTATTATTTTCATAAACGTTAATGGACCAGATATTACCTCGTTCAATGCAGAAAAGTATGCCATCAGCTGGATAAAAAATGGACATCAACTTGGAAAAAGACGGTATCCGATGTAAAACAACCTCGTATTGCTACACTATTCTACGTATTGCTAAAGTGAGGTACGGTGTGAAAGTATTGTTAATTTCTAAAGACAGTGTTAGATATCATGCCGTAAGTCATGATTCAGCTTAGCCCTGTCTTTGTTCAATTCTGGATTCATTTTAATACCAGTATATTTTGTTGTCCAAAAGTTTACTTTTAGCAGAACATTGATAGGTGCACACACCCCTGAATCTAATTTTATTAAGTACAAGGAGCAAAATGATACTAAAACTTACTTATGATAATGAGGAATGACATTTAGTAGCGTCTTTCTCCTTCTATTTATTAAAATTAGGCTCAAGTATATGTACACCTATCACTGTTCTGCCCAAAGTAAACTCTTACCTTTTGTTGTATTTATTGTTCGGGCTGGGAATTTAGTCTTTAAGGACCAAATTAGAACAGACTAAAGAATTACTTGTCGTAGCAAAACCTTTTTACGTAGGAGTGTGATACTTGCTATGACAAGGTGTGCAGGTTGCAATGCAACTATAATATAGGGCTTTTAGTGGATGCTCTACACTTGCCCTCAGCAGTAGGACAAAAAGTAGTAAGGTAACTAACGCATGCAATCTAATCTACCTAACCAAATCTTATCTAACGTACCTATCCGTATTTATCATAAAATTGTTTTTAAAAAAGTTTAAAAAATGATGAACTTGGAGGTCTCCTATCAAACTAGTACCATAATTTCAAAGTAGGTAGGTTTAAAAATATAGTTGTCCCAACCCCACTTTAAAGTTGTTCTGTTATACGGAACACAATCTTGCATAAACATTCCCCCCTTCTACAAAATCCACAAATAAATCACTGGAACTGTGTACAGGTCCGGCGCGAGGGGGTGTCGAGCCGTACCACCGCCCAGGGAGGTAAGTCTGAGGGGCGGCAAAATTGGAAAAAGAAAAGAATACAGGAGTGGCAAAATTTAAGAAAGAAAATAATAAAGGGCCGGCATGTGAAAGTATTGCCCAGGGCGGCAAAACTTCTAGCACCGGCCCTGACTGTGTAGGACACCGTTGCGCACCGCATAGGGTATACATCTAACATGATGTTTCATAAACCAGATGAAGGTCTCCTTTATTTTATTATTTCATCCTTCTACAGAATTATTATTCCTGTGTCTCCGCTGGTAACAAGTCCATATATCCACAAAAATACCTTCTCTTTCCAAGTCATTGATGTAGAAAATAACCCAACGTTCTTCTAACTCCCTATCAGCCGAAGTTTCACCATGGTTGAATAACCAGCCTTCATTCACGATCCCTGGCTTTAAAAAACTAGAGCTGCACATATTTCAATTGTCAACTATATGTAATCACTATCAACGGCACCCACTTTCCAAAATTTATGTGGGTGCGTATCAATGGCGGGACGTGTGTATGTTTTCAGGGAAATCTCAATATTTGATTTATTTCTTTTTAGTTACAATATTTTATGAGTACTGTCATAAAGGGCTGTGCTGGAAAAAGTAAAATATACCAGTACTATAAGGATAAGTTGGGGCTCTCCTAGCTCAGTTGATAATACGGCTGACTTAAACGAAACGGGTTCAAACGCGGGTCCAAACTAAAAATCCTGTGGGTGCGCCGCACCCACAAGATTATTTGTTTGGGTGCCGGAGCCACAGAGCACCCACGTAGTCGGCGCGCATGATCACTATTATCAGGGCCCAGATTTGTATGTGCTAAAAACTTAATTTATTTTTATGTGCTAAAAAATTTTAAAAAATGCTAAAAATTATAAAAAAAAATTAACAAAGTAACAAGGAAAACTATGAGAAAACGCCCAACATAAGAAAAATAAATATTGTTGCTCACCAATGGCTCATATTCATCAGATGTCGAAATTCCATGGGCATTGTAGTGAATAACTTACGTCTTTTCCAAGTTGTCCATTGAAAAGCCATGCCTATTGTCACGGAATAATGCCCTTATATTAAGAAAAGGAACGTTCTACATCACACGATGTTAACCTCGCATATTTGAAAAGAGACACATCAAGAATACACACACCATCAATTTCACTTGTGTTTTGGCCTTCCAACACGTCAGATATTTTACATAGGGTTTTATAGCCAATGTTTTTCTCAAACTAATCCTTAATTTTTTTTCTTACGACTTCAGCTTTTGAAGCACAAAGAACATTCAGCTTTCTTTCAACTCACTGTACTTCTTTAACCGAAGTACTCAATAAATCTACTGTAGTTTCCACATCCTTTATAGAGTGAGTCAACAAACCGAAATTGGCAAATATGAAAGCCAAGTTACATTTCAAGCCACTGTCACTTACTAGATTCTGAACAATTTCAATGGATGAAGCATCTCTAGTAGTAGAAAATGGATCGATCTGGCTCAGACCTGGGCCAGCGTTGAACAACTCACAAGCCCCTGGGAAATTGACCACCGTGCACCGTGAGCCCACGGTCTTTTACGACCTCCATTTTAGGGGTGTATTCATTCTCTTTTATGACCACTTTTAAGGGGGTGTATTCGTTCTCTTTTACGAGCCCATTTTAGGGGGTGAACTCATTCCCTTTTATGAGCATATTTTCCAACACGAACAGATAGAAGAGCACATAAAACTACAACCTCCATTTTAATGGGTGTATTAATTCTCCAACCCTTACGAACACATAGCAGATCAGATAATACATAAGACTACGTAACATAACGAACATACAGAAGAGCAAATTGAACTCGTTCCCTTTTTCAACCCCTATTTTAACATAGCAGATAGCACAGCTAATAAAAGAGCATGGCGTATTTTCCAACCCCTACGAACACAGAGAAGAGAAGATAACACATAACATAGAAGGGATGTATTCGTTTTCCAACCCCTATTTTAACATAGCATAGAATACATGGAGACTATGAACAGATAACAAACACAACCACCTCCATTTTAGGGGTGTATTCATTCTCTTTTATGAGCATATTTTCCAACCCTTATTTCAACATGACAGAGACTACGAAACATGGCGGACATAGCACAGGGGGTGTATTCATTTTCTCCACCCCTAATTGAACATAGCAGAACTAGTAAAAGAGTATGACTTATTTTTCAACCTTAATTGAAGACAGCAGAGAATAGATAATATTCAACCCCTATTGGAACATAGCAGTGAATACATAAAACATAGAAGAAGTTACATAAGACTACGGGGGTGTATTCATTCTCCAACCCTTACGAACACACAGAAGATCAGATAATACATAAGACTACGTAACATTTCAAGGGTGAACTCGTTCCCTTTTCCAACCCCTATTTTAACATAGCAGATAGCACAGCTAATAAAAGAGCATGGCTTATTTTAACATAGCAGGCCTCCATTTTTAGGGGTGAACTCGTTCCCTTTTATGAGCACTGTTTAAGGGTGAACTCGTTTTCCAACCCTTATTTTAACATAGCATAGAATAGGGGTGTATTCGTTTTGGATTCCACCCTTATTTGAACATAGCAGAGAATAGAAGTGTACTCGTTTCCAACTCAACATTATTTTCTTTTACGGGGGTAGGAACACCCCCAACCCTCCTCCTTTCTCATCCAGGGCTTGGGACCGGCAATGGCGGAGTTTAAAAAAAAATAACATCATCATACTCTCATAAATGAATAAAGCATAATATCATTAGCATCAATAGTAGTGAGTGAGAATTTGTTTAAAAAATCCTGCATCGAATACCCAGGTGCACGACATGCAAAATATAGGAAACAGTAATGTCCACAAAATTGAGACAAATCACCTTGAATACGTCTATTATTCCATGTATAATACAGACAGTTTCGTTTTAAAAACCTTATATGATGTTGTATATAGGGAGGTATACCATAGCTATCGAAATACTCTCCCACACACATATTAGATATATAAACAGCAACCCAATGTTCACCAGGCTTATCACTAGAATCAGTGTTTATAATTATGGCGGCTGGAAATGTATGAATAAACAAAGGTAACTCATCAGCAGCATATACACCAATAAAATGATCTTTAGGCAAATTTTGTTGTAATGCTTCATAAAGCTCAATTGTATTTAACATTTTCTTTAATTAATATATATTTTTCTCTGGAAATCAATTTCTAATTCTGAAGAGAATTCACCATAAATAATTGTTGTTACAGGAGATGGCAGTGCTTCTTTAAAATGAACCTCTAAACGTACACTTCCTTGCCGTTGTGGACTAGTATGAAATGCAGCACTTGCGCTTGAATCAGGAGTTAAATCAAACACCAGTAGAGTATAACCATTAGGATATTCAGCGAGTGAAATATTATTAGCTTGATTAGAATAATAAATACCTGAACCTGTAAATAACGTAGAATATGCTTGTACATATAGCTTATTATCAAAACCTGGTTGTAAAGGTTTGAAGGGCATTGGATTTCCATCAACATACAATGTAAAAAATGACATACTAAAATGTTGAAAATTGAATGGATTTGTTTGATAAGTACCATTGAAAGCAGCATTAGTAACAAAACCAATAATAATACGTTTAGGCACTATGCCTGAAAACAGATCTGGAAGTGTACTATCCATAATTCCTTGTGGCAGAGTTTCTGTCTTCACCTGCACTTTTGTTATAGGATATTTTATTCTAAATTTAGGATTTTGTAATACTTTATTTTGTGCTATTTTAACTGTTGGTGATACATCAACCTTTTTCACAAGCAATGTTGCATCTGTAATTACAACTTTTCCATCAGCATCTGCGTCACCCATTAGACAAAATGTAGGTTTAGCTGGAATTAGTTTAATACGCAATTGTACACCATTCAGTAAAAATTTCTCCTGATTGAAAATATCAGCATGAATATAACCCAATAATTCAAATGACTGACTTAAAGCAGTGAGAAGAAAACGTTGTTTAAATCCTACATTAGCATCGGCCACACTGTCCATATGCCCTGCCGTATCTTTAAACCACATTGATGTTTGAAGATGCGTTGTTTTAGCTTCAGTATTATAATTTAGTAGTTTTTCAATATACGATCGATATGGATATGTATGTGAAGAGTAGGAAATAATTTGATTATTTAAATATAATTGCACTTCACTGAACATTGCATTGAGAAAATCATTTACAGGGCCGATTTTCTTATCGGCAGAAGTTAAATTAGAACCATCTGATTTAGTAATTTTACCTTTAACATATAACATTGTGTGCGGTAAGTCAATATAGTCATCCCCATGACCGGGGACTACAAATTCTATTGGTGCATTATCAGCTATTGAAGCCACAGGTTTATATGGAACTATTTTATTACCTATAATACTGGTTTGAGTGGGTAAACCAGCAAATAAATCTAATTCTGATTTCATACACTCACACTGCATTTTCGTTTCTTACTATTAATATTCACACATGGTAAAATTTACAATACCATATTACGTCTACGAAAATGTAATTTTACACATACACTGCCATATTGGAAAGGAAGTGGATTACGTGTACTATCTCTTAAATCAATAATAATTTGATCAAATTGTTTACGTTGCACAGTGACATAATGAGGATTATCAAAAATATGTACATTATTAATACCATGCTCTGTAATATTTGTATTTATAATACGTAACAACGGAGCTACGGTGTCACCCACCATTTGTGGTTCTACAATATCACTGTAAATATACATAAGTGTAGGTAGCGCTTTTTGTAAATCAGGTGGATAACGAGCATGATGAACAAGTGCAATATCTTCCTGCTGTGTATGATCAAAACCTAGTATTCGGGCTAGTTCAGGAGATAGGCGTACTTCTATATGCTTCTCTTGATCTTTTATTACTCTATTAACCTCAATTCGTTTCACTGATGCTTTGACTTTTAATTGTAAATTTAATATATCACTTTTATGATTAATTTGAGATAGAATATCATCAACATGATAATAGTGGCCTGGTAAGATTTGAGTTATGTTCCAGTTTTTTGTATTCATGAGACGATAATAAATATTATTTGTATATTTGGAAACATTCTGAAATGAACTTGTATAATGCACTTCAACAACAGCTGTTTCCCACACTCCCTTCTCCAGTACAATAGGTTGATATAATTTAGTAGTATAACAAGCAAGAGTATTTTGAGGAAAATATTCCATAGAACTATTGCTAGGAAGTGTGAGATAAAAACTATCACTTTGCTCCATAATTAATCAATCAAAGATATCTTTGGATCTTTTTATCCGTTTCACACCAGCACCACCACTAAAATGAACTTTCTTTCTTTTTCTTCTTCCAGATCCTTCCAACACTTGATTTAATTTATTTTGAGCTTTATTTTTTAAATTTGTTTTAGCTTCTTGCCATCGATCATGCAAAGACTCTTCAATAGGTCTATTATTATCTAGTACATCTCCTGCTACATTAATTCCTGTACGTATCAATTCTTTACCAACAGTTTTTGCACCTTGTTTTAATAAAGGAAATACAGTACGAAATAAACCTCCTAGAAAACTACCAATGCCATAACCTTCTTGATATGCTGTACCTCTATACACGTTATAATTACCTCCTGCTTGATATATGTAATAATTGAGGTAGGGCTCATTCATCTTTCTTTCTTTCTATATACTTAAAAATATCAATAGATAACAATAGAATATTATTAATATTGCTTATAAGTACACCATTTGCGTTTACGGGGTGGAGGACCATCCTCTTCGTCTTCTTCGTCTTCTGTTAGTTTTCTAATATAATCTATTCGTTGAGGATTACCAATGTACTCTAAGGGTATATTGGCTTTTGCTAATAATGTAGCAAAAGGTTTCCAGCCGGCAACTCAAATATTTTTCTTACGACATCTAACAAAATCGGATATCAAATCCACTATATTTGCACCTGGAATTAATTTATTATTAATATTCACATTTCCATTATCGTCCCATTGAATATTTGGATTTTGTTTCAATTTACGTAATAAAGGTCTCGCTTTACGTTTACAAATTTCAGGGAGAGTAGATATTATTTCATCATCCTCCTCTTCCTCCTCCTCGTCCTCTTGTTCTTCTTCCACCGTAGTAGTTGTTGCTGTTGTTGTAACTGCTGCCGGTTTTTGAATTATATTTAAATATTTTTGTAAGACTTCTCTATATTTTGTCCATTTTTCTTCTACATTTAAACTTTTATTATTTAAAATTTCTTTCATTTCATCATCAAGATTAGATATCGTTTGATAATGATGTAATTTTTCTGGTGCGATTAAAATAAGTTTTTGTGCGTTTTGCATAATTATTTAATTAAACTAGATAGTATACCTCCAATAATAGGTGCAAGCAAAGCAGTAAGAAAACCACCTTTTTGTATAATTATTCGTTTTTTCTTTTGTTTTAATGACGGACCTTTTTTCACCAAATATCTCAGTTCCTTTTTATATTTTTTTAGCTTATTTATCTCTGTTTTATTTAATGGAACATTTCCCTGTAATATGTTGTAGGAACATTCACAAATAGAACGAATTAAATCAGGATCTGCATTTTGTAAAATTGCCTTACGTGCTCTCGGTTTTGACTTTGCTAAAAGTTTTAACATATGTGCATTTTCCTTACTAATAATTTTTTTACGGCTATTAAAGCATAAATAGTTGTTAGAATATAAACCATATTACAATTATTATTTTTTTTACAGGTACATAAACATAATTAAAAGAATCTGTTGGAAAGATATTTGTTCGAACTCGCTGCTCATCAGGAGTATTTTGTTTTAAATCAAAGAGTAAATAACCATGTGCAATTCGAGTTGCATCTTGATATGCTTCTTGAATAAATTTTGTATTACCTGGATACAATTGTCGTGCGAGATAATTAATTTGAGCTTGGTCTCTAGGATTTTTAAAACAAACAATATAATGACAATTTAACGAAATATCCCGCATTCCTTTTTTTTGATGGAAAATATTCTGTGTGATAAATATTACACTTATATTTCTATGATGGCTACCCTTAGTAAAAATATCTACAATCCGATGGTCACACTCACGCATTAAATCATCTATAATGACAAGATGTGGACCCTCATGTGCATGAAATTCATTATTTTGAGGTAAACCTTCTTTAAACGTGCAGTTTGAAAGAGTATCATACAACGGTTGCCATTCACCATAACACCATACAATATTTTTAAATAACTTACTATAATGGTCAAGAAATGTTTTAACAAAATATGATTTTCCACAACCTGTAGGACCTGCTATCATACATGTAAAAGGAATTTTCCATTCCATTGCTAGAATTTAAAATACTTGTGACGACATGCTTCACCTATAAATTCTTGACTTCTCTTTTTTTACAATATAGTATGTTTTAAATCGATCCAAGATTTTCACTTTTTGGCAGACCTAACCATTTCACATAGGCCTTATTATTTTTCTTTCGCAACACTTTTTCAATTAAATATGTTTTTGGAAATTTCGTTAATTGTAATTCGTGTCCGTAAAATCTTCCTTCAATAGGTTTATTATTTGAGTCTACTAAGTGATATGTCGGAGGATTAGTGAAGAAAACTTTAGCAATTCGAAAAATTTCTGTACTCCAATTGCGTGTAAAACCTCTATCAAAACCAGGACGTTTAAGTTTACTAATTCTTACATATTCACCTATCTTGAATTTACTTTTTCTTTTTATCACAGAAAACTTTTTGCAATAGATGTTTGTCAATAGATGTTTTTCATTTTCTTTTTTAATAGCGTCGATAGGTTTCATTTTAATAGTGGAATGAATAGTATTATTATAATTATGTAGTAATTCCGGTAGAATGCCAATCCATTTATAATTTCCCTGCAGTGTAAATTTTCTCCACATTAAATTACGTAATGATCTATTAAATCTTTCAATAATACTTGCTTTCACATCACTGTACGTGGAATAATGTTTAATGTTATTTTGGTTCATCGCCTTCTGAAACTCTGAGTTATAAAATTCTCGACCCCTGTCAGTTTGTAAAAATTTAGGGTTTTTGTTTGCTTTTCTCAGTACTGTTATAAATGCTTGTGTAATTTCTTTCCCAGTTTTATTTTTCACAGGAATAGCCCAAGCATATTTCGAGAATGTATCTATCACAGTTAATAAATATTTGAAATTTCGATTAATTTTTGCTAGACCTTTCAATTTTCCACTATTCATTTCAACTAAATCAGCTTGCCATAAATCATGAATCCCTTTCGTTATAACAGGTATTCGAGGATAGTTTCGTCTTGCACTTTTATGTAATTCTGCAACTATTTGTTCTCGAACTGATTGTGACATATTTTTTTAATACTAATATATCCAAAAAAAATTATATCGTATTTACAATATACAAATCGTACATTTTACATCTTTATTATTATAATACCCCAAGGAACAGTGTGTATATTACAATTTAAAATTTTTCTTTTGTCATCATACGGATCTAATGCTAATTTTCTTACCTGATTTGTTGTTAAATTATGGTATTTACTTTTAATTTCAAATTGTGTTTTATGAATCGTTTCGTTTTTAAATATACATGATTTATAATCGTCAAACGTAATTTGTTCTTTAACTATATTTTTCTTGATCCCTTTACATTTTTTCAATTCTTTATTTTCACCAGTTTTTATAGCATAATTTTTTGCTCGTAACCCAACATATTCAATCATAGGAACTCCACCTAATTCGTTTTTCATTTTACCCAAAACGTGTTTATTTTGTGTGCTATATAAAGAATTATTTTCAGGATAATTTGAGGTGTCAAAATACTCATTCATATCTTTTATATCGTTATAAATATTGTTAGTTTTAATTTGGTAAATGAAAGAGTCAGTATCCATATATGCAATTCTAATTTTATCTCCATATCGCGGTTTCATTATATTATAATGGATGTTATATATAGCTAATTTTGATAATTCTAAAACTGTCGCTCCTACGTAAATTGGTTTATTAAGGGTTACCGATTTTTTTACCATATGAAACAATGCCAAATTATCAGCCAATTTTACCCAATTTTCAAACTGATTTTGCGCTACTAATTTTTTACACTTTTTTCATTGTTAATTAATTTTATATCAATTCGTTTTCGTACATTCTCCATTGTCTTTCCGTATACAGAATTATTTAATAACTTATAGAAATCTTTTTCAAATTCAATTGTAGCAGTTGCACGGCGTTGAGTATTTTCCTGAATATAAGATGCAAGCCATTTAGATTGACGAAACCATAATATTTTATGTACTTTTACTAATATTAAACCTTGTTTTAGATAAAATTGTAATATTCTATAATGCAAGATATAATTCGATTTCGATTTAAGTGTCAATAGTAATTTTGAATATTTACCATTCGGTGGAACTTCATTAGTTGGAGCACACGTAAAATCAGAATGGTATTCGTGTAAATAATTTGGATACTCTAAATCCACTTCTAGAAAAAATCCCCATTCACTATCCGTGGGCCAATTGATAATTTTATGTTTGTCTTGCCAATTGTCAATTTTATACTCCCACCGAAAACCACCATATGGTAAATAGTCAATCATTGATAGTCCGTACAGATTGTTCATGTCAATATACAGTAAATAAGATTTTTCTTTTTCCGCATCAAAATCATGTACGTAAGGATTATTAGCTTTGGCATATCTTAACACAGCTTGAGTAATACCTCCGCGAATCGATTTTTCTACAAACATATACATATTGATATCTGATAAAAGTTCAAGTTCAATTTTTGTTCTATATAACATGGCTTGCCATGCCAACCCAGGTGCAGTAAAACAATTAATCGGATCAATACAAAAAGCATTTAAACATGTCTTTCTAAAATTCTCCAACACATCTGCTGTGAGAAGTACATCACATTTTAAATATAGATCGTGGTAGTCCCCTAAATTTTCACATTTAAACACACGCCAAATTAGTTTTGCATATTGATAATCAGTCTCGGAAATTTGTGTTCCATTCAATTTGCTACTAAACGCCTCTCTTTCAGGAAATTCAGTTTCTTTAAATGTATCTAAATTTGTTATATATTCATAAAAATAAATCCCCTTACTGAGAATTAAAGGAAACTTTTCATCAGAAAAATATTGCTTTGTATAGACAAATTGCTCAGGTTTTAATTTTGACACCAAATTTTCGAGACTATACGGTAGTAATTTAAATAAGTCTACAAAACGTAACTCGATAGGTCTACCATTAAAATTAAAGTGCTTAGAGAATGTTATGTATTTCTCAGTGCTTTCAGCAATTACAAAAATATTTCCAGGGGTGCAACCTAATTCTTTCACAAATAAATGTGCATCATACCCAGACAAATTATGGAAGAAGACAGGGATAAAATTACTTTGACGCTTAATTTGTAAATTACACTTGTTGCACACCGTGGCAATAAATTGACCAGTTAAATGGTTATGATGTTTAACTTTTCTATTGTTACTCGTATATTTACTATCACAAACTGAGCATTCAGTGGATAGGTTAAACTCCTGTAACTGAGAACTATTTAATGGTATTAATGGTTTTTCTTGATCTAATATGTTTATGATTTTTCTTAATTCATTCTCCATAGCAGACATAAACTTCATCGATACATTTTCTCCCCGATAAATAACTAAATCTGATTTCATATAGTTGTTACTCCAACATACAATATAACCAAAACTGCATGGTATATGTTGGTGAATTTGTATTGTATGAGATCCACTTTGTTTATTTATAGGTTTTAATAAACTTTCCATATCTGCAATTATTATCACATCATTCTGTAATAATAATTTCAATTTTCGAAATTTTAAAACTTCTCCTTGTTTCGGCATGTTAATTTTGGTTGGAGTGTGTTCTTTACATAATTTGTCATGTTCATCTAATTTTGATTTGTTATAAAAAGATATTAAACATCGTCTACAAATAAATGTTTGATGACTACCTAACTGATGTCTGACTAAACCATTTAAATTTGTAATTAAACAATAATGAGAGTTTAAATATAATAAATCAATATGTTTACCTACAGCTGTGTTTTCGCTTATACGTAACGGGAAAATAGTTTCATGATCATAGTTAATGCCATATATATTAATGGAAATTTGTTCCTTAGGAAATACGGAATTATACATATGTTCAAATTTGCTTATGTGTGCTATTTTGACTGGAAATTTTTCAAATAACGGTAATAAAGTATTACTATATTGTATGTAATTATTCACACGATTTGGATTTTCTTTTGCGGGATGCAACGCAGCTAGAATACTATACATAAAACTTCTATTATCGTTATTTTGAATATTTAAAACACATTTTGTGGATAAAATCCATTGAGGCAATTTTACATAAGTTTTCTCTTTATGACTCTTCAATAACGCATTGATATTTTTTATTAAACAATAATGACTGTTGCAATTTTCTTCACAATACAGTAAATCTATACGTTTATCTACACATGTGTTTTCGCTTATACGTAACGGGAAAATAGTTTCATGATCATAGTTAATGCCATATATATTAATGGAAATTTGTTCTTTAGGAAATACGGAATTATACATATGTTCAAATTTGCTTATGTGTTCTACTTCGACGGGAAACTTTATATTGGTTTTTTCAAATAATGGTAATAAAGTATTACTATATTGTATGTAATTATTCACACGATGTGGATTATCTTTTGCGGGATGCAACGCAGCTAGAATGCAGTACATAAAACATCTATTATCGTTATTTTGAATATTTAAAACACAATTCTTTTTGGATAAAATCCATTTAGGTAATTTTATAAAAGAAGAAGCAGAAAGAGGATCATATTTACTGATTTTAATTTCTAAGTGATGGTTTGGTTCAGAACATAAAGACCACCCTGATTTCTTAATTGCTCTATTTTCTTGTTCAACTAAAATTTTATTAAATAGTTTTTCTATTATAGAATTCACATCTGTACTCGGTAAAATAATTTCGTTACCACTATTTACAAAGAATCGACATGTTTCTAAATCTACTGGTTTTACAAAAGTTGTAGCCAACGAAAAATTTACTTTAAATGCTGAATTATCTTGTTCCTGTTTTAATATATCTAAACAGTCTTTTCTTTTATTCTTTAAAAAACATCCACTATCCTCATTTAAATCAGTATCACATTTTAAAATAAAATTTTTTAAATTATTATTAAATAGAGTATCAGAATTGATAATATTTGATTTGACCTTTTTTGTTGCCATTTTTTTAAAACTAACTCTTCAAAGTTACTATAATAATTTTGAACTGAGTTTTTATAATATAATATTAATAGTATTATTATAAAATGTCTTACTTACAAAAGAAAACAAAACCACACTATTAATAAACCACACTAATAATATAAACGCACACACACAAAAAATATCTGAACTTTACGTTTCACACGGTAAACATGAAGTGATTACAAAAAAACATGTCGGTCAGTCTTTTATACCTGTCTGACCAGCATTGCGTCATATTGCGCAATAGTATGAGTCATCCTCGGGAATTCCCCTCTTTTTTTATACCTTTGTGATTGATTACATTACGTTCAGGGATTCCTATCGTTGAATGACAAGTTATTGTCTGTTAAAGAGAAAACTAGGTCAATGTTTTTTAAAATCCGGATGAATGACGTAATGAGAATTATCTACATATGGCGGAAGTTATTATGTAACTGATAACAAAACACGGAAGTTTCGCATTCTTTAAATAATCATCTCTGCTATGTTCAAATATAGGTTAGAACAAGTTCACTCCTTAAAAGAATCTTTGCTATAGAGTTCGAATGTATTATCTGTTATGTTCAAATACACCCTCCCTCCGTAGTCTTATGTCTGCTATATGTTGCTGGAAAATAAGCCATGTTCTTTTATTAGCTGTGCTATGTATTATCTGTTGTGCTGTATGTTCATAGTCTCAGTGTATTCTCTGTTATGTTAAAATAAGGGTTGGAAAAGGGAACGAGTTCACCCCTAAAAGACCATGGGTTCAAATAGGGGTGGAACAAGTCTTATGTATCTGCTGTGTGTTCACCTCTGCTATGTTTCGTAGTCTCTGTCATGTTGAAATAGGGGTTGAAAACGAGTTCACCCTAAAAATGGACTATGCTCAAATAAGGGTGGAAAAATAGGCCCACTGCTATGTTACATTAAAACGAGTACACCCCTAAAATATGCTCGTAAGAGGTAACGAAGTTCAAATAAGGGTGGAATCCAAAACGAATACACCCCCATTCTCTGCTATGGAATACACCCCCGTAGTCTTATGTAACTTCTTCTATGTTTTATGTATTCACTGCTATGTTCCAATAGGGGTTGAATATTATCTATTCTCTGCTGTCTTCAATTAAGGTTGAAAAATAAGTCATACTCTTTTACTAGTTCTGCTATGTTCAATTAGGGGTGGAGAAAATGAATACACCCCCTGTGCTATGTCCGCCATGTTTCGTAGTCTCTGTCATGTTGAAATAAGGGTTGGAAAATATGCTCATAAAAGAGAATGAATACACCCCTAAAATGGAGGTGGTTGTGTTTGTTATCTGTTCATAGTCTCCATGTATTCTATGCTATGTTAAAATAGGGGTTGGAAAACGAATACATCCCTTCTATGTTATGTGTTATCTTCTCTTCTCTATGTTCGTAGGGGTTGGAAAATACGCCATGCTCTTTTATTAGCTGTGCTATCTGCTATGTTAAAATAGGGGTTGAAAAAGGGAATGAGTTCAATTTGCTCTTCTGTATGTTCGTTATGTTACGTAGTCTTATGTATTATCTGATCTGCTATGTGTTCGTAAGGGTTGGAGAATGAATACACCCATTAAAATGGAGGTTGTAGTTTTATGTGCTCTTCTATCTGTTCGTGTTGGAAAATATGCTCATAAAAGATAACGAATACACCCCTTCTATGTTTCATATTCTTATCTGTTATCTGTTCTGCTGTGTGTTCGTGTTGGAAAATATGCTCATAAAAGGGAATGAGTTCACCCCCTAAAATGGGCTCGTAAAAGAGAACGAATACACCCCCTTAAAAGTGGTCATAAAAGAGAATGAATACACCCCTAAAATGGAGGTCGTAAAAGACCGTGGGCTCACGGTGCACGGTGGTCAATTTCCCAGGGGCTTGTGAAATGCCTTTCTCATTTCGCTTTATACAACCTCATTTACTTTTCTTAATTTTTCATTAATGAGAGTTTCAAACTCTTGTTTCTAAGAAAAGATATTCTCGGTGCACAGATAGGAAACAGTTTCTCAGATTTAAGAAAGTATTTTTAATAGTGTATTAACTTGTCTACTTTAGGATAAAGCGTTCGGATTTTTTCACACAATAGATGTAGGGTATGTACGACACACGTCAATTGAGTCATATTAAGGTAGCACACAGAAAGAGCTTCACCAGCTTTCCTCATATAAGAAGCACCATCAGGAAAAGGAAAACATTGTCATATTTCACACCATTCGGCCACAAATGTGTAAAGATTCATTGAACAGCCTGACAATTGTCACATGATTCGTGACTGGAAGTTCTTTAAAGTCTAGCAGGAAATGTTTGGAAGTTGTTTCGTAATTTTTCAGTACCAATACACCTACTATAACATTTTCCACTTTTCTAACACTTACAGAATCACTAGTTGCATCAATGCTCACCCAAAATTTTCCGATTTTTACATACGGAGCAAATGTGTATTAATGTTTCTTCATAGCACTTGGGTAGATAGTTTTTCGGAAGCGTTGACTCATCTGGAGGAGTTAAGTTCGTATATTTGGTAAGAGAATTTCGGAGCTCGGAATTGTTTATATACAGGAGTCATATCATGATGTCATTATGTAGCCTATTCTTGTCCTTATTCCTTTTCGAGAGAAAGAAAAGAAAAATTTGTTGTGAAATTTAGGGTAAAACAACGGAAAATTATTAAAAATATGTATTTACGAGTATTACAAAAATGTCCAAAATATTTATTTACATAACTTTTTTTCAGAAAATATGTATTTTTATGTGAAATAAAATTTGTAATTTACACTTGCAGACTCTTAATTCGGATAATAAGCTTTGTTTTGGGCTTGTACAAGTTCGAAAAAGAAATATGTTTTTACATACACATCCGGGCCTCAACTATTATATTTAAGGACAACGCCTACGTTGTGCATCGTTCTCCGTCATCACATCTTCATGTGAAGAAAGCAGCCGTTCTATATTCATTAACTGAAACACTTCTCTTAATGCTAATATGATGGCTGTTTCAAAGTCTGCTTTGAACATCTGGGCATAAGCATATCACATACCTGGGACTCACAAAGGACATAAGCAAAATACATAACAAACGTAGACTGAAAATAAAATCCGTGCTAAGTGCCAAAAATAGAGAAGTTCGATTTAATTTCAAGATATGGCCTATGTGCCTAACACTGTTCACTGAACAACGGGCTATCTAGTATTCACTGTAGAAGTCAAGGATCTTATAAAATAGAGGATCTGCCCCTACAACAAAATCTTGAAGCCATACGTCAGAGTTTCACCACCCCTATTCTGCCCACTCCGCCCAATAGGATCGCAATGTTTTGAGCCAACAATCATGGCGGAAACGAAAGTAGCCAATCAGACGATGGCGGAAACGAGAGTAGCCAATCAGACGTGTCTATGCTCGGTTGTTTTTTGGCTTCATCGATTTAAGAGGATGAATGTACATATGGGCAGATCCTCTATTTATAACATTCTTGGTGGAAGTAGTTCAAATAATCGCCAGAAGAATGCGCGTGGGTATACGTTCCACCAGTACTAAAGTAAGAGCTGGTATTTTCACTCAACATTTTCATTTGGACACTTAGCATGGATTTCAGTCTACAAATATTGTGCTGCCGTATTTCTCTTAGCTATGTATCAGCTTGTTCTATACCTTTCTGTAGGTAATGTTCCCACTCAACTGTCTTCGGTAGTTTTTAGCCTAACTATAAAATACTAATCCTGAATTTGATACAAACATATAAGATGATTAACGAGTTGGTCCCAGTTGTCACAATCATATACATAAGATTAATTTTCAGTGAGATACCGCACACTCAGCAGAATGTATAGCTATCATAAATGTCGTTGAATATATTTCTAATTTTATTTATCAGCTGATTTACTTAAAATAAGTTATATTTTAGATAAATAATTTATTTTGTTGATTCTGTTGATATTATTTATTTATTCTTTGTTTTCAAGTTTCTAATTGTAGGTAGTTATGCATAATTAATGAAGTAGGCAGAAACTGCTACGGCTTCTGAACACAAGCTCATTCTGAAACGAAAGAAGGAAGACAACTAAACTGTAGAATATGTTGCAATCTTTCCACTTTCAACAATCATCAAGCATATAGTAGTTTAAAATATCTAAAACCTTTCATCCATAAAGTACCTCTTATTCCTTGTTTTACATGGCAGTATACAACGAATCTAGTCAGTATTCAAACTAATATTCCAAATTTCGGATATAGTATACGTAAGACCGTCTGAGTTCCAGAAGAAGCTGGACGCTCATACTTTTAGGGATTATTCATTGAGTATCTACGAACTTAGAAAGGGGGTAACAAACCCACTTTCATTTACTTATCCACTGATACGAAAATAAAAAAGAACGTACCTATTTGCCCTTGTACTTTATATGCTATAGCGCATTACATTATATGCAACAAGGATTTTGGTCTGCATCATGATATAAATTTAAAAATATTTAACATTTTTCGAATCGAAATCAACAAAATTTATTCTAGAAAGTAAAAATAGAATGTTAAGCACATATAATGAAGACAACGCAGTGATTTAATTTGGTAACGTATAAATATATAATATGAAGTATCCTCGCGCACGGAAGACAGGGGGTTCTCATGTATACTATTACCCAAATTTCTTTAAAATAGATAATCCAGTATTACGAAACAAAATATACAAAAACATTTGGACAGAACAAATTCAAAAATTACTACCTAATACAGTTTTGATTTATACAGACGCATCTAAATATCTAGATTCTTCAGTGGGAGCTGCAATATTCATTCCATCACAAAACATAATTTTAAGATATAAACTACCTTTATCATTATCTATTTTTGAAGCAAAAGCTTTTGCCATCCGCCAAGCCTTATTATATATAAAACAACAAAACCTAATTCTATCTTGCATCTGTACAGATTCCCTCAGTGTACTACAAGCATTTAAAGAGCATTAATTGGAATGCAAGCGTAACATGGTTAATCCTAAATATAAAACATTTATTTCAAAAGCTGAAAGAAAAAGAATTCTCTATACATTTTTATTTTCTTCGCTCTCACATAGACCTAGAACATGGGGACCTTATTGATATCGCTGCAAAGAGTGCATGTAAAGAAGGAAAACCAAGTTATATAAAAAATCCTTACCAAAATTATTTTTACATTCTTGATCGACATTTTTCAATTGCTAAATCACGTTGGCAACAAAATAACAAATCTGGTCCAGGACACCTTTATTGGGAAACAATTGGAAATCACACCCGTAAACCCAGAGATTTTATACACAGTTGGTCATGAAAAGAAATAGTAATATATTATAGAATACTTTTTGGTACTGCACTTACTCTAGCCAAGTTATTTCAAATTTAAAAAAAAGATACCATTGTTGGTGCGATAAGGGTATAGGTACACTGGATCATATTCTATTTGAATGCAATTTTTTACAATCAAATAGAAGCCTCTTTCTTCAGAAATTAAGGGCCATATGCATAGTCGACCACGTAAGGGTCCCCTAGACGAACCGTACCTGTGGGCTTCCTCAACCTTCTCCTTGACTGTGCAATGCATAAAGCTTCCAAAGTGATCCTTCAGGTACGGTTAACACTGAGAGCTGATTGGTCTAGTACACCTCGAGCGAGGCTAAAATTTTGTCAAAAAAAAGTTGAAGGTAGAACTCCGAAACCAGTGTTGCCAATTTGGGGGAAAAGTCGCTAAATCTAGGGGATTCGCCTTCCAGGATAGCGACAAAAAATAATTTTTCCGATTAGCGACTTTTTTGGTGATTTTGGAATGACGATTTGGCGACTTACTTACAAATCTAGCGACTTTTGTCTACGAACAAGTTGTCCTAAAATAAGTACTATTAGCTCGAATCAGTTCAGATATGTTTATTTTCCTTTTCCTTATTTGAATCAGTGCAGATGTTGACGAGCTGGGAAAGTACATAACATTTATCTCTATATTCCCGCTTTGATTGCTGCTATCTCTTACCTTCTAACGGGGACCAACTCCAGCTTTTAATGTCCTTTGGTTTACAGAGCTTCCGTTTAGAGGCACAAATGATACATTACCGATAGCAAACAGATTATCTGTAGAAGTGTGAGTAGAAATGAAGTAAGTTTTTTTTTTTTAGACCTTTTTGTTCGTTTCTCTAAAGTCACTTTTGATTTCGTTGAAGGAAAAATGATCATAAAGTTAAAAAAAGATATATGAGTCTTTCATATACGTTCTTGTAGCGTAGGTAGTACTATGGCTTGAATTGATCACGTATCTTACACACACTATATGAGGCGTATAGTTTCTACAGGGGTGCCCACAAGGGGGGGGGCTATGACGCAAACTGCGTCATTGAAATATTAGGGGGGGGTTAAAAATCTATATAAATATGTTTGATGGGGGGGGGGTAAAATTAATCGAAAAGAAGATTTTTTCATGGAAGAACACCTACGGATAGACAATTGGGGGGGGGTGCGTCATGGACATAAGGGGGGGTGGGCACCACTGGTTTCTAAATCCGCCATCTCCTTCATAAACGGTTTCGAGAAAAACAGGAAAAACTGATAACTCAGAGATTATGTGAGATAAAATTTTCTTTTTATAAATACTTTATTGCTTTCTGGACATTCATTATAACTACCAAATGACAAAAATCTCTCTCATCTCATTTCTCGGTTATTGCAGATAGCAGTTTGGAGATGGCGGATTTTGAAAACAACTTTTGGAGATGGAGGACTTTGAAACAAACGTACTTAAGTTTTTTGGGGTTTATTTGCTTCCAAGTCATTACTATTATAATTTCTGATAACTATTTCAGAACAGAGCAGTAGATGGAGATAAACTGAATCTAAACAACGATATTAACTTGTTGGGTGACATTATAATGTGCACAAACAAGTAAAAAAGAAATGAAGCTATAATCATAGTACGTTAGCTACATTTACGGGTCAAGTTCCGAAGTTCCCAGCCCGTTTAGAAATATCGTCTCCTAACATAACATAAGCTTACTTAACCTCACCTCACTAACCTAATCTAACCCATTGGGACCTAACCTAACCTAACATAGCCTGACATAACAGGATGGGAACTTCGGAATAAATGCCACCTTTACCAACAAGAAAAGGATTGAAAGTGATCTTTACACTGTTTTCAGATATAGTTCTCATCAGAATCATGTTCGAAACACTGGCATTCAGCCTAATCTTCATCTACACTTTCTTCTGTTGAAGCAGTCAGTCTCTTTTCAGCATCAACATAAATGGCTAAGTTTGAATTAGCACGCCAATTCTCCCCGAAGTGTTTCGTTAGGAGTTGAACAACATCTTGCAACTTTTTTTCATTAACGTCGGTCTTCAATTCATAGCATAGAATAGAATAGAATCGAGATGATGGGGTTTACAAACACACTGCTGAGTGTAGATGGCGGCTTTTGAAGAATACCCTGAACTTTAAAGCAGTAATTGAGGGTGGAGGTGGCGACATTTCAAACAACTCTTTTCACCATCATGTAGGGCATGGAAAGGAATACCAGTAAATCTACTTACCTCATTTTTTTTGAAAATTGGAGATGGCGGATTTAGAAACTATACGCCTCATATATATATATATATATATATATATATATATATATATATATATATATAAAGAGGCAAAATTCCACGAATATTTTTTAGCGACTTTTCACCCAAAATTGGAGTCATTTCATCTTCTCTTTAGCGACTTTTTGTATCAACTTGTTGGCAACATTGTCCGAAACTCAATTCTACTATGATAAAGAATTAACATCGAAGCAGCAACTGCATGGATACAACGTATGCTATATCAAAAAAATGAAATAAATGTTCTGAACTTTGTTCTTGCCAAGGCGGAAAAATAATGGTGTAGATTAGGAATACAGTTCTTTCTTTTTTTTTAATTTTCATACAAAGTCTGTTAACTTGAAAATAGTTATAAAGTGATATAGAAAAGCGGAAAAATATCGGTGTAGATTAGCAATACATTTCTTTTTTAATTTTCAGGTAAAGTCTGTTAACTCGCAAAAAGAAATATGGATATGTAGCTAGAAAACGTGTGAGGCTGTAGCTTTACAATAGAGATCCCACTAGAAATAAATTACATATACAATGTAATTTTTTTGGACAAAATCAGATCATAATATTTTTGTGAATGTATTTTCTAAACAATTTGCCAGTAAAAGTTAACCTTAGGAGAACATAAAAGTTATGTCTCTAAATACAGTATGTTTGGGGGATATTCCATGCAAATAGCGTAAAACTTCTTATCTACTTATTCCTAGAGTGTTATCATCTAATTGCGTACAATTGTATAAGACATACATACATATAGTGAAAGCCAGACGTCTCAAAACCACGCACCAAACTTTGCAAGCTGCTTATTACAAGCATTTTTTTACATCTACTACGGTTTAATGCCAAGGTGAAGCTGGAGAGCTACAGTCGAGGTCCATCCGTAGGGAACGGGCGTTTGCGATGGTGTGTAAACGAATTAGGGGTTCACTCGAGCAGATACTTTTACGAAATAGAAAATTTATAGGTAAAATACGATGTGAAGCCCTACATTTTTCGTGAAGGAATGAAAGAGTAAATATAAATAATTACCAACAATGGCAGCATATTGAAATGATTTAAGTGATAATGAAAGTATTGTATGTGTAAGTGTGCTCTTCCACTATCCTCGTATATACGTGTACCCCCATCGCTGACGCGCCTGCTCCCTATGGACCCACTCGCTCACTATCACTCGGAGTCGCCTGATGCGCTCCTACCATAACTCAGTTAGGAAGCATTCGTGCTTTTAGCGACATAGCACAGATTGATTCGTATCTTATGTACTGTAGTTTTTATGTTATACGCCCACACTGTATTTATACTGAGCCCTCCTGAAGTTAATCTGCAAGTAGTAATGGAGCTCTTCATATAGACATACTTTGCTAAAAGAAATACAAAGCTCTAACCTAACCTGAAAATGTAAGAAATGTGTCAAAATTTGATAGAACTGTTTAATCGAATAATGATCAAATTAGTATAAAAAATATGCATCTATCTGTAGTAGGTGGTCACTAGAACCTAGTTTTCCATTATAATTGCATAATTATGAGCCATACTTCTTAACACTGTTTCCATAATCACGTGAACCGATGCATACTTTGAGCAATTACAGCGCGTTGATAAACAGGAGTTCGATGATTTCCACTTGTCTTTCCTTATACGCATATCACCAACACTAATGTGCCTGCTTCCGCGGACAAAATCATGCGTGATCCCTGAAATTGTGCCCAGCTTGGAATCGGAATAAATGCAAACTTATCCTGTGCTGGGCATGGTTTTTCGCACTTATTTATTTATAATATATAAGTTTGCAAGCATATTATAAATGTGTACGCAGCTGGTGGTCAGGTAAGAAACCAAGAATGCAGAAGACGTTAGATCATTAGTGAAAAAAAAAGGGAAGTTAGCGCTCCTCAAGTTTACCTATGCTAACTGAGAAATGTAGGAAAACACCAACAGGGAGAAGGATGTAAAACACATTAGAATAACATTTTCACGATGAAATATGTGTAACTATTGAGTCAATTTTCCCCATCAGTGATGATTCCTTTTTTTTTTTTTTTTTTTGTGGCGATTTCAATATACTGCGGATGAAATGTATTAGTAACGAAAATACTGAGAATTCACATTGAGCACGATAGGCTATGTGGTCCTGAGGGAATGTCATGGTTCTCGGGGAAAAATTTCTTCCCCTCCCCCGGCCGATCCTTGAAATCACCACTGGACCCCTAGAATCAATTCTGAAGCTATTCTACAATCGAATCTAAAATGGAAGTGGATGCAGCCGCTAGCATCTAAAATTTACTTCAGTACCAATACTGTAACAACAAGTATCTCTCGTTTATTTTATTTCAGGTAGAAGTTGTTAGTCCATTCTATGACCTTGTATTCAATATTTGTACGAGCGAAAGCAAAATATCCTGTAATCTTCTTTCAGGAATTGGTATATATTTTTAAACTGGTTGGCATCAAAATATGTCATTTATTATAGCTTAATCAACTCAACGAATTCGGTAAACTCATTAACATACTCAAATATTTTGTCAGCACGGAGCATATGCATTTTATACAGCAACAGAAACTGCTACGGGCTAGCAAAGGGTGCGTTGAAGCACCCCTAGCCTTTCCCTTGACTTACGGGGAGGTTGCGGGCTTGTTTGACCCTGCGGGAGAACTCTGCAACGCAAATTATAACGTGTCCCGTACGTAGCCCCTAAGTAGCCCGCAGAATAACTATGCATATGGCCCTAAATAACATTCTAGGTATGGGTCCCTTTTCCTATAAATATATCATGATAACATATAATTTTAAGGCAATTAGGTATATGATTAAATTTATTTTACATAATGTAGAGATGCAAAAAAGCCGGCTTTTTTGAATCGATGGTTTTTTTCACATAAAAAGCCGGCTTTTTTGGGAAAAAAACGAGAATTTTGGAAATTTTGGCTTTTTTCAACTTCATGATTTTTCTATCTAAATAGCCTTTTTATAGTATATTCTATAGTTAGATAAGAATTCCATGACCTGAATGTGATATTTCGCTCTAAAATTCACCATCAAGATGGATGGAGCACATGTTTTACGAATTAAACTTAACATGAAGAATGTAGTATTTGAGGGTAATTTTAGAGGCTATTTAACTTTATTTTAACTTTTGAGTTATCGACATCTTTTTTCTTCTCTAGTTTGTCATCCGTGTTTCATTTCTAAGAGCTTTTAGTACTCTAGCTTCTAGCGCAAAAGTTAAACTTGCCCATTTTTCTATTTATCGGTCAAAGCGTACGTTTTTCAATATATCCGTCAAACCGTACTTCCACATTTCTGTTATACTGTAGCTGTGAAGTGATTTAGCAATAATTTTCCGGACACAACCTTGAATACCACTTTATACAAATAATCAGTAGCGGATTTAGAAAAGTACTTTAGGAGGGGCTTTTCTGATTGTTTCGTTTCCTAAAAAGTCCTAATTTTATTTGGGAGGTGCTTGAAGTTTATGAGTACAGGCATATCTAATATTTCGTTTCGTTTATATGTTTAGCAATAATCTTCCGGATACAGCTTTAAAAATCATTTTATACTGAGAATCAGTGGCGGATTTAGAAAGTATTTTGGGAAGGGTTTTTCTTATTAATGTTTAGTTTTTTTAAACATTCGTAATTTTTATTTGACGGGAGCTTAAAGTTTATGAGTAAAGGCATAAATAATAGATATTTCGTTTGTTGCAGACATTCCGTAACTTTGGGGAACGGGCTTCAGTCCGAAAGACCGCCCCCCTAACCTTCGCAAAACCATCACTGCTGGTAATTAGTAATAATAACGATTTAAAAACAATAAGAAAGGAAATCGCCCAACTCACAGTATACGCACTATTTCTACATTCACAGATGGAATGAAGAAAAGCTTTGTCAGAATGGTCGAATGCTGGTTGAATCCCGGACTTCCCGATAGAAGCGCAAAAGCTAATCACTCAGTCACGTTTGTTGTGCAGTTGTATTTAGCTTAACTTAAATATATTCCGTAGTCCTTTTTTTTTTGGGGGGGGGTAGTTCCGTAATGATATGTTGAATCCCTCTTGTTAAAAATTCAGAAAACTTGAGGATTGGGTAAACTGTGATGGTGGTTCTATAAAACTTAACTGTAGAATTTCAAGAATATACAGAACCAAAAGCTCTAGATGTGCAGCCTTTAAGTGTATCATATAAATCTAAGTATTTCTCTTATGTTTTATTTTAATTTTATTTTGTTTCAAAAAGAGGGTATGGAATATTTTGAAGTAAAAATACTACATACTATTTTGCTAGTTATTTGTATATTCTTTTAAAAGAAGTGTTTACTTTTAGGGTTGGCTGGTTTACACCAACTTTTTTTTAATAACTGGTTTAAACCACAAAAATAAAAAGAATGAAAAATGCGAATCGTGTGAACTTCATGGTGACGTTTCCAGATATCAAACCACCTGCAATAGTTTTATTTCCCCTTCACCTTTTAATCAAGGTGTCGCATGTTCAATTCTCGGTCGAACCACAAATCTTCTTTCATGCGTAACCCAAGTAGCGGTTCGGATGTCAGTTTAAGCGAAAGTCTTCTTGATAACCTCGGTATTTCGTAAGGATGTTAAGCCTAAATATACGAAACAAACCAAATTGTATATTTCTGCATTCCTAAATGCGTGTTGTTTTATAAAGAAGCCGAGATTGCTTAAATATTGATAGAAATTGGAAAAATTTATCGATTGCCTACGTAGCTTCTAACATTAGCTTGGATTGGACTTTCAATGATATCTACGGACTAAATTTGTAATTTAATACCTCAGTTTTAGCGTACTGATTATGGTACGTTGACCTTTAAATTTTACATGCAAAGCAATAACAGGATTTTCCCGTTATTGTCTTACATTTGAAGTAATGACGGGATTTTCCCAATCGCTAGGGTGGGAGATTCTCAATTTAAAAAATTTACTGACCGGACTTCTTTAAGCTTATGGGAGTTCTTCCGGCATAACCCCGCTGTTGCATAATAACACCAAGGCGGAACAAACTTATTTCTGTGAATATGTAATATAAATACATAAAGCAAAAAATCTAAATCAAAAAAGCCGTGTTTAAACCAAAAAAGCCTGGTTTAAACATCCCCCCAAAAACGGATTTTTGGCATTTTCAAAAACAACCACGGTTCTTGCCAACTCTGCTTACTTTTTGTATATAGGAGGTTAAAAAATTCTTATTATATACATTGGTTAATCCTGTGGAATTCATAATGTAAATATGTTGAAGAAAAATTATTTGAAATACTTTTTTCGAAATTCATAGTTTATTTTCGATGTTTTATATTATTATCAGCATCAACCACTAATTAAATAATTTTTTGTGTTATAGAGAAGCGATACAAAGTCTGTTTTATCAATTTAAAGCAGTATTTTGAAAAAAGCCCAAAATTTCCCAAGCAAAAAAGCGAAGCAGAAAAAACCGAGTTTTTTTTCCAAAAAAGCCGGGTTTTTTCCTAGCCCTTGCATCTCTAACATAATGGCATAAGTTTATTAAAAAAAAGAAAAAAGAAAAGAAACAAACAGAAAATTGGGTAGAAACATAAGAAGGAATATAAAAAATAAAATAAAATAAAATAAAATAAAATAAAATAAAATAAAATAAAATAAATCTAAGTGTATTCAATCATGTTGAAGAAGATATCTTTATATAGAAAAGTAATATTTATAGACGATTATTATGTGTATTGCTCGAAATATTCCTTCAACTGAAGAAGATATATGGGAACTTATGGAAACACTATTAATAGTGAAGAAGAAAGAAAGAAAGAAAGAAACACTTTCAACAAAGTAGTTAGTTCATCGTAAAGATAAATTTCAATATAATTAAGGAGCTGGAGAGGAATTTCCGAACGTAAAAGATCTGGACAATTTCAATATTTAAGCAGAGACCTATATAAAATATACTTATTACTAAAGGAATTGATCGGTAAGGTAAGATATTAAAATTTACTGCAAATAGCTTTGACGGTGAAACAAAACAATTTATCTATCAACAAAAGAGTAAATACTACCAAGTTTATATTATTTATTTTTGAGCATATTTTTGGATTTGGGGGAGGGGGGACAAATTTTTTTGAGTTAAAATTTCTTATTTTCTTGGCATATTTTCTGTACTTTTTGTTGATTCAGATTAGGTTAGGTTAGGTTATATTAGCTGAGGTTAGGTTATGCTAGTTTAGGTTACGTTATTTTCAGTTAGATTAGGATAACTTTGTGTTGGCACCTCAGTTCCAAAACTATCCCAATTTTTGCAAGATATTAAGTTAATTCTATTGCTAGAATAAACGCTAAAATGAATTGCTAAGCAGTCGTAGGACTGGGAGGAAATTTCTTCCCAAAGTCATGCAACAAGAAACCGACATGACTTCATATGTGAATGTCGAGCTTACTATGGGACGTCTACAAACTTCGAAAGAAAATGATTGCAATTAATTATCTAAAGATTCCACATACCGGTAATCGAAATTGTCACAAGTCGCATTTGTTCGAGATATTATTGGGACCGGAATGAACACCAATTAAATTTCAATCAATCACATCTTCGTGCAACAAACAGAGATCAAAGATTATGATTTTTTTTTCAATGTTAGCTTGGCCAATGTTAATTTGGCCACATATTAGTAAACATATTAGGCTTATAATTTTAAATAAACTAATCACTGATCATAGAAAACCAATTTATTATAGTGAGAGCTTCGCTAACTAACCACTTGGCTTCATTAGACACTATTTATAAGCGTTCTTGATAGGAATGAACTTTTTTGTTCGAATTATATTCAATATTTCGAATTATCCAAGTTCAAATTAAGGAGGGTTGGTTGTATAAATTACAACACTTCGGTCCCTATAAACTGTGATTGCAGGAAAATAATGTTGATGAAAATCTAAGGGAAACGAAAGAAACAAGGAGGACATAATGATTGACGGAGACACCAAGAAGAATCCTAAAGAATTGGTTATAGGCAAACCAAATATATAACAGGAGCGTATTGTATATAGAAGCTGTAGAAAGACTACTTAGCCTAAGTAAACGATGTATTAATATATATAAAAAATGCAGAGTATTATTAAAAACTAGCGTTCATTACCCACTTCGCTGGGTTAAAATAAGAAAAATTAGTAATATGTAACGTTAGTCAGTCTCAGTCACTTCTTACCATTACTAAAGCGCTCTCTGATATCGGTCGTTTTCGATCACTTTTATGTATCTCCACCTCCCCCTCTCCAAGTTGCGAGGCTGAGTTTGGATTTAAACGGCATCGAAAGTGTCACTGTTCATCTCAACGACTCCGAAAACTATGGATTAGGTACTAATATCGGTCATTTTTGATCACTTTTATGTGTCTCCCCAACTCCCCATCCCCTAACTTGCACTGTCAAAGTGAAATGACAAAAAACATTAAAAAAAAAAATCTATGTTGAAAATTTGATCGAGATCGGTCGTGTGGTTCAAGAGTTATTAAGTCACAAACCTAGTCACTTTCATTTTAATTTATATAGATAGGTAGACAATGCATATACAGTGTGTTTCGGGAATAAATCGCCGAACTTCATACTTTTTCATTGTTATACATCGTTGCAAAAAGGTAAACCGTCTGGAACACTTTTACATTCTAATAGAGTGCTCCATAGTAAACTTTGCAGTGTGAAGTATATAATTGTTTTATTCAGTGTAGCCAACCTACGACTAGTTTCACAAATTATCTTAAATTAATTCCATGTTTGCAATTAGGCTTTTCTGACCCATAGTTCTAGACAAGCTTTCTTTTTATATTGAAGTCTAGATCACTTATTGCAATGTTTTTTTGCCGGAAAACCCTGTATATGACCAAAAATACATCTTTATGATGCTATTTATTATATTTAAACAAAGCTATAAACTACGAACAATTTTCCATAGTGACTTGGAGCTCTACAGCCACACACTTTTCAAATTTGTAGAGGCACAAATGGGTCCTAAAAAGAAGCAGTCCCTGAAATTTGGCAGGGATACCTTGGAACATGAATGACAGGCACTTATGACATCTGACTTTTCCTTTATATCCTTTATATCCTATGCAGAGGCTATGAAGACACAGACTACTCCAATAAATATATCTTAACTTAGCCTCAAATAGGCGCGCATGCAGGAATTTTTCTTGGGAGGCTCCAAGCTTTGAGAGGGGTAGGTCCAATAGTACAAGCCACTATGTCTATGTAGTATTCAATGGGTATTATTCTGCACCCGGAAAGACGATAAGTAATTGTAAAATACTTCCACCTATATTTTCAAGAAAAATAATGATAGAACTAGATTGTTTTTATAAGAGAAAGAATACAGATGAAGTGAAAAATCAAATTTTCATGCTTCATCAATCATTTCCCTGTTAAACAAGTATAGTTTTATTGAGAAAGTGTACGAATGTGGTATATGTGGGGTTAGAAAGTTTGGTGTGTGTGTGTGGGGAAGTGGGGTCCGCACCTGGTGGATTCTCCCTGTGGATGCTCCCTTGGCCTCAAAGAATAGCTATTGACAGAGAATAACATTGGATACTTATCTAAAGAAACATACTTACAATACATAGGCCATTTTCCTCATTGACGAGCTGTCTTAGAGGGGTTTTTGAGAGAAATGTTCATAGCTATGAGTTTTTTGGGTTATATTGCCCTCTTGTCTCTATGTAGTCGACGAATATAATAATGAAGTAGTAAGGATAGTAATGAAGGGATTTTCAACGACATTTATAAAGTAGACTAGTGATGGAGAAACTTCTTTAAGGGGAGGGCAAAAGAAAAAAAAAACTTTATGAGACCAAATAATTTATTGAAAACAACAATGGTACATTTACAAAAGAAAATGCGAGGACATAGAAGAATTAGAAAGATATTGGGAAATATGAGAAAATGTACGAGGAGGTAAAATCTGTGGAACTGCAGAGAAGGCAAGCGGGTATTACGATGTCAGCAGAAAATGAGAATGGGAAGGTAGTCAGCGATAGAAGTGAAGTCTTAAGAAGATGGAAAGAATATGTTGAGGAATTATATGAGAGTAGGGATAAACAGTGTAGTATAGAGGTTGAAGTAGAAAATGAAGTAAGCGAGAACGATAAAGGGTTTAGTATTCTTCGGGATGAGTTTGACAAAGCTATATCCGAGATTAAGAATGGAAAGGCAAGCGGGATAGATAGTATATCATTCGAATTCATTACGAATACGGGAGACAAGGGAAAGAAAGAATTGTTCCGACACTGCAATGAAATATATGAGACAGGAGAGTGGCCAAAATACTTTCTGAAGATGATCATGATACCGATGACTAAGAAATCGAACCCAAAGAGATGTGTGGATTATAGAACTATTAGTCGCATATTTCCATGCAGCAAAAGTTTTGCTTCGAATTTTGAACAGAAGGTTATATGGAAGAACAAATGTAAAAGTTGAGGAGAAACAGTTTGGGTTCAGGAGAGGTAAGGGTACAAGAGATGCAATTGGATTATTAAGAGTGATCTGTGAAAGGTTTATAGAAAAAGGGAAAGAGGTGTATGTTGTATTTATTGATATAGAAAAGGCTCTTGACCGCGTGAATTCGGAATTGTTGTTGGAAGTTCTAAAGAATATTGGGTTGGAATGGAATGATCAAAGACTCATAAGAAACTTATATATGAACCAACAAGTAAGTGTTAGAATAGGGGAGGAAATGACAGAGAAGAACCAACAAGTAAGTGTTAGAATAGGGGAGGAAATGACAGAGAAGAGTGCAATTGGAAGGGAATTTTTGAGAGGAATGCTTTTCTCTAGCCCACATTATTTAATATGTATCTAGAAGAGATAGTGAAAAAGAGTTTACAAAATCAAGACGGCATTTCAGTAGAAGGTAGAGTGATTAGACGTATACTGTTTGCAGGTGGTATGGCGCTTGTTGCAGAATCTGAAGACAAAATCAATAAGATGTTAGAAAACTTGAGGAAGGGCTGTAAAGAATATGGGATGAAAATAAATGTTAGGAAGTCAAAAACCATGGTCATTGGAACGAAGGGATCGGCGTCAAATATAGAAGTAGGAGGGTAGAAAACAGAACAAGTGACTAGTTTTAAATACCTGGGTAGTATTATTAGTAATGATATAAAATATGAACGTGAAATAAAAGCAAGAATAGGAATTGCGAAAGAAACCTTTAGGAGATAGAAAGAACTATTTTGTGGGAGCTTGAATAAAGAGTTAAAAAAGAGAAACCTCATAAAATGTTTCCTGTGGAGTATTGTGCTGTATGGGTCAGAAACATGGACATTACACAAAAATGATGAGAAACGACTGGAAGCCTTCGAAATGTGGGTGTGGAGAAGAATGGAGAGAATTAGTTGGGTCGAGCGGAAAACGAATGAGATGGTATTAGAAACAGTAGGGCAGAAAGGAACAATGTTAGACATTATTAAGAAGAGGAAGAGAAACTGGTTGGGACATTGGATAAGAAGAAACGGTATCATAAGGGACGTTATAGAGAGTACGGATGCAGGAAAAAGAGGGAGCTGAAGAAGGAAGCTACATAGATCGACGATATCAAAACAGAAAAATCTTACGTGAAGATGAATAGGCTATCGAAAGATTGTGGAGCATAGAAGCTTCTCAGTTGCAGCAAATGACCTGACGAACAATGGCAATAATGGCGGAATACCTATGATGATGATGATGACAATGGTACATTTTTTTCAGAACGTTTGTAATTGTAAGTCCTATTAATGTCTTAAGTTTCTCATAACCTGATGAAAACTGGGATACACTGATTCTCAGGAGACAGGCTCAGTATAAGTAGTACTCTATTACCATATACAAATTTATTAGACGATATATTTTTTAAAATAATTTCAATTGTGAATGTACCTTTAAAAAGGAGCAGGAGTACATACAAGTGAAGTTACAGCAACATTTGCCAATCTCTTTCTAATACAATTCTTTGGAAGTAACCCTTCTCTTCTTTTCTTTTGCCAGATTTCGAATCATGTCGGAGGCCTGATAGAACCTTACAATGGCTGTTAATAACTGAAGTAGACCAAGGAAGGCAAAATGAGTGAATTTGAACGTCTTACATTAATGTGCTCAATTAAAGGATCACGTCAAAATAATATCAAAGGTGATTAACAAAATGTCCTTGGAATTTGAACTGAAAAATCTCAAGGCCAAAATGTATTTAACAAACTGATTACGAGTTAATGTATATGACTCAACTTGTAATTATAATTAAGATTACTTTTACATGATCTAATTTAACATGTAGCAACTAAAACTAAACTTGTTTGAGTTGATGATTTCATTTCTTGTTTTTGTTTATCCGAAAGACGAACTACAATTGGAAAAATTTTCTCTAATAGAATAATAATAATGTGGAGTACCTACTTTACCTTTTTGAACAAGAGAAGAAAAGAAAGACATTGAGGTAATATAATTATAATTCAATATCTATCAATCTGACATTGATACCTGATAAGGTTATATACTATTGACGCTACGCAAAAATCAAGAAAACATCTTTTGAAAATCAGAGTAAAATTAGGTCTTTTATAACATCAACTGACACTTGTAGATCTTAAGAGCTCTCAAGATAACATTCACCTTGTTGAAATGCACCTAAGTGATTGAGATTTTTAGATAAAGACGGTATAAAAAGTGTTCGTTACGTACTGTTAGTCTACCTTTCACTGGAGTCACTAGGAGACAGGCTCCACGTAAGTAGTACTCTATTACTATATACAAATTCATTAGACGGTATAATTATATATATTAAAAATAGTAAATTCAATTGTGAATGTACCTATTTAAAAGGAAGTAGAGTGCGTACAACTGTAGGGCGCTTCAAAAAAGGATTTCATATCTTTGTAAATTCATACAAATTTATACAAACTACTTACACAGCTAATTTTAGTGTCATTTTGTACCAAAATAGAGCAAGCTTTGGCTCACTTAATGAATAGTACCGAATAGCACCCAGGGCCGGCCCTAAGCAACTTGCCGCCCGCGCAATGGCATAATTTGCCACCCCCTTTCTCCAAAAAAAATCTTAAAAGACATTATTTTAAGTATGAATAATGAGGGCGAGGGAAAGAGCACTCGCATTCAGAAGGGCCTAAACACTAGAAATACAAACTCATTGTGTCTGTTTTTTCTTTAAATAATAATCCATTATGTTAGTGAAAGATTAAGCAAACACACTTGCAGTGGAAAGATTGTAATCCTTTTCTATAAAATTCAATATCGAAATGAAATCTTTGAGTTTTACGTCCCACGATTATGCCGGTTAGGCTAAAGGAGACGGTGATAATGAGAAATGAGTGAAATGGTGGAATGAAGAAAGTGGGAGGAAACGGGAGAACCCCGAGAAAACCCACGAGCACGGTGTTTGTCCACCACAAAGTCCACACGGCGCGAGCTGGGATCGAACCAGGGACCCCAAGCACCGGAGGTGAAAATTCAATATCGAGTTTCAATCTCAATATAGGGGCTATTAATTTGCAATTCCAGTGCAACTAGCTATTTTATCTTTATGTCTTGATTTTTCTCCTACATGTGTTAAAAAATTAAGAAAAGAACTTGTTTCCACTTTCAATGATAAGGCACTTGTTTGTGACAAAGACAAGACTAGTTTTCATATGACAACTGCGATTAACTAAATAGAACAGGTGTCCGATACTGTTCGAGAATTGAGTTCTTGAATTTGTCAACAATCAAGCAATCTATGCTGAGATTTCTTTGACCATTTGCTTTACCACTGTCCATGTGACAAAATAATGAAAACCTAAACATGATTTATGAATGTAGTATTCAAATAAAAAGTCAGCTTAGTAAATTTAACTACCATCATCATGATGTATATTTCCAACAAGAAATATATTTTTTAAATAGTATAGATATGGCAGATTTTACCGCCCCTCGAAACTTTCCGCCCCTGAATGATGTGTATTTATATTATATGCTGTCATGTTTGTGTGTATCTACCATTCAAAAGGGAACGAAAACCATGGATTTAGTATTATTAATAATAATATTATTATTATTATCGCATACTCTAAATATGCTACAAACTCAATCATTTTCAATTACCAATTTATGACAATGATACAGTTCCGCAATACCCTAGTGCAAATTTTCCCGCTCATATTGCAGGTTTAGAGTTTCAAGTAGTGAAAATAAGTGGATGTAAACGGGAAGAAAGGAAATACACTTTTGACAAAATGAGAGACATACCGACTGAAAAATACGGGGAAGGTTGACTGATTTATTCACGGAAATAGGTAAACCAGTGAGGTTAGAGTTAGGTGATATTTCTTCCTTACAAGACAAACTGAAATATACGTGTAAGATATAAAATACAGTAGGAAGTCGAAAATCCGAACTAATTGGGACCACAGCTAGTTCGGATTTTCAAATTGTTCAGATTTTCGAAAATGACCAAGAAAATGTTATTTAGGCTTAAATATACTGTACGGTATGCTCTTTTACCGATACAGTCGTTATACAGTACATACAGTAATTACAATACCGTACGTAAGGCCACTTACATTTAATGTTTCTGAAGAACCTGCTCGTACACTAAATTACACTGTTCTTGTAACTCACACTTGAAACTTAACTTGTATAGGCCAAAGGGGAAATAAATATAAAAACGTATATGACAAACAATTACATATGAATGAGCTTTTGTAAAATCACTGACTTCACACAATGCCGACGGACAACCTTATTGTTTGTTTATCGCTAGCGCTAAGACAATATATATATATATATATATATATATATATATATATATATATATATATATATATATATATATATCGGGTGTTGCAAAATAAGTGTTACAACTCTTGGGAGGTGACTCTTGCCACTAAGACAAGAAAAAAAGTTCTCTTGAACTTTCGGCTATCGGACATAGTTTCGGATCTACAAGGTGCCGAAAGCGTGGGAAAATGACTTTCGGACGCCAATAGTTCGGAAACTATTCAACGTAAAGAGGGCGGGTAAAAAATTCACTGAAGAAGTCATACCTGCTGTATTGAATTTTGCATGTTTCACAATCCTATCACACACGCGCAAGGGATTCCCCAAAGAAACGTAGGGAGTCCCGGATAATCTGCCAAATGAAAATTGGTCTAAATGAATATGAATTGATAGGGTTTCTATCAGGTAACAATAATTCGTTTATATTAAGTCGATATCTGGAACAAATACAAAATGGCGGACACCTTCATGCCCGTTGTGTGTGGTTGCATAATCACCAGATACGGATGCTGACCAACAGTGACGTTCTGAGTATTAAGTGTAACGAATTTGTACTCAAATGATCCAGAAAGACATCTGGAGTGTCGGTAGAGCACAACAGATGAAGCTGGGTGATTCACATTTCTGGAAACGACGAAAAGTGTCCAGATATGCACTCATACTCAGTAAACGTGAGTTCAAAGCGTCGGAAATGTAAGGATTAGCGTCAAGAACATGAGAGTCATTGCCAATTCGCCAATTATATTCCCTCAAACGGATGCAATATGATGCGCAAGGTTGCATACCAATAAGGATACAACAACTGAGGCCAAGTTGAAATTGTGCAAGAAACTGGATAAACTAAATGAATCACTAGTGGGATCGCATGATCGATATTGAAATGTGGCCAATGTGTGTGTTGATATCGATATGTAGCTAATGGACAAATGTCAACATATCCCAGTACTGCTGGGACACCGTCCCACATGCGAAAAATAGGAAAATAACTACTCGGATCTGAATCTAAGGACGTGGGCTCCCAGTAAGATTGGAAACTGCGAGCACGCGAGTGAAAGCAAGCGCTCTAGCCCTGAGGCTTCGTGGGAGCTTCACTTTCTCTGTATTCATTTCTTTGAGGAGACCCACTTTGTTTAGCAAGCGCTCTTGTACAGCCTCCCGACATGCTTGTCTGTTCCATTTTGTTACTCCTACTGCACAGCTGTAAACAATCAGAGCTTTGAGACGTTTCTTCCTATTTCTCATGTCGTTTTATTTTCCATATGTGTGATATTCTAGCAGTAGTGTTACATGTGCCAAATTGGTTCATTTTCGTCTTTGTCTTGGCATGAGCACTGTGTGTAAGATGTGAATTTCTTGAGGTTTTTCTCTACATTTCGAGTACGTCGTATGTCCCAGAAGACGTGGGACATGATACAAGTTTGTTATTAACACGCTCTATCAAAATTTGAACCATGAATTAAGAGATTTCTTTTCATATGTGTCGACTGTGGGACAAGGTTCCAAACAAAGAGGGACATTGATGCAATCGTGTTCTAGTTACGTTCTACCAAAAAGTACACCAGATGTAATAGCAGAAAGTACAACGTTATTTTCCTAGTTTTCGCACATGGGACGGTGTTCCAGCAGTAGTGAGACACGTTGACATTTATCCATTAGCTACATGTTATCTACACACACATTGGCCACATTTCAATATCGATCATGCAATCCCACTAGTGACATTCGTTTAATTTACACACTTTCTTAGTGAATCCCCTTGCACAATTTCAACTTGGCCTCAGTTGTTGCATCCTTATCGGTATGCAACCGTGCACATCATATTGCATCGGATTGATGGAATATTATTGGTGAATTGGCAATGGCTTTCATGTTCTTGATGCTATTCCATTACATTTCCGACACTTTCAACTTACGTTTACTGAGTATGAGTGCATATCTGGGCATTTTTCATTAAGTGTTTCCACACATATGAATCACCCTGCTTCATCTGTTGTACTCTACCGACACTCCAGATGTCTTTCTGGATCATTTGAGTACAAATTGGCTACACTTAATACTCAGAACGTCACTGTTGGTCAGCATCCGTATCTGGTGATTACGCAACCACACACAACGGGCATGAAGGTGTCCGCCATTTTGTATTTGTTCCAGATATCGACTTAATATAAACGAATTATTGTTACCTGATAGAAACCCTATCAATTCATATCCATTTAGACCAATTTTCATTTGGCAGATTATCCGGGACTCCCTACGTTCCTTTGGGGAATCCCTTGCGCGTGTGTGATAGGATTGTGAAACATGCAAAATTCAACACAGCAGGTATGACTTCTTCAGTGAATTTTTTACCCGCCCTCTTTACGTTGAATAGTTTCCGAACTATTGGCATCCGAAAGTCATTTTCCCATGCTTTCGGCACTTTGTAGATCCGAAACTATGTCCGATAGCCGAAAGTTCAAGAGAACTTTTTTTCTTGTCTCAGTGGCAAGAGTCACCTCCCAAGAGTTGTAACACTTATTTTGCAACACCCGATATATATATATATATATATATATATATATATATATATATATATATATATATATATATATATATATATATATATATATATATATATAGATAGATAGATAGATAGATAGATAGATAGATAGATAGATATAGATATAGATATAGATATAGATATAGATATAGATATATAGATATATAACTTCTTGGGACCGCGTTCTGATTTTTAACATTTCGGATTTTTGACGTTCGGATTATCGACCTCCTACTGTAAATTGACAGCAAAAAGTTAGTCAGAAATGAGAAGATGGAAACCTCCAACATAAGTTTATACTTACGGAATGGGGCTCAGTACAAGGTTTTGCGTTACAAATAAACTGAGTATGGATGTCAGAAATGTATTAACATAAAGTGATTCTTGTTTTTCAGAACAACCGACGCAAAATGAAGTCTACTCTTTCCATCGTTGTTTTGGCGACTCTTCTATCGCTGACTGTCGCTGCCATTGTGCCCAACACCGCTACAAGTGAAGGTTAGTAAACAACTCTAGTTTATTTCAGGGATGGATAACTTAACGTAACTGTAACGTAACGAAAATAGCTTTCTGTAACAAAATTATTGGTTATTTAATTTCGGTGGGTACAAGACATAACACACATTTTCGTTATGAGGCAGTGACATTATTCAAGCATGTAACGTTTTTGTACCGTAACTAATTGGAGGAACAAATCTGTTTCTGGTATGTCTTATCACTCTTGTGGGCAGAAAATCAACAACTGGTACCATCAATTTCTCGTAACAAGAATTGAAAATGAAATCATTCGCCTTTCAGTTTAACGTATCATGATTATGCTGTTATTGCTAAGGGGGACGGATGATCAATGCAAGTGAATGATGATAGAAGAATTAGTATAGTAGAATAAGAATGTGAGAGGAGAAGAGAGTATCCCCGAGGAAATCCACGAACACGATGTTGTCCACTACAAATTTATTTGAGTCAGGATCGAACCACAGACCCTAAGCACCAGAGGTAAATCCCCTACCACTGAGGCATCGTGTCTCATCGTAGTGAGAATCATGGACAACAGAGACGTATCCACGGAGTGAAAGCTAAGTTCACTGTTAAGTTTGGGCCATCATCAAAAGTACCCTACTTAATACAGATAATAATTAGTAAACAATAGATCTATGTTGTTAGATTTGTCGTGGCTATTGTTAACGTCTTAGAGATCTGGGTTCGATTCTCGTTAAGACTTCATAAGCTTCGGATTCCACGTTATGCCTAAATATTCCAGTATCATGGCTCAAATAACCTTAGTGTTGCAAAGGGCCTTTAAACTTTCATTACACTAACGAATCAATATTCTTATTATATACGTATCTGCTTTCAGCATTCAAAAAACACAGAACATATTTTCTTCTGTCGAGCTCTTTTGAACTATCCGTTAAATAAGCAATTTAAGCTGATCCGATTATTTTCAGAGATTCATTCACTTTATTTGAATTAGCACAGTGTTTATTTCTTGGAAATGATTCGCTCAAGTTCTAGTTTAGGATATATTATCTAAAACTGAAATACTCATTGTCAGATCATAATTGTAAAACATATTATGAATTGGATAATTTCTTTGGTATTATTATTACTACAATCGGTTTGTTCCACTTTTTATGAATTGGATATTTTCTTTGGTATTATTATTACTACAATCGGTTTGTTCCACTTAATACCTTCACTTGACTGAATTACACGATAGTAGATATATCACTTAATACTATAACGAATTTAAATATATATATTCCAGCTGTCGGAGATCGGACAGCGCGTAGAACTTGTTACTTCAGCAACTGGGCTGTTTATAGGCCAGAAGAAGGAATCTATGACGTGGACAACATTCCAGGAGATCTCTGCAATCATGTCATCTACTCCTTTGTTGGAGTTAGCAATGTCACGTGGGAGGTGATGGTTTTGGATCCTGAGGTAAGTAGATGTAAATTGGGAGATGAAGCAGAAGTTCTAAAGTGTACAAGCTCTAAACTGTGCGCGCACAAGTTCTAAAAATGATGAAGAGAAATGTTCTAATATTCTTCTTGCTGCATAAGTCTTAAACTGCCTAAGACCTAAAGCGCAGAAATACTAATAATCATCTAGATACACAATTCGCAGGATCACTTAGATACTAAAGCTAACTAACTCTATGACCTATGGAACTCGGAGGTTCAACGCCATGTCCACAAAAAATCTTCCCTTTATTCCTTAGCCAACTGGATCCAATATCTACTTTGTATTCCTATTTCTACGAGCTACATTTTAATATTGTCTTCCCATGTGCGCCTAGGTCTTCCCAATGGTCGTTTTCTGATTGAACTTCCAGTTAAAACTTTGAAAGTGTTCCCACTTTCTTCCATTCTGGCCACCTGAGCCTCCTAGACTTGATGATCCTAACAATGTTAGGTAAACGGTATAAATTATGCAGTTCCTTATTATCATTTAGATATAAAAGTCTTAAAGCACAGAATTTCTAAACCACAGAAACCTTAAATTTAGCACTCATGCTTATATTTTGTCCAGGACTTCCATTCTTTAGAACTTAAGGACGTTATCCGTAAATTGTATTGCCTTTTTATTGTAAAATTTTCTTGTCCGATGGAAAATTCTAGGCCATTCATCCTGCGTGGGTAAGACAAGTTCACCAAGTCCTAGCTCAGAGGTAGGGTAGCCAGTTGTTTTCCACAGGAGCATTGAATATCCAATAGATAAAGAATTAATGTTAGCGATCTATGCCATTTATACAAGAACTAAATTATTACAGTTTTTACTTCATAAATATCCGCTAGTCAATATTCCTTCGCTATAAGGCAATTTGACTTCTTATAGTCAAGAAGACAAACCCTTACTGTGGTATGATTAAACTAATGGTTTTATGTACAGACACATAATATTTCAGATATATAGATGTTCAGTTATTTTAAATAAATAAATAAAAACAGTTGAAAGATAGATAACGTAAGCCAAAAATGTGTAAGGTGATCCGAGAAAAAGAATTTCGAATCAATTTTTGTTTTATTCTATGACTTAAGGTTCATCGTTGCAGAAAGGAAAGAAAGCCATAGGATCCTATTATGTGCTAACTCAATTCTACCAGAATATTAATAGACATTCAAACTATGCAGTACATAAATATGGATGTCTTATACTGTATGTTCGTCCGTCCGTCTCTTGAGAGATATCAGTGCAAAAACAGTGATATCAAGATGCTGTTTCTTGCAATCTATAGGTTTTATCTATTCCGTTAACCATCTATTCAAACCAGAAGTGCTAGAAAACAACTATTTCCGATTTCAATGTTGATCGTTATAGAACAGAAACGGTAACATAGTGACAAGTGGTTTTCTGCACCCGATTTAGCATCTTAAAAGAACATATCATCATCACGTGCAACACTCTACTGAAACCGGAAGTGCTTGAAATTTATTAGTACTTCCGGTTTAAATACTGATTTCCATAAAGTAGTTTGAAGTCGACAGTTAAAATTTCCTTTAAGCGCTGCTAGCAAATGAGAACTCTTTAGTGTTGCATTATCTTAGGAAAAGACAGTTCTTTGTAATAATAAGCTAAGGAATGACTTAAACTACATATTTCAGCTGGGATGAGATGAGCGAATCAATAATTCTAACCAGGGATGAGTTCATGGTTGAACCGTGAATCTGGGGACAACCTATACATGTCCTGAAACGGTTTGTCGTGCAAGTTGCACAACAGGTTTCAATTCCTTGCCCGAAAGTGACCCCGCCCCTTCAAGGTTGGAAATATGTAGGACAACTTGGCCTATATATCCTATATATCAAAGTGTTCCGCATGACTATTAGATTAAGAATATAATATGCACTATCTAATTATATCATATACCAAGGTAATAAAACAAAAAAAAATTTATTCACTATAAATATCCTATATTAGTGGACCTATAAAGTTGACAGTAAGTCATTTGGTATCACAACTAATGTGACTCATTGTTATGGTTAGACACATTCAGTGTATTTTAATTTCTATATTTTCCTCGATTTCACCTACATACGTTGTCAGATCAGTACGTTCATTATATATTCGTCAACTGCTCATCTAGACGAGTTATTTGGTAGGCCACACGGTACAAAAACTTTGAGTAGAGTTTAAGACACTAATTAGGAGAAAACTAGTCGTGGTGGCAATTTGAGCTCATTTACTCAATCCGAACAGCTCTTTCTTTGTAGCTATATAAACCGGATTGGTCACCGTCCAGGGTTGAAGCCCTCTAGTCACGACAAGGCCAGGGTAATGAGAGGGAAGAGAGCTCCAGCTGGATGTTGTTTTCCGGAGCTTGGCTTTTGTTTTTGGCTATGTGTGAGAGCTATGTAACTGACATGTCACGGTCCTGGCAAGATGGTGCTGCCAGGATTTGGCCTTTGTTTTTAAGGTGTGAGGACCACATAACTCACACTGCCTCACGATCACTCTACGTTGTGATAGTGAGGTTCAGTAATATAGAATATTTATAGAGAAATAATCGCTATTTGGTTTTATTACCTTGATACAGGATATAATTGGGTAGTGTATATTATATTCTTAATCTACTAGTAGTCATGCAAAGTACTTTGATATACAGTGGACTCTTTTTAATTCGAAGTCCAAGGAGACACGAAAAAACTTCGAATTATCCAAAATTCGAATTATCCAACAACATTCATTTTCACATATATAACAACAAACGAATCAAAGTACTGTGCATCAAAAACATATTCATATGGTGTAGACCTTACCTTTAAAGCAGGTTATTATTTGCATGATCGAATACCGCAAACTAACAAACGACATTGACTCCACATAATTAAAACTACGTGTACAATGGAAAATATATTTACGTACAACACTACAACATACATTGAATAGCCCAAACAATTAAATACCAGTAATAATTTGAATATTCTGTTCTCACTTTAAAGAAGTCGTAAACCTCATTTGTTTAAATTTGATTGTTTCTGTACGGTCAATAAATCTTGAATTTCATGTATTGCATGGAATACAGTATTAATAACATTTAGTTGACTTTATCAATAATTCATCTTAAATTTTCAACCAATTCTGAAACAAGATGAGATTGGCACACGTTCTCTATCTTTACTTCTTCCCCAACTCACCTTCATCTTTATCATTACATAGATTTTCTATTTATCATTTGTATTACTCTTCCCTATGGCTGCATCTGGATAACTGAAAACACGTTAAAACTGTATTTCTCTGTTTACATCTGTTCAACATTAAAAATTTTCAACTGTATTTACTTCGAATTATCCAAAACTTAGGTTCAAAAGTTCGATTTATCCACGAATTTTTACTTTTGTTTTCAATACAGTTTTCAAGGGGAATGGACTTCTGTTCGAATTATCCAATATTTCGAATTATACAAGTTCGAATTAACGAGACTCCACTGTATAGGGCACATAGGTCAAGTGCCCAGCCTGAAGAGTGGGGTCACTTACAGGCAAGGAATTGAAACCTGTTTTGGAACTCGCTTTATAAACCCTTTCAGGGAATATATACGTTATCCTCAGATTCAAGGTTCAATTTTGGACACATCGTAAGAAATTTTTCTTTATTTAGTATAATATTAAAGTACTGCATCAAAATGAAGGAGATAAGAACTAACGTTGAGATCAATGCGTTTTATCTGCAATAGCAAGTATTTTAAGATAAGAAAAAATAATATTGTTATTTTTATTTTATCTTGTAAGCGTGACTTGGATCAAGGTGGTAAACCAGGTGGTTATTCTCAATTCACTGGCCTCAAGAAGAAGTTTCCAGGCCTTAAGACAACCATTGCCGTTGGTGGATGGGCTGAAGGAGGAAAGAAATATTCAGAATTGGTCTCTTCCAAGGAGAGGCGAGATACCTTTGTGAAAAGTGTCGTAGGTAAGAAACTATATATGGTTATATAAACTCATTTAGGAAGGCATACAACATACCACTGAATAAAGAAAAAAGAAAGGACAAACACATATAATTAATAACAAAAAGATTAATAGGAGATAACGTTATCGTAAACTGAAATAAGGAGGTAGTTTTATCCCAATTAGAACAGTTGTAAGGACAAAGCATTGCTAAAAGTAGTAAGTGGGCCAGCTGATCGCACTCGGCTCTGATTGGCTGAGGAACGTCACATGACCTGATCACGTGGTATGAAGTTATAGGAGTCAATGCCATGTAGGGGTTCCTTGGTCCACTTTGGCTGGGGTACCTAGGACCACCTCCCTTAAATTTTGGAAATTAAAGAAACTAAAATTTTGGTATGGTAGCATAGGACTGGGGTATGCACCTCTGTAAATTTGGGCTGTCCATTTTGTTCCCTTTCATGAATAAAAAATTGCCAAAAATTCAAATGTTTGAGGTTTTTGACCTAATTTATCCTCTTTCATGAGGGTTTATTACCTTATATGGTTATATATGTGTGTAAAGGGGTTCATCCCCTTTCATAAGATATGGAAGCCTTCGCTTACATCTTAAATTTCGGGAGGAGTACATTGGCCCACCCTACTAAATTTTAGAAATTGCCAAAAAAAATGGATCATTTTCAAGAACATATCATTTCATGCCGATTAAAACAGTTGTAAAGAGAAACTATTGCTATGCATATGATATTGATTTAGCGATTTGTGTAAAATTTGAGAGTTTAATAAGTTAATTTGTGTAATATATCGAAGTTTGGAGTTTTGTAAGCAAATCGTACAACAACTGAAAAACTCCAAGAAATACAGTTACTAGAGAAGAAACTCACTTTAATATAAAATTGATTAATTGGTTGGTAAGGTGGTTTAACGAAGGCATCAGTATTTGGTTACTATCATGTATTGCATCAGGAAATGCCATGAAAGAAATACCACTTCAAATTACCAACAAAAAGATGAAATCTTAAATACATTATTGGTTTAGGTTACGGCAGAAGAAACTGAAAATTTTATATGGCGCAAAAAGAAAATGAATAAAGAAAACGTACGAGCATTAAAGTAAAAGAATATGGAATTATATTAATATGCACAGAAAACATGCCAGGCAAGGTGCAGTAAGAAAACAATCGCTAATGCAGAAATAATTGCAGGAGTTTCGAGCTCACTCAGTACATCAGTGTTTGAACGTATACCACTAAACATTTTGTAATACATATTAAGATTGATTAGTATATAAAACTACGTAAACATATAAATTTATTTAAATAATTTCCAGAGTTTTTGGACCAATACAATTTCGATGGCTTTGACCTTGACTGGGAATATCCTGGAGCCCAGGACAGAGGAGGTAGTATGGCTGATAGAGACAACTATCTATCCCTTGTCCAAGAACTGAGAGAGGCATTCGACGCGAAGGGTAAAGGTTGGGAGCTCACAGCTGCCGTGCCAGTGGCTAAATTTCGGCTGCAGGACGGATATCATGTTCCCGAACTTTGTCAGTAAGTAAAAATGTATTCTTTAAAGGTTTAGAGGAGTTGAAACTTACATTACATATCTCTTATCTGATAACAAACGATAATATAAGAGTGGTAAATTACTATGTATTGTACCTGAAGAAAAAGTACCACATTTGAAACATAGATGCTCCGATATATTCGGAATTACTAATTCCACATTTAAAACTTCGAACAATAACAGTAGGGTTGTTTCTATTTAGAGTAAGCTACGTACAAAGATATTGACCTATAAAACAAAATTTTTGGCTTACTAGTTATTTTGCGAAAAAAGTCTCGAGAATTAAATAACGCATAATCGAAAGTAATTACTACACAGATTTATTTAAATAAATGGGTAGAAATGCTGAGTCAAGGTTTTCCAAGTGGGCAATGTCAGTTTTATTTCCCGCGAACGAATTACGGTACAAAACTGATCCAAAGCAATTTGAGTGTCTATTGTAAAATTACCAATAAAGACTTAATTTAATGACTTATTTCTAATAAACTGGGCTTAGGTGTATTTTATATGTAAGTTTTGGAAGTCCTTGATGTACATTCATGTTTAATGCATCATAGATCACAGAATTTTCTGGTTTGATCCTCATCATAATACAAATTAAAGAACTGATAGAAGTACAAAATATTGTACTCTGGTCTAGAAATAAAATAACTACTACTATATTTCTGAATCCAAGACGACCCTCATATTTTTAACAAAGGATTACTAAAAAAAATACATCTACAGCACATACTGGGTATATTTTCAGAACATTTTAAAGCTACACAGGCACGTACGCAGGAATATATTTCGGGAGGGGTCCAAGTCTTTTTTCGGAAGTGATCTAAATTCAATATAAGGACAAATTATATTAAAATTTGTAAAATCAGCCCTAAAATTAGACTACATTTCCAGAAAATTCGAGATTTTGGGAGGTAGGTCCGGACCCCCATGATCCACCCTATGCGAACCACCCTGAAACTATACTAAAAATTTAAAAAAATCAAATAAAATTTTTCATTTTAATGTCCCTTGATTATGCCCTTTAGGATAAGGGAGACGATGATTAAGAAAAATAAATGATGATAGAGGAATTGGTGGAATGAGAAAGTGGAAGGAAACGGAAGTATCCTAAAAAAAACACTGACACGATGTTGTCCACCACAAATTTACTTGACCGGGGATACCAAAAATCAAATCAGAAACCAACCTCTCTTCTTAGTTCTCTCTGGAAAGAATTATTGAATCTACGAACATTCAAGGCTAAAGCGAAAGGCTAGGAAGTGGGTAGAGTTAGAGTTTAATGGAAGGTCCTGCTTCTATTCAATAAAGAAAAACTCCACATCATAATAATATCGCGAAAGCAAGATGACTGTATTTTTGTTCACGAAATTGAGCTAAACAAAAATAATAAAAGAGCTAGTCTTGGGTTCAGAAATACAGGGTGTTTGAAAACAACATCGAAAATGTTTGGGAGATGATTCCTGACACCAAGATAAGACAAAAAGTATAGACCATCCTGGGTGCACAAATGCTTCCTTTCGGAGTAATAGGCTGTCGAAAACATGAAAAACTGAACTTTAAAGGTCCATAGCTCCAAAACTATGGGACCTACCGTAGTCGGGTAAAGACTTCACTTAGGAACTAATATGTGTGCTATCCAAAAATACATGCTCCAGAATCCTAAGGTACTCACGCAACAAGTTTTATAGAGGGAGGTTTGCTACAGGCATATAATCTGAAGTACTCATTAACTACCACTATAAAAATTGTTGCGGAAGTACCAGAGGATTCTGATACGTGGATATTTGGATAGGGCACATACTAGTTTCTAAGTGAAGTCTTGACCCGACTACGGTAGGGACCTTTAAAGTTCAGTTTTTCATGTTTTCGGCAGCCTATAACTCCGAAAGGAAGCATTTGTGCACCCAAGTTGGTCTATACTTTTTGTCTTATCTTGGTGTCAGGAATCACCTCCCAAACTTTCTCGGTGTTGTTTTGAAACACCCTGTATATACGGTAGTATTAATAACGTCAATCAAAATCAAGGAGTTAATTACATATCACGTAACTAAAAGCAATCTCGTTGAATTCAGTTTTTAGTATTGTATTTACACATTTTGATAACTTCAACTTCAGTTCCAGGAAATTGAATTCATTTCTTAGCTTTGTATTTATACATTCTGATAACTTCAACTTCTGAGAGTTGAATGCAGTTCTTTGAATAACATTTATGCATTTTGATAATTTCTTTTAGGCTTTTGGACGCTATTCATGCCATGACATACGATCTACGTGGCGCCTGGACTGGATTCGCTGATGTACACACTCCACTGTACAAACGACCAGGATTGGATCAATATGCCTACGAATTTCTAAATGTGGTAAGTAATATCAAGCTATGTAACACAAATTTACATAATTTTTAAGTCTGCAGAAAAAAAAAACGTTGTTTATTTTAGGCCGACTAAAGCTTTGAAAATTTCATGTGAGCATTTATAAATAATTTATGCACAAGTAGGGTACTGCTTGTGTAAGTAAGTTAAGAATGGAAAAATGTTGATGATGCATCACTATATGTGATATGTCTTTAAGTTTTGTTTTACAAATATTACCAGCATCAGATCGTCTGGTGCTGCGCATGTCTCTTCAACAATAGCCACTCCAAATCGTAAGTTCTAGCATGTAAAAAATCATGAGACATATATCAATGATGGGACTCATTGAATTGAATAAAGTGATATGAATGTGTGTAAATCTCAGTTTCCGAGAAAATGGGGACTAACTTCTTTTTTAAACTAGGGTTAGTTTGTTAATGTGATTATCCTTTTTCAAAATTCTGAAAGCATACTGTATATGTAATAAAAATCATTATTAACTATTCTTTATACCCTCTTTCTTCTAAACGGAAGTAAACAAAACTGTTTGTAGCATTTGTTGTTTATAAACCTTAGTGACTAGTGATGCTTCGCTCTTACGCTTACAGAAAGATAGACAAAAATAAATATGTGCATATGGTGATGAACTACTTTTCATTAGAATACATGCGTCAGTAATTCAGCAACAAATAAGCGTCCTTTAACTGCACACGGCTTTGTTTATAGTAGTTTAGAAGTAAGATGGAACAGAGAATAGCAGATTTTGTCTATTGTTGCTTGTCTTCTACTAATGACGACATTCATAGCCTACTTCTAACACTAACGCACATTCTCATCATAACATCTTTCAAAGTCGCTACTGTACTTATATATATATATATATATATATATATATATATATATATATATATGTCTTGATATAATATTCGACACTTCATTTTTTTCTTCCTTGACAGAATGACGGCATGCAACTGTGGCAAGATTTCGGCTGTCCAGCTGATAAATTGGTCGTAGGAATTGCTTTCTACGGACGTACATACACTTTGGGAAATGCTGACAACATTGAATTGGGTGCTCCAATCAGAAAATGGCAGGATGAAGGAAATGGTGGTGGAAAACCAGGACCTATCTCACAGGCTTGGGGTACTTTGACCTACATGGAGGTAAGTGCACCAGAAGGATCTTTGTCTTGTTTAAGTGTGATTCAGATTCATCTATTGTCCTTATCTTCTATCAATATGATTCATATTCGTCAATTTCTTCCTCTTCTTTGAATGTGGTTGACATTCATCAGTACATTTCTCCCTTTTATGAATCTGAATCACATTAATCAATTTCTACTTCTTTTTTGAAACAGATTGACCTTCATTAATACATTTCCCAGTTTATTAATCTGAATCACATTAGTCAATTTCAGGGTTTTTCTTTTGAAACAGACTGACATTCATCAATGCATTTCTCCTTTTATGAATCTGAATCATATTAATCAATTTGTTCCTCTTCTTTGAACCTGATTGACATCCATCAATACCTATCTCCTTTTATGAATCTGAATCACATTAATCAATTTTTGCCTCTTTTTTGAAACAGATGAGCATTTATCATTATCTTCTACTGTTTTAAATTTCAGTCTCATTGATGGATTTCTTCTTCTTCTTCTATGAATCTGAATCACACTAAACAACTCGCCACCATCCCCTATTTGTAAACCTACAGTTTTTTTCAAAGCATAGACGAAATTCAACAAAATAAATCTGATCTTTGGCCACAGAGATCTTCATTTGAAGTCAAATTGTTTCCTTTTTTGAAATAACTTGTTTACAAATGGTTCCGAGACTATGGCCACAGAATACTTGATGCTCAGGTTTTTGTGAACAAAAGTACATACAAATTATCAAATGATGTGCTTATCACACTGTGTTCAAATTGATATATAATAATTAGAATTATTAGAAAATATAGTTTTTCTTTCCATATGGAATGGACTATTTAGTTTAGTAACTACTATTTAGTTTAGTAACTATCACCATGTGAATTCGCTGTAATGTCTGGGAACACTGCTAATATTTCAATCTAGTGGCATATTAATTATAGTTTCTTTATAAATTCTGTATTAAAACAGTATTTTTAACAAAGTTCTGAGGTTCCGAATGTACTAGTAATGAAAATCATACTAGCAAGAAATTACAAATTCGCTAATCCCGATCATTTGAAATTTTATGCAATCTCTCAATTGTCAATTTGTCATCAATTTATCAATCTCTCATACATATGCTATATGCTATATATTCCTATGTTCTTCTTACAGATTTGCTATGCTTTGAAAAATGAAGAAAATTGGACCCTTCGATACGACGATGTTGGTATGGTTCCTTTTGCAGCTAAAGGTAAGTGTTAATTACAAGAAATTTATAGGCATTTTTTAAAAGATATTTTTATACTAAGTGAATAATATACAATTACATATTCAACAACTATGTAGTTTAACAAAAGGTGTTTCAGATCAAAAAGTGTACTGTAAAGTTTGTTTCTCTTTATGTTCCAGAATATAGTTGATTTCAAGTCGATATTCAAAGACTTGACGATATGATATTCAAAGTGTTTAAGAAAGGTTAAAGGGAAACGTATCTTTCAAAACTTGCAACAAACGAAAAGTAAATTATTGTGTCAGATTTCATATGTATCTATTCTTACCATAAATACCGTCCTAATTTTTGAGGGTGACAAATGAACTGAAGAGCCAGAGACTCCTAGAAGCAAAGCGCTTACTTAAGCGTCACATAGGAAATGGGAACCATTACTGATGAAAAGATTTTCAGTGTTGAGGAGGCTGTCAATGCCCAAACTGACAAGATATATGCCACATTCTCCAGAAAAGCTGGTGGAAAGGATTAATCGATCCAGAAGGTTAAGCATCCTGCCTCAGTGATGGTATGGTGGGTGTGAGATACGAGGGCACAACGGACCTCCATTTCTGTGAAAAGGAGGTCAAAACGTCAGCCAAAATGTACAGGAGACAGTGCTTGAGAGACTAGTCAAGAATCTCACCAACACCCTCTTGCATGGTCAGAACTGGAGCTTCCAGCAGGACTCAGCCCAGCACACAAGGCACGGAAAACCCAGCAAATGTTACGGACTTCATTTCACTTCAGATTGACTTTCTGCAAATCCGAACCTAAACCCTTTGGAGTACAAATTGTGGTCCAAGCTTTAGAAGATGGCATGCAAGAAGAGATATCCCAATATTGAAAGTTTAAAGCGTTCTCTTCGGAAAAACAGTTTCAGATTTTCCAGTTAATGTGTTGCGAAATGCAATTAATGAGTGACCACAAAGACATAACGACTGTGTGCATGCTAATGGTGGTCATTTTGAATAATTATTTGTGATTTTGGTTCATAATGCATCTATGTAACTCATGTTATTAGGATGTTAAAATATCTCTAATAATTTTGGGTCAATGTACTTAAAACTTTGGGGCAGTATTTCTGGTAAGACTAGGTAGAATGCATTGTGTCTTGTGTTTCATTGAGACAAGACAAAACGCATTTGATATATAATTAGAAGAAAAACGCATTTGTAGAATGGCTGCTCCTACTAGTTTATTTTGAGAGAAGGGGAAAAGAAACAAAGTGACAGCAATAAATATGTCACAAATATAGGAAGCTGTTCCCGTTGTACTGAAAACCTTTCTTTTGTCATTATTGATCTAATTTTTAAGATATCAATCTCACGATGTAGTCTACTTTATTCCATATTATCAATTACTATAGTTCACAAGAATTATTCTACATCAACAAAGTTACTCTTAAGAACGATCTTTCTAGTATAAATGAACTACTTTATTTCTGATTTTTTAATCTACAATCCTGTTTACTATTACTGTATTATATTTTACTTTCTTAAAAAGACCTCTGAGGACCGCCATTGATTGATGTTAAAAGAGGAATATTTGTAGGGTATTGGGAGCATGAAGTGATCTTAAAGCTTCTTTTCAAGTATAAATTGCACTTGAATCCGGATTGTCAGATTTCTCTGAGTTCCCCTTTTAAATATCAACCAATTTCTCTGAGTTCCCCTTTTGGCACTATCTCCGTTTGGTTGATACCCAAATTTATGCTACATGTACTACACTTACGTTTCACGTTTACATGCAGCTGTTTGGAGTTAAGCATCCATAATTAGCATCCAAGCTTTATGAGGTGTATATCTACAGTTTATATCGTGATATCTGAACCACACAAGTTACCATTGTGAGTCTCCTACATGAAAGGGAAAATTCAATCTATTTTATTAGGAGAGAGCTTATCTGCATGCATTTGTGTTTTAGCATTGAAATATTATAATGTAATTATAAAGATAAATGTTTGCTTGTTAAAGTTTAGCTCTCCCACCAGCAAGACCATCTGAAACATAGAGGCACATATTGTGATGGAATCCAAAGTTCCATAATGTTCATAGGGCATTCGAATCTAGTGCCATATGCACTAAACACGAGCGATCTAGTCACTAGGCTACCTGGGTTGAGATAAGCGTGTGATACGGATACTTGTTATAACAATAATTTATGCTACACTGAGAAAAAAAGGACTAGGATTTCATTATGGATACATCGTATTTACGCGGATGCGCTCCTTAAATAATGTAATTTCATGTATAAAAGTACAGCAGGTGGGAACACCATGCCAAGTCTGGAGTTCGGCGTCGAACTAGACTCGCTGTGATTGGATAATTTTATTCACATGATTGATTTCGTGTTAAAAACTATTACTCTCGTAAGGTAGGGAGTCACAGATTTAGAAAGAACCAAGAGGGGACACTCGTAGGAAGGTGGTAACAACATTATATACGTAAGTTACCACCGTCGGAATGGATATGGCGTTAATTCTAGATTTGAAATGGTGGTCCCACAATACAAAATTTTCGCTGGACGGTGGTGTAGATCGTACTACGGATGAAACAGCATTACTTAATGTGGTGACGCGCGTAACCTGGTAAAAACAGCATTTACATGCCGACTGGATTATGCATTTTTCTCAGTGTATTCTTTTTCGTTGACAGGCGACCAATGGGTTGGCTATGAAGATCAAGACAGTGTAAAGATCAAGATGGACTTTATCAAAGAAAAGAAATACCTGGGAGCCATGGTGTGGGCCATTGACAACGATGACTTCAACAACCGATGTGGTCAAGGCAACCATCCTCTGATGCAAGTCATCTACAATGAACTCAAGGACTACCAAGTCCCTGTCTCTCCTCCAGTCACTACAACTCCAAAAGTAAGTGCCTATCAACAACATTATTTACTTCAATTCTATTGGATTTCAAATTTTAACTGAAATCGTAGAGCACGCATAGTATATTTTGTTTAACGAACAGACCTGTAGGCACTAGGGAACATTAACAGAAGCAATGTTAACTGTAGATTAACAAATCGTATTCTTTGACGCATTATTCTGTATTATTTACAAGATCAGGAAACTAGCAGATGTTCCTCTTCATGGAGAGGTCAGTCTTCTTACGAAGTTAGTGTTCTTTGCTAATATAGATAAACAGGTAAACACGCGAACTGATTCAAGAACTGGCCGCAGACTGTTGTCAAACATAAGTTAAACTCAAAAGTAAATGTAAAAACTGCTGATAGTGGCGTAGTAAATATATAGTGGCGAAGATGAGGTATTTTTTACAGATTATACAGGGGGATAGTTCATTTTGGTGGCCGAAAGTAATCTTGAGAACGTACCGGCAGATAGTCTGTTTCAAGCTTCTTCTAAAATAGAAAGCGGAATGTACGTACCTCCATGTATCTACAATGTAAAATAAATATAAATATAATATAATTTGCCTTACAATAGTATTAAAGTTAAGACTTTGGAGTTAGTAACAGCTTACTGACTAAAACATATTTACTTAAGATAGTGTACAAAGCAAAAAAAAGTTGTCAAAAATTAGCTAATTCTGTTTATTAAACATTGGAAATTTTGCAACAAATACATTATAGTTCACAAAGTTATTATCAAGTGACATAAACCTAACATTGATGGTAAATACAGTCTAACAAATAATGTATGAAGCATCCGAAAATCGAAAGGTCCAAGAGAAGATTAGTAAGATATAACAGATAATTCGTGGAAACTATACACAAATTCTGAGAACACATTATGTTACAAACGCAGAGCTAACATTATTACAAAGTATGTAACGCGTAATAATTAACCAATCAACCCTATACAAAAACTTACTGGGTATACCACTATATCATGAAACATATTTAGCCAGCTTCAATACCATAATACATCATGATTAGTAACTTACACAATATAAAATTTTTTCAATTGAAAAAATTGAAAAAATATATATAAGCAGATACATTTTTTTTGTTTTCTGTGTGTTTTGTGGTAAGACTAGGTCTTGATGATACACAAAAGGAGATCTAGAGGAAATGACCAAGGCTACGAAACCAGTAAAGAAGAGTTGGGTGGTAGTCTTCCCACTTGAATTTCTAAATGGGGTATGGGAAAAATTGAAACCAAAGAAGCTTTGACCAAGTGGATAAAATTAAAATTATAATTAAGAATGCCATGTACACAAGAATTGAGTAATTGTAACATCTTTATCTACTTATTCACTTGTACTGTACATGTCAATAAACCGATTTAAGGTATTTAGATAGTCAGTGCAAAGAAGCCAGATCCTTAAAAATGATAAACAGTGTCAGATACATATGTTTTATAATGAAGAAAACGAGAAAATAATATAAATTACCATTATTAATTTTCTAGATTGTCGGTAAACGCAATTTTCCTCAACAATACATGGCCAAATGGCGTTGAAACTACGTTCTTCTTTGCTTTATTGGTGATTCTTCATTATTTTCTGTTACTTAATATAATTTAAGAAATTTGTGAACTTTGCTTTATTTATACTACTTTTTCTCTTTCAGCCTACCTGGTGGAAACCTCCGCCAACTTCGCCTAAAACAACACCTGACCCCAACGTTCCAACAACCACACGTGGCCCCATTATCCCTGTAGATCCTGATGACGCAGATTGCAGCAAAGGCAACTTCTTCCCTACAGCTAAGTGCAATGAAGTAAGTAACATAGTCATTGACAAACTTTTCACCTATATACCTAAATCGATCTTGAAATAAATCATCTGAACTATTGAAATAAAAAAAAATAGTAATCTAAGTTGACACCGATGTAGATTAATTTTTAAAATTAGAGATATTCCACTCATTTAGATACAATCAGTAAGTTTAGCATTGAATATGTTCGAATACAGTTAATATACAGTTTTGTGTATAAGAATTGTAGAGAAAACGGGATATATAAGGAACAAAATTGTCATAATACTATTATTTATTTATTTATGATTTACATGCTCAGACAGTCGGATAGCTAGTAAGCGTGTGGTTTAGAGTTGAACTCATTATAGAGATTTTTCAAATTAAATTCAGTGCTGTGAAACAAATAAAAATCTACTTCAATCAAGATATAACGAACTTCAGGTTAGGAACTTAGTAATAACGGCGATAAAAATAAACATCGTGGTGGAAAGATTACAAGGTGGATGCAATGCAGTGCTACATTCTTGTCGCTCTGGCGCATGACGTCATCTTGGTCTCAGACGTGGCCAGCGAGAGTCAGATAAACTTTTAAAAAGCGCCTGCTCGCTGGTATCTTACACGCAAACTTCTCTTCTATTTATAGTGATCTTCAACGAAGTAAAAATTTTAGTACAAACAATAACTATATAAACGTAATGTAAACATTGCTTAAGCTAAGTGAATTCAAAGGAAGATATTTACAATAACAAAAGAAACAGCAATATCAGTTCATAAATTTATTAAACAACTTTGAAGCTTGAACAAGCCAATATTAGTCACTACATTTTCTGCTTTTTCTTTTCTTTCTTTCTTTCTTTAATTTTTAAACATCTGAAGTAATACACTCGACTACGTATAAGCCTGAATAATCTATAATACAGTGTGTCGTTAATGCATTTCATTATTATATATTTATGTATGCTCAAGTATATTTTCGTAACACATTGATCGGTTTTGAGTTACTATTATTATTATTTTACTTGAAAGAGAACTCTTTACTGATGACCCCACATAAATTTTGAGAATATCTCAAGAGAGAATTCATGGTTTTCGTAAACAGAAATGCTCGTACGGATATTTTCCTTAGGCTTGGACAGTTTTCCTTTTTTTTTTTTTTTTTTTTTTAAAGAGATTGCTTCCATGTAAGTTTCGTCAGAATCTCAGGGGACATTAAAAACTTTATTGAGCAAGGACGCACGTATTTAATATTTTAAACATCGTTTTTAATGTTTTAAACATCGTTTTTATTTTTGATTTATAAAAAAAAATCATCTTATTTGAAATCGCTGATCGTTTATTTATAGAATTTGTATCTGAACAAAAGGTTTGGTGAAACTGACAGTTCTCTGAATATTAGTATCAAAATTTACGCCATAACAAACTGTATTATTAAACATTTGTACGAAATAAAACGTTACATATACTATTGTGTTCTAAAAATATATAGAAATAAATATGTATATACAAAGCACCTCAAACAAAGAAATTGCAACATGACTATTTCAAGCAAGAAACAAAGTACTAGGCGTAGGTGAAGACGATGTAGGGGTGTTACAGCTAGACTAGAAAACATATGAACCATAAAATTACATAATTTTCTTAAGTTTCTTGATAAGTTTTCTCTTTTCTGTCCCGTGGGTAAAGAAGACAAAAGATAAATGCAAGTGAGTGATTTTGTGGAATTTGGTAGAATGAGAATGCGGGAGTACCCGGAGAAACTCACGGACACGATGTTGTCCACCAGAAACTCACTTGACCAAGAAGCGCACCAGTACCCCTTGCACCAGAGGTGAGCCTTCTGCCACTGAGCCACTGTGCTTCCTTGATTGGTTGAGAATCTATCATATTTTAAAATTTACTGCAATCATTCTTAATTTTGTAATTTTGGAGGGAACCCCTAAATATGTATCCAAAGTAAATTATCCAAAGTTATGATTAAAATGAACAACAATTTCAAAATCTGAGTGTAAAAATGTCCCGACAATGTCGCCCTGGCATGTTAGGTGGATACTTCGTTCTCTTGATCTAATACATTGTAACATATCTTTGTAACCGTTAATCGTTATTACGAACCTTCCATTCGTTAGTTAATTTGAAGTGCAACGTCCCGTTTTAGCACCGAGGCTACAGGGAATGCAGACCTTCAGAACGAAATGGGACCTGAACTACTTTAACGCGTTCAATGCTCTCCATTTGGGTAACTCGATGGAGGTAAGCCTCCTAGATCATTGTGCCTCCGTTCTCGAGTTACATGCCTGCCTCTGTGGGGAGAATTTTATTTCAATATCTTATGTAGAAGGAAATGATGATAGAAATGATCACCTCTGGCGGTTCCCCTCCCTCATGATTTTGAATCTGGGTCTTGCCTCAAAGTTCGTCTTTATAAATCGTACTATTGGATTTTTGTATGCAGAATCAACACAAGCTACTGTAGCCTTATATACTATTATTACATACTATTAATACTAAAAAGAAACTACATACCGTAATGAAATAGCTTTTTTATAATTTCATTTAACATTGCATTTATTTATTACTTTTATGTAAAACTTACCATATTTTAGGTTTATTTTTTTCTGTCGCCTGCAAGCTAAAATCCATTTCTGGACACATTCCCCGTCTTTTTGAGGAAAGCTAAAGTATTTTATATTAGTTCCCTTAGTTTTTCTGTAATAATTACTGCAGCCGTACACTGCACAGTTAGGCATTCTCGATATCATTTAAAAGAACAAAGTAACAAAGAATTTCCACTTGTCACTTAAAGCCGCGCCGTTTCCCGTTGTCTCTTGCAAACCAGATGACGTCACAGCCACGACAGCGCTCCAGGCGACATGCGCATGCAACCACCTTGTAGTCTTTCCACCATGCCAAACATCATCTAGCAATTAGTCTGGTCGTCATAGTTGAGCTATAATGTCGAAGAGTTTAGGTTTATTATTTACTTCAATTAATTTGGCAACCCAGGCAGGATAAGTGCTCTATTATTCTAGGCATATGTTTGTAACTTTATACAGAAATTCAACGTCTTTAAGAAGCACGTTAAATACAGAAATGTTCATGTATATGCATGTTTCATGTTTCCTGAACAAGTAGAAATTTATAAATTGCTGGGTTCAACGCTCTTTATAAGTAAACAAAAAATCCAATTTACAAGTCAAAGTAATTGGAATGTTATTTTTCGTATATTATAGATAATTTAAAAGTAAAGGACACTTTTCACAAACACGTAATAAATAAATTAGGCACCCTAAGATCCTGAAGTATACATTTTCTCATACATTATGATCACCTATAAATAAAACAACAAAAATGTATCATTAAACATATGATGTAAGCTGAAACATTATAGAATATTAGTTTTCGCACGCAATATTTTTTTTGTTTATTTAAGTAAGTCTCTTCTGAGCATCGAGCTATGTGAGATGTGAATGTAAAGTTTGAGATGGAATCCGAACCATTGTTCTGCGTTCAAATTGTAAGGCTTGACCCTCGGAAATTGAACTCAGGATCTTATGCACCAATAACCCATGCACTAGCAACTAAAGCAGCTAAGAGAGATTTATGCTTATTCCAAAATAAACACACTTTGGAAAATTTTTTAAAAAGAAAAGAAGCAGAATATATATTTCAGTAACTATAATTGTCATATTTATCTCTTTCCACAGTACATCTGGTGCGTCGAAGGTAACCCAACTGTTGTTCAATGCTCTGCTGGTCTTGTGTTTAATCCATACCAAAATATCTGCGATTGGCCAGCAAACGTAGACACAAGCTACTGCACTATGTAAAGATTAAAAGGTATGTCGATCTTGTATTTATTCTTCTATCGTACAGCATTTGCTGTGAGATATTTCTTTTAAAGTTTAATTATATTACATTACTCTTTTACCTAGGTCTTCACAAACTGAAATTCCGTATCTAGTGTTACGCGTGCAATTGTAGTAATGAAACTTTCATTGTCTCTGCAATCCAAAACTTACCTAGTCACTTTCGTTTTACTGACCTTTTACCGATATTCATAGAATTCCGAGAATGATTAATTAAGGAATACCGTTAGGTAACAAATACTACAATAATTGGAGGAGGAAATAACAAACTATTTTCTTTTCATATAATATTTTTGATTGGCTAACGCTTTCCACGAAATGGGGGCGGAGTAGATCTTCAAATTTTATGTACCATAAAGCTACTTCTAGATTGGGCTTGTCTTTGATAAAATTAATTTGAAAGCGTGTGGGGAAACGACTTTTCCCCACAATTTCCATTGATTGCTTAATTTGTATTTTCGTAGATGTATTGTCACCACCTAGGCTATATAGGACAAAATATCAATGTAGTGGATTCGATGTTCTGCCACCGAGAATCGAACCCGCGGTCTCGTGCATTCGAGAAATGCGTGACAGCCATTAGACCAGGAATGAGAATTAGACAATTGCTCTAAATGAAGTTAATATATTGTTTTTGACTCAATAAAACGATTTAGGTAGGTGCCATTGTAAAATTAAGGGCTATTTTTCGAAAAGTGGGGAAAGGTTAAGACTACCGTATTCTTATCCTAAGTAGCATTTTTCTCAATAAAATGTCAATATGAATGTAACATTTATTAATACTAAATATATTTACTCGTATTCTTTTCAGGATCTTAGAAGTTCTTCGTCTTGTTGAAGCCTCATCTAAACAATTAAATGATAGTACAAATCATGAAAGTATGTCCTAAGACAATACTTCTTATTTTGTTTCAAAATGGAGTTGAAAATATTGTCTCCTAGAAACATCAATCAATGTAAATTATTGTAATCATTTTCACTCATGTTCAAAAGAAATAAAACATTTTTAAGTATATCACATTTATGTAGTTATTATTCTTAATGTTTTTATTATCATTTACCTAATGATCAGTTGACTTAAAAGCAATTATTTTGTCAAAGAAATTTTAAGTAATCTGTTGTAAGCATAATACTAGAATATCACCTAGCATCACGGAGAGTAAATATATTTGTTATATTTTGAATTTTGATGTACTTATAATTGTCTTTCTTATCGTTGCACTCTCATGAAATTATCACTAAAACTTCTACCCTGCAGTAAAGATTTTGTTGCAGCGTTATGAGATATTAATGTAAGTATCGGTTTTGGATATTCCAAAGCTTTTAAGTGTATTTATGCCTCATATTCTTTGTTTTATGTAAAAGGTAAGTTATTTAATAATATTACATTACATTACATTACATTAAGAATAATTGTAGAAAATTAAATTGATTAAATTTTCATTAAACTTGGCATGGTGGACCATATTACAAACATCGAAGATGATATTACATCAAACATGGCCAACTAAAGTAACACAATCTCTTTGGATTGTACTCATAAATATACCCCCTCAGATAAAAACTAACTAACTCTATGGCCTATGGAACCCGGAGGTTCAGTGCCGCGTTCACAATAGCTCTCCACTGACTTCTATCCTTAGCTAATTGGATCCAGTTTCTACTTTGTATTCCTATCTCTGCGAGATCCATCTTAATATTATCCTCCCATCTGCGCCTAGGTCTTCCTAATGGTCGTTTTCCTATGGGTCTACCAGTCAAGACTTTGAAAGCGTTTCTACTTTCTTCCATTCTAGCTACATGACCTGCCCACCTAAGCCTCCTAGACTTGACGACCCTAACAATGTTGGGTAAACCGTATAAACTATGTAGTTCCTCGTTATGAAGCTTTCGCCATTCCCCATTCTCGTTCCTCTTGGGTCCGAATATTCTTCTCAGGATCCTGTTCTCAAATACTTTCAGTCTATGTTCTTCCCTCAGAGTAAGCGGCCATGTTTCGCAACCATACAGAACAACAGGCATGATTATCGTTTTATATATTTTAAGCTTCAAATTCCTCGACAGAATTCGCGACGACAAGAGATTTTGAACCGAATAATAACACGAATTCCCTGCTTTTAGTCGACATTTAATTTCTTCGTGAATATGATTTTCATCTGTTAATATTGATCCTAAATATTTGAAAGTATCCACTTTATCAAAAGTATTATTTAATATTTTAACGCCTCCACAATTTGCCGTATTACGGTCCCGACGCACTTCCATGTATTTAGTTTTCTCTGCATTTACTTCTAAACCCATGTCCCTGCAAGCGTTTAATAATATCTCTGCATTTATTTCTACTGTTCTCCTATCATTCCCTATTAAATTTACATCATCAGCATATGGCCATAACCTGGTAAATGCCGTTCAACTCTAGGCCCTGGTTGCTATCTTTGATTTTCTTTATGGCGTATTCCAGCACAAAGTTAAATAATAATGGCGACAACGCATCTCCTTGTTTCAGGCCATTTTCGACGTGGAAGCTCGTGGACAAAAATTTTCCTACCCGGACTTTACTTTGGGATTCACTTAAAGATATCTTAATTAATCTAATTAGCTTTCTCGGTATTCCAAGCTCTGTAAGAACGTTGTATAATGTTTCTCTCCTAACCGAGTCGTAAGCCTTTCTAAAATCAATAAATAGTTGATGTACCGGGGTATTGTATTCCCACTTCTTTTCGAGTATTTGGCGAATGGTAAATATTTGGTCGATAGTTGATCGATTTCGTCTAAATCCGCACTGATAATCTCCAATAATTTCATCTGCGTATGGGGTCAATCTTGATAACAGAATATTTGAAAGGATTTTATAGGATGTTGACAGAAGAGAAATGCCTCGATAATTATTACAGTCAGTTTTGTCGCCTTTCTTGTGAATTGGAACAATGATTGACTCTTTCCACTCTTGTGGCAATTCTTCCTTGTTCCAGATAAGGAGAATGAGTTTGTGTATCTTGTTCCACAATTTTTCGCCTCCAGCTAAAATTAACTCAGCCGGAATTTCATCTACACCCGGAGATTTGTGTTTCTTTAATTTCTTTATAGCGGCTTCCACTTCTATTCGATTGGGTTCTGGAATATACGGTTCTGCGGTGTGTATCTCCTTTTCTCCACGCACATTAGTTTTTGGCTGCGTGTTCAGCAAATCGTCAAAGAAATCTTTCCATCTATTTAAGAGGCTATCCGTATCAGTGAGAACTGTCCCGTCAGATTTCTTTAATATATAAGCACGAGGTTGATAGCCTTTCTTAAATTCGCTGATCCCCTTATACATGTCCCGAATATTTTTATTTTTACTATTATCTTCAAGTTCCTTAATTTTAGCTTTGAAAAAATACCGTTTCTTTGTTTTAAAAGTTTTGGAAGTTTCCCGCCTGATATCTGCGAAATTTTGTGTAATTATTTCATTCGGATTTTGTAGCCACCGTAATTTTGCCTGTTTTCTCTTCTCTGCTAGTTTAATGCATTCTTGGTCGAACCATGGTTTGTTCCTACGTATTTCCGCGTGTCCCAATTTTTCTATTGCTGAACTTTTAATGCTATCTCTAATTTGAATCCAAGTATCCTCAACACTAGTGCACTCCGAGTCTTCTAAAACCGAGAATCTATTCGATACTTCAATCTGGTATTCCTCTCTTACCTGGCTCTCTTCTAATTTTTTAAAATTAAATCTCTCCGTTTTCGGACATTGAGTATTACCTTTATTCAACGATAATCTCTCCCGTATTATCGCTGCTACCAAGTAGTGATCAGTGTCACAATCAGCCCCTCTAAACGACCGGAGGTCAATTATGCTAGATTGTCTTCTTCTATTTACTAAAACGTGATCAATTTGATTATGTGTTTTTCCGTCTGGTGATGTCCAAGTATATTTATGAACGTCGCGATGTGGGAATTTTGTACTCTTCACGATTAGGTTTTTGGATGTTGCAAAGTTCACGAGTCTAACACCGTTATCATTACTTTCCTTATGCAAACTTTCGTTCCCTATAATCGGTTTGAAAATATCCTCTCGTCCTACCTTCGCATTGAAATCCCCTAATAGAATCTTCATATGGTATTGCGGGAGTTGGTCAAATATCCGTTCCACTTCTTCGTAAAAACTATCTTTTATATCGTCACCCTTATCTTCAGTTGGAGCATGTACATTTAAAACGATAATATCACACCACCGTCCCTTAAGAGTAATAAAAGAAAGTCTGTCAGTAACAAATTCAACCCGTTTAATTGCTGGTAATATTCGTTTGTGAACGAAAATCCCTGTTCCTAACTGGTGATTTTTATTTCCTTCCCCGTAAAAGAACGTAAAATTTCCGGAATTCTCAGATCCATTTCCTTCCCACCTAACTTCCTGAACTCCTACTAAGTCCATCCTGTATTTCTCTAACTCACTCGTTACAGATTTTAACGCGCCTGCCCTATAAAGACTCCTAATATTCCATGTTCCAAATCTCATGTCCATTTTCTTTTGCTGATGTCGTGCCAAGTTATCAGTCCTTGTCCGAGGCTTTTGTGAATGTTTCTGAACAAGTACCTTTTTTTACAGGATGAGGGTGTTAGCCTTACCCAAACCCCCAAGCTGGAGGACCACTCCTAGTCGTCTGTCCGCGACTGCTTATTCAGTATATTCGCAGCTAACCTCTATATCTAGAGGCCTTCTCCTCGATCCGCAACCTGAGGACGCGCCATGCCGTGGTGACAGGAACCCACAACCCCCTCAGATAATCCCATAGGAAATGTCTGGTGAAGTGAGGTCAGGGAACCGTACAGGCTAGATGTCAGGAGATAATGAGGTTCTCAAAACCACACTCGAGTAATGCTATGAATACCTGGGCATTGTGCACTCATTCTCAATAAAATATCCAATGAATTGTTACATTTATGTAGCAGTAGTAGCATGCGTAGTAGCATTTATGTAGCGTGTGTATTTATAACCTCATGTTGTAGCATAGCCAGATATTATATGGAAATGCCTCATCACTAAAGAACTTTATATCAAATATATTCTCACCTTCTGTGACAAAAAAGTTTTGAAAGTACTGAAGGTATTGCGCATGTGATTTGTAGTTCCTTTCTCGCAACTCTTCAACAACGGATACCTCTTATGAAAACAGATGCAGATGTTTGCCTCTATGTTTTGCGTCTAATACACTTCCTATTTCTCAGAATTTGGTAAGAGGGTTACGTACAGTATTGCGGTGTGGCGTTGGACTTGAAGGAGAGCTAGTATCAAATCCATCGTTTATGTTATTTGTGTATTATTACCACAGATACTGAAGTACCCAACGAAATAATTTATTTGCTGTTGTCAGAGCCATCATCATGTATGTTGAAATTGGATTTCTCACTATTTCTCTTCTGTCGCTATTTAGCTGACTGAAACAAACAGAAAGCTTCATTAGAAGACTGTTACAGTTTTGCGTTTTTATTCCTACTAGCATTGTCGATTTCCATGGTTTCAATTCCCGACTTTTGCGTCGCTTTATTTAATTATGTATTTTACATACTTGCGTTCACTTTTCTCATAAAGACTACGAAACTATTTTAAGCTTCAATTTTGTATTGGATCTTATTTTTGCAAATGTAAGAAATTGTATGCATCCTTAATTTGCTTTATATGTAGTTTCACCAGATTTTTTGAGCCTCTTATTTTCTGTAATATCTTAGTTTTGTATCTTTTAGCCGTTTTTAACCGACTTCAAAAAAAGGAAATATATCTACTACTGGATCGCGAAAACCTAATTTTCTCGGGAAGCTGAAATTTTTAGGATTTGCTCTTTGTGCCAAATACAATAAAATCTCAAAAGTCCCAAAATATCCCATATGAGCTTCATCCTCAAAATGGCGGTCAAAAATGGCCGCCATCCCATGCGCGCCTGGTTTTCTATTTCATCCTTATCTGGTAAACCAATAAAGATATTTCAATTTAGAAAGCACCATTTTACTCTGCAGGAACTGTATTTTAATTTGGTATATTTTACACATTTAAATAAAATTACGCCCTAACGGTTATTCGTGATCAAAGGTGATAATTTCGGCATTTTAGAAAGGCATTATATAGTATTTTACGCTAAAGATCCTAAACCATTAAATAAAGTCGTGAACACATGTTTATATATTTTTGATTGTGTGTTTTGTAAGCTGAATTTTAAAACAAAGATAATCAAAATCGGATCATAAGTTTTCGAGATATTTCCTCTTTGTGAGCCTAGCTGTTAGCGGTGATTTAAGAAAAAGGTTAACTGCTGGTTAAACATCATTTTTTATATTTAGTTCGTCCGGTGTTCGCTATATGGTAGGAAATGTGAACAGACAATTTTAAAATTACATTTCCACTTTGAAACATTTCATTTCTGAAGCATATCCATAAATATTAACAAAGCTAAACATGTCAGAATTCTGAAAATAGTTTAAAACGCATGCATAATATTGAATACGATTCTGTGAAATAAAACATAGAAGCAAAGATGATAGGCAAAACGATTAATCGTCATCCTCCTCATCAGATTCCTCAGCCGATTGTGATTTTCTGCAAGAAATGTCATTACAGAAGGAGCAAAACTGGGAACAATTAAGGTTTGCAAGCTAACATTCATAGGTATCAACATTACAATCTTTACGAGTAGTTATTTTGGACTGGCAGGCAATCAAATTAAGTACTTCTTCAGGAGCTGGTGGAAGAATTATTGGAATAGGAGAGAATCTGTCTTCTTTGATGCACCATCCACATTCAGTTAGGTTCATTTTATTTCCCAACCCTGTTACACTTGCATATAAGCCCGAAGGGAATTTAAGAGGTAGCTGCACTGGTTGCTTATAAATTTGCAAGTTGAAAATTAGAAGAAAACTATTTCACAACTTGTACATGTCTCTCATGAGGATGCTTTAAAGTTATAACAAGAAAAAGTTCTCTAATTTCATTAATTCTGAGGTGTAAGATTGGTTTCATTAAGGCCAAAACAGAAGATCGTAGCTCACTATCCCTATTGAAGTAGCTTAAAGACAGCTTTCTTTCTTTTTCTGACGATCGCTGATAAAATATGATTTCAGCATGTTAATCAGTCGTGCCTTCTTAGAGTTCCATAAAATCTCAGATTGACCTGTTCTTGCTTCCATGTTTTCGAGATAGGCGATGGTTGCAAATATTTTCGACATTGTCCTCCTCTGTCTCTCAATACTCTTAGTACAGGTTTTAAAAGTATAGCCATATCGCATCTAGGTGTACGATTTGGTTCAAACCATTGCATGAAGAAAACATCTTTCTACTACAAGCACAAAATTTTACGGCCCTCTTACATACGGCTTAACAGTTTCAACTACAGAAAAGAGTGATTTAGAGCTCGTTCTCACTGACATCAAATAGAGATGGAGGCTTCGGTGCTAATTAATATTTGAGATGCTCGTGAAGATACTCTCGAATGTAACACTAGCGCAATTCTACTGAAGAGCTGCAACTAATTGATAGGTACATTTTGCTCTCGTATTCTTTGAAGCAGATAAAAGGAATAACTTTTTCTTAATTACCACTTTTACAGATCCAAGGTAAGCATCAACCATCTTGTTTAATGACGCTTCATCAGTCTTTCTTGCTTGATCACAGTTTGTCTAAGTGTCAGCAATTAAACCGTTGGCAATTATAACGACTCTATAGAAAAGCGTCGTCAACCTGGTCCGTCTGGTAAAATATAAGTTACGAAGCGATAATAACTTTTCTTTATGCAAGAATCAACTCAGATATTCAAAAGATCATTAGTCTCACCTTTATTGCTTGATATGTCTTAAATATTCTTTTTAAGACCGTAAAATACATAAATTCACTTGACTAGGTCAACACATAACATGTACATAGCCACAACTATCCCATAATAATCTCTTACATATATTAAAAACATTCTTCTTTTCTGTTAATTTAAAATGAACATTCTACTAAGTATATTACATATTTATGAGCACTTTTTGCCCACGGTACAGGTAAATATTATACAAACTAAAGTATTTCGTTATAGAAAATGTCGCCCGACAAAGGGACTGAATATAAAAGTCATGAGTAGGCTTGGCTTTTATATTCAAGAACCACTGGTCTGATTAGATTAATGTTCGTACATTACATATGTTCTTTATATTTTGATCACACCTCGTATATATCTTCATTACTTTTTGGTTAACCCTCATATATATATAAAATATTAGTTATTATCATTCACATGAATACATTTACAATAAATCTTTGATTTCATTAATATTTCTCTTTTATTACATTATTATTTATTCTTTATCATTAAAAACATCGTCGCTTAGAAATATAATTAACGAGGGTGAAACACAAATTATCAAGATTACTAGTTTCGATCATTATTACAAACGATGATGTGACAAATAATATTTATTCTTTTCGGGCGCATTGTATAACAAATAAGTTAGATGTTGCAATTGTAATGTATACATAGTAGCACTAAGATGTCATAAATAAAGAAGAATTTCATTCAAGGTAGTTATTGAATAATTGATTTTATAGAATGGATCTTATTCTTAACATAATCTTTGACAATTAAACACAAATCAATCTGATATAAAGTAATTTTTTTGCCTTTAACTAATTATAAATTGAATTATGATTCTTCACATTAATAAGAAAGAATAAAAATTATTTGAAAATTATCATTGATTAATGAGAATTAAAGAGAATTAAATTGAATAAAAATCATTTGAAAATCAATTTTCCAGTCTACTTAAAACTCTATTTAAGCATTTCATGTATTTTTAAGAATCGTTTTCATTATTGATATTAACACAAACTTTAAAACGAAAATTCACAAGAATCTATAACCAACATGGGTTTAACCTAATTTCGTTAACGGTAATCATGTTACATTCGCACTGGCATATGAATCTAATAAAGTGCATTGTACCGCACAATCGTGGTTAGGTTCTACATTAGGTTGTACATGTCTTTCATCGTGATTTGAATTTGGATACGAAGTACCATCTCGTGAACAATGATTATGTCTATACATAGGATTGATAGCATCTCTAGGATTTCGACATGTATTTCTATTATTTTTGTGTCTACTTCGGTTGATTAGGTTAGGCGGATTCCTTACATAGCCTTGTCTATTTTGTTCATTTTGATTGCTAGAGTATACTCGTCTTAGGTTCGGTTCATTATTATTCACACTTCGGATATTCAAATTCCGAACAGGGACCAAATGATCTGAATTATTCTTATTTTTACCCATTCCTGATTGTGTTAGATTCATAGCATGGTATTGAGTTTCGTAGCATTGTACAAGCATTAATAAATGACTGAAACTCATACACTGTGTGGAAAATAAGATCTGCTGTAATTTAAATGGAAGCAAATTGCGAATCGATGCAATTATTCTTGATTCCGATTGCAAGGGATTAACGACCTTTAATTCATTATAGACATTTACAACAAACTCTACAATAGATTTGTGCAATCGAGGATTGAAATGTTGATTTCTAAGAGTGGCATCTCTGTTTGCCAGCAAAAAGTCATTTTCGTAATTCGCGATCAATGCCGCTTTAAATTCCTCATATGTACTAATGTGATCACATATTGCCTTAAACCATAAGGAACAAGGTGGGAGTAATACATGGGGTATTAATTTCATGTATTGTGATCGGTCGATAGACATTATACTGCATTCGTCTTGGAACTTCTCTAAGAAAGAACTAGCATTTTCATTGCACTTACCACTAAATTTACTCATGGCTTTGATTTCGCTCATCTTGACACTTAACTTTACCTTTCTTTTCTCACTCCTTGTTCTTGTGGTGTGATTGTTCCGATCCGTAGCGTGCTGTGTCATGATACCATTTATATTTCGTTCATCAGTGATCTTCGGACAATTTTCCTCTAATATAATATCCTCCTCAGATTCCGGCGAAGGCGTATTTATATCCGGTGATTGGGGAAACTCGAAGCGATCACTGCCCAGATTATTGCGATAAATGGTGTCTCTAGCCTGTAACGTTTTAATTTCTTCCTGCATAGTAGCCAACTGGATCTTTTGATGTTTAACGGAAGATTCTATTAACGTTAAATCCTTTTTTATAGCACAGATTTCATGATTTTGATGATCGTGCTTTTCTTGACACTCATCGGCTAACCTTTTTAACTTCTCTTCAAACTGCGAGGATATGTCGTTCATCACCTGGACGATTGTTTGTTTCGTATCGTCTGATTTCAGTTCTATCCGTTCTATTCGTTTACTTAATTCTTCATACTGCTTGCTAGCTTCATTAAATTTCAGTTCTATCTTCTTTTCCATGGTCTGGTTAGCTTCATAGAACTTCAGTTCTATCTTCTGTTCCATGGTCTGGTTAGCTTCATAGAACTTCTGTTCTATCTTCTGTTCCATGGTCTTGTTAGCTTCATAGAACTTCTGTTCCATGGTCTGGTTAGCTTCATAGAACTTCTGTTCCATGTTTGTGTTAGATTCATTGAGCTTCTGTTCCATGGTTTGTTTTATCTCAGTCGTCATTTGCATAATTTGTCGCTGCACAGCTAACAAAAGTCGATCCTCAGATGACAAACTTGGTGTTGCACTAATTTCACCTGGATTACAGGTATTAGATTCCTGTTGCACTATTTCACTATCCATTTTTCTTTTGATGACCTTACCGCTTCGTAATACGGTTAAGTTCGTATTCATAAATGGTAATATCCAAGTAAATTCAGCCCTACTTTCCTTCTTCGGGAACTGAATTTTCAAAAGATCCCGGGTTTGGTAAACCAAATTTTTATAACGACTCTATAGAAAAGCGTCGTCAACCTGGTCCGTCTGGTAAAATATAAGTTACGAAGCGATAATAACTTTTCTTTATGCAAGAATCAACTCAGATATTCAAAAGATCATTAGTCTCACCTTTATTGCTTGATATGTCTTAAATATTCTTTTTAAGACCGTAAAATACATAAATTCACTTGACTAGGTCAACACATAACATGTACATAGCCACAACTATCCCATAATAATCTCTTACATATATTAAAAACATTCTTCTTTTCTGTTAATTTAAAATGAACATTCTACTAAGTATATTACATATTTATGAGCACTTTTTGCCCACGGTACAGGTAAATATTATACAAACTAAAGTATTTCGTTATACAATGTTCATGTTTTCAAAGTGATCATGAAGGGATAAATAGTCAGAGATCTTCTTTAGATCTTGATGATGTCGTGTCTGGCGGGAGGCTCTAAGCTCAACATGTTGTTTTGAAGACACAAAATGTTTTTAGCAAAAGGTTTCTAATTGTTCAATGACTTTCACGGTGCTGGGAAACAACAGGAGTCATCTAGCTAATATCGAGTCCGTTATTCCTCCACAATTGAGTTAAACCTCCAGAAAGTTTCATTGATTTGATTAAAGTTTGCTCAATGATGATGAAATATCCTTGTTCTCTAAATATACTGTACTTCTCAAGATTCATTTTCTCCTCCAAAGCTTCCGGATGACATCCAGAAGTCCTAAAGTGCAGAAGTCCTAAAAGGCACAAGTTCTAAAAATATGGGCATTAGACCTAAATTTTAGGACTTCTGCAATTTAGGACTTCTGCACTTTAGGACTTCTGCCTCGGTATGATTTTTAGGACTTCTGCCGTTTAGGACTTCTGCCTTTTAGGACTTCTGCCGCGATATGATTTTTAGGACTTCTGCCATTTAGGACTTCTGCCATTTAGGACTTCTGCCATTTAGGACTTGTGCCTTTTAGGACTTGTGCCTTTTTTATTCACTTGCTTTAGTTCTGAAATTCGCCACCACCACACGAAATTGGGACGATGCAGCAACTAGTTGGCAATAATGTTACGAACGTATCTAATTCCAATAGTAACAGCTATATTTGTACTACTAAGATTATTATTATCACTATTTGTTCTGCACTTATACATGAATTACATAATACAACCTATTTCATTCTAAGAATTAGTTACATAATTATTTAAGAAATTCGTTTCTTTCGAATGGAGATACGAGAATCCCAAGACAAATTCCTAAAACAAAAATAAATAAATAAATAATAAAAAAATGTTTAAAAAGCATATTTTACCAGTCTTCTGATACCAAGCAAACATTCAGAATTGCAATATATACTGTGCGGAGCGTATTTTATTAAGAGTAGGACAAAAATCCACCGAAGTTTACTTAATTAGGACAAAAGCTCACTAGACATTTCACGAGTGAACATTAAATACCAACTGTATACATAAAGAACGCAGTAAATTTAAAATTGAGCAAAGAACATTTATTATGCGATACAGTGGGTGACATTCACAAGTCTTAAACGGCACAAGTCCTAAAAATATAGGTACTAGACCTAAATTTTAGGTCCTGTGCCATTTTTGCAGAAATTACTACATAGTCATTTAGGGGTGTAGCCTGCAAATTTTTCTAGGGGAGCATGATTTTTATATATTAAAAGTAAATCAAAAGTTTATTTCCAGATTACGAAAGCTTCAATAAGACAATAAATTTATACATATTACACATGTACACAAATACATAATATTATTATATTTCCAGTTAGTTCCTTTTTGAAACCTGGACCTTGACAGAGCGTAAATTTAAAATCACAGCTTGTGGGAAATGTACGAATCAGGTAGTTATAAGAAATCGGAAACTGTTCATGGAAATCCATTTGTTTGACTGTATTTATCTTCTGTACTCTTATATAAAAGAGTAAATATGAGTAATTTTTTGGGCATACTACTACAAGTAGAGTCGTTAAATTTTAATTATAAAATATAATTTTCTTATGAAAGCAGGACATAAGAAAGAATTTTTGGAAATAAGTATCGTAAAAAGGGTGGGGCAAGATTTTTTTAAAGGGTAGTGTATCTCGCAAGTTTCTGAAGCTAGTAAAGTGAAACTTGGCATATAAACTTTCCTGTTTAAAAAAAAAAAATGAAAATTGAACACATAAAAAGGAAAGAGCAAAGGGAGCACTTTTTAATGTTCGAATTCCCCATTACTTACTCAGAAAATATGTAAATAAATTAAGGAAGGATTTGTTTAAGCTAGATGCGTGAAACTCGGTATTTGAACTTTTAACTAAAAGTAATAAAATACTATATGTTTCAGCATCTTGAAAATTACACTTCTAAGGGGAAGGAGGGTCAATTTCTATAATATTAAAATATCCCACTGCTTATAAGATTTGGGCAGAAAACTCTTTTCTTTAGGCCTCGGTTCATCCAGTTAAGCAAACGAGAGTACAAAGTGGCTAATTAATTAGGTTCTTTTAATTATTTTAACATGTTGACGTAGTTTAATTCTTTTAAAACTGTATTCTTTCACATTCTATTATAAACATCCTTCATTTGCTGTAATTATTAAACACGTTTAGTAAACATAAAACAGACTAACCCCCGGTCCCGGCCAGGAATGTGTTTTTGGTGTTAAGTCATCATTTGCCGTCCGTAACATAACCTTTGATTTTAACTTCACGTACTCTCAAGACTCAAGTCTCAGAAATGTAGCATATATGAAATATACTACTACTACTACTACCATTATTACTACTATTACTATACTACTACTACTACTACTACTACTACTACTACTACTACTAATAATAATAATAATAATAATAATAATAATAATAATAATAATAATAATAATAATATGCACTTCTGAAATACGTATGTATCTATGCGTTATTAATTCTTTCATAATCTTAGATCTGGATTTGTTTTTAGTTTGTAAAAATCAAGGCCCTCTAGAATAACTTGCTGGCTACTCCCTGAATGACTATGTATTGGTTTCTGTACACGTATTGTGTTATCACTTGCTAGTCTAGTGTTATTTGTAGAACAAGACAATGGTTCTTGTCTTGGAATATTACTAGTTTGGTGTGGTAGTACAGTGATAGAGTGAGAACTATAATTTAATTTCCCTGTAGGGTATGCTATCTGCAATGCAATAAACTGTATATGCTTCTTCTTCCTAACAAGGATGGGCGATAAGTCCCTGCAATTCCATTACAAATAAGGACGAAATTATTTTATAAACTACTTGGTGAACCTTTTTTAATATAACGCTATTAGTTCTTACAAACTTTTGTTAATCTTATTTAACAATTGCAAAGTGGAATAAGAGAGAAAATATATAATGATGATGATTGTTTATTTATATAAGATATACATACAACAAAAGGGAATCTGTTGGTCACTACTGCGTATCTGCTAAACCAGGGTCAAACTCTGTGTGTCACAAAAGTTAGTTTAACAGAGTTTAAAATAATATATATTTTGTTCCAAAGCAAAATAGGCTTTGGAACAGTGGGTGAGATCCAAAGCTATTGCTAAGAGGTATCAAAAAACTAAAAAAGATTGGCTCTGAGAAACAGAAACGCAACTTCTAGAGACTTAAACATTAAAATGGCTGAGTATGGTGTAGACATTTCGCCTGAAAATGTTCGAAGGGTTCTTTGTGTTAAGGGAATAAAAGCACTCAGGCCATGAAAGAAAGCAAAAATTACTCCAATCATTACAAAGAAGCGTCTCGAATGGGCACGTGGCAAAGAACATTGGACTGCTGATGATTGGAGAATAGGAGTTTCAGTGATGAATCATATCTTCGTGTCTGATGAATGTTCACAATATGTGCGACTAGTGTTGCAAAGGTATAGAAAAAACAAAAAGGAAATTTTGGGTAAAAAACAGTTTGTTACCGTTTTTCCCGAACCTGAAAAAAACGAAAAGATTGGGAAAAATTGTAATATTCGAATGTTTCACACATTATGCTTTTAAAATGAAAACTACACTATTTTATATTTACTGCTTTACAGTTAAGATCATTGAGTAGTTATGTTTCTTGTATTAGAATAGGGAAATTTAATGGCAATAAATATATTTACACCATTCCTTTAAAGTTAGCACCGTGATAGAATGGAGTTATGGCAACAAAAAATTGTGAAATATAATCGAAGTTAGATTAAATAATATAGACGCATTTAAATTATCTTAAGTAATCTTATAAAGCTACCGTTTCATGGCAGGGAAGTGTTAAAATAACAGGGCTGATGATGCTTATGTATAAAGGGGTGATATGTTTATGTACTTTATTTACAAAACACGCATATCACATCCACAGCTAATGAGCTGTATAATTAAACCCATTTTACTGATTCACCCAGATATCATGGAGGAACGAGAAATAAGACTTGACGAATATTTTAGATGTTACTTGCTTCAATTCTTATTTAAAGATACATGCGTTAATAATGATAAATATAACATGATTTGTTCATATGTTAATATAATGATTGATATAATACTTAAAGGTTAGTACAATGAATTACTTATCTTAACTTCTTTCCGCAGTAATTGTTGCTTGCTTGCTGCTAAACCACATGGTTGCTTGTTACACCATCATACTTCGTCTTCGATCACACATAAACTGAGTAGCACTCTAAAACACCGTTAAGAACATGTAAATCTTGTATATTAATGAACATGAGTGTTTCTCTAAAACCTATGAATAAATATGCTTTTCTGAAACTATTAATGAATATGCTTGCCTAGTTGCACTCCACGACACATTGTCGAATGCACAGACACAACTTGAATAGCACTGAAGGCACTGTTGCCAGCCAATGCCAACACAACTCACTAAAACTCACCAGAAAAATCACTAAAAGAATCACAAAGAATTCACTAAACCACTAAACTATATACAAAAAAAAAAAAAATAAAAATAAAATAAAATAAAAATGAAACTAATATGAATAAAAATAATGCACATATGCAAGCTTATCCAAGGGCCAGAATCATTTTAGTTAATACCAGTATGTTAAAATCAAATATCTATTTTATGGATACATGTATTTTCCTTGTGCTGTGTAAATTTTTGTAAATTTTGAACCCATTAGAAAAAATCTTTTGTTCGGAAATATTGGCAAACCCCGGATAATGTAATTTAAAAACTATTTATTCGCCTGATGCTAATCTTATTTGCTGTAACGTGTCTGCAGCATCTATACATACAACGTATTTCGCTAGCAGGAAAAATAGTTAAAGCAACATCTTTTAATTTTACTTTTTAGTTTTCTGATAAAAAATACCTCTTTATTATGTGTATACTTTTCGAAGAACTCAAAAAGAGAAAGGATTTTCTTTACATATACACACATACACCGCATAAGTGCGTAAATTTGAGCAGCGACAAATATATTAAAGAATTTAACATGTGAAACTTCCGTTCGTTATTCTTAAAGACTAGCAGAATACCCGTTCTTCATACGGGGAGAATAATTTCATTTTCGGTATAAGGAGCATCAAAACTGTCACCAGTGAACTTAGGGACCCCAAAACTATGAGTTTGACACTAGTATCAGTCATTTTCACTTACTATTACATGTCATCCTCTTCCTTTAGGAGTAATAATGGGGGCTGAATTTGGATTTAAACGGCATCGGAAGTGTCACTGTTCATCTCAGCCACCCAGAAAGATATGGATTCGACACTGATATCGACAATTTTCGACAATTTTTATATACCCACATCTTCTCCCGCCACAAGTTGCGGTGCTGAATTTGGATTTAAATGTCATCGGAAGTGTCACTGTTCATCTCCGGACCCCAAAAACCATGAATTCAACACTATATCGATCATTTTGGATCATATATATATATATCCGCCTCCAAGTTGCGGGGATGCATTTAGATTTAAAGTGCATCGGAAGTGTTACTGTTCATTTAACCGACTCTAAAAACTATGGATTCGACAGTAATATCGGTCATTTTCGATCATTTTTATATATCTCTCCACCTCCAAGTTGCGGAGATGAATTTGGATGTAAACGGCATCGGAAGTGTTACTGTTTATCAAAGCAACCCCAAAAACGATGTATTCGACTATAATATCGGTCACACACACACACACACACACACACACACACACACACATATATATATATATATATATATATATATATATATATATATATATATATATATATATATACCTTGTCCCCAGGTCACGGTGCTTAATTTGGGTTTAAACGGCATTAGAAGTGTCACTGCTCATATCAGCAACCCCAAAAACTATAGATTCAACACTAATATCAGTCATTTTCGATAATTTTCTATATATAACCCCCTTCCCCCTCCCTAAAATTTCGGCGTTGAATTTGGATTTAAACTGCATCGGAAATGTTACTGTTCATCTCAGTGGCCCTGAAAACTATGGATTCACACTAATATCGATTATTTTCCAACGTTTTAATATACCTCCCCTCGCTCAATTTTCGGGGACAAATTAAAATTTTTTAAACAGCATCGAAAGCGTCACTGTTCACCTCAGCGACCTCGAAAACTATGGATTCACACTAATATGGATTATTTTTCATAATTTTTATATACCTCCCTCAATTTGCGGGAGTAAATTTGAATTTAAACGGCATCGAAAGTGTAACTGTTCATCTCAGCTACCGCAAAAACTATGGATTCGACACTTATAGCGTTCATTTTAGATCATTTTATACATCTTCCTCTCCTTCCCCCAAGTTGCAGTGCTGAATTAGAATTTAAGCTTCATCGGAGATGTCAGTGTTCATCTCACAACCCCGAAAACTATGGGTTCGACACTAAGATCGATAATTTTTAATATATATCCGCACTTCCTTCCTCCAAGTTGCACCTTCAAAGTGAAATGATAAAACCATCTCAGGCCCGAACCTCATCTATGTTGAAAGTTTTTGTCGAGATCAGTCTAGTGGTTCAAGTGTTGTTAAGTTACAAATATATATAGTTACAAATATATATAATATATATAGTTACATTCCTTCATTTCTAGTCTAGTTAGTTACATTCTAGTATACTTTCATTTATATATATGTTTATAAAAAACTCAGCTATTGCTTCTGCACTATTTCAATGGTTCGTACTTTAATACATCCCTTCCTCAACCATGGTTGCGGAATTGATTAAATGTAATGTTCTTGTATTAAATAAATGTATTTTAAATATATATTTCTCATTAATTTCAATTAAGTTGCTTTTCAAAGATCCTCTAAAATTTCAGTGACGCACTATGGGCTATAAGCCATTAACTTCTATGGCCACCCTGCTACAAACTACAGACTTAAATATTCGATAAAGCATTTCAATACTAAGTAGTTGCCACAATACCAATATGAACGTACTTAATTCCAACGGTAACAACTATGTTAGTAACACTAAAATTATTATTAATAATGATAACGAGTAAGGGTTTAGGATGTTTCGGTGTAGGACGTTTCGGTGTAGGATGTTTCGCTGTAGGATGTTTCGGTGTAGGACGTTTCGGTGTACGGACGCTACGGTGTAAGAACGGTTCGATGTAAGGACACTTGCTGTAGAGGACGTTTCGTTGTATAGCCTAATATTTGATTGCATTAATCATATGCTTGTAATGAACAGGCATGAAGTGTCATAGTGTAGCCATCTGGAATAGTGTAAACTGATTAGCATTGTTATTGAGTCTCATTGTTATTGAGACAGGATGATAATACAACGCCAATCCATTCGCAACAATAATTTCTATTCAGAGATGTCCATAGGCGAGCTTTATAGAATAATAATAAAATTTACTGCAAAATATTCAGCATTATTTCTAAATTGAAATAAATATATTGTACAAAGTTCCTGAGACACAGTAATAATATATGCAAACTGAATAATACCTCAACGGAATTTTTGGCGTGGGAGACCCGGGTTCGATTTCCGGTGAGAGCTCATGTGGTTTGGATTCCACGTTAATCAGTATGTGGACGTCTCATATAGCCTCACTGCTGAACGGGACGTTAAACTCAAAATCAACTCATCTCAACTCAAAGGAATTTTGTTGAAAAAAATATAATTACATAGAATCACTCAACTAAGAATCTAAAATTGTTCACAATTCCTTTTAAGACTGTAATCACATCGTCAGATTTGTAATTTTCACAAACGTTGTTCAGTCTCTTCGTAACATCTGCGTACTTCTTTTTTTTCTGACTTCATATCCGCCAATTAACTTATTTTTTCCATTTGAACAGCACTAACAAGGAGACTTACGGAAGTGTAATTTACTGATTTGAATGAAACTTTGCATACTTGTAGAATATCAAAAAATAATCGTCACTTTTTTAAAAAATTTATTTTTGGCAATGGTGCGGGTTTAAGGGTAGAAACCACGCTTTGAACGTTAGAGGTGGCCTCCAAGCATAAACAGAAAGCAATCATTAAAATAGAAGATTAAATGATACGACCAGCTTACTGTCAAGGAGGTTTCAGGACAGGTGATTCAGAACCTGACGTTGAAATTACAAAATTCAAATTGGCGGATCCAATATGATGATTGCAATTACAAATAGTCTTCTGGTTTGAAATGTTCTGCAGTTAGCCAAGAACAATTATAATTGGCAGGGGCTACTGAGAGAAGGCGCAGACTGATTTGAAACCCCTTTTTGTACGTACTTATTTTAACAGGACGTTTGATTAAATCTATAGCCAAAAAGTTAGAAGCCAATGCCAATGCATTTGTCGCGAATGTGAAGCAACACATATTGGAAAATTAAATATTTATAACTCTGATCAATAGGTTTAATTTTTAAATGCAGACGGGACGTACTCTAGTGTTTACAGGGACACAAACAGTAGAAAGGGTGGTACAGTCAGTAAATTCTATGACTCGTAGCTACATCATACAGCCTTTAATTTCTGCAAATAGTGTTTTGTTATCAACACTTTTAATTGTTTTGTAGGAAAACAATGGAACATTTGGTCTTATAGTCCAACACAACCTCTTTAAATTTGAAGATATCCTTGTAAAAGCATCAAATCCGGAAAAATTAACATCAAGTCTTTTGAGATCATGGTTCCAAGAGATTTTTCTTCAAGCGTCTAATGCAAAGTCCATTTTGTTATTAGTTTCGTGGAGTGGTCACAATTCAACTTTGACCTATTTTAAGAACAAAAGAGTAACTCATAATAGAAACAATTTCTGCAGGAACAACTGGTAGGATTCAGCCTCTTGTTGTGTTCTTTAGGCCGTTAAAAATTTTCTTGAGACATTTTTTTGACACTGTCCTTCTCTACAACTATAACATGAATTTATATCTTCGTAATAATATAATTAAGATCTCATCACTGATTCATAATCAGTTTTCTTTTGATAGATTTGCTAATCTTATTGGGTATGCATGATATAAAAGCGGTTATTGGAAGAAAAACCACCTGTGTTTGAAAATTTTCTTTCAAAGATTGTGCAGCATTTTGCGATTTGTGCACAGTTATTGCCGTAATAAGGTGTGTGTGGTGTACACAATGTTTATGCATCACACACTTTTTTACTATATATCATTACCGTAAAACGTTTTCCCAATCAATTAATAATTATAACATTTGAGGATATAAGAAGTTCTGACATAGAGTGAAGCGAGGGGACTCACTATAAATAAGTAACCCTTGCCAATTACAGAAACATTAAATTTTTATTTTATTTATTAATTTATATATTCTACTTTATGAATTTATTTCTCCCTAACGAATAATTTTCATTTTGAAGAGTGGACGTTTCAGTGTAAACATTAGAACTTTTACACCGAACCAGCCTCACACCTAAACGTCCTTACACCGAACAATCCGTACACCGAAACGCCCTGCACCAAAACGTCATACACCGAAACAGCCGTATCCCAGGAGTAGTTAATTACGAGTATGACAATTATTTGCTACAGAAAGACTTCTGTACAAGAAATATATGTGTAAAAATAATTTACTTCAAAACAAGACAAGGAAAGCAAAATTTATGACGTACATAACTAAAACACAATATTATGTTACTAATACGAAGTCAATGGTGTGGAAATAGAGAAAAACAGACATTATGAAAGATCTGGGAATCACATTTGGTAGAAAGTTAAAATTTTGTCAACATAGAAATATATCATGGAAAGAGTAAGAAAGGACAATAGGCTTCATTTATTTATTTATTTATTATTTCAGAACGATAGAATATGTATTTATACAAATAACTTGTAAGAACTAAGGTTCTGTAATATGAAACAGTATATCTAAAACTTTGACTAACAGATTGACAGTATTCTTCTTACGGACGCGATGGTAGCGCCACAAGAGATTTTTAGGACTTCTGCACTTTAGGACTTCTGCACTTTAGGACTTCTGCCTTTTAGGACTTCTGCCTCGGTATGATTTTTAGGACTTCTGCCGTTTAGGACTTCTGCCTTTTAGGACTTCTGCCGTTTAGGACTTCTGCCGCGATATGATTTTTAGGACTTGTGCCTTTTAGGACTTGTGCCTTTTAGGACTTCTGCCATTTAGGACTTGTGCCGCGAAATAATTTTTAGGACTTGTGCATTTTAGGTCTAATGCCGTTTAGGACTTCTGCCGTTTAGGACTTCTGCCGCGTCCCCAGGCTTCCATCTGCTCAACATATACAGCACATTTAGCACAGAAGTGATGCTCAGATACATGGAAGTACGGCAGCATTGATATGATTGCATGCAAATGTAATTCCCAATCTCCAGTACGATCTGCTTGGATGTATAACAGTACAAGGTTGATTTGTCCCATGTATCGTAACCAGGGTTTTGAAGTACGGGATCATCCTTCTGTATTGATTATTTCAGACAGAGCAGCAATCAAAGGTTGAATATCTTCATTGTTTTCTCTTTTATAGACATTGCTTCGGAGAGCACTTCGTCAAAAGCATCTCGGATCTTGCCTTTCTTTGTCTCGTCTTGTTGCTTCGAATGTTTCTCTAACTGAACGTAGAGTGTTATGAGTGTTATGAGAGTCAATAAATGTGCTCTCAATGATCGTGAGAAAACATTACCACTCATCATTTTCACGACAGTGTTTTGGCCATACAACAAACTCCAAAGTTTTTGCAGACTACTACCTGTTATGTATTCGCCAGGAAGGATAAACAAAAATTATTTTAAGTGTTAAAAACAGTTTAACTCGTCAACGCCCAATGTCACCTACAGGTGACACTATTTTAAAGACGTCGTCTTGTTTACCAATGGTCCACAAGGGGGTCCTAGTGAACCACAGTAGCACCAGCTACTTACGTATATATGTTGAATCACCACACAAAAAAGTTTCGAAGTTGACATACTGTACCAGGAAGAAGACGCCTTTCAAATAGTGTCACCTGTACGTGGCACTGGGCGTTGACGGGTTAAAATAAAAAAATAACTAACAACAATAAAACCAATATATAATTGAATACAACCTGACGGATGCTAACACCCAACCTTTAGATAAATAACTATTAAAATAGTTTTTAATAACTACCTAGTCTAGCCATAAATATTGTCACAAACTTTTGGCTTTGACTGTAGAACCTGTTGTTCAGGTGGCAAGGTACAATTTAGCTCAAGGTCAGCCCTGGCCAGTGTGTGTCGAACAGGGAAAGAGAACGGGTGGATCTGCTTCGCTTAAGCATGGAATGGAGTGAGTACAAAAATAGAGTTGCAGTGTTTGCCTTGCATAAGGGTGGAAATTCACCAAGTGAGATTTTCAAACGGCTGAAACTTCTGAAAATCAGCAAAAGATTTGTTTACCGCACAATCCAGCAGTTTACTGAGACCGGCAGTGTACGTGGCCGGCGAAGGGATGGTCGTCCTCGCAGTGTGAGAACAGTGGCAGCTGTTAAAGTAGTGGCTACCCGTGTGCGGTGAAATCCACTCCGGAAGCAGAAGATTATGGCATGGGAGCTTAGCATGGCCCCAAGATCAATATCCAGGTTACTTTTTGAAGACCTGAAGGTCAGAGCTTATCGACGGAGCACGGAGCATTTCTTGACACTACAGCTGAAGCAGCAGAGGAAACTGAAGCAAGACAGCTCCTACAGCGGCACGCCAACAATGGACATCGGCAAATCCTCTTTGCCGACGAGAAAATCTTTACCATTGAAGAGAGCTTTAACCGCCAAAATGACAGGATATATGCAGCAAGCTCTCGAGAAGCTCGTGGGAGAGTTCCTAAGGTTCAGAGAGGTCATCACCCCTCCTCAGTCATGGTTTGGTGGGGGGTGAGCTATGAAGGCCACACCAGACTCACTTTTGTGAGCAAGGTGTAAAAACAAGTGCCAGGGTATATTTGGAAACTGTTCTGGAGCCTATTGTGAAGGACTTGAGTGACACCATGTTTAACAATGATCACTGGACCTTCCAGCAGGATTCTGCGCCAGCTCATAAGGCAAGGATGACACAACAGTGGTTGGAGGCCAATGTATCAGATTTCATCTCCAGTGCTGAGTGGCCTTCTGGTAGCCCCGATTTAAACCCTCTGGACTACAAACTGTGGGGAGTGTTAGAAGACATGGTCTGCAAGAAAAGACCCTTCACTTAAAAGTTTGAAGCGTTCCTTGGTGGCAGCAGTGGCGGATTTTCCGATTGATACTCTCCGTACTGTAATAGATGACTGGCCCAAGAGACTCAAAGCCTGTGTGCGAGCCAATGGTGGACATTTTGAAGTTTGATAGGTGCCAATTGTAAAGAATATATATGGTTATAACATATTAAAAGCAGATTGAAAAATCTCAAACCATATTTCATATATTCACAAAAAAGTGTGTGACAGAATTTATGGCTAGACTAGGTAAACAAAAAAAAAACAAATAAAAAAAGCTGAGTGGGAGCAGCAGGGTCATTTTACTTTTATTGTATTTTTTTATTTTGTTATTTTACTGCAAAGCGATTGAAAATTAAACCTTCTTGGAGCATGAAACTGGAGACAATAGTATAAGTTTTTTTTTATTTATGAGCTGTGGATTGGATAGCAAAATTGGTATTTTATGAGGGGATAATACATTTATTGGTTTTTACTATATTAAACAACCTGACATGATGTGACCTATTCTTCCTAGAAAAAATATAAGCAAGTGGAATCCTCCCAACAACGGAGTAAATATCTCGAAAAGTTATGATCCTATTTTGCAGATTGTTTCTTTAAATGCAGCTTTTGAAACACACAAACATGTTTTCACGATTTTCTAGTTGTTTAGGATCTTGAGTGTAACATTCTACATAATATCTTTCTGAAATGCCGAAATTATAAACTTTGATTACAAATAACCGTTTTGGCTGTGATTTTACTTAAATGATAATACACCAAATCAAAGTACAGTTTCTACAGAGTAAAATAGTGTCTTATAAATTAAAATATCTTTATTGGTTTGCCAAATACAGACTGAAATAGAAAACTAGACCCACATGGGATGGCGGCCATCTTTGATCGCCATTTTGAGGATGAAGCTCACATGGGATATTTTGGGACTTTTGAAGTTTCATAGTAATATTTGGCACAAAGAGGCAAATCCTGAAAAATTTCGGTTTTTTTAAGAATTATTTCAGCTCAAGTTTCTTTTTGGATCTTTATTTACTGTTCTGTTTTGTGTAAGTTTCTGAAAGTGAACCATGTCTCTTGTGGTGCTGACTACTTTATGTACAGCCAGTTCAAGTGATGACTCATGGGATGGAAAACAAACACATGAACACGTAATTACTTTTGCACAGCACCCTTGTATGTCACCTGTCCCATCTGTACAAATAACAAGTCGTTTTTGTAGCCCTTAAGAGGAAATATGTGTCTGTCAGACAAGTATGTTTTTTTTTGTTTGTATTGCATTGGCAACACTGATTCACTCAATGTATTGGTTTTCTCAGTATCTTTCCATTATTTAGTTGTACGTGTAACGCAGTAGTTCACTGTTGGTGTTAATGTCTGAGTGAACATTTATCGATGATTTTAGAAAACCTACGGTGTCTGGGAGGCACACATTTTCGTTATCGTCTATATTTTTGCGTGTTTGTTGGACACACATTTCCTGAAGAGAGAGTTTTTCTTTCAAAAGGTTTTTGTGGATGACTTTCTTTAACTATGAAATAGAAGCTATAGAAGCTATTTGATCATACTATTTTGTTTGTGAGATTTTATATATTTGCAAAATGAATAGACCTAGTACTTCAGGAAAGAAATGTAAAAAAGAAACTGTAAATACAGCACATCCTAATATTACGGCAAAAATTGCTGCAAGAAGAGGAGGATTTTATGTTATTGTCTTCAGTAGGTTCTAATTGAAACCCCTAATTTTTCCCTGAAAGTGAAGAATTACTTACTTACCGTGAGGGCGATACTAGTTCTGATAAAGTGCAAGGCGTGAGTTTAAGTACTAACAGAAGTGTCAATGTAAGCAGCCCTACTCAAGTTTGATGCGATAACGAAGGTCTTAGATACAGAGGTAAAGACAGGTTTGTTTAGAATTTAAATGAACCACCAAGAAACCGAAGGGTTCTTCATCAAAATATAGTAAGAGTGATGCCTGGTTTAACTTCCTGAAGAAATCTGGAGAAAATCCTAGCAAAGTTGATATTTGGTCTACCTTATGTGATGATATAATTCAAGAGATTTCAATATAAAGTTGGAAAAAGGTCGAAACAAATTTGAAGTAGAACAAAAATAAAACTACAGATCAAACTATCTGAAAATAAAGCCCTTATTGATCTTCTAATGTTGTGTTCTATTTGTAAATCAGGACACAAAGACATGTATTCACTAATTTCAAGACACTTTGGGACGACATCTATTTAGAGCTACCATGTCCGTCAAATGTTCCCAAGCTCTTTTGGACAAACAGCACATTTGGACAGGGTAGCTACATGTAGACAGATAGCACATTTGCAGGGTACTAATGTGCAGAATTATACTCTTAAAATGTGTCAGTTTTTTTTAAATATATACTATTTTTATTTAGATATTGCAATATTTTCCGAATTTATATTCCAATAGAACCGAATTAATCTATGTAATTCTTGTTTATGATATTTTGCTCAAAGTACAAAATACACCATGTGATCAAAAGTATCCGGACATCCCCAAAACATACGTTTTTCATATTAGGTGCATTGTGCTGCCACCTACTGCCAGGTACTCATTATCAGCGACCTCAGTAGTCATTAGACATCGTGAGAAACCAGAATAGGGCGCTCCGCGGAAGTCATGGACTTCGAACGTGGTCAGGTGATTGCGTGCACTTGTATCAGAAGTCTGTATGGGAGATTTCCACACTCCGAAACATCCCTAGGTCCACTGTGTCTGATGTGATAGTGAAGTGGAAACCTGAAGGGACACATACAGCAGAAAAGCGTACAGGCCGACGTCGTCTGTTGACTGACAGAGACTGCCGATAGTTGAAGAGGGTCGTGAAGTGTAATAGGCAGACATCTATCCAGACCATCACACAGGAATTCCAAACTGCATCAAGACCCACTCCAACTACTATGACAGTTACCCTATTATGACAGAAAACTTGAATTTCATGATCGAGCAGCTGCTCATAAGCCACACATCACGCAGGTAAATGCCAAACGACACCTCGCTTGGTGTATCAAGCGTAGACATTGGAGATTGAACAGTGTAAAAACGTGTGGAGTGACGAATCACGGTACACAATGTGGCGATCCGATGGCAGGGTGTGAGTATGGCGAATGCCCGGTGAATATCATCTGTAAGCGTGTGTACTGCCAACAGAAAAATCGGAGGTGGTGCTGTTATGGTGTGGTCGTGTTTTTCTTGGAGGGGGCTTGCACCCCTTGTTGTTTGCGTGGCACTCTCATAGCGCAGGTTTATATTGATGTTTTAAGCACTGCTTCCCACTGTTGAAGAGCAATTCGGGGATGGCGATTGCATCTTTCAACACGGTCGATCACTTGTTCATACTGCACGGCCTCTGGCGGAGTGGTTACACGACCATAACATCCCTGTAATGGACTGGCCTACACAGAGTCCTGACTCGATTCCTATAGAACACCTTTGGGATGTTTTGGAACGCCGACTTCGTGCCAGGCCTCACCGACCTACATCGATACATCTCCTCAGTTCAGCACTCCTTGAAGAATGGGCTGCCATTCCCCAAGAAAACTTCTAGCACCTGATTGAAAGTATGCCTGCGAGAGTGGAAGCTGTCATCAAGGCTAAGAGTGGGCCAACACCATATTGAATTCCAGCACTACCGATGGAGGGCGCCATGAGTGAAACTCGGGATTTGAACCATGGACTTTTGGTATATACAGTGTTCGTGATTATTCCCTGCTTCCACCTCAGACCGCTATAGTGTCCGGATACTTTTGATCATATAGTGTACAAAGTTTTATTATTCTACATTATACATACATTAAAAAAAAGATATTGTCTTACACGTGTCCGTGTCCCACAGACACGCATTTTCTGTAAGCGAAAAAAAAATTAACGTTTTCTTATTCTTCCAAGTCTGAGAATATAATCGTTAACCTATACCAGTTAAGAGGAAGCCAGAGGGAGAAAGTTTCCTGGCTTTTCCTCCTACAAATGAATCTACCTATTTCATATATAAATGTTTCAATATAAAAACTGTAGAACGAAATCTTTGAATTTAAGAAATGGGTGCAAGGAAGTTTATTGCGGTGGGCCACATCTTTTATATAAAGGAAGGAACAACATTTACAGTAACTTAGTATAAATTTAGTAGATGAATGAAACTGTTTTTCAGTTTCCACACTTTAAGTTTCCAATAAGACTCAGTATTCTGTTAGCCTTTTCAACAAGTTCTAGCTAACGTCATTTGGGCTTAGACACCTTTGCTCTAATATAAATTTAGATTAACTATCTAATAATTGACCTACTTTTATGTCAATTGTTTATCAAACTTCTAAGATAATAACTCTTGAAAAAATATAGTAAAGTAATATACACGACAATGGACAAACCCGTGCTTTTTTCGTTTTAATACTAACACAAGTAGCAGATAAGTACAACTCAGTGGTTGGGTACATTCTCATATCCTGGTTGATCAAGAAATAGGGTATGTACAAAAATTATCTTTATAAATTAACTTGTGTGAAGGTTTAACTTTTAAATTTACTTAAATTTCAAGCCACAGAGCATATTGGAATATTTAACAAATGAAATCTCTGAGTTTTACGTCCCACGATTATGCCGGTTAGGCTAAAGGAGACGGTGATGATGAGTGATGAATGAAATGGTGGAATGAAGAAAGTAGGAGGAAACGGGAGAACCCCGAGAAAACCCACGCACACGGTGTTTGCCCACCACAAAGTTCACTTGGCGCTGGCTGAGATCGAACCCGGGATCCCAAGCACCAGAGGTGAACGCTCTACCACTGAGCCACCGCGACCCCTGGAATATTTAACAATTGAGCAGTTTGATGTAATAATGGCGTAAGTGAGTTTATGCCCTTTTCATATCAAACGCATTTGTGGCTTTTGCCATGCTTGTTTAGCCTCCCGGTAAAATTTCAATTCAATATCGGAATAAAATGCTGCATATTATAGTGTTTTATGTAAGGAAAAAAAAAACACTACTTAAATTTTCAACATCGCTTTTCTCCAACTGCATGTTTCAGACTTATACTACGTTCTTATTGCATCAAACTCCTCAATTTAAACAGTAACAAAAATAACAAAAACAAGGCGGTCAGATACCTTGTATTAGGTACTTGAATTAATGTTCTCTATTGACAAATAGTGGTCGTTGTGCTATTTCAACTTAGCGGAAAGTGACACTAAACGTAGGTATAGCAGTGATGCCAACCCATGGGAAAAAATTCCATTTTGTGGGATATTTCTTGGACAATTTTCCGAATAGCAACAAAGGGAATTTTCGTCCAATTGGCAGCATATATGGGATTTTTCATATATTTATTTCATTGACGACAACAAAATTCTCTATGAGCGGGAAGGAAGCTAACGACGCTTGAAGAAACGTGAAATCAGTGCTGATTTGCTAAATTTGTTATTCGAAAGTACATGTTACGATGTTAGTCTGCAAGATATTTACGCAGAAACTTGTGAATCTAAAAAAAAAAAAAAAAAAAAAAAAAAAAAAAAAAAAAAAAAAAAAACCAAGGCACGTAAATTGTACTCTGAAGTTTTTTTTAATCAAGAGTGGAGAAAAGTAATTACCAAATAGTCAGTTTCTAAAACGTTCTACAAGAAATAACTGGAGAGTTAAATTTGCGTATAGTTTTATTACATTTAATAGAAGATTATGACACGAAAAATGTGATGGAAATACTAAATTCTGATAACAAAATAAACAAGTTTTCATCAGTGAATTCCATAGCGTCTTTTAATTAACGACAGTACTTATTAGGGGTTTACAAGATCAGAATTTACGAATAATTCACTCAAAGATTGAGGAAAGTAAGTGACATACAGCAGTTTCAACTTTCGTATTTTATAAAGAACCACAATTTTGTAACTAGTATAATGCGTGAGAAATTTAAGAGCAAAATGGAAATTTCTGCCTTTCGAGATGGGATTTTATAAGGTTCTAGGTTGGCATCACTGATATACAACAGTGATGCCAACCTGTGGGAAAAATCCCATATCGTGGGAGTTTTGACCTTATTTTCTCGGAAAGGGATAATAAACAGTATATATGGGATTTTTCGAGAAGATCGAAGTTTACGGCTTATTCATTTAGTTATTGTAAACAGCGACTAACATAGAGAAATTTAATTTTTAATATTATAGCATACTTTTAATTAGTATAATGTGGGAAATTCACACGTAAAATGGGATTTTCTGCCTCTCGACGTGGGATTTCATATTGTTTCAGGTTGGCATCACTGATATACAGATACGTAGCGTGAAGTTTAAAAATGGGCAAGCTCAAATACTTCTAGTAAAGTAATTCATGCAACATATTTTTGGTATTGACTATACAATACAAAAGAAAATAGAACAATGCTTCTGTTTCACATAAAGTAGAACAATGCTTCAAATAAGTTAAAACTGATTTTCATTCACTGTTCATAATTAAAACACAAACTCAAGTTATCCACTTCACGCATAATAACAATAACCGTGCTATTACAAAACATTACTATTACAAAATAGCGCATAATAAATTATATTACAAGGTGAGCTGAAGTGCCCGTTTTTCGTACAGAAAGGATAAAGTCAATGAATACAAAACTATGAATTTTGAATATTACAAAAATTTCTCTCTAGATGTGAAATTATCGAAAAACAATGAAACATTTGTTACAACATTTTTAATAGAAAGTTTAAATAGTGGATTCAAAGAAACGGAAAATTTAATGTTATATGAAATGCCTCTCTTTTTTTCCTCTGTAGACCAAGACACCTCGCATTTCCTTATTTTTGAAGAACTATTATACCGAATTGCATATCCTAAACTTAACCGAATTCTCACATTGGGATCTCTCTGAATAAAGAAACACGTATTTGGGTAATTATAGAAACTGCCCCCATTTTTCCTGTTAGCAGTGGAATTTAAAAATAACCTGAAACATGTATCTCGTTTCTTTTAATTAAATGCATTTACGCTCAGAGTTTTACACTTCTAACTTAAGCGAATTCTCACAGTTTGGCATGTTCTGAACAACGAGTCGGAAATTTTGATATTACCGAAATTGTACGGATTTTTCGCAAGCGTTGAAATGCGTGTTCTTTCTATTGAGAAGTTTATTGTACCAGTGACGACCCTAGAAGAAGGCAAGGGGGAGGGCGTACCCCGATGGCATCTTCTGGACTGTTGTAATTTAAATTAATTAATATAACACTACATGTTCACTAGCGTAATAGTCGACTTCGCATAATAGTTGGACCTTAAGTTTGAAGTAAAAATCTCTGCATAAAAGTCGTAGTCTACGGGGTGTTTGCCTTTGTAAACGAGACTTCCTTCGAAATTGTTTAGCTTGCGCAAATTCGTGTTTATTGACACGTAAAACGTGATCCTCCATTTTATGTTGACACAGTGCTGTATGTATCAACATTCGAAATCGTTTTGATCATAGCAATAATTGAATGGCACCTTTCCTCGCGTAATAGTCGCCGTTGGATTTTCACATTAAAAAATTGGTACAAGAAGTGCGACTATTATGCGAGTAAACACGGTATTATTTTCGATATACAAAAATTCCTGCTCCCGTCAAAAATGGATCTATCCCTCCGTATGCTTCCCAGAAAAAAAAATAATGCTGGTGTCGTTATTGTTATGTACCAAGTTTCATCTCTCTATCTTCAAGGATTCGTTAGATACTCTATTCTTGCCAAAACTATTGAACCTCTTTTAACTCCCCCTTAAACAGATATTTCAAAAAAAAAAAATACTTTTCATCCTTTGCTTTCGAGACAAAAAGAATTTTCTGTTATAATTTCACATTTCTACATAAAGTACTTTGGAATGGGTGTTAATTAAGAAGTACTTTACTCTTTTGTATAATAGTATACCTAGATATACTTTGACGGAAATAGCTACATTTATATTGACTATAATAAGAAATAAATGATAATACACTTGTAAATTAATAATATTCTTTTTCATTTTGTTTCTTTCCGTCAGTATTTAAAAGTTAGTCCTTTGTGTGTGTGTGTTTTTTTAAACTTTTTGTATCCCTCTCGCAACCCACAAAAATAGAGTAAAATTTCACCACTCCTCTTTGAAACGCTATGCTTTGACTGTCTCTTCTTCTTCTTCTTCTTCTTTCCTCAGCGAAGATTGCTTTCCCGGCAATTATAATCGATAATTTCAAAAGACAAAGATGAATGAACGAGTTAAATCTTTAGAGATTGTTATAAGATGCGAAATAAAGCAGATTGTTGTAAATAAAGATTTAAAAATAAGTAAAGATAAAGAAAAAAATAGAGAATCCATATTAAAAGAACCAGATCCAAGATATTTATCCAGTATTGAGAGAAAATGGAGGCAGCGTTGCTGGTAAAGAGGACAGGAGAAAATGAAATAATTGACGGTGTTAGCATCCTGACCACAATTACTAAGAGAATTAGTCTCTTTTGTTTATAGTAGAAATAAGTGTTGAGGAGCAGAAAGGATGTGAAGACTATTACGGATGGGGAAGAGAAGGAGGAAGGAAATGGCGAAAAGAGGAAGGGAAAAAAATGAAAATGAAATCTTTAGGCTTTACGTCCCACGTTTTTGCCGGTTAGGCTAAAGGAGACGGTGATTATGAGAAATGAATGAAATGGTGGAATGAAGAAAGTGGGAGGAAACGGGAGAACCCTGAGAAAACCCACGAGCACGGTGTTTGTGCACCAAGAGGGAGGGAAGTCGCATTGAATGAACCAAGATCGGAAACAGAGAGAACAAGAATGGTGCCAATACCAACAAATGTTGTACAGGAAGCATTATAAGTAGTCCAGCGTTGAATATGAAGGGCAGTGAGGAGCGGAAAAAAATCTAGTGGAGATGCCGAAAGATCAATGTAAGTTCCGTCAAAGGTTCCATATCGTGCGGCGCCATCAGCGATCGAGTTTTCAAGGATACCAGCATAACCATTTGGACCAAATTAGTAAGAAGTATAATTTAGGGAAGTACGACGATCAAGAAGTACAGTAAAACCCCTCTCGTCTGCCCTCGGTTGGTCCGCCACTCCGGTTGATCCGGCCGTGCTAGAGCCGAACTTGTCCCGACTCGTCGGTGACTCACTAGAAGGGCACCGTTTTCTCCGTAAATTTGGGGGGCCCATTCAGATGCAGGAGGTATACATATGAGAATTTTAAGACAAATTGCATTCAAATTATGCCAAATATTATATATTCATACATACAATAGGTTGTCCACTTGAGCTTTGGGGGGGCCCGGGCCCCCCGGCCTCCCAGGATCGGCGCCCTTGCTCACGAGGCCCATTGCCGTTTACTGCTGTACCGGCATTGTTGTTTACTTGCTGTTACCGCGTACCCACTCTAGTGCTCCGTCATTTACTGTAGGCCTTTCTTTCGTTGTGCATGTTTTCTGTACTGTAATGAATAGTTTTCAGTGTTTACTGTTCGTTTGTTTTTACTGTAGAGAACAATACAGTTATTTTTAATTCAGTGATTATTTATTTCACTGTAAATCCGTATTTTTCTGTATTTTCTGATAATGTGACCTTTTTGCGTTCCGACCATACCCCTAGTCCGAAAGTTGACAGATTAGAGAGGTTCTACTGTAGACTTATTTCAAAGATAATCTAAAAGAATTTCGAAGTTCAAGGGGAGTATTAAAGTAAATATTTAGAATCTGCGGCTATGTAGGTGAACGGATATTGATGCCGAAGAGTGTGAAGAAAAGTCGCAAAGAGGGCGTAAGCTTCAGTGAGAAATGTAAGATAATAGAAAGGATAATCTATGAAATCTTCTTTCCGGAGTATATATGCGATTGTACTAAACGTAGGATTTCAGTTGTTTTTTTTTTAACCAATACTACTTCCACCTTCCTCATGTGAGGGGGTTCCGGGAACCTCAAAGTTTGTTTAGGCCCCCGTATTTGTATTAATACTTAGCGATTACTTATAGACAATATTTGAAATGTGAATATTTGAATACGAATACCAACACATACCAATACCATACCAGGATGGAACCTCCCCAAAGTTATACAGAAATCAGCACCACTCCCTGTGTGTTTAAAGCCCCCTCCCGGGAAAAGTCTCTTGAAAAGAACAATTCCACAGACGTCTGCTAAATGGTTTAAGTTTATTTGCAAGCTTGTGTGGTATGATCTCAGCTTATTATTATTATTATTATTATTATTATTGAAAAATCCAATTTCCTTGTAATTGAAGCGAAAATTTACTTTCTGTACCTTTCCGACAAGATCCACACAATATCATTAATCATTTAATTCACCATGGGGGAATTTTCACAAGGCCCGCATTGTTTTAATGACGGCAGAGAAAGTTTACTTTCTACGTAATTAGTAATTTTAATTCTGAGTGCACGTTTCTTTCTACAATTTATAACATGATGTTGTGATTTTAGTTTATCCTAGTATGTTAATGCAGAAAGGACTTACACTTCTTCAGAAAAGACGACTTGCAATTTGACTCGTTTGAAGCTACCATCTAGTGAACAACTGCAAATATTTATTTTAGAAATGTATATATTTTGTTTCAGAATGAAGATGGCAAGATTTACCCTCAGTTATAGAGTAGGCGTAGCGGTTATTTTGCTCGCATATGGTATCAGCGGATATCCTAGAGGTAAGAAACAATAATTACTTGTATGTACATACGTTATATTTAGCATCCATATACTCTAGTAGCATACTTGGTTGATGATATGTAGGTTTAATGGTTGATATGGCTGGCAAGCGGTAAAAGAAAAGGTTCAAGAACACGTTCGTCCAACGTAGTTTCAAGTGTATGTTGGCTAACCAAAAATTTGTCACCATTTATTCAACAGCTTTTAAAGGGTGTCCTATAAAGAAGACAACTTTTGAATTCCCCGCCATTTCTGTTCTAGTAAGTTGGCAGCACTGAACGTTACATGATTTTCATCTGTTGTCTTTGTGGTTAATAGTAACGGAGTGCGGAATAGCGCATGGTCGTCATATGTTTTCTGTACGGGTAGGAATAGGGCGCTTCACGACATATGTAACAAGTTTTCACCATGACAACACACTGTCCATTGTGAAGCTCTCTATTTCTACCCGTACAAAAAAACAGATTATGATCATGCGCTATTCCGCGCTCCGTGACTATTAACTACAGACAACAGATGAAAATCGTGTAACGATCAGCGCTTCCAACTTAGTAAAACAGAAATGGCGGGCATTTCAAAAGTTAATTTCTTTATGGGATACTTTAACTTCACATTTTTAGTTACAATTTTACTTCTTTCATAGGATTTAACGTTAGCACTTGAGTTGGTTGGCAAATAGTCGGCAAAGCGATCAATAACGACATAGGACCAACGATGATAATGGTAGTTGGCTGGTCTACCGTTTTCCACTGTTGGGCATGCAGTCGGTGCTGTGAGGATAAATATTTACAAGTACTGCCCGATATTTAATGATGGAATGGACCATTTAGTTCGTGACCTGTGACCCGGATGACCCAGCAGTTACATCCATGGGCCAGTTTGACCCGAAAACGACGAAACATCGTTAGACACATAGGAAGTACGTGTGAGGCCGTTAATGTAACTCTAACAAATACGATTCTCCCCACTTTGTCATCTCACGTATCCTATAATTTTTATTCTAGCTTATTGTATGCTTCTGTGTATCAAAGAATTGCACTGAAATATAACTAAAAGATTTACCCAAACACGAACGCGTGAAAATCACAGAAAAAAGATAAACTGCTTCTTTTTCTCATGGAGGATCGTTAAAGTTTAATCGAGTGAACCTATAAAAACTTATTGTTCAGAATATAACGAAATGCCACTGAGCCCACTAGTAATACCGTTAGTAGAAACTATCTAGTCTCATGACATAATATGTGATACAGTCATGAACTCTAGAGCTCCTTTGTGGCTAAGCGGTTAGCGTACGTGCCTTGGAAGACCCGGAATCGATTCCCGGCGGGAGCTCATGTGGTTCGGACTCCACGTTAATCAGTAGGTCCTGTCTCATATAGCCTCGCTGCGGAAAGAAACTCAAAATCAACTCAATCATGAACTCTAATAAGAAGAACATAAAAAATGACTACTGGAAAAATACATAGATGGTATCTACTGGAAGAACTCAAAGAGGGATTTGATAACCAATATCAGAAAAGAGGTTTGCCGTTAGATAATCAACGCGTTAATAACTAATATTTGGCTAATAATCAACTTATGCGTATCCAAGGGCGCTCATCAGGGGGGAAAGGTGGGGCGCTTGCCCTCCTAAGAGGAAATTGTACTTGGGAATATCGTAAACCCAATAGAATTTTTACATTAGTTACAGCAAAATTTGAAACTATATTTGAAACGTCGCTTATACTTGCCCCCCTTAGAAACCACAACATGGGCGCCCCTGTGCGTATCCTGTACTTTTGGAATAATTTTTGCCCATGAATCATAAGTTCATATTTATTTTAATCATGTAATAGGTTGTAAAGCATTATTATTATTATTATTATTATTATTATTATTATTATTATTATTATTATTATTATTATTATTATTATTATTATTATTATTATTATTTAGATCTTTCTACTGAAGCTGGAGTACCTGCAAGGCGAGTATGTTACTATGGTGCAGGAGCAATGGAAAGGCCGGGTTCTGAAAAATATGACGTTACTGATATTCCAATTGATCTCTGTAATTACATTCTGTACGCCTTTTGTGGAGTCAACAACATCACATGGGAAGTCAACGTCAATGATCCAGAGGTAAGAAGTAACAAAGGTTTGTTATATGAGTACCTGATATGTCGAGAAAATAATTCGCATCGCCTTTGGATTATGTTAGAATACACTTATTTATTGTGTCTGCTTTCTTCATTAAAAAATTTCAAGCTACATATTTCAAAAAAAAAAAAAAAAAAAAATGTTTTATTTTTAAAAAATATATATGAGGAGCTTGTTTCCGAAAGATCCTATATCCATTTTTTTCAGAATTTGAAATTTTATTGGGAACAGAAAGGTTAGTGGTACTTCTACTTAAATATGATGATAATTTGTGCCTGAAGGCTCTGAAACCATGTTAAAAGACGAACTTTAGAAACACATTTGTTCCAATATGTACTATATCCAGAAATTATTTCTTTCAAAACATACTATATTCTTTCTTCATTCCATAATGTACTGTATCTAGTAATTGTCTGAATACGTATGTCTTCCTTTTCATGTCAAAATGTTCTGTATATCCAACTAAAACATCCAAACAGTTCTTTTAGGCTCCTTTTTTGGTATTCTGAGTGGGAAATATGACATTTCTCATTTATAAATTGTACTGAAAGGATTCATGCTTTCATTTGACAACATCGCATTTGGCAACGTCGTTACAACACTGCAGTAAACATTATTGTTAAGATCATTGTTAATGTCGCTCTTATTGGTAGCAGTGCTCCTTTTTAACTAGTTTTGTACATTAGTTGAGGTCAGTGATGCCAATTTAGCCTATTTTCGGCTAAAGCTAGCCAATTTGGAGAGGCATTTAGCCCAAGGTGACCAGAATTTTCACTTGCGAAAACGGGACGCATACGAATCGGCTACGGGGGGGGGGGCGATATCTGACTTCCAGATTGCGTTTCTGGACTCAGCAGTGTTCTCAATTTACAAAATACACAAGTAAGAGTGATAACACACCGTTTCTAACTTTACGTGTACCACACAACAAATAATGGTTCCCGATTGCAAGTTCTACCCAACAATTCTTTTAACTAGTTGAACACTCGGAATTCCCACTCAATTCCCACTTGAGCCACGAACACTCAATTCCCATTTGAAAATTCAGAAGTTCTAGACACGGCTGAACCTTGGCAACGAGTGTTGGTACGGAAGAGAGTAGAATTTGCATTGACAATTTATATTTTGAATAATAATTACGGGATACCTAGGTCATTTTTACCTAAAAACGGGACATTTAGGCGTCCCGTTCGAGAATCAGAAAAAAACGGGACAACGGTTGGAAAAAAGGGGCTGTCCCGGCTAAAGCGGGACATCTGGTCACCTTGATTTAGCCATACAAATCTACAAAATGTTTATAGCCTTAAATATAGCTTATTTTATGAAACTCTTTTGGCAGTTTTGGCTTTTTTATTAGCCGTTAAATTAATTCTATAGATACTTTTTCTTTGAAAATAAAGTGTAATTTTGAAATAATAACCTATTTGTTATTATATATTATCTTATTAATTGATTTCACTAGACAGAGGGCGTATTATTACGAAAGAAACACTTGTTTTTATTCTTCTTTTCTCTCTCCGTCCACAGATTTACGAGATTGTTCTTGTTTATTAAAGTAAGCAAATAGGATTATTAGTCTGAAAACTCTCAATGCAATCATGATTATTCATGTGCTGAAAATTGGGACAATGGCAATGTATACAAACAAAACCAATTCACAACCCAATGATGGTGCATCCAGTTCCAGTGCCACGGCTAGCTGCGTCTGCGACGTCATCGATGATAACTTATTTCAAGTCAACTGATAGTATGGCTGTTGACTTTTACAAATCAGATGAGTTGTTGATGGATTTTATTGCAATTTAAAGTCATGTATGTTGCTTGTTAGTCTTCAGCGAATAAAATCCAACAATCAAATTTTACTATAACTCACTTATAATCCTAGACACAAAAAAGGGATTTAAAATCTACAATGTGGGTTATATAGGTGTGCAGTTCAAAATTCAGTTATCTTTCAGTGCAGTTCAAAATTCTAGAAATTTTTTGCGTAAAATGCTTATTTCTGAAGGTCATCTAGCCTATTTTCTTCAGAGGTTGTTGGCAACACTGCAAACATTACACTTTTCGAGTTGTTTCCATAATATATTTGTTGTTTGAAGCTGGTTTAATAAATATCATAATGTTATCGAATGAAGAAGAAGAATATAATGACCAAGACGCATGGGATTAATGTGCTGAAACACCACCAAAGCATTCACTGAAACGACACAAATAGAGTGTGAACTTATATGCATTTATCTCATTTAATAAAAAAATAATGCCAGAATGTATGTTTTTAGTGTACTATTTACTAGGTAAGTATTTTAAAAATATAATCTTGTATTACTGTCTTCCGTAATTTTAGTTTCAAAACATACTATATCAATTTTACTTAGTACCAAAATATACTATATCCACATATAAACCCGAAAGGTACTATGTCCATAATTTCTAAAATTTTAAATATTTTATTAAAAATTACTAAGTACATGTATGCACAAATTATGTATCAATAAAATAAATTATAAAATATTCTACCTAAATAAAATTGAATTACCGTTGTACAGCAAAATTTAATGACCATATTTTGTTTTTTTCTATTTCCTGAAAAAATTCCAAGTATGATGTAGTACATTTTGGAAACAGGATCCTCATATAACATTCTGCTATATTCTAATATATCATTCTAATGTATGACAGATATAATGTAGATGATAAGGTTAACCAGTTTTTTCCCTTTGTTACTCCTGTTACTTTTAACGATTGATTTCCGCATTTTGTTTCATAAATAAGCTTACGTTTTAAAACTATTTCAATCGAGAAAAGCTTCATTAGTACTAGACCACAGAATATTGCTGACATGGGAAAATCAGTTTCTGAACAACCAATATAGTATTTGATCATCCAGAACAAGAAATCACTCAGTAAGTAGTTTCTGATCACTCAAAAGAAGAAATCGCTGAGTATGTAGTTAGTGATTGCTCATAAGAAGAAATCATGTAGCATGAAGTTTCTGATCGATCACAAGATGAAATCAGTTAGTATATAGTTTCTGGTCTCTCACAAGAGGAAATTACTTAGTATGTAGTTTGTGGTCACTCATAAGAAGAAAGTTAATATGTAGTTTCTAATTACTTACAAGGAGAAATCAGCTACTATGAAGTTTCTGGTCACTAATAAGGAGAAATCAGTTACTATGAAATTTCTGATCACTCACAAGGATAAATCACTGAGTATGTAGTTTCTGATCATTTATACGAAGAAATCATTCAGTATGTAGTTTCTGATCATTCTCAAGATAGAATCAGTCACTAAGTAGTTTCTGATCAATCACAATTAGAAATTACTCAGTATGTATTTTGTGATCACTCATAAAAAAAGTTAATATATAGTTTCTAATCACTTACTAGAAGAAATCTCTCAGTATGTAATTTCTGATCACTCACAAGATGAAATCAGTCAATATGAAGTTAAGAAGAAATCAGTGGATATGTAGTTTCTGACTACTTATAAGAGGAAATCATTCAGTATGTAGTTTGTGATCATTTACAAGAAGAAATCACTCAGTATGTAGTATCTGATCACTCACAACAAGTAATTACTACGTACGTAGTTGCTGACCATTTATGAGAAGAAATCACTCAGTATAATTTATAATCACACAATAATAAGCCGCTTAGGATTTAGAAACTACTTTGGAGTATCAGCATTGTTCCCTCTGTTTTTCATAAGAATGTATTTATAATACATTCACAGGAAATGCAATCTAAGACTTCTTTTGCTCAGAGCAACTTTTGTTGTACAAGGTCAAATTTATTTGTGGGAAACTATAGACAATTATTCAGTTTTGATTGACTTATCAAAGGACAGTCTTCAATGAATTCAGTAGTATTTTTTTATTCACCATTCTACTAAAGTGATCGATATTAGACCGAACCACACATAGAGAAAAACATTACAAATGTACTAACAAAACGCAATACAAAGTGGGCTGAATCCGTACAGCACACAAAACTTGCAGTTGTTTAGGTTATGCCCTCATGCTTCTATGAGTAACATTAGACCGCTTTGCCACGTTATATGAATCTTGTAGCTTTTATAAAAAAAATGTTGAAACCCTATGATATTTCTCCATGTAAACATAGTCTTGAAAGGGACATACATAATTTTTTTCATCTTGCAAGGAGTCAAACCATGTGCAACTTTCTGGGTCGTCTTGCTTGCTACCTGCTATCGCCCTCCCTCTGACATAAAGGAAAAACCAGTTTCGCCGCTTCCGACACAACGGATTCTTTTGTATAGGAAGGGGTAGCGCGCCAAAATACACGCTTTTAATGAGGTTCACTATTTGTCCACTAGAGTGCAGTGCTGTATGGGTGGAGATATCTTTCTTCCTTTCAGAAAGTTGCTTTCACTTAGGGATGCTTTCATCCCTATTTTCACTAAATAGATAGATCGGGTTGCAAGATTTTTTTATGAGAGCTACAAGATTCATGTAAAGTGACAACGCGGCTTTAAATACCATATTTCTTTTGCTTTCTTGCATGCTCCTGCTTTCATCTTCTTGCAAATCCGGATGTCTTAAGTACGTGAGGGATATTGCATAGATCTAACTGTATCCCTTAGAATCCTTTCCGCGCCTTTAGTTTCAACAGAGTCACGTATGAGTTTTAGACAGGATGACTATGATACTGATGTAGTGGGAATAGTTTCTTTCTCTCTGTTGAAGGGGTAGACTGAAAATTTAGGAATAGGAATAGAGGTACTATGTATACAAGAAGTATTTATGGGTTTATTTCATAGACAGTATATTAACTTGCATGTATGGGCTGAGCATCTGGAAGTGGGTCACTTGGAAGTGGCAACACTGCCAAACTGAAGCGCATGATGGCGCTAGTTGACATGCCATCTACGTCTCAGAGGACTGCTATTTAGTTTGCCATGAGTTGTTGGCCAGTGCACATACATGTTCACGCGGTAGAAGCCTTTGTTTACGAGAAGAGTATAGTTGTTATTCAGCGGAAGCTACGACGTTCGTAGGACTAGCATTTTAGTGTCCCAAACAGGAAAGCCATTGCCAGGCGGGAGAAACTGGTTCTGTCGTCGACAAGAATTATGAAGAACCTTCAAGGACAGACCAGAAAACATTGATTATATACGGCAGGCTTTGCAGTAAAGTTCGTAAAGATTAGCTCGTCGCTATGCACGAACACTGCACATGTAGCAAACATCAGTGCATCGCATTTTGAAAGAAGATATACACTATTATCCATACAAGGTACGGATTGTGCACCAGCTACGGCTGATTGACAATACTCTTAGAAAAGATTTTTGTGAACTGTTTTTAGACAAACTGAATCGAATGAAGACTTGCTGGAGAATCTTATAATGTTTGATGAGGCGAATTTCCACTTGAATGGATATGCCAATAAACAGAATTTTCGTCCTTGGTCGAACACAAATCCTCAAATTCTTCCTGAGACTCCTTACTACAACACTAAGGTTGTCATTTGGTGTGGTATCAGTATTGTTGTGGTATTGTTTCACCCACCTGGTAATTGCTTTCCTGTTTGGCACACTAAAATGTCGGTCCTACCCTCGTCACAGTTCCCGCTAAATAGCAATTATACTCTTCTCGCGAAGAAAGACGTCCACAGCTTGAACACTCAAGTGCACTGGCCAACGACTCATGGTAAACTAAATGGCAGACTTCTATGATGTATTCGGCATGGCAACTAGCGTCACCATTGTACAAAAAATTTGGCGTTGCCATTTTAAAGTGTCCCATTTCCCGTAGGTCACCCTCTATAATTAACATTCTTAAGACTTATTTAGTTTTTCAAAGGTCAAGAAGCCTATTCCTTGAAGTAACTACAAAGAGAATAAATCTGTATTATTTTACTGTTTGAAAAAATAATGAAGAATCATTCGCCAGAAGTACTAAGTAAAGCTTATGAAACTAACTCCATTTATCTGCAGAGAGATCTTGATCAAGACGGGAAACCTGGAGGCTATCGGAGGTTCACTGATCTGAAGAAGATACAACCAGGTCTGAAGGCAACACTGTCTCTCGGAGGGTGGGGAGAGGATGGTCGGAAATTCTCCGACCTCGTCTCACTCAAGGAACGGAGAGATACTTTCGTCGAAAGCGTTGTTAGTGAGTATAAGAAATAAAATATTTATTATGAAGTTTTGAAGAAATCTGTGTATTAAAAATGTCATCAATTTCTGTATGAAATGTACTAGACAATTTCGTAGTTGTTTTTGCTTGTATGATATTCATATGTTCCTAATATAATTTGCGTCTTTCCAGCAGTCAAGTAGGTATCGCGTAGCCCTTAGGTATATATGGTGCCGGTTCGATTCCCAATGGTAGATCAGATTGTACTTTTAAGCTCTAGTCACGTCCCATAGAGCATCGGGGCTTAAGAGGGACGTTCAACTTTAAAAGACATCATATAATTTCCAAAATAATAGACCATCAAAGTTCTTAACATAGACATGAGGATGAGATCTGGAAAGAAGGTCAGATGCCTCTTCTAATGATACATTTTCCTATACAATAACAAATTCTATTGAAGAACGCACAGTTTTAAACAGAATCGTTACTTTTCTTTCTGGATTTACTCAGTAAAAGATGTTTTATCCTTCCTCCCAGTCAGAAAGTATGAGCACGCTACTGCTCCGCATTCAACTTTGGTTATTTGTTTGTCTTCAATCTTTGCTTGTTATTATTAACCATTGTATTTTTTTACTTTAAGACTTGCTTGACGAATACAACTTTGACGGTTTGGACTTAGATTGGGAATATCCAGGAACAGAGAGTCGAGGTGGAAGACCAGAGGACAAAGAGAATTTTCTATTATTTGCTCAGGAGCTACGAGAAGCCTTTGATAAAGCAGGCAAAGGATGGGAACTCACTGCTGCTGTTCCAGTAGCCAAGTCAAACCTCGACGAAGGATACGCTGTCCAAGAGTTATGCAGGTTAGTAGTCGCTTTCAGTCAAACGATTCATGCCTGTGATCCCTGTTTCCATTCCCAACATGAAAACAGAAATTGTCAGTGTTGATCTGTCATTGTCAACAATTAGAGAGTTTTGGAAACTATCAGTAACGACCTCAGGTAATCTATCAATAACAGAAATAGCGGTGGCGGTTGATCATTACACACAATAACTAAAAGCTGTTGGTAATACCAGGAAGTTTATTTTTATAGTAAACTTTATTCTGGGCATTACCGGCATCTATGGCCTTAAGCCTGTTACATATGAGGGATGACGCCCCTTGCCGAGCACACTATCCGGGGAAGGGGGAAGGAAGGAAGCGTATGTTAGATACAATTCCGGCATTTAAATGGTGTAAATGAGGAGAAAACCTCACCCAGGATGGTTGGCTTGAAAAAGCTGTTATACCTTTACGACTGCATCCCTACTGGGTACTGCTCACATAAAAAATGAGAGTCTTAGCTACTGCGCTACGCTGGGCCACCAATAGCAATTTCTTAGGTAGGTCAAAATACATTTCATCAAGATTACACGTTATAAATATATGTGTAACATGTATCAAAATTTTCTACAGAGGTTCCGGACTGTATAAAGAAAAGAACAGATAATGAGGAATGAAGCCTATGTTTAGACGGAGAAAGTCATTAAGTGCTTACTGAACCAGAGCGTAGCGCCAATAGTAGCAATAAAAATGACTCTGTTCTTGTAAAATGACTCTGTTCTTGTAAAATGAATCTGCTTCTACCCTGACCACTAAGATCGTCTGATATAATCCCTTGTGGCTCCTCTGAGATTGCATAACAATTCTAACATATAAATCTATAACAGGTTGCATATCAGAGATTTGATGAAAAACCGTGACTGTAGTTGCTACCATTGAATCAACAGATACTAGGTAACGTGAGGAAGAGAAATTAGATTGCAAGATTGGCGTTTGCCGTGCTGCAAGCGAGGATATTGGAGCATCTACAATGCGAGGTTCCCCGGTTTTCTTTCACTTTATTCAGTCCACTATTATACAGCCATCTCATCACCGCCACCCTGCTTAACCTCAGTGCATAATCGTAAGACATCAATTATTTTTTTAAAAAAATGCATGTAATAGTGCGTTTCTTTTCCATTTGTTTGTATTTTCTTAAATAAAAATGAATTCATAAACCTCACAGAGAAGTGTTGTACACGCTATATTTATTAATATATAATATTCTTTTTTATGAAGTTATAGTCCGCGTTGCCCGAATTGGCGTGTGGCATCAACCAATAAGCTCGCAGTGCGCTGTTACTAAACCTTCAGGGAGGAATCTAATCATACATAATTGATTTTGTTCATATTTGTGGACAATTATGAATGATTAGATTCCTCCCTGAAGGTTTAGTAACAGCGCACTGTGAGCTTATTGGTTGATACCACATGCCAATTCGGGTGACACGTACTATAGTTTCCTTGCTAATGATTTCTTTTTTAATCGATCGACAAGCCTCTCTTGACCAAGAAAAATCAAACGAGTTATAGGTAAACTAGAAATAAATAATCCCCAACAATATGTAAACTTAACTTGCGTTAATCACTCAACTATTTTTGCCTTCTTAAACTTTTGCTTACATCATATTATTGAATTATTCTCTTGTCAAGCAGAAGATGTGTAGTTGGGAGTAGTGCATTTATGACTTCATAACTTACACAGAACTTTTCGCTCACTTACACGGAAGGGTTCCACAAGTTGTCGCTAAAATCTGATTGCCACATAGCACATCTAATAGAGCATCTTGAGAAATGAACACGAGCAAAATTTAAGGTGCTATGGACCAGAAGAATAGAAGCTACGGGGATTCAAAATTTGAATATCCAAAGAATTATACAGTGAAACCTGTCTATGTTGGCCACCATCGGTTCCATCGAAAAGTGGCCAACTTAGACAGGTGGCCAACTTACAGAAAATAAGTATGATTTGAGTATTTTTAGAATAGGATTTCTAGTATTACTTGATTGTAAAATTTTAATAAGCAGTTGCACGACAGCTACTTATAAATAATGTATATAGAGTAATCAAAAACATACAGTACTAGAAATATATTAGTATAGTATGTTTAATATATGTGCATACCTTTATCTTCCTGAAAACTAATCTGGTACATTGAATTATTCGGATTGAAAACACAATAACACAAACAACCATGAAATAGAAGAGTATGTACGCAGTTGATTGAAATTGATATTATAGCACACTGAGTTATTCAGTTTGAAAACAAGAAAAGCTAAGTTATAAATTGAGAAATTCATATGCTATTTATATGACTTCTTTTCAGTTGTTACTGAACAGTAGTTCATTCTAGACGTATTTGTTTTATTCTTTTTGGCAGATATGCACATTCTAATATTGTAGTTAACTATTACCTCTTGTTAATGAACTAGAAGCGTTTCCCTCGGAGCAAAAAAAGATGTTTTGAGAAAATCTTGTGGGAATTCATATCTCATAAACTCCGCTATCTTTTGACAAGCCGACAGGTGCCAATAATGGACAATTGAGATGGTTAGTTTCAACCTTGAGAATTTTCCGGCATTACTAAAGCTCCCCACTGGTGAGAGGAGTTGATATAGCTAATGGTTTTACCAAAACAGACAGGGTAAACAAATACGTACAACCATTTCCTGAATTCCTGTACGTGCTTTTTCTTATTCACATCTTCCTTCACCACTCCTTTATGAGGGTAGCGTTCTGGCCATTGACCTCCAAGAACAAATCGTGCAAATCTATGCTTTTTGTGTCCAGTCACAAATACAGAACATCTGCCTCTCATATGGGAATTCGAAAGAGTTAAGAAAAATAATAAAACTGTATTTTGCGTGGCCAAGATACGCAGGTAAACTTATCATTATCATCATAGGGTAAACATTGCTTCAGTGTGGCCAACTTCCAAGATAGACAGGTGACCAACTTATAGAGTAGTAAGTAACGAATGTCTTATGGGAAAATGCAGGTTCAAGACGAACTAGGCAAAGATAAGCAGATGGCCAACTTAGAGAGGTGGCCAAGTTGACAGGTTTCGCTGTATCATGGAATTTTGTACGTTTAAAGTAAATATCTTGAAAACCGTTAAAGCAATCAAAACAAAAGTTCCACAATATAATGAGAACAAAATGCCCTACCGAAAACCATAAACAGGGTTTCCATAGGTTAAGCAGTGTTGCCAACTCAGCATAAAATATTTTATTATAAATAGCACCATATACAATTGTGCACAGATTTAAAATGCACTATTATCACTAAACATAACAGTGAAGTGTACTGGTACAGTGTTGCACACAATTGGAGCTACGTGTGCTGAAAATGTACAATGGAGAAATCTGATATGTGGCAACAGATGATAATAAAGGAATCTGGATCTCATACTACGAATTTAGTTCAAATGCATAACACGGATAGTTTAACATAGCAAAATGTCAGGAGTGTCACAAAATATTAATGCATTTGAAAAACGAAATTGAGTGTTGCCATTTTTACTTCCTGTATCAGCTCCGAATCTATATAGGAGTGTAAGAGAATGATTATGTAAGTTATGTAAGTTATTTAAGTAATGTAAGTTATTTAATGTAAGTAATTTACAGAAGTCATGGTATGCAATTCATACAGAATTTGTAGGTTATGTACAGAATTAAAGCACACACAATAAAATTAAATCTAATAACTAATAACCAAAACAGCTGATACAAAAAGAGATACTAGTATATGAATTGCGAATGTCACATATTCATACATAGGGCTGTAAACTGGCCGGCTTTTCATTGACCTGGCCGGAAAAATTGCTGTTATTTTGATTAAAGCCGGTGACGGGTACAAACTTCTCACCAGCCCCTTTATAACCTTTTTTTTTTTTTTTTTTTTTCAAATTTGTATCTAGTTCGAAGTGTAGATATTGAAAAGTAGCTGTCATTCTGTAAACTCAAAACTGTTACCTTTCACCATCTATCAACGATTACCGGTAATATATTTTGTTCACCTGTTTAGAAAATTTTAGGGATGACAGGGACTGTATCAGGAAAAGTTTGAAATTTACTTTCAAGGAATTTTATACATTTATCAACAATTTCCTATAGTTGAAGTAGAGACTATATTTTAAAGAGTGAATTTCATTTTCCAAATACAAAATTGTCACGTAAAGATTATTATACTTTTGTTCATCTGTTTCGATAATTTTTTTAAAAAATGGTAGTTACTGGTAAATACAATAAATTGATCAATGCGGATTGATCAATTCCAGTTTCTCATTTATAGCACAATGTATCCAATAAGCTTATTAGTAAATGTTCTAAGGACATACAGAATATATGTGTTAATGCACTTTTGTTCACGATAGTACATTTCCTTTCCATGAATAGGTCCGAACAGAGATACTTCACGCTGAGACCTATATCATAGAGAATTTTGAGGAAGTGCCGTTTTTTTACAGAGTTGGCAACCCTATTTATATATCAACACACACACACACACACACATACACACACACATGTGCGTAAAGAAAAAAAAACTACATTCCAAATCATCCGTCTTGGTTGTTACGCAATGCACGATGAACATAATATACTTCCACATGAGGCGAAACAATGTTTATCAACGTTCTGGAAAGCAACCTTGAAACCCGCCAGATATAGGAACAACATGTTAGCTGGGAGGGGTCCAAAGTATTTGAGGAAAGTCCAATACGTCTACGTAATAACGAACCTGTCTTATACTGTACCCGAAAAGATAAGTAATTCTTAATTACTGTTACCTATATTTTTAGAAAAAATGATAGAACGATTATTTCTGTAAGAAAAGAAAAAGTACATGATGAGGCGTAAAATAAAATATTTAGCGTACATCAATCATTTCTCTGTTAAACAAGTATAGTTCGTTAGAAAAGTCTACAAATGTTAGTCACGTTTCGACATTTTTGGGAGGTCCGGACCCGGTGAACCCCCCTCGTGGTTACGCCTCTGAGCATTGCTAACTAGTCCCAAATTCAATGTGACTTCCCCACTATACAGTTTTATCAATAGCATAAAATATACTTATTTTATAAAAGAAATATGTATATACTAAAATACTATCCACAGATGGGGGGGGGGGGGGGATTCTGCATATTGACTTATTAATATTTGGTTCACAAATTACTGTAGAAGAAACCTTCATTATCTATATAAGCTAAGAATTAACTTGTAAATGCAGATCTACTTTCATTTGATTTGTGCTCTACTACATATATTCTTTCTTATTTTGTAATTCTGCTATCACTTTTTTAAAATTGTCATTATATTGATTTGCTTCTGTATAAGTACCGTGATTTAAAAATATGAATGCATAAAAACAAATTCCAGTTGTTAATTGCTAGTGAAATAAAATTCAAAAAGCTTATTTAGCGCGAAAAACCTTCTCATTCACTGGAAACCGTGCTGTGTTGCAGAAGCACTGCAACGACCAGTCCCTTTAACTTCTGAGATAGGGGAAAGGAGACTTAACATTCGCTCCAATTTTTGCGCTGAAGGAATCTGGTCGTTGTATGCTCTCTGCAACACAATATAAATTAGAGTCTCTGTGACGGATTATTTTTCGCTTTTTAAAACGGATTAACGAAACGGACAGTTACAGAAGTAAAAAATATGTTATTTCAAGCATATATGAGAGTATTAGAAAGTATTTTTCTGTTCTTTATTACTATTGCTAATAATATTTTTTCTTGAAATACTTTGGTCGTTGCTCAACGCTAACATTAGACGCCACTGTTTCCAATGTGAATATGGTAATATTACAGAGTACAGTAACATAATCATATGTAGGAAAGGAAGTAAAAGAATATGTCACTTAACACGAAAGATAGAAACCAAGAAAGTACTCTTCCAAATATTGATAAGATAATCGAGAGCCTGTTTACAGAATTAGAAAAGAAGTATTTCTTTCCTTGTGTGTATCATCTTGTTTTCGTGACTTGTCTGCTTATTCATCGGGGCTACAGGAGTATAATGCAAAATCCTCACTTGTTTTTAGTGCATTCCTTTATTACCCTCTGTTGCCACACATCAGATTTCTCTATTGTATATTTTCAGCACATGTAGCTCCAACAGTATTCAACACTGTACCACTACACTTCACTGTTATGTTTAGTAATAATAGTGCATTTTAAATCTGTGCAAGTTTGTAAATAGTGCTATTTCAAAAAAAAAAATTATGTTGAGTTGGCAAAACTGCTTTACCTATGACAACACTGTTTGTGGTTTTCGATAGGGCATTTGTTCTCATTATATTGTGCAACGTTTCTTTTGATTGCTGTAACGGTTTTCAAGATATTTACCTTAAACGTACATAATTCTATGACAATTTTTTAGATATTCAAATTTTGAAGCCCCCTAGCTCCTATCCTTCTGGTCCATAGCACCTTAAATTTTGGATATTTTCATTTCTCATGATTCTCTATCAGATGTGCTATGCGGCAATCAGATTTTAGCGACAACTTGTGGGACCCTTCCGTGTTAGAATACCGAAACTTGATGAAAGATGGGGCGCCACATTTGGACACACATGTGACAGATTAAATCTCAATAAAATTCTCCTCAGCTTATTGAAGTGCCCTCGTACAAAATTGCTTAAAAATAAAATGTTTGAGTTTAATGAAGCCCCCACGATTAGGCTATGGTAGACAATAATAAATGAAATGAATGGATGATGATGAAAGAAACTGTGGAATGCAGCAAGAGAGGGGAACGGAAGAAACCCGACAAAGCATACTTACATTATTTATTTGTCCATCCATTTAACCATCACAAATCCGATTTAACAAATTTGCTTAAAACATATGTTATGAAAAGAATATTTCCCTAGAATTCATGCAAGGCCGTTTTCGAGTCGTATGTTTTAAGGATATTAAATGGCTGAAGTTAATACACAGATACACACGATAAATCGGTTTTGTGTCGGTAACTATACCTATTAATATTTGTTTTATTCTTTTTAGTGTACTTGACGTTATACATTGCATGACTTATGACCTGAGAGGTCCTTGGGTGGGATACGCTGACGTTCACAGCCCTCTTTATCCTAGACCTGGTCTTGATGAAGGCGAATACCTCCAAATTAATGTGGTAAGTTTCTGAGCTATTTTAATGTGCTTTCTTTCTTTACTGGATTAAAACATCCAACACATTTCAATCAAAAATTTTCTTGTAGGCCTTTTGTCTGGAGAACTATATATAGTGTAGCCAGTGGCGTATTTACGATTTTGTTTCGGAGGGGGGGGCGGGGCTTTGCCTGAAAATGTGAAAATTCTGCAAGATATTTCATATACTTTACTAAAGTAAGCAAGATTTCGGGGGGGGGGCTTAAGCCCGGAAGCCCCCTAAATACGCCACTGCGTGTAGCCAAACCCAAACTATCAGTTAACTCAGTATGATTTGTCTATTTCGTAGAAAATACGAAAACTTGATCTGGGGGTCATTCAAAAATATGGCTCTTGCTCTAAAAACTAATTATTGACCAAGATTGCAATCTTTTGATCTATTTTTTGAATCATTCCTAAAATTTTTGGCTAAGATGACAATCTTTTGATCTATTTTTTGGATCATTCCTAAAATTCTTATTTTTCTTTGCAATAGGCATTGATTAACTTCATTTTTAAAGAGGTTGGTTTACCAAGAATTCCTTTATATATTTACTCCGCGTGTCAATGGATCCGTCCGGAAAACAAAAGCTCAAGAGAGCTCACTCGCGGCTTTGTGTACAAGCCTTTGGTATGGTAGACCCGATTCAATTTCCTATGTAAGCTCATGTGTTTTGGATTCCACATTAAGCTATAAGTCCACGTCTCATATTACCTCGCTGCTGAAACGGACGTTATACCCAGCACCAACAAACTAAAATTTCTCGGACAACTTTGATAGGTCACTACCAGTTTTGTCCAACAATGTAAAGAGTGAAAAGTTAGGAATCGAAATAATGTAAGTAAAAGGCTAATAGTCATCGCAAGAAACAAAGATTATCTCTAGGAAGTGCTTTCGAAGAACATCGCCTTCATCGTCAGCCTAGGCACACTTTAAAAATAACTTAAACCATAAAAAGAATTTTAAAAAAATGTGCAAAGTAAAAATATTCTTGTCACTATAACTAACTAACTAACTAACTAACTCTATGGCCTATGGAACCCGGAGGTTCAATGCCGCGTTCACAAAAGCTCTCCACTGATTTCTATCCTTAGCTAACTGCATCCAGTTTCTACTTTGTATTCCAATCTCAGCGAGATCCATCTTAACATTGTCTTCCCATCTGCGCCTAGGTCTTCCTAATGGTCGTTTTCCGATTGGTCTTCCAGTCAAGACTTTGAAAACGTTTCTATTTTCTTCCATTCTAGCTACATGACCCGCCCACCTAAGCCTCCTAGACTTGACGACCCTAACAATGTTGGGTAGACCATATAAATTATGTAGTTCCTCGTTATGAAGTTTCCGCCATTCCCCATTCCCGTTCCTCTTGGGTCCGAATATTCGTCTCAGGATCTTGTTCTCAAATACTTTCAGTCTATGTTCTTCCCTCAGAGTAAGTGACCATGTTTCTCAACCATACAGAACAACAGGCATGATTATCGTTTTGTATATTTTAAGCTTCAGATTCCTCGATAGAATTCGCGATGACAAGAGATTTTGAACTGAATAATAACACGAATTCCCTGCTTTTAGTCGACATTTAATTTCTTCGTGAATATTATTTTTTTCTGTTAATATTGATCCTAGATCACTATAATTAGACATAATTCACTTGTCACTGTTTACTGTTGTTTACTGTTTTTTTCTATTTTCATTATCTTCCAGACGGCGAAAATGAGCAGTAAAAACATTGCTCCAAATGGCACTTATGTCACCTTTATCTGAATTGAGCGCCGGTTTCTCCTTATAAATGTAATAAGCTTCTTTAATTTTCCGTTCAGTTGCTGTTTTTGCTTTTTCGATCAAACATGAATTAACAATGTTGTGGTTATTTTCTTTGAGATGTGATGCTAATCCAGATAACTGTTGTAAGCTACAAGATTTGGACGTGCGAATATGCTCAGCGATTCTGGTATAAATATTCCTTTTTGTTTGACCTATATATATATTTGATCACATTGAGATTTAACCCTATAGACGCCACTACTTTGTTGGAGATCAGTAAAAATGATTTAAAATTTCTAATATATTTTTCTATAGGTTTCGTTGATGTTATATTTATTCAATGCCTTCTTAATTGTTGCCGAAATATGTGGAACCAGAGGGACACCAATCCATTTGTCTTCTTTGGTATATGTTGTTGGCCGATTGTGGGTGCCGTGGATCTCCCGCTGTAGCTGCTTGTACCACTTCAGTAATAAAGACTTTTGATGGCCATTTCTCCGTAGGGTTGTCCAAACAAATTGAGAAATCAATATAAGAGAGAATAGTCTGTCTTATCTACAGTTCTCCTAATGTGTTTGGACAACCCTGTTATATGTTTCTAATTTAGTATGTGGTTTGATAATTGCTTCTGTTGGTTAGGGTTGAATTGGTCAAGAGTGAAGTAATGATATCTACTCCCGCGAAAACAAAAACTTTCACGGTGCATATTACCTTGAATTGTAACTTAAAGGTAATGCAATAGCTGAATGTGAATGATTCGTTTTAATTTTACTGTAAAAAAAACTTATAGTGCACCCTTTTGACCAAGGATGTTATAAATAGAGGATCTGCCCATATGTATCTTCATCATATGTATATGTATGTAAATCGATGAAGTCAAAAAACAACCGAGCATCGGCACGTCTGATTGGCTACTCTCGTTTCTGCCATCGTCTGATTGGCTACTTTCGTTTCCGCCATGATTGTTGCTCAAAACATTGCAATCCTATTGGACGGAGTGGGCAGAGTAGGGGTGGCGAAACTGTGACGTATGGCTTCAAGATTTTGTTGTAAGGGCAGATCCTCTATTTTATAAGATCCTTGCTTTTGACGTATTTTTTGTTTGCCACGTTTTGTTTCCTACTAAGAATTAAGAATTACATCATTCAAGCCAAAGAAATAAACTACTAACAAACTAACTAAATAAGATAATGTCACAGTCTATGAAATATTGTGGACGACCAGTTGGATAAATCAGAGATTACACGAATATTAATTTTCCTTTCTGGATATATTTTATAGCGTGATGGCCTTGCTTTATGGGAGGAACGTGGTTGTCCTGCAGAGAAACTGGTCGTTGGAGCGCCATATTATGGAAAAAGCTATGTTCTACAGGATCCGACTAAACACGACTTAGGAGCACCTATTGTTGGTGGAGGAAGCTTAGGTGGATCTTATCCAGAGGTAAGGAGAACTGTAATAAATATACCGAGTTATAACACGCTGGCAGGGGCGGATGAAGGTCCGGGCAACCCGGGCACCAACTGCAACTGCCTGGGGCGCCACAAATAGGGGCACCAAAACGAGCTACAAAAGTAAGTTCTACTGATATTTTTGGTTTTCTATCGATATTGTTATTTTATATTCTTGTTGAGTAGCGTCAGTTACATCATCTTTTTCCATTCCACCACGGAAGAAAAGATGATCGTAGTACTAGGGGAAGCTTATCGACAAATGGAGTCATGGCGTCTAAAAGAAAGAGTAGACCTATGTCATGTATTTGATTATTAATTTTTTCTTTTTGCAAAAATGGGTTTAAAATCACTGTAATACAATATAAAATATAGGCTAGGACTAAGGTGGGCGCCAAAAAGTCACTTTGCCCGGGTGAAAATTTTGCCTTAATCCGCCCCTGCACGCTGGATTTCGATGTGAGAGTTTTCAGCAGTGTTTCTTCCAGGGACCTCTTTGGAAATGCCTAACTGCCAACTCCTCACGAGCTAAGATTTATTAAATTGCAATTACAAGTAACTCTTGCGCAAATAGCATTTCAGTGCAGCTTTCGCACATTTTGATTTTGAACCTTCTCCGATAGCAATTCTATAAGAAAGTCTGATTCTAAGTATTCTATTCGCTTTCGGAGCTCACGACACCGAAGCCGAATATCGTAAATCTGATTTAAACCACTCGCTGAGCAAAATAATACGTTTATCGTAAAGCAAAACAATACATCTTAATTTTCGATTTATTTATTTATTTATTTATTTATTTATTTTTTACACAGAAGACACTTTATGTGAGTTTTCGTTTAAGTTGGAGGCGAGAAATTCGATATAGTCGTATAAACAATAATAATTAAAAATAAGTATAAACATGTGTTGCACCATTTTCGACAACTTTGCTTCTAAACCGAAGAAGAGAGACACTTTTTACAATATACAAATTTTTCAGCTTTATACTCCTATTCATTAATCTTTTTTCTTCCAGTGTGAACAGTGAGCATTTCTATTTCTTCTATTATAAACATTCGTCATTTGGTTTAGTAAACATGTTTAAATAAACATCTAGCAGTCGAACTCCGTTTGGTGAAGGGAAGGAAGTCATTTGGGGAGCAGGGCTCCGGTTTGCCCCTTTTCCCATGGATACATTCCTGGTATGATGGTACTTCGAAACACATTTGTGTAATGAATATTACATTTAGAAGGTTCAACTCGAATACTTATATCAAAAGTTGGGGACTCCGTTAAACTTACGTTTCTTGAAATTGAATAACTATAGTTCAAATTAATCTACAATTTATCTTACCTCCCACGCAGGGACGTACGCAAGATTTATTTCGAGGGATCAAAAGCTTTTCGCTGAGTTCAAATTCAATATAAGGATAAATTATATTAAAATTAGTAAAATTACCCCTAAAAATTGAATAAGTTTACAGGAAAGTCTGAATTTCGGGGGTGGATATCTGGACCCCTAGGATCCATTTCCTGCGCAAACCCCTGCTTCCATGAAGCTATAATTTTGAGTTAAATCTCCTCCACTATATCAGCATTAATTTCTACACGCCATTAGTGCATTATGGGAATGCGATTTTATAATTTCATTCTTGTCGGATGCTCTTTTATAGTACTTTCCGAGTTCTTAAAACAACGAAATTGACACTAGTACATGTTTCTTCACGAATTTCACGTTTTCGTAATAAAACCATTTCCAGAGTGTGGATTTATTGCTTTACCACCCTGTTTGTTCTTTAAACATTAACCACAACCAAGAAATCACAGGCATACATATACATTTGATATGTTCCTGCAGAGAGTTTTAAATGTGCTAGTAGGATAGATTCAGCGATCGTCAATTTGAAGTTATCTATACAATGGTTGTTTACACTCTCTGAACTTCAATAGACTATGTATCCCTGAAAGTATTTTTATTCAAACATTGTCATTTACCGCTCTTGTACATTCAAGAAACAAATAAATCTCATTATACTGCGCGGCAGACAAATTGGCGTGTAATGAGCATGCGATGCGTTATTAACAAACTTCCAGTGAGAATTTTGGTTTCACCGGGCGAGTATTGTGACGTGTTGACAAGGAGTATAATGGACTTCTGCATCAGAGCATTGGCAACAACTCGGATTGGTAAACTTCCAATGAGAAGTTTGGTTTCAGTGGGTGAGTATTGCGACGTGTTGACAAGGAGTGTAATAAACACCTGCACCAGAGCATTTACAACAACTCGGATTGGTTGACGTGAGAACAGTGTTCAAGATCAGACTCAAATTAAGCTGATGTGACAATAAGAATTCAGTATGGATAATTTTTAGTTTCAATACCAAACTTATTGCACTAAGAGGTCTAATATTTTGTTTTGTACGTTTTTTTAAAGCTATGTTCATACCTTCAGAGCGACGATGGTTGGACCAGGGCTTATGATGATGTAGGACAAGTTCCATATATGTACAGGGGTAAGAAAATTTGTTCATGTCTTTGGTTTGTATTATATCGTAATGATCAAATCTGGAAACACTAAATTCAAAGTTAGATTTCAGAATCAAAATGTCTCTTAGCTTTTCTTCATAAGCAAAATTATTCTCATTACAAATAATAGTTTGCAATACACTGTACTTTCTCTACTTTATTTCTTGCACACAATAGTAGTAAGCTAGTGAAACTGTCAGATTACTCAGAGCTCCTTGAGGGATCACCATCTGTTTTGGCCAGAATTTAGAAGATCAACATTTAGAAACGGATGGAGGTGATAGGGCCTATTTCAACATTTAGAAATGGATGGAGGTGATAGGGCCTATTTCAACATTTAGAAACGGATGGAGGTGATAGGGCCTATTTCAACATTTAGAAACGGATGGAGGTGATAGGGCCTATTTCAACATTTAGAAACGGATGGAGGTGATAGGGCCTATTTCAAATCGTTAATGTTAGAAATGAATCATTTCCAGTTTTAACGTTGATTACTATGGAGCAAAAGCGGAAATAGACAGGAGAAGCGGTTTCCTACAATTGATAAAGCGTTCTAAGAATACGCTTCCTCTCATCTTTAACTCTTTATTAAAACCGGAAGTGACAGACATCTACTGCGACTGCCAGTTTCAATACTAATCTATATAGAGGAAAAATGATAATGGATAGCTAGAAGTGTTTTTGGAAGAGATTTACCGTTTTAAGAATATGTACCATCTTTTCACTAAACCAGAAGTGACAAACATCAAACATTTCCGGTTTTAACATTGATCACTATATAGTAATAAGTGAGTTTTGTTTCCCAGTTTTTTTTGAAGGCATGATAGATTTCTGGGCTAAGCATATTCAGTATGGAAACAGACCTATACCTCCAGGATGTATTATAGCCACAGTGAGAGTTGAAACCTGTTAAATATTAAATTTCTACCACTTCTTGTCTTGCGTTCACCCGGGTTCGATCCCCGCCCCTGCCAAGTGAACTTTGTGGCGGACAAACACCATGTGCGTGGGTTTCCTCGGGATTCTCCCGTTTCCTCCCACTTTCTTCATTCCATCATTTCATTCATTACTCATCATCACCGTCTAACCGTCATAACCGTTGGACGTAAACCTCAAAGATTTCATTTTTTTAACCACTTACTGTCTTAATAGAAAGTTACAGAAAATGATGGAATCATTTCTTAAGAGATGCTGAATCGATTCGAAAAGAAACGCTTGAAGCTATGTGTTGTATGGTAATCAACGTTGAAAACGGAAGTGGTTGATTTCTACCACTTCCGGTTTAAATCGGTTCTGAAATAAACGCTTCCCGATATCTCTTACCGTTTCTGGTCTATTGAAGTTAATATTGAAACTGGAAATACTAGGAAATTTCTACCACTTTTGATATTAGTATGGTGTTACCGATAGTTGTGATGAATTTTCTTGAGACGCTGAGTCTATTCAAAAACAGCTGCTTTTCGATATTTCTTATCGTTTTTTTTTTCTTGTATGACGATCAACATTGAAACCGGAAATGGTTGGGTTCTACCACTTTCGGTTTGAGTAATACGTGAATAAAGAAGATTAAACCTATTCTTAGGATGCTGTATCGTATTTAAGAAAATATTTCTCGATATCTATTACCATTTTTGTTCTATGAAGACCAGTGTTGAAACAAGAAGTATTGGGAAATTTCAACCATTTCCAGGTTTAGTAGAGTGTTAATGAGCAAATATATAAATCTTTCTTTAGGAGTTGAATTGATTTTAAAGCTTGTCTCTAGCTATTACCTTGAAATATGGTGATCAACATTACAACCGGACGTAGTAGTAGTAAATTTTTTACCTCTTTCAGTTTTAGTAGAGTAATGCGGGTAAAGATATCTTTCTTCGAGACGTTGAACCTATTTCGAAAAGCCGCTTATCGTTATTATTACCGTTTTTGATTTATGCGATCAATTTCGAAAGTGTTGATTACTTAGGAATTAGATTTCTAAGCTTTCGACATTTGTGCCTATGTTCGTTCGTCATTCGTATGAGGGATGACATCCTTTGGCGATCACGCTATCCGAGAAAAGGAAGGGAAGAAAGCAGCCTGGGACCTTTATGTTAGATACCATCCCGGCATTTGCCTAGTATGAATGAGGAAAACCCACGACAACCTCACTCAGGATGCATGAATTGAAAAAAAAAACTTTCAAACTTTTTCGACCGAGTGTCCCTACCGAGAATCGAACCCGGAACCGCTCGCACCAAAGACGAGAGCATTAGTGACTACGCTACGCTGGGCCACAATAAGGGTGGAAATAGTACATTTTCTTCAGATATTGAATCGAATTCAGAAAACAACTTTTCGCTCAGTTATAGATTTTGTCCTATGACTATCATCGTTGAAATCGGAAAAGCTTGATTTTTTTTTACCATTTCCAGTTTTAATAGAGGATTATTCCAGGAGATGGAATTGATTCTTGAGATTTTGAATGGATTGAAAACAACACCTTCTCAATATCTCTTACCATTTTTGCTATATCGAAATCAATATTGAAACGAAAAGTATTAGTAAATTTGAACCATTTCCGGTTTCGATATAGTGTTACGTGTAGTTATGGTATGTTTCTTGCGACGCTAAAATCGACTCCAGAAAATCACTTGTCGTTATCTACTATTACCGTGTTTGTTCTATAGAGATCAATGTTGAACCGGAAATGATTAATTTCTACCACTTAATAGAGGATTAATGAAGGTGAAGAATACTATTCTTGGGAAGCTAAATCAACTGCAAAAAATATAATTCTCCATATATATCTTACAATTCTTGCTTTGATACATGTCAACGGAGAGACAGATGGATAGACAGACAGAGTAATATGTCCGTTGTTACTTCCGATATGTATACTATAGTGCTACCAAAATTTCTTGAGCGAAATGCGAACTAAAGCTCACACCATCGACATACCCATGCGTTGAGCCAATAAGGGTTCAGCTGTTGCTAAGCAGAGAGCTTTAGCGAAAGCAAGTGGGATTCTTTCAGCCGATAGCAGCGCCTTGAACAGAAGACTAGGTGTCAAGTCAATGTGGTATATCTTTAGCATAGTTTGGAAGTCTAAAAATGGTAATAGGTACCAAGAGGTGGTTTCCCAAAATCGATTTTGTGTCTCAAGAGTATATTCTATCTCCACTCTAATCTATCTCTACTAAAACTGGAAATGGTAGAAAGCTACTACTACTTCTGATTTGAATGTAAATTGCTTAAATATGACACCATACAAACCATCCTTGCCCACATGGTGCACACGCGATCCTGCTACTTCTACGTTGCTACGAACTTTAACCAAAGTACATCGCTAGAGCTCATTCAACACCCCTCCTCCGTATTTTGTATTCCTACAGGAACAATAAATTAATTAAAATATTGGGTTGTGTACAGTTATTGATGAAAGAGAATGACATCTTTTACATGAAAATAAATCACGGGAAAGCAACTGATGCGTTTGAAATGGATTTTGGAACGTAGTATCTACCTCAACCAGGAATTTAATCATGTCACTGACTAAAGAGCGTATTCTAAGGGGTAGGGATTCAAAATTTCTGCGAGAAGTAGAATATCTAATGGATTTTTATCATTACATTTTCATTGAAACAGATATCCTAAGGGGGTTTCAAATATTTTCAATACACCTATTGTTACAGTAAAAAGCACAGACATCTCAAATAGTATACTAAAAGGTGTCCAATAAAGAAAACAACTTTTGAAAAATGCCCGCCATTTCTGTTCTAGTAAATTGGCAGCACTGGACGATTACGCGATTTTCATCTGTTGTCCAGGGGCGTCATTTCAGACTTCGCTTGAGGGGCCAAGAGCACCATCGACATTGGACTTTCACGTTTTGTTCTAGTATATTAGTAGACATCGATTAAAGTATGTATATTCTTCAAATCCTTGGGAGGGGGGCAATTTCCCCCTCCTGGCCTCCCTAAATGACGCCGCTGCTGTTGTCTTTATATCTAGTAGTCACGGAGCTCCGAATATCGCATAAGCGTCATCGCCAAACAAACACCAATCTCTGCACAATATTCACCACATTAAATGGCGGACATTTCAAAACTTGTTTTCTTCATGGAACACCCTTTATATTGTTTTGTGGCAGACTGTAGAAACAACAATAAAATTTGTTATGTTCTTAAAGCACTATCTTACACATAGAAAAACTAAACATAAGTAAATTTTATTCTCTTAACTGCAGGTGATCAATGGATTGGCTACGAAGACCCAGACAGTCTCCGCTTAAAAATGCAGTTTGTGAAGGAGAAAGGCTACCTTGGAGGCATGAACTGGGCCATTGACTTGGATGACTGGCAAAACAAATGCGGAACAGGACCCAACCCAATGATGACTGTAATGTATGAAGAACTCAAAGATTATATAGTTCCACGAAATAATTTAAAAAATAAATGTGTTAATGATGTGAATAATTAAATAAAATAAGTTGATATGTAAATATTTTTTGTATTTCTTTCACATATTTAGTTCACCTAAGTTTGACCTCATATCAAGAGAGATCCATAAAAAAAATCTACTAAAAAATAAGTTCTGTGAATAGATATAATAAGTAAATTTGAGTCAATAGAACAGTCCATATTGTAGCGGAAGCGCAATTTGAATCAGGAATACAAAAGGTTATTTCAGGTTTATGGTAATGAATTCGATCGCTAGGTAGGAGCACGCGTCAACACCTCCGAAAAGTTTTGTGGATAGTACGGAACTAACGTGTGTTGACCAATGTTCGTAGTTTGAGGGAAATTTCCATAACCTAGAGAAATTTCGTAGGAAAATTTAGCAAAAAGGGACTTTTTCGATAAAACGTGAAAATCTAGAGAAATTCTGGCGCTGGTTGATTGACCAATATAAGTGCTTAAATTTTTCTTTGTTCTTCAGAAGTAAGTTAATGCAATAGCAATAGTTTGTGTATGTGTGTATGTGTGTGTGTCTGTCTGTTCAAAGTAGCATAATTTGCCCATTGTTGACTAAGGTAAAAGTGAAAAAAGATGAAGCAAAAAGCAAAAGGAATAAAACAAACGTGCTTGGCACTTCCTTTAATATAGCTAAAGTAATTTTATCACATAACTTCTGTCATAGAAATTGGACATTCAACAAACTAGGAAAATTTTGATTTAAAAAGGGAAAATTTTGTATCAGTCGAGGGAAATTTTCTTAAGGAAACTCATGAATACTGCTCTTGACTTGCAGGGAGTATGGCTATTGCATTGATTGAGAGTGATCAAGTGACCATATATCACCGAAAATTTCCCTTCTTTCGATAGGGCTACCTTTCTGACATATGTCATAGTTGTATAACTAAATAAGAAAACAGTGTGACAGAAATCTTTCATGTATTAAAGAAACGGACCAACGTTGTGTTGAAACGCTAAAAAACGAGGACCCCTGCTATCGCTGGATCCTCAAATATTGAGCATCGTACACTGAGAAATTAAGGACTAGGATTTCCTTGTGGATACATCGTATTTACGCGGGTAATGTAATGTAATTTCATGTATAAAAGTACAGCAGGTGGGAACACCATGCAAAGTCTGGAGTTCAGCGTCGAACTAGACTCGCTGTGATTGGATAAGTTTATACACATGATTGATTTCGTGTTAAAAACTATTACTCTCGTAAGGTAGTGAGTCACAGATTTAGAAAGAACCGAGAGGGGACACTAGTAGGAAGGTGGTAACAATATTATATACGTAACTTACCACCGTCGGAATGGGTATGGCGTTAATTCTAGATTTGACATGGTGGTCCCACAATACAAAATTTTCGCTGGACGGTGGTGTAGATCGTACTACGGATGAAACAACATTACTTAATGTGGTGACGTGCGTAACTTGGTAAAAACAACATTAACATGGCGACTAGATTATGCATTTTTCTCCGTGTAGATATCGAAGGTCCGAGTGTAACCTGACGTAATACAAAAAGTTTGTTCCGTACTGCGATGTGAAAACCACCGCCCAATGAATAATAACATGGGCAACACAACGTTCCAACGTGATCGTAAATTGCTTAATTGTCAAGGTTTACATCTGACAAAGACGCATAACGTTCGAGTGTCGTATTATACCATCATTATGTGACAGTGACACATCTCGCGGATATCACCACAACAAGGCACTCAGTCACAAGACGAAGTCAACGGCGATTTCATGGATCAGATGGCACGTGAAGCCAGTGGCGGCTAATGTTAGTGTTGCAGCGTTGCGCAACGACCAAGTATTTCAAGAAAAATATATTATTAGCAGTAGTAGTAAAGAACAGGAAACAATACTTTCTAATACTCCCATATACTTTAAATAACATATTTTTTAATTCTATAACTGTAAAATCCATTAATCCGTTTGAAAAAGTGGAAAACAATCCGTCACAGAGTCTTTAATTTGTATTGTGTTGCAGCAAGAATACAATGACCAGATTTCGACAGCGCGTCAATTGGAGCGAATGTTAAGTCTCCTTTCCCCTATCTCAGAAGTTGAATGCTCTGGTCTTCGCAGTGCTCCTGCAACGACGCGTCACGGTTTCCAGTGAACCAGAAGGTTTTTCACGCTAAATAAGATTTCCGAATTTTATTTCACTATCAATTAACAAATGGAATTTATTTTTATACATTCATATTTTTAAATTACAGGACTATACTTAAGCAAACCAATATTTTGAGAAAAAAAAAAGTGATCGCAAAATTACAAAATAAGAAAGAAAACATGAAATAGAGTAGAAAACAAATGAAAGTAACAAGCATTTCCAAGTTAATTCTTAGCTTACATAGACAATAAAGGCTTCTTGTACAGCAATTTGTGAACCTAATATTAATAAGTCCGTATATAGAATCTCCCTCCCTCTGTGGATAGTATTTTAGCATATACATAATTGTTTTATAAAACAAAGGTATTTTATACTCTTGATAACTTTTCACATAAAACTGTACGATGGGAAACGCCACATTGAATTTGATACTAGTTAGCAGTGCTCAGGAGCGCAGTCATAAAGATGGTCCACCAGGTCCGAACCTCCCAAAAATTTCGAAACTCGACTAACGTTTGTACACTTTCTTAACGAACTATACTTGTTTAATAGGGAAATGATTAATGTAGGCTAAATATTTTATTTTAAGCCTCATCATGTACTTTTATTATAAAAATAATAGTTCTATCATTTTTCTAGAAATATAGGTGTCAATAATTAATTACTTCTCGTCTTTTTTGGTGCAAAAGACAGGTTCGATATTACATAGACGTATTGGACCCCCGCAAATACTTTGTATCCCTCCCAGCAAATATTTCTGAGTGTAAAACTGGCAATGCTGTTTGTTTTGACGTTCTTTGACTTTTGGTTTCTGTTATATGCCGTATGACATTGATAAGCATTGTTTCCTCTCGTGTGGAAGTATCTTATGTTCATCGTGCATTGCTTACAACCAAGACGGATTATTTGGAATGTAGTTATCTTTTTACGCACATGTGTGGGTTGGTGTATATGTGACATATGCGATTCAGATACGTCTTTTGTATCAGCCGTTTTGGTTTTTAGTTATTAGATTTATTTGAGTTGTGAGTTGTCTAATTCTGTAAATAACCTACAGATTCTGAATGAGTTTTATACCATGACTTCTGTAAAAAACTACAAAAAAAAAAAAAAAACTCTCCACTGAGGAAAAACTTGCAATTAAGGCTTAGACAAAACAAGCAAAGGGCAATTCAGAAGTGTTCGAAAAAATCCGGTTTAAATTCACAGGACATTTTATGTGAATATGTTTGCCTTAGATATATTTCCACAATTTGTTTTAAATTTTTTTAGTTAAAACTGTCAATGAAGTGCATTCAATTTACGTTTATTATAACACTAATCTGAAACGAACTGTCTTCAGTCTACGCTGCAGAAGAATTTGGATCACTGTCAGAGACTGGATTTGCTAGAATGAATCGTTCGCACTAATCTAGAAAAAAATATTTAGTGAATCTACAAAGCTTATGAAAATAATATTAACTGTACCTATGACGTGAGCAAACGGAGACAGGCGTTTTTCCACATTGAAAAAAATTGACACTTTCAAGGAATTGAATGTTCCAAGAAAAGTTATCACCATTGCTTATGCTTTCCACTGAAAAAAGGCCTGATAATTGGAATACCAGAGTTCAACTAGCATGTATTAGACAAATTTACTCCAATCAAAGAGAGGAGAATGGACTTAGCCTATGGTCACAGTGCATCCGATTTTTCACTCTGGCGATTACGGCAAACTGGTCGGCCGACCGCGTCTGCCAACTGCTTGGTCACACTGCAACCGATCCGTCGTCAGTCTGGATTCTTGTGAGATACAATATGGGCGAAGAATTGCTGCTATTAGAAAATCCTGTGTTAAAAATATTACTTTTAGAGGAAGATAGCAGCGAATATGTAAATACTATTTTTCAAGAAAGAGAGAAATATAACGAGTTTCACACGCTATTTCCAAAGTTGATGGAGCAGCCACAGAAGTTTTGTACTTACTTGTACTCAGTGGCGTGTTTAAGGGTGTGACTTTCGGGCTTAAGCACTCCCTAGAAATTCAATAAACTATTTTAATGTAAATGGGATAACTTGCAGAATTTTGACATTTCCAGGAATAAAGTTAGCAAAGCCTCCCGAAACAAAATCGTAAATACGTCACTGCTAGTACTGTTTAATTCTTCGGCTACTTCTAACCACAGCCTTCTTGCTACGTTCCTGTTGTGGTAGCTCTTGTTCTGAATATCCCAAAGAGGTTTTCTGGTCATTCACTAAAGAAATCAATCTTTCAGGATCAACGATCGTGCATAAACAAGGGAAAGGGGAGTCTCAATACTTGCGATGAGTTGTGAACCACCCGCTAGTCTGGCGTAGTTTGACGACAAAAACAAAATAATTTGTTTCCGATCGGTGGTCGGTAGAAGCCGGCCGTAGTTGCCAGACCATTTCGGCGCCAGTTTGACCACGTACACTTCTCTCAATGCATTTGTTTATTTCACCGATGTCGACAGAATATGTCAGACTAAAAAATCGGTGAAAGTCGGATCCACTGTGACCATAGGCTTACTCATTAAATAAGATGACTAATCGGATAAAATGTTCTGCATTATTTTTTTTTATTTTTTAAAAAAAGAAACAGAATTTTATTTAATTTCACATGTCACATACCATTTGTATCTAAAGCTATGCTGATTAGTCAATGAGTCCATTTTATATCTTTTGTCTCCGATCATTGGTACTGCAACACCCGAAACTACAATCCACCGGCCGCCACTGCGTGAAGCAGAAATTCATGCAATTCGATACCGTGATGCATCTCCCATGGATGTTTGAGGTCTTATATTGTTAAAACGAGCATTGGATCATCTACAGCCGCACACACTGGAAGTCCTTGCAAAATCTGACAAGCGAAATGGAACAGACTTGATCAAATTCTATTTCAACATAGTCTCCTTCAGTGGAAGACGAGATGCAGGGTGATTGGTTAACGGACAGGGGTTACATATCGAACGTAGCGGTATTTCTTAGGTCACCAAATTCGTTACCATAAACATGAAATGACTGTCTGCATTTTTCAAAGATAAGAGAACCTCGCGGAGATCATATGGAATATTGGCCACTACAAGCTCGTGTGGTTTGGATTCAAATCAAATCATACTAAAAGACTTTCATGTTGTTATGTTACTACGATTGGTGAAAATAACAGTAAGTAAGTAAGACGTGTTCGACCCCTAGTAGTACAGACAAGAGGCCCAACAATGGGAAATATTTGGTTAACAAACAAAGGCCCTATGTTGTTATTGATGGCTTATTCTGAGCATTTGCTGGCAAAATTAACCTCTACAAAGGAACCAACATTGCGATTGTAACTAAAAGGAGCGAAACTGGTGGATAAATGACGACAAACTGTTGGTTGGCCAACATACCCTTAAAACTGCGTCGAGCCAATGTATTTTTCAACTTCGTTTTTCCAATTACCATGCCGACCATTAGCCTACGTAGGGCTTACCAAGTGAGTGTGTTGATAGTGGAGAGGATGAATGGGATGTTGAGTAACCCCACTACGGTCAGCGAAGGAGACACTCTGTGAAGCCCAAGCAGAGGCCTAATCCATGGTTATGAATTCAATAACTAATACTCACACACAATTCGTTTCGTGGTTAGAATTGTATTAAATGTAAAATAATCAACAAATGTGGAAATCATTATCTTAATTTGACTTGCCATACGCTCATTTTGATTTTCGTTTTGCTTGACCAGGTAAGTTTGCTGCAAGCTTGCTCGTTAATAAACACACCCGAAGATTATTGTAAGCTATTAATTTGTAACTCTGAATTGTAAATATAATGTAAATTTTTGTTTAATATGCAGCGTTGAAATAAGTAATAATGTCATGTTAATGGTATTTGAAAAAGTACAACTTTATGTTCGGCTGGTAACACACTGTTATTTTAGAAAATTTTGACTTCCTGGTGCCATAGGTTATGAAAAACCGTGATTGCTCAGGTGACTTAGATCAACTGAGTGATGAATGGTCAGCGCATTGCACCCCAATAGCGTTATTTCTGGCATTTGGTATTGGGATTCATTATACAGTATATTCTTCAATTATAATATCATGCTCGGTCAATAACAAAAATTCTGAGATCCGCGCTGGCTCAATGGGAGAGCACTCAGCTCTGCTGCGTAGAGTACCTGGTGCAATTCTGGCTTGTGCTAAGTGGACTTAATAGTGAACAAATTCCATGTGTGTTGATTTTCTTGGGATTCTCTGATTTCCTATAACTTTCTTAATTCCACCATTTTAATCATTATCTTTCTCGTATCGTCTCTATAGGCATTATAGCAAAATCGTCTACCGTAAAACTAAACTAAAATATCTTAACACGGACTCGGAATCAAACCATCACTGAGAAAAATCCGTTACCCAGACAGTGGTATATTGTACAAATATACGGAATATGTAAGTTTACTACGGAAATCTCTACGGAGCACATGATATCATATGCTACATACGTACTACAACCTGCTGAAATCTAGTATCCATTATTTGTATCATTTGTATAGAATTCAAACAAAGCACGAATTATAAATGAAATCATAATTACATTCAAAGTGAAAATAAACAATAATTAATTAAATAAGCCTTGACTGACGCCACTAGTTTAGCTTAAATTACATTGCCAAAGCGTTCGGTTAAGTTGCATTGTACTCTACAATCTTGTATACAGTTCTGCCTATTATTTGCTTCCACGGTACCTTGGTTTCTGAGAATTTCTGCCACCTATAAAATTGTTACGAAACTTATTTCTAGAAAAATTAGTTGTGCTGTTTGCCTGATTTCTAAACGCTGTATAGTTACTATTCCTGTTTCCTCTGTAATTATGTTTAGCTCTATTACCGGTATAATTGGATCTATCATTACTTCTTACATTAGGGTTACATTCCTCACGCACATTGATATTCCGGACGGGAATATAATTACCTTGACTTCAGTTATTATTACTTTGCACCATGGATTGATTTTCAAAATTTTACACTATCATAATCAAATAATTGAAATTAATGCATTGGGCAGAAATCAGTATTTGTTGTAACCTAAAAGGTAATAGTATCCGGATTGATGCTATAATTCATGATTCTTGTTGGTACGGATTAAATCATTTCAACTCATTGTATACAGAAATCAGAAAATCAGTTAGATTCTTATCAATTTTGGGATCAAACCGTCTGTTTCGAACCAAGGCGTCTCGGTTTGCCAACATCAAATCATTCTCAAGATTGGAAAATCTAAATGATTCCGTAAACTCCCCCTCATTGCTTTGAACCAAACAAAGCAGGGTGCTAGTAAAACATGAGGTAAAATTCTGAGAAATTTAGATTTGTCTATACCGATTAAGTCACATTCCTCTTCGAATTTTTCTAAAAATACGCTGGCAGGTCTTTCGACCTTCCACTAAATTTCGTTAAAGATCGAATTTCACTCAATTTAAAATGATATTACTATGAGACGGTTTCGTATGATTAGATGTAGCATCTGGCTTTCCTGCGATGTACTGAACGGGGTCTCCTTTTTTCCTTCCCGATGCTACAGTCACTTTCATCCCTATCCGAAGAACTTTCCGGTATGTCACTTTCTTCTATTGCTAATGTGGGTTCATTGGACGGTCCCTATTGATGATCGGGATATAGTATACATGAAGCTGCATCAGTTCCCGAAGGAGCAAGACGCTCATACTTTTAGGGATCATTCATTGAGTATGTACGAACTTACAAAGGGGGTAACAAAGCGACTTTTATTTACTTATCGACTGATACGAAAATAAAAAAGAACGTACCTGTACTTTATATTTGCATGTGTAGTGCCCTTGTACTTTATCTATGACTATGTGTGTGGGGGTGGGTGGGGGGAATTTAACTTATATCGCATGTCATGTGCACATGGATAGTTCTTACTATTGCACTACGTAGAAAATTTATGGCATTTCATTTAGAAGTGGTAATAGAACACAGAAGAAACGCTGACCAGGGGGTTCTCATGTATACTATTACCGATGATCGACTCAGTATTAATATTTATGGTGATGATCTTTTCCTTTATAGTGTCTATTTCTTCTTGTAATACTTTAATTTGGTTACTATGTTCACTAACCTGAGTTTCAACAACATCCACTGCACTTTAAACAATTGTAAATCTGTGCAACATTTGTTCCATTATACCGTCGGTTCGTTCTAATTTAGTATTTATTTGCTGTGTTGTTTGCTCTAATTTACTATCCATTCGCTGAGTCATAGCCTGAGTAATTTGTTCAAATGTAGTATCTATTTGCTGAAATTGAGTATCCATTTGCTGAAACTTTTGTTCAAATTTAATGTCCTTTTACTGAAACTTCTGTTCAAATTTTGTATCTATTTGCTGAAAACTAGTGTCCATTTGCTGAAACTTCTGTTCAAATTTATCTATTTGCTGAAAACTAGTGTCCATTTGCTGAAACTTCTGTTCAAATTTATCTATTTGCTGAAAACTAGTGTCCATTTGCTGAAACTTCTGTTCAAATTTAGTGTCCATTTGTTGCATTTGCTGCGACAAAGATTGACCTAACTGTTTTATAAGGTTAGCTACATTTGTTGATGTCTCCAAACCTGATGTTCCACCAGCTTCTTCATTATTACTTTCAACACCCATTTTAAGATTGCGATAGATTTTTCTATTACTTCTCAACAAGGTGTACTCCGTTTTGACGTCTTTTCGAGATTGCTTACTTTTCTTCACGCAACTCTCAAGGTATGTCCTGGGCGAGATAACACAATCTAAAAGGTAACGTTATATTTATATTTTAACTTGATACATTTATGTCCCACAGTTCGAATCACTAAATTGGTAAATACAATTAAACACCTTAATTGTTACCTATAATTTCACTATTTATTAAATACCTTGAAAATCAAACATATAAAATGTTTGACACAACTGACTTTTATTCTTCTTATTTCATGAATAATTTATTCTGTTGCCATAGCAACAACAGACAAATACCTATCTTCTTTTCAACAACTGACGTTACATGATTAACTAACTAACTAACTAACTTTATGGCCGATGGAACCCGGAGGTTCAATGCCGCGTTCACAAAAGCTCTTAACTGACTTCTATCCTTAGCCAATTGGATCCAGTTTCTACTTTGTATTCCTATCTCTGCGAGATCCATCTTAATATTGCCGTTCCATCTGCGCCTAGGTCTTCCTAATGGTCGTTTTCCGATTGGTTTCCCAGTCATAACTTTAAAAGCGTTTCTACTTTCTTCCATTCTAGCTACATGACTCGTCCACCTAAGCCTCCTAGACTTGACGACCCTAACAATGTTGGGTAAAACGTATAAATTATGTAGTGCCTCGTTATGAAGTTTCCGCCATTCCCCATTCCCGTTCATCTTGGGTCCGAATATTCGTCTCAGGATCTTGTTCTCAAATACTTTCAGTCTATGTTCTTCCCTCAGATTAAGCGACCGTGTTTCGCAACTACACAGAACAACAGGCATGATTATAGTTTTATATATTTTAAGCTTCAGATTCCTCGATAGAATTCGCAACGACAAGAGATTTTGAACTGAATAAGAACACGAATTCCCTGCTTTTAGTCGACATTTAATTTCTTCGTGAATATGATTTTCGTCTGTTAATGACTATCTATATAAAATCCCCCCTCCCACACACACCCATTTATATATATATTCTACATTTCTTTCTTCTTCTTATCAACAAATTGTTCACTTTTAAGCGCCGTTGCCCAAAATAACTATAAGAAAATTGAAGTAATTTATAGAGTAGATATACAATCTCGTTGTAGTACTGCCTTTTTTTTTTCGCTTAGATGTTATATCATGCAGCTCCAGAATATCTGACATCTCCCAGTCCTCCGTATATTACATACGTATACTTATGTTACATACTGTAAAGAAACCATCCTGCGGTCGTTGATGTAACTCCCATTCCCGGATGCTTCATTACAATATAAAGAGATAAAAATAAAAAAGGAAGAAAGAAATGTAAAATAAGATTGTCAGTATTTGGATAATATGTAAATGAAAGAAATGTTGAAAGAGTCTTCTAATCGTTTTATAAGGAAAAAGAAAAATGGTTAATATTTATCCTTTTAAAGAGGTGTTTTAAAAAAAAAAAAGTAAAAAATGAAGAGTGCCAATGTATGACTCAATTCGGTAGTTCTCGTGAGTCGCTATTAGCGCGGTTCCCTCCCCTCCAAGTCTTCCTCCTCGATACGCCAGCTGGTTGCTTGTCTTTACGTTTTGTTTCGTAACGTGAGAAGGTTCTCCGTTCTGTCTGTTCCTGATGGAGTTGTTGTGTCCAGCCTTGTTCTTCGTCGTAGAGAATGACTGTATAGTGGAGCAAGTGAGTATCGAGTAAAATTAGTTTGAATGCCGAAACTCATATTATTATTTTTTTTCTCTTTTGAAAATATGGTTAAAGGATTTTTTTTAAAGGCACGAATTCCGTAACTTTTTCCAAAGAAAGAACTAAGAAAGTTCTAAGAGGTTATGCCTCAAATGGGAAAGATAACTTATTATATTAATCAAGTTATTGGTAACGGAACTTATAGTCAGTATTTTATTGTACAAGAATGTACTACTAGTGAGTTGATGATTGAATGCTTATTCCTAATAAGCCTAATAGAACAGAGTTATAGTGCCTTTTAATATGTGTAGTTGGCCAGTTGGACTAAGTGTTGCTGGTATTTTCCTTTAAAGGTGACTAATAAAAAATAAGGGAAGTGCAGTAGTAGCATGCTAGTTCCTGTATTGTTCAGAGGAACAATCATAAGATTTATCTATGACAATAAGATCTGACTTAATGAGACAGTAGATATTTTTGGCCGCTATCTTATAAATATTATAGCTCACGTTCCCGAATCAGTAGTGGTTTGGTGGTAACATCCTTGGATTAATAAGGAAAGTAAACTGAGCCTAAATCTATGATTAAGTTATCTATAAACAGTAATAGAATTGTGAATAATCGGCAAATATTTTTCTTTAAAGAACTATCTTTTGTTCACCTTGGTTTTTTTGGTAGCATGCGAATGTGGGTGAATGGAGCATTCTTTGCGAAAGATGTATGCTATGTAACATTGACAAAAAAATTGTTCAGAGGCCGATTGGATAACAGTAGATAACGTCAAATATTATTTCTTTGAAGGTTCGCATCATAGCTCAGTGATTGCATGCTTTGGCGCTTTATTAAAAGCCAATTTGGATTATTGTAACTTGAAAAATAAGACGTTGGTCCTTTATGATCTAGTGGTTCCTTTGGTCAACTAAATTGCTAGGATCTTTTGGAGCTAATCCTTCTTGGGCTCTTGAGCTACGTGTGCAGCCCCCCCCAAAAAAGATTATAGTTGTTATAAGGCATTCAAACAATTTTCTCGATTCGTGTGAATGTTGAATGAAGTCAGACAACAACTTACGGATTTGGCTAAGCAGTAAAGAGGAGGTAAAGGGTGACAATAAGTAATTTTTTATAAGGTGAGTGAACATTTTTGTACTAGTTAATAGTGAGTAATACGTCCGTCTTTGTGTGTGTGAAAGATTGTTGGATAGATCGTTGTTCTGCTCCGCTTTGACTACAACATTTTTACCATTTTGCTTTTTGTTGACTTGTTCTCCTCCCACATTTTTATTCTATAGATATTTTTTTTTATTGGATTCCTACTTTGGATTTTTTTGTTTCCGATCCTCATTCTTTCGAATTCGGACCTTGAAAAATCGAAAATTTAGTTTTTTCCTCCTCCCACATTTTCATACTATATTTTTTTTATTGGATTCCTACTTTGGATTTTTGTTCCCGATCCTCATTCTTTCGAATTCGGACCTTGAAAAATCGAAATTTAGTTTTTTCCTCCTCCCACATTTTCATTCTATATTTTTTTATTGGATTCCTACTTTGGATTATTTTTGTTCACGATCCTAATCTTTCGAGTTCGGATTTTGTACAATCAAATATTTTTATTTACATTATCATTACAATATTTTTTTTGATAATCTGATTGGATTTATTTTTGAAATAATTCGACGACCCTGATCCAATACTTCTCTTGATGTATTGTTCATTATATTGTTTATTTATATGATTTATATTAATAAGAGGAAATATTTCGACCGATTGAGTTTCCTCAGTTTTAATTGAAATATACATTGGCAATCTCTTTATATATATTTTTTTTAATTAAAGAATGAAATTGAGAGTCAATTAAATTATAGAAATAATTGTGACTTATTATACAATGAGTTCTTGATGATTCCTATGTATAGGGTGTCCGAGTTATATACACGGATTATTGCATGGATTGAGAATTGTTCGATTGGAGAAGCCTTAAGAAAAAAAAATTCTGAATTAGTTTTGAAAGATTTTGAGCATTGAAATTAATTTTTATTAAACTAAGATTGATTAAATTATTTTGTGATTACAGAAATATAGCGTTGTATTAGAATTTGACTCAGAGCTTGGACTTTGATAGTTTGAAAGTCGAATGAAATTACAATTTAAATTCAAATTAGAGTCAATTAAGAGAGAATAGAATCGTTCCTTTATGAAATATTAAATTCATTATTCAGATTTTTATAGAAAATAAGATACATATATATTTATATTTATAGTCAGATTTCAGCATTGATGTCTTAAATGAGCACGGATATTCATATATATATAATTTTTTATTAATTATTTATTGTTGTTGGTCTATATGGTGTATATGCATCATTCAAACGTTTTGGTACATATACACTTCCCACTATTGAAATAAATTGTTATTCAAGATTGAAATTTGTCTCGTTATTTCTTATATATTTGAATATGTATATATATAGTTTTTCTTAAGAGAAGTATTGGATGATTTCATATGAGTAGTAACCAACTTGAATAGATAGAAGCGTTGGGATCCTTCATCACTAGTTCCGTCTTCTAGGGGATTACTGGGCGGAGCTCAGGATTAATTTATTTATATTTTATTTTTATTCTGAATTCTCTCCGGTTCTTGCCCGGGGGGGACAGGAGCGTTACAATTAGTAAGCAAAACGTAAAGACCATTTTTCAAAAAAAAAAAAAAAAAATAAAAAGGGAAAGCATCTTTATTTTGTGAAGTATCATTTGGTTATAATATATGAGAAAATTAAATAGGTTGATTGAATATTACCTATTTACCCTTTTGTGTATAATTTACTTCGGAGTTCTTAAATTATTATAAAGCAAAATAACTTACAAATTTTTTTTTCCAACTTCTTCCTGGATTTTGAATTTGATTGTCTGTGTCATGCGTTCGATCGATTTCCATTATTTGTGTAGTGTAGTGTAGTTAGAATTTAGTGTATTTATGAATTATTTTTTTTGTATATTGTTTCATATTTTTGCTTTGTTTGTTTGATTTAAATATGAGTTCTAATAGAGACTACATTAGTATTAACATACCAGAGATGGAATATGTGACTCTAGATGCAACCGGTCAGAGTGGTTCTGAAAGATTTTCAAATTTTGGTAACGTGAATATGAGTTTAACCCCTCCATGTAGGGAAAGTATTGATGTAAGGCATTTTCCGCAAAATTTTCCCAATCCTTCGGGCGAAGCTTCGCATGCTTCCAGTATTTCATATGGGTTTAGCCGAATGGCAAATGCGTCTAATGTTCAACCAATGATATCGGATCAGCATCATGTTTCTTTTGCGGAACCTTATCATAATAATAGATATTCAGGTGTTCCCCTTGAGCGAAATGTAAACCCTAATGAAAGAGTTGACAATAGATATATTAATTTAGGGAATTATTATCGTAGGGTTACCCAGATTAGAAATTCAACGCCTAGAGTTGATTGTAATAATTTATATAGGAGAGATGTCGGTGATCGTACTAATGTCAGAGATTCTAGTAGTAATAATGAAATGGTTTTAGATCCACATCGTTTTGAAAGAAACTTGGAACAAAAACTAATTGTAAAGTATACTTATGCGAGTTCGGTGAAATTTCTTGAGGAATTATTTTGTGATTTGAAGAAAATAGATGGTAAATGTAGTTTAAAGATTTTTGAACTTTTGTTTAAGATAGAAGAAACTTTGATGGATCATAGTTATTCCTTTGGGATGATTTTATCTATATTAATGACCAAGTGTGAAGGTTCTGTATTGAGAGTTGTGACCGATGCTATGAGCCAAAATTTAGATTGGGATACCTTTAGGCAAATTATGTTTAGTAAATTTGTAACGCCTATAACTGCTCATATGCTGATTAGCGAAAGGGTTTATAGAAAGCAAAGGCTGAATGAATATGTAGATAACTATGTGAAATCAACGATGATCGCGATGAAAATTTTGGGATTAACTTATGAGGAATCTCAATTAACCAAGATCATTTTAGATGGGCTTAACCCTAGTGTGAAATTTAAAATGCTGAACTATTATCTTCCTTCTACTAGAGTAGAACTTTTAAATATTTCTGAAAACTTTGTTCAAAGACATCGGGAGGAAGTAGAGTATCATAAATTAGTTGGAACTTCTAAGGGAAAACAAATTTCAGCATTGACCAGTAAGGGATCAGAACTTAAGAATGCCTTTAAAAATACTAAGGAATCAGGATATGTTAATCGTAATTGTAAATCGGGCTTAATGAGCGAGGCATGTAGGGACTCGTTATTTCCAAGGAGTAATTTTAAATCTAACGATCGTCCGGTTGAGAAAAATAAAAAACATTTCAAGAAAATTCCTTCGGAGTTGGACGGCATGGTGGCAACCTTTGTGTCCGGGAAAGTTAATGACGTTTTTGCTAACATCTGTGTCGATGGTGGTTCTAGTTTCAATCTAGTGGCGAAAGATTTGGTGCAACGCTGTAATGTGGAACAATTTATTCGGAAAGTTGATGAGAGGTTAGTGAATGCTACGTCGGGGCATGAATTCATTACGAACGAAGAAATAGTTTTGAACGTGAATTTATCTGGATTTTTCCAGGTAATAACTTTTCGAGTAGTGTCCAAGTTGCCGTGTGATTGCTTACTGGGAATGCCTTTTCTTCAATCCAATCAAGTAGTTTTGGACTATCATAACCGAATCATGATTTTGAATCAGGGTAAGAAGAGAGTTCGGCTTTTCTTTCAGCAATATTCTGTTGGAGGAAATGAAAGTAGATTAAGGTCTGGAGTTTGGGCTAACCAGCAAAGATCTCAGGACAAGAAATTAAGGATGAATCAGAATGACAAACGAGGTGAATTTGGACAAACATCGTTATATTTTCGAGCCGATATTAATTCGTCGGGATCTTCAAGTAAAGGAGTGCAATGTGACTTCGACTTAAATCAAATAGAGGATCAACTTTTAACGATTAATGTGCCTAGTTCAGAACAGCTTTTGGAACTTAAAAATCTAATTAAGTGTGCACCATCTAACAGTGATAGACGTAATTCCGCTCTTTCTTTCGAGAATCAAAATGAGACTTTGAATACTTCCGGTGTTCTATCCGAGATGGGGAAGAAGATAGATGATAAGGAACTTATTGTGAACAGTGGAAAATCTCAACCATCAGTAGACTTGGCCATGGTATCAGCAATCAACTTGGATTCCCTGGAGTCGAAGGATGATGTTAACGGTAGAAGTGATCCGGTACTGGGAGAAGAATTTGCTAAGTCTTCAACAAATAAACCGTTACCACAGAGGAAAAGAAAGAAGAAGAATAGAACCAAGAGGGCTACAAAGGATTGCAATATTGTCGGTGTTAAAGAAGATACTAACGATGAGGCTAAGACTTTAGAGAAGAAACAGCAAGAAGATGAAAAGAAGAAATCAATTATGAGTTGGGAAGGCAGTGAATCCGAAGCTTCCGACGTAGATATTGAATTAGCCGAGAAGTTTCATTCGTTGGTGAATAGGAACAAAAAGTATTTTAGTGAAACTATCCCTCAAAAACAAACCAAACCGAGACGATCAAAGCAGGTGAAAAACCAAGATGAAATACAGGTGAAAAACCATAATTTTGATGAAACTTGGAAATATCGAGACCCAAGTGTTATATCGTTCATAGACTCGATCACAAAGGAATATGATGATGTGATCTGTGAAAGGGTAGGATGCATAAAGGATTATTATGGTCATTTATATTTGTCAGAAGAAAAACCTTTCAAACAGACTCCTTTCCCAATACCAAGAAATAAGGAGAAAATTTTTGATGAGCAAATACAAGAGTTGATAACTCAGGGTATCCTAACAGAAGTCGATCATTCTAATTACGCGAGTAGTTGTTTCTTAGTTAGGAATAAAAATGACACCTATCGCATAGTTGGGAATTTTGTGAAAGCGAATGAGCTAATTGTTAATGATCCTTTTCCATCGCCTAATTTGGAAGAATTTCTAACTGGTTTAGCTGATAAACAATTTCATACGAAGCTGGATTTACGAAAAGCATATTTCCAAATCCAGTTAGATAAGAGCTCAAGGGACATCACTACGATCGTGACACCAAAGGGTCTATATCAATTTAATAGGGTTCCAGTAGGAATAAAGACTGGGAGCAATATACTTTCAAGGGTAATGAGTAAAATACTTGGAGATCTTGAAGTAGAGGGAGTTAAATGTTATTTTGATGACGTTTTAATCTCTTCATCAAATTTAGAAACTCACAAGGAAACTATCAGGAAAGTAATGGAACGTTTTCGTAAATATAATGTAACCATTTCTCCTGATAAGTGTATGTTTATTTATAAAAAGATTAAGTATTTAGGTTACATAATATCAGGAGATCAAATGGAGATCGATCCTTCTCGAGTTGCGGCAGTTAGAAACATTCCGCCTCCGAGAAATAGACGAGGCCTAATGAGGATTCTTGGATTCTTTAGTTATTACTCGAAGTTCGCATCAGAGATGCAGGAACTAATGGGTCCTCTGAGCGAGTTGAAGTCCACTAACTCGAAATTTGTATGGACTCAGGATCATCAAAGAATCCTGAATAAGCTTAAGGATATTTTGATTAATAACATCGTGTTGAAGGTTCCCGATCTCAACAAAAGGTTCACCGTTAACGTGGACGGTTCTGGGAAAAGTGTGGCCGGCTGTCTGTCTCAAATGAATAGTCTTGGGGATATGCAACCCGTAGCGTTCTACAACAGAAAACTGTCTGAGGCCGATAAACATCGAAGTATTTATGAGATCGAATTTATAAGTTTAGTAAAAACGATCTCGAGGTTTAGGAATTATCTGGTAAAAGAATTTGATGTATTAACTGACAACAAAGCTCTGACTTGGATTCTTAGCAATTCCAAGCGTTTGATGAAATATGGCCCGCTGGTCGAAACCCTGTGTCAGTTTGATTTCCAGATCAAACATGTAAGATCAGCCGATAACTTAGTGGCCGACGTATTGACCAGAGTTTACGACCCTTTTGAATTTAGTATTGTCGAGGGACCTTTGGGTTTAGCAGCCTTCAATAACAATTTGAGACTTGCGCATACTTGGAAGTTACCTTTAGTCCAAGGGACAATTGATGAGCTTCAGGACGAGGACCCAAATTTGAAGGCCATCAAGGATCGAATAAATAATGGAGAGAATATTCCTGGTCATATTCTCAATAAAAAGGTTCTTTTGAGAAAGACAAATTCGGTCCATAATCCTTATAAGATCGTTATACCAAGGAATCTAACAAAAGTCCTGATTGAATACTACCACCAGGACAAATTGGTGGGTGGTCATTCAGGGGTATACAGGACGTTAAAGAAGCTGATGAAATGCTTCACTTGGGAAAAAATGAAGGAGGAAGTGAAAGAATATGTCCAAACTTGCCATAGATGTCAGCTCAGCAAAGAAGACAATAAAAAGAAAATGGGTCAGCTTGTCTCTGAATATTGTAAAAGAATTGGAGCGCACTGGATGATAGATATAATTGGTATACTACCTAATTCCAAAGGTTTTAAGTATATCTTGATAGGGGTGGATAATGCCAGTAGGTTTACTGTATTAGAAAAGTTGCGTACTTTAACGTCTGCCTCTATCATTTCCAAATTAACCGAAATTTTCAGTCGAGTTGGTTTTCCGGAGGCTATCTCGACTGACAACGCCTCTGTGTTTGTTTCAGAAACGTTTAAGAAATACCTGTTTGGATTAGGCATAAAACATATCAGACTTAGTCCTTATCATCCAGGGGGAAATATTTCAGAGAGATTCATAAAAACCCTAAAATCATCGGTCAGGGCTTATTTCGCCAACAAGCAAAATATGTGGTCGACCCTCATTCCGGATCTCCAGTTTACACTTAATATTAGCGAGCACTCAGGTCTCAAGATGACTCCAATTGAAGCATTTTTCGGACGTCCCTTTTCTACCCCTTTAGAAGCTCGTTGGAACATTTTTGAGACAGATTTGGGTGGTAGATCTACGCAAGAGCTGTGGGTGAAAGCTCTGGAAAACATGGAGAAATCCTGGAGTAAGAGGAAGAAATTAATGTTACAGAGAAGGAGGGAAGTTTCCCTCGAAATCGGCAGTAAGGTCCTGATCAGGTCTCACGTAAAATCGTCCCTGAAAGACCAGGTAGCCAAGTCCCTCAGCGACAAGTGGTTTGGGCCTATGATTGTCCGGAAATTCTTAACTCCAAATACTATTTTGGTTTCAGACGAGCAAGACAGCCCTGGATCTTATCGTAAGAGCCACGTATCAGAAGTAAAAGTTTATCGAGAATCGCGGCATTGAGAGAAAAAATTAGGACTTGAAGAAGTTGGAAATAATATTAACAGAATGGGAAAAATTTGAAAATTAATTTAGTTTATTGTATTTAGTAAATTTCAATCGTATAATTCCTGGAAAAATTGTGTTTATTTGTAAATAATGTATTCATTTTCTTCATTACGAATATTTGGAAAAATTGTTTATACTTGTAAAATATAAATTCATGGCCATGAATTTTATAAAATTTCTCAATTAATAAATATTCAAAGTTAATTAAATTATGGATTTTTAAATAATATTTATTAGTATTGTTAATTGATAGTATATATAGTTATTCCTTTGAAATTTCTATAGGTGAAAATATTTGTAAATATTTATTATATATTGATGTTTATTATTTTCTTTATATTTTTAGATTTCCAGGATTTGAGAAAATTGCTGTGCAATTTTTTTTCGGCCGGTGGTGGTTGTAAAGAAACCATCCTGCGGTCGTTGATGTAACTCCCATTCCCGGATGCTTCATTACAATATAAAGAGATAAAAATAAAAAAGGAAGAAAGAAATGTAAAATAAGATTGTCAGTATTTGGATAATATGTAAATGAAAGAAATGTTGAAAGAGTCTTCTAATCGTTTTATAAGGAAAAAGAAAAATGGTTAATATTTATCCTTTTAAAGAGGTGTTTAAAAAAAAAAAAGTAAAAAATGAAGAGTGCCAATGTATGACTCAATTCGGTAGTTCTCGTGAGTCGCTATTAGCGCGGTTCCCTCCCCTCCAAGTCTTCCTCCTCGATACGCCAGCTGGTTGCTTGTCTTTACGTTTTGTTTCGTAACGTGAGAAGGTTCTCCGTTCTGTCTGTTCCTGGTGGAGTTGTTGTGTCCAGCCTTGTTCTTCGTCGTAGAGAATGACTGTATAGTGGAGCAAGTGAGTATCGAGTAAAATTAGTTTGAATGCCGAAACTCATATTATTATTTTTTTTCTCTTTTGAAAATATGGTTAAAGGATTTTTTTTAAAGGCACGAATTCCGTAACTTTTTCCAAAGAAAGAACTAAGAAAGTTCTAAGAGGTTATGCCTCAAATGGGAAAGATAACTTATTATATTAATCAAGTTATTGGTAACGGAACTTATAGTCAGTATTTTATTGTACAAGAATGTACTACTAGTGAGTTGATGATTGAATGCTTATTCCTAATAAGCCTAATAGAACAGAGTTATAGTGCCTTTTAATATGTGTAGTTGGCCAGTTGGACTAAGTGTTGCTGGTATTTTCCTTTAAAGGTGACTAATAAAAAATAAGGGAAGTGCAGTAGTAGCATGCTAGTTCCTGTATTGTTCAGAGGAACAATCATAAGATTTATCTATGACAATAAGATCTGACTTAATGAGACAGTAGATATTTTTGGCCGCTATCTTATAAATATTATAGCTCACGTTCCCGAATCAGTAGTGGTTTGGTGGTAACATCCTTGGATTAATAAGGAAAGTAAACTGAGCCTAAATCTATGATTAAGTTATCTATAAACAGTAATAGAATTGTGAATAATCGGCAAATATTTTTCTTTAAAGAACTATCTTTTGTTCACCTTGGTTTTTTTGGTAGCATGCGAATGTGGGTGAATGGAGCATTCTTTGCGAAAGATGTATGCTATGTAACATTGACAAAAAAATTGTTCAGAGGCCGATTGGATAACAGTAGATAACGTCAAATATTATTTCTTTGAAGGTTCGCATCATAGCTCAGTGATTGCATGCTTTGGCGCTTTATTAAAAGCCAATTTGGATTATTGTAACTTGAAAAATAAGACGTTGGTCCTTTATGATCTAGTGGTTCCTTTGGTCAACTAAATTGCTAGGATCTTTTGGAGCTAATCCTTCTTGGGCTCTTGAGCTACGTGTGCAGCCCCCCCCCAAAAAAGATTATAGTTGTTATAAGGCATTCAAACAATTTTCTCGATTCGTGTGAATGTTGAATGAAGTCAGACAACAACTTACGGATTTGGCTAAGCAGTAAAGAGGAGGTAAAGGGTGACAATAAGTAATTTTTTATAAGGTGAGTGAACATTTTTGTACTAGTTAATAGTGAGTAATACGTCCGTCTTTGTGTGTGTGAAAGATTGTTGGATAGATCGTTGTTCTGCTCCGCTTTGACTACAACATTTTTACCATTTTGCTTTTTGTTGACTTGTTCTCCTCCCACATTTTTATTCTATAGATATTTTTTTTATTGGATTCCTACTTTGGATTTTTTTGTTTCCGATCCTCATTCTTTCGAATTCGGACCTTGAAAAATCGAAAATTTAGTTTTTTCCTCCTCCCACATTTTCATTCTATATTTTTTTATTGGATTCCTACTTTGGATTTTTGTTCCCGATCCTCATTCTTTCGAATTCGGACCTTGAAAAATCGAAATTTAGTTTTTTCCTCCTCCCACATTTTCATTCTATATTTTTTTTATTGGATTCCTACTTTGGATTATTTTTGTTCACGATCCTAATCTTTCGAGTTCGGATTTTGTACAATCAAATATTTTTATTTACATTATCATTACAATATTTTTTTTGATAATCTGATTGGATTTATTTTTGAAATAATTCGACGACCCTGATCCAATACTTCTCTTGATGTATTGTTCATTATATTGTTTATTTATATGATTTATATTAATAAGAGGAAATATTTCGACCGATTGAGTTTCCTCAGTTTTAATTGAAATATACATTGGCAATCTCTTTATATATATTTTTTTTAATTAAAGAATGAAATTGAGAGTCAATTAAATTATAGAAATAATTGTGACTTATTATACAATGAGTTCTTGATGATTCCTATGTATAGGGTGTCCGAGTTATATACACGGATTATTGCATGGATTGAGAATTGTTCGATTGGAGAAGCCTTAAGAAAAAAAAATTCTGAATTAGTTTTGAAAGATTTTGAGCATTGAAATTAATTTTTATTAAACTAAGATTGATTAAATTATTTTGTGATTACAGAAATATAGCGTTGTATTAGAATTTGACTCAGAGCTTGGACTTTGATAGTTTGAAAGTCGAATGAAATTACAATTTAAATTCAAATTAGAGTCAATTAAGAGAGAATAGAATCGTTCCTTTATGAAATATTAAATTCATTATTCAGATTTTTATAGAAAATAAGATACATATATATTTATATTTATAGTCAGATTTCAGCATTGATGTCTTAAATGAGCACGGATATTCATATATATATAATTTTTTATTAATTATTTATTGTTGTTGGTCTATATGGTGTATATGCATCATTCAAACGTTTTGGTACATATACACTTCCCACTATTGAAATAAATTGTTATTCAAGATTGAAATTTGTCTCGTTATTTCTTATATATTTGAATATGTATATATATAGTTTTTCTTAAGAGAAGTATTGGATGATTTCATATGAGTAGTAACCAACTTGAATAGATAGAAGCGTTGGGATCCTTCATCACTAGTTCCGTCTTCTAGGGGATTACTGGGCGGAGCTCAGGATTAATTTATTTATATTTTATTTTTATTCTGAATTCTCTCCGGTTCTTGCCCGGGGGGGGACAGGAGCGTTACAATACGTCAGCTTTACGCTATATACGTCCATCAGTATGTGAAACCCTGGCCACTTATATACAATTGTTTGTTTCATACGGAAAGTACGTGTAGATGGAACACATATACGAAAAATATTATAAAACATACATTTTCAGTATATGTTTGCTGCAGGATCTTACGTTAAGTCCGAAAGGTTTAGGATTTACTAATGTAACCTACGTTTTTACGTACGCCACATACATTTTTTTTTGTGAGAGAGAATGTAAACAACACTGTATGAGAGAATATTCAATAGTTTTCCTTATCATTGAGGTGAACTAAGAACATTTGTACTATCTTTGTACAGTTCTATACTTCCATTGGTCTGTCTATGACATGATTATCTGATTTATTTTGTTATTGGAGAACACACACACACACACACACACACACACACACACACATATATATATATATATATATATATATATATATATATATATATATATATATATATATATATATATATATATATATACACAAAGATATACATCTATATTCTTAAAAGGAAATAATGAAGAGTTTACAATAGATTGCGAAAGCAGAAGTTGATTACAATGGTCAACAGAATTGGGTCAAACTAGAGCCTAAAACACTTGATAAGACATGTATTAATCAGTAATGGCTGTTACTAGATAAAAGACATAATCAAACCATTAGATGATTCATGTTGCTTTTGGTTTCTGATTAAGGTAAGTAAGTCTTCAAATAATCTTTATAATTGTGCAACATTAAGTTTACCAGAATTAAATGTCTTTCATTTTGGTATTTATGGCCGTTTACTAACATTCAGAATTACTCGAAAGAGTTAAATGTATATACAGGGTGTCTCACGAGGAAAGGGCAATGTTTTGGGAAATGGTAGTATGAGTGATTCTAACGTAAGCAATAGAGTTCATATGAACATAGGTCCTAATCTTAACGGTTTGAGAGTTACAGGTTGTGAACCATTTTTGACTTTGTTGCGTATTGTTCACCCTGTAACTATTTTACAGAGATAAGATATAGCGAATTTGGAACGTGATGGAATGACCAATCCAACGGTATTCAGCATGTGGCAGTGTTGTCTTTGGAAGGGAAGCTATTAAGAGAAATTTGAGAAAGTTAAGGTTTTTTAAAGAAATTGATGGGAACACGGATTCCAAAATATCCCTCAATAACTTCTCTTCCAAAAATACCAGTGCCACATATTACATATCGTTGAAAAGGTCATTCTATCAGCTTTCAAATCCGCTATGTACCACCTCTGTAGAATATGTACAGGGTGAACAATACGCAATATAACGTAAAAAAGGTTTACATCCTGTAGCTCACAAACCGTTGAGATTAGGACCTATGTTCATATAAACTTTTTTACTTAGAATCACTCATACTACCATTTCCCAAAATATTGCCCCTTCCTCCTGGGACACCCTGTATTTCAGTAAATTTGCCAAAAAGATATTATCAAAGAAAAGCAACATCATTGTGATTATTGCTTTTGAGCGTTGATCAGTGAAATTCGATCAAAATTTTAACTATTTACATGAAGTTCGATCACAAAAATTTTAACTTGGTGGTCACTATATTTTGAAAATATCATTTAAGAATGTTTCTTCCTCCGTATTTACGTATTTATACAAGCTAAGTTATTCAACTATTTTTAAAGGAATTTTCAAGAAGAGGAACTCATATATATATATATATATATATATATATATATATATATATATATATATATATATATATATATATATATATATATATATATATATATATATATATATATATATATATATATATATATATACTTAAACCGTACGAGTTACTGTAGACTAGCAAATGATGCTATAAAATACAGGATCTGTTCATCCTATTACTTCAATGAAACCAAGAAACAACTGAGCATCGACCCAATAACCGAATTTGATGGGCTCTTTTTGTCTCCGCTATAAACGTTAGCTCAAAACAATGTGATCTTATTGGGTGGAGCGGCAGAGTGGGGGGTGGCAAAACTGTGTCTTCACAATTTTGTTGTATAGCAGATCCTCTATTTTATAACATCCTTGAGTCTAGCTCTCTTGAGGGCGAGACAATGTGCTCGGAAACGCCCGAATTCTGAGGATAGATCTTGCATTAGAGTCTGTGCACTAATAAATGCACCGAATTCAATTTTCGATCAGTTGATTGACTGTTTGGAGTTTAGCATCAATTTTTAGCATCAAGACTATAAGTATCGAGAACCCACAGTTTATAGTGGAATCTGAACCTACGTAACGCGTTCAAATTTTAAGGGTCTCCCTTCGGAAACCGAACTAGGATCCCCATGCACCAAAGACGCGAGCGCTAGCCACTAGTACTGCTTCGGGAACCAAGCCCCGGTCGTGATTAGGAGCCCACATTAATAGTAGGTCATATTCTTTATAAACTCGGAGTTGCATAAGGTAAAACACAAAAACTTCAGCTCGATCTAAATCCAAATATAATTCCAGGCCTTGACCGTTAATTCGTACTAGATTTTTAACTTGGTTCACATGATATTCAGAATCGTGAAACAAAAACATGATAGTATATCAAACCGTATGTGACAATATTAACCGTACGAATTCACTTTATGGCCTATAGAACTTGAAGGTTCAATGCCGCATTTACAAGATTTCTATATTGATTGTCCATAGTCAACCGAATCCAGTTTCAACTGTGTGTTCCTATTTCTGCGAGATCTATCATGGTATGTTTCCAATTGGGTTTTCAGCTAAAACTTTGAAAGCGTTCCTACTTTCTTCCTTTGTGGCCAAATGCCCTGCCGACCTGATCTTCCCAGGCTTAATGAAAGTCATGTAAACGGCATAAAGTGCCATCATCAAAATCTACTACCATTTCAGATATGGTCAAGTGGAGACCTTTCGTTCTCTAGTTATTAGCCACAAAAGTTACAGTTTGGACATAGACAAATTTCCCACAAAATATTCGTTCAACACGATGAACGGAAATAATCTGATTCTTGACAAATTTTGGCATGGTAGTGATCTTTATGAGTTGGTACGCATTGAAATACTATTATTTACCAAGCTTTGATTCTGGAGTTATTTTCCATCAAAGTTTGGGTTTATTTGAGTCTAAACCTCAAACTTAATAGAAAAAATTCAAGGACCAAAAGCCTACTCACAACGACATTTAATACGCATGTTAAGTTGTTAAGGTATACCATTTCGAAAAAAAAAAAATGAAATCTTTGAGTTTTACGTCTCACAGCTATGCCGGTTAGGCTAAACGAGACGGTGATTATGAGAAATGAATGAAATGGTGGAATGAAGAAAGTGGGAGGAAACGGAAGAACCCCAAGAAAACCCACGATCACGGTGTTTGTCCACCACAAAGTTAACACGGCGCGAGCTGGCATCGAACCATGGACCCCAAGCACCGGAGGTGAACGCTCTACCACTGAGCCACTGCGCCCCCACCAACATTTCGAATTTGGTCAAGTGGAGTCCTTTGGTTCCCGAGTAATTGGACACCAAATATCGGGCTTGGACTTAACAAAGCTGTTAAGGGAAGTATTGTACAGAATGGAGCGTGTACTCGTATTTATAATCAATATATGCTAAAAGTCAATGAAGAACCTCTAAAGGGAAATTTACTGGTTTTTCTGAAGTGTCAATTTTGGTTTTAAAATGACATTGAAAATGTAATGTAAAATTAACCCTAACCCATAGGATCTAATCTTTTACCTCTCTTAAGTTTGGAAACTGTAACTTTGTCTAAATATCAAATACTATGATATCTAAATACTAATGCTGTGTTAAACAGTCAAACTTCCAACTTCCGCTAAACACTGGAAGTCCATTTTCTAAAAATGGAATATGATAACTTTTAATCAGTTTTGGAACATGTGCAAGAAAAATAAGAAACAATTTTCAATTGTTTTTCTGAAAGTGCTCCGTTTGTCTTGAAACAACATCAAAGTTGTAACGAGTACAGTTTGAAGTAAATAATTACTTTTCTATATCACTCTACGGGAAAAAAGGAACTTTGTTCGAAATATTTGCAGTCAAAGTTTGTTTCTCTTTCAAATCTGAAGCAAAAATCATAGCACTCGATTTGTTTCAACTTCTTATCTGTTGCGGAAGTTTAAAATTTCATAATTAGAGAATTCAGGCTTTAGTTATTAGTGTATTGACAATCTTAACCGTTCAGTAAGTTAACAATGGAGAGCAAGATACTGAAGGTTTCACATCTAGTGTGAATTTTCTCTGATTTTATTCAAAATCAAGTGAGTTTGTGATGGGTTACAGCGTACGTAGATTGTTTTTTCAGGTTCTCCCAATTCCCCAATTATTACCTGACTTCTGTAGTAGAGGCTGTGGAGATTTTCTGAATGTTATTCAGCTAGTATTACCATTCATTTCAGAAGAACCTTTGGAAAAGTTTAATTAGTTGACGTGAAGGAGGAGGTAAGAGCATGATTAGGGTTGTCATAATTTTTTGATACAAAATACGAACAAGCCTTAAAATACGAGCGTCGTTAGCGGGGGGAAGGGGTCGGGGGACGCTTCTAGGAATGCGCACGAGACGAGTCGAGACAGGATTTTCCTCACAAAATTCGATTCGAGACACGGCTCTTCCAATAGAAAAATATATATTTTTTCGAGTCGAGACATCACTTTTACAGCACATTTTCGAAATGAGACAGTCACAAATCTTGTCTCGTGAGCATCCCTAGACGCTTCTCCCCAGATTTTAGTCAAATATATAAATTTAAAGAAACAATACTGCTTTGTATATATAACTTTTGTAGGAAAAATGATTTTGATTTTGATTCATCCGACTTCCCCCCCAGATTTATAAGCTAACGACGCCAGCGCTTAAAATGACGACCCATCAAAGAACCAGAGAGTAAATATTTTGAAATTTCTTACCTAAAAAAAACAATATTTTAGGTATCACACAATTGTTTACTGTAATACTTCAAACAGTATTGGAAACTAACATGTTTTATAATTTTCTTTCATTAACACAAATGTAATAAATCATGCCATTAAATTACGTATACTAAACCTAACAAAAAGAACCCTGCAATGGAATAATGAGACATTTATTAAAAAACATGACCTACTTTATTAATAGTAACTAAAATATAAGGTATATGATGAAAACAATTCTTTCCGCGCGAGATTGTAGTGATTCCCGACTCGGAAGTTTTCGGGTAGCTTCAAAAGCTGTCAAATACGGACATTTTCCTATATCATGATTTGTACGATACGAACACGGACATGGAGCCAAAAATACAAACAGTTCGTACAAAATACGGACGTAGGCATGATTCATATTAATGGTTCTGAAATAAGCAAGCAAAACTTTGAAAGTGAAGTGATAATAGTGTCTTCTATTGTTGAAGGCTTTTCAAACGAGTAGAATTTGGAAAAGATTGTAGAGGACTTGAAATGTATTGTCTTCTATCCATTTAATTCCAAAGTTTATTTCATAATATTTCTCTTATTTCAGGCAAACAAAGTGGAAGTGTGAACATGAAGTTACAAAGACTATTCCTAATATCCATCATTGCGAGCGTGACCATTACAGGTATGATTCAATTCTCTTTTATGCTCTAAAATTAAGAAATCCTTGTAGATGTACAGTAATGTTCAAAAAAATGAATCCCAAGCATTATTCCTCTTTGAAAACCCATTAGCGAAAGCGAATCAAGCAGATGAGAATCTTTTTTCGCTATACATTTTTGTTTCACAGCAAAATACTAAACAGAACTCTTAAACAGAGCTGTGAGAATAGAACTCTTAAAGAGAGTTGAACTTTTTAAATGGGTCGACTTTTTAAACAAGACTGTACTTCAATGGAGCTACAATTTGGAAATTTTACATAACGAAATCAAAGACTCGAATCTAGAAACTAAAATACATAATCAAAACTTTAAAAAAAATTACATAGTTTAGAGGAGAGAGAGGTTAGTAGATATTAAAACCAAGATATTGTTTTATGTAAGCTAGATAATTTTGAAAGTATATAAATAGTTACGGAAATCGCCTTTGTACTGTATTCATTCTGTATGCTTAAAAAATCATTACTGTAAGAAGTAGTACTAAAGGTTTGGTGGCTCTATGCATAATAATAGAAACGAACTAAGTTGTACAAATTCATCTTACACGATGAATGGCAAGGTTTACAAGAAAATTGATTAACTTCAAGTAGGGTCTCCAATATCCGACTTAATTTTTAAAAAAAATCCTCCCTAAGAAAATGAGGAATATATTATTTGGAACGATTTACTTGACTTGAAAAACTTCATAAAAACGCGAATTTGCGCAGAAGATGCAGTCATCTATCAAGGACTTTCTTTTGAAACTAAAAACTTTAAGTTTTTTAAATCTTTTGTTTCTGTTTCCGAAGATAGGGCTACCCAAAGTGGGACTTTAAGAATTTTGAGCTCTAAACAGCCATAATCAATGCAATCATCCATTTAAGTATAGGGTACATAAGATACGAATGTGCTAGGTAGCTTTAAGTATTTGCAGTGAATATGTATAGTCCAATTTCTGTATAATGTTTCGCAAAATAAATAATGCACAATCCATTTTCGCTGAATGACATATCATGCTATACCATGTAGTTCTCTTTATACTAAAATGTTAGACTAAAAATAATTAAGCAAGTGTAAATATAAGGGAAGTTCCAGAATAATTTCCTTTGAATACTAATTTGATTGAATATTTGTTTAGAATATATAGTGAGAAGAGAGTACTTCACATTGAAGGTGGCATTTCTGTAGGGGATAAAAGGACCAAGTATATTAGGGTCGTTAATTATGTGATTGTTGATGTGCAATCTGGAACAAAAATTAAACGGAATGATGGAAAATTTTAGTAGAAGTTAAAAAGAATATTGGATGGATATAAGTATTAAGAAAAACAAAAAATAATAACTCGAGCGAGGGTATTGTACTGCTGAATTATACGAGAGGAATTTCTCACACTATGGTTTGGTAAACCTGCTAGTATCCAGCTCTGAATTAAAGCCTGTGACAAACATCTTGGCATTTCAGCTAAACGAATAAAACGTAAGCTCTGACGCGACGTTGCCAAGTGGTAAAGGGGTGTGGCTTTGGCTAAGCAGACAAACTACAGCGCGATTAGGTGACAGGAGATAGACATGGATGTGTACAAAATAAACGTGGCAATACCGCTGACCTCTCATTTGCTAGCAGAATTTAAAGGGAACTTGGAGCGCCGCCTTCAAATGCCAAGATGTTTGTCACGCCGTTTAGTGTCGTCTGTAACACTTCCATGCAACGTGTCACTCTTTAGTCGTTGGAGTGTAGCAGATTGTTCAACATGGCAGCTCTATTGTTGACCTGCACCAAGGAGGAAGTAAGGACAGTGATTCGGTTTTTGTTTGCGAGAGCTGTTAAACTTGCGGAAATTATTAGTCAAATGTAAGCTCAGTATGGTGACAGCTGTTTATAGTGAAGCAAGATCTACGAATGGATAAAGCGTTTTAAACAAGGAAGAACTTCTTTATGTGACGAGGAAAGATCGGGCAGACGTCAACGACTGAGAACAATTTGAAAGTCGTTGAGGGTATGGTGATGGAAAACTGATGAATCAAAGTGGACGAAATCGCCAATACTTTACATATCAGTCATGGTTCAAAATATTTCATCTTACATTGAAGGAAGCACTCAGGGGAAGAAAATTTGCAGCCCTTGCAGAAGTAATTGATGCGGTACAAAATTGGTTACAGATGCAACCGAAAAACTTTTTTTTTTTTTCGACGGAATCAAGAAACTTGTTAAACGTTGGGAAAATGCAGGGAGAGTATGCAAAAAAAATAATGTATGTTCAGTTTTCTATCATTAGAATATAAATGTACTTTTTCTCAAAAGTCCTTTTAATTTTTTGACTTCCCCTCGTATTAGTAGGAGACAGAGAAGAGAGCAGGTGACTAGATTCATGTTTGTAGTTACATTATTATTAAAGCCTGAACTGTGAACGAGAAATGAAAGGAAGGTTAGGAAAGACTAATAAAGAAGCCTAAAGGGAAACGAAAAAAATGTGTTTTGTAGGTCGTTGAACAAAGAGTTGCAAAAGAAGAATTATAAAACGGTGTGCCCTCTACAGCTCAAAAAATATGTAATGAAAAATGATTAGAAGTATATGGAAAGAAGGTATGAAGAAGAATTGACAAAGTAAGGTAGAAAGTCAATGGAGAAATATTGAAGAAACAAAAAGAGAAAACAATAATGTAAGAGATAATTAAAAGGAAAAAGAAAAATTGTTAAAAATGTAAAAGAAAATGTATGTTGTAAGAAACGTGAAATAAATTATAACAGAATGAGAAAATACGTAATACAGGAGAAATATAACAGATACAAGATGTTGGAGACAATAATTCTTATATCTAGACAAGAAGGTTAGTACAGCACAGTAGTTAATATAAATCTTGAGAAACAGAAGACTTACCATACTCTTAATAACAGAATTTTCATCATCAAGGTAATGACAACAATTTATTCTTGGCTTGATTTCAGTGTGTTTGGTTTCCTGTTCCCCTGCTCGTCTAGCTTGTTACTACGAAGGTTGGAGAATCTATAATCAAACAAATGAAACCAATTATGGCATCCAGCATATACCAACGCAAATGTGTAACTATTTAATATATTCATTTGTTGAGGTGAACAACAAAACATGGGAAATTAAAGTCAATTACCCAGAGGTAAGTCATTTTGACTTATATTTTGTTTGTAATGTTGTCAAGATAGACTTGAAAAAATATTTACATCCTTTTAACCCTTTAGGGACGGCTGTCAGTTTTTCTTCAGAGACGCAAAGAAATGGACACTCAAAAACATATCCAACTATATTGAATGACTTATTGACAAATTAAACGCAAATAAGGTTCTTAAACCACACCCATCCTCTTCGTCCAGATGTTCTTATTATATATTATACCCGTCCTCAATGGAACGATAGGTTGTGTGTTTATAAGCCGCACCTGTCTCTAAAGGGTTTATTGATGGCTATCAGTCTTTTTTCAGAGACGAAACATAGACGCCCTAAAAAGCCATCAATCCTATGATTAGGTATTAAATGATTTTATTTGATAAATTAAACACAAATAAGGGTTTTTAAAGTACACCCGTCCTTTCCATCCAGGTGTATTTATATATGACACCCGTCCCAAACAGAACAATCGGTTGCGTGTTTATAAGCCACACCCTTCTCTAAAGGATTTATTGACGGCTATCAGTCTTTTTTTTTCAGAAATTCAAAGAAAATGGATGTCCGGAAAGCCATTCAAACATATGATTGGGTATTGAATGACTTATTTGACAAATTAAACGTAAATAGGGCTTTTAAACCGCACCTATCCTGTCTGTCCAAATGTGTTTATAATGGACGGAAACGACCGTTCTTAATGAAATTATTTTATATGCCACACTCGTCCCTAAAGGGTTAAATGAAAATATTTGCCCTTGTTAAAGTAACGTATTCATTTAGACACATAGTGTATTCAATATAGAGCGTAGTAGCTGCTTGGATGATTGGATCAATCTTCTCCAGGATATGTTGCTGGACGTTCAACGTTTCTGAGTGAACAGCCTAAATCAGCCTTTATTGTTATAAGGGAATTTTAATTTCCACAAACTTAGCAGAACACGACGAGAGCATGCTAGCTTAGTGGCAGCAGTATCCCTGCGAATGAATAAGTTACACGACGGTGTAGAAAAAAAAAGATATCGGTAGTGGTATAGTCGAGTGATTATAGGCGCTCATGAGACAAAACTCATACGAGTGCCACTGAACGACAGGGTAACTTTCAACTGATTCGAACTCCTGCCGACTTTGATGAGTGTTCAAAGTGTAACAAAGAATTTAATTGAAAAACTGAAATATATTCCATAGGTTATATTTTGTAAATATCTAGCAGAAATGCCCCTTCTTCGCACACGGAAATTAGTTTACGGAAAATATTTGAATCCATATTCTCTTTAGAATACGTTTTTCAGTTAGAATGTAATGACAAAAGTCCATAATCTGACCATCTCTGTCCCACACTACCCCTCACCCTTCTGTCTATTCATGCGAATGGGGCTGAATTTGCACTTAAGCGGAATTTGCATTTCCACTATTCATCTCAGCGACCCCGAAAACTATGAATTGGACAGTAACATAGATTGTTCTCGATTATTTCTTCAAATATCGTCCCCTGTCACTCTGAACCTTCATTAATCATACTGATGGCGGATGAATTTGGACTTAAACAACTTCAGGAGTGTCACTATTCATCTCAGCGACAACCCTCAAAGCTATGGATAGAACACAAATATTAGTCGTTTTTTGATTATTTTTACATACCACCATTTCTTATTTCTTCCTCACCCACTACCAAAAGTTATTAATATAATATTATAGGGTCTTTGGGAGGTCTAAGATTCGCCAAATTTTTCGTTTTGAAAATTTTATTATATTGTTGACATCAGTGGATCTGGCGCCTTTCCTTGTCCATTGTCTTGTATGGAAGAAAATATATTTGTTTATTGTTTCTGCATGCACTGTGCCATTTCAAATAACCTACTATCTATATTCTTCCTATCATGATACATATTATTTTGTTTGCAGAGGGAGCTTGATCATGATGGACTTCCTGGTGATTTTAGAAGATTCACTGATCTGAAAAAGGAGGAGCCAGGTTTGAAGACCACTCTGTCTCTTGGAGCATGGGTTTATCCATCTGACATGCTCGCTGCTGAAGAGCGTAGACAGATTTTTATCAACTCTACTATTGGTACGTTAACTGCAACATATTTTTTTTAAAGTAATTAAACGTTGCGATTTACAATTCTTGATAAATCGCATTACAAAACTTGGAAGAAACGATGTGTTATAACGAACAATATCAATGGCAGCTCATAAGAATGGCACGTCAGTAAAGTGTTGACAAAAAGTTGGCACAAAAAGTCCCCAAATGGGAGATGAAATCACTCCAATTTTGGGCGAAAAGTTGCTATATATTGATATACATTCTGTCAAGAAAGTACCGGGAATTGTATATACATTTACAAATCCCAGTGAAACAGAGCGTCTAAATTATTCTTGTCTCAATGTTAGCACAACTGCCCTCTATGCTCACGCGGAGTTTGAGTTCCATCTGTTTGTTTGTTTACAGTGCTCCATTTGTCAGTTCATTACAAGTGGGCGTGTGTGGGCGATTTTTAAATAGATAAAAATATCGAACAAAGAATCTGTCTGAAATGTTGCATTGCAAATGGAATTTTGTGTCCCGAAGCGCTGAAAACATTACATAAGGCATACGGTGAATCGACTTTATGAGTGGTGCAGTGGATTCAAAGCGGTCTAGATATGGTGAAGATTTGTCTCGTTCTGGTCGATCATCAACCTCATCAACTGAACTTAACATCACTAAAGTATAAAAAAAAATGGTGACTGAAAATCGTCGTTTAAGTCTGAGAGAGATCGCTGCTAAAACTTGTGTGTCTCACGAATCAATTTGTATCATTTTAAACGGTTATTTGGGCATGAAACGTATTTCCGCTCGACTAGTGCCGACGTACCATCTGACAAAGCTATCACTGTGAACGAATTTCTGGCCAAAAACTCAACAAATCTTATCGAACAACCACTGTATTCCCCTGATCTGGCACCGGAAGACTTTTTTTTTCTCTTTTTCCGAAACTCAAACTACCACTTCGAGGCACCCATTTTCAGTCGACAGAAGACATCAAAGAGAATTCGCAGCGAGTACTGGAGTCGATTCCGGAAAATGTGTTTCAAAAATGTTTTGATGATTGGATTATTTGTTGGTATAAGTGTATTATTTCGGAAGGGACCTACTTGGAAGGCGATACAATAAATTTGGATGAAGAATGCATATCTTGTGTTTTTATTGACCAATTCCAGGTACTTTCTTGACAGAATGTATAGATATTGGTATAGTAGGTTGTGATCATAGACATACTGTATTTTCGGGCCATAGTCCTACGCACGCTACAGAAATGTAGAAGTAAACAATCAAATGAACCATACGTTACTAACAATAATAATATATCATTTAGATTATATACCTTAACAATAATTTCTTTACGGTGCAACATTTATATACACCCTCCATTCCAAAAGAAACCGAACTTTTGAAAACAAATAGTACCACTAGTGCCATCTGTTGTAATATTTTACCGGTAGATGGCGTAGTCCCTCATTGACAACTGGTATAAATGTCATGACATTTGGATGCACGGCAACAAAGTTATTGCGTTTCAACTGTCAGTGTGTTGTGTACATCGGTCGGAAAATGAGTTTCAAACAACGAGCTGCAATTGAGTTTTGTGTTAAACTGGGTAAAACTTTTAGTGAAACGCACCAAATGCTACAAAATGCATATGGTGATGAGTGTCTATCCCGTACGCAAGTTTACGAGTGGTTCAGGCGATTCAAATCGGGTAAAGAGACGCTGGATGATGACGAAAGATCAGGCCGTCCCAGAACCGGATTATCGGAAGAAAACATCGAAAAAGTGCGTGAATTCTTCAAACATAACAAAAAATCGTCAGTGAAAGTTATTGAAATGGAATTAGGCATTCCTCAAACAACCGCATACCGCATTTTGACCGAAGTTTTGGGCCTTAAGAAGGTTAATTCGCGGTTTGTACCACACAAACTCACCGAAGACCAAAAAGTTGATCGACTTGCGCATTGCAAAGACATCGTTAAAAGTGCTCAGCAGGATCGAAACTTCTTGAAATCGATTGTAACTGGTGACGAGACGTGGTGTTTTGAATATGAGCCCGAAACAAAGCGGCAAAGTGCTGAATGGAGAGCGCCGGATGAAGGAACACCCAAAAAAAGTCGCTTGGTGAAGTCAAAAGTTAAGGTGATGCTGATTTGTTTTTACGATTCAAAAGGAATTATCCACAAAAAATTTGTTCAGCCCGGTCAGACAGTCACTGGAGAGTTTTACTTGGGCGTCATGAAGCGTTTGCTGACAAGAATTCGTCGTATTCGGCCCGAATATCGCGAAATCGGCAGTTGGGCTCTTTTGGACGATAATGCACCATCACATCGTTCGCGACTTGTAACTGAATTTTTGGTCAAAAATCACATTATTCGGTTGCATCATCCGCCCTATTCACCAGATCTCGCTCCGTGCGATTTCTATCTGTTCCCGAAACTGCATTTGGCGATGAAAGGAAAGTGGCACGCATAGATTGATGCCATTGAGAAGGCGACGACCGCCGTCCTAAAGACCATTCCTTGTTGGAGCGTGCAAATATGTGTATCGATGCAGAAGGGAATACATTGACTAATAAAAATGATTTGTTCCAAAATGTACATTGCTTTTTTGTTTTTTTAAAACGTTCGGTTTCTTTTGGAATGGAGGGTGTATATAGTACTACATATTACTTTAGAATTATTTTTGCTTCGGTGAATTAAAAAATGAGATTAGAAAAAATATATGAGTTAAAAATCTACGAATAAAAAAAAAACATTCATTTCACTCACGCTTCTATCGATAATTTTGGATTAGCTCTTCTGCTCAACATAATCTCTGCAAACTTAAGGGGGCAAGTTAAGATCAAAATTATTCTCTGTTAGATGGCAAGGGTTAACCAAAAGCAAAGTGAGTTTCTGTAGAGGTAATCATACAGTGTATACTTGTCAAAGCCTCTGCGCTTGTTTTGATTTAAATAAACAAACTTACGTTAAAAGTGCTTCGAACTAACAGAGTTTTATTACAGAAGGACAAATTGCTCCCAGCACATAAGTAGCTAGATTTGTAAGGAAGTCACCAAATCGTCATTTAAAAGTCACCCAACAAAAAGTTATATTATTTGCCGCTATCCCGGAAGTCGAATTCTTTAAACTTAGTGAATTTTGCCGAAATTGGCAACACTGCGATCGATAAAAATTTTAATTTTGCCGCTACAAGCTAAGGGCAGGAAACTCACTATAGCTATAATGTGTTCTCCCTTAACTGGTAGCGATACAATTTCAAATTTTTACTGACGTAACCTCCCTCAACAGCCGCCACTTATATATTAGAAATAGACGAATAAACACGTCTGGATGCGATTTGTTGACGAACTGGAACAGTCAAATTTCGTCAGCGATATTAACAGCAATAAAAGTATTATACTTCCGTTAAAGGTCAAAGAAAATAGCATTACGCTGATGGGTTGTAAACAATAATAATAATAATAATAATAATAATAATAATAATAATAATAATAATAATAATAATAATAATAATAATAATAATAATAATAATAATAATTCCCTCTGTTACCGTATTTTTCTTGGGTGTACGCCCTTCACTTCTCCAAAAGTTATTAAACGTAAGAGTACAACTTATACACATGAATGATAAGCAATACATACTACATGCATTCAACTTAAAAGCATAGATTTTATATAAGGCATGCACCATGAAATCAGTGTTCGAAAGATTGTAAAGAGTGCTGATGGTGTGTACCCCGTGAGTGTACACGTTGGTGCAGCCAGACAAAATACAAGTATATTATTGAGAAAGAGTTGTCAAGCTTTAAGGGGAGGGATAAAATTAATAATAAGCATTGCGAATATTTTAAAATATGTCAACATTGAACATTCTTTTCTGAAAGGTTAGGTATCCCAGCAATTGTTCGTATTTCATTAGAACACATAGGAAGATCCTATAAAATCTCTTGATATCAAGCGCACATCCAACCATGACATAGCTCAAAGGGGCGAAGGGGGTGAGCTCCTTCAGATTGATATGTCTTCCCTCTCACTGCATAAAATAGTTATGTTTTATTAGGTCAAGTCTTACAGAAGTATCCTTTCTGGTATTAAAAAAAGAAGTTGCCCCGCAGGAGCTTCTCTCTGCCTCTTTACTTGCCCCATGCTAAGAGATTAAAGCTAGTGTTGACACTAGATTCAGCTGAAGAGATACTGATAAGTTAAGTAGTTTTTTTTTTAAAAAAAAAAGAAAGGATTTAGGATTTAGATTTCTGGGCTTTCGGCATTTATGGTCATTTAGCCCACCACGTATGATTGAGACGTCCCTCGACGAGCACACTATCCGAGGTAAGGGAAGGAAGTTGCCTAGGACCTACGTTAGGTACTATCCCGGCATTTGTCTGGTGTGAATGACGAGAAGTCAGGGAAATCTCACTAAGGATGGCTGTCCAGAAAAAGCTTTTTACAGTTTATTGACCGAGTGGCTTCACCGGGAATCGAATCTGGGACCGCTTGCACAAAAAAAGAAAGAAAATGACCTAGAACTACTCTGTGAGTTCACTCCAAAATCAACCCTAGTATACAATTATTACGTAATAAATATAGCATTAGTCATCCCTACTGGTTTAATGGCTAGCGAGTGTGCCTTTGTCGCATGTGGTACCGGGATCGATTCCCAGCGGGAGAAAATTAAGAAACTTGAATGCATTATGGTGGTTCAGATTTGACTTTGAACTGTAGGTCCGCATCTCATATGACCTTGATTCTAAAAAAAGAAAACGAATCTAATTTTCAAATATCGGTTCTACATTTTTATATCCAATATAATAATAATTATTAATTATAATTCTAGTAGTTATATAAGTACCATTATTAACATTATTTGGTTTAGAGATTACAAATTAATTAAAATACTTATAGATCTTTTGTTGGAGTATAACTTCGATGGAGTGGACATTGATTGGGACTATCCCGGAGATCCTTTCATGGGAGGACGTCCAGAAGACAAGGATAACTTCCAGGTGTTCCTCCAGGAGTTGAGGCAAGCACTGAGTGACGCTGGAAACTTTGAAATAAGCGTTGTTGTTCCTATGAACGAAACTCTCATTGATAATGGATATCACGTTGATGAACTTTGCAGGTAATTAGGCATTCTTAAAATAAACCGTAATAATTTGGTATAAATTAAACAAAACACGTAAAGATGTGCACATTGTCAATAATAGTGATGTTAGTTGGTATAAATTGTATCGTGATGCCACATTAGCCATGCCATAAAAAACCAGGTTCAAAACTAACTCTCTGCTAAAGATGCAAACTGGTAACATTAACACACAACCAGAAAGTAGGCTACCTCAGGATTTTTTGGGAGCACGGTTTCTCAGTGGTAGAGGCTTACCTCTGATGTCTGGGGTCCCTGGTTTGATCCTCTGTCAAGTAAGTTAGTGGTGGACAAAATTGTATCTGTGGTTTTTCTCAGGGTACTCTCGTGTCCTCCCACACTCTCATTCCATCGATCCTTCCATTTTCATTCACTTGCCTTAATCATACGTCTCCCTTAGCTGAAAATGCATAATCGTTGGACTTAACGTTGGACATAATTGTTGGACTGAAATATTTCATTTCCCGCAGAATGTTTTCCAAGGAGGGGGATCACCGATCATAGATGGCCATTTTCCACTGGGCTCGCTCCCGCTCGCGCTCACCTGTCTCAACTGGGCTCGCGCTCACTCGGGCTCGCACTCATCTCTTTTGGCTGGGCTCGCACTCACGCGGGCTCGCGCTCATCTCTTTTGACTGGGCTCGCACTCACTCGGGCTCGCGCTCACCTGTCTCAACTGGGCTCGCGCTCATCTCTCTTGACTGGGCTCGCACTCACTCGGGCTCGCACTCACTTCTTTCGATTGGGTTCGCGCTCACTGGGGCTCGTGCTCACTAATCTCAAGTGGGCTCGCGCTTACTCGGACTCGCACTCACTTCTCTCAACTGGGCTCGCACTCACTTGGGCTCGCGCTCATTTATTTCATTGAGCCCGAGCCCGGTTGAGCGGGAGTGCCGAGCTCGTGAGCGTCGGGCTCGCGAGTTTGGACACCTATGTCACCGACACACAAGCAAAATCACGAATACACATCCTTCATACACATAATATTTGATGCATTTATTGATGTACATTGGTTAACTTTACTAACCACAGTAAACATATTAAATACGATAGAGTGTATCAGTAAGCAAATCTGACCTGTTTTGACATGAATTTCGAATAAACGGAGCCTCTGTCGAAAATCAAGGAGGAAGGGGAACAATTGCCCACCGCTGCTGGCAGGCGTACACAGCTCTTTGTTCGTTGGGCAATCTAAAGCTAGAGTTTCGACGAAATGATGTATTTTTACAGTATTTACGGTATCATGTTTCTTTCTTAGTGTACACTCAGTAAACTTGAACTTTCGAAAGAGAATCTTAGTGTGGTACTACAGCTGAAACAGCATATTGACGGTTAAATTCACTTTGAACGATAACAAGTGTCACTTGTTAGCAGTGATGAAAAAAAAGTCTTACCTGCTTGAGGCTTTTTCCCCATAAGAACCCTTTTGGGGTGAAAACGGAAATTTTACTTTTTATGGCTTTCTTGTTTAGATACCACTCGCATCTCTATAGTGGATTCTAAAATTAAGAAGGTATGTTTACAATACTCAGTACTTGTTTGTCCTACGTTCAATTCGCAGCTGACAGCCTTGATTACTTTTCAAACTGATATTGCAGTTGTTTCCAGCAAGTGTACGTTATGCAACCATCATATCTCAAGTGTCGTTTTGGTTGCCTAACTATATTGTCAAGTTTCTTGGAAATTATGCATCTTATATATATATATACTTGGTTGCCTAAATGCGATCTAACAGGCAAGAATAAAGTACCATAAGCAGCAAGAAACAGATACAAATCTTTCTTTTTTAAAATAAAATTTTGTCTTGCTTTTTATCTCGTTCACTGTTCTGGAAACATTTTACCCTAAACTTCAGAGAGTTCAGGTTACAAAATTAAATGTATAAAGAGTTGTTTTGGGTATGATGTTAGTTTTAACATTGTTATTCACATAACTCTGCTTATTGTTTAACATAATTTTTATTGTTCAACGTTACTAATAGTTGTATAAGTAATTCGTTAGAATTAAAGTTCGTCCAACTATTTGCACTTTTTCTATTTTATCGAATGGCTGATTTTTTTCGATTCTTGTATTTTTCAGGATTCTCTCTTCAGAATGCGGTACTTATTTTTTGTGTGTGTGTGTTACAATGAGAAAACCAAAGTGGAACGTACCAAGTGGATTCGTCCATTAAATTTGAAATATTTTTAAAAGTCTAGAATTTCCCAAACATCAGAAAATTTCGTTTTTTTAAAGATATCTTTTATTCGAGTCGTTACATCTCTATTTGTTAGCAAAATGTTTTAATAGTGACGTCACGTTTCATTCGAGTACATGTGTTAAATGGAATTCGCTTTAAAGTTGGCGTAAGATGACGGATAGCTTAATGGGCATGGTTACCTCAGTCATCTTTCCCGTGGATGCGCCATTATCACTGACTCATTTTGAATATGTAAATGAAAACTTGTGTTATGAATTCTTACATTGCTACCAAATTGTTGTATTTATACTTTGATTTTTAGCATTGCAGATGCATTGTACACATACGCTTATGATCTGCGAGGTCCTTGGGATGGTTATGCTGATGTTCCTGCTCCTTTACACCCACGCCCAGAATTGGACGATCAGTCGCATGCCAATTTCACAGTGGTAAGTGTGATAAACTTTTCTGTATTGACATTGCAAATTCGTTTCTATGTTATTAATCTTGTACAATCATGAACTACTTGTTTAATTGCGGTTCTATTCAGCTTGAAAGGTTAACTTCACTGTCTTTGATGCAAGAAACTTTTGGGTCGATTGACCGTGGGAGATCTTGTAACTCAAGTTAAATCACAGGGCGTGTAATATTGTCTCAGCGCCGAAAACTGGTACTTTTCTGTTTTTTGTTCTTGAATAAATACACAAGTTTTTTTTATTGTTTATTTGCAGGAAGGAGGTTTAGCTTTGTGGGAAAGCTTGGGTTGTCCTAAAGAAAAGCTAGTGGTTGGTATTGCTGTATATGGACACAGATATCAACTAGCAGATCCCGACCAACATGAACTGGGAGCACCTACTATATACAATGAAAATGATCAATATTCAGAGAATCCATATGAAGAGGTAAGATTTCAAGACTATGATACTTGGTATAATTGAATTTAGAAATGAAGAGAACAATATAATTTATTAATGTTGCTATTTTGAGCAGGCTGGTAATTTTATGACGCATTAATTCGTTAGCTGGGCACAGCAGACTTCAAAAAGTTTTAGACGTTGTAGTAATAAATCATTTTTTGTTTTTTAAAAGAAATTTTTATTTGCTGCTTTTTAGAGCGTTTTTAAAATCAGTTAATTTTAAGTTTATTTTATTTTATTTTTCGGCAAAAATCATGAAAATCATATGAAGTTTTGCATTAAATCTTCCGAAGGTTAATCACTGTATATTAAAAATAATCCCGCCTCACTCAAGAGTAAAACTGGACTCGTAGACAAATACTTACGCCGATTTCGATATTAGAAGAACGAAGTTTTTAGTTTAAGCGGCTAACAGATGCGAAAAGCACATTCATTTAAAGCTTTTTTTCCTTGCTATTTGTAAATTCAACAGCTAAGTATTTTGCTGATTTAATTTAATTTCTTCTGCAGATCTGCACAGCTCTTGTAACGGAAGATGGCTGGACAAGAGAATGGGATAAGATCGGACTAGCACCTTATATTTACAAAGGTAGGACTATTGCATTGAACATATATTTCCTTGATATACGTTCTTGTGTGATTCATCATCTTAATCTATACCATTCCAGTAGCGATGCCAGAAATTTAGTTTTCAAGGGGGAGATTTCTTTGACTATTGGCGTGCACATATTAAGTAAAGGATTTAATATATTATTATACCCTATAACAAAACACAATGCCACGTTAGGAAATAAGTAATTAAAGATGTAACCCCACGGAAAGCTGAAGAAACTAGATTTAATTGTTACATTCAATAGATGAAAAAAATGAGTTTCGTTTCACAATGTGAAACTAGGATAGACTTCCTAACAATAGTAATTTAATTCTGAAATTGGAAGAAGTATAGACCAATGACTCCTGGTTACAATGGAGGGATAATATCAAAGGTAGAACCTTATTTGTACATCGGAGAGAAAATTCAAAAGGGTAAAGGTGGAAATGAAATTTACACTCGAGATAAAGAATAAATTTCAAAATACAAATTTTTCGGTATCTATTGCCGCCCATGTTCTATTATGAATAATGTGAAACCAAAAGTGATTAATTTCTATCATTTCCAGTGTAAATAGAGAATTTATTGAGTAAATAGAATCTATTCTTGGGATGTTGAGTTGATTTTTTTTAAAAAAGACAGTTTGTCGCTATATTTTAAAGTTTTTGTTCTATGGAGACCAATATTAAAACCGGAAACAGTAGAAAGTTTGTAACAGTTCCGTTTTTAGCAGAAAAAATATTTCAGTTTAACGTCCCACGATTATGCCCTTTATATTAAGGGAGACGAATTAAGGAAAGTGAATGATGATGGAATAATTGGTGGGATAAGGGTGTGGGAGGAAACGGGCGTACCCAGAGAAAACTCGCTGTCACGATGTAGTTGGCCGGAGATCGAACCAGGGACCCCACACACCTCAGGAAAGTGCTCTATCACTGACCCACCGTGCCCCCAAATTTTTAGTAGAAATTTAAGGGTAAAAATAATACCTTTTCTTCAGGGACTGGATCTTTTTTTGTTGTTGTTATTTTACCTTACTGTTTTTTGTGCTATAGTGAAACCGGAAATTGTTAATTCCCACAACTTCCGGTTTGAATACAGAGTGTAACGAATGTGATAGAAAATATTCTTTAGAGGCTGAATCAATTCCAAAACAACTGCTTCTCGATATTTCTTACCGTTTTTGGTCTTATACCTACCGACAGACGGATAGCCTGACACAGTCGTTCTATAAGACTTCTGATTGTTATGCATATCGTAGTTTAAAAAAAATCTCAAATGGTAGGCACATGAATACCATAAAGAACTACAGATTTCAAGTTAAATAATTGCCTCGTTAAAAAAAAAAGGATCTCCACATGTATGGGTCGTTCAGAGCATAAAGAATTAAATTCCAATTACCAAGATTGTGAGTAAAAGATGCATAAAATTTGTAAAACCTGTTTAAATGCGTATATAGACAAATCAACGCTGTTTTTTTTTTTTTTTTTTTAATATTACAAGCACTATCTATATTATAAAAGAGAACGTACAAATCCTTTGTTCCCTCATCACGCTAATACGGCTGAACCAATTTCTTTTATTTTTGGGGGGTTATTAGGATTTGGACCCTAGATGGTTTTTATCATATCACTTTAATTTTTAATTACCAGTGTCTTGAGATAATTGACCATTCAAGTGTCCATAACGTACAAATCCTTTGTTAGTTCATCATAGGTATAAAAATAAACGTATTTATATGCAACCCGCATGACCGTGTCACTCGGGGGGTTAACATAAATGACAGGCGCTATAATGTTAACATTTACTGCAATCTACTATGGTTTTTATCATATCACTTGAAAGCGAAAAAGTAAAAATTATCTAAGTAACAAAGTTTATTGCGTTCCGGGGTGACCGCAGCGAAACGGGGCGGGTTAACATAAATGACAGGCGATATAATGTTAACATTTACTGCAATCTTCTATGGTTTTTATCATATCACTTGAAAGCGAAAAAGTAAAAATTATCTAAGTAACAAAGTTTATTGCGTTCCGGGGTGACCGCAGCGAAGCGGGGTGAACGCTGCTAGTTTTCAATATCAGAAGACTTTTCTAAGCACCGGAAGAAGCTTCAGATAGAGATATGTAATATGTTCACAATCAAGGGCGCCGATTTCTCTGCAAATTTGGGGGGCATTCAAATGCAGAAAGCATATATGAGGATTTTTAAGACAAATTGCATTCAAATTATGCCAAATATAAATTTACAAATACAATGAGGGGACCAGGGTCGGCGCCCTTGTTCACAATGACCAAAAGTGGACTTGAGGGCCCTACCCATGTCCATTTATATAAGATACTAATTTGCAATATCAAGAATATAATACATAAGTTAGTTGAAATAGTATATCTTACGATATTAATAAACAAAATTGAATCTGTATAGAAATATATCGTAAGAGCATTATGTCGTTAAATAAACATTCAGAAAATTAAATGCACTGGAAAATTGTTTGGGATTACGAGGTGTGTTCAAAAAGAAACCGAATTTTTGAAATAGCGCACTAACCGATACAAGGAGCGCGTTGTGGCTACTGATCGTACCTAGCGAGAAGTTTAGACAACAAACTGGCATTTATCTCGTTTCTCTATGACCCTTAGCCGCCAAGCTACAGCTGTTGAAGTGAGCACGTGCAGAAAGCTGTTTCTCGCACTAATAATACAGTGACAATGGAAAAGTTTGAAGAAAACCGTATGTGTAAAAATTGTAGGGATGCGCACGAGACGAGTCGAGACAGGATTTTCTTGATAAAATTCGAATCGAGACACGGCTCTTCCAATAGAAAAATATACATTTTTCGAGTCGAGACATCACTTTTACAGTACATTTTCGAGACGAGACAGCCACAAATTTTGTCTCGTGCGCAACCCTAAAAATTTGGCTACAAATTTGACAAAACATTTACAGAGACATTTCAATTGCTTTTCAATTCCTTCAGGATCTTCTCGTCAAAAAAAAAAAAAAGCATGAGTTTGTCAAAGATCAAAGTGATGTTGGTTGTGTTTTATGATTGGAAAAGCATTGTCAGGGGCGTACGCAGGGGGGTCCTGGGAGTCCGGTCTCCCTCCGAAATCCCGAGTTTTTTGTAAATTTAGTCTACTTTTAGGGGCAATTTTAGAAATTTTCATATAATTTACCCTCAAATTGTATTTGGACCCCCCCCGAAACGCTTTAGACTCCTCCCAAAATAAATTCCTGCATACGTCCCTGGGCATTGACCATCAGGAATTCGTATCACGTAGTCAGACAGTAAACAAACAGTTTCACCAAGACATTTCAGCTCGGTTGAGGGATGTTTCGCGTAGGAAGATGCCTGAATTGTGGGAAAACCAGACTCGAATGGTACAGAGTGCTAATGCACCTACTCACACTTCGCTTCTCACCCGCAGTTATCTGACAAAACATCAGACTCCCATTGTGCCCCATCCATCCTATTTTTCATAAGCTTAAAAATGTTGTACGTACAATGAGCAGAAAAGATGTTATAGCAGAAGTTCGGTTTCTTTTTGAACACACTACATACAAACATTATTTGACAGAAGGAAGTTGAGGTGCTGAAAAATAATTTTTGACAATATTTATTACCTGAGTATGCATTGGTCTTGCTTTCTAAATATGAGTGTCACAGTTCCAACTTACAATGCAAGATATTAACCAAGTAGTTAACTGAACTGAATTTCTGCAATTTTTCTATTTTTTTTTACTTAATTTGGATCAATAACTAATATATGTAATAAAATTTAAATATTGATTAACTCTTGACTAAAATAATTACAGCTCTTAGGACCATATAAGGGACTCATCTGTAAACTTCTTTCTCTTGTATATCATTACTTATATCTATGAAAGTCTTTTTGTCACTTTACAATAATAACAAAAATATCTTTAACAGGAGAAACATGGATAGGCTATGATGATCCCCAAAGTGTAGGCTACAAAGTAGACTTCATCAAAGAGAATGGCTACGGTGGCGCCATGGTGTGGGCAGTGAATCAAGATGACTTTTTGGATAATTGTGGCGATGGAGAAAATCCTATTCTCACCACGGTACACGAAGGATTAAGGAATTATACGGTACCCAGCACCTTTAAAGTAAGTTGTTACAATTAGAGAGTAAATTTGTTTATTTATTGTAAGTTTAAATCCTTCGTAGCACGAGAATGACGTAGTGCATGGATCTGCCGGGTCTAATACATGGTTTTGTGTTCTATCTTTCGTGGGGGCATGACAAAGTGGTGGGAAAGGGCCTGTTCTGTTTGAGGTATATAATAGTCTGTACACCACCCAACTCAACAGGATTCAAGTCCCGGTGTGATTTGAAACTCACAGTAGGTCTCGTACTTCACAAAATCGATATTGTATCAGAAAATAAAGCAACAGTATCGACCAAAATATGGTATACATTGTTGTTAGGATTATATCCGACCGATTTAGCAACGTACCAGAAACATGCAACCCGAGTCATTATTAGTGTGCCCTCAGGTTCTATCATAATATGAAACTGGACGCGGCGATATGTGTTAATTCCTTTCATCACATTCTCGAAAGCTCTGAGCCCAGAACAATTAGTTTCTTCGCATTTGGACTAATATAACAATGTCTACAAGATTGCTCTCATTACTTAGTGAAAACCATAAAGGAGAAATGATGTGGAATTCTCTTGACTGTACTTCATTATAATTATTTGCAATGGGAATTGCGATGTCAGACGATAGTTCACAGTGTTGTAAGTCCAAAAGAATACCATTGGTAGTAGTGGCGATGTTTGTTTGTAGAGTCAGAATCCTTCAAACTTGTTTCGATATAAACCGAACAATCTTGCAACGGCACAAATCTGTCTTCAACATTGGGGGGACGGGTAAGATCGTTCCCATAATCTTGCTTTTTTTTAAGTGATGTTCAAAATATTTATGAAGTTGATAAACAATGCTGTGGAGAGTCAGGGGAGCATAGTTGTCTTCATCACTGGGAAGTTGACAGATTTGAGGCTTATTATGGGGAGGGGGAGATGAGACTAATATTACGGTAGACGAATCTGATTTCTGAGGTGAACCTGTTGTATAAAGTATACACGGTGTATATCAGGCGATATAGATGAACTAGTACTACATATCAGTGCCCTGAACACATTCTGAAATCTGAATACATGCATATTTATAATGGGTACGTTTCTTCTTAGGCAAGGTACCCATTTCAAATCGGATTATTGTGGAGGTGACAGTCCCCTTCCAGTGCCAAGATTGGGGGATATATCCTTCTCATCCTCCCGAGATTTGCGCCAGTGCAATTTTGTATACTATTACTAGAGACTAAGCAGTTGCTATTACAAGAATAAGAATGTTTACTCTTACGAGAGCCGTGTGAAGGTGTTGTTTGGTGCATATTAACCCTTAACGCACCAAGCCTAAATCGTCAAAGTTGTTTACAAAACTGGGGTCTTCCAGGGATCCCAAGTATTATTTTAATTTCTCAACTTATTTTTTTGCACTTTTTTTTTAACGAACGTATCATTGATCTAATATATCTCAAAAGGATGCAGGGCACATATAAAAATCGAGAATAAATTGGTTCTTATAGTTGCAACAGTATCATTAAATATCATCCTCTGGGGTCTCTAGAGGACCCCGCTTGGTGTATTAAGGGTTAAGACGAAGCCAGCAATCTAAACTCTTAAAATACCATTAAGATATGTGTAAAGGATCTTTGTGGAGTGTAAAGGATCTATGTGTAAAGTAAAGGATCTTTGCTTACATATAAATAAAATAAACAATCAGAAGGTAACGGGTGCTCTTTCTAAAATTTGTTTCATTTCTTATTAAGAGTATTTTAGAAATAGCTTGTGTGTTACTGTCAGGAGTATGTGTGGTATTGTTAGAAGACAATGAACTGTTACTTAACAGTGTTTATATATAAAATACATAAAGAATCTTTACAGTAAAGTATATATATATATATATATATATAGTGCTTTTTAGTGACATAAAGATTCGTTGTTCTCAATTTCTTCGAGGGGGCCGCGGTGGCTCAGTGGTAGAGCGTTCACCTCTGGTGCTTGGGGTCCCGCGTCCCGGGTTCGATCCCAGCCCCCGCCAAGTGAACTTTGTGGTGGACAAACACCGTGTGCGTGGGTTTTCTCGGGGTTCTCCCGTTTCCTCCCACTTTCTTCATTCCACCATTTCATTCATTACTGATCATCACCGTCTCCTTTAGCCTAACCGGCATAACCGTGGGACGTAAAGCTCAAAAATTTCATTTCATTTCAATTTCTTCTAGCACTACGCGTGAGTATGTACCCTATTTCTTTCATTTTTGTTTTTTAGCTCGATCTAGTATAGAGTGATTGATACCTTCACACTCTAAACATAAAAAAATGGAACTTAGCTTATTAACATGGCGTTGGACTACGTTTCCCCTACGCTACAACAACTTCAACTGTACGAATGGGTATATTATCACCCTGGAAAATGGCATCTTTGTCCGGTAACGTCGCCAGGACCATAGGATGCACATGGTCTTCTAAAATGGCGACATAATTAAGGGCAGTGACGTGAGAGGCAAGCGTCAACACAGAATACACTGAAGCAAGATATTTCGACATCCAGCATAACAGGACCGCCGCCATGTTTCCCGGTTGGGTGGAGATATTGCGGATCATACACTTCGTTAGACATCTGCTAAATATAAGCACGGCCCGTATCTTGAAATAAAGAAATCCGACCATATCACACGTTTTCAATCATCAGCTTTCTATGTTGAATGTTCGAGGTATCATTGGCCTCGTGCTAAAGTGTTATGGTCCCTTGTCAACGGTTTCGCTAGAGTACCCCGACCTTGTATTATCCATGTCATGTAATTCGTGACGGACCGTGATTGTCGACCAAGGCTGTTAGAAGCACTCCTTGAGTTGTACTACGGTCGCACGACGGTTCTGAGTGACAATCCGCTTAAAATACTCAGCAGGGCCTAACATTGGCAGTTTCTACCGACCACTCTTGCTCTTCGCCGATGTAGTTTTATCGAGAGTTTTGAGGGATGTCATCACTTTGGTGATTGTCCCTGGCGAAACACCAACATACTTGTTCCTTTTGTCAAGCTCGTAACACATAACCGATCTCCAACAATTTGCTCTCTTTGGGAATCAGCGAGGTTGCCGATTTTACACCGTGACCGTATGCTCAGTTCAATGCACACGATGGTTCTACTGCTCTTCACGTAGTACGGAATTTGTCCCAACATACATCACCAAAAGCCCGGAGGTGTGGTTTTTGTCTGACCGTTACCAAGCCAGACAACTTTAGTCTTTTCAATAGAGGTGAATTCATTAAATTGGTTAGTACCTTTATGTTCCATTTTTGGACATTTTAGTTAAATAATTACAGATCTCAGTAGCCATATTGTGTACTGTCGTTGTGCTAATGTTTAATAAGGAGGGTATTCTTCAACGTTAGCATTACCTTAATTCATCGGATGATTTTATTAAAGCATTACATTCTAAAGTTTACTAAAAATGATTTTTTCCCGATATTCTCGATAACTATGTATGGGGATTTGCCCTTACCCATGTAAAATAAGTACATGTTTCAATCTGAAACTTAGAAAAAAAGTTATTTTAAAGTAACTTGATGGTTTTAAAGTGGTTTTAAAGTAAGACCATATCTAATTTCTTTTTCAGCAGAGTTGATTGAGTTCTGATTTTAGCAAAGTTCTGATTTTTCATCTTCTTTCAACAGAAATAATCACAAGACATCTGTTTACTTGGGTGGAACCTGATCTTGGAGCAATCACAAACAGGAGAAGATTAAAAAGAATGTCAATATTTTGTAAATGCTAATAAAGTACCTATGGAATGGTGTTGTATTTGTATTTCTTTAAAACCCATTGACCTATTTAAATATGTGTTTAAAACCTAAGTTCAACACTTACATTTTTTTGGGGGGGGGGGTTAGCCGGAGGTTAACTCTCTTGCGAGGGTCATGTTCTCTATCCGGGGTGAGAGGTGAAAGGATTGGGGCAGAAAGGATATTAGAGTTGATTTAAACGTTATGTGGCAAAACTGGACAGCATTTATTTCAAGGAGCACTTTGTTATATTTCAGCCTAAACATTAAGATCTTGTGATCATGATCATCAGGGCAGAAAGAAATGACGATGTGGTGCACTTGACAGGACAAATACAAGCAAGTCATTAAAAACACGAATGCTTGTTATCTTCTTGTCCAGCGACTACTCTGAACAGTGATGTAGACGAGTGGAGCCCTATTAGTATAATGGGTTTACAGTCCAGCGTATGTGGCCGAAAGGCGATGGGGAAAATTGTCTCAAGAATAGGCAAAACCGACAAAGTGATCAGGCGGAAGAGTTTTGAGATAGAGGGAAAAGAGTAGAAATAGAGAACAAGTAATGAGGTTATAGCCCAGATCGTATTATTTGCTTTCATGACACTTACCATATACCTGTGTAGTCAAACAGTAAATGCACGTGAGTGTCAGCCGTGCCACTTTAATTCTGAGGGAAAATTGCAAGAAACCCTGCACCATACCATAAGTATTAGTTTGTATTTCACACCACAAATTATCTGAAACAAGCTACACTTCTAGCCCACTAAAATAATACAAGGAAGAATACATAATACTACTAGAAGATACTGACATTATCAGCTACGTAATTCCGCTGCGCATTAAAGGTATATGCCGTCCAGGCTTGTTTTTAACTGTCTTCTAGAAAAAGGAGCTTATCAAGTTGACGCGTATGTATATAATAGTATTGGAAATGCCTAATGTTCATCCATGTTAGTCTATATGGGCGTCTAAATAAATGTAACAAATTTGGTGAATGTTTGCATGTATGTTTGTTCATGTATTTATCAGAAACAACAAATTCGATTGTGATTATTCTTTTTGTAGTGGCTTTGGTATCTTTCAACTCAGGGAAGAGTGCAAGTTTCATTAAAATCACGTCATTACTTTAAAAGATGTGAACTGTTTACTGTTATCAGTATGGTAATGTTTTTTAAACCGATTTCTTTTAAAGAAATTAGATTCTCGGTTTAATCTGTATGCTATATTTTTAACAGTAACATAGAGTAAACATTTAAGAGGAATACCTTAAGTACTAGTATGAATTAAGAGCTTCAGTGTATGGATAGGCCATAAAGTAAATTATTAATATAATGAATAACAACTTTAATTACGTTCATAAAGTTTCCATAGGTACCTGCATTAACATATCTATTAATTACATTGAACTTAAAAAAAAAAAAAAACTTGATGGACCCAAGACATGTATATAATGAAACGTGTTTATGAGCTATGTTAAATCCAAGCTCTTGATCCATACAAGGAGTAATATACCATAGTAAAACAAGAAATGAGATAAAGAAATGGATCAAAAGATTGTGATCTTGGCCGATAAGTAGTTTTTGGATCAGGAGCCACAAAATTTTTGTACGGCCTCTAAATCGAGTTTTCGTTTTTTCTTGAACGGAATAAGCATATTATACTGAGCTAACTGATAGTTTGGATTTGGCTACACTACTTCTCCAGATTAAGGCTTACAAGAGAAATTTTCATTGAAATATATTGGATCTTTTGATCCAAAAATGGATGTATTAACTCAACATAAGCTCTATGTTATGCTAGAGAGATGAAGCTTCATACCCCTTATTAAAAGCCGCGTAGCGTAGTCGCTAACGCTCTCGCCTTCGGTGCAAGCGGTCCCGAGTTCGATTCCCTGTGGGGGCACTCGGTCGAAAAAGTGTAAAACACTTTTTCAGGCCAGCCACCCCGGAATGAGGTTTTCCTGGGTTTTCCTCATTCACACCAGGCAAATGCCGGGGTGATACCTAACTTATAGGTCCCAGGCCGCTTCCTTCCTTCCCTTTCCTCGGATTGTGTGCTCGCCGAGGGACGTCATCCCTCAAACGTGAAGGGCTAAATAGCCTTAGATGCTGAAATCCCTTCAATCTAAATCCTAAACCCTAATCCCTTATTAAAAGCTAGCAGACACTACGCAAGCGTTTGAAACTTCCATTTGTAAAGGGGAAAGGGGCAAATTCCATTTATTTACAAACAAAAATATCACAGACATTGTCACATTATCATGTGAAAAAGAGTTCAATCGTTTGAAAACTTTTGAATATAGTTAGGCTTTAGTTGGGGTTTTATTATTTCACTTTCATTAAAATGCGAACCCTAAGGGAAGTTTAAAAATTGAAAAAAAGAAAAAGTATCTCAGGAGCTTCTCATATCAGGAAGATGAAACTCGGTATGCAAACTTCTTACTGAAAGTAGTGGTCATGTGTCCTATTTCATTCGAAAATTCCGTTTCTAAGAAAGAAGGGAACGTTTTCTCCAATTTTACGATCTTATTTGTCTCATGATCACTAATAAATTGCTGAATCTCCTGAAATGAATATCAGAATATGTAGTTAGTACTTGACTCCGGGAGTCAGCTCTTTCGTGGTTATATGGTTAACGTGCGCGTCTTCAACACGAAAGATCGGGATTGGGTTCCCGGTGTGAGGCACGCCAAGTATTGACTATTTTACGAACCTCCCATGTTAGATAGATGAAACTCAATATATAAACTTCTTATTACACGTAAGAAGTAACATGCCTCAGCGTTTTCGAAAATTCCACTTTTAATGGGTTGATTGCTAAAATATTTTAATTTCCCAATTTGTATTTGAACTGTTAAAAAATGAATTTTTGAACATCGTGACTTGTCGATCTTCATTTTTATCAATTCACTTTGATTCAAAACAGTATTTTGAGGAGGTAAGGAGTTGAATTTTTGGTTTGGGTACAAAACCTTGCGGCCAGAACCTCGCGGCGACAACCTCTCGGACCAAAACCTCGCCTGGCCAAAACCTCGCGGCCCAAAATCTCGCCGGGCCGAAACCTCGCCGCCCAAAACCTCGCGGGACAAAATCTCGCGTAGCCAAAACCCCGCCTGGTCAAAACCTCGCCGCCCAAAACGTCGCGGGCCAAAATCTCGCCGGGCCAAAACCTCGCATTGCCAAAACCTCGTCTTCCAAAACCTCGCTCCCCAAAATATCGCCATTCCCAAAATCTCGCCTCACCAAAACCTCGTTGTAATGATCTCGCCTGGTCTAAATTAAGTGAGACGTAGTGTCGCCTGGGAAGTAATGTCGTCAGGATAAAACCTCTTCACGACGATTTCTTCAATGTAGAATGTTCTATATATTACTATATGTATATATTTAGTAATAACACATAATTACATTAAAATAATGACAAGAAAAATTCTAATGCATGCTTTGGAAATCTATATATATATATAAAAATTAAATGACTATGTTTGTTACATATACCTCTTGAGCCATCCTACCGATCTCAATCAAATTTTCAACATAGATGAGGTTCGAGTCTAGGATGTCTTTTATAATTTCAGTTTGTCGGCACAACAAAAGGGAGGGGAGTGGGATATATATATATACAGAGCCGTAGCTAGAGATTTCGGCGCCCGGGGCGAAGTAGAATTCGGCGCCCCTACTCTAAAATTTTGGTTCGCGAGGTTTTGGATGGCGAGGTTTTGATAGGCGAGATTTTGGCCCGCGAGGTTTTGGGCGGCGAGGATTTGGCCACGCGAGATTTTGGGGGGCGAGGTTTTGGCCGGCAAGATTTTGGGCGGCGATGTTTCGGCCGCGAGATTTTATCCGTATCCCGAATTTTTATCTCAAAGAATACTGGCTACATCGTATGAAATGCATTCGTGAACACAGCACTTAAGTTAAAATTATTCAAACTCATATTGTAAAGGGGAAGGTGTAGGAAGGGTGTTTAAATATAGCTACCTTCCAAATACTTTCCATAAACTTATTCTTCCAATCCGAAGAACGCGTATTTCAGCAGTAATTTTTAAATAGACGTTGTATCACAATAGTAATTCTACCAAGATAATTGGTTCACTTCTGAATTTTCTGTACTAGCTTCTCACCCGAATCAGCCAAATAAGTTTTTTGTGATAACATAAAGGTGTAGAGTGAACCTGTTTGTAAGTTACTGACCTTTCCTGGTTTCTCTCTTTCCTCTTTAGGAGTGTATAGATAAAGAAAGCCAAAATCACAATTGAAAGTGACATAATACGTGTACAGCGGGCCACAGAAATTCTTGAGGTACAAAGTCCCTGAGTTAGGCAACCCAACTAACGCCCTCTACAAGATTAATTACGCCTGGTAGAGTAGCTAGAACAGCAGCTTGAAGTTGCCCCACCTGTTAAAAGAACAAATCGTAAAGTGTGTTTTTGTGCAGGAGTGAGGAGAAACGCTAGCTGACGAAATGACAAAAAGGAGTCTTTGGATACTTGTACTCACAGTAAACAGCACAATACCAGAAAAAAAAATATACGGACATCAGAGGCGTCGATGAGAAGATGACAGTCAGGGGACTTAAATAATCTTATAATTAACTCAAATGCGGGATTATATAAATAAGTTAACTTACTTCAAATGACTATACATATGTGCGTATCAAATAATATACGGATAGATTATGCGCTATACGTATTAGCTAATTTTTTTAAGTAAACACAAAGCCTTGCGCTGAGTTTTAAAACTATTAACAGTAGTCCTACCTGCAAATCAATTAAAGTATGGATTGATCATTCAGGAGAAGAACCCAACCCCTAATGAAAATTTTGGGGGTCTACCAAGGCCTGAGTTCCTAGGTTCTGGCGCCACTGATTGATACGTAATGTTACTTCGAAAGAAGAATTTGTCTGATTTCATTATTCGTTAAATGATTTTTGAAAATGCTAAATATTGTTATGCAGTAATTTATTTGTAAATATTAATAATGCAAAATTCGATAACACTTAAACGAGTTGGAGAACTTACCCGCACTAAGCGTATTTCTCCTTAGGTTGCAAATATAACTGAGGGTTTGTGATTTGTTTAATATTTGTGCAAATTTACACATTGAGACAGAAGGAGAAAAGAGAAGAATATAATGTCAATAAACAACAATTTAAAAATGCACGAATTTAACGGTTAATATCAAATATAGAATCATTAACAGAATTAACTCTGTAACTCGTTTTCTCCATTCATTTTCCTTTCTTTATTTTCAGAATTAGATCATCACTGAATTTCTCTACTGGAGATTATCTTTCATTTAGCAGCATTCAACTGGAGCTCAGCCTTCTAAATGAAACATTTTAAAAATTGTAAACGGCGAAGGCGAGAATCGAACACGGGTTGCTAGATTACGAATCTACACCGCTAACCACTTTTTTATTGCAACTTAATGTCAGTACAAGTCAATGAACAAAATTAGGAAGGTGATACAAATGTGTAGATATAGGAAAAGGTATATTATGGAGAAAGAACTCTAAAATTTTTTTGCAAATAACCTATTGCGCATGGCAAAAGGAACTTGGTTTAGCTGGGCATATAAAAACATAACATAGGAAGTATGAACAAGTTTCTGAGATTCTGCTAATAAATATAAAAACAGTGTTGCCAATAAACCAATTAACAGCTTGATGTTTTGTTCTCGAAAAAAAGTAAAGCCGGGAAGAAGTATTAACTCTATTGAAATAGCCGTGGGAGTAGTGCGGCACATGTGGGTCATACAGCGACAGATCTGTGTCCACACCACTATTGCTTCACCACATTCTGTAAGACGATGTTGAATAGTGTCCTGTACATTACAAGAAGCACAAAGATCAGAGTCATTAAATCCAAGTGAATGTCGTCGGGCTACAATATCATGAATTTGAGTCACCACAATAAACCATACGGATATTGCACAGTAAGTTAAATAAGGAGCATGTAAAACCACGCCAAATACGTTGCCAATTATGATGGGGATGGTTAGTAAAAATAGTAGGAGCACGAGTATAAGATTGGCGAAGTGCCGAATACAGTTTTTTGACAGAGGGCACTTCGTCTAAATCATGATTTAACAATCGATAACAAACCTCATACAAAACCGGTTTCAGATAAGTATATTGAGGTGGGAGATGTCCAAGATAGAAGGGGGCTTCTAATGGAACACGGTGTAATAAGTTCATGAGAAGCTCAGTGGTAGGATGATCAGGATGCTCATGGAGTAAACGTAAACATCGTTGGAGCAATAGGGCTTTAGTATGCAATTCGACATCTTTCAAATTTAATCCACCGTTCTTTAAATCGTTGCACAAGATTTGGTAGGAAACAAGAAAAATAATAGGTTTCCACAGAAAATTACCCACAATTGTCTTAACTTTTGCAAAATGACAGGTAGAAAAAGGCAAGACTTGGGCAATGTAATATAATTGAGATAACCCATACAAACGCACAAATTCTAAGCAAGATAAGAGGCTAAGGTTCCGAAATCGACGTTGGTCAAGAACATAAGTTAGCCGACTGACTGTAAGACCAACATTATTAGTAATAATGTTCACCATACTAGAACTGAAAGTCATTCCCAAGATTTTAACTGACTGTTGTAGCTGTCCAATGGAAGTAGTAGTAATATTGGTTGATTTCCCCAGAGGTATTACGTACGTTTTATTAGGGTTAAGCTTGGCTCCGGATACTGATTCGTAGAGCCGTACGTGCTGTAGTAAAACGTTGAAACGGACATAAAAGAATGAATGTCATACTTATTTTAATTAGCAATTAGGAAGGAAAGTGAAATTGACAGTTTATTGTAAAGCCGCGCCTTGTGCATTGCAATGGTTGTCTGAACCGAATATAAATGTAGGTATCACCTGATGTTGCAAAAACATTGTACCACAGATATCTGTACAAGACTTATTCGTGATTAGAACAGAAATACCAGAAAGAAACTTAAAATTTTAAGATCTAGCTAACCTACTCGGCAGCAATGATTTCATGTTTCACACACTGAAATTGCAGGTAGTTATAAACTAACATTACATTATAATTAATTACTCGTCTCCATGGCCAGATTTAGAGGGGGTGCACCGGGGCACGTGCACCTCCCCTTCGTTGTGAATATACACTATCTAAAGTGAGAAGCCAGCAGTGAAAATAGCAATACATTCCGAAAATTTCATGTCATGTTTCCCTTTCGGGCTTAAAAGAAAGCGGAGTTTTGCAAAATAAATAGTTTAAGTAAATTTTCTGAAGGTTGAAGGAAAAGATTCAAAGACAGCAGACGCTTACAAGGGACCTTGTTCTGGTGTCACACGAAGTGTGGAATGAGATTATGGTCAATCAATTCGTGTTACTGAAAAGAAAATCCATAGGCGAAAAAAAAAAAACATCGATCGCGATCGCAACCGTTCCGCACTTATGGGGGAGGCGAGTAGGAGTACTGGCAACAAAACAAGCTGTGGATAATGAGACGAAATATGAACCGAGTTCGATGAAAATATGTATAGAAGCGCAGTTAAACATATACTACAATGAGACATTACATTCAAAAATACTGTGACAAGTTATGGCAGAGGCATAGCACGTAACGACAGAGGAGGGGGCGGGTAAGCGCAAGTAAAAATGGTCATATAATTGAGGAAAACGGAGAAGAGAAACGTCAGTGGAATGGTACAGTAATAATACATGCACAAGAAATCAATCACAAACTATAGACAGCCTGTAGACTACACCGTGAAGCAGAAATGGAAGAAAGAGAACTATGGAGGAGATTGTCTGAACCTAGTCCCCTCGTAACGTCCGATGTGTATAGACTTGTATAAATGTAGGCATTCATTTTCATGTTTGTCGCACGTGATACTGTCTGTGTATCCCCTAAACATTGCTAGGACTCTCCCTCTCCCCTCTAAAGTCCTGATTTGTTTCATGCCTGGTTGGAAGTATACATTGAACATGAATAAGAATGATCGAGAAGTGTGACTAAAAGTATAGGGTACAAAGAAATGTAGTGCAACATAATGGACTACCCACGATAGATGGTTGTTAAGAAGTATTGGAGATCCCTTCATCCAACAGTGGATCGACAATGGTTGATTATGATGATGATGGCACATAAGTAAGACAACAATATCCGCCCCTGTATGAATGCACTGCAAAGCACCAAAGAAGCATAATATACTGCAGAGAAAGTCCAATATACCACTGGACATTGAAAGATCAGTTCAGGAAGGTGGTAGGGCCGTTGCTCCTTGCCTTTTTACTGTCCACCCATGTACTTGACCATGTCCGTGATATATTACTATGTTATTCACCTCAAGTCCGGCTCGTACTGTTCATACCTTCTATAGAACTTTTCCCCTACGCTATACTTAACGCTTTCCTGCTTTCTTCCTCTGTCGTTACCTGCTACGCCTCTGTCCTCAATTGTCAGAGTATTGTAGAATGTAATGTGATATTGTAGTATATGCTTAACTGCGCTTCTACTCATATTTTCTTCGAACTCGGTCCACATTTCGTCTTAATATCTACAACATTTGTGTTCCCAGTACCCCTACTCCCCCGCCCTCATAAGTACGGAGCGGATGCGATCGATGGGTTTTCCCGCCTATGTATTTTCTTTTTCACTAACACAAATCGATTGATCATAGTCTCGTTCCACATTTCGTGTGACACCAGAACAAGGTCCCTTGTTAGCATTTCCAAGGAAATTCCTCATTAACATCACAAATGCCTAAAGGCATTTTAAAAGATTAAATTTAATTCAAATGTACTGGTAGTTATTAGTGCACCCCTCGTCAGAAAATCCTGAATCCGACCCTGCTCGTCTCTTATATTTTCCAACATAGGTACTTTTATACGGGCCACACTTTGTTTGTGGATAATGTAAACGAGTAAATACAAGCATTAGAAGAAACAGGACCAAGAAAAAGCTGATGATTAACTTATTGACTAATCTTACGATTGATTTTTGTTTTATTAGCCATTTTATTTTATAATATATATAACAGTTAATAATTAACGAACTACAGGAACAAGTGTTAATGATTCCAATGGCTTAGTGAAGTTTTCCCTTGAAGACAATTTTTTTTTTTTTGTTTACATTTCACAGATGTTGGTCTTAATCTGTAAACTATTTTGTCGTCTGTCAGCTGTTATTGGATTGTTTTCATCAGTGTCATCTAGTGAACATCTTTTAACCTCTACACACTAGATTACTTCTTAAGGATAATTCACATATTATGTGACGTAACCACTCCGCTACTCTGCCATGTTCCATTCGTACCATGACCGCCACCATTTATATGATATGTAAAATGCTTCCCATGCCATGCCACTGCTGCTTTGTAAACCATTTATATGATACGTAAAATGCTTCCCATGCTATGACATGCCATGGTTCCCATGCCATGCCACTGCTGCTTTGTGAACCATTTTCATGGATTTGTAAGGAGAAAGACATTCTTATTGGTTCTGGTCAATTTCGTGTCACTTCGAGTACTCCGAAGAAAGCCGAAGGATTGCGACCGTCGAGCCTCGATCAAAGTAATTTCTCTTCAAGGCAACAATGTCGGGCAATACAGGAGTACAGTACGTCATATCATGTGATTTTTTTTAAAAAAAAGAATGAATTCTTTTTTGATGAACCCGGAAAGCTACTTCACATGGGAGACAAATCTCTTTCAACCTTTCGTTCATTCGAACCATATCCCCCCCCTTCTTCTCATAACAAGACAAAATGTCAAACATGTGGCATCTATGAAGCTTGCTTAAGTTAAATTGTGAATTATCATTACGAGTGGTGATTAATTCATAATTTCAAACTTTATTTATGTCAGAAAGCCATTGTACAAACTTCCAAGTTCCATGGCGAAATGTTTTGTATCGAACATTGATTAAGGATCATAGGAACAACTAAAGAGAGCAAGGCTCATCGTAAAACACCTTCTCCCTGAAGACTCTTATTCAATTATAATAATGTGTTAGTTTATAGCATTATAAGGAAAGTGATTTTGTGTTGCGTTTTGATTTTATTTCTCTGATAATATGATTCTACTATATGCCCCCACCCTACAACATTTTTCTGGCCTACATATGACCTTGAAACCTGAATATAATCAAAAGTTGCTGCTGTACTGTGATAGTGAGCATCGGTGCAAATCTGTCTTCAACATTGGGGGCGATGAGTGAGATCATTTTCATAATCTTTTTTTTAAATATATTTATGAACTTGAAAAACAATGCTGAGGAGGATCAGGGGAGCAGAGTTGTCTTCAACATTGGGAGGCGGCAGATTTGAGGCTTATTCTAATGAGGGGAGAAGATGAAACTCATATTACGGTAGATGAATCTGATTTCTGAGGTGAACCTCTTGTATATTATATATATATATATATATATATATATATATATATATATATATATATATATATATATATATATATATATATATATATCAGGAGTTGAAATGAAAGTGATACTGTGAAGTAGTGTTTCTCCCCAAAAAACACATTTCACATAGGAATATTGGAGGGAACAATCCCTCCCAGTTCCAAGATTGGGAGGTTACCCTCATCCCCCCGGGATTTGCGCTAGCGATAGTAACTGTGTACCCTCAAATTGTGCCTTTCAAATCCGAAATGAAACCTAAAATAGGTGAAGTGAGTACTATTAATTTACTAAGCATAGTACAAGGAAAATGTTGGCGGACGGAAGAAGTTCATAATTAGTCCTGTCAATAAGACAAGGTCGACATTATGTGACGAGATAGACTTCTTTCACAGAATCGTCATTTCAGACTTCGCCAGGGGGGGAGAGAACAAGATTGTCCACCGACTTAAGACTTTCAAGTTTTTCATTAGTTTGTAATTTATTTTTAAAAAAATATGTTTCTCAAATTCAAGGGGATGGGAAATTATCCCCCTCTCCTCCCCCAAATGCCGCCCCTGCTCCTTCAGTGAAGTAGTTACACTTTTAGAGAGAAAACAATACTTCCACGACATCTTTTCGCGAGGAGGCAGCCTTAAATCTCGTCTCGTGAGAAATACAATTCAGAATGAGGATAAATATTATTCTAGCAAAATATGAAGAAGGAAATCAAACTTATGATCTTCGTAGCTAAATCGTCTAGTTATACAACATCAAGTGCGAAAAAATAGCCATTCTTGTTTCACTTCGGCCATAGTATTTTACAAAATTCCGTTTTATTTGCAGTTTAGAATTGAAGTAGAATATTTGTACAACTTAGACCCAATAGATTTGACGATATATACTCTCTTCACGATGGCAATAAACAAAACTATTTGTATTATTATTTTGCTGTACTACAATATGATTCACTAATGACTCTTTAGTACCACCTTATAAAGGAAAAGAAAAAAAATTACATGTGCTTTTAAAATATAAGTAGTGCTTTGTAAAACAACGAGTTGTCTTAAAATTTCCTCACTAACCAACGATTGCGTTTATCACACAAATGTCATTCATTTGTACATTTTATGCCAAGAAGTTAACTGAAGGTGGATGATACGAGGGGAGGGCAAAAGAAACCGGATTGAAAGAGCGCTGCCGTTCTTAGGCGTAGTAGAGAGTTCTCCTGCTAGGTGGGTCTAGTAGAGACCTTCCCAGATCAGTTGGCCAAGCGGCGTCTGCGTAGGAGGTTAACATTTGATCGTATTATTGTTTTTCTCAACTGTTCTCGTTTGCCGCCTGCGAAACCGTTATGGCAGATTCAAAGGAACAAGGAGTGTGTTTGCTTCCTACTTGGAAAATCGGAAATGAAAACTTACCAAATGGTTCAACAGGCTTTCAAGAAGGATACTATGAACCGCACAAAATTTTTTGAGTGGTTTGGGCGCTTTAAGTGTGGTGAGATGAGTGTTGAAGATCATGCTCGTTCTGGGTGCTCTTCATCATTTCGAAACGACAAAAACATGGAACAAATCTGCCCCAAAATCAGCGAGGATCGTCGTTGCATGATCGATGATATTTCAAAGCAGGCAGGAGTGAGTTAGAACTATTGTAAGAGCACAGGAAAAAGGTTGGATGGGTAACGAGTTGGTAGTAGACTGGCTGCAGTGTGTTTGGGAGAGACGTCGTGGTGCTCTCCATCGTTATCCTTCTATGTTGGTTCTCGATAGTTTTCATGGACACTTAACTGATGTGGTTAAGAAATGTCTTCAGAAAGGGAACACAGATTTGGTTGTTATTCCCGATGGATGTACATCTCTACTGCAACCTTTGGATGTTGCATCAGCCGGCCTTTCAAGAACCACTTGGGCTGCCGTACACTGAACGGATGGCGACTGTAGTACATGAAACTACGCCAACTGGCCGAATTAAGAAACGTGCACTTCGCCTTTTGTGCGAATATATAATTGAAGCATGGAATTCAACTCTAGAGGATCTTGTCGTTCGCAGCTTTAAAAAAATGCTGCATTTCCAATGCCGGCGATGGGAGCGAAGACTTTATTCAGTCAGATGGTGATACGTGCTCTAGCTCCTCGGGGGAAGATGGCGACGAAGAAAGCTAGGCACGGGAGTGATTTCTGTTAATAATCACAGCATTGTTGGATTGTCTCTGTGTATAACGATTTCAATGATTAAAAGTAGGATAAAAAATACATTGAACCGTTTTTTTTTTTTAAGAAAATTCAGTTTTCAATTTTAACGTTCCAGAAATTGGGAGTGCACAGCTTACACGGGAGTGCGGCATACACGTGTAAATAGGGTAAATATTGACATAATTGAGTTAAAAATAAAACTACATTTATATTCTTCTTTAAAAAGCAAGAATACCTACTCATAGATTTTAAAACAATATTTTTACAACAATTAAATTACATCTTCAATGTAGGTAATAAGGCACATGTAATTACTTCTTGATGCTAAATTGAAATGACCATTTTTGCGTCAATAAAAATAATATTTTTAGAAAATATTGTGACGAAATAAATTATGACCCGAAAGCGCTGTTATCAAAACTATTAACTAAAATATGAACTTATCTACTAAAATACTTAGTACTAACCAATCTTCAAGAAGTTCAGCTCAGTTTTACTCACTTCTTCGACATCATCCATAAAATTTTCGCGATCATCATCATCTTCAAGTGATCCTTTGTTATCTGAGTTCCCACAAGAGAAATTTACTTAGTAGCGACAATAAAATGAATAGATTTCCATTAACACATAGAATTGAAGTTATTTTTCTGAGAATAATACACAAAGTAATTCGCAAAATTTATGAATATTTTATTGCTAATTTTTCAAAGCCCGTGTAAGGTACTAACCAGATGTTACAGCTAAATTGCTGAGGGCTTCTGTAACGCTGTAATGCTGTAATGAAACATCAAACTAAAAATATATACTTCTGTTTCAACAAGTTTTATTTCAAAATTGTCTTACGTATTTAAATGAGACTGATCAGAACGTTTACGCATTCTAGTGGCAAATTGTTACACTATGCAGTTAATTGATTTTGCCTCTGAAAAGAATGTATCTTTCCAAGTCAAAAATGTGTAGAACTAAAAAACAAGAAAAAAATATAGTTAATCGGTTTGGCTTCTGAACGCCTCATATATAGTTTGAAATATAATATAATATGTCTATACAAACGGATATCTATAAATGGCATAATAGTATCCCCTCTACAACCAATTCGTATGGCGCCCTCCCAATATTTGTACTAGCATCTTTTTCATGAAACCAGGCCATCCCTGTTCAGATATTTCGCATTTGTGCATCCATGTGACTGAGTCATTTTTTCTTTTATGTTTCTAAGTGAACAATTGTTTCTCAAAGTTTCTTGGTGTTTGCTAACACCCTTCATATGTAACTTTAAATCAGTCTGTACATTTTCTTGAACTTGATTGAGTATCATCAACTTACGTCTTACTGTACAGTAACTTGAATAGAAACAGCGCTTGTGACCGGACCAAGGTCATGTTATCTGTCATAATGATTTTCTTACGAAGTAATTAAGGAAATACGATTATATTTGCACATATACGTAGTTGGTCAAAAAAATGCTTGAATGAAGCAACACTTAAAAAAATATGCTTGAATGAAGCAACACTTAAAATACTTTAGAACCACACCTCTCAGATATAATTATCGATTTTGCAGACAATATTCAGGAAAAAATAATATGAATGTGATTGACTCAAGACAATAGCAATTTCCACTCCAGACAATATCAGGATAAATGATAAGAGATTACTAGAAATGTCATTCAAAAATACTGTGAAGGTCAGCAGTGTAGTGTCCTTTTTGTAATGTAAACACTTATCTTTCTAGATACAGCATTTGATTCATAAACTGAAGTAATGTGTTTATTTCAATGTTTCAAGATTTTAGTGAAAAATAATACAAAAGGAAATTTTAAGTATTACTGTTGTGTTCTCAAGTCGACACGTTTAAAATATTAGGTATTAGTAGCATATGAAGTGCGATAGAAAGCTCAGAGAGTGCACTTTAAGCAATACATAAGTTGAAATGTTCTAATTTTAAGTTCACAAGAGGAACTATTCGCTATTTGCAGTAATTTTAAGGACTCGGTTCATTCTTAATACCTTTGTGCACAAAAATTCTTAAACGGAGCTGGTAGACCTTGGACCTCATTTCGTAGCGATTTGCGTTAACGCAACACAAAACTTTCATTTTAGCTTGCGATAATTTATATATCAATACTGATTTTGCGATATGACATCAGCGACGCAAAGTTCGCGTTTTATAATAAACTGTTCTTCAGAATCTTCTTCACAGATTCACCATCTTATGGTTCTTAATGCATATTTGCGTTGCATTCTGGTCCGCAAATTTTTCGAACACTGATATGGAAAAGGACCTTGAATAAATGCACCTCTATGCACAGTGATGATTTCAGTGTTAGCTTGGGATAAAATTGTCTTTTGAAGCTACTAAATTCTAGGCCTTTCGGATCTCCTCTCGTGCTCAATGTGTATTATCAGTGTTTTTGCAGTACTTCATTTGACTCCTCGTGTATTTAAAATCCTCCAGAGGGAAATCTGATATCATCAATGGTTTTGGGTAGGGATTTTATGCAGAAAATTTTGTGCAGGTCAAAGAAACAAATTTTGAGGAAGGTGCCGCGAAAATTGCAATCAATTAAAAATATCAAAATATTTGTTACTGAGATTTAATCATTTAAGAATTATTACTTGTATATAGACATAGCAACATTTCTGATAAAATATTGATTTCCTTCACACTTTTTCTATGCTTGAGACTGGCAAAAATCGAAACCTCGACCTGATGCTTGACCATTTTCATTAGTTTAAAACCAGTGTTAATTTTCACTTTGTGTTCTTTTCTAACGCTTACTTATCTAGTACTGCTATTATATACCGTACATGAACAAAGTGGTATCAACATCATAGTCGTCATCGGTTTCACCTGCGATTGTGCATTAATCCAACTTTTGAATATGAGCCAAAGCTCTGAGCCATTTCCGAAATCATCATAACTTCGTTCTTCTGAACGAGTCTTCCACTGATCCATTGTTAACTGCATTCTCAGGGAGAATAATGGATACGAATGCATCCCTATCTTAGCTCTGTTACTTGCATAGCGAAGAAGCGAAAGGATTAGTTCATATTTATAGGATACTTATGGTTCTGGACCGAAAGTATGTAAGTTTGTGGAGCTAATCACAGTAGGATTCTTTCTGCACACCTTGAGGTGATATTTAGTCTTGTAACAAACAAGACAAAAGGAAGCAAAACAACTTAGAATGAGTGGAAATTCTGTAACTTGTTATGTCGGCGATTTTTCAATTCTGCTATGTCTTATTTCTTGTTTGAAATGCTTAAAAAACACTTTTTTTCTTACTTCTAATATTATACGTTGGGTAGATCAAAGCATTGCTAGTCATATTCAATTCGAGAAAATAACAGATACAAATTTATAATAATATTTTATAATTTCCTTTCGCTTTTTCTTACTGTAGATACAACGACCTCCCACGGTCTTACAATCAACAATGTCTTCTGAAACTCAAGTTCTGATGGTCCTATGTTGTAATTCACACATACTGACACCTAATGAATCCGAGGGAAATAATAGCTTTTTGAAAAAAAAAAATCTGTCCCACTGTGCGGCGTTACGGTCTCCGCCTGACGGTCGCAAAACCCATACATCGACGTATTTTCAACTCCAGATGTTTCCATTAAAATGAAAAAAATGAAATGAAATCTTTGAGTTTTACGTCCCACGGTTATGCCGGTTAGGCTAAAGGAGATGGTGATTATGAGAAATGAATGAAATGGTGGAATGAAGAAAGTGGGAGGAAGCAGAAGATCTCCGAGAAAACACACGCACACGGTGTTTGTCCACCACAAAGTTCACTTGGCGGGGCTGGGATTGAACCCAGGACCCTAAGCATCCGAGGTGAACGCTCTATCACTGAGCCACCGCGGCCTTGTTTCCATTAAATCTGTACATAATGAAGAATTTACACATCGAAAGTAAACAATTTCGTTTACTTGTGGTAATTTTGTGTTATTAGTCAATGAGAAACAATATGAATTATGTCACGGACTAAAGGCAATTTAAGTCAATTCTTCCAGGATACTGACAAACTTTATAAGAAGGCTTTTGAAAACGAAGGTCCGCCACTATTACACTGTAATAATAATTCTAGTCAGTTGTTTTAATCAACTTTAAAAAGGATATAGAAAGGATCGATTTTCGGTGGGGATACTCGGTCGAAAAGTGTACAAGCTTTTTTAGGTCACCTACCCTGAGAGAGGTTTTCGTAAGTTTTCCTCATTCACATCAGACAAATCCCGAGATGGTATCTAACATACAGGTCCCAGGCCGCATCCTTCCTTACCTTTCCTCGGATAGTGTGATCGCTGAGGAACGTCATTCCTCATACGTGACACAGTAACATGGCCATTGATACCGAAAGCCCAGAAATCTTATTCCTAATCCTAGTTCTAATACAAAAAAGGAAGTTTTCTGTTTGGCTTGTATGCGTATATAAGATTGTAGGTATGTTAGTGACTAAATCGAGAACCGTTGGTCCTATTTCCATTCAGTTTTCATTATTCTAATAATCTATTCCCAAGGAAAGTTCGGACGTACAAAATATTTGAAAAAAAAATGAATAATTTATTATTTATTCACAAAATTCAATAATTTTCTGCAAAACCTAATAAAACAGTATCCTAAAGTATGCTGCAACCGGATAATCGTCAAAGTGATGTAGGTTGCATATAGTTGAAGGCTTTAAGACGTTTTGTAACCAACTTTCTCCAAATGTTTTAAGACTGTTTGGTGATGAATGTTTGGATCATTGGTGATGTTATGCTCCTTACATATCAGTCTTGCTCAACTTTTGCCAGAATACAAAGTTTTTTTGTTTTTTTTTTTGGTAATTGGTTGCTACTGCTAGGAGCTTCTTGAACCTCGAAATTTCCAGAACGAAAGCGAATGGACCATTATTTGGCTGTTGCTTTTGATAACCTACGCTGTTCTTAAACAACATAAATCTCTTCACGGGTCTGTGCAACATTTGCGACTTTATCGAAATAAAATTGTAGAAAAACGTAGCGCAGTTTTGTAGAAAGTTCACTTGTCTTCACGGAGCAATACGTTTGTCCGGTTCTAAGAATATCAACACTTTTGACACATCTACGAGTATTGTGCTGTATGGGGCAGGTAAATGAACATTTCTCAAAAATGATGAAAAACAACTGCAAGCTTTCGAAATGTGGGCCTGGAGAATGGGTCAAGCAGAAATCGAATGAGAGGGTCTTAGAAATGGTGTGGGAGAAAAGAACATTTTTAGATATTGTTAAAAAGTGGAAGAGAAACCTGGTTGAGACATTGGATAAGAAGGAACTGTAACATGAGAGAGGTGCTAGAGGGTATGGTGGCAGAAATGAGGGGGAGAAGGAGACTACAATTAGTAGACGATATCAAAAGAGAGAAATTTTACGTGAAGACGAAGAGGTTAGAGGAAAACCATTGAGCAAGTGGCCTGTCAAAAATGGCAGAATACCTATGATGATGATGATGATGATTACTAGCTGCAACTGTCAGCTGTCAAATGACAGTAAGCTGAACCCTACTCATATATCCTGTAATTTGGGACATAACACCATATCGTGCGCGAAAGGCTAACTACTATTTATATTACGTGATATTTTGATGAGATTTTTACTAATGTAATGTACTGCTACTCTCAAGGAAGGTTCTTATCAATAATAATTTTTAAAAAAATAAATAAATAATTTACTAAAGGCATGACATTAGTTCCTTGGTTGAAAGGTAAATCACTAGTTTGGGACTTTACGTGTTCAGATACATTTGCCCATTCAAGTCTCCCTTTAGCTGTTATGAATGCTGGGGCTGTTGCTAGTCGTAGAGAACTAGAAAAGTAAAGGAAATATAACAGCCTCCTTGATAAATTTATTTTTGCTCCAATTGCCATCGAGACTAGTGGTGCTTGGGGATCCGCAAGCCTTGATTTTATTAGAGAAGTAGGCAGACGCATTTATATCGTTACTGGAGATATTCGTTCAACATCTTTCTTAATACAACGCATATCTATTGCTATCCAACGTGGCAACGTGTCGTCGGTTCTTGGTACCTTACCACATGGAAAAGAACTAGATGAGATATTTCTTCTCTAACACAGAGGACAATACTGAACATTTGTACAACTGGACGACGTGCTATGCAAGTAGGGTGTGGTGTCATTGGATGGCGTAAAAAGGCAGGCAGTGGCACTGGATGTGATGCCGTTGATAGGTGGTTTTCTACCCCTTCCTTTGGTTCGACTATCGAAATATGTTTCTTGTTGACTTAGTTATTTTTTCTTAATTGTTTCATAAATTTATTTAATAAAAAAAATTACGAATTATTCCGAATTTCATCACGCGTGTTTTGTAGAGAGACCCACTTTATAAAGAGTTAGTGCCCTATCCTTATCAACTAAACTACTGGAATAACAAAAAAGCGGAAAATTAAGAAACATAGAAGAAGAAGAAGAACTCACTTCAAAAATGTACTAAAAGCAGAAAATAAAAACTTTTGAAAGAAAAAATATGCGATTTGATAAAGGCACTAAAGTGCAGAAAATTAAAAAAAGAAAGAAACATGAGCCTACTTTTAAAGCACGAAGACGCAGAAAGTAAATAAAAGGTATAAAAAGCGGACAATGATAATTCTTTGTATTTACGAGAAATGAATATTCTGATAATCCCGTCAAACATTAGTGTAATGGTGGTTGCGGACTTGCAAGGCGTGTATTTTCAAGTCTACTTTGACGAAGTTATGTTGAATTCAAGTTTTATTCTGTGTATGTATGTATGTATGTATGTGTGTGTGTATGTGTAAGTGTGTGTATGTATGTGTGAGTGTGTGTGTGTGTGTGTGTGTTATTTTATTTCGTCCTTATCCAACAGTAATAATATTAAGGAAAGGGCCTACTATCAACGTGATCTTTGAGCCACGAGCTGAGCTGGATCCGGTGAAGTAGGTGGGTCGACATCCAAGATCAAGTCTTGCAGCATATACCATTTCTCATCACATTTTCTCGCCTCCAAGAGATATGGATTATAATATTACGAAACTGACTCCGGTGTAACTAAAGCATATAGTTGCTAAGTTACTAATGCATATAGTTTCCGACCTTGGTTCGATTCTTGGTAGAAGGACATTGAACACATTCCAGTGAATCTGTGATATCTTCCTATATGGTAAGGGACATGGTATGTCAGTTGTAGAGCGCTTACCTCTGGTGCGTGGGTCGTTGATTCGATCCCCGGCCAAGTAAGTTTGTGGTGGACAAAATAGTTTCCGTGGGTTTTCTCGGAGTACTCCTATGTCCTACGACATATCTTTTTTTCAATTCTTCCATCATCACTCACTTGCTTTAATCATCGTCTCCTCTTTTTAAAAAGCATAATTGTAGGGTGATAAACTGACAGATTGTGTCCTGTACGATCTCGGTGCTGACAAAGAAAATTAATACAAATCAATATATTCTGAGGTGCACTTAACACGAGACATTATTTTCTTTGTGGAACAACTACTGAAAGCAGCGGTTACTCGAATAACCGACCGTGAAATACAGAATACATTTTAGATGTTTCGGCATTACCAACCTCCAACATATTATTATTATTATTATTATTATTATTATTATTATTATTATTATTATTATTATTATTATTATTATTATTATTATTATTATTATTGTGAAAGCCATAGATGTTCGAAGATATGGGGTTCTGTGTCTGAAACTGGAAATTCAGTGTAGTCAGTCCAGACCAGACAGATGAAAATATCAAGATTTTTGTAATGTTTATATAATTGGAATTCTGTTAGTGTAATAAAAGATGGAAGACTATCCTTCATCTTTCCAGTCATTCAATATACTAATTACATAACCGCTTACGAAACTATTGTATGGGAGCCACACAAGTGTATCGAACACGGGACATACAGCATGGTGATCAATTATGATAATTCTCGTTATAAATCTAAGAAATTAGATCAGGGGAGCGTAAATTCGTTAGTCACCGAGAAGCATGAATTCTTTAATTTCAAGTTTCTAGACCAAGAAGTCTTGCTGAATGTATATACATCCTTCAAAGAACCATCCTTGAATTATCATCTATATTTCTTCATATATTAGCTGCCTCTTTTATTTATTTTATTTTAGTTAGTTTTAACTGTTTCTATTACTCCCTGATTCAAAATACTTGTTGTTGTCCGAAGTCCTACCAGACTTAAAGCACCAGACTATAATTCATATTGCTCTTCTCACTGGCTTGATAACTAGCCCGTGCGCCTTTAGTGCTCGTGATTTTGCGTTCGATTCCCGATGGGAGAGCACCATAAATTTAACTTCACAATTTTCATTTTCATTAATCTTCGGTCTCCTTTAGCCTAAAGGACATAACCATGGAATATGTAACTAAAAAAGATAATTTCATTTATAGTTCACATTACCATAATGGCATTAAACCGAATAATGGTACTTTAGAGCCGTTCCATGGGTGAAGTAAGCAGTGCCCGGAGTCATAAAGGAAAACAGACTATTAAGGTAACAAATTTAGTATTTCCAAGTCATTCTCGGGATTCGAAATACAAATAAAGAACCATACTTTTCTTTAAAAAGAAGTTTAAGACTGAACACCTTTTATGAATGCAGCGAAATACACTCATAATGGGTTAGCATTATTATTACCGTAAAAAAAATGCAAAGTGGAATTCTTACTCACTACTGACTCCGTAATTTATTTTCATCTTTGGCCTCCCAAGTTCATGGAATAAAAAAGTTACCAATAAACCTTCTTGAATATGTTTTCTATTTATCTATAGGCCGTAGCCTTCTAATTTTCTGAATCAGTTCTCAAGGTTCGGCACTAACTTTCCATATTCTTTTTATTATCTTTTATTAGTAGATCTAATAGACCAATGATCTTCCGAAATCCTTCCTGAGAGGCGAGAAAGACTATCAAAAGCTGCCGAAATAATCTGAATCTTGAAATTATTTCTAAATTACAATGGTTTAAAATAATAATTTTATTTTAATTTATTTTTAGCACGATTTCCTAAACTTTATATTGAACAAAATTCGTAAGCATTAAGATTTTTTTTTTTTGTAAATTTCACACCTTATTGGCAAAAAGTAAGGAGACAGAAAAAATATCAAAATAATAATAAATTATTACAATTAAACCTTTAGAACATTTGAGAATGATTTGAGTGAAAATAGAAAATGATTCAACTATCTTCTAATTTACATAAAGCGTTGTACATTAAAAAAAAACGTAAATTAACAAGAAACACCAAATTCTTCAAAGAAATAACTACACAAAATTACATCCACGGATTATTATTATCGTTGTTATGTTATATCGCTCGATTCTCGATATGCTGTGAATATGAAGAGTCTAAAATAGGTATTTATAAATGATTATTCAACACCATGCGTCCTTATCTAAAATTAACCGGGGGTCACATGCACTGTAGTTTTTTTTATTCGTTTTATTATTCACAACATGAAGTTGTAATTTCGAAGTTAATTCCAAGCAAAAATTCAATAGGAGCTCAGCACCCATTAAATATATCCAATGGGTTCTTGAGCACCGGAGCACACAAAAAATAGTCGGCTCCTATGTATGAAATAACACATGTATTTAGGTTAAAATAATAGTAATATTTTGACATTACTGCTACAGTAGAAAAAATCATTGTCAGAGTGTAATGAGAATCCTTTTAGTTTTAGAAGTAACCGAAAGTTTAAGATTGAATAGATAAAAATAGCACAATATCAAATCGTTTATTTTGTGTTCTATGCTTGATATGGTCCACATCTTCCAAGATGTTTATTTACATTGTAATTAAGAAAGTAAATCGTCAAGTGTTTTCAAAGTTTTGGAATAAAAAAATCTGAGAATGAAATCCTTGCCATTTTGTTGGCACGTGTGTTTCTAAGAAGCCATATCTTCAGACTATATGAACCGGTTGCCTGTTTAAAAAATATACAATTATTACTATTTAAGATAAAAAGTGTGAGATAAAACGAACTCAATTGGTTATCATCTTCTATCTCGACATCGTATACAAATTACTTAATTAAAGGATATTGTGACGCAAGAAGAGAGAGAGTACTATTGTTATCGCTAACAACGAAGTATAAAAGGGATGAAACAATTAAAGTCGATCTCAGTGATTTAAATTTGCACAGGTAAGTCACGGATTTTTTTTTAAAAAATAATGTGTTGTCTAATGCTATGAGAACATGAAAGAACTACTTAAACTAACAAATAGCAGTGTTGGTCAAAATCAATTAAAATCAATTGAAATTGGTCAATCAATTGAAACTAATTGCTGTGGAAATTAATTGCAATTAAATTAATTGTCAATTACATTCAATAGCAATTAAATGACTGAATTTAATTGCAATTACTACCCATTGATTGATTAATTGCAATTGATTGTCACTTATTAATGGTCAACTGCAATTAACAATTCGCTATTGTTATTTACAACTAACAATTAAATTTACAGAATACCCTCGGACTACCAACGGGGGGATGGGTACTTTGTGCCCACCTTAGTATATTTTTCGTAATTACTCTTCTCATCGTGTCTTTAAAATTGTAAGAAAATATGTTATTGCTCAACAAGTTTAACTAGAGCGTATACCTTACAGTCGTTCAAATTGAACGTATGTGTGTGTCTCATAAAATTTGCTATTTTAAGTTGGTGGGCACAAAGTATCCCCGTTGAACAAATTTCAATTGGAGAAAATCAGAAATAAAGGCATTGTGGGACGGTTTAGAACAATACGTACATAACCTAAATAAACTGACCTGGCCGTTGTTATTCTTGCTCGATTTGCAACACCATGGACTTAGTTTACTTGACTTTCAAGGATCTTAAGATAAGTAGAGGGTAGCTAAGTTTATACAAACTCTTGAGTTCCGAGGAACATAAATGATTTTTTTGTTAAAGTCAATGGTGGTTGGAACGTAGAAAACTGTTAAAACTGTAGCAGGCCTGCACTTCCGTAAAATAGGCTCATTGCTTTACATATTTTATTCCCAAACCACCATTGACATTTAATGTTTAAAAAACACTGTCCCCATCAGTCTTAAAGAAATACAAATTGATTACATTGAAAGCTACATATTTAATACATTCTAGACTCGGGAGCAGCTGGGACGGCGGATGGAATTTTTGAATGCGCAGTAGCTCTGTCCTCTCGTTTCTCACCGGATCCTATCAAAGAAATTCTTCAACTGGTGATCATAGTATGTTGAGTTCAAACGTTATTATTTTATGTTACCCTGCAACTAGACATGGAATATTTCGATTCTTTTTTAATAATGGAGGATAATAGTTGTAAACTTTTAAGTGCTGCATAAACAAGCTCTTAAGATTGTCTACAAAATATGTAAATACTCAGGGGTAAAAGTGGATCTGGAAAGGTAAGGAGGACGGTAGGTAGCGGCATGACGTCACGCCGTCTCCTGTCTATCTTTGCCCATTGTAATTTTTTAGGAACTAAGAGGACGCTGTACATATTTTTTGGAGGTGAGGGACGACGTCCTCTTGCATTTCCCCTCACTTTTAACCCTATAAATACTTTAAATACAAGGTCAATCAGAAAGCTGGCGATCTCTTTCGTTACAATCACTGCGTTGCCACATTTAAGAACAGAACCGTAGCTATCTGGCGTGTATGTTTACGATCTGCTCAGGGAATTATTAGGGAGGGGAAAATGTGGGACTCCCGTCAACTTCCCTGCTTTCGTGTGTCTTTTAAAGATACAAATTATGAACTCATAACACATAAATTTGGATCCCTTCCCGCTGGGACTAGAGCGCGCGTCTTCGGAGCACGAAATTCCGTGTTAGATTTCCGGTTTGAGTCTTGAAAAATATGAACATACTGCGGTGCACTGAAAAAAATGCGTTATTCGCACAGTGATATATTGTACAAATATACAGTATCCTCATATTTACTACAGAAATCAGTACGAAGCATACTTTATCCATATCCTATGTGTGTATTGCCTTTTTTCCCGCTGAGGTGTTACATCATGTCGTTGCAGGATGTTTGACATCTAATAGTCTTCCATATATCACATATATATACATATCTTAAATACGCCAGGTATATGTCACATACGTCCATCTGTATGTGAGATCCTGGCCGCGTACATGCAGTTCTTTAGTTCGTACGGAAAGTATGTTTATTCTGAACACTTGTAAGGAAAACACGTACAAAATATATGTTTTCAGTTATGTTTACTGTACGTTAAGTCCAAAAACTACAGGATTTACACATGTAACTTACGTTTTTACGTACACCACATGCAATTTTTTCTCAGTGTGAGTCGAATTCCATTCCTGTTTAATTTCATGCAGATTTAAATCCCCTCAGTCAAAATGCGTGTTCAAGTGTTTACATTTCAAAACATAAACAAGTATCTCCGTGATAAAAATGCACATATTAGATTGGTCCATAAATTGTGGAAGTTTGTTTTTGTTTGTTTTTCTTACTTTTGAGCCTTTCTATCGAATAAAGGTGACGCTCTATAGTAGTGTGTCAGAATTCCATTATCTCTGTCAATTCTTTCGTTGTTTGGGGTGGATCTTCGTGAATATGCTGATTCAGTCGCTCCGTATGAAACTGAACGGAGCGTCCGGTGCAATGTATGCCTTTGAGGTCGAAATTGCCATCTTTGAATCGTTTAAGCCAATTTGAGCAGTCCTAAGAAGCACCTTTTGAACCTTCTGTGGCTTTGACACCTTGATTAGACGCAAAAAGCAGGTATCGAAAGTGCTAATTCTTGACGACTTGTCACTCCATATTAATGACCTAATAAGAACAAAAAGTATATCAGCATACAAAAAATAATAACATTTTATAGAGCACATAATTCTCTATTGAATAACATAAAACGCAGTGCAAAACATATTATTTTTTATGGAAAATTTTAATTTAAAAACGCCAGGACTTATAGGCCAATCCAATACATAATGAAAAGGACGATACGCAACCATATACTTAAACTGTTTATTATAGACACCATTCTTAATATTCTTGATTGAACACTTGAAATCTAACTAAGAACAATTACATGTACTCAATAAATACTTGAAAACACACACACACACATACACATACTGACAGAGAAAGAGAGAGAGAGAGAGTGAGAGAGAGAGATGGAGACGCGGAATGAAGGCAAATAGAAAGAGTGATTTGATCTTGGTTGTGTTGCCATTTCTATCCGTAAACTCACGAGCTCAAGCTTTCCCATTCCTCGGCCACTCATGTAGCAACGTTGGATCAAGTTCTTTCCTGTACGCTGCGCAGTTCTACTAGACGATTCACCATCCGACTTGCTCCCAACTCTAGGTGTGCTACGGTATAAGTCATATAATATTGTTTAAAAGGTAACTAGTTTCTTTCTTTCCAGAACTCGTGGTTTCCATTTGATTTTTTTTAAAAAAAAAGGAATTTAGAAATAGAGCATAGGATATAAGTTGCTTAATACTAACAGTTATTTAATTCTCAATTGCCTAGAATAGCAGTTATCCAGTTCTCAAGTGGTTAGCGTAGCAGTTATTCAGTTATCAAATGACTAGAATAGCAGTTATTAAGTTTTCAAGTGACTAGAGTAGCAGTTATCTAGATCTCAATTTAGTATTGTAGCAGTTATTCATTTCTTAATTGGGTAGAGTAGCAGTCATTCAGTTCACAATTGATTAGGGTAGCAGTTATTCAGTTCTCAATTGACTAGAATAGTCATTATTCAGTTCTCACGTGGCTAGAGTAGCAGTTATTCAGTTCTCAATTAACTATGATATCAGTTATTCAGTTTTCACGTGGCTAGAGTAGCAGGTATTCAGTCCTTAGTTGACTAAAGTAGTAGCAGATGATTGTCGTAAAGAATACGTTATGTTGTGGTTTGACACAATTCGTGGTCCTTGAATAATACGTTGTAAGAAATGATTTTATGAAGGACTCAAACCTTGTTACATTTGAAATTAAGTAAGTTTACAGTGAATAGAAAGTTATCATAGAATGACTATGAGTTCGTATATTTGAAAATTTGTGGTTACATGATCACAATTATCAAGAAGTGATAGATCGTAGTTCAGTGGACCTTTCTGTCTGGAAATAATGAAAAATATTTTCTTCTAACTTGAAAATAAAGATCTAAAATATTTAAAAGAGCTTATTATTTCTGACTTTGATAAAGTATCATCCAACAACATTAGCAACGTAATATGTTCTTCTCTGTTTAAAGGGAAGTAATTTGTGAATTGTAAATGATGAGTGACTGTTTGAACCCTTCATTTAGGTAACTTAATATTTGGTACAACTGTAATAATTTCATAACTTCGTACTAGTTGACAAATAATCCTTTTCAAATGCATTTTTCAAGTGACTTATGCACTCCCCCTCATGTACTATATTAACCGTTACGTATTACCATGAAAAATATAGCATATGAAATACCGTAGGGTCCTTTGAGACCCCAATTAAAAATAAGTAATTATTGGTGTTCCGTACAGAAATTTTGATGCAGATACATTTCAAAATAATACTTTATTGCATTGACCTCCAAGTCAGACTCTCACCTTCGACATCAGTGACATCGTCCAGGCACGTAGCCAGGATTTCGTGAAGGAGGAGGGTCCGTGACATGAAATACTGTGGTCATCACACCAGGGGCTCGATCATTCTAAACTATTTTACTAGAACATATATTGGTTTGTTTAGCCAAGATTTCGTAATGAGGGGGGGGGGGGGCATGAAATTCTGAAGGCAGAGGAGCTCGATCAATGTAAACTACTTTACTATCAACATATATTGGTTTGTTAGGATAATAAAACGAGGACATGTTTGGCAAGTATTTTAATAATAAACTATGAAGAAATTTCAAGCAAAATAATAAAAAAAAAGTATTGAAAAAGATTTTACTATATTTACGTCCTTCTCCTGTTTATTCAAATATAACAATTTTCCTTTCATTATGACCTCAACTATTATAAAAAGTACATATTCACTATTATAAAAAGTACATACTCAATACTTTCTTGTAAACTATTTTACAATATATGCGTTCCTTTCTCTGTTGAATCAAATGCTAACAGAACTTTCTTTCAACATAAATTTTTGTTTTTATTATTCCGTCAACTACTGTCGGTGCCAAATGACAGGTTAAAGGATGAGTAGAAAATTGTCCTTGAAATAACATGTTTGATACTGCAAGGATGCGATGACGAAAAATTATGATAAAAAATGTCCACATTGTTACACAACGGCACTATGCTTTCGAAAGCTTGAAATCTCCCTGACTAGTAGCAGAAATTCTGTGAATTCCGTAACTTTTCTAGAAATTTCAAATTCCCTGACTCTTCCAAGATATCTCGCTTAACTCGCCACCATGTATTGCAAGTAATACAAATCTCATAAGAAAGAGTAAGCAAAAGCTTCCTGTAGTTTTTTTTAATTTTTAACGCTGATCCTTCTTTTTTCATTTTATTTTGTTTTATCCTTCCTTATTTTTTTTCATATTTGGTCTCGAAGGGGGAGTCCGGACCCCCCCCCTTAGCTACGTGCCTGCATCGTCACAAGATAACAGGCGCTACTACAACTCAGAATAATCAAGTCATGTCATCTTTGGGTTGTTGCTAGGAGTAATAGGCTTTATCCTTTTCAAACTAGCCACTTTGTTATTCACAAGCTTGGTAAAATATATATATATATATATATAAGCTGATTTCAAGATGTCTATTGCTTCAAACTTAGCCTGAAGAAGAAAAGGACAAGGTCTCAAATATCAATAATGAAGGAACTTTCGTTAACAATAGGTATATTAGTAATTTCTGCCATTTATTGAGCATTATGTAAACTACTAATTTTGTTCGTTTTGGTAAGAACGGAAAAAGTAAGAAGTAATTGATTCTTACATGGGTATTACCTTGGGGTCCTTTTACGATCCCAGTGGTAAACAATCATCTTATATAGCTCACAGATGACGAGAAGAACCTAAAACAGGGTTAACGGGGAAAGGTCAACGACACTGTCAAGTCCATTTTCGGTTTTTGAGGTGTGGTCTATACCTAGATGTCGTCTGCCACTCCGGGTAAAGTTATATGTGTGCTATTCCGTGGTGTCATTTGAAACCCCCGTGCGAAAAGTGGGCGAGCCCATACCTACGTCACACTACTTCTGCTAGGGTTCTTCTCGTCATCTGTGAACTTTACGTTACAGCAAACGATGTTTTGTATTCAAAATATTAAACATACAGAGGAGAAACTATGAGAACAAATTTTTAGAACACATGCTCATTTAAGAGATCTACTGCATTAAATATCTCTGGAGTTGCGAAAGGACCCCACAGTAGTACACAAGTGTTAAGCCCAATATTACATGTTCCTCCCGAATCACGTTGGCTGAATTGTCTGGAATAAAGTGCTAAAGAGCACTCAGAGATTCCTGGTTCGATCCCAGCTCGTCCCAAGTGGGCTTTGAAGTGGGCAAATACCGTGTTCGTGGGTTATCGGGATTCTCCCATTTCCTGCCATAGTCTTCATTCCACCATTTAATTAATTATCATCAACACCGTGTCCTTTGGCATCGATTCATACTCGTGGGACGACTCACTAGAAACTTCGCTCATTTCATTTTGATGTTCATGCTCTAAAGTGCGGTTGGTTAGTTTAAGTTCCTACAAAAAGCCAATTGCCGTCCGCAAAACATTCAAAGCACGATTTATCCTATACTCAATCATGAATATCTTAATAATTTTGAAAGTATAACAAAAAATACGTTTTAAACAGAGTCACATGACCATATCACCAATTAGGTGTCTCCTGTTGAAGAAAGGGGCTAAGTAAAGATTTAGCAGTTTAATATGTCTCTTTGGGGGAAAAGGGGGAGATAGTTGCACGCATTTATTGTTATTGTTTTGCTATTATTTTACATAAAACAGTAACATTCTGTTGACATTTACATTTTAATGCTGTAATACCTTCTTTTTTCAGAATCACAGGCCAGAATCATGAGGACTGATCACTTCCTAACAGTGTTAGCAGGTCTTAGCCTGTACCTGACAGGTATGTATTATGTTAACTATTTACATCAAAATGACGTATCTATAAATACAAATTGTTTACTGGAGACTTTAATAAAATCAGCTTAAAGTTCAATTATTTGCACTTAAAAAAAGAAAACTACTTGATGAAACGTAATATAATTCTGTAGTTTGGGATTTGTAGGTAACGAGAGATGTTTTTGTGTCTAACAGGATAATTCAGCGTCAACAGCTAGGCTAAATAAGAAAAAGTCTACAATCTCTTCCATCGGGAACCTCATACATTAAAGGAACGTGTTCTATCCAGTGCATTATGGAATAACAAGATCATTTCAAATTTTGCTTGAGAGGGTTAAATTCTCAAACAAGTTTTACGTCTTCCGTGATTATATTACTATATCGTACTATATACACATCAAAGCCAGGGTGGCAATTGTCACTTGCCTCTTAAGTGAAGCCTCTAAGCAGCAGTGTAGTCAACAATATTTGGCAAAGTCTCTACAAATAAGTTAAAATGCCCCTACGTTTCACCTAAAAGTCCCTACGGAAAATTTGAACTTAAATACAGGGTGCGGCAGAACCGACTAAGCAGTTTCTATCGATTACCGCGAGAGCTGTGGTGGGGGTAGGCAGTTGCGTGTGGTCTGTCTTTGTTCAGTCGTTGACCCCATTTCAGCAGCTAATATGGTCTCGACCGGGCACATTATGCTGTTCGCGCTTATTACGAAAACAACAGATCTGTGATGCTTTGAGAGAAATGTTTCCGAGACGCCTCGTCTCTTTGAAGGGTGATGTCGAGTGGCCTGCGCGGTCACCAGACTTGTGCTTTTGTGACTCTTTCTGGATATCTGAAGGAAAATGTTTTCAAAAGCCGCTCTCACACCCTACCAGAGTTAAAACAGCGGATTATTGATGAAGTGAATGCCATACCCCGCGATATGTATGCAAGAGCTGGTCGAAACTTCAGGTATCGTCTACAACAATGTATTTATGCTAACGGCCGCCATCTTGAGGACATTATTTTCAAAATTAAATGAATGTAAAATGGTATATTGTACTAATTTAGAAAACAAAAAAAATTCCCTATATATCCAGATTTACTTTTTATTGCTCTTTAAAACTGATTAGTTGATTCTGCCGCACCCTGTATTAATACTGAATATTTATATATGATCATTAGAGACACGATTTTTTGGTGACATGCGAAAACGCGAAATGTATCAGTTTTGTGCAAAAGCGTTATGTATCTAAAATATAGTTTTTCACTATTTGTTAGGCCATATAACGTTCGCGATTGAACGCGAATTCTGCCAAATTAACGAAATTTGCAACAAATGCCGATATTCCACGAAATTTACGCAAAAGTAATACTTTTTCGACGCAATGTGATGAAAATTCCCATTTTTGATAAAATAGACCACTCTGATTTTTTTAAAGAAAAATTACATGCGAGCTCCAAATGGTATGTACTGGTGAAGTGGATAGTGTGGAAGGAGTGTTGCGAGGTATGTTAGATGAGGATTCAAAAATCGCTCGAAAGTCTCCAACTAATGTACATATCAGTTTCGAATGTTTACATAGAGAGGGATCTCTCTTCTTACAATAACATATTTACCGACAAAAGAAAAATTTAACACCAGAAAACATTGAAACAATCCTTACGTGTTATTTGCATAAGTAAACTGTGAATACTAAAGTTAATTTTTTTCTATTAATGTTCTCTGTGTGTGTTCTTTTTTCTTTAAATGATACGTCGATGAGGATGCTTAGTGTTATTATTTTTTAAAAAATCAAATATTATTTAATATAGTTATGCATGAGCTCATGTCATGGTGATTGATGAGTGGAAATTAAGGTGAAATAAGAGGTAACCAATAATTGTAATTGCCAAGGAAACTACTGTTCTTACATTGAATTTTAATTCACCGTTTTTATCCCGCTTTTGCGCGTATTTTTTATAACGAAATTACGAATTCTTATTTACCACAAAATCGTGTCTCTAATGATCATGTATTATAATTGTCTTTATACATAACTTCACTACATAAAATTATGTAATATGTATTTTTACTCATCAAAAATCCTTTATGCTTGCTGATGTTGTATTCTTCCAGAGGCGTACTCACGGGTGTCCACCGGGCCCGGACACTCTAAATTTCCTAACTCAACCCACATTTGTACAGTTTCTCAATAAAACCATACGTGTCTAACAGGAATTATATTTCAACTTTATTCTTTCTCTTATAAAAACACATGTAGTTCTATCTTCTTTTTTTTTCTGAAAATATAGGTGGAAGTATTTTACAATTGCTTATCATCTTTTTGGGTGTAGAATAAAACCCGTCCAATACTACATAGACATAGTGGGTTGTCGTATTGGACCCCCCCTTCCGAAAGGTTGGACCACTTTCAATAAAAATTTCTAATTGCTTGCTGTATTCTTGCGTTATGCTTTTCAGAAAACATTAACAGGTGAGCTTGTATTTTTACATACAACTCTTCTGTGATATCACTGGGTTAGAATCTTCTTTATAATACTTTTGTTATGAAGAGATTGACCTGGTATGTCAAAAATTCTACAAACCCTTTTTCTTGTGCCTTCAGTGAGGAATTCATAACTAGAAATGAATTAAGAAGCCCTGTCACCAATTTAGTTTCTCATCTTTGTTTTAGTATCACTAATCATTAGGAAATTTGTCACAGTGAATGCAAATTCTGCGGTACTTTTTTTCCCGTTCATTTCTGCCTACCTTCATCTTTGGTAATTCAGCTACAACTATAATTTGGCAGGAATAGCGCGAAGCACGGTAACATTGACCAATTCATTACCAGTATGACGATTAATTGCACTTAATTTCCACTCAATAAGTTACTTTTTTTTTTTTTTTTTAGAAATCCCTACGTTTACTACCAATTTACGAAATCTGGCCCTACGGTTAACAAAAATGTCTAAATGTCCGTACGCTTAGGGACATGTCCCTACATTTGGCAACGCTGCTGACTAGAAGGGCTTCCCCTCCCATCCCTCTTGTGTCATATAAAGATATCTCTCAATAGTGACCCCGAAGACTCACGAAGCCTGGGCTCTACACGAATCATAAAACTGCTTTCCCTCACGTGTGATATATCGGAAGAATTCGGTACGATTCGAGGAGCTGCCTTCAGAACGCACACTAATTGAGAAATAGTGAAACAGCAGAACTACTCCAACAACGTTGCCAAATTTAGAGGATATGGCAAACAAGCGAAACAAACAGCACTTAAAGAACTATATAACACGAACATTAATAATTATTCTGTTGAACGGTAACTAAAACAATAGCAAAAATATAAAACAATCACAAAATAATAATAATAATAACAACAAAACGAAACTTCGCGGAAATCCGACAACACTGCACTCTCAGGAGATGGTCTCTGTATAGCGCGAGAGATGACACTGGCAATATTTCATAGATGGAGATTGACGACCGGGACACAAGGGTGCCGATTTCTCTGTAACTTTGGGGGGGATTCATAAAAAAATACATATAACAAGAGGAAATACATATTCACAAAACTACAGGAGGCCTACATGAGCTTTGCCCCCCCAGGATGGGCGCCCTTGCCGGGACACACCCTCGAATTATATTTAGTGGTGAAATTGTTAAATCTAGGTCAAGCTTCATGACTCAACGTGATCAATATAGTAGCTAACGTTTGTATACTTCTTTCTCATTAAGTTTATGTAAGATGTTCACAGCATTACGAGAGCATTTATAATTGTGTTTTACAGGATCCATTTCCACCACAAAATATACATTTTAGTATATTATCTAATGTTAACGAAATAAAAATACATTTAAAACTTGTTCCTGTATGTAACGATTCAAAATATTTCTAACTACACGTATTACAAATTGTAAAATACATACTGTAGGAAAAGATGTTTTCGGGGATTCGGCTTTTTACTTGAGCTGCAATATCTGTACTACCATGTACCACTAATATTTCAATTCAAGTATGAAAGTAAATTACAGACCGTTTATTTAAGCAATTCTTTAATTGCACATCATTACATACACATTATAGGATTTCATGATCTTTCTAACAAAACAGCAGTCATTTTGTGAAATTTTGTAGTTGCAAAAATGATCAATAGATGGTGGGTAAAGTTGCATTTGAAATTAATAAATGTTAAAGTTCACTGAAGCAGAGAGTCACAAGCAGTTTTGTCGCATTTGTTCAACAGAAATACATTCAACTTTCATTTCCATAAATAATGTCATATATGTAATCAATAAACGCAAATACATATAATAAATAAATATAAACTATTAGTAATTGATGAGATGCCTCAATAAAAGGAGGCCTATTAACATTTTCTCATAACTGACTCATTGTTTAACATTTCACTTGTGCTATCGTTTACGTATTTGATAGAAAATTTTTGACACATTTTTAAAATTTGAGCAGTGACGATAATTTTTACGAGTGTAGTGAATAACAATATAGTTCGCTAAAGTTTTAAATCCCAACTACTGCTTTACAACTGATCGCTCAGATGCACCACTCTACATATAGGCTACATGTCCAATTGGAATTTGAATTGTTACCACAATGAAGAGACTGCCGGCTTCAGTCGTAATTAATCGCATCGTCTGCTACTGGCAGTTTCTAATTATATCATTGGCTAATTGTATCAAACCCAAGTAATTTTATTCGTTCTTGTTTTTAATAGTTCGTATTACCCAGGCTTGCCAATAATAGGATAATTTGTCCTATTTACGATATACGATAATTTAAGCCTTAATTATACGATAATGCCTTTGTGGTAATAGGTGAATATATACGATAATTTAGGACGCATACTTTCTTGCGGTTTTTGAATGTGGAAATAAATTGTAGATGTGCATTAAATAATTATAAAATACACACTTTGAAGTTTTCAAATGTCATTTTCGTTGATCAATAATGATTTGAAAACTGGCAAATATCAACTCTTGTTCCATTTTTAAATTCAATTACGTTTATGAGGAGGTTGAAATATTGCTGTTGTTTAGTGTAGTGTTAATAAAGATAAAAAATGGTTAGGATAGTAACGTCGATTTAGTGTTCGCAACTGAAGATTATTATGTAAGTTTATTATATATATATATATATATATATATATATATATATATATATATATATATATATATATATATATATCATTGCTTGTACAGTTATCACGCGTGTAACGAATATACGATAATTTTAAAGATGAAAATAGATAGTTTTGTTCTCCGAGGTTGGCAGTTCTGGTGCTACCGAAAGTGCTTTGAGTAGTGGCGCCACAGTCTCCAATCACGTGATTTGATTTCAGCGGGAAGAGGAGCTGAAACCCCTTATACTAGCTTTAGTGTTACACGATTTCATGGAACAAAGCTAATAAATTGACAAAGAGATTGTATGACCATAATGAATCGCATTTATCAACGTTTAAAGATAAACTAGTTATTACAAAATATGCTTCAATAATAATAAATATATTTTAAATGTTGTTATATTAGACCCGTTGTGAACCTTTCGTGACGCGGAAGGATTCTGATAACTTATAAACGAAATTAAGAGGCGAAAATTATAGCATAAATTTTGTACATAAATTTACCAAACGACTCGAGAAAAAATTCGAGACGAGACGAGAAACGTTTTCAATTATTGAGACGAGACGAGAAATGAAATCTTCGAAAATTGATACAAAACGACACAGATCAGTGGCGGATCTGGAAGGTAAAAATTTGGAGGGCCAGCCAGAGCCGAGACTATAATAGATATCTCATGAGTTTATTATATTATATAAATAATAGCTTAAGTTATTTTTGTTATTCAATAAACTGGGGAGACTATGCCTCCCGGTCTCGGGCTACATCCGCCACTGACTTGTACAAAGCTTACGACCCAAGACAAGGAAACCTTAAAGTGTCGCAAGAATACATTATATCTACATCATTCACTCTGTATTAGGACTGTGAGTGACCCAGTATCCACATCGATAAAGAACAAAGGCGATATAAGATAAAGAGAAGAGTTTTTTTTTTTTTGAATCAATATATGGTTCTAAGAATAAGCACTATTTTCTCTTTAACCCTCCATTCAAACCAGAAGTGACAGAAATTAATCCCAGTTTTGATTTCAACGTTTGATCGCTATAACGTTAAACGGTAACAGATAGCTAGAAACAGTTTATTGGAATCCATTTAGTGTTCTAAGAATAGGTATCATCTTTCCTCTTAAACTTCACTTCATTACAACCGAAAGTCGCGGAAATGAACTACTTCCGGTTTAATCTTGATCACTGTAGAGTAAAACGATAGGGAGAAGTTGTTTTCTGGGATCAATTAAACTCCCTTAGAATATATTTTCCCTACTTTAATTTTTCTAGAAGAACTGAAAGTGGTACATTTCTATGTTCCAGTTTCAATATTAACTCTGAACATATCACGCATACACACAAAATTCCTTCATTCGGTGTTCCCCTGATAGTGCTACCGTACTTGTTCCTTTATTATGGTACAAACACAATTTTTGGTACTAGTTATTTTTCTCCCAACCATGGTACACTCATGTTCAAAATTATTGTCGCATGTCTATCAATATGTTGTTGTAGGAATAAAATTTGATAACGAATTCGCCCGGTATTTCTTATAATGTTAGTACGTGTATAATCGACAAAGACATATATGTGTTAAATTTCATATCAAAAGAGCAGTAAATAAGAACAATAAAACAAAAATAAATCTTTCTCATTTATTTAGCAACATTTTGTTTTATTAATTCTAATTTTCGTATTTATAATTCTTTTTCTATGAAATTTACCACAAATATACATTTCCCGATTATACGCATAATATCAGTATTAAAAGTACCCTGCAAAATCATTATCAAATTATATTGTTACAAGAAGACAGTTATAGATAAGCGACAATCATTTTGGACATGAGTGTACAATCACAAATGGCCGCTATGATTCTCGCAAGTATTCTAACATATTCGCCTCTTTGTCCACACATTAAATCCAAATTCTTTGGTTTGAATATTCGTACCTTTCAAGCTCATTTAAGTTGTTCCTCACTTTTGAAGCTTTCACACAGAGAACAAGAAGTAACTGCTGTTCAGTTCCAGATGAACCTGCCAAACGTATTGCTATGACAACTGAATATATTTAGTTAAATGTTTGTTGTGAAGTGTGCAGTAAGCAGTGTACCAGACGTTATATTGCTTGTATTACTGGACACATATAGTCCAACAATATGGCAGGAAGGTGCTTACCAATCAATGTGGCGCAGACACTGGATACTTTTTGCTAAATACATTTAATGAAATATGGTAGGTTCATCTGGAACTGAATAGCAGTTACATTTTTCTCTGTGTAGGAGGAAGAAAAGACTATTATGTGAGACTTGGAATAAACATTGAAAAAAATACTAAAAAAAATGCTTCATGTGGATTATTGTACTGCATGAAGCAGATGAAAAACGATTAGAAGATTTTGAAATGTGAGTGTGGAGAAGAATGGAGAGAATTAGCTGGGTCGAGCGGAAAAATTAATGAGATGTGTTACAAATGGTGGAAGAGAAAAGAACAATTTCAGATATTATTAAGAAGAAGAAGAAAAACTAATTGGGGCATTGGCTAAGAAAGAACTGTATCATGATGGACCTGATAGAGGGTGTGGTGGCAGGAAAGAAAGGGAGGGGGCGAAGGGGATTATGATTGATGGACGATTTTATAACAGAAAATTCGTATATGAGGACGAAGAGGTTAGCTGAAGAATATGGAGCATGAAAGCTCCTCAGTTGCAGCAAGTGATCTATGCCAATAATGGCAGAATACATATGACAATGATAATACTTTTAAGATGGATCACCACCCGGAAGTCAGTACATATTTTAGCTCTTTCGTTAACTACTGTGCAATTAAACATTACATATTATAAATAATGTACTATAAGATAGAGCAATGTTTCAGCTACAGCACAAGACACTGATTCATTTGGTTGTGTCTCCTGATATCGAAAAATGTAACAAATAAAAGAAAATATTTGATTCATTTTACAATGAGCGCACAAGATGGCACTTGCTGTTAGATCTTACTAGAAGTTTCTCAGTTTTACGAAATGTTTATTTATATGTGTAAAGTATTTTAAAGTAACGATCTTATTACGAAATAGATATATTACTTGACTGTTTTTCGTGTTAAGTTTGAAATTTTATTTAAATATAAATTTACATTTAAGGAAATAGATTTTGAGACGAAACTTGCGCAGAACGCCATAATGCGTTGTTGCCGACTTTGAACGTTTACTGTAGTAGTCACAATAAGAAAATTCCTGGATTCTAGCGTTGCAGTTCGAGAAGCGGAATTGCGGTAAGGGCTAAAGACTAAATTCTCTAGTAAGTATCCAAGCAGAATTCCATGATTACTTCCTCTATTATCTGGCATAAGTAAACACTCGACACTATCTGGGAACGCCACACTATTTAAGCAGCGTTTAACATAGCACTAGGAACACCTAGTGATCCACCTTAAATCATAGTTTTCTAATTCGAACATTATTCTTTTAGTTTCTAACTCGAATATTATTCACAATGTACTCGTATCTCATCTTTTTTCTTCAACAGTATGTATGGTCTCGTCTCAGACCGCTCGCCGAGCCTGTTACTATGAGTCATGGAGAATCTACAACCAAACCAATGAAACCAATTACGACATCCAGAACATTCCAACTCAGATGTGCAGTCATTTAATGTATGCCATGGTTGGAGTCAACAACACATCATGGGAAGTTAGAGTTAACAATCCAGACGTAAGTGTAACACAATACATACGAATTAGACTTTAGTTATCTTAGCGTTTGTGGCTGGTTATCTGGGTCTTTTCATTTGCGTATAGTGACAACAAATCGACAGGTAATATAACAACCCCATCAACTTAAAATGTTGGTTTATTACATGATTTTAAATTAGAACCATAGTGTTCGTATATTTCCTTAAGAAAATTTCCCTCAAGTGACAAAAATTTCCCTTTTCTTATCTAATTTTCCGTTTTCTTATCAAATTTTTCCTTTTCTAATCAAATTCTTCCTTTTCTTATCTAATTTTCCTTTTTCTTATCTAATTTTCCCTTTCCTTATCAAATTTTCCCTTTTCTTATCATTTAATTTTCTGTCTTCTTATCAAATTTTCCCTTTTCTTATCAAATTTTCTCTTTTCTTATCATCTAATTTTCCTTTATCAAATTTTCCCTTTTCTTATCAAATTTTCCCTTTTCTTATTATCTAATTTTCCCTTTTCTTATTATCTAATTTGCCCTTCTTTATCTAATTTTCCCTTTCTTATCAAACTTTCCCTTTTTTATCTAATTTTCCCTTATCAAATTTTCACTTATCAAATTCGAGTGTTCAATTCCTACGACAGAAGTTATGTAATAAGATTAACTGAGCTATATTAAAGGAAGTGGCAACCACATTTGTTTCGTTCATTTGCTTTCTGCTTCTATTTTTTACCTTTTTTCTTCACTTTTTCTTATTTTATTTAGTTATTTATTTATTTTTACAAAAATAAACAAATATACCCTGTCATCAATGGGTGCAAACTGCAAATTATGCTACTTTAAACAAACTCACAGACTATTGCTGTTGTATTGCTTTATTTGTGAAAAGAAAAAAGAAAAATCTAAGCTTTTATGTTGATCAATCGGTCAACGCGAAAATTTTCCTGAGTTTTCTTGTTATATCGAAAAAATCCATTTTCCCTTTTTGCTAAATTTACCTACGACATTTCCCTAGATTGGGAAAATTTCCCTCATACTACGAACTGTTGGTGATAGGAACTCTTCTCGTGTTCTAGTTTTGTCCAAATTATGCTCTGGAATTCATCCATCGGTGTCAAATAGGTACCTGAAGAAATTTGTGGAGGTATACGTGCCCAGGAATGGGGTGCTACTGACCAAGTCATCTGCTCAATTACCCGGTAACATGTAAATAAGCTGCAAATAGGTATAAGAGCGTCCTGAGAACACACGCTGTGAGTAAAAGCACTAAACCAAACTGTATGTAGGAGGGTTCGTAGTTTGAGGAAAATTTCTGTAATCTAGGAAAATTTCATAGGTAATTTTAACAAAAAGGAAGAAAGGGATTTATTCGATAAAACTTTAAAATCCATAGAAATTTTCGCACTGAATAATTGACCAATATAAATCCTTAATTTTCATTCTTCTTTAAACTTGAACCAATGAATTACCAATTGTGTGATGTGTGTATGTTCAAAGTAGCAGAATTTGTACCCATTGTTCGTTGGGTGTATTTATGTATATATTTTTTAAACAAAAAAGTGAAGGAAATGTAATAGAAGTAGAAGTGAAGAAACAAATGTGATTGCACACTTCTGTTAATATAGCTAAATTAATTTTATCACTAACTTCTGTCATAGGAATTGAACACTTAAGAAATCAGGGAAAATTTGATAAAAGAAGGGAAAATTTTGTATTTCTCGAGGGAAATTTTCTTAAGAAAATCTATGAACACTGATATGCCGTTGGGGAAAAATCAATTAGAGATGGGCATGCGGTTGGTAAGTGATTTCTGTCAGATGTATTTATCACCTGATATGACAGAGTAGGGGGGGGGGGGAAAGATAGGAAAGCAATAAGATATTTTGACTTTGAGAGAAATGCTGTTTGAGGGGAAAAAATCTTTATCGGAGACTGGCCAAACTATACCAAAGAAAATTGAGAAAATTCAAATCTAAGGTGAGTATTTGGTTTCTAGGAGTAGAATACTATTGTTAGGCTAAGTTGAGTTAGTTAGGAAAATGAGATAAAGTTCACAATAGCGAATCCGGCTCAATCGGCATTAAACTCATCATAACTGAGCGTCAGCATGTGTGAGGAGTGAATGAATAACAATCCAAAGCGTGATTCCAAGCAAGCGCAAAGTACTTGCCGTTATACGTATGTCTACCAGGTTATCATAAAATAAATATCACTGTTCAGAGAACTCTGGAGACATAACCACTTGAGAGAATACAATCAAACTTGGTAGGGGTGAATTTGGGAACATGCAGAAGCGATTGGTGTAGAAAATAAAATTAGTTCCAATTTTCGCCACCAGGGGTAATTGTGGCGCTGTACAACACCAAGTAAGTGTAGCGTGGGAAAAAGACGACATTAGTGATGGTAAATGATAAGAAAGACTGTAATTACTCCTCCTGTGGGTCTTGTGGCATTGAATACCAACGCTATTAATACCCCGTGGTCAGTGGCGGATTTACGAGGGAGGGGGCTTTTGAGCTGAAACGCCCCTTTAAAATTCTTGGGTATCTTACAAAGGCGAAGTTAAATGTTAGTCTTTCTTGTGCTCATAAAATGCAAACTCCGTCCAAAATTCCAGGGAAAGATTAGTGTCAAATCTCGCGTTCAGAAGTTATTGTCTTTCTGTTCAGTGTTAAGTACGGTGAGTGTGGTATGGAAGACAAATGATAATATTGATATTGAATGAGAGAAAGGTCATAATTATGCTCCCAGTGTGACGCCTGGCATTGATTTGTACTCCTATTAATAACTCCGTGGTATAGTGATGTGTTATGGGCGATGATGATGATGTGGGTTTCTGCCCATAGGCAGGTCTTTCACGTGAAGGCTCTGGGCAAGGAAGACGCGTGGTGACTAGTATCGTATAAGATAATGATGACGTTCTAAGAACGGGAAATAGAGGTTAACATGGGATCCGACTCATGTGTCTTCATCGGAAATCGAACCCGGACCCCTTAAACACAAGGCAAAGAGTGTGGAAAGAAAAAAGAGGCAAACATCGGATCACCATCAATTCACTTCGGGCACATAGTGGTACTCAAATCCGTATCACTGAGACACATGCAGACATGAGTAAGCACCTGGAGAGGTAATTACAGCCTTTCTTATCATTTACCATCACCAGTGTGTCGTTTTCCCCCCCATGCTGCACTTACATGACGTTGTACTGCGCCACAATTACGTCTGGTGGCGAAAATTGGAACTAACTTTGTTTTCTACACCAATCGCTTCTGCATGTTCCCAAATATGATCCTACCAAGTTTTGTCAAGTGGTTGCAAGTCAAGTGGTTGCATTTTGTCAAGTGGTTACGTCTCCAGAGTTCTCTGAACAGCGATACTTATATTATGATAACCTGGTACTTATCTCTATGACGCTAAAAAGAAATGCTCCTTGGCTGTTTACTATCAAAAAGATTACAATAATCTTTTATCGGTAATGTTTTCAAGTTTAAAATAAATGCCTTCTGGTACACGGAACTTCCTAATCAAAGACTTAGCAAACAAAAAATGCTAACTAAAATATTTTTCGATGTTTAGGTTTCTTTTAGACATTGAACATATCAATACTACGGTAAAGCCCCTTAAGTCCTTTTCTTTTTCTTAAAAAATGCTTTCTTATCGTTAAAATGAATTCTAAGGTGCCTATTCTCTATGGCTAAAGCAGGGTCGTCTAACAATCATTAGATTCAGGTGGAAAATAGTGTCAAAGTTTGCCTGTTATGCCAAATTTCGCTGAGTCCGTAGCTGATTCTAACTAATTCTATGGTCTATGGAAACAGGAGGTTCAATATTTCATTCACGAAAGCTCTCCACTGACTTCTATCCTTAGCCAACTGGATCCAGTTTCTACTTTGTATTCCTATTTCTGCGAGATCCATCTTAATATTGTCCTCCCATCTGTGGCGGGGTCTCCCTAATGGACGTTTTCCCGATTGGTCAAATTTTCGCAAACAAAAAATAGAAAAGAAAAAGAAAGAAAGTAAAAATTGCTATTTAGTGATGGAACAAAATTGGGTAGAACACACCTGTTAAATGTTAATGTGAACCATTAGGAATTAAATAAATGATGTAATGAAAGTTTAGCTACATTGTAAATGCACTGGGTACTTGTATTAAAGATTTTCTTGAAGAATTCACGAAATATTTTTTCTCCTAATATTTACGAAGGCAATTAAAAAAAAACACGTTTTTTTTATCAATGACATACACCCGCAAATACAGAACTTTTATTATATACATTAGAAAAGTACAGCATTACATTACTTTTCAACATATTCACCGTTCAAATATGTTGCATTCTGACAACACTTGGCATAACGTTTTACAAAGTTTGAAATTCCTTCTTTAAAAAAAAGAAAAGAAAAGAAAAGAAAGAAAAAACTTCCGTCTAAGAATAAAGCCACCTGCTAACAGCATTGTGAAGCGCATTGTCATTGTCATTGCGGTACTACGCAAGCCACTGTTTCATGTGCCTAAAAAGGTGCAACCGAGTTCATTGCCGACTACAAATGGGCCACTTCTTGCCGCATCGTGCTTTTCAGTTCGTCCATTTTTAAGCATGCGTCACCATTTATGTAAGACACCCCCACTCATCACATTTAATTAAACACCACACAGTGCGCGATGAATCGCAGCTGCCGAAAGGTTTTCGCACTCAGAAATCGTGTTACTGCACGCACTTCACATTTGGTGGAGTTTTCTATTGGAGCATTCATTTGTAACTTTTATATGAGTGAACTGCAACACAATCTGCACCTTGCACTGCTGAAGATCTACTGAATTACTACAGTGTCACAGGACCGACGTCACTCCTCCTGGCCAGTTCTCGCACATGCGCAAACGGAGTTTTTTTTTTTTTTTCGATTTGCCCTTGTATTCAGAATACTAAATAATAATATTCTAACTGTTAACCGGTAAGATCTTGGGAAATAAAATTTGCATTTTTAAATTATTAAATGATATAGAGAAGTGATTAATTAACTATGATAGATTAATAGGATGACATTTACGTTCTTTGTCTGCAGGGAGACTATGTTGAACAAGATGTACAGTTTAAGTTGGGATCTGAACCTCTGTAACTAAACCACCCAGAAAAGCCTGGAGAGTTCACGTTTCAATATCTACAGTAATTAAATTTGATGATCAGAAACTTTAAGAGAATATCTTTATATAATAGTTACTATTCAGAAGTAAAAGATCAATAATACTGATATTGCTTTTTTTTTTTTTAATGAGTAGTACGACCTTGATGGTCGCCTTCCTGGCGGTTTCCGAAGGTTCACAGATCTGAAGAAAGAGGAGCCTGGCCTGAAGACCACTTTGTCCCTTGGTGGATGGTGGGAAGAAGATGCAGCCAACTACTCTGATATGGTTTCTCTCCCAGAAAGAAGGGATTCCTTTATCAGCAGCCTTGTAGGTAAGTGTCTGTAGTAGGGCATTTTCCTAGCATTCCACAAAATTTCATCACACCTATACGAAAAATTAAATAGGAAATTCTGTATCGGAAGGACTCTATAGATCAAGAATCTGGGTGTTATAGGAAGTTAGAATATTCGAATTTCCAAATGAATGCTCTCTGGCGTCACAGTTTATTGCTCCTTTTCTCTTTAAACCAAACGGGGTGTAGAAGGAGCAAGGATGATACCTGACGTTAAGAAAAAGTAATGGTGATATGCAAACAAGAACATCGATAGCGCAATCGATAGGTTTGCAGGCGTACTACTCCGTGACTACGTGTACACTACCAAATCATTCTCCTACCGCCTTTGATCAACACATTTCTTTCTGCTATTTCTTTGATTGTAAAAGTGCGCTCCTACGTCATACTTCAGCCAACAGGAAATGACTGTGAAATATTGTTGTACCAGAAGAATACCAAACTAGTAAAAAAGTTCCCGGAATTTTGATACAGGTTTTTATTGTCTCAATATAAATGCACATTTACCTAATCGCTTTCGATGTAGACATTTTCGGAACACACGTACTTGCTCAACTGCTCCTATAAAAAAGTGCGTCCAGTAAGAGAACGTCTCTGACAGCTCGCAGTGACATTGCCACTACTCGCGTGTCAAGGTTTTTTTCGGTGTAACTGTAGTGGCAATTTAATTAATGGTATAAGACAGAGTGATCGTGGTTGGTAACACTGGTATCAAAGTAGGGGCTGCAATGTCCCACCGCATGTGGTAAGAAACGTCAGAGACCATCTCTTGTTGGCCGTGCTATACCATTGCAGGAAACACAGAAGAAAGTCCTCGTTTGCTCGTTGTTTGAACCAGGGCTTGCTAACTTAACATAATGTGCGTTATTATTAATTCGTTATTTGTTACCATACCTATATGATAACGAAAACTGAGACTAAATGAATAACGTTACTGCGTTAAATACCGTTTTAGCTGTTACTGATAGAATTACGGTACTTATTAAAAATAACGTTATTGCCAGGCGAAGAGAGCATTTCGTTATTAAGGCTGGGTTACTGCTGCAATAAAGATAATGCATGATAACGTAATAGGTTTCATTAAAATGATAACGTTAAAGACGTGACTGTTTAACTCAATATAAATTGCATTTAATTGCTTCAACTATATTCGTTATTTGTTACGGTTCCAATATCGTAACGAAAAACGAAACCAATTTAGTAACGTTATTGTCATAGGTATCACTTCAAATGTTACTCTCACAATTACGGTACTTATTAAAAATAACGTTATTGGCAGGTGAAGAGAGCATTTTGTTATTAAGGTAGGGTTACTACTGCAACGAAATTAATGCATGATAACGTAATAGGTTTCATTAAAATGATAACGTTAAAGACATGACTGTTTAACTCAATACAAATTGCATTTAATTGCATCAACTATATTCGTTATTTGTTACGGTTTCAATATCGTAACAAAAAACGAAACCAATTTAGTAACGTTATTGTCATAGGTATCATTTCTAATGTTACTCTCACAATTACGGTACTTATTAAAAATAACGTTATTGGCAGGTGAAAAGAGCATTTCGTTATTGAGGTTATCGTACAGTTGCAATAACTTATTGAATGCTAACTTAATAGGTTGTATGTCAATGATAGGGGGTCTAATGTTAAAGACAGAACTTTTTAACGTAATATAATTGCATTAAAATATTCGTTACTTGTAACCGTTCCTATACCGTAACGAAAAGGAAAACTAACTGAATAACATTATTATTTTAGGTATTATATCAACTATTACTCTTATAATTAGGGAATAGAGCTCCTCCATGGCTTAGCGGTTAGCGTACGCTCCTTTGGCGTGGGTGATCCGGGTTCGATTCCCGGCGGGAGATCATCTGATTCGGATTCCACGTTAATCAGTAGGCCCTATCTCATATAACCTCACTGCTGAAAAGGATGTTAAACTCAAAATCAACTCAACAATTAGGGTATAAAAAGTAATGTTATTGACAGAAAAAGCAGCATTTCGTTACTAATTGTAAAATTAAGAATCAGTTCTGTACAGTTGCATTAAATGTTATTGAACGGTAGTGCGGTAAATCGTAAAGGAGAAAATTTGCTAATAAATAAATAAATAAAAATGAAGTATTTAATTTTACGTCCCATGCTTATGCCGGATAGGTAACATGCATGTCGGTGGTAAGAATAAATGTGAGAGAATTAAGAAAGTGGGGAGAGACGGGATAACCCCAAGAAAACCCACACACGTTGTGTTTGTCCTCCATAAAACCCACTTGGCTCAAACTGGCATCGAACCAGGAACCCCACGCAGCAGAGTGAACGTTCTACCACTGAACCACCTCGGCCCCTTTTCTTTTTCATGTACGACTAATATATATATATATATATATATATATTGTAGTTAAAGAAAATTATATCAAAACTTAGCCAATATCCAATATTTGTTAAATATATGAGTACACTCTCCTAAAGGGGCAGTTTTGGAATTCCAACCATTGACGCTTCAGAAAACGTTAAGCATGGAAATTGAAGAAGTACTGATGAATTACTATAGTAACTCGTAAATGTTACAGGAAAGTACTATTTGAGTTTTGAATCCAAACTATTAAATTATAAACAGCATTTCATTTCTTCTGAGCACTTGTCTTTTCTGCGGGACGCTCGGGGTTGATTTTCGCCGTGAGCTCATGTGATTTGGATCCTACGTAAAACCACATCACAGAAAGTCTTGACAGTAAACATTATGTTAAACTCCAGACAAATAAGCTTGTTTTAATCACCCTTCAGTGTCATATTTTTCATTGTGTATGATTGGATAATTGATTGGTCTGGAGTTTACCCTCATCCATCACTGAGGCTATGTGAGACGTGGATCTATAGCTAACGTAGGTTCCTAAGGATTTGATTTTCTACCAGGAATCAAATCCTGCTCTCCCGCGCCAATGGTTTCTACAGTAATCACATAGCCACGAGGGAGTATCATTGTTCTATGTAGTGATGAGCAAATGCAAGACCAAGACCAAGACCCGAGTGGTCTTGGTCTTGGTCTTGCACTGGAACCCTTGGTCTTGGTCTTAGTCTTGCTTGCAAGAGTCTTGTAAGTCTTGCTTTTTAGAAATCTTATGCTTTTCATAGGTAAATTTTACTCTGGATATAAGTTATAATAAAGTCTACAATGAGCCAATAGTAATGGAAATATATACAATGGATGTTCCTAAATGTAATATAGTTTACCTTCGTGTAATATGACGATAGTGTACAACGTAGGCGATGACCGTTATTTTCTTTTTCAATGGGTATCCACGCTCAAGACTGCTCTATAGAGTAGTACTCTTGACCCACGCTTCACTACGTACAAGATAAATCACAACGTTTCATAACCTTTTTATGCTTTTTAACAGATCCCACACACCCCTTTGTTCTCAAACTAGGGAGGTTACCCGTGAGACACATGAAAGAAAATCAAGACAGCAGAGCTTATTGAAATACCATGAATTGCAATATTATTTTTCACCATAAAGGCGTCAGATTTTTGTCTATTCAACTACGATTAGCTAACCTTTGTATTAAACAAACTTCCAGTTAAATATTAAGATTTTGTTTTATTGATTCCAATATGTACTGTATGGGGCAGAAACATGGGCATGGAGAAAAAAGGAGAAAATTAATTGGGTTGAACGGAAAATGAATGAGAGATGTTAGAAATAGTAACAATAAGGGAGAAAAAAATTGATATTGTTAAGAGGGGTATGAGGAACTGGTTGGGATATTGGCTGAGGAGGAAATGTATTATGAGGAACGTGCTAGAGGGTACGGTGGAAGGAAAAAGAGGGAGGGGACGAAGAAGAGTGTAGTTGAAGGAAAGTATTAAAACAGAAAATTGATGCGTCAAGACGAAGAGACCAGCAAAGGATCACCGTACATCGAAGCTTCTTAGTTCCAGCAAGTGACTTACCAATAATGGCAGAATAGCTATGATGATGATAATTATGGTGATATGTTTATTAATATTGGCCAAAAAAGAGAGAGGAAAAATTAAAATAATAATTATTATAATAAAACCTCTTTATATTTTAGAATAATTTGAGTGAAAACCAAATACCACTATTGCGCAAAGAATACCATTACCCTATGTGGCCGGTAGTTCAAATTTGAGCTTTTCTTTTTTCCAGCATTGGATAGGAACAGGATACAACTGTGGAAATGTTCTGAGGGTTCACCTATTGGAAACGCTCGCAATACTTTCTAACACGCGCACTTCATTTATTTTCGCACAACCACATGAAAACGCAAGGGAAAATATAGCACAAAAGACACTAAAAAGATGAACGTCGAAACTGAGGGGTGGACAAGCTGTTGATTTTGGATCCCTTCAGCAGAAGTATAGAGCAAGGTCAAGGGACAAAACAACTGAAAGTGTGGAATCAACATCAACAACCTCTACAGACAAAACGAATTTTGGCAACAAGCAAGCTTCAAAGCTTTTCGTTCGGAAATTGTCGGTTGCAATTGTGTGATGGGGGCCTACAATTCTTGGCCCATTGCACCTACGTTCAAGCTGCGTTTTCACGTTATTCACCAGCCACATGAGTCAATGCGAGATTATACTAAGTCCACACTGAAACAGGTCAGGCCTTTTCTGCTTTTATTTTGTACTGACAGCGTGAATAGTGTGCCCACAAGCATAAGTAGTACATGAAAAAACTGATTTGAAGGAATCAGAACTACTGTTTTTGGTTCACAGGGAAATTATAGTAACAATACTAGCAGAATAACTTAAGATACATACATTTTTCTATCTATATATATAAAAGAGAACGCACAAAATCCTTTGTCCGCTCATCACGCTAATACGGCTGAACCGATTTCTTTCATTTTTGGGGGGTTGTTAGGATTTGGACCCTAGATGGTTTTTATCATATCACTTTAATTTTCAATTACCAGTGTCTTGAGATAATTGACCAATCAGGTGTCAATACGTACAAAAAATCCTTTGTCCGCTCATCACCCTAATACGGCTGAACCGATTTCTTTCATTTTTGGGGGGTTGTTAGGATGTGGACCCTAGATGTTTTTTATCATATCACTTTAATTTTCAATTACCAGTGTCTTGAGATAATTGACCATTCAGGTGTCCATACGTACAAATCCTTTGTTATTAGTTCATCATAGGTATAAAAATAAACGTATTTATATGCAACCCGCATGACCGTGAGGATCGGCGGGTTAACATAAATGACAGGCGATATACAGCGGAAAATAGCTTGAATCTTCTGTTTAAAATTTTTTAATTGATTTGCTTATTTTTACAGACACTTTTACAATATGCCAGCACCGGGATGACCGCAGCGAAGCGGGGCGGGTTAACATAAATGACAGGCGATATAATGTTAAGATTTACTGCAATCTTCTATGGTTTTTATCATATCACTTGAAAGCGAAAAAGTAAAAATTATCTAAGTAACAAAGTTTATTGCGTTCCGGGGTGACCGCAGCGAAGCGGGGTGAACGCTGCTAGTGATAATATAAAAACGATTTAAGAGCCGGGCCCGTTGGGCTCCTTATGACAGGCCGCCTCTGCTTTTGACCTATATTAGAAGTAGAAAATAACAGTATCAAACTCGAAGTTATTTGAAATAACTGTACAAAATCGATCTCACTTGTGATTATGGATCATTGATTGTTGTATAGGCATAATGTTATATCGCCCAATCGTCGTTGAGTCGAATACCTAAGGAGGCTAAAAGTTATATTGATAAACAATTATTCAATGTATATATAAGCATCCGCCATGAAATCAAGCTTGCGGTCACATGCACTAAGTTTTTGTCAACGTCATCAAAACGTTATTTCGTTATTAATTTTATGAACACACATTAAAAATTTCCAATGGATGCTTGAGCCTCGGAGCCAATGCCATACCCATGGAGTTGGCACCTATGGTGTACGGAATTACTGATCTTGCCTCCGGTGTGAGCGGTCCCGGGTTCGATTCCCGGTGGGGGCACTCAGTCGAAGAAGTGTAAAACGCTTTTTCAGGCCAGCCTCCTTGAATGAGGTTTTTCTGGGTTTTTCTCATTCCCATCAGGCAAATGCCGGGGTGGTACCTAACTTATAGGTCCCAGACCGCTTCCTTCCTTCCCCAATCCTTTCTTTCTTCCCTTTCCCCGGATTGTGTGCTCGCCGAGGGACGTCATCCCTCAAAACCTGAAGGGCTAAATGGCCTTAGATGCCGAAAGCCCAGAAATCTAAATCCCATCCCCCTCCCATTACTGATGTTCAATACTACATTTCTCTTTAGTTTTGGAAGAACACAATTAATATGCTTTGAAATGAATGAAATATCTACTTTAACGTCCCATCATTATGCACCGAGGCTAAGGGAGGCGGTGATGATGAAAAATGACTGAAATGGTGGAATGAAGAAAGCAGGAGGAAACAGAAAACCCCAGAAAACAAACGCACACGGTGTTTGTCCACTAAAAAGCTCACATGGCGCAAGATGACACCTGTGTGGCTTGAAAACGAGTAACAAATACAGAAAACGCGAACAACCGATTCAGAAAATGACTGAGGCCTACTGTAGCTATATGCTACAGGGGTAGATCAACTCACACAGATTGCATGAACTACTGGGAACAAATTCACCCCAGCGACATTTTTACTGAAGCCACGAAATTCAAGTAAAAGACGTAATTATTTTCCCCCTTTCCTTTTACACTCTACAGAAGTATCAAGTAGTACCGGTACTTGTGCAAGACTCTTGCGCAAGAGTCTTCGTCTTGGTCTTGATCTTGCAGGTTTGGTTTTGGTGTTGGTCTTGGTCTTGCACCCCTTGGTCTTGGTCTTGGTCTTGCATCGGAATTCCTGATATTGGTCTTGCGTGCAAGACTTTTGCAAAAACTGCAAGAGTTCTATGAGTTATTAAAATAAGTACTTTTGGATTGGTGTCTACCTACGATGGGGAGCGTTTATTTTTAAATAATAAGCTAATAATAATAATAATAATAATAATAATAATAATAATAATAATAATAATAATAATAATAATAATAATAATAATAATAATAATAATAAAGCACTCTGACTTCAGATCCATCAATTGCAACAGTACTGTGAATCCTTGAAGCAAAGTTCTTTCAGTGTAGTTTACCAACAACAAATCATCAAATGAATTTACGCTCATGCGAAAAAAAAAATGAAACATTTTGCTTCTTTGCTTTCTCAATTCTATAAACATAGATGTGAAGTTCTTTAAGAAGGTAACAGTTTCCGTAAGGATGAGTCGAGTAACGCCTCTTTTTTTTCTTTATAACTAACTAACTAATGAATTCTGTGGCCTATGGAACGCGGAGATTCAAAGCCACATTTACAAAAGCTCTCCATTGAGTTCTGTCCTTAGCTAATTGCATCCAGTTTCTACTTTGTACTCCTATTTCTGTAAGATTCATCTTAATATTGTACTTCCACATGGGCTTAGGTCTTCCTAATGGTCTCTTCCCGATTGGCTTTAAAGATAACACTTTCGATCCTGGCCTAATCTGACCTGGTTTATTCCAGTATCCTGGGGCATTTGGGCCTTTTTAAAAAATTATAGCACATTGCTAAATAATGATAGATGCACTAAAGCCATTGCAAACATTTTTCTTTATTTTAGGTTTTATTACGTATATATAATTTGGTGATGTAAGAAGGGGTAGTTTGATACACTGCTACTTGAAATATGTGCTTTCTGAACAATCGAAAAGAAATACAAGAGAAAACTAAGGCTCCCGCTGCGTGTGAAGTGCAAGTAGTGACAATGGTGTACAATAAGGAGCGGAAAATATGCGGGAACTGACCCCTGAGTTCCGTTATTGTGAAGAGACGACTCTGCATGATGCTTCGCCGAACAAAATGCACAAGTTCGTCTGTGATGACGGTTAGCCTCCCGCTGCCCTCCTCATCATGAACATTTTGACGTCCTGCTGCAAATTGTCTACACCAGCAACGCACCGCATGCTTGCTCATGACGTTAGGTCCATAGACCTGGCACAACTGACGATATATTTCAATCGGCTCTATACTCTGTGCATTTATAAACTTTATCACTGCTCGCACTTCACACGCAGCGGGAGATGGAATAGGAACGTCCATCTTCAACCACCACCACGGCGCTACTGAGAGCACTAGGGAAGTTCCGCTGGAGCATGAACCATGCTAGGACATTACTGTCTCACATACACGCGGTCGCTCTCGGCTTCCTAGCTATGGAACGCTTGAAAATGTTACTTTCTGAATGCGCCTCGTACAAATATTTTGAGTTGATTGATTTTGAGTTTAACGTCCCTTTCAGCAGCGAGGCTATATGAGGCGGGGCCTACTGGTTAACGTGGAATCCGAGCCACATCAGCTCCCGCCGGGCAAATATTTTTATAAGGGTGTTAACATGTGCTTACCTACTTTCTAAATTTCGAAATGAGGATCCAAATCTAAATAATCAATTTCACCTTACGAGCCGGAATCTAAACTGTACTCTTGTAAAATATTTGATATTTCTTCTACATTTATTTCACTTGCTTCAAACAAGGAACTTTTGTCAAAATGAAATAGTTTTCGGTACAAAATATTCCACTATTTTATCGAACGTTCTGCAATCACACCCAGAAAGCTGATCACAACAATCAGCCTGTAAAAGTTCGTTTATACTTCGATGGATGTCACGTGAATAGTATTTCTATCTTCGTTTAACAAAGTAACAAATGAAGGAAGCATATCGCGTGCCTGTCTTTTCGACTTCCGAGATCGTGTGCATAGAGTTGAGAGGAGTCTAATTTTAGTGTTCGTAAGTGTGATGGACAAAATAATGAAACCACGAGCAATTTTTTTTTCCGAATACGAGTGGAAAAATACAGACATTATTGAGTGTAAATAGACTGACTTGGATGAACGAAATTTAAACTCCCAAATTCGGCCATTCAAGCTCAAACCAAGTTTATCCACCATTTGACCGAGACTTAACCTTGAACGCTTTTGGTGAAACAGACATTTTCACCGAACTTGGTTATAACACTCGTTCAACAGTTGAGCTTCGTTGGTGCCCGCGGCCATAAGTCTCAGTAAGTATTCAATACGGTCAACAACTGACTGCAACCCATAATAAGGTGCATAGAGACTGTTAGGTAAAAAACGAGTTAGAATCGGGCTCCGGCGTTTTGGAATAAACATACAACCCGAGTCTGACTCGGGCTTGTATCGAAAATGTTAATATCTTGATAGCAGTTCTACCTTATTCCATTCTCGCTACATGACCTCCCCATCTGAACTTCCTAGCCTTAATGACTCTAACAATGTTAGGTAAATGGTATAAATTATGTTACCTCGTTATGAAATTTCCGCCATTCACCGTTGTCATCCCTCTTGGGTCCGAATATTCGCCACAGGATTTTGTTCTCCAATACTTGGAGTCTGCGTTCTTCCTTCAAAGTAAGTGAGCAAGTTTCGCAGCCATACAGCATAAGAGGCATGATGATCGTTTTATATATTTAAAGCTTCAACTTTTTGATAGGAATCGCGAAGAGTTTGGACTGAATAATAACATGTATTCCCTGCTTTCAATAGACATTTAATTCCTTCGCGGATATGATTTTGGTCTGTTAATGTGGATCCTAGATATTTGAAAGTGTCCACTATGTCGAAAGTATTGTTTGATATTTTAACGTATCCATTACTTGGAGTTTTGCGATCACGGTGCATTTTCATGTATACAGTTTTTTTCTGTATTTATTACTAAGTCCATGTCTCTGCAGGAGTTTAATAAAACCTCTGCATTTCTTTCACTTGTCCTCACAATATCTCGTATCAAATTGACATTATCAGCATAAGCCATAACCTGGTGAGTGCCATTTAGCTCTAAGGACTGGTTGTAGTGTTGCCACGAGACGAAACTTCAGGCTGTCTCGTGCAAAGCGTATCTCCTCTCGAAAAAATGTACTCGTCTTCTCTCGTCTCGAAGGGTTCTGTCCCGTCTCGTCTCGTTTGTCGCCTCTTGTCTCGTAAAATGTTGCAGTATCATGGGAACGAAAGTAAAATGTAGCAGAATGCACCATGCTGATCAAGATACAACAAAGTTATTACCCAGAACACACAAGTTAAGAAATGTCACGTTAGCTTTTCCTCGAAGCATTCACCTCTGGTGCGTGCGGTAGTCGGTTCGTTTTCGGTTAGTGCCATAAGTGGTGGACAAACATCGTATGTGTAGGGATGGCCAAAATTTTCCGGAATCCATATCCCAGAAAATTTGTTTACGGAATCGGAAATTTCACTTTCCGGATTTCGGAAAAAATCCAATGTCGGGAAAGTTCCGAAATTCAGAAAAATCCGAAATTTAGAAAATCCTGGAATTCGAAAAAATCCTGATTTTTTTCCGAAATATGGATTTTTATTGATTTTACTTTCTGGATTCCGGAAAGTAAAAATTCCAGAGTTGGCTATCCCTAATCAGGTGTGTGTGATTTCTCGGAGTTGACTCGTATCCTACCACTTTCTTGAAACGATGTTTTGTCTGAAAGTTGTTCAAAATTTCGTGCTTGTTTCAAAGAAAGGGAAATCAAACCTTTTCTACTTCAAATTTTGCTATCCTCTGTAGCGGAGTTTCGGGATGCCCATTTTCAAAAAAAAAAAAAAAAAAAAAAAAAAAAGCTTTATTCCGCATATCTCATTTAATAATTCACTTTAGTTTCGAACCTTTAGTTATCGTTCCCTTTGAGTTACAACACACGAAAAGTCCCGAAAACCCTCTAAACCACGATAATTTCGACTTCCAAGTAGATCTTGGAAGTGGCAAACGGTATAAGCTATCAAAAAGTACTTCCTCTTAAAGTTGTTTAAAATTTAGAACTTGCTTTAATAGGAACAAAATCAACCCCTGTTGCCATTTAAAACTTTGAACTTGGCCTCCTGTAGAGGTATTCTCGGGATACAAAAGCATTACCATGAGATTCCGCAAATAATCTTTTATATGATTGTTTTTGCATGCAGTAGAAGTTAGGGGTTGAGGAAGGTTAAGCGCTTCGGATGGCAGGTTTAGGTTGCCAAGAAAACTAAAAAATAAAAGCTACCACGAAGTAAAATCGCAAATTGAAAATGAAATGAAATCTTTAAGTTCTACGTCCCACGGTTCTGCCGGTTAGGCTAAAGGAGACGCTGAAGATGAGAAATGAATGAAAATGGTGGAATGAAGAAAGTGGGAGAACCCTGATAAAACCCACGAGCACGATGTTTGTCCACCACAAAGTCCACACGCCGCGAGCTGAGATCGAACCAGGGACCCCAAGCACCAGAGGTGAACGCTCTACCACTGAGCCACCGCACCCTCTTAAATAGCAAATTGAATTGAAATAGGCCAGGCCTTGCCTAAACGTGTTCAAGATTTCAATCTCGACTCACTGAGACATTTTTTAATGTTATTCCGTACAACCTACCTTACTGTCCAAAACCGCGAGTCAAATCAGATAGGCAGTTCTACTACGGTACTGGAGTTAGTAATAGCACACGCAAATTAAAGACGGTCGTAAAACAAGTTTAAAAGGCGACGTGACCTTCCTAATCTTCACTAATCGTTCCTAAGTCCTAACATATTTATTATATTAGATATGATAGTATAAAAATGTTTTTGACAGAGAAAGTAAGAAAATAGAATTTGGCTTATTACAATTACGACTGTATTTACTGTTATGATTCGACGCTAGAGCGATGTCTTAACAAGCTCCAAAGACAACAAAAGCGTGATGGAAGACAATGTTTTGGCCGTCGCGTCGGTGGATCATGTAGTTTGACTTTTTAAGAAAACGACGGAAAGTGTGATAAAAGGTAGGGGAAATTGTGCTTCTTAGTTGATCAATGAAAAAGTAATTAAATCATGCTATAAGTCGTGAGAGTAACATTGTGTTTATTATTCAGCAACATTTTTTCTTTTCCTTTTATATCTATATTGTTTGAATCAAGTGTTCTTTCCGTCTGACGAATTAACCAAGTAGGTAAGACGCTCGACTTCTAACTGAGTAATCCATATTCAAATCTTACTGCATCTAACTGTTTTTCTCCCACTACCGAAATCACCACCATCCGTTCTGTTGATTTAACTGAAAAGATGGTATCACATTGGGTCACCATTGTGTTGAATCAGTATTTCTTTTACTGTTCTTTTATTTATTTCTATTACTATTTTTCAGGAAATGCGTTTTTAAATACTAAGATTAGGGACACATACAAAAGCCATTCAGGGCAGAGGTTCAAGTTCAAAAATATGTGAAGAAATTTTATTTCCTCACTCCCAATTAAATGAGGTTTAAGACATCTGGACTATTGACAATGAAATGCAATGGAACCAAAAGTTATATTTCAACCAAAGTTATATAAATATCCCACTTAATTTATCGTAGAAAATCATGTAGTGTGTACTAGAAACAGCTGAAAAATTAAATATTAGGAAATAATTTAATAAAAACAAGCTGACAAAGCTATCAAACTTAACTTTATTAAAAAAAAAAAAAAAAAAACCAGCAACCGTAACGGTTTCAATGTTCTAACAACTTAATGTGTCGTCCGAGGAAGATAATCTTAGAACATCGAAACGGTTACGTTTGCTGTGTGTTTGTTTTCTAAATTCAAAAACTGTGTTTGTATTTGCGAGACACGAGACGGGACAAATAAACTGTCTCATTCCAAGGGATTCTGTCTCGTCTCATGGCAACACTACCTGGTTGCTATCTTTAATTTTCCTTATAGCATATTCCAGAACAAAATTTAATAGTAATGGCGACAGCGCATTTCCTTGTTTTAGTCCATTCTGTATGTGAAAGCTCGTGGACAAGTATTTTCCTACCCAGATTTTACGTTGAGATTGGTTGGTTGGATTTGAGTCTTGTGTCCCTTTCATAACAGAAGCTATATCAGACGTACACTTATAGCAGGGGTGGATCCAGCTATCGCCCCCCTTCCTAGAAGAGGAAACTTTCTTATTTTACTTATAGCTAAGTAAAACACATCCCAGAGTTTGGAGCTCTTAAAACTAGATCTAAGTAGCAGTATTACAACACGCTGCCCCCGCCCCCCAGAAGTCCATCCTGGATCCGCCCCTGACCTATAGCTTAACGTTGGACCCGAACCACTGGGAATCGAATCAGGTCTTCCGTCCATGTGACAAGAAAAGAAAAACTATTGTACATGATTTAGAAAATGGTTTAATCTTAAAATTAGCTCAGAATCTCAGCAATTTCTTGATATAATTTTATTACATTCTGGTAACATTTCATCACATTTTAGTTTTATTTAAACACATCTTTACTAATCTAATTAGCTACAGTATTATGGTATGCCGAGTTGGTAAGAATATTGTACAATATTTCCCTCCTGACCGAGTCGTAGGCCATTCTGAAATCAAGAAACAAAGCTTTTCGAGCATAATGAAATGGGAATTCATTTCTTTTCTTCTTTATAATGTTATAAACTAACTGTACGAAAGCAACTCGTTTCTTGTCAAATTCCATTTTGAATGCATATTCATAGATTTGTTTCTGCTGTCAATCATGTCAACAGTGCTGCGCACGACTATTGTAAAATTTAGGGAAATTTTGAACCTGTTGGCAAAAGGCCGTTTTTTCCGGAAAATTGAAAAAAATGGGAAAATAATAAAAATCTTTGTATTTAATTTTACTAGTAATGAAACTTTTTTTTTTTTGGACGTTTGAAAAATTTAAGTTTAGAAGTTTTAATATTGCGAATATTTAAATAAGAAGCATTAGAAAATAAAACTGTTCTAATTATTCTTGAAAATTAATAGTCTGCACTCATTTCCTTTATGTGCCTTTTATTCGTTTACTCCTGGTTGCGCATTAATTACAGAACTTTTACAATTGCATACACATCTACCATCATGAAGCGTTTCTGTCGCAACAAATAGATAGGGCTCTTGAATGAAGCTGAGTTTTTAATGTGCTCCTTCATCTCGTGGAATCTTGTTAATTTTAACCAAATTACTTCTTAAAAAAAGGGAGCAGTAGGCAAATTTCACTAATACTAATGCACTAAAACATTTAATTGCTATTAATATTTTAATATTGACTTTTGTATAAACTTTATGTGCAAAATTTTGTATGTAAACAAATACTTCCTTTTCTATTGCGAAAAAGTATCTATATATATAAAATGAAAGTGAATATTTTCGTAACTTAACAACTCGAATCATCAGACCAATCTCGATAAAATTTTCAATATAGATGAGGTTCGGATCTGGGATGGTTCCTATCATTTCACTTTGTAGGTGTACTTGGAGGAAGAAAGTGGGATATATTTTGAAAATGACCGATGTTAGTGTCAAATCCATAGTATTTGGAGTCCCTAGTTCATTGGTGACAGTTGTGGTAGCCTTTATGTCCAAAATGAAACGTATTTTCCCCGTGCCAAGAACGGATACTTTCCCCGTGCCAACTAGGATTGTATTTTAGTTTCTTTTGGCCATAATTCCATTGTATCACGGTGCTAACTTTAAAGGAATGCTTCACGTATATTTGTTGCCACAAATTTTTCCTATTCGAATACAATAAACGTAACTATTCAATTATCTTAAATCTAAACTAGTAAATATAGAATAGTTTCCATTTTAAAAGCATAATGTAGTAAAATGTTCGAAAATTTCAATTTTTCCCAAATTTTCCGTTTTTTCCAGGCTCGGGAAAAAACAGTAAAAAACTGTTTTTTAACCCAAAATTTCCAGGCCTTCACAACACGACCTCGCATCAACAACGAGGGAAATAGTCGTGGATTGACCACGCGACACATATTGCCTGTGTGCATCGGAGTTGCAGGTATATGATCAGTGCAGCATTTAGAAGCTCGCCCCCTCGCCCCCTTAATAAAACAAATTTTGGCACCCTATGTGAGCAATGGATAACCCATTTTTATATAAAAATTTTCTGACTCATCCCTAATTATCGTAGAGACATGGTTGATACACCGTTTTGTTTGGCCAAAACCAGTATTTCAAACGGTACTACTCGCATGTCTCTAGTATGTACCATAGTGGAGAAAATTCGCGAAAAAGGGAAATTTTTGTCAAAAATCCCCTTTCCCCGATTTTGGGCCCCTCTGACCGGCCCCTGTGTCAACCCAAAAAAATCTCAAACATACTACATACTATGTGTAATAACTGTACGAAATTTCAATGTTATATCTTGAAAAATAAGAGAGGAAATAATATTGCCCCATGTGCAAAATGGGTTATCTATTGCTCACATAGGGGAAAGCTGGTACTGTTTGCAGATGGGGCAATATTTTTTCCTCTCTACATTCGACAAAAATTTCTCTCTTTTGCAAATTTTCTCCACTATGGTACATGCTAGAGACATACGAGTGGTTCCATTTGAAAGACTGGTTCATGGCAAAGAAAACGAGGTACGTATCATGACTTTAGAATAAATAGTGATAATACTGTAGATACTTTACTAAAGTAATTGACTAAAAATGTGTAAAAAATGAAAAAAAATAAAGAAATCAAGAATTTTTGACACACGTCTGTTGACTCTAGCAACATGAATCATACCTCATTTTCTTCAGTGAAGGCAGCCTTTCAAATGGTACCACTCAAGTTCGCTATCGTGTACCTGTAAAGATAAAAATGGGGAAAAGGGAAGTTTTTCTTTAAAAAATCCCTTTTTTCCATTTTGGAAGAGATTTTCCCGCTTCCGATACACGATAGGGAAATTTAAATGATACATTTCGAAAGCCTGTCTCATGACGAAACCACCGAGGTACAAACCATGATTCTAGGTTAAATAGTAATGTGTCAGGGATTTTTTGAAAAACTTCTCAAATATACCCTTTTTAAACCCATCGTCCATGTTTGTGACGTCACAGCCCCCAGACAGAGCACGCAAGGCTGCAAAATGCCCATAAAATATGTTCTATGATGCTTCCATATTTGAATGAATGCAAAAAACCCGATCTGAAAAGCTTTACTAGAGACTTATAAAGCAAATTCCAAAGGTCGACGCCATGGCACAGGTGTTGTGCCATCATAATTTAAAAGGGTTAACCTCTTCAAAGTAGCTGATCTAAGCCACAACTTCTTGATCAACTAATAGAATTATCGTGCGACAAGTCGTTGCAACTGGGTTTCTGTACGAAGACTTGGACAAGTTCTTCTAAAGAGGAGAGAAGAATATCCTGGTCTGGTATCTGCTGCTTTAAATGTAATAATTCCGTACACCGTACCTGTGCGAAAGTGATTTTTCTTCCATGGTAAGCATTAAAACAAAGATACGAAATCGCTTATTAGTTGATGACTTGATAATGTGCGTCACAAAGACTGAACCAGATATTGCAGCACTAGTGAAATCACACCATGCTCAGTCATCTCATTAGCTTTCAATTTTAATTGTATATCAATATGCAGGTTTTGTTGCATTTGTATTCTTCTGGTATTTCAATATGCAGTTTTTATTAGTTTCATACCGTACCTCTTTCATTTAAATTGATTTTTAAATAACTCTGCATCTGTTGAAAATGTTTAATAGACCTGTTTTTGTTGTTCTTAACAGTATGTGTAAAACTAAAAAGATACCTATCAGAAAAAAAAAATTCTGGTATTAGATTCTAATTATATTTATCTCTTCCGCTTATCTTCGCGACCCCCAGGTTGAGAAACCCTGCCCCAGATCAATAAAGAATTTTATAACATTTCGTTATTTTTTATATATGTTCTGTGTATTTAATATGTATACTGTACGAAAATATGAAAAATAATGTTTAATAAGCACTTATTCATGCCTCGCGGCACTCCATAATAAAATTTATAAGGAGAGGCCGCGAGGCATGAAGTTAACACCTCATATAGTCAGTGGCGGATTTAGCAATATACTGACTAAGCCCTGGATCTAGTCCGCGGCTCAAGGGGGATCGCCAACTCCATGCTACATACGTGCTCCTTATCAGTGGCGTAACTAGCTTTACTGCGCCCTGGATCCATAGATCTTCGATTTACTCATGCCCACCCCTGCTCCACGCATTTCAGCTGCTGCGTTATATATATATATATATATATATATATATATATATATATAATAAAGTATGTTAAAATAAAGCCTTAAATTGCGTTTCAAGTTTAAATATGGCTAAAAAATTTCTAGGGGAGAATACCCATACCCTCGAAACTTTTAAGAGTCACCACAATAAAACCTAAAATTGCGTTTCTAATTTTTACATTGTCAGAAAATTTTCATGGAACCTGGCTACACCTAGCCCCTCCGACAATTTATGCGTTAGGTTTCACGTTAGTTAAGCTGTTGCCCAACGATTTGAGTTATTCCTACCATTGGACATGAGTACTTTTATTACGCCATTCTTTCATTATTGTTAATAATCGATTTTTCAACTTTTGCTTCGATTCACAGAAAGTAATATCTAGAACTGAAATGTAAAATGTTATTGTGCTATCATGTGATTTTATATCCCTGTAACACGGAAGTGATTGCACCTGTCTCGCTACTGTTACTCAACTTAGCCTGTTGTTGATAAGACGTAGCTAGGAAGTTGGGAGCGCTCAATCGAATCGTTCTGTAGTTCGCCGGGCCTGTCTCGTGGTATTTTGCCTTGCTTGCTTGCTTGCTGCTGTGTGTTGTCTTGCCCTCAGGCGATCGAGCAGAATATTTCGAATGTTGTGTTTACCACTACCGAGAAAAAAGAAATAGATATCAGTTACACGAAGGGAACAAAATAAAAAATAATATATATCCCTTAGAGTTAGTATTGTACAGAGAGCTAAATCACGCCAGGAGGCACAAATTGTTTCACCCCTACATCTGGTGCGGGTTGGCCGGGAATGTAAGAGAAACTTAGATCTTCCACGTCAAACCGGGGCTTTTGGCTACAGTGAGCTCCTGAATTTTTGAAAAATTACGAAAATTTACGTCATAAGGTACAAGAAAAAACTAACGGGTTTTGATGTGGGAGGATGCACAAAACTAAAAACCGATCCATAAGACAAGATTTTCGGGCGCTTTAGTCCCGTAAGACAAGATTCAACATTCGAAAAAGGACCAAAATTTATGTCAAAAGTTCCAAGAAAATTTCTTTCACCGTCTTCTTCCTTTCCATGTGCCAATCAACAAAAAACTTCGTAAGACGAAAAAATTATGGGTCAATTCCCCTTAAGACAAGATTGTTTGAAAAAAGAGATAAAAATTACATCATACGGTACAAGAAAAAACTTAAGGGTTTAGTGTGGAAGGATATCGTAATTTAAATAAAAACTGATGACAAGTTGCGAAGTCATATTTATCATTTCTAATCGTGTCTTCCATATTTCACATGATCTCACGGGCACGTATACTTTGGCCCTATGTTTAAAATTTCAGTTTACTGTTGCTCTCACCAATAATACTGCCACTTTATTAGTAAGTCTCCCTTGATATCTTATAAAGAGAGTGTGTAGAGAGAAGTTTGCGATGGTTTGACTGTATTTACTGTACACTATGATTGGAAAGACAAAACATATTGTACTTAAAAATGATATGACTACTTAAAAATATTACATGTAGAAAAGCTACTTGTTCAGAAACAATCACAGAAGCCTCGGACCAGGACTGATAACTTGGCAGGTTCTCAACAAAACAAGAAGGAAAAAAAAGACATTCGATTTGAAACATCCTATATTATTAGAAGTCTTTACAGGGCAAGCGCGTTAAAATCCGTAACGAGTGAACTCGAGAAATACAGCATGGATCTAGTGGGGGTTCAGGAAGTTGGGTGGGAAGCGGTGGCGTCGCCTTGTGCAGTTCGCCAGAACACGTGAACCATCAAATATCGTACACGTTATTGCTCATTAAGATATTTAATAATATTTAGAATATCATTATTTTGACGTTTCGTTTAAACTCTCAGCTTGATTTACTCCTTGCGTATATGCATTCCATCATTACACCATATTCGCAGCAGCAGCGAGCATGATACACTGCTTCTGTGTGTAGTACAGAAGGGAAGCGCGGGCAGCTGGGGGAGGAACTGCGGTCTCCGGACGTTTAAATCAAGATTTGAATGAGCAGCGTTGACAGCTGTTGTTGACTAATTTCCAGTAATGTGGCACTTTAAACAGAATCAAAGAATAAACTGCTATTTAAAATAGAAGAATATAGTAATAGCTCAATCTTTCAATCAGTTATCTACATTTCTTTTTATTTCAATTACTTGTAATGAAAATAAACTAATAGAACAAACAAAATCACATCTTTCCGGGGTCGTACCGAGGGAAATGGGAGGCTTAGAATCCTTCCCCAGAGATTCTTAAGTTAACGCAGAACAAAATAAAATTTTAATTTATTTTCAAGACTTATTTTTTAAATACGTATAATCTGATTTTTTAGGCTACGGTTTTCCTACCTACATAAACTAAATGTTTGTAAGAAAAGTAAATAGCTTATCAAAACATACTGTAGTTAGTAACATTGTTACAATGGTACAATCCTACCTTCTGTATTGTAAGAATTCGAAGGAAATTTTGAAACTGATTTTTCTATTTTAATTTCCATCTTAAATACATGTAAAATAGGAAAAGACGAGTGCTGTTATTTGCAGTAATGTACATTCATGTCCAAAATTGTCGCATACCTATAACTGTCTTCTTGTAAGAGTATAATTTGATAATGATTTTGCAGGGTACTTTTAATACTGATACTATGTGTATAATCGGGAAATGTATATTTGTGGTAAATTTCGTAGGAAAAGAATTATAAATACAAAAATTAGAATGAGTGAAACAAAATGTTGCTAAATTTACAAGAAAGGTTTCTTTTTATTGTTCTTATTTACTACTCTTTTGACATGAAATTTGCCATATACATGTTTTTGCCGATTATACACATACTAACATTGTAAGAAATACTGGGAGAACTCGTTATCAAATTATATTCCTACAACAACATATTTATAGACATGGGACAATAATTTTGGACATGAGTGTACGTTCAGCTGTAACACTAGGCTGTAAAAAACGCGGAAAGTTTTTTCTTTGGGGGAGGGGCGGGACTTCGGAGATTGTACTTTATGCGCAAAAACATTATTCTCTCATTGTCTTTCAAAGTAGCAGAAGTGAAAACGTGTTGTGTAGTGATATACTGATTGATTTATATATGTTTGCTAGTATTTATTATTTCTTTTCCATAATTTTCATCAGCTATGTTCTGCTAGAATTTTTGGTAGGTATACACTCGATTGTTTTCAAAACTATAGCTTATAGCTATTTTTATATCTCCATTACATCTCTCAATTAAAGTAAATATATGCTGAACTATATATATATATATATATATATATATATATATATATATATATATATATATATATATATATATATATATATATATATATATAAGTGGATATATTCCGTATCCTCTCGTATAGCCTTCTCGATAGGTTTGTAGTGTTAGGTTTTCCTAAAAAATACTTTCCCAATACTAGTGAATCTAAGGCCTGTTCGATACGGCAGCATTTTTCGGAAGATTTCTTGTAAGAAAAATCTTATCATTACCGTGTTTTGTAGAGGATTCTGTTGAGTGATTGCAAACTACTGTATACCTTTTAGTGCACTGACGAATTGTGAAAGTTTAGAAAGAAGTTAGAACATAATCGAACAAAGTTAACTATCATCTAGATGTTTATACTATACTGTGTCGAAATTTCAAAGTGAATCTAAATTAATAAATGGCTGATAGATTATGGAATGAAAATATGATTGTTTTGCTTTTCTCACGTCTTATATGAAAGGAATTAGCGGGACCTGAATTGTATAATATATTGGCGACCTTTCATTGAAAAAGTGGAGAGAGCTCCTTCGTTGCTAAGCGATTAACGTAAGCGCCTTTGCCGTGGGAGACCCGGGTTTGATTCCCGGCGGGAGCTCAGGTGGTTCAGATTCCACGTTAATCAGTACATCCCGTCTCATTTAACCTAACTGCTGAAAGGAACATTAAATTCAAAATCAACTCAACTCAATGCAAAAAGTGAAGAAGTATGAGAACTAATAAAAACATTATAATTATGCTGAATTTAACTAGTGTGAGCACCAGGGGCGCACCCACACCGAAAATCTACAGGATTCGAATCCCCCTGCAAAGTGCTTATGCTTGATATCCCACACAGGAACCACCAACTCATTGCTTGCAGCCTCGGACACACATCTAGGCTGTTGTGTACGCTTCGTGGCAGAAATCTGTTCATCGCGGTTACGAAGGTGCTACGTACGCGCTATACCGAGCTCTCGCATTACCTGTGCGTCTCTTTGTAGGTGCATACTCTCTACCAGTTTTCAATGGGCTCCACTCGTTGCTTATCCCAAGTTCACTCTGGTTGCTTAAGTTTTGTAGAGCAGTGTATCTTTGGTGGACAGGCTCCGGGGTCAGTTCGAGGTGAGAGAGCATCAAATACATTACAGTAATCTTTTTAAACTGTACATCTCGTCTTATGTAGCCTAACCCCTCGAACAGAGAACGTAAATACAAAATAAACAGTCATGAAGTGTCTGGAGACAACAATACAAAGGTGCTTGGAAAAAACGTTCGTAATTAAAGTTGCCTCTGCAACTATCATAATAATTCGATACATTGCATGTTTCGTGTATACGTATTATTAACAGTTCCCATGATACTCTACAGTCAGTCTCTTTGTGATTATGACATTCCCCTAACAGCACAATCGCATAGCAGGCATATGCCTATCATGTTCCCTCAGGTTCATAGGAATGTATCTAGTATGTGCCTTATGTACCATTGAGAGAGAAATCACATGGATGGCAAGTCATAGCCACAGTCTATGCTGTCCCTAGGCACATGTCTGACATGTACCTGGGGAACGTACCTAGTATGTTCTAGTTATGTTCCTCATGCCGTAAGCGTCAATGAACCACAAAATTACTCCCATAAAATATGTTAAATCGCCTATATGCGTAATGCGTTTACATTAAGGTGAGTCTAAAAAAACACTTTAAACAAGTAAAAGAAATGTACTCCAGGATGGGCGCAAATCGCCAACCTTTGAATTACTAGCCGCGTGCTCTACCGACTTGGCCACGGAGGCGATGGAGACAAAGTCGCTTGTAGAGGAATAAATTGTTGAGGTCTTTTGAATTTTGCTAATCAGAGTGCTCCTTTAACCGTGTATATTCGACGATAACCGTTTGGGATCAGATAAAATCTACTCGCCATGTAATTTTTTAACAAAATGACGGGTGTATATTTACTTTATTTCATGGTTCTTCCATATTCACTTTCAAATGATCGGCAACAGTTGCCATCTAATAAAGCTGATGCGTTTGTTTGCTTCTAGTACACAACCGCTTAGAAAAAGAAGCAACAAATGCTGTTAGAGTATCTAAAGCAGTATGTATCTAAAGAACGCACCTAGAACATGATAGATATATATCCCAAGTGACGTCATAAAAACAAATGACTGTTAAGAGTGCGAAACTGAGCCAGGTATATAAATGCTATATTTGTGGTACAGTCCGCAGCAAAAAATGTGCAACATGAGCATGTAAGTTTATATTGAAACAACGCCTAACAGCGCTGGGAATCAATATAACGTCTAAGTGGCACGAATCATGCCAGGAGAAACCTAGGCGTCTTCCCCTGCACATTTATTTTGGAACAAAAGACTTCGTCGTTTCACAATAAACTTACATGTTCATGTTGTAGTTTTTTGCTGCCGGCTGTACATAGTTGCAAATATCAATTAGATGAAACAAGTACCTAAAACTATAGGTAGCCTAAGTACATAGTTAGCACCTGAATATCACATGTACCAAGTGTCGGGTACCGTAAAAGTAGCTGGGACACCTAAATGGCACATGCCTAGCACATCCTGTGCTGTTAGGGTCGATGTGTTGGTAGACGTGAAAATCTGATTTCTTATTCCTGAAAACTTTTACAGGCAAGTCTTTTACAACCTGTATTTTCCTATTGAAATGTAATAGAACAACAATTCTTTGTTTACTACGACGTTGGATATACTGAGTGGTAGTTTTATAAGCGCCATTATCCTATACGCCTTTGAATGCGTTTAACAGCTCTTTCGTTTCCAAGTTGGCGTGGAGTGCAATATGGAATACCCACAAGAAAAGCATGGTATTCCATATTCCGTATGGTATTCCGATTACAAAAATATCTATCGGTATTGGACAATTAAACACACATTTATGATAACAACAATGCTAAGCGTATATTATTTTACAGCAAATTTTCTGATGATACAAGGGGTGAGCTTGGGTCCATTGTTCATCATGTTTAATGTGAGCACACAATAACTGTGCCGATCCGGAAGCAGAGTATTATATTTGTTACTTCTGCAAGTAATCACATTCAGTTATGGCTTGGTATTAAGAATTTTCATATATTGTCACTGTATTCATTGTGTCTTCAACAGAAAACTCATTTCTTTTCTATATAGCATTTGTATTCCATATTACCCGACTATTTCAAATTATCCTCCACAGTGGTTTGTTTAACTTGGCACGACCTCAGCAAAAGAAAATGGACATGAGATTTGGAACATGGAATATTAGAAGTCTTTATAGGGCAGGCGCGTTAAAAATCCGTAACGAGTGAGTTGGAGAAATACAGGATGGACCTTGTAGTTCAGGTAGTTAGGTGGGAAGGAAATGGATCTGTTAATTCCGGAAATTTTACGTTCTTTTACAGGGAAGGAAATAAAAACCACCAATTGGGAACAGGGTTTTTCGTTCGCAAACGAATATTACCAGCAATTAAACGGATTGAATTTGTTACTGACAGACTTTCTTTTATTACTCTTAACGGTCGGTGGTTTGATATTATTGTTTTAAATTTACATGCCCCACCAGAAAATAAGGATGACGATATAAAAGACAGTTTTTACGAAGAAGTGGAACGGATCTTTGACCAACTCTTGCGATACCATATGAAAATTCTATTAGGGGATTTCAATGCGACGGTAGGACAAAAGGATATTTTCAAACCGATTATAGGAAACGAAAGTCTGCATGAGGAAAGTAATGATGAAGGTGTTAGACTGGTGAACTTTGCAACATCCAAAAACCTAATCGTGAAGAGTACAAAATTCCCACATCGCAACTTTCATAAATGGACCTCACCAGACGGGAAAACACATAATAAAATTGATCACATTTTAGTAGATAGAAGAAGGCAATCTAGTATAATTGATGTCCGGTCGTTTAGAGGGTCTGATTGTGACACTGATCACGAAATTAGATGATAGCCAATAAGAGACGAATGCAAGATTGAAGTTTCGAATAGATGCTCGGCTTTAGAAGATTCGAAGTGCACTAGTGTTGAGGACACTTGGATTGAAATTAGATATAGTATTAAAATTTCAGCAAAAGGGAAACTGGGACACGCGGAAATACATAGGAACAAACCATGGTTCGACCAGGAATGCATTAAACTAGCAGAGAAGAGAAAATAGGCAAAATTACATTAGCTATAAAATAAGAATGAAATAACTACAGAAAATTTCGTAGATGTCAGGCGGGAAACTTCAAAAACTTTTAGAACTAAGAAACGCGATTTTTTGAAAGCTAAAATTAAGGAACTTGAAGATAATAGTAAAAATAAAAACATTCGGGACATGTATAAGGGATCTACGAATTTAAGAAAGGCTATCAACCTCGTGCTTATATATTAAAGAAAGAAGTGACAGTACAGTTCTCACTGATGCGCATAGCATCTTAAATAGATGGAAAGATTTCTTTGACGATTTGCTGCACACACAGCCAAAAACTAATGTGTGTGGAGAGAAGGAATAGAAATAGAAACCGCTATAAAGAAATTAAAGAAACATAAATCTCCTGGTGTAAACGAAATTCTGGTAGAGTTAATTCTAGCTGGAGGCAAAAAATTGTGGAACAAGATACAGAAACTCATTCTCCTTATCTGGAACAAGGAAGAATTACCACAATAGTGGAAATAATCAAACATTGTTTCGATTTACAAGAAAGGCGACAAAAATGACTAATAATTATCGAGGCATTTCTCTTCTGTCAACATCCTATAAAATCCTTTCAAATATTCTATTAGCAAGATTGACCCCATACGCAGATGAAATCATTGGAGATTATCAGTGCGGATTTAGACGAAATCGATCAACTATCGACCAAATATTTACCATTCGCCAAATACTCGCAAAGAAGTGGGAATACAATACCCCGGAAAATGGCCTGGAACAAGGAGATGCGTTGTCATCATTATTATTCAACTTTGTCCTGGAATACACTATAAGGAAAATCAAAGATAGCAACCAGGGCCTAGAGTTAAACGGTATTCACCAGGTTATGGCATATGCTGATGATGTAAATTTAATAGGGGATGACAGGAGAATAATAGTAAGAAATGCAGAGATCTTATTAAACGCTTGCAGGGACATGGGTTTGGAAGTGAATGCAGAGGAAACTAAATATATGGAAATGTGTCGGGACGTAATACAGCAAATTATAGATGTGTTAAAATATTAAATAATTCTTTTGATAAAGTGGATATTTTCAAATATCTAGGATCAATATTAACAGACGAAAATCATATTCACGAAGAAATTAAATGTCGACAAAAAGCAGGGAATTCATGTTATTATTCAGTTCAAAATCTCTTGTCGTCGCGAATTCTGTCGACGAGTTTGAAGCTTAATATATATAAAACGATAATCATGCCTGTTGTTTTATATGGTTGCGTAACATGATCGCTTACTCTGAAAGTAGAACATAAACTGAAAGTATTTGAGAACAAGATCCTAAGACGAATATTCGGACCCAAGGGGAAAGGAAATGGGGAATGGCGGAAACTTCATAACGAGGAACTACATAATTTATACGGTTTACCAAACATTGTTAGGGTCATCAAGTCTAGGAGGCTTAGGTGGGCAAGTGATGTAGCTAGAATGGAAGAAAATAGAAACGCTTTCAAAGTCTTGACTGGAAGACCAATCGTTAAACGACCATTAGGAAGACCTAGGCGCAGATGAGAGGACAATGTTATGATGGATCTCGCAGAGATAGAAATACAAATTAAAAATTGGATCCAGTTGGCTAAGGATAGAAGTCAGTGGAGAGCTTTTGTGAACGCGGCATTGAACCTCCGTGTCCATACGCCATATTGTTAGTTAGTTAGTTAGTGGTTTCTTTACAAATTATAAGTTTTGTCCACCCCTGTACCGAAACTATTTTTATCAAGAGACGCATAAATAAAGCCAAATATGTAAGGCGTGTATTTGTTTTGCTTTTTGTTTCAATATGCAATTCTTAACTGAGTTACACGCGAAACAAAAATGGTATTCCATAATTTTCCGAACTTGCTCTATTATAAGTCCACTTCGTGATCCTAATAATAATAATAATAATAATAATTCTATAGTATTACTTTGGAGAATATATATACAGCTACATCTTTTCCTTCTCAGCTTCCAAAAAGTCAAGCTGAAATGGCCCTCTTGCAGGGTGTGTGGCCAGCGACGCTGAAGATGTTTCAACAGTCGAAATGCGCAAAAATCTATTGGACTGGCATCTGGGCTTTTCACAAGAATGCCTTAGAAAAGAATAGCATGAATTCTCAGCTCCTCTGCCACGTCCTAATAAAACTGTAGTGATGTTCTGGCGATATTACTCGAAGTCTTGTAAATATGGATCATCACCTCGTTCGCGTCCATTCCATTCAATTGTGGAATGTAGGCTATCGCAGATAGATAGGTGTCTAGTATTCACCTTCATGTCTTTGTTCACCTTGCCTATCATTAACTTACCCTCATATCTGAATTCCGTAACAACCATAATGCCAAGAGAAACTTTATCTGCGCTGACGAATAAAGTTGCTGTGCCTCTTACCGTCAACATCACGGTATGTGACCGCCGGAATGTGACCATGAGCAGTGAGATACACTTATGGTTATAGTGACAACTTTCTTCCATTAGGAATCCGCCAGGAACTTGAAACTTGAATACGTACGAAAACTTAGCATGGAAAAAGGCCATTATGTAACCTCCCCATACTCGTTTATTTTCGGCGCCATTTGATAACACCCACGCACCTACAAGGTCACACACAACATCACTCCCGCCAGCAGACCCATAGTCCCAGTATGATACGATAGTGCAGCATCGAATAGAATATGATCGGATATAAGTGAACGACCTACTGTATACTTTTTTTTATTTCATGGACGATGAGCTACTTTCTCACCAAATTTAGTTGAGATCCGACCAGTAGTTACCGACAAATAAAACATCACATACAGACACACAAACACCTGGTAGGAATCTATAAGCCCCCGTATACGTATACCGGCATCTAATAATACACATAAATGCAATCATTATTGTATTCATTTTTATGTGCATGCAAAGCCACTTTTCACTATATTTTATCAGTGCAATAATAACGATATTACAAAGTACACTGAAACCTGTCTTTAGCAGAATCGAGCGGGATTCGCAAAAATTTCCGTTAAAGCAGGTTTCCGCTTAACAGAGATAGATTTCTACTTTAAAAAAATACGATTCAATTTCATGTCCTTCGATTATGGAAAGTAGTTTAGCTACCCATTTACATTAAATATTTCACCATTTACATCATATGATCATCACAAAATTCGTAAAAAAAAAAAAAAAAAAAAAAAAAAAAAGCTACCTCATGCCTTTTCCTAAAGTTACTAACTATATATTGTATGCTTTGAATTCAGTTTTACCCAGGTCTTCAGCTCCCGTTTTAGCGTATTCCTGTAATATAGGACCCGATATGCGGTGATTTTACGGTTTGGCACTAACAAACCACTCCCATACTACTCCATTAATGTCTTATTTTTCAGTTTCGTTAACTTCTATTTTTATTTTCCCATTACTGCAGTATTATTTTTCCATTACTGCAGTTTTCTCACCCCTTCAAAATTTCCATCTTTTTTCTTTAGAATCTCGTACACCACAGTTTTACCGATGTCGGACAAGTTCATGATTTGCTTTACATTCAATTATCTCGTTCTCTAGCATGAATACTTTTATCTTGGTATTAAGATGAAACACAACCCTTGTTTTACAAGCTATAATGACTGCTGCCGAACCAATGTAAAAGTGTAAGTTTAGAGCTGCATTGGTAAAAGTTTTATTGCAAGGTGGTTGATCAGGCGTTGAGAGCTGAGAAGGTCAAGGACAACAATAAACAGGAAATTAATGTATATTTCTGAGTATTGATGGGTCAAGGAACATTTTGTTTCCTTAAATCTGGTATATCCATGTTTATGAGATTCCAGAACCATACCTGCTGAGAGCAAGGCAGAGAGGGTATCAGAAAACGCAAATGAGAAACAACGACATAATTCTCTCAAATGTTCTGCACATGAATTTTTGCTTCAGACCGTGATGCATTTCGTCTAAACCTTGCACGGTATACTTTAGGACAGAAGAGTTTTCTTTGGAATTCCGAAAGTCCTTTGAATCCTTCACTGCTTATCTTCACGACACGTGATAGAGATTATAACTCTTACTTTGTTGCTTCAATTCCTTTTCGCCAGAACCTTGTTTTGTCAGTTTTATCCTCATATTTGCCGGCTGTCGATAGTCGCTATACAATCGGAACAGAAGTATACCTACAAAGAAGACGGACAGCTGACATGCTTCGTACGTCTAGCAGAAAACTGTGGGAGTGAATATGAATAGTGGCTGTGGAAGGTCAACACTGTCCAGAAAGATTTAACAGAAGAACGAATTTATCGCAGACATTGTAATGTATATGTTTGCCCTCTCACAGGATGCCTAAAAATTTTTTAAACGGTGTAGTCCGGAAGTAAGAATTTTCCGTTAAACATTTGTATTGCTTTCCGTTGTCCGCATAACATAGTTTCTGCTTAATGAAGGGACTTTTAAGTGTTTTTGCTCCAAACTTCATGCGAACGTGAAATATTTCCGCTTTCAGTAGTAACAAAAACCATTTTGTTCCGGTAATTAATTAATACGTTAACGTTATTGATAATACTATATTTCAGTCAATCTTTTCTTAACGTTATTTAGTGGTAACAGAAAGTATTTCGTTCTTCTAATTCGTCACTATATAGCTACCCGAAAAGTATAGTAACATTATTATTTCATAACAAATGTAAAAGTTATGAATGGTACATAACGAAAAAAATAACAAATATATTGCTATACTTGGCTGAATTTCCATATTTTTCGTTATTTTAGCTTTAAGTTAAATTAGTAAGCCTTGGGAATAATCTATAAAATAATAACGTTATTACAATATACGATATACCTATCAATCTTTTCATCAGGTTATTTATTGATAACAGAAAGTAGATTGATCGTGCAATTCGTTACTCTATGGCTATCTGATAAGTATAGTAACATAATTGTTTCGTAGCAAAAATAAAAAGTTACAATCGGTACATAACAAAAAAATTAACAAATATATTGCTATACTTGGTTGTATTTCCATCTTTTTCGTTATTTTAGCGTTAAGTTAAATTAGTAAGCCTTGGGAATAATGTATAAAGTAATAACGTTATTACAATATACTATATACCTATCAATCTCTTCATAAGGTTATTTAGTGATAAACAGAAAGTAGTGTGCTCCTTTAAGACGTTACCATTATAGTTATCTGATATGTATAGTAACATTAGTGTTTCGTAACAAATATATGAAGTTACAATTGGTACATAACACATTGTGTTAACAAATATATTACGTTACTTCCGTCTATTTCGTTATGTTATAGTTATGTTAAGTTAGCAAGCCCTGGTTTGAACTGCGATATTGCATCAACTGATCACCGCGTACTACTTGTAAACTGCCTGTTATTACCTGTTTACACTTGTCAAATTCATCTGAGGACTGTATTGTATCCTCGTCGCCATAAGTGCCTTTACATCGCAGTGACGGGTATGTGACCGCGCAGTACTCCAAGGAAGGGATGGTTGTATAAGAAATTTTGATTAATTTTGAAGAGTTTTTATTTTGACTAGGGAATTAACATAGGTATAGGGAGTAAAGACACAGATTTGAAGCATCAGTGCACGAAAAGATTCGTATTCTCAGTTTTTCTATTTATTGTTTTATATTTTAAGTTAAACACCACAATATGTATCACTGATATCGCAGATCGAATTATTTTGTAAAATCGTGTCTGTAACATATTGTCAAAACATTCATCTCAAGACATGATGTAGAGAAAAGAAAAAGAGATAAGACATCTGTAATGTATGTATAATTACTCAATAAGTAATTATAAGTAAATTAGACTCAATAAGTAATTGTAGAAATTAGTTAAAGGACACGTAAGAGAGCGAAAAGGAGGTCTAGAAGTCTGAACTTTTTAGAAACGTCCTAGATAGGTGAAAATATAGTTAAAAATTGCAAAAGGTATCATGTAATTTATCTTTCTTTTCTTATATCCTAGTATACTTTTTTCTTTCACATCCAAACATCTCTATTCAGAATTACGAGATAAAGGTGAAGAGAGAAACATTTCCATCTCAAGAATTATATCAGAAAAAAAACTTTTGACTTAGGCTAGATTCGAACTCGTAACCCTTGAATCCATAAGTCTGCGCTCTACCGATTGAGCTAACAATTGCTGTTGCAAAAGCCTGATTTCTACAACTACCGGTTGCTGAATGGTGTGTATTAACGAAATTGGCCGACATAATTGCTTCATATAGCTATTGCAATAATAATAATAATAATAATAATAATAATAATAATAATAATAATAATAATAATAATAATAATAATAATAATAATAATAATAATAAAGAAGATGATGAACAGAATTTAAAAAGTCGCATTGTTAAAAGTTTGGTGTGCGAAGCTAGTCCTAATATGAGATTTTATTAATTATATATAATAAATGTAAGCGTGGTTTATTCGTGCGTGCTACTCAAACTGCGCAACTCATAAGGGTTGTACGCGTATGGTACAGTAGCCTTGCGTCCTCCAACCGTGATGAAAGATTCGGTTTGAACCTATGCGTGTCCTAAGAGGAAGGAGGAGATTCAAAGAAAGAGAAGTGGTTTAGAAATTATGCAAAAATAGAATATCTCACGAGGTGAGGTGATATAGAGTTCAGCGTGTCTTTCAGCTGTGACTCTATACAAGATGTGCATCTACGACTTAACGTGGAACCCGAACCACACGACTCCTGCCGGGAATCGAAACCCGTATCATCTCTAGCTCTATCATGAGAGACACAGGGACATGTAAAAATAATCGAAAATAAACGATATTAATGTTAAATCCATAGCTTTCGAGGTCCTAAAAATTCCTAATTGAAAGATATGAGTGTCTATTCAATAGTTTTCGGGGTCGCTGAAGTGAATAATGACACTCCCGATACCATAAAAGCCCAAGTTTTTATTCTTCGTTAGCGGCAAGTTAATTCATTTGCTCCTGCTGGAAATGGATTCGTACTATTCCGATTCAAATATGTATTCTACTGGGAAAACTAATCTCAAATATATCTTTGAAATATAAACCTATTCTTCCCGTGCAACGCCGGGTATTTCAATTAGTAAATAAATAATTTAAGAAACAATGAGTATATTTAATGGAAACAGACATATGTATTTTTGAATGTTGTATATGAATTGCTAATTCATACTTTATCTAGTAGAAAATGTTGCATCCATTATATATTCTGAAGCAATAGGGAGAACTATTGGAGGTGTATTTTATTTATCTACTGTCGAATTTAGTGTGGAATAATTTCAAATAATTTATTTCGAAACTATCGAGACGAGACTGAGACCGCTATTTGTCGGTTGAAAGGAGACTAATACTGTAAATAGTCTCGTATTGTCTCGGTTTGATACCAGTCCTACTTCGGGGTTTGTTCTCTAGTAACTGGTTGCGTAGTGCACCTACAGTATATAAGACGTCGTATATTTAAATGTTTGAGAACTTACCCCACCTCCACTTGACGGATCGTTCTAACTAAAACTACCAAACCGTTTATGTAATTTTGCGTTTAAGTACAGGTCCTATCCTTATGTCAATTATTTTCTTGCAACAGAGAATGAAAAATGTAACAGTTATAATGTTGATCGCGCATAATCCTGTATAGATAAAAGGCACTTTAGAGTGTCGGAATCCGTGGTGTAAATACAGTAGTTACTGGCTTGGTAAGTTCATCACTGAACGCGTTTCCGTCATATCGTGCAATGACGTCACCTTTGACACATGCTCGGGACAGGACAACAGGAGGAGTAACGCTGTTGTTTGCTTACTCGGTGCTGTTTATTCTCTTTGGAACCTGATGTGAAATTACTACTTTCCTCTTACTTTCAGCTGTTTTTGCTATTTCTAATTTAGATGTCTATTATATTAGTGGAATTTTATTCCATCATGGAAATATATTTTATTTCTTTTTAAATGTAAATAAAAAGAAAAGTCTATTTGGACAAGTTTTCCCACAACCCTAGAGGTATTGTCTTGGGTGCGCTTTTCTTTTCTTTTCCTTTAGGGCCGCGGTGGCTCAGTGGCAGAGCTTTCACCTCTAGTGCTTGGGACCTCGGGTTCGATCCCAGCCCCCGCCAATTGAACTTTGTGGCGGACGAACACCGTGTGCGTCGGTTTCCTCGGGGTTCTCCTATTTCCTCCCACTCTCTTCATTTCATTCATTACTCATCATCACCGTCTTCTTTAGCCTAACCGGCACAACCGTGGGACGTAAAACTTAAAGATTTCATTTCATTTCTTCAACACAAATGCAATTAAAACCTGACTCTGAGAGCGCAACAATGTTATCTTGTTTGAAGGGTCAGTGATTTTGTGTCGAAGGTAATGTCACGCGAAGAGACAGGCTGCGCGTGGGCTTATCTTGTCTTACGTTTGGCAACATTGCTTTTGGTCAAGTGGCCTATTGCTTATGCCTTTAGGTATTTGCCCTAAAGCCATACAGCGAGCTGTGTGCGTTCTGTTACTCCCTCCCTGCCCCTCGCGGTGTTTGCGAAAATATTATTTGCTTTTCATGCATTGGGATAAGGGGTAAGACATACCTTAGGACAATGGAAGGAAGTAACATATAAAATGATCGAAAACGACAACCGATGTTAATGTAGAGTTCATAGTTTCGAGGTCGCTGAGATGATTAGGCGTAAACCTATCAGCTATTTTCTGTTAGTGGTTTCTTCATATACGTCTACCAAGTTAACGAACCTTGACTTATCCGCGTACAGTAGTTGGTTAGTGTGTCCTCGATGGCTATTTTTACTTTTTCCATGATCATCCCATTCCATACAGTATTTTTTTATGTTTTGAAAAAGCTTGATTTTATCAATTCGTTAAACAACAATGTTTCTTTTTTTCTAACCATGTTTCTTAGTATTATCCTCTTCATTCTAACTAATTTAAATATTTTCAATAATTCAGAATTTTGACTAAAAAATGTTACAATGATCAAGATTTGTATAAGAAAAGGAGCCTTCATTTCTAATCATTGTCATAAACGGAAGGGAAAACTTATAAAAAATTGAAATAACTTAGTAGACGTAGAAAACCGATAGAAATAATGAACATCTACTATTAGTTGACTGTTAGAAGTATAGTAGATATAGTTCTCAACCCAAGTAGAGGATGCACTCTTTGCTTCACGAAAATAATAAACATTTTTGAAAAATAATTACAGAAAAGTAATTTGAAGACATTTACTGAGCGAACGAAGGTTACGGTGTTGACGCTTCGTAATTGAGAGTCTCCCGGTTCAAATTTCGATACGAGGCATCCTGACTAGTGATTTTGCAGTACCACTGGGCGAATACCAGGATACCTTTAATACATAAGCTTTGGCAAATTTTCTTGAAATCTTTGTTCTTATGTTGTTAATGTTTCAGTGTGAAATGGCATTTTGCTGCATGCAAAATATTTTTAGTAAACAAAATATAGTAGATGAATGGTTAGTGTAAAGAACTCCTACTTGTATGGCTTAGGTTCAAATCCCGACTGTTTTTATTGATTTTTTCTTTTAGCTACGCTCATATGTTGCACTCCAGCAGTTCAATTTTGAATTAAATGTAGTCGCAGCTAGTTTAAACTGAAATTATTTTCAAAACTATTTGCTATTACATGTTTTTGTTTTACTTGCGATGTTTCAACTTTGATATTAGATCTTAGAACCCTAACGTAGCTCATTTCCCTACGTCATATCATGATGAATGTTTTCACAACAACGATAGTCGGGCGGTAATACAGAATTTCATTGTTACTGCAGGGCCGGATCTTGAAGCCTGAGAACTACGCGTTCGCAGGAGGCGCCAGGTGAACAGGGAGCCAAATTAGAAAAATGAATTTTGTTTTAAATGTAAATATTTATTTTTAAAAAAATGTTATGATGAAAAATTTTCCTCATATAGCTTCAAATAAATATTGTACAGACTGAGATACAGATAAAATACATCAAAAGGACAATAAAGTCGAATCTTTGCGTGGTTGGCTGTAAAACACCCTTTACAAATGAAATGGACTCGTACATCAATTGATGCCAATACCACACGCACAAGTGATGCTAGTTTGAGGAAAATTTCCACGGCACAGGATAGACCTTTTTAAAGAGGGAAAAGGGATATTTTACGAATATGAGATAAAATGAAGGTAAATTTAGCTTTCCAATAGATGTTGTATTAAGCACTATGACCGTAGAGCTAAAGACAGTGGTATTCTTTCCACAATCCCACCATATGCACAAAATACAAATATAACAGACTCTTCATTCCTTCCTCAACAATCCTTCCGACACCTTGCTAGAGAATATCATTGCCAAATATGTCTTTAAAATCCGAATGGATCAACAAACGAAAGGAATTCAACCGCAAGTATTGTTTATGGATTGGGTGGCATTATCACAGTAGAAAGAAATGTCTCCAAGGGTGATCCTCCATCTTGTCTTAAACAGTGTCTTCGCATAGTACTTTGGTTTAATGACCTCAGTTAAGGGTTGAGATAGATCACCGTAAATGAAATTCACATTATCAAAGTTGAAGCAAGCATGGGCGCCCAAAAGGGGACGAGGAGGCCGGGCCCCACCTGGCTTACGACAAGTATAATATACATGTATAATTTCTTAAGATTTTCTTAATACAAATAAAAATACCAAACGTAATATACCAACCAGGAAGATGACCCCTCTAAAAAATTCTTCGAGCCCCCATGCAAGCAAGTAGGCTTTTCCTGTCCATTCGCCCAGGGAGTAGAGCGAATACTAAGAAAAGACGGGCGGTACAAATGGATTTTTTAAAAATCATTTCTGAGGGAAATTTTAACTTAAGTTCCTAATGGCTCAAATCGCTGTCCACTGCTTAATGCTCACTTTGTTTAATATCTATTAGTTCATTTGTCGTTCGTCAAGATTTTCATTTCTATCCTAAGTCATTTCGTTTTTGTTTTATTTTTTAAATTTATAATGATGTGTGCTTTCACTTTTTAATAGTACTTTGTTTTTCATGTAATAATAATGAGCAACGATATAAAACCAAGTGAGCATTTTATCGGAAAAGAAAGCTACAAAACATGAAAGAAGATAAGAGGCAACCGAAGGCTCTAAAAGGTTTCTTTCGCGTTCTGAACAAAATCATACAAATGTTGAGGTGGGGAGTTGTCAATACCAGTCACTGTTAACGAAGCATTTGCAGGTTGACATTCTTTTGAAACTGTAAGGTTATTTTACCTGATTGCAGTAATTTAATTGTTGAATTAAAATGGGACGATACGGTCATTTCTGTTACGGGTCTGAATTAAATTTCATGTATTTCAAAATATGTTTGAATACAATTAGTTTTCACGCGGCATATAAGTATATAACTTGAAAGGATATAATCGAAAGCGATGAAAGTTCATTTGGATGACAAGTAGTTTTTTTCAGTACTCTCACTTGCAATCACAGCAGCATATACAGATGCTTGTTTTATTATAACAGTATAACAATAATTATTAATCCATTCTCTGTTATTAAATTTAGATGGAGCGATATTTTAAATTAGTAATAATTCTAATGCAAAGTGGAGTTTTGATTATTAGTTACTTGTGTTCAGGGATGCACCGACATAGGTGCTAGGGATGCGCACGAGACGAATCGAGACAGGATTTTCCAGACAAAATTCGAGTCGAGACACGGTTCTTCCAATAGAGAAATATACATTTTTCGAGTCGAGACATCACTTTTACAACACATTTTCGAGACGAGACAGCTACACATCTTGTCTCGTGGGTATCCCTAATAGGTGCAGTGTTCCTTTCAGAAAAAATCTTCCGGGGGGGTACACTTAGTATTCAGAGGGCCACTGCTGCTACTCTTTTATTTATTAATATATTACAGACGTATTATTTTGATCTCCTCCCGGGGGAAAGTGGCCCCCTAAAAATATGTGTGGACGAAACACTGCACAGGTAGTCTGAGAATCTGGATCCTTCAATTAGCACAATTTCAGGGGCAGATACACAAAATTCTTTGCATTTGTAGGCTATTCCGAAAAATCTTCGAACCCGAAAGAAAAATCTTGGGTGCATCTTTGCTTGTGTTTACATTGTGTTACTGCCTGATTTCGTACGTTTATGTTGGAAAGAAACATGAAAGAATTGAATTGTTCTATAGGCCTAAAGGGCCCTGAAAAGAATTTTTGCGAAGGAACCTGATTTTAAAGTGCTGCCACTAGATCGAGGACAAATTAAATATCAATTAAGACACACACTTTTGTCATTTGTTGTGTATTGAACTAGTTTAACTAAAATTAATAAAGAATTATTTGAAATCAAGTATATCTCAAGAACGATTAAATGGACTAGCTTTGATGGCCATTAAAAATTACATTCTGAATGAAATTGATATTGATGCAATAATAAGAGATTTTGCCAAATTGAAAGTCAGAAAAGTGTCTTTATAACATGAACTTTACAGTAACTAAGAAAACGAGAAATTAAGCTAACTACCATATTTGTATCACTGGAAAAAACTATTTAAATATGCTTTTAATGAAGTGTAAGAGCACATCTCTTTGTCAAAATCAAACCTGTGATAATGTTAAACTTAAAGCTCATTAGTTTTATTCTATTTCGACTTTTATGTTTCAATTGTATTTGTCAAAATACATCTTAGGTATACATTTTAGTTGTTTCCTGTGCTTATTTAATAAAAAAAATATATATATAAATTATTAAAACTGGAACTTTGGTCATGATTCATCCACAGTTAATTAGGTTTAAGTTCGCCATTTTCCTTTAATACTCACAGGAAGACTGAATTATTATATATTGAAGAAATTTGTAATTGTAACAATTATCTGAAGAATTTGTCCATTACAGCATTCTATTCTTTTATTATCATTTAGGCGGGGGCGACTAAATATTGTTTATTTACACTTACAAAATGTCTACAACCGATCCTGTTACTGTTATATATATATATATATATATATATAGAGAGAGAGAGAGAGAGAAAGTTTTGATTCAGAGAAAAGTACAGTTGAGCGTACGATGCAACATGGGCTCCTGGAGGGATTTCAAACGAATTTAGTATACGTATACATTACCATCTGAACAATTTAACCCTAAAAATGCTTTCGATCACTGAAATAAATTCCTGCCTACGCTCCTGTAAAGCAGTAAGAATTTTAGGGACTGATCATTGGGTAATGCCTCCCTGGAGCAACGACAGTTCCTCAGAAATCATATCTCTGATAGGTCCGGATGTGACACCAGTATTTGTGTATTACCCCTCCTCACTCTAAGTGTATTGAAACTTAAGTCAAAGGAACTGTTCTGAAATCTTCACCGGTTCTCTCGTCTGAAACCGCATGCGAATGGGGCCAACCTTGGTCATATACCACATCTGGAATATTACCGTTTATGTCAGAGATCCCGAAAAATATATATTCGACACAAATAAAGGATGTTTTCGATTTTATTTTATTTTATTTATTTATTTATTTGCCTGTCACCCTCCCACTCTGACCTCCATGCCAACCAAGGCTTAACTTGAACTTAAGCAACATCGACAGCGTCACTATTCATCTGCGACCACGAAAACTAATACCATAACGATTTCGATATTAATATTGTTCATATTGAGTACTTTTACATGCCACTTGCCCCCTTATTACGGATGGCTTTAGTGTCTCGCCCCCACAACTATGGAGCAATTTCAACAAACTTACGTATAGCTATAAACCACCATCTATAAAATAAATGTGGGGTGACCTTTTTCGGGGAGGAATTCATTAGCTACTTTTCCAATATCACTGTGGTGGCTTTTTTCTCTTTCCATGCTAAAGATTGCCGAAGAGCTCAACTGCATTTGCACCACTGTCCTATGAATATAGATTTTAATGGCATTAACTTTACTAAGTGCTTGCTTAGGTGTTAGAGGAAAAGTGAAATTCTGTTATAAATGAGTAGGGGTCTAAACAAATACGGAAAACTATTAGCAATGACACTACTCTAAATGAGTTTTCGCAATATAATGGAACAGTATTTTATTCGAATGTGAAGGAAATCATTGCATAAATTGGCCCTTCCCCTCCTTAAAAGTCTAAGCTACAATACGTATCTAATAATTTTGAATTAGAAATATATGCATCGAGTTTCATATCCTTAACTTTAAGGTGTCCTGAGTTAAGTAAATGAATAACCTTCCTGCTAACGAAAGAGTAAAGCTTTGGGCTTTAATGGTATCTGGAGTGTAATTATTAATTTCAGCAACCCCGAAAATTATTGAATAGACACTCATATCTTTCAATTAAGAATTATTAAATTTTCACCCCTCCCATTAAACCTCAATGCCGATAATGCTAAACTTTGATGTGAACGATATAGAAGGTTTCATAATTCATGTACTCAAAAGCTTTGGATTTAACATTAATATCGTTTATTTTCGATTATTTTTGCATGTCCCTATGTCTCCAGGGGCGCCCATTAAGGGAGTAAGAGGGGGCGATTGCCCCCTCTAGAGGAAATTATACTTTGCAAGATCGAAAACCCAAAAATTGTTTGAATATTTACCCCAAAATTTGGAACTATATTTGAAATGTCACTTATACTTGCCCCCTTTGAAAACCACAATATGGGCGCCCTTGTGTGTCTCTCATGATAGAGCTAGAGATGATACGGGTTTCGATTCCCGGCAGGAGTCGTGTGGTTCGGGTTCCACGTTAAGTCGTAGATGCACATCTTGTATAGAGTCACAGCTGAAAGACACGCTGAACTCTATATCACCTCACCTCGTGAGATATTCTATTTTTGCATAATTTCTAAACCACTTCTCTTTCTTTGAATCTCCTCCTTCCTCTTAGGACACGCATAGGTTCAAACCGAATCTTTCATCACGGTTGGAGGACGCAAGGCTACTGTACCATACGCGTACAACCCTTATGAGTTGCGCAGTTTGAGTAGCACGCACGAATAAACCACGCTTACATTTATTATATATAATTAATAAAATCTCATATTAGGACTAGCTTCGCACACCAAACTTTTAACAATGCGACTTTTTAAATTCTGTTCATCATCTTCTTTATTATTATTATTATTATTATTATTATTATTATTATTATTATTATTATTATTATTATTATTATTATTATTATTATTATTGCAATAGCTATATGAAGCAATTATGTCGGCCAATTTCGTTAATACACACCATTCAGCAACCGGTAGTTGTAGAAATCAGGCTTTTGCAACAGCAATTGTTAGCTCAATCGGTAGAGCGCAGACTTATGGATTCAAGGGTTACGAGTTCGAATCTAGCCTAAGTCAAAAGTTTTTTTTCTGATATAATTCTTGAGATGGAAATGTTTCTCTCTTCACCTTTATCTCGTAATTCTGAATAGAGATGTTTGGATGTGAAAGAAAAAAGTATACTAGGATATAAGAAAAGAAAGATAAATTACATGATACCTTTTGCAATTTTTAACTATATTTTCACCTATCTAGGACGTTTCTAAAAAGTTCAGACTTCTAGACCTCCTTTTCGCTCTCTTACGTGTCCTTTAACTAATTTCTACAATTACTTATTGAGTCTAATTTACTTATAATTACTTATTGAGTAATTATACATACATTACAGATGTCTTATCTCTTTTTCTTTTCTCTACATCATGTCTTGAGATGAATGTTTTGACAATATGTTACAGACACGATTTTACAAAATAATTCGATCTGCGATATCAGTGATACATATTGTGGTGTTTAACTTAAAATATAAAACAATAAATAGAAAAACTGAGAATACGAATCTTTTCGTGCACTGATGCTTCAAATCTGTGTCTTTACTCCCTATACCTATGTTAATTCCCTAGTCAAAATAAAAACTCTTCAAAATTAATCAAAATTTCTTATACAACCATCCCTTCCTTGGAGTACTGCGCGGTCACATACCCGTCACTGCGATGTAAAGGCACTTATGGCGACGAGGATACAAAAGTTGTTGTAGTTGCATCACAAATGCCATAACTAGAAGAACATTCCGAAACCTTTTTGACTGCCCGGTATTAATTGACATGTGAAAAGTCAATATCTGGGAAATAAAGCAACAAATCACGAGTGTACTAGGTATCGTAGATGTATTGTATCTAATCCTAAATTTTAGTCTCGCTCTCTTTCCCAATTCCTTAGTTCCAAGAAGGCGCGGTGGCTCAGTGGTAGAGCGTTCACCTCCGGTGCTTGTGGTCCCTGGTTCAATCCCAGCTCGCGCCGTGTGGACTTTGTGGTGGACAAACACCGTGCTCGTGGGTTTTCTCGGGGTTCTCCCACTTTCTTCATTTCACTCATTTCTCAAAATCACCGTCTCCTTTAGCCTAACCGGCATAACCGTGGGACGTTAAACTTAAAGACTTAATTTGATTTTTTCCTTAGTTCCAAAAGTATTTCACATTCGTTTTCAATAATAGAGGAAAGTAACTGATTCTCCTACTCCTGCTTTTTACTGCTTGCATTGGCCCTAAAACCTGCATTCGGACAGAAAACTTGAACAAAGTGTTTCGGAAAGCGAAATGATCTAATCGAGATCACGGTTACAAATTGGTATTACGATTTTCACCCTAGAAACTTTACAAATTTCTGTTAGTTTATAGTATTACTATTACTATATTAATACCTTGTTGAGATAAAAAAAAACACACACTAAATATTTTCAGAACTTGTTCTGGAGTACAATTTCGACGGAGTGGACATAGACTGGGAGTACCCAGGAGATCCTCTACAAGGCGGGAAACCAGAAGACAAAGAGAATTTCCGTGATTTCCTTCATGAGCTGAGAGCAGCTTTCGATGACAGCGGAAGGGAAGGCTTAGAGATAAGTGTTGTAGTACCTATTAATGAAACACGTGTTAGTGCTGGATACGATGTCGAAGATCTCTGCAGGTACGTTTCTTTTGATTAATTCATTAGTACGTAAAATTGTTAGAAATACATTTAGAATCAGTATTGTAATTGATTCAATCGATTAGTTCTGTATTTTTATTCTTCAAGTAAAATTTCAACTTTTTTTTCGGAGCTAAACACTACTTTTAGGTAGAAGCTTACACGTAAGAAATGTATCTTTCCACATAGATAATACAGAGCGACTCAAAATGATGGATCTGATTTCAGAAATTTCTTCTGTGAAATCTACTTAACATATGTTATTGTGAGACATAACCAGCGGCGCAAATCTGTATTCTTTAAGCGATGTTCAAAATATTTATGAAATTGAAAAACAACGCTGTGGAGAATCAGGGAAGCAGAGTTGTCTTCAATATTAGGAGGTGGGCAGATTTTAGGTTATTCTGGGGGGACATCAATTTCATTTCACTTTCCTTTGTGGCAATCGCACACAAATCATCACATTTCTCCCTCCCCCCAAAAAATCAAATCGGATTATTGGGGGGACAACCCCCCAGTTCGAAGATTGAAGGGGACATGTCCCCCTCATCCCCCGGGATTTGCGCCAGTGAGACATAGACTTACGCTTTGAAAAGTTAACTTTCAACCTTTAGTTTCCAAGCATTGTTTCCACTTTCTACCGCTAAGAGTCAGCAGCGAGTAGTTAAGGAAGATGGCGTTGACTGGAGAACAAAAATATTTCTGTATGCTTGATTATCATGTAAAAAAGTGTGTGATTCGTGTAGAACGGCATTTCCGTACCTAATATCGGAGAGACCCACCTACGGGAAAGGCCATTCGTAAACTTATATGAAAATTTCCGAGATTCAGGCTGCATCTGTAAACGAATCGACTGAATTTATATTGATCGCAACATGCTACAAAAGGTTTGGCACGAGATTGACTTTTGGCTAGATGTGTGCCGTGTTAAGCGAGTTGTTCATCTAGAGCAGCGTTTCCCAACCTTTTTCAACTTGCGGCACACTACGGGTGTTACTTGGATTCTCGCGGCACACTTATAGGCATTATTATTTGTAAATATAAAACATAGTGGTATTTTTTCTGTGATCATCAATCTCCTCACAGAGAAGAAAGCTCTTTCACTGGTTTTCCCCCTCGGTAAATCATTATGCTTATTTTTCATTCTAATTAGAAATAGAAGACGGTTTTTAAAAATACGCTTTCTTTTTAAAAACTGTATCCAACCTTTTACTAAGAAGGAACATCACTAAATAACGAACGAACGAACAAAAATCTCTTTTACTTTTAAAACACAAAAGTAGGTAATTTGTCGAAAGGATTGAATGATATTTTAAATTTTCAAGTTACGAAATAGTCTGCAACAATAAAGAAGCAGTCATGGTCATAACAATTATAACAAATATCTTTTTCAACATTAGAAATGTACAGAACAGTAACCCGGTATCAAACTTAAATTTGTAGATTCATAGTGGAGGTTCATAGTAATGTGAAATACAAATATACATTTTCCCCTACGTTTTGCAATACAGCGATTCCTCGCGGCACACCAGCGGCCCATTCACGGCACACTGGTTGGGAAACGCTGACCTAGAGCACTTATAATATGTTTGAAAAAGCTTTGACAATTTACCTTTCTTAACGTATGTCTCACAATAACATACGTTGATTAGATTTTACAAAATACATTTCTGAAATCAGGTCCACACCTCAACAACACACATCTCGTTTTTACTCTTTCGAGACAAAAAATACTCCTAATATCGTTTGATACTATTTTAACTTACTGCATAAGTCCACATACAATTCTAAGCGATTATGTGTAATCTACTGAACAACCTATTAACTACGTTAGAAGCAGAAGCTCAATATCATTTATATTTATATATGTTATCATAGTTGTTTTTCCTTCAGTTGCTCTTAGAAATTCTGTTCTTTATATAAGTAGTTCTTTTGTCTAGTATTGCAGACGCATTGTACACTTTTACTTACGCCTTGCGAGGACCTGATTATGGATATGCTGATGTTCCAGCTCCCCTCCACCCAAGGCCAGGCTTAGACAACGGAACATTTGCTAATTTCACTGTGGTAAGCACAATTTTCTCCACTTTTTCCCCCCTCAAGATCTGTTTATAATCAAATAAGTATAAGATCTACTCGCAAAATATTACAGAAAATGCATTTTAATAGTTATGTTGAGCAAGTTAGAACAAATGATTTAAATCGGGTAACATACTCGACAGCTCTCAGGTGTTAAGCTTCTGATCCTAAGACGCAATCGATGGGGGTTCGAGTTGAGTTGAGTTGATTTTGAGTTTAACGTCCCGTTCAGCAGCGGGGCTATATGAGACGTGGACCTACTGATTAACGTGAAATCCGAACCACATGAGCTCCCGCCGGGAATCGAACCCGGGCCTCCCACGCCAAAGGCGCGTACGCTAACCGCTTAGCCACGGAGGAGCTCAACGATGGGAGTTCGAGTCCCTATGAGGAGCATGACAGGATTTTTAATTGTTCTCGATATTTTCTGCTAGTAAATAACCTCAATTTCTGACAAGAGCTTAATAAACTCATTTATCTATATTATAAAATTGAAAGTGACTATGTTTGTCACTCTTAATCTCTTGAACCAGCAGACCGATCTTTACCAAATTTTCAACATAGATGAGGTTTGGGTCTGGTATTATTTTTGTCATTTCACTTTAACAGTGCAACGTAGGGAAGGGGAAAGTTGGAGATATATATGTAAAAAAGATGAAAGTGACTGACTTTGTGACTTAATAACTCTTGAACCAATAAAGCAATCTCGATCAGTTTTTCAACATAGATGAGGTTTGGACCTGGAAGGTTTTTATTCGTATCACTTTGATGGTGCAACTTAGGGGAGGGGAGGAGATATATATGATCGAAAGTGACCGATATTAGTATTGATTACATAGTTTTCGGAGTCGCTGAGACAAACAGTAACATTTTCGATTATGTTTAAATCGAAACTCAACCTCCATTACCCTTTATGTCCAAAATGAAATGCATTCTCTCAGTGCACAGTTTCACCAACTTTATCAGACACTCAGACAGACAAACTTTATGTTTTCTTTATCAGACACTCAATCTGATGAAGGCAATGTTAAGTTCTGGAAACAGTAACATTTTATTTTAGTTTTATAAGCTCTGGTGATGGACAAACACCGTGTGCGTGGGTTTCCTCGGGGTTCTCCCGTTTCCTCCCACTTTCTTCATTCCACCATTTCATTCATTACCCATCATCACCGTCTCCTTTAGCCTAACCGGCATAACCGTGGGACGTAAAACTCGAAGATTTCATTTCATTTCATTTTTATAAGCTCTGTTCAGAAAGGGTAGCTAATTTACGTAATAAGTTCTACAGTCGTAATGGATGGAGTTTCTGATTCGTATCTCTATCGTGTTTGATTATAAAAATTTGGAGTCAGATGACCAGATCAATGTTCTGTCCTGATTATTGCGGACTTTAAAAAAAGAAAAAAAAAACACGATGTTAGCCATAAATTGATCGCACATTAGCCATAGAGCACAAGACCTATCTGTCGAGGGTTCGAATTCCACTCAAAACATGGGTACGTTGATTCACCATTGATTAGCATCGCTCAATTATTATCGTATATTTTAGCATGCTTATTACAGCCCTTTACAGCTATTTAAATAACATTTGTTTTTATTTTGTAATAATTAATATAAATTATTACAAAATAGATAAGTTATTACAAAAAATACAAATATTATTTAAAAAGTAGTTAACAAGGAACCAAGACAACATGATAAGTCATAAATTACAGTTGAGTTCATTTTTCTTGTAGCTGCCTTAACCTAGATTTTTGGGTAATTCAAATTCTGGTCACACTGTAATTTCTATGGATGGTAACACTGAAAATTCTTCCGAGTCCTATTTTCGGGTGTAGAATAACATAATCTATTATTGTGGTAAATTACATTTCATTATCTCTTTTCACTTACGAAAACGAGCAAAAGAAAAAATTTTAGCTTTTGAAAAATATTTAGTAGTTTGCCCCCTTAAGGTTTGTGACAACATACTTCCTTAGCAATATATCCAAAGCTACTTTTTATCTACTGGATACACTTCTGTGCATATGCAACTGTTGTGACTCCATGATACGTTACGTTCCGCAAAATTAAAATGTGCATGAAGATCGAGTCAAATAATGAAAAAAGTGTGAGGCATCTCAACTTGATATCCTGACTCAACTTGATGGTAAGATATCTCTGCTAAATAAATTGGAATTTACTCTGAAGTTGGGCGTCCGCTTTCGCCACGTTTTTTCACTGTTATCTCCTTTCCACACTTTCTGCAATTTGTTCTTTGGTTCATTAATCCGTGCTCTTCACAATTTTTTTTAAAAAAAATTGCTCGTTATCAACGTATTGCTTCACAAATGTTAAAACTGTTAGTTCATTGCCCTTGTACATTCGCCATGTTGATAACATAAGTGCTCGTTTCTTTCCCACAATTCAGCTGTTCGGTTACCTTGCGCCAAGTAGTTCCCTCCGCTCGCCGTATAGTCCCATGTTTATAACCGCTTATATATAACAAATAAACAGATTTTTCGATACTCTTATACATTATCAAGCACACAAACGATCAAATTATCCATATCTTTCCTGTAAATTTTAAAAATTTTGCTGGAAACGGACGCCCAACTTTGGAATAAATTTATAAAAACGTATATCTTGTCAATAATAGATGACAGCGATAACGACGTTTCATATTTTGCTAAAGGGGAAGGGCAAGATGATTCACCGACATAAGAGTTTCACGTCTTTTATTACATTATAGTACATTAGAATAGAATTTAATAAAAGTATATGCCTCTTAGAGAGCAATTGCCCTCTGCCCTCCCTGAATGGCAACCCTGGATGGCAGTAATAAGACATTTGGCTAAAAATTTCGCTTCGTGAACTGTTTATAATTTGCTTTTATCTGTTATCCATAATTTCTAGTGTACCTAGGTATTATCTATTGATTTAAGGTTTTAAACTAATAATCACCAAAATCTCAAAATGTAAACATAATCAGTTATGCTTGCCAAAGGGAAAAATTCCATTTTCTGGGATTTTACGTTAATTTTTCGATAAGGAATAGTGGAATTTTAATCGAAGTTAGTGCCATATTGGATTTTTCATATTTCACCAACGCCAAAAAATTCTCTATGGTCGATAAGTAAAATGAGTCTTCAATCAGCTTGAAATCAGTCTCAATTGTCAAACTTTGTTACTAAAAGATGTACGGTAATAAGGAAGTGATTTTCCATAGTGATTTGGTATCCTCAAAAAAGTAAAATAAAATAAAAGTACCAAGGAACGAAAATTGTGCTCTGGTTTTTAATAAAAAGAAAAAAAATTAACAGAAGAAAGTGAAAAAAAAAGCAAACGAGAAATAAACTACTTCGAAAATGTCCTATATGTAATGACTGGATATTCTTCAGTGGGGAATAAAGTCTTTCTATTATAATTACTTTGAGTGGAAGATGATGGCTTAAAGACGTGATGGCAACATAAAATTCTGATAACGAAATGTACTTGATTTTGTCATCATTTTCAGTTCTTTCACTCAAGAAAGGAAAATTCATTTTCCTAAATGTAGAAGATTGAAGCTTACGGATAAATCACTTATATATTGAAGGAAATTAATGTTATAGAGTAGCTTTATTTTCTATACTTTATAGGTCTTTAAGTTTTTGTAAATAGTATAACGTGGGAAATTTAACAGCAAAATGGTAATATCTGACTCTCAAGATGGGATTTTCTAAAGTTTCAGAAGTAACTCGTGATGTCTGCATCTGTATTTATTTCTTTATAGCCCTATTAATAATTTTTGTGTGATAATTTATTCTGTATCTTTTCAACGAAATCATAGAAAAATCAGAAATTCCACTACTGAAGTAATGCGTGAGAAACCACGAAGAACAAAATGCATTATGAGTAGTAATTATGACTTGAATATTTGTGAATGTACTTTTACAGGAAGGTGGTCTAGCATTATGGGAAAGTCTTGGTTGCCCAAAAGAGAAGCTAATGGTTGGAATTGATGTTAATGGATACAGAGTCCAATTGGCTGATGAGAACAACCATGGATTGGGTGCTCCGATAGTGGATGGACAAGTGTACAGCGAAATACCTTACGAAGAGGTAAGAATACAATCTAGCCGCGACTAGTCATTGTTGGAAGGTTGTTTAAAAATATTGTAAAAATCGGTTCCATAGTTGAATGTGGGGGAAGCTAGAAATTATTTATTTTCGAATAGTTATGTATAACTATATTAATTTAATGGAAGCGCTTTGAGTTGGTTAGGTATATTAGGATAAACTCTGTGCTACGTGAGGAGCGGTAGAACAACAGTGTGAACTGAACTGAGAAGCTAGTGATAGTTTAAAATTGGCGATCTCCAAGGAATACAAATTGTTAGCACTCAATTATATAGTGCAAGTGTAAGGGAAGTGGTTTGCTGGGTGAAGTATGCAGAGGTGATAACAGTCTACAAAATTCATAACATTAGCGAAAAGGAATAACCCACTGTGACAGGTCCCACCGAGAATTAAAACGGACTTTCATTCAGAATCATCACTCAGAAGAAAAATCAAAGGGAGATAAGTCATGTGAATAAGAGGGATTATTTGATTCGTTTAGGGTTACCTGGGAAACTAGAGTTGAGGCTGTCTCGTCTCGAAATTATTTCGTGAAAGTGATACCATGTGTCGAAAACTGCATCTAATTGTAGTAGAAGTTCTGTCTCGTATTGTTTCATCTCATGGGCATCCCAGATTCAATAATCTCGCCTATACCTCGAAATCACCTCACAGTGACCTCTTGTGTGATTATTTATGTCAGAAAATCATATAAAGATCTCCACTGAATTTTTCAACGGTCAGTAAGTTTAGAAAGCTCCTAGTACGTCTGTTAGAGACAGGGTGACGTAACGCGCTGACCACTTCGTCGCTAGACTGGACGTAGTTCACCCAGTCGCTAACAGATGGCGTTGGAGCGGCACGTGGTTTGGTTTTTGGTTTTTAAGAAAATGACATCTTGGGAGTTTGTGAAAGTATTAGTTAAAATACGAATGTACTCGTATCATTTGAGGTAAATAACAGCAACACTAGCGACATTGCGCGGCTATTGACGATATCAAATCGTCAACTCTTACTTTAAGTGAAAAATTCGGAATAAATTGACTCACTTTCTTCTGTAATTTTAATTGTTATTTGAATTTTTCATATTTTATTTATTTATTTTTGCAGATTTGTACGACCCTTGTAGTTGAAGATGGGTGGACCAGGGAATGGGATGATGTTGGAAAAGCTCCCTACATGTACCGAGGTATACACATTTATTTTATCTTTAAGTATATTCTGTCACATTTAACCTGTGCGGAATATATCATAAGTTCCATGCTTGATTCATCGTAGTTCTTGGTACTTATTTTTGGAACGCAAAATCTATTCTAAAAAAAACCTATTCTTCATAACTCTCACCGTTTTTGCGCTGATACTTGACGGACGAGCATAGTCGTGCTGTTATGAGACTTCCGATACCTGTGATCAGCATAGTTTGAAAGTTTAATGTTATAAGATGGTCTGTGCACTAGCCAAATGCACTGGAATCCATCTTGAAATATGAGTCAGAAGCCTTGTAAACTTAGACCTGTTCTTCATAAATTCGATGAAATTCGATATTGGCAGAAGCAAAATCACATATTTTACTAATTTTTTCCTTCGATGTTTAAATTTATTGCAGATAAATGTACCTGTAAATCTGTATAAAATACTTCTTTGAGCTCTCTTGTGGCTTTTGCGCCTTCAGTTTTGGTTCTTGGTCCAGGGGCGGATCCAGGGGGTGATCGGGGCGATCTCCCCCCCCCCAGAAGAGGAAACTTTCTTATTTTATATATATAAATAAAACCCATCTAAAAATTTGGAACCCTTAAAAGTAGCAGTATGACAACCCACCGCCCCCCCAGAAGTCGGTCCTGTATCCGCCCCTGTCTCGGTCGGAGTTCCAGTTTGATTCTCGGTGGAAGCTCATGTCTTTTATATCCCACGTTAAACTGTAATATAAAGGATTAATTTCTAATGAAATATTAACTAGCATATTCAAACAACATCATACTAGTTATGTTCGGATGTTATTCACATGTAAGGTATGTATATAAGGAATGAAATCTTTAAGTTTAACGACCCACGATTATGCCCTTTAAGCTAAGGGAGGCGGATGGTTAAGGCAAGTGAATAATGATGGAATAATTGGTGGAATGAAAGTGTGGTAGGAAACGGGAGTACCTCGAGAAAACCCACAGATACGATATTGTCCATCACAAACTTACGTGAACGGGGATCGTACCAGAGACCCTACGTATCAGAGGTAAGGTCTCTACAACTAAGTCACCGTAACTTTAAATAAAGAAAAATCAGAATATTTCAATTTATAAACTTACAAAGATTTCATTGTTAGGTGTTTTGAAATATCAACAGTCAGTTTTAACACAAAATTCTATACCTAGTAGGTCATTATGCTTTCAGCTTTTTCAAGAGTATATAGGTTACTATCTTATTCAATCTCAGACACGTAAGAAGTAAGAAAGGAAAGTATAACAAATAAGAAAGGAATTGACAATACAGAGGCGTTAATAGTTTTCCTAGAGAGATCCTTTTACTATTGCTGTACATACAAAATAGTTTAGAAAAATTCTTATGTTAATTACGCTGTAATACTATAGGGTAATGGACCCATTTTTAAAAATTCATAGTAATTAAAGTACAAATCCAAAATGAACAATCTTTATACTAATGGAAAGAGGAAGGTTGAAAGTTTCAGTGGGCAATGATGGTTCCCGAAGCCCTCGGTAGAGTTCAGTTCTAGCTGGTAGAAACAATAGGCCGCCATTCGTTTCCCTCTCAGTTGTGAGTGAGATGGCTACCGTGGAGAATAAGTTTTTCTGCCTTCTTGAGTTCGCAAGAAGTGAGTCATAAATTGTAGTGCAGCGGGCATTTCGTACAAAATTCGGTATTGAACCACCAACGAGAAAAAGCATTAAGCGTTGGTTTACGCAATTTCAACAGACTGGAAGTGTGTGTAAAGGGAAAAGCACAGGCCGACCGCGTGTGTCAGACGATGATGTCAGACGTATTGAAGAAAGTTTTCTTCGAACTCCACGGAAGTCTACCAATAGAGAGGTGCGTGAAGTTGGTAGGACCACTAACAGCTCAAATACTGAAACTCGGTGCAGAATTTGAGTAGAATTTGAGCTCTCAGGAAAACCAACTCCCACAATTTGAGCTTTCAATTTAAAGGCTCTAAGTCAATGTAAAAGGTGGTCCTGCCAACTTCACGCTGCAGTACCACCGAAAGCCCAAATTCTCAAACTCCGTCCAGATATTCAGTAGAATTTGAGCTTTCAAAAAACCAACTCCCGGAGTTTGAGCTTTCAATTTAAAAGATCTAAGTCCACTTCAAACTTGCGTCACTAACAGCTCAAATTCTGAAACTCGATGCAGAATTTGAGTAGAATTTGTGCTCTCAGAAAAACTAACTTTCACAATTTGACATTTCAATTTAAGCGCTCTAAGTCCATTTGAAAGGTAGTCCTGCCTACTTCACGCTTCAGTACCTCCAATGCTGCAGAGGCGCAAATTTTAAGTGGACTTAGGCCTTTTAAATTGAAAGCTCAAACTCTGGGAGTTGGTTTTTTTGAAAGCTCAAATTCTACTGAATATCTGGATGGAGTTTGAGAATTGGAGCTTTATATCGTTCTGCAGCGTGAAGTTGGAAGACCACCTTTCAAATGGAGTTAGAGCCTTTAAATTGAAAGATCAAATTGTGGGAGTTGGTTTTTCTGAGAGCTCGAATTCTGCACCGAGTTTCAGAATTTGAGCTGGTAGTGACGCAACTTTTAAGTGGACTTAAACCTTTTAAATTGAAAGCCCAAACTCTGAGAGTTGGTTTTTTGAAAGCTCAAATTCTACTTAATATCTGGACGGAGCTTGAGAATTTGAGCTTTCGGTGGTCCTGCAGCGTGAAGTTGGCAGGACCACCTTTCAAATGGACTTAGAGCCTTTAAATTGAAACCTCAAATCGTGGGACTTGGTTTTTCTGAGAGTTCAAATCTTACTCAAATTCTACACCGAGTTTCAGAATTTGAGCTGTTAGTGGCGCAAGTTTTAAGTGGACTTAGACCTTTTAAATTGAAAGCCCAAACTCCGGAAGTTGTTTTTTTTTTTTTTTTTGAAATCTCAAATTCTACTGAATATCTGGACGGATTTTTAGAATTGGAGCTTTCGGTGGTTCTGTAGCGTGAAGTTGGCAGGATAACCTTTCAAATGGACTTAGAGCCTTTAAATTGAAAGATCAAATTGTGGGAGTTGGTTTTTCTGAGAGCTCAAATTCTGCACCGAGTTTCAGAATTTGAGCTAGTAGTGACGCAAGTTTTAAGTGGATTTATACCTTTTTCATTGAAAGCCCAAACTCTGAGAGTTGGTTTTTTGAAAGCTCAAATTCTACTGAATATCTGGACGGAGTTTGAGAATTTGAGCTTTCGGTGGTCCTGCAGCGTGAAGTTGGCAGGACCACCTTTCAAATGGAATTAGAGCCTTTAAATTGAAAGATCAAATTGTGGGAGTTGGTTTTTCTGAGAACTCAAATCTTACTCAAATTCTACACCGAGTTTCAGAATTTGAGCTGTTAGTGGCGCAAGTTTTAAGTGGACTTAGATCTTTTAAATTGAAACCCCAAATTCCGAGAGTTTTTTTTTTTGAAAGCTCAAATTCTACTGAATATCTGGACGGATTTTTAGAATTTGAGCTTTCGGTGGTCCTGCAGCGTGAAGTTGGCAGGACCACCTTTCAAATGGACTTAGAGCCTTTAAATTGAAACCTCAAATTGTGGGACTTGGTTTTTCTGAGAGCTCAAATCTTACTCAAATTCTACACCGAGTTTCAGAATTTGAGCTGTTAGTGGCGCAAGTTTTAAGTGGACTTAGACCTTTTAAATTGAAAGCTCAAACTCTGGGAGTTGGTTTTTTGGAAAGCTCAAATTCTACTGAATATCTGGACGGAGTTTGAGAATTTGAGCTTTCGGTGGTCCTGCAGCGTGAAGTTGGTAGGGCCACCTTTCACATGGACTTAGAGCCTTTAAATTGAAAGCTCAAATTGTGGGAGTTGGTTTTTCTGAGAGCTCAAATTGTACTCAAATTCTGCACCGAGTTTCAGAATTTGAGCTGTTAGTGGTCCTGCCAACTTCACGCACCTCCAATAAAGCTAGTAAATAACTTGGAATTCCCCCAAGCAACTGGAAAGTTCTGAGACGGCGTTTCTCTGAATGATCTGCGGAACCGTATCACAGCTGCCGTGCACTCAGTAACAGTAGATGCACTTACTCGTGTGTGGGACGCGTTCAGCTACCGCATAGATGTTTGTTGTGCAGCAGACGGTGGACACATTGAACATTTATAATGTATTAAAAAAAAAAAAAAAAAAAAAAAAAACTTTGAAACTTCCACTTTCCATTGGTATAAAGATTGTTCATCTTGGATTTGTACTTTAATAAATACGCATCTTTAAAAATGGGTCCTTCGTTTATAATAGCCCTGCATATTAAATGTATTTAAAAAGTCACTTAGTTAAGAATACAGAAACTACATATAAAATTGCTAGAAAAAATATAAAACATTATCTACTACAAGAGAAATCTAGGAATCAATTTTATTATACGACAAACTATCAATGGATCAACGGAAAATGAGGAAATTTTAAAATTATTGTATTCAGGGGGTAAAAGTGGGAGGAACGAGGACGGATGCTGTTCCTCCACTTCCAAAACTATATCTAAGGCGTCCCTCCACTTCCTAGAAAATTTCAATGGATAAAGATAGGCACGGGGGAGGGCGTGAAATCATGCGTCTTTTTCAGATCCACTTTTACCCCTAATTTTATTCTATATTAACTAAAATACGTTATGAACTTAATCAAAAATATGTTAGCTTTTGCGTTTGCTTTGCTTTAGTACTAAATTGTAAATGAGTCATGTCATTTAGTAAAGGTATTGTTAATATATAAAAGACGGTATGAAACTGCAATCGATTTTCATTTTGCAAAAATATGGGATGGGGGACTTATTTTTGCTTAGCGTATCAATTGTTCACGAATTATGAAACCAGTGGTGTCTCACCAAATACATTAAATTTAAGAATTCCGCTTTCGATATTAGAGCATAGTGTATAGAAAAATATGCGGCTTGAAAATGAACATTTCTAAGGTCTTGTATTTTGTAAAGAATAACTCTTCCTAACTACAACGATTTTCTTTTTTTTATTTAACACCCACTTTCCCTTATTTTTTAGGTGATATTTGGATAGGATATGATGATCCCGAGAGCGTAGGCTACAAAGTAGACTTTATCAAAGAGAATGGCTACGGTGGCGCCATGGTGTGGGCAGTGAATCAAGATGATTTCTTGGATAATTGTGGCGATGGAGAAAATCCTATTCTTACTGCGGTACACGAAGGATTAAGGAATTATACTGTACCTGGCAATTTAAAGGTAAGTTTGTTTTTCTACTTACGTAAATCTACTGTGTAACTTATAGTTTGTTTCATCTAACCTCACTATGATTTAATTTTTACAAATAAACTCTAAGAACAAGATAACTTACTTATGCTATAATGAAACAGGATTATAGTTCTCATACTCTACAATGAACTACTTTAGCTATAGGTTAATAATCAAAGTTAGAAATAAATTATTCTTACACAGTTGTAATTTTGAGTTTAGAGAATGACCGATTAGAAGCCAATAGTGTTTCTTCCAGGCATACTTTCGGAAAAGTTGGGGGATGTGACCGCCAAGAATACGATCGTCTCCAGGCCCCGGAACTAAAACATGAATTAAATTGCGGTTACAGACAATAGGGCAGATTTATGTATAATTTCGGGGGGAGAGGGGACAGTTCAGGTATTGTATGCTTCGTTGTCATATATCGAAAGAAAGATCCAAGTAAAGACGTGTTCTGAGATAACTTTGGGGGAGCCTGACACTCCCCAGGATCAGTTCCCATGATTACAGATCACTGTTGTGCAGTGTACGTCCTTTAGTAAGTGCTATAAGAAGATGTCATTCACAAGTGGTGCATTTACGAATTCACGCAACTCAATGAAGAATTTAGCTTTTGAGCTTCCTCCTGCCTATATGGGTAGCTCATGCGCCTTTGGCGCAGAATATCAGAGTTTAATCCCAGTTGGAGCTCATGTGGTTTGTAGACCCACGTCTTATACAGTCTTGCTGCTGAAAAGAATGCCTGCTTCTTTACAATTACTTCATCAGAAAAGAAATCGTTGTTCTCACAAACCATTATTCATTAGACTAAACATGTGAAAGTAGGTGTTAAGATCCGGCACATATTATTGTGGTTAAAATTATTCACCAGTCCTATTTACCATTTATCTGGTTATTTACCCAAGATTTGGGGTCTCGCATTGTCATGGTGAATATGGATTATTTTCGGATTGTTGTGCGGTCTGTTTCTTTATTGAGTCCCTTTCTACTGAAATTTCATAAGTTGTTTAATTTACTGATTGCTGGATATTGTACGTCCACGGTCCAGAAAATCAGGAAGAATAATTTTCTTCTTAGAAAAAGAAAAATGTAAATCGAAGGAAAGTCAATATGACTTTCTATGTCAGTCTTTTCAGCTATCCAACGTATAAGGTAGAACCACGGTTTTGCGATCAGAGGGACTGTTAGAAAGACGAGCAACGCGATTAGAGGAATAGAATAAATCAAGCGTTGACAGTGTACTAAAGCGTGGGACACAATCTTTGGCAAATGAAACGAAGAGTCTCCGCGACGTTGCTGTTTGGCAAAAGGTGTGGCTGGCCAGCATATTACAGCCAGTGTTTCTTCCAGACATGTTTTTGGGGGGCACTGCCCCCCCGGAGCTCCGAGAGTGCCCCCCCGGAGCTCCGAGAGTGCCCCCCCGGAGAGACCAAAGTAATACATCTATAATATAATAAATAGAATAGTACCAGCAGTGGGAAATAAATATTTTCAGAAGACAATAAACAGATAAACAAACGGTTTTAATCTTGCTACTTTACCAAGGTGTTCTAAAGCTCGTGCCGATAGTTGTTTTCTTTTTCATATTTAGCAATTAGGTGGTATCTTGTGTCTGTAACTGCCAACCTTGAACGGAAGAGTAACAATTGAACGTCGTGTTGCACGTATATCTGAAACGAATAACACATGTAAGTTATTCTGATTAGGTTAATATTGGCGATTATAGTTTTGTGCTTTCAATTAGTGTGTCTTGTTTACAGGTGAGTGATTTGTTCAGTATGTCTTCTAACAAGAAAAGGAAAAACGAAAGTCAAACATCTATCTTGAATTTTGTTATAAAGGAAAAAAAGTTGGACATTAAGCTTGAAACATCTGTGGACCCTGGCCCATCGAATTCCTTGTCGACTGACTGTACAAGTCTAAGTGATAATACGCCAGATAAAAGTAAGTGTAAGGGAAATGCAAACGGACTAGAACAAGAGAAGGATGTAAGTATTGATGTTGAGCAGTCGAAATGTATTTCAAAGTGTGCAGATGATAGGGCAAATATAAATGAGCAAAACCTTTGTTCTGTTGAGAAGAAGCGTTTGTATAATAAACAGTGGGAACAACAGTATGAGTGGCTGTACGAGGACAAAGTACGTGGAGGTGCCTTTTGTAAATATTGTGAGCGATATATGAAGAATGACCCTAATGTGCAGCAGAAAACGGGAGGTGTTTTTGTGACTCATCCATTCACAGCATATAAAAATGCATTAGGAAAAGACGGAAAACTGGAAAAGCATAATCATTCAAAAGCGCACATTGCAAGCCTTGAGATGGACAGGCTGCGAATGCAAGTAAAAAATAACCCTGTATACTCTCAAGTTCTTCGTCAAAGTGAAGCCGAAAAAGATCGAAACCGCCAATCGCTGGGAATGCTTGTTCGTGGATTGTACTTCTTGGTTAAAGAAGAAGTGCCACATACAACAAAATATGAGGCACTAGTGAATAATTTGCTTGTACAGTGTAGTCCAGAACTAGAAACGTGGAAAAATGAACAAAGTGAACGCTCTAACTACTGCAGTAAGAACACTGCTTCCGAATTGTTGAGTTGTGTTAGTGAAGTCTTACGTTCTAAAGTGACTCAAAAAATCAGAGATAAAAAGTTTTCGATAATGGCTGATGAAAGTACATCAATAAATAATAAAATGGCCCTTAGCATGTGTTTGCGATATGTAGAGGACAGTGCTCCGGTTGAAACATTTTTGGCGCTGGTGACCTTACCTGATTGCAAAGCCGATACCATTGCTAATGCTATAGACACTGAAATGAAAAATCACAATTTGAAATACGAAAATCTCATAGCGTTTAGTTTCGATGGTGCGTCTAACTTTTCTGGCAACAGTTCTGGTGTTCGCAGGATTCTGTCAACAAAAACTGGCAGAGATATACCGTATATTCACTGCAGAGCTCATGTGCTGTCACTTGCTGCTGCTACGTGCAGAAACAAGAATCCCAAAGTTAAAAGATTTTTCCATACATTGAAAGACATATACAATCTATTTAGTAGATCACCTAAGCGGGAAAACATTCTGCATGAAATTCAGGCAATCATAAACGATCCTATATTAAAAGTACCTGAATGCATTGAAGTACGGTGGCTAAGTCACTATAGAATTGTGAATGCAGTGAAAAGGTGCTTCTCGGGAATTTTGTTGGCTCTTGAGCATATTCACAAAGAAGGGGTTGATTTTGCGTCACTTGCGGGAGGAATTTTAAGCGAAATAACCAACAAAAGCTTTGTTATCACACTTTGTGTTATGGATGCATTACTAAGTGCGTTGTCTCACTTGAGTAAGCAGCTTCAAAATGCAACCTTGTCATTTTCATCTCTGATGTCTATGATCGATGCCACTAAAGAACATCTTACGAAGATAGCGGATGAATGTTGTAGCACCAATAGCGAATTGAGGACTATGATTTTGGAGGCCATGCAAAAGCCTGAAGAATTTTCGAAGACTTTTGTGGAAGACGAAGATCCTGAGAAAACGCTTAAGGACCTGAAGAGTTATGTGTTGCAGATTGTCGAAGAGATATCAAATAGATTCAACGACCGCGCCCTTGGCCTAATGGAAAGTGCATCCTACTTCGAAAACATAGGCATGTTTTTAAGTATCAAGTGTGTAGATGATGTAAAGAAACTGTGCAACTATTTCGTCGATGTTGATATGGAACCGTTATGGGCAGATATAAAGTCATTTCAATTTTTCCTTCGGTCACTGATGAAGAGCACTGAAAATGCTTGTTTGGATATAGACCCCGTTCTTCCAAAAGTACTTGAAGTGAAAATTGGTTATGAAAATCTACATAAAATATGTGAATCGGTCATGTGTGTACCTATATCAACAGCCAGTGTTGAAAGGTCTTTCAGCACAATGAACAGGATATTAACAAAATTGCGATCTCGTATGGCAGAAGAGGCTAAGCGGTTAGCGTACGCGCCCTTGGCGCGGGAGACCCGGGTTCGATTCCCGGCGGGAGCTCATGTGGTTCGGATTCCACGTTAATCAGTAGGTCCACGTCTCACATAGCCTCGCTGCTGAAAGGGACGCTAAACTGAAATTCAATTAAATTCAATTCGTATGGCAGAAGAAAACTTGAAGCACTGTATGTTGATCAGCATTGAGGGTGAAGAAGTGCCAAATTCGAATTTTATCAATGAGGTAATCAATTCATACGCCAAAGCAAAGATGAGAAGAATACGTCTTCTTTAATGATTAAAAACAAACTACGAAGTGAATTTTTGTCATACGGACGAAGTTATAATGTAAAACTTTTATAAATGTCTATTGTATTTAATATTATTAGTACATTTCTATTGTATTTGCCAATTATATTTTTCGAACCGAAAAAAGAAAACTTTTACAGGCCATGAATAAATATTTTAACTTTATGGTGATGATTGGGATCATACACTTCAGTATTTTCGTGGACAAGAAATAACAACATTGACATTTTTACATAACTTTAGAAAAGAAGCTGCTAAGTTATACCGAGACCGCATGAAAATAATATGTGCCCCTCCGTATACTACGTGTGCCCCCCCGGAACATTTTTTCTGAAAGAAACACTGATTACAGCGTGAGTAAGTAAACAGAGAACAGGTAGTACCTGTGCAAATACAAGGCAACATGGCAGTCCTCTCATTTGCTAACAGCGTTTATAGAGAACTTGTGACGCCATCTTTAAAGATAATAAACGTTATCCCTTATCATAGTAATCATGGATCCACCTATGAACATCGATTTGGCGATCGATATTCTTCTTTACCTCTCACCTCATCAGTTTTCAACGCCAAGTTTAATGTCTGCTCCCGTTATTATTATAGTGTATCTAAAGCCTGTGACAAACATCTTGGCATTTCAGCTAAACGAATAAAACGCAAGCTCTGACACGACGTTGCCGAGTGCTAAAGGGTCTGGCTATGGCTAAGCAGACGAACTATAGCGCGATCAGGTGGCAGACGATAGACGTGCACAAAATAAACGTGGCAATACCGCTGGCCTCTCATTTGCCAGCAGCTTTTAAAGGGAACTTGGAGCACGCCTTCAAATGCCAAGATGTTTGTCACTCCGTTTAGTTGGAAATGATTGTTTCTATCCTCAGCACAGCCTCTTCCAGCAAATTAGGCCTCGGAAAAGAGGAGCCAAGTCACTTTATTACGAAACCTTGCAGTAGTAAATAAGACCAGATTTCCATCCATCTTCCTGTCATGAAAAAAAAATGTTACAGAAAAAGAGAAGTACTCCAACAATATTTGCAATTTAAACTGTTTTTAGACCAAGCAAGTACACGAATACTGTTGTAAAATTATATAATGGACGAAGGACATTTTACTTCTAATTTCACGAGAATTTCAAATGTACATGACTGAGTCTTTACTAAATAAATATCTTTCGTAAATGAAATCATATCTTTACTACTACTACTTTTATTATTATTATTATTATTATTATTATTATTATTATTATTATTATTATTATTATTATTATTATTATTATTATTAATAATGGTAATAATATTTACAACTTTATTTGTGCAAATCTATATAAGTAGGTATAACCGATGATATTCTAATTTCTTATCTGTTGTAAACAAATGACATTATTTTTGAGTCTCTGATGTAGAAATCGACTGGAAATTAATGTTGTCTATTAAAGATTTAAAAAAAAACGATTACGCAGTTTCAAAATACATTTTACTATAATTACTTAATCATAAAGACTACAATTATAAGAGCCTTTCTATCTGAACTACGCCCCTTTTGGCGCTGCTGTCTATGTGTGTTTTCCCGTACCTCCCTCGAAAAATGAGAGACAAGTTGTTGCGGCCGAGATCTTTCAATTGTTAGATACGGAAGCGTTGCCAGAATGAATTATTTCACGGACTTCACTGGTCTCTGTCTTGTTAGCCATTCTAAGTAGCCTACGATCTTCATTCGTCAAGACAAAACGACTGAATGACAAATTGGCAACACTGCTGAGGTCACTCACTTCTTTTCCGTAAGCAAAAAGAGGGTTCCCTCCATCAGCGTGTAGTAGGGGTGGGGCTAAAGTATAGTTGCCAGTTCCCGAGGGGACAGGTGGAATAGACAGGCTCTAGTAAAGATATCACACAATTGTTCAAATTCTTAATATGGAACACACTAGCGTACGCAGGAATCTATTTTGGAGGGGGCCCAACCTCATTATGAGGGTATTTCATATTAAAATTCCTAAAATTGCCCCTAAAATTAAGCTAGATTTACACATAAATCGAAATTCCAGGGGGTCCGGACCCCTAGGACCCATCCCCTGCGTGCATCCCTAATGGAACATGTTTCATTTAATAATAATAATTATTATATTTACTTTTCAGAGGAAGTGAAGCTCCCACAATGAACTTGCTGGCAGCAGGAATTCTTCAGCTAAATACTTTCTCTCACTGTTGAAAGATCTTGCCAATGAGTAGTTGGTTGTAAAAATGTAAAGAACAAATCGTGTGTGTTATAATAAATTCTCGACATATATTTAGAAATGTCTTTATTTACTAACTACATTTCCTATCCAATGGCGTTCCTCAGCTCTCTCCTGATTCTGAAAATAAAATGTCAGCAAGAGAGAAGAAACTCTCCGGCCTCTAAGATACATTACACTGATGAATTAGTTTTAAGCTCATAAGATATCGGCCAGTTACCGACATAGGAGTTGTAGGAAATCTAATATAAAGGTGCAATTGTAGTTACTGTTACAGTAGTTACTTATTCGCTTGATGATTATATTGTATATTTAAAAGTTACTATGGTCAAGAAATATATTTTTTAAAACGAAACCTTTCATAACAGACACTTCCATAATACAAATCATATGTATTAATATGCGAAAGAACCCTCTCTTTTACTAACACTCTGACTTACTGACACGGAAAATATTCTTTTAATTCAAACTTGAACTCTCCTTTTTACGAACACCGTATAATTTAATTTATGTAATAGGTGGCCCATAATTTTTTATGTGATGTTTCAAAGACTGTGGTAAAGAAACTAGCAACATAACGTGAACATAAAGACATTATTACTCTGATACCTTTTCTTACAATAATTTTAATCTCTGTTCTCCATGGCATAGTCCACCAATGCACCATCCAAATCTATACATGCCTGTAGACGAAAAGCCAACGCTGTCACAAACAGCTTGACAGACCTGTACTGGTATCCTGTGGAATTCTTCTGTGATAGCTTTCCGTAGTTTCTTTATTCTTGCGATTGTTAACACACAGCGTCTCCAAACTCTAGTCATCCTCCTTCTCATCTCCGTAACTGTTTGTTGCAGAATACAAACACACATGCTAAATAACCGTTCCGCTATCCTGTCTGGCATACTAAGAGTTCTATGTCCAATGACCGTTATTTTTACTCTCAGGCTACACAGTGTTGCCATATCGAAACTTTTAGTTCAGAATTACAAATAGTACGGTAAGTCAAACATCATATGTTTACACAATTACGGGCCACTCTGTACAATATACATCGTCACTGTCATCGGGAGAACTGCTGCTTTCTCTTCGTAAACGTGGTGTTTATCGGGAAGAAAAGGAAGATCGTGATGTAAAATAGGTTGAGAAACCCTGGCATAAAGTGAAAGAGTGTTCATTAAGAGAGTAGAGGAATTCGTTGAGTTAATTATGATGTTAACGTCCCTTTCAGTAGGCAAGCTATATGAGACGTGGACCTACTGATTAATGTGGAATCCGAACTACATGAGCTCCCGCCGGGAACCGAACCTGGGTCTCCCACGCCAAATGCGCCTACAAGAAGGAATTCGTGTTGAATAAGAACGATATTGTAGCATCACTTTGATTTTTCTATAAAAATATTTTAAATTGTAAATTTCTAAAGGTCTGTTCAAATGTCAATTAGGTCAATGCACCAGGAATGAGGAAGAAAACTTAAAAGATAAAACAAAGTAAAGGCATTATACTCAAAGAGAATGTAAATGCAAGCGCATGAATATGTTGTAAGGCAAAAATTTTAAGAAACAACTGACATTGTAGCTTCCAGTGTGTTTTGAAAGAACGCTTAGTAGAATCACGAGTTGTCATAATTTCATCTTACACACACATATTGAGCAAGCAATGAGGCGACAAACTATCTGTTGTCAAAATAACAAAGAAAGGAATCAATTCGAGAATGAGAAGAAGAAGAAATTAAGGAAGTGTTTAATTCATATAAAATATGAAGATTTGGATTCTTCGGGCTTCATTCGTTAGGAGCAATCGTTCAGTCATTCAGTCAGGATCCAGACCAATCAGGTTATTCGTAATGAACTCAATCTACATCTTCAGACTGGACTAACTTCAGTTCAGACATTCGCAACAGTCATCTTGGCTCTTGCAACCATTTCATGATTTTCATCTGTGAACTGAGAGGTTATTTATTGTCGAAGACAATGTTGGTCAAGTGAACGTAGATCTGATTCAAATATCAACTAGAGGGACAATGGCGGCGGCTGGACGCTAAAAGGAGGAGGTCGACAAGACATGATCCGAATTTTTGTATATAAATGTTAGTTTCCCTTATTGTTTCTAACAATTTTTTATCGGAAGGTTGTATAACTAATAGGATACTATCTTTATCAGTTAAAATACCGTATATCGTATTTTATATTTTATTAAGTAAATTGACAAGAGCAACGCAAGTAGGTACTAACCCTTTGTACTCTTAAACAGCAAAAATGTAAGAAAAGAGATTTGACTTCTTGCTCATTAACATCTTGAAATTCTGTCTGGAAAATCGTGTAATCAGATTGTTCAATAACAAATTTGCAAAACAAATGCATAGAAAGGATAATATTAATCATAGTAATGAATAATGATGTTTGCTTTTCAAAAGTTATATTGAAACTGGGTATTAATGAACAAGCAAATTTTTAATTCCACACATGCTATTAAATATATGTTATTACTCTTAGAAAATGAAAGGCAATAAATACTACAAGTATATGCTATGACATTTAAAGAAATATTTGCTTTTGCAACTATCCGAAACATGTTCGTTGCCATTAGGTGCAATTTTCACTTTCTTGGAACACACCAAAACGCAACAATATTTAGAGTCACTCCACACTATAGTTATACAAAATAATCCTAAAATCTAGAATTATGTTGAATTCACAAAATTTAGTTGTATATACACTCGTACACCACTAAACACACCACTTCACTCGTACACTGCAAAACAATGCAAAAGGTAGAAGTTGTTTCTTATTACGCCCTATTTAATCTATATTCTTTACTTTAGAAAGAAGAAAAGACATTTTGAGAACTGTCAAGTTTTGAACAATGAAAGAATAATTTGTGAAATACTTTTTTTCTTCGAAATGTTTTCTCAATTAGTTTCAAACGGTTGACTAACATATCGAGCCCTTGTACGAAGGAATGAAAGTATGCTTGAATTGTTGTGCGCCAATAGGTTAATTTTGGGGTTATTTTCTGTGGAAATTTAAACGGAATTCCTGTAGTTTCCTTTACTGCACGCAAAGACAACCAATATATATTCACGCAACGGCAAATATTATATGGCACCATTTTTTCTATGGACCAATAACATGCAAAAACACTACATTTCCAAAGGAAACTATGGGTTTACATTAATGTGTTACTTCAAAAAAGTGCGGGGACAACTGCCCCCTTTGCACCCCGTAATTGCCGCCCATGAGAGAGAAGACGAGAGGCTGGAACCACAACCATCGCCAACACGTCGAGATTATCAGGTTCATCGTTGCAGAATCACCAGGAGTTGCCAGATTCAACGCCACTGATACCAAGAAGGATTAAGGAGGTATTTCAGGACCAATTCGGATCAAAAACAGGTTTGTCTTACTCATTGTGTGATGCGATCATTGGCAATTCGTGTATTCTGCTAGGACGACTTGAAAATACACACATCAATCATTAATACTGAGCCTACATTATACATTCCACAAACATTAAAATTCTTGTTTTATTGAAACAATACACAGCGAACCGAAATGGGGTTAGGTTGATTAGAGTTCACAACAGAGTGTGAGTGGAAATCGCTTACTCTCATTGTTACTGGAAGTAACTAGTTTTTTGCCCCTAAATCATACCGCTGAGAAAATATTTCCTACCTTAAAATATGCTTTTCATGTAAAGCTGTTCTTGTAATATCGACACAATTTCAATGGAAAAGGGAGCATTTTCGGAAAAGAAGCTGAAGCAAATGTTTGTTTTCTTGCATGCAAATTGGCATAATTCCCCAACTTTACGATTCTTTTTCAGGCCTTTGGGAGCAGCTACAGGTCTGTAAATTTTTGTGTATTAACTTATGATCCCGGACTATATGCACACACAAATTCAGACCTCTACGTCAGTTGTTTCCTCTTCCAAAACATGTCTTCAATGTCCAAAAATGTTTCTACTGTAAACCCTGATTGCACCCTGTTCAAGTGGTTTTAGGCAAAAATGTTAAGAGATCAAAGTTTTAGCTCTGTATGAGTTGGAGACGTCCAGTAATTTTCAATTTGGTAGGGCAAATACATGCTGAGATATCCAAGAGAACGTAAACGCCTAAAATCGAAAAAATGCAAAATGGTGGCAGCCGCTGCGTCGCCATGGGATGTTGTAAAAAAATATTTAATTGTGGTTTTCAAGTACCCTGATATAGAACAAACATTCATGAAAAAACTAGATATTTTTGAAACAGTAGAGCGGCAAGTTTTCTTTTGTCTCGATCACTTTGCATGGATTGACCCATCTACCAGTGCTTGCTTCACTGGCGGCAGATAGTGGCGACCTGTGTTACCCACATTAGGAAACGGCAACTCGCTACTGATGAATACTTTTCCCACAGTTGACGCTTCAAATACGCACTAAGGCAGTAGAAAACCACATGCTTTCTATTCCTATGTTTTATCGGAAATTGCGGTAACTCTACTTATCTTGTTTTTGCAGAGAGACCTACAATTATTTAGATAAGCATCGGATAAAACACATGTTTTGTTTCAGGTATTCTGTGTGCCATGTTTATCAATTTGGTTTCTTTGGTTCTTCTTTTGTGATGTACAGGTGTATTTTGTTACTGTTTCGTTTCTTCATTTACGAGTGTACCTATCCGACTTGCTTATTTTGAATTAGCTATTTGAATAAGCTATAAGTAACAAAAGGTACATTTTGTGTTAGGTACTTTGTGTGCCATTTTTAATCAAATTTATTTCATTCTTTTTGATGGAAGCTGCATTTTGTTCTTTAGTTGCTCCCCATACAAATACGACTTATAGGATTTATTTATCGATTTATAACCTCCGATGGATTTGTTTAAACCAGTGCTATTCAACCGGGGGTACGCGAAGATGTTTCTGGGGGTACGTAATCCTAAAATATGCATATTTTCAATATTTATTGAATTATCATAGTTGGAGAAAATACATGTAGTAAGTTCTAAAGTTACTTTTAATTTTTGAATTTTTAACATTGCCCTCAATGTGCGAATTATCAGGAAGGATGAGGAGAAAACCACCCTCAGTAGAACTGGATGTTTCCCATATGTTTTGAAATCTCCCAGGTTATTTTTTTTTCGGATAGTCTTGTGATTGGCACACTGAGTGTTCTTTTGATGGGGTTCTATTTGTCCCCCCTTTTTTAATCAACAGAACATGTGTATTAAGTTTAAGAAGTTAATTTCGATTTAGTTTTTCTTAAAACAACTTCAGGGGTACACAATTGGATGGTGAACTGTGTCTAGGGATACGCGAGCAAAAAAAAAAGGTTGAATAGCACTGGTTTAAACCAAAACCGCACGAAATGGTTTATGCTAGAAGAGTTAGTATGAAGAGGCAAATAATTTTAAATCTCGTTCCTATCAATCGTGCTTGTGAGTTGAGTACAACACTTGCAGGGGAAAGGACACGACCTTCAAACAAGTTTTTCTACCCCTTACCTGTTGTGGCGAGTAGTGCTCTCGAAATCGGTTTTTGAAAAAAAAACCGAAAACGGTTTTTGAAAAAAAAACCGAAAACGGTTTTTGAAAAAAGTGAAATTTCATAAAACCGAAATGTCGGTTATGAAAACCGCTTTTGCGGTTTCGGTTTTGAAAACCACTTTTGCGGTTTCGGTTTGGAAAACCGCATTTGCGGTTTTCGGTTTTCAGAAAACCGGTTTTCTCAAACACCGAAAACTGCAAATGTCACAAAAATTCGACAGCACTAGTCGCGAGATGATAAACCAACAGAACAATATAAAATCATTTCTTTGGGGCGTCGTTCTGAAAATAAACCTGTTGTTATGCCTTTTAAATTGCATAAATTAATGAGCTCTATAGCGATACTGCCTTTTCAACGAATGATTGCGAACTTGCCTTTTTGTGATGGACATAATGAAATGTTATCATTCGAAAGCGTTTGGATTTCTACCAAATCGTAAACCCAATGCTATATTCATTCGAAATAGTATTAATTGCTTCATTCTCCAGATTGGGAGGGACACTGAAACAAATTCTATTAATGTATATTACTCAGTGAATTATCCCCGTAGACTGCAAACTACTTACAATAAGATTGTTTTTCAAAGAAGAGAAAAGAATTATAATAACATTAGTGTTCATAAAAGGAAAAGATGTGTGCTGACATTTAAAGAAAATATTGTGTATCGTCCCCTTGCTACTTTTATTAAAGCGCTCACTCAAGAAAATAATGTCCAAGATGCTATTGACACGGATTCGACGTCACTTTAATTGACAATGTGTTAGTAAAATCATTGGAGAATAATAAACAAATAAAAAGGAAAAAAAGGGAACTTTTTTTTTTTTTTTTTTGATCCTGGAGTAGCTGGGAGAACAGTAACTATTAACAATCTGAGAAACACTTGTCCAAATTGACTCTGCTACTATGAATATATATATTTTTTTTATTCGGTTTCATTTATATCCGATATTGGGTACACAGAGAAAAATCCGTCCTGCGGACAGCGGTGTATTGTACAAATATACAGTATCTTCTTGCTTACTATAGAAATAAGTACGCTACATAGGCACTGCCCTTAGATGTTACATCATGCCGTTGCAGGATGTCTGACATCTAACAGTTTTCCGTATATCACATGCATATACTTATGTTACCTTCGTCAGCTATATGTTATATACGTGCGTTTCTATGTGAAATCCTAACCGCCTACACGTGTGGACTTTGTGGTGGACAAACACCATGCTCGTGGGTTTTCTCGGGGTTCTCCCGTTTCCTCCCACTTTCTTCATTCCACCATTTCACTCATCTTTCATCCTCACCGTCTCCTTTAGCCTAACCGGCATAACCGTGGGACGTAAAACTTAAAGATTTCATTTCATTTTCCTAACCGCCTACATTGTTTCATACGGAAAGTACGTATAGATGGAACACTTATTATAAAACATGCGTTTTCAGTTATACGTCTGCTGTACGTTAAGTCCAAAACCTACAGGAATTGCGCATGTAACCTATTTTTTTAAGTATGCCACCTACAATTTTTTTCTCAGTGTATCGATGCCATTAAAGCTAATCATATTGAATCATATGGTTATCGATACAGTGAACGACATAGTAGTATTGAAGGACGGACAAGTCCGTGCTATATAAATTTTACCTAGCATCTAGTGCCAAAATTAATAAGTATTCTGACTGTGAGTCTTTTGTCAGTGGATCTATCCAGCGGAACCGGAGGGGAAGAGTTGAATTGATTTTGCCCATCAACTCCGAGCAGGGGTGGATTGAGGTTTCTGGCCCCCCTAGGCACTCTGACATACGGCGTCCCCTCCCCGACAAATACCTACGTACTTCTCATAAAACACCAACACAACTCATGTTTAACATATACCGTAAGGGTTACTTTGCACATCAGGGGTTACTTTGAACAAAATATGAAAAGAGTTTCACAGTCCTCTGTCGGTAAAACAATGAACTGTAAAGAATTTCCGTCAAAGTTAAGTCAGTTTCGTAGAATACTACTGTGTATAATGGAACTTTGATGCAATAGTTGAAATTGAAATGAGAAACGTTTTAAAGTTATAAAAAAGTAAAACTGAGAGAAGGCGCTTTTACCCCCTACTCGGGGTTACTTTGCACCAGTCCAAAATACCCCTTTGATAGGAAATTATTACTATCGGTACCTCCTGCATTTTAAATTTAGGTAAATTTCCTATTAAGGTAGATGCTGGAAAAATGAATTTCTTGTTGGAAAATAAATTATGAACAGTGGCGGACCCACAAAAATAGTTTGAGAGGGGCTCCACTCACAAAGGCTTTTTTTTTTTTTTTTTTTTTTTTAAGAAATCACTAGACTTTGGGATGGCTTGAAGCTTATACATAAGAATGACTAACATTAGATTTTTTAAAAAAAGAAATCATGCAATTTGGGTGGGCTTCAGCCTGAAAGTCCCCAACCCCGAAAATCTTCCACTGATTACGGTTGGGATAATATTCTTGGACATAAGGAATAACCAAGGCTAATCAATTCACCGGGATTTTCTTTTCTGTTCCTGAGTTGACACTTTTGTGGGACATATGCTAAACTATTAGAATGTGGTGCCTGTGCCGGTAGCAGAAAATACATAATTTTCTTTACAAATATTGGTAATTCATACTAACAATAAGTATCGATACCGGTACCCTCATTGTAATATCAATATTTGTAAACTGCATGCAGTTTTATGTAAAAAGTAAAATGTATAAACACTGAAGGGAAAATATTGTACAGAAACATTTTGTTCGTATGTTGAACATACGTTATTGTATGTTGTGCAAAGTAACCCCACATATGGGGTTATTTTGCACCAAAGTTTGTATTTCAATAATTATAGTCATACTGAATATTTACTAATGAACTTGCACTAATATATAGGGCTTATAGCTATTTTCCTTATACATATATAGCTATTATATGTTTGAAATACAGTATTCTAAATCATTACATTTATAAGTTACAGGCGATTTTCTATAAAATTCCTTAAATTTTGTGCAAAGTATACACAGTCTTACGGTATACATAAAAGTATACAGAAACTCCGTTTATCACGTTACAAAAAACAAACAATTCTGAAGCTTTGAATCTTACAGTGGTTATATGCTTCATCTTTACCTCTCATAAAATTGGCGGTAACATTCTCTTTTTACCTTTAAACAACTACAGATACTGGAAATCGTATGATATTTGTTACAGAATTAAACACTTCTTTAGCGTCTACAAATAAATTAACAACTGGTTCAAAATCTATCTTTCTTAACAGTTCGCTTTCAATACACATTTTAGTAAGAGCTAAAAGTATTTGTTGTGAATTCTGGACCGCAAATGGTTCTTAATGCGTTTTAACACAGAAAAAGATCTTTTGCCTGAACTGTTCGAAGTTGGCGCAGATACAAACATCCGTACGCAAATATCTACATTAGGAAAAATGGTTTCGAGTTCCTTTTTACTTCAACATTTCAGATGCAGTTTTGATGGCTACACCACACGCTTTCAAGTGAGCTTTGAAATGAATACATTCATTCGAAAAACTGTCATTTATATCATCTTTGTAATGGAGAACTAATGTATTCGCTTTTGCTCGAATGCTTTCACAGTCCACACTATCCAGTTTTGCAAGAAAATTAAATTACCTTATTCCTTCTGCACAATTCAGAGACGAGGGAATCAACAATTGTATTAAATATCTCCATACGAAATTGTTCTCTTTCTGTAAACATGTTCTCTCTCTTTTGTTTCATCGGGAGCAGTTTTCCTACTTTTCTTCCGTCCCTTGTCATGCAGATATTCCTGACATCCACTTATGTTCTTTGCTTGCTCTTCGTATACATCGCACACCGTACGAACAATTTGCAAATATGTTTCCAATCCTGCAATTAGTTCTGTTGCTTTACTCACATCAATATATGTTGCTTGTAGATTTTTATTGGTTGCATCGAAATGCTCTATGAGCTTTGTCCAGATAGTACCCATCAATACCGACTTTAACTGTTGTACTTTACGCCAGTAATCATCAACATCACTACGAATTTGTGGTTTTCCATTGTTGTCATTTGCAATTTGCTCCAGAGCTACACAAATTTCACCGTAGCTTGTGGAAAGTGCTTTACATGCATCTGCCCTTGCTGACCAACGAGTTGCTGATAAACTTTTCAGAACAGTTAATCCTGGCTTCGAATATTTTAGCAAAATTTCTCACCTTCTGTCTGAAACTGTGAAGAAGTTATATAGGTTCTGCAGGAAACCAAAAAACTAAATGGCGTCACGACAAGATTTAGCGGCACAAGCTCCTACAAGATTTAGGGACTGCGCAAAACAGAGTACGTATTCTGTTTTTTGCATTTTTACATTGCGTTTTTTTGCATTGCGTACATTTAAAATTTTTGCCTGTAATCCAGCGTAAGCTCCTGACATGTTGTTAGCATCTTCGCAGCTTTGCCCCTTACAGTTTTGAGCATGTACTGAAAAGGAGCATGTACTGAAACTATAAACGTTGATACTGTTGGTTCTGACAATAGTCAATCTTCCAAAAGTGAACAAACGACTTCAGAGGGCTCATTGTTTCAATCACCATGCAAATCAAGGGCAATACTAGAGGTAGAAATTGTCGAAATTCTATTTGCTAGAACCATTATTACACACGCTAACTGAAAGTCGTTCCGTTTGCAGCCTGGTTACAATTCTTCACAGAAAACAGAATATATGTGCCAGTGAAAAATCGCTGTTGTGCTTCGCATTTAATCAAAAACCGTTTTTATGTAGATCAGCTTTAACTTGCACGACCTTCAGCTCAACCTGCAGCATCCCATCTGATGATTTGGCAGTATACTTGGATGTTTTATATCAAGTCCAAGGTTTAGAATTTCTGTCAGCACGACTTGTGTTAGCTTCTCAGATTTGTGTCCTGGGTGCTCAATAAACCTAATAATCCTTTCTCCTGTTTCACTGTTTGGAAGAACATAGCGAATCACGAAAGCGAGCTCGTCTATATGTGCAATATCAGATGTGGAACCAACAATGATGGAGTAGTACGTGGCTTCTTTCAACTCTTTCTCAATTTCTTCAGTTAATTTGTCTCCCAAAAGTTGGATGAATTCATCGCATATGGTCGAGCTCAAATAGGAAGTTATTCCTCTCCCAGCATTACCAAACCGCGTTATAAGGTCGGCTAAGAAAAGGTCGAATTCTTCTATGGCTTCTAAAACCTCCACGTAATTTCCAATATGTCATGATCCGAATGTCTCCTGATGTCCATGAAATAGCAAACCTCTGGATGCCAGAAATTTCACAACTGCAACAACTCTTCTTAAAACACTTTTCTAGTAGTGGACAAACACCACCTGCGTGGGTTTCCTCGGGGTTCTCTCGTTTCCTCCCACTTTCTTCATTCCACCACTTCATTCATTCTTCATCATCACCGTCTCCTTTAGCCTAACCGGCATAACCGTGGGACGTAAAACTCAAAGATTTCATTTCATTAAAACACTTTTCTAGTATTCTGCTTCAGTTTTCGCTTGCAGAACGAGTTGTTTGTCTACCTTACTTCTCGCATCGGCATAGAGCAAGAACGCTGACAGTACCGAGTGACTAGAAGAATTTTCGTGCTCAACAACGTGGTGAGAAACATTGCGCAAATCGTAGTTCCTAAGTGGATCCGTACAACTGAAACTACAAATTATTTATTTTGAAGTATAGGATACTGCATACATTATTCTAATTCTGTTAGAGTAGGGGATGGGTGGGCAAGGGCACGATGTGCGTACACAGGTGGGAGCTTCAGCGAATGAAATCGGTGCCTCATTGCCACCAAAATTGCATAGCGCTTTTATTTTTAAAAAAATGCAAGTGCAATATTAGATTAGTATTTTATTCTAAAATTATAAAATAAGCGTGTCGAATCATTTTTGTAAACATAGACCGATTTCTCGATAACTGATTTATAAATATATTTTTTCTTAGGCACCCCTTCAAGCGCTGGCGCCCTAGGCAAGTTCCTACTGTACCTGTGAGTTGAACCGCCACTGACTCCGAGGGAACGCACTAGTGGAAGCCAGAAAAAAGTAGTAGATCAAGTTGCGTTGCAGAAACCGAGGAGTCAAGTTGTTCACGCCTTGGTTGACGGTTCGCGTTCGGCGAGTCAGTCATCAGCATTGGGTTCGAATCACGATTCCAGTCATCACCAGATTACATCCGAAGAGCCGCTCCCTTCTACCAATGGTATCCAAGCGTCTTCAAAGAGAACTCGAAATTTCCGCCATATGGTATAAACACAGCAACTAAAATAATACGATAATCAAAAAACCTTTTTCAGTGCGAAACCAATTATATGTTACACTTTGAATTATTTAACTAAACATCTAATATTAAAGCACATTTTTTTTAAAAATGTATTTTGTGTGCCGTTTTTACCAATTTTCTTTCTGTGTCTTTTTCATTTTGTAATGTAAGCTGTATTTCGTTGCTGTTTCGTTTCTTGATGTACCTTTATGGTTGCCTACTTTGCATTATTCGAATAAGCATCACGGATGTTTTCAGATATTTCGTGTGCTATTTTTATCGATTTTCTTTCTTTCTTTCTGTTGTAAGCTGCATTTTGCTGTTCAATGGCTTCCTTTACAAGTACGCATCTTTACGATTTGTTTACTTTGAATTAGTCGACTAAACATCGAACACTAAAGGGCATGTTTTGTTTCAGGTATTGTGTGTACTATTTTCGTCGAGTGTCTTTGTTAGCTGTGCTTTGTTGATATTTCGTTTCTTCCTTTCCAAGTATGCATGTTTAGACTTTATTCATTTAGAATTAATCAATTGAATATCAAATATTGAAGTACACGTTTTGGTTTCAGGTATTTTGTGTGCCATTATGAAAGCCCTGAATGAAGCTTGTTTATCCTGTGGTATGACTATCGATAATATGAGAAGAAGAAAAATAATAGCAAATAGAATTACTTCTGATGAGCAAACTACATTTTACTCAGATGTATTACCTGGAAAACGTACGGTTAAATGACATAATTTGTGAAAAATGCCATCTAAAACTGAAAACCGGGCAAAAAGGCGTTCCTGCAGAACCAGGCCATGATGCCATCAAAAGTAAACAACCCAGACGAAAGGAAACGCCTTCGTGTTCCCTTGCTGAAATTCCGGCTCAATCTACATTGAGCTCTGACTTTGTGACCGAAGAACAGCCACTAATTCTTCCGACTGGGGATTTCGATTGCGTGAACGAAAAGCAGCATGTACTGAACCTATAAACGTTGATGCTGTTAGTTTTGACAATAGTCAATCTTCCGAAAGGGAACAACGACTTCAGAGGGCTCATTGTTTCAAATCACCATGCAAATCACGGGCGATACCATAGGTAGAAACTGTCGAAATTCCATTTGCTAGAACCATTATTACACACGCTACCTGAAAGTCTTTCCATTTGCAGCCTGGTTACAATTCTTCACGGAAAACAGAATATATGTGCCAGTGAAAAATCGCTGTTGTGCTTCGCATTTAATCAAAAACCGTTTTTATGTCAGCTTTAACTTGCACGATCTTCAGCTCAACCTGCAGTGGCCCATCTGATGATTTGGCAGAATACTTGGATGTTTTCCCTACAAAGTCACATGCCACCCTATTTGATGACTTTCAAGAATATTCCATGTCGGAAGGGCGTATTTAGGCAGTCACTGGTATCAGTTGGCAAAATATAAAGAAAATAAGGAAAATTATCCCTTCAATGCAAAATTCCAATCAACGTGACGTGTTGCAAGCGTTAATTGTGTTTCTGTTCAAACTTCACAGTGAGAACAGCTATGCTGCGATCCTTAACGTACCAAATGGAGCTGGGCCGTATGAAGGTACCCTGAATGATGCAAAGATCCTTGAAGATGTATTGTCAAAGGAAAATGGGATACGTCAGGTGTTGCAAAGAGGTCCAGATGTCTTTATTCTGGACAGAGGATTTTGGAATTCAGTTCCTTCTCTGGAAGCACAAGGATACATGGTCCTCATGTTCGCTTTCAAGAGCAATAGGGCTCAATTTACAACGGAAGAGTATAACCAACCACGGTTCGTTACGAAAGTCCGTTGGGTTGCAGAAGCCATTCATGGTATAATCAGCCAAAAGTATAACTTTTTGCACTCAAAAATGGACAATAAAACGTTATCCAAAGTTGGTTCAATTACGCCCATAGTTTGCCACATACAATGTGTTTGGTAGGAAGTTGATATCCGATCGGGACAACTTTGCGGAGATTCTAAATCAAATGAAAACAAGATGGAAAAGAATCCGCAAGTGAAATCCAAGAGGAACATTAGGGAAGAAGGAAAGTGCTTTTTAGACCACTATCATCTTCCAATGTTCTAGACTTCCCAGAGAAGATCAACTGAAAGTACTATTTACAGGAACTTACCAACTAGGTCAGGCTATCTCATATTTAGGTGAAATTCTGAATTCCACGATTCCACGATTGGAGTTTACGCAGTTAAGTACAGAAACGAAGACAGAGTCTTGAAAGTCGAAGGCATCGTAATGGTAAAACATACAGGTGTTTTATTCAGTATACTCCGGATCTCAACACGATTGATGGTATCAAAGGATATGCATGTCAATGCGCAAATGAGCAGCGAACAGTTGGCACATATTCGTACGTTGTCGCCATCGTATATTACTTATCGAATGCCAGATACAAATTTCGAATTATACGCCCGAGTGAGATTCTGACTAATTTATATAACACTGGCTCTGAAGTTGAACATATTACAATTGGTGAAGACAGCCACGAAGATTGAATGAATCATTGCAAAGTGTATGGTGTTTTTTTCTTATTTGTTCCCATTGTCAGAGAATATTTAACTGTTATGTGTATTATGTAGAATGAAAACACATTGATATACCTACAATACAAATATCATTTTCTCTTGTTTTTCTCTTGCAAATACATGTTTTTTTCTTTAACTCTTACTTTTATTTTTGTAGGCTAAAGCTTTAGTTTTGAGATTCTTAAAGTTATAACATTCAATTACATCCAAACTAGCGAGATGGAAGGACACAACTGACATTGTGTATAAAGTAGGTTTCAAAAACGCATAAGAAGCATTATACTAAATAACAGACCAACTTGGGACAAAATTGCAAAATGTGGTTTGGTACCCAGAGTATGCTACAAAGAGCATTTTAAAGTGCCCTTTTTAAATATTCAATTGGATTCGAAGTATTAACTTTGAGGGTTGTAAAATGGTCGAAAAACTAAAAAAAAAAAAACACATTTATTTTCAGTTTTAATTGTTTTTGACAACGTTTCCACCTCTTTCAAGTTTCAACAAAAATATATGTTGTACCTAAGGGTATTACATAATTTTCAACAAAAAATCAGCGACGCGTCCTCCCCGTGATTTTTTTTACGATTTTTTGAAATTTTCAACGGTAAAAAAACAAGAAAATCAAAAACAAACAAAAACAACAACATCAATGTTTTTGAAAAAAATCACATTTACACCTACTTAGTATCTACAATTTCAATATATTTGGACCACCCGCACCAGAATTTAAAAATATTCAATTTTAACCATGTATGATGCGATAATTCGGCAAGGAGAGGAGGAGGGGTCGAATCTTTTTTTCGTATGGTTTTAGGTCAAAAGTAACATTTGGATCAATAACGACCCAATTTGGATCAAGGGCCGATTTCACTATCTTACTAGGAAAGGCCGTTTGGACTTTTCCGGTAAACTCTAATAACATTATAGAACTTTGTCGCATTATTTCCTCTGGGTCATGACCGCTCACAGTGATCGGCAAATGGGACAGTAGTCCACCCCCTGAAATTTCGAAGTTTTCAGTAGTGTCAAGATTCAAAACACACTAATTAACCAACTGTAGTACTATGGTATTTTAATATATTCAGTATAGTACTGAATATATGAAATACCATAGTACTATAGTTTTTTTTACTCTAATTAATAAGGATAGGGAACACCGTAATCAAGTGGCCCAACTACGCTGGACTCACGTCCGTGTGGTGCTGGGATCCGGATCGATTCCCAGCCGGTGCTTCCCAATTTTCGGCATCCACAAGAGTCGTGAGGTAAATTGGGGAGTCACGCCAATAAAAGACGTGTCGACCACTAGGTTAGAAAGCTCCTGAGACGCCTGTTAGAGACAGGGTGATTACGACGATAACGTTGTATTTATATATTTAGTACGTAATCAGGGCAACAGTGATCAAGTATTTTGCCATAAAACAGAAGAAGAAGAAGAAAGAAATAATGTAAGCAATGTACATTTTTGTTTGTACGCTGCTATGGTAACGCAGACAGTTGTCAAGGAGATGTATCATAATATAATTAAGGGAATCGCCATGACAGTTAGATGTATAGTTTTTGAACTGTGATGTAAAATAAGTATTTCTCATCAAACATTGTGTTTGAAAGTTTGAGATTACTGTATGTTTCGTTGTAACTAATTTTAATAAGCGTAATAATTAAAATTCATCAACATATGTACGAACTAAGGCTATATATATGGTTACATGATAAAGCGCCCTGACCACGTGTTCGTTGTTAGTCTGAACGTACTTCAGCCCAGGGGCGGATCCAGGACCGACTTCTGGGGGGGTTCTCATACTGTTACTTTTAAGGGCTCCAAACTTTGAAATGGGTTTTATTTATATATATTAAATAAGAAAGTTTCCTCTTCTGGGGGGACAATCGCCCCGATCGCCCCCTGGATCCGCCCCTGCTTCAGCCTATTACTAACAAATGACGATGGAGTAGCTCAGACCCACAAAAATGTGTGTAAATAACTGTTGTTCTATATGATGCATTCGTGAGCACGCGTACAAAAAACATGCATGTTCGCAACTGCACTTGTGTGTCAGTCTTTTGTGCGTGTGTCGCCTGGAATCACTCGTTTGCTCCCCCCGGAACCGGTCTTTCCCCCCTGGAAAAATTCGAACTGGTGTCCCTACTCTGAGCCATTTTGTCCCACATTTAGACCATTTAGACATGAAATTTTCAGTTAATAGAATATTTTGATATACTGTACGAAAATATTCAGATATACTGTAATAAAAAAAAAAGAAGAAAGAAAGAAAGAAAGAAAAAAGTAAACAATGATCAGAAATTACTGATAAAATGTAGAGTACTAATAGGAAAATAAACTCGATAATTACATCAGCCTATAACAATAATATTGTAATCTAATAATTCAGTTGCGCAATGAATTAGATATCAGAAATTATAAATAAGCAATTTTAATGACGATTAGTTGGTAATTGAATTGTGTAATCATCGTTTGAGGTGAGTAATTATGCATGACCACTTCTTACTTTGGTGAAATTGAAGCTTTTCTAACTTTTAAATGTAACATTTATCAGAAAATAGTTACATTTATTAAAAACATTCTTGCTAATTTAGATTATATTATGGTAACATTTACTTTATTTGTAACCAGCAAACTAACGCTAACTTTTAACTAGTCGATGTTTGACAATTGTTTGAGGGAGTACGGTGGCTCAATCCGAGAGTGCTTAGCTCGGATGCGTGGATTATCTGGTTCGGTCCCAGGCCAAGTAAGTTCGTGGAAAACAATATCATGTTCATGGGTTTTCTCGGGGTACTCTCGTTTCCTCCTACAATCTCATTCCACCAATTCATTCATCGTCATTCATTTGCCTTATTCATCCGTTTCGCTTACTTGTTAGCCTAAAAGGCATAATCATCCGTCTCGCTTACTTGTTAGCCTAAAAGGCATAATCATCCGTCTCGCTTACTTATTAGCCTAAAAGGCATAATCATCCGTCTCGCTTACTTGTTAGCCTAAAAAGAATAATCATCCGTCTGGCTTACTTGTTAGCCTAAAAGGCATAATCATCCGTCTCGCTTACTTATTAGCCTAAAAGGCATAATCATCCGTCTCGCTTACTTATTAGCCTAAAAGGCATAATCATCCGCCTCGCTTACTTGTTAGCCTAAAAGGCATAATCATCCGTCTCGCTTACTTGTTAGCCTAAAAAGAATAATCATCCGTCTGGCTTACTTGTTAGCCTAAAGGGCATAATCACGGAACGGTAAACTAAAAGATATCATTTCATACTTGTTAGCCTAAAAGGCATAATCATCCGTCTTGCTTACTTGTTAGAGTAAAAGGCATAATCACGGAACGGCAAACTAAAAGATGTCATTTCATTTTTATTTAGGACAATTGTTTGATCTCTCCCGATATAAGAGAACTATATGCTTAAAAAAAAAAAAAAATCGTATGTACTGCAAATCTGGTAGGTTACTGCATTTGTTTCCTAGAGTGGCTGCTGTTGCATTTACGTAATGTTATTGGGTGAAGTAGATGTTGGAAGAGAGACATGTCTAGTTTTCTGCATTACGTTACAAAGTTGCCAGAACATGAAGCTGTAAAAATCAGTATACCGTCAAAAACCTGCCAGGAAGGAAGAAGAAAAAGTTAATAGTTAAAGTAACCTAAAAACAATTAATTTTCTGATAATAACAGACGAGTCTAGCGATTAAAATAAGTTTATGAGTTTATAGCCCGGAGAAAACTTGAAACTGTAGTAAAGTGAAAACTGGAAAGAAGTAGAAACTGCGGTAAACTAAAACTGGCTAACACCCAATCTTTGATAATTGACCATTAAAACAAAACTTAAGCTTATATGGGAGATAAACTTTGTAAACAAGAAAAAGTGGGTGGAAGCAGCGGCAATCATTCAAGCATTCATTCCTTCAACCAGCCAACAACCTCAAAACATCTTGCTAAACGAACAGCAGAAGCGCAACAGCAAAAGGATTATGGGACTGACTGTAAGTGGAATTGCTGTGTAAGTTTGTCAGTTTGTCTCCCAACTCTTGTCTTTTCACGGTAGCCGTTGAGCTGTAGCGGTAGCATAATCGGTATTCCGTTAAAAGGATATCTTTCTACCACTTTATATATATAGCTCATAAATATTAGTAATTTATAGCTCATAAATATTTCAGCTAAGTGTATCAAAAGGTTTATACTTATCAGCGGGACCTAATCGCAAAAGTGACACATACGGCGTTGTCACATATTTAATCCTCTGCTGTGTGATCACTAACTAAGATATCGGGATGATTTTGCTATACCAAATATCGTTAAACCATAGTTTACCCTGAAGGTATTTTTTTTTCTGAGTGTAGAATTTCCTTCTCAAATTTGAGCCCAAAGTAAAAAAAAATCGTGAATTTTCGAATTTCGAATTTTCTTTTCTAGTTTTCTCAGAATAACTTCCTTCGTTTTAGGGATATCTCCTTAGCACTTGTCAGATATATACCACATACGGATACAGTACCTAATTGTTTAGACCAATTTGACCAACTCAAATCAGTGTTGTCAACTAAGAAAACTAAAATTTTCCTATTTTTCGGTTTAAAAAATCGAACTTTTCAGATTTTATGTTTATAAATACGTATCTATACGTAAGAACGCGAGTCAATTTATGAAAGTCGAACATAAGTCCTTACTGAACAAAATCAAGTACAGATCGTTACAATCAGGTAATTAGGGGAAGGACGAAAAATTCGAATTTAGGTTCTAAGCCTTCACTTTTTTTTACTTTTCTGTTTACCATAATCATTTTTTTAATTACGAGCTTCGTGTCCTAGATATCGACATGATATTTCTGTGAAATATTAGTGGGGTACCAAAGTTTATTTTAAGATAATTCGCGTCTGTCTGGTAGCAGTGTATCCAGCTATACAAAATTTTAATTCCCTAATTTAGGGGGGGAATTCGGAAAATATCCCATTTTTCGCTCTTGTTGGCTACATTGGAACAAACATACCAGTATCTAGAAGCCTCGTTTTTGGCCTACACAATGCACCATAGAAAGTTTCACTTGGATAATTAGTGGAAGTACAGTTGAGGTTTATAGTAGACCTTGTTCTCTAAGTGGTAAGATAGTTTTTTATGTACAATGAGATTTTTTAAAAGTACATGCTTAGTTTATCAGATATCGTTATGATCCTTTAGGGGTATCAACGTTTATTTTAAAAGAGTTTGCATCTGTCCGATAGCAGTGTTTCCAGCTGCAGAAAATTTTAATGCCCGATTTTAGGTGGAAAATTCGGAAAATTTCTCACTTTTCACACTATAATTTCCTTCCTAATGGCTGAATTGGAACAAACTTAGCAGTAACTGAAAGCCTCATCCTTGACTTACACAACGCACTCTGGAAAGTGCCAATAGAATAATTAGAGAAGCTGAAGCACCTGCATAACTTTTGATTGTTTTTTGCTTCTGTGGCGGAAAAAGTGTTAAAATTTCGTGTGTACGATGAGGGAGAATTTTTTTCTGTCTTTGTATGGTAGCCAACGACTTCACGTTTTCACTGTGAGTTTTCAACACACCAAAGAAAGTTTTGAGGTGACTTGGACTCATGTGGCTACAGTGGTGCCAGCTCCAAAAAATCTTAAAATTCGATTAGGGAATTTTTTGTAAATTTTCACCTCTACATTTCCCTCCATAAATTCCCTCTCGTCTGCAACACTGGAATCAAACTTACTCCCAAAAATTGCCACATTCTTCTTCTGAAAAATAAGGTCTTATCCATATCAATCGGGTAAACAGTGTCTGAGTTATAATTCATTAACTGAAATTCTACGAAAACGACAAAAATGACTAGCTCCCGAAAGTGTTAAAGATTAAAACAATAAATAGTTCTCACTATCTATTAAGCTTTCCTTCACTATGACGATTAGTGCTCAAACCTGAAATAATAGTTTTTCCACAAACTTTCGATGTTAATAGAAGGACAAAAATAGAGAGAAGCTTATTCTAGGGATGTTGATTTCATATCAAAGAGCTATTTCTCTCCTTCTCTTACCGTTGTTACACTATGTAGATCAATGGTGAATAGTGATGAGCGGAAGACTCTTGGTCTTGCAGTTTGCGTAAGAGTTTTGCATGTGTAAGACCAAGACAAGATCAAGACAAGAAATCCCGATGCAAGATCAAGACCAAGACCAAGAGTCTTGCACAAGTACCGGTACTAGTGATGCGTGGGTTTCCTCGGGGTTTTACCGTTTCCTCCTACTTTCTTCATTCCACCATTTCATTCATTTCTCACTGTCACCGTCTCTCTTAGCCTCGGTGCACAATCGTGGGACGCTAAACAAGATATTTCATTTCATTTCAAAACATATTAGTGTTGTTCTTCCAAAACTAAAGAGAAATGTACTATTACTATTACTATATGTGGATGATCTAAAAATATATGCTGAAATCAATTCTGTGGATGATAATATAAAACTGCAGTAAGGTCTAGATCGTATTGGTAACAAGTGCTCTTCCAATCAACTTGGGGTCAATGCAAGCAAGTGCAAAGTGTTATCATTTACTAGGAGCAAATCACCTCGCCACTTGGATTATGAAATTAATAAACATATAATAAATAGGCATGGTTCAGTTAAGGATCTTGGTGTTACGTTTGATGCTAAGTTAACGTTTGGCTCACATTGTAAATATAACAAGTGAAGCATTCAAGCTATTAGGATTCATAATTAGAACGAGAAAAGAAGCTGTACAATGCATATGTTCGCTCAAAGTTAGAGTATTCTTCTACTATTTGGAATCTGACTCACATAAAACATCGTAAGCAATTAGAAAGAATACAGACAAATGTTTTGAAATTTCTAACCTACAAAGAAACTAACATTTATCCTACTTACGACAGCTATAAAACTATTCTTGAGAACTTTCGTCTTCCAACATTAGTACAAAATCGTCATACGATTGATTTATTATTCATTCAGAAAGTAACTCAAAATATTTTGGATTGTCCTGAGTTTCTTTATTGAATTTTCATGTTCCCTCATTAAAAACACTGGTCTCTCTTACTGCAAAAAAATCAAGAACTAATATCATATAATGATGAAATCACCAATCTAGATGACAACAGCTTTGTATAATAGAATGTGTTCAAATAATAACGAATTTGATATATGTGACATGTCACTTTAGAAATTTAGAAACGCCGTTATCAAGAGTCATCAAGAGTTATGAATATGGAATTACGTAATTTACAACACTGTAATTGGGCTAAAGCCTGTTGTGTTGACAATAAATAAATAAATAAATAAATATTGAACATTGGTAGTGCCGTACACCATAGGTACCGACTACATGGGTATGGCCTTGGCTCTGAGGCTCAAGTAAACGTTGGAAATTTTTAATGTGTGTTCATAAGATTAATATCGAAATAGCATTTTCATGATATTGATAAAAACTTAGTGCATCTGACTGCAAGTTTGATTTCATTAGTGGATGCTTATACGTTGCATAAGTGTTTATCAATATAACTTTTAGCCTCCTTAGATATACGGGACGTCGAGGAGTGAGTGGCATGGCGTTATACAACAATAAATAATCCATATTCACAAGTAAGAGTGATTTTGTACAGTTATTTCAAATAACTTGAGTTTTATGCCGTTATTTTATGCTTCTAATATAGGTCAAAAGTATATGTATAAATAGTTTACACTAAAGACATAGACAGTTGAGTCATTTTTAGTGAAAATGTTAAGAGGTTTGATTATAATCATTATTATTTTAATTGTCTATCTCTCTTTTTTTTTTGGCTAATATTGCTAAACATACCATCATCATCATCATCATCATCATCATAGCTATTTTGCCATTATTGGCAGGTCACTTGCTGCAACTGAGAAGTTTCGATGTATGGTGGTAATCAATTAATCTCTTCGTCTTTACGTAGTAATTTTCTGTTTTAATACTTTCCTTCAACTACAGTCTCCTTCGCCCCCTCCCACTCTTTCCTTCCACCATACCATCTAGCACGTCCCTCATAATACAGTTCCTCCTCAGCCAAAGTCCAAACCAGTTCCTCTTCCTCCTCTTAATTATATCTGAAATTCTTCTTTTCTCCCCTAAGGTTGCTGTTTCTAACACCTTCTCATTTGTTTTCCGTTCAACCCAGACAATTCTCTCCTTTTTTTCTCTATGTTCAGGATTCAAAAGCCTCAATTTTTCATTGTTTTTGCGCAATGTCTATGTTTCTGTCCTATAGAGTACATACTAGAATCAGCAGAGGCGGATCTAAAAGGTTAAACCTTGGGGACAGGGACAGCCAGAACCCATACTATGATAGGTATATCATAAGTTTACTATAAACTTTCGAAAATATACAAATAATAACTTAAAATTATTTTCGTCACTCAAAAATTGAGGGGACCAAACCCCCCGGGCCCCGGGCTAGGTCCGCCACTGCAGGGATCGCACTCAACGATAATTGAAAAACTATCAATATTTTCGGTGGCTCAGTGGTAGAGCGTTCACCTCAGGTGCTTGGGGTCCCGGGTTCGATCCCAGCCCCCGCCAAGTGAACTTTGTGTTGGACAAACACCGCGTGCGTGGGTTTCCTCGGGGTTCTCCCACTTTCTTCATTCCACCATTTCATGCATTTCTCATCATCATCGTCTCCTTTAGCCCAACCGGCATAACCGTGGGACGTAAAACTCAAAAATTTCATTTCATTTTACGACACTCTTCGACTAAATATTTACCTTCAAGACACTAATTAAACCTATTGATTATGAAAACTGTGTTGCCTTCTTAAAATTTACCAACTTTCTACATACATAAAACCGCAGGATGGTGCAAATTATTGTAAAGATTATATTAAAGAAAATACTATAAACGGACAATTCTTTTTGACTTAAAAGCTCTAATTTCAGAAAATGAGTTGGAACTATTTCATGCAATATATTGAAGTAGACTTGTATAATTATTATTTCTTTGTATGTCAAGAAGTAGTGTTCTCTGTTGAGCAGAAACAAATGAGCTCCTCCGTATGAGAAGCAATTTCAATTCCTTCCTTTATTAATTTGTTTCTTGTTCATTTTAGCCAAAAGAAATGGATTAGCATTTGTGTATCTGTCCATTCACCTGATCCACGATAACTTTTGTAAAACTTATTTAATTTTGATGAAAATTAATGTCTTATTTCTACTCGCCGAAATATTCTCATTGTTAAAGATTGCAATCCATAAAGTAAAGGCAGGGGCGTCATTTAGGGAGACAGGAGGGTGTAATTGTTCCCTAAGTTTCACACGCACTCACATACATATTAGAAAGGTAACATATGCGGAAACACGGTGGGAACTGAATAAAGATGGATGTTAATTGTTAATTTGTTTGTTCCTCAAATGACTGATTGTTTAAGATATTGCAGAAAATAATCAATGTATAAATAATGTATCTATGACTACTATTGAAGTATTTAGGAAATATAAGCATACACTTCTGTGTTTTTCCATTTGTGCTCCACAGTATGAAGCATGAGTAATATAATATGCTTTAATGAATATATAGCTAATCACAGATGTAGCTTTAAAATGATTTGAAAATGTACAGCGCCAAAAGATCAGAGTGCAGATGAACGTTTTTTTTTAATTTTTCAAGAAATAATAAAAAAAAAGAGGAAGTTTACAGTCATACGAATGGTGCAAATGTTTTCTTTAAATGTATATTGTATCTAAACATTAGGTTAGATGATGTGTAGAGTATATATGAAAGCTATAGGCACAAACCAAATTAACCACTATCGACAAACTGTAAGAGGTGCTTCCTTACATCAAAATAAGAGAAAAAGTTCATATGGATCTGTGGGCAAAAGTGCATAGTTTCAGAGCTAGGGCTGTCCAAAATCACAAAAAAATTTCAAGTGGCCCTATTTCGAATTCTAGAAACTATGGATGATGGTTCTTATCAGAATAAAGGAAGTCACGCATATGCAATCCAAAAATGCATATTTCATTAATGTTCAATGGGTGTACAGAGTATTACATGCAGGGTGAAATTCCCAGACAAGCCCTCAACCGAATTTTGAGATATGCTGTGACTTTATAATAGGTCTAAAGCATGGTGGAAAGACTACAAGGTGGATGCAATGCAATGCTACACTTTTGTCGCTCTGGCTCATGACGTCACCTTGGTCGCAGACGTGGCCAACGAGAGACAGATGTGCTTTTAACAAGTGCTTGCTCGCTTGTATCTCACACGCAAATTTCTCCTCTTCTATTTGTAGTGAACTTCAACGAAGTAAAACTTTTAGTACAAACAGTAATTATATAAACGTAATGTAATCAATGGTTAAGCTAACGTAAGTGAATTCAAAGGAAGATATTTACAATAGCAAAAGAAACAGCAATGTCAGTTCATATTAAACAACTTTGAAGCTTAAACAAGCCAATATTACTCACTACATTTTCTGCTTTTTCTTTCTTTCTTCCTTTTCTTTCTTTCTTTTCTTTCTTTTTAAAATCTGAAGTAATACACTCGAGTATATACAGATGGTGATCAGAAAAATGGAAACACCTGCAGTTAGCAACACGTCAGATGTATGGGTTTGCAGTGGTGTCGTGGCGCCCGCAGCGTCATACCGCTGGTGGTGGTGTGTTAGATTGGTCTCCATACTACGTCAGGCGCAGTGGAACAGCAGTGTCCAGTGGCTGCAGCAGACGGAGGTAGTGCAAAATGGGAGACCTCTCAGATTTTCAAAGAGGGCAAATTGTTGGTGCGCGCTTATGTGGTGTGAGTTTGATGCCAGTAGCTACTATGTTAGATGTGTCGCGTGGGATAGTGTCGAAGGTGATGACGGCCTACACAATACACGGGACAACCACATCGGGGAAGCGGAACAGTGGGCGGAAGAAAATCATGAGTGACAGGTCACGCCGGGTATTAAAGCGCATTGTCACGCAGAACCGTCGTGCCACTGCGGAGCAAGTGACGGAGGAACTCAATCAGCACCTCCCCCACCTTGTTTTGACAATCACAGTCCGCCGCGAATTTCACTACATGAACTTACGTGGTCGTGTTGCACGGGCCAAACCGATCATCAGAGACCATAACGCTTTCGCAAGCCACAAATGATGCCGCGACCATGCAACTTGGACCGTTGACGACTGGAAACGTGTGATATGGTCGGATGAGTCATCCTTCACCCTATTCCCAACCACGGGCCGTGTTTATGTGTGGAGAACGCCCAAAGAAGCTTATGATCTGCAGTGTCTCCGCCCAACTGTGAAACATTGCGGCGGCTCGGTGATGCTGTGGGCCGCCATATCATGGTTTTCATTGGGTCCTGTGGTCACACTTAGCGGACTAATCACTGCCAACGATTATGTCGCAATTTTAGGAGACCACTTGCATCCTATGGTCCGGATGTTGTTCTCGGACAATGACGCCATCTTCCAGGATGATAATGCACCCATTCACACAGCTGGCGTTGTTGCAGCGTGGTTTGAGGAACATCGGGATGAAGTTCATACCTCCCCTGGCCCGCCCAATCCCCAGACCTCAACATAATTATACATCTGTGGTCCGTCTTGGAAACACGACTCCGGCGACGAGTTCCACCTCCATCCTCTCTCACAGAACTGGCACGAGGAATGGTGTAAAATTCCACTTGCTACCATTCACGACCTCTATGCCTCCATCCCACGTCGCATCAAGGCTGTTCTGAGGGCGAAAGGTGGCCCGACACCATATTAATCTGGTAAGTTGCAATTTCGTTCAGGTGTTTCCATTTTTCTGATCACCATCTGTATATGCCTGAATAGTCTATAACACAGTGTGTCGTTAATGCATTTCATTATTATATGTTTATGTATGCTCAAGTGTATTTTCGTAACACATTGATCGGTTTCGATTTACTATTATTATTATTTTGCTTGAAAGAGAATTCTTTACTGATGACGATATATATGTACGAAGGATCTTGCCCTTCCCAAGCAAACCCTGAAATGATGCCCCAGAGTAAAGGGAGTAAGCCCTACCGCTCACTGGCAACATTTTGTTGGGCAACTATCATGTTGCTCTGGCTAAATGCATTGAGTCTTACGCGAGTCCGCTCGCTGAAGCGACAGCGACAGAAAAGTTGCCGAGGTGTCGCCAAACAGGGTGACAGTTCGGAGACGGAGCAGTTGAGCAACATCTAAAAATGCATTGAGTCTTAATTGAGTTCACTTCCGAGATACCTCCAAGCAGAGAGAGAGAAAAATAAATGTTTTCCACAAGTTTTTTCACGTAACAGTTCGTTCCATGTATAGTGTATGAAATGAAGTGTTTGCAATGGAAGCTAATACATGTATGTCTTTAATTAGCGGTGACACAATGAAAAATTGAGAAAATAGAGAAATATCCAGGGTTATAAAAAAACAAAAGTTTGCAAGAATATCAAGATACAAATTTAAAGAAGAAATTGTGGGAGGAAGTGTGTTTCGCTATTGTAAGAAATTGGAATGAACTTCCCAGCCAAGTAAAAAATAACACAAGTATTTGCACAGGAGTCTATTACATTTTGAAATGAAAATGAAATGAAACCTTGGAGTTTCATGTTCCACGGTTATGCCGGGTACATTTATCTATAAATTAAATTTAACTAGGAAATCGATATAGTTGCTATAAGAATAAGTCTATGAAAATAAAGTGTATAATAATGGTTGTATTTGAAACATAATTTGCGCAATGGTGTAATTATTGGGTTGATAAGTTCGTGCGGTTTTCTTTTGGAAGGTAGTTTGGAGTTTGTGTATTGTGAAACACAGGTTTTCTTAATTTTGATCGTATTATTGTATACATTTCACACAAACTAATATGGAATGTCAAGTTGAGAAAAGTGATCATTTCCGTCACATTTCACTCTTCGAGTTTAACCGAGGATCCAGTGCAGCAGAAGCTGCGAGAACAATTTGTGCAGTGAACGGGAATGAAGCAATTGCTGAAAGAACAGCACAGAAAAGCTTCTCTTGACCAATGGCTAACAGATTTCTTCCAATCAATATCAAAACAGTTCTAAAGGCGAGGCATTGAACTGCTACCTGAGCGTTGGCAGAAGATCGTAGATAGTGGGGGTGAATACATCACTGAGTGATTGTGAGTTAATGTGAGTGACAGTAAAATGCATGCAATGTATTGTTACACTCGTAGAATATGTTAATGTTACTTCTATGTTGTATTTGTATTTGAAGTAACAGAACAGCAGAATAAAAATAAAATATAAAATATAAGAACCACACGAACTTATGTATCGACCCAATATTTGAATGGCAGTTTTGCCAAAGTAAGCAAATCAAAGTGTAAATCCCATAATTTTACTTATTTCGCTTCAATATTCACGGAATTTAGTACAAAATTACGTATGAAACATTCATCAACTGATCTGGCAGTGATGAGAAATCAAATTTAACTTATTTCGTTAAGATTACCTTGAAGCTCGTATCTATGTTACACTAGATTCCGAGCTCACTTCCGATTTGAACTCAATACGAAAGGTTTGGAACCCTCTTTACAATGAAGCTTACCTCTCATATAGCATTAATACTAAGGGACTTTAACCTCTAAAGTAGCTATTAGTTTAACCAAGTGATTAAAACGTTATCTTTGGAACTGAACATTCCAATTTCGGTTCTCGACTGCCTCATTGAAACTGTTAACTTTTGTGAAACTTAATATTTCAGTAAACCCAGGTCGAACATTAGTGGCTTATCTGGTAGTGAAGAAATTACACAATGCCCTGATGTCTACGCATGAAATACAGTAAACAAAACTACCTACTTGTCAGTCTTGTCTGTTTCCTGTTTGTATAGCGTGAATTGGCTTTATGCCTCTAAACGTAAGCTTTTCTTGACATTGTTACCTGAACATTTATATGGGTTGCTATTTCCAAGGAAGCTTTAAACAGTTCTTAAAACTGAAAAGCAGTATTTCGTGCCAAACTATGAACCCTTACAAGTTTTCTGGTCTATTTTTAAAGCTTGCTTTAGCTTGAAGATTTTTTGATATATTGTAGGTCAATCCCAATAATTTTGAAGTAACAATCAGAACTATAATGAACAACATTATTGCTGTGATATTTAAAATTAAAATGTTTTTAATGCTAAGCAGATATTTGGTTGACACACTCAAGAGTTACATTAATAGGAATCTGCATTTCTTTGAATAGCAATACTGCATTATTCCTCTTACACCACCATCTCATTACACAAAACGTTTGTACTCTGGTTTCAACTTTTTTCTCTCTATAATGAAAGTTCACTTTGTACTGCCCCAAAAATGGGCACGTCCCTGATATTACGTTCATAACATTTCTTACAGCCTGAAATTTAAATCGATCTGATATACACAAATTTAAGCAATGACTTATACAGTGGTCGTATATATTATTTTTGCAAGGATTCTTTTGGAGTACCCCTGCAATTTCTATTTCATAGATGAGATTCTATCGCAGCCTTTGGACCCCCCGTTTGGTTAGATCAAATTCGTGCTCCATCAGGTTTTATTTTAACACTCTCGGTATTGTTCTCCGTATACAGTAGTAACGTTGATCTTTCTTCACGGTCCTTCGGTATCTTCCTAATTACTTGATTAAAATAATAAACAAATATATAACCATTACACACACACACACACTACGACACGCCACTACACTATTACAAATAATTGATTTAATATGCCTTGCGATCTTCTTATCTATTTCAGCCTGGATTGTGCGGCTATTCTATCTTCTAATAGCAAGGTCTAGCCCTATTTACACTCTATTTATTTCTAATACCTTTTTACAAAGAGTATTAAGTTTCGTTCTATTGTCTTTATTTCGTATTATTTCCAATAACCCCTTCGTTTCAAATTCGTTTCTCAGGTCTAGTCTTAATTAAAATTTTCATGTGATAAAATAATGTTATTGCAATAAAAAAAAATTAGGTAATCTGGAGATTGTACGTACTTCTTCACAAACACATTCGTCGGTATCTAAGAGTCCTATTTTCTTTAAGGTTGTTCTGAAAGGACTGTGTCCACTTGAGAACCGAACAGCGTGTTTGTTAAGGTCTAACTCTCCCATTTGCAGTCTTTGGTCTATGTTAGGAAAAATGTAAACTCTTCTCGCTTTCGTACTCTTTTTCCCAATTTGTTTGCTATTTCCTTTTAATATAACTATCTCCTCAGTTGTATGTACAGCTCACAGATGACGAGAAGAACCTTAAAACAGGGGTAGCGGGAAAAGGTCAATGACACAGTCAAGTCCATTTTCGGTTTTTGAGGTGTGGTCTATTCTTAGATGTAGTCTGCCACTCCGGGTAAAGTTATATGTGTGCTATTCCGTGGTGTCATTTGAAACCCCCGTGCGAAAAGTGGGTGAGCCCATACCTACATCACACTACTTCTGCTAGGGTTCTTCTAGTCATGTGTGAGCTGTACTCTATTGTTAAAAAGTTGTTCTAATTTTGTAACCAGAAATGTCCGGATTGTCTTAAAATGGTTAAGTGTAAACGATTAGAAAAGGGTAGAAGAGGGGAACTCAAAATAAAAATAATAATAATAATAATAATAATAATAATAATAATAATAATAATATTATTATCTTAAGAGGTTTTATCACTACACTATCATTGACCTATGGTACAGTGGTAGAGCGTTCACCTCTGATGCGTGCGGTTTCTTGTTCGATCTCAGCTCGCGCCAAGTATATTTTGTGGTGAACTAACACTGTATCCATGGGTTTTCTCGGGGTTTTTCCGTTTTCTCCCACTTAATTCATTCCACCATTGCATTCATTACTCATAACCACAGTTTACATTACCCTAGCCGACATAACCATGAGACGTAAAACTAAAACATATCATTTCATTTTACACTATCATTGAAATAGGATAAATCTATTATCTCTGTAAGAACGGGCAATTCAACTAGTCATAAAATAAAAATATATTTTTTTTTCTATACTAAGCAGCAGTCAAATTGACATTTCACGTAAGCAAATGAGCTCAAGATGCGCTGTTGCCAAACCTCCAATGAGAAAATCTCTTTCACCGAGCGAATATCGCTACATATTAACAAGGATTTTCATCTTGCTAAGAACATACGAAACTACAAGGATGTCGGGCGAATGATTCCCACATCACTGCGCGTTGGCAATGTCGCTGTAAAAGGATTGGTTGACGTGAGAGAAGTAATGGTCAAACATCAATTCGGCTCTCAGAGACAATGAATTCTCTCCTGTTTAAATTACAACTTTTAAGTATTCATAGGTCGTCTCAAATAGAATTGCTGTATTAATTTATTTTGTTTTCGTTTTCCAGGTTTCGAAAATAAGTTGCAATTTTTAGTAGTTGAACATGAAAGGAAGCCACGTTACTGTGCCATTAATAATTGCAACGTTAACAGTTACAAGTACGTATACATAAACAATAGTTTCTAATTAAATATTTTAAAACTAAATACTAATGTCATAAAAACAAGCTCTTATAAACAGTAGTGTCATACGGTCTGATCGTTTTTTTTTTTTTTTTTAAGTTTCTCAGGTATCCGAAACCGATTGTTAACATTTTTTCTTCATCTCTACGTTCTTGAACAAAATAATTCTCTAATTTTAATTTTCGCATGCTGACATTTTATTTCGTGCAGTTTTAATGCTGATGAACTTGGGCATGCACAGGAGCACACTTTAGTATCCTGTGCTTCCAACAGAGATAGAATCATCCGAATGGAGTTGTTGTATACGTGTGGGTAACAGTAAGGCGAAATGGTTGCCGTAACATAAAAGCTTGTCAAACGTGAAGCGACATCTGTCATACGATTTCTGAACTGTAAAGGACCAACTATGGCTCACATCTATGAGAATTGTGTGACATATAACGACCGACAGTAACGAGTGAAGGGAAGATCAGATAATGGTACAGAGAGTTTCGGCACGGGAATTCAAATAGTTATGACGGTGAGCGTAGCTGAATAAAGACCTAGTGACGGAAGGCGGACGATCTGGTCGAATGCGTTGACGAGAAAGTACGATCCAATTGACGGATCACAATAACTGAACTTGCCAAAGAGTTTCCAGAAGAGTCTGGGAAAACAGTGCATCGAATTGTGACTGACAACTGGGTTATCACAGACTGTATGCGAGGTGGGTGTCAAAAATGCTGACATAGCTCATAAAAAGCAAAGTATGGAAGATGCACGTAATTTTTTGGCATGGGAATTACTTCTTTTCTCACATAGTGATGAGGGATGAAACATGGATATCGTACGCCACTGGGAACTCGAAGTAGCAGTCAATACAATAGTGGCACTCTGGAACTCCTAAAGAGAAGAAATTCAAACGAACACGACTAGTTCCCAAAATCATGGCAACCATATTTTGGGACTAAAGGGCATGATTTTTGTGATATGCTTGGAACCAGGACGAACCCTTACACCAGATTTGTATTACCAAACACTGAATGATCTGCGACATACCCTCCAAAATCGGTTGAATGCTACGCTTTGGACTTCTTCTGCTCCATCACAACATCCGTCCACACACACACACACACAGCTGCTCATACTGTTGAAACAATTCAATAATTTCGATGGAAACTATTCAACCATCCTCCTTACAGATCCGACCTTGACCCCAGCGATTTGTTCCTTTTTTCACCTGAAAAAGTGGCTTTCATCGAAGTGTTTCAACGACAGTGAAATGCTCAACATATCAGTTCTGGACTGGTTGCACTTTCAAGTGGCAGATTTCTACACATAGAGTATACGGAAACTTGTGCTAGGGATGCGTATGAGACGAGTCGAGACAGGATTTTTCTGACAAAATTCGAGTCGAGACACGGCTCTTCCAATAGAGAAATATAAATTTTTCGAGTCGAGACATCACTTTTAAAGCACATTTTCGAGGCGAAACAGCCACAAATCTTGTCTCGTGCGCATCCCTAGCTTGTGCCAAGCCACCAGATATGTCAGAAAGTTCATGGTGACTATGTGGAAAAATAGCCAAAGTAAGTACTTGAATATCAATATCACAATAAATTTCTTCTCCTAACAGTTTCTTGTTTTTTTTTTAAATAATAGCAGTCCTTTTTTAACATACGTCTCGTATATTTCTTTTTAGCTCTTCTTTTTTTCCTGTTATTTTAAAACAGACTTTTCCACAACCAATGTCTCGTAATACACCAGTATGCCGCAAAAGTTATTATTTAAAAATTATTCTTGAGTAATGTTCAAACTATGTCTAAATCAAGGATGTTATAAAATAGAGGATCTGCCTATACGTATCTTCATCCTATTAAATTAATGAAGACAAAAAACAATCGAGCATCGGCAAGTCTGATTGGCTAGTCTCGTTTTCACCATCGTCTGATTGGCTATTTTCGTTTCTGCCATGATTTTTGGATCAAAACATTGCGATCTTATTGGACGGAGTGGGCAGAGTAGGGGTGGTGAAACAGTGACGTATGGCTTCAAGTTTTTGTTGTAAGGGCAGATCCTCTATTTTATAACGTCCTTGGTCTAAAGTGTTACATGTTACAATAATTGTCATAAGAAAAGTTTATATTCGTTAAAATCTGAAGAGAGAGGCCATAAGCTTACTTTGAAACGTTAGAATGTAAATTTAAACATTCTGTTCTAATAGAGAAAGAAACATCTTTCACTCTAGTTTCCTTTATTATAAATATCTCTGAGAAAACAATGTTGAATGTATGAAGTATTTCAGTTACTTGGAGATACCTATAATTTCTGCCAGAAACGAAGCCAGGTGTCTATAAAAGTAGAGAGTTAATCTTTGGGACGCAGATTAAGAGGTCATAATTGTGTGTCAGTCATATTTCTACATATAACAATAATCTTAGAAAATTATTACCTCATTCAATAATATTTTGCAAGTATTAAATGGGTAAAATTTCCAAACTTAACTTTTATTTGTCATTACTGAGATAAGAATATAAAACAAGTAGCAGCGTCACGTGTACGTGTACATCACATAAAGAAGCTTGATTTATATGTTGTGATATTTTCTCAATTCGGAAGTTGTAGTAAGTTTCAACCATTTCCGGTTTTAGTAGAGAGATTAGAGTAGAGATGGAATATATATTTTGGGACGCTTAATTGGTTGTGGGAAAACAGCTCCTCGCTATCTATTACCGTTTTTACTTTATAGCAATGAACGTTGAAACCGGAAGTGGTGGATTTCTTCTACTTCCGGTATGAATAGAGGGTTAAGAGAGAAGAGACATCTATTCGTAGAACGCTAAAAGGATTACATAAAACCACTTATCGCTATCTCTGATTGTTTTTACATTATGTATATCAATATTGAAATTGAATGCTGCAGTGGATTTTTACCACTTTCGGTTTCAGAAGACTGTTAAGAATGGAGGTGAATTGTATTATTGGGACGCTTTATCGATTCGCAGCGATACTACTTCTTGCTAGCTATTACCGTTTTTCTTCTATAGTGATCTGCGTTAAATCCGGAAGTGGTTAATTTCCTGCACTTCCGGTTTGACTATCATCTTAATCAGGGAACTCGATTTCTACCATTTGAACCTCAACATTGTGGTCAAAATTAATGATGATTCATCAAGTAATTCTTGAAATTTTTTTGTCTCCCGGACGGACAGATACCCGGACAGAGAGAATAAATGTATAAAGGATTTTTTTTTTTTTTGGTAAACTATTTCTCTTTAAAATACACAAAATATGAATAAGTGGATATGTAACATTACAGCAAGAGAAGTCAGCTTCCTTTTATGTGATCTTAGCAACTTATGCAGATTAGTGGTGCTGGAGGACATGTTGATTGCAATTTGACAACGGGCCGATTTTATGGGCGTGGTTAGTTCCCAGGCTAATAGTGTACTGTTTTTGTGCATGTGGATTGGTCTTAGTCTGAAAGTGGGCCGATTTTATAAACTGCTGAAGTCATATCCCAATAGTGGGTCGATTTTATGAACATGTTTAAGTTATTTGTGATTATTGGCCGATATTATGACATAATTATATTTTCAGTCTGCACTAAACATTCATTATGTCCTAGGCCAGCAGTCTCCTGATTTTATGAATATGGTTAGGTTTCGGCTCGATAAACAGTCGATTTTGTGCATGTAAATGAGCCTTAATCTGGCAATGTGTTCAATCCTGAACTGTCGGTTGGCTGATATTATGAAAAAAAAAAAATCAATTCTTGAGCTGACACTAGGCCGATTTTTGTTAGTGTTGTTATACCTAAGCAACAGTGGGGCGATTTTATGGATGTGATTAAGTTAGGAGAAAACTAATTGTTTAGGAAGTTCTTTCTAGGCGCCAGAAAGAGGCATTGGGATTTGTATGTGCACACCTAAGTACTTAAAAAGAAAGCGTGCTCCTCTGTGGTTAAACGGTTAGCGTACGCACCTTTGGCGTGGAAGACCCGGGTTCAATTCCCGGCGCGAGCTCAGGTGGTTCGGATTCCACGTTAATCAGTCGGTCCACGTCTCATACAGCCTCGCTGCTGAACGGGACGTTAAACTCAAAATCAACTCAATTAAGAAGAACACTAGTCTATATTCGAAAATATGTTATATGAGTAGGCAGACACATAAATTAGTTTTAAGTATTTTCATAAACTTGAATCAAGCACTTAATTTCCTTTCTTTTAGTCCTAAACGAAAGTTTTGCTTTACTTGGTCGACGAGCCTGCTACTACGAATCATCCCGAGTCTACAATGAGTCCACAAGAGAGGATAGTCCATATGGAATTGAAGACATACCTACTCACTTGTGTAATTACTTAATGTACTCCGATGTTGGCGTAAACATCACAACGTGGGAGGTTCTCGTCATTAACCCTGAAGTAAGTGAATCATTTTTTTTTTATATCAGTATGTATTATATAGGCTGCTTGTGTTAAACCTTGCATGCCTTTTGTATCCATACATTTAGGCTCAATTCCTGATTAGGCGCAATATTTTCGGTACTGACCCGATAACAGTGAGATAATTAGGAAATTAGTTGAATTAAGAAGTATCCAACCCGCATTACCGCGCTGGATTAGATTGACTCCACGTTTGCCAAACAAAATATATCTACCCACGAAGTTCATATAAGCTATATCAGTATCAATGCTGATGCGTTTGATGAATTGAAGTTTAAACTATGATAACCAATAGTCTTTAATATAAGTACTTCTACACTATTAAGTCTATGACGCGGAAAACCCGGGTCATGTAGTTCTGATCCCACGTTAATCTTTAAGTCCACGCGTTAGATGGCGTCAATACTGAACGGGACGCCATATTCCAAATCAATAAATCAACAAACGTATGAGTTTATACCTTTTAAAATCCAATTCTTTGTTTCGTTCCTATTGGTGTCATCTATAGAAACGCAGCTTAAACTCTTTTCGATTAATGTGATAAGTAGATTCAATGTTAAGTTTAATAATTTTGTTTTTGTTCATCTTTTGATTCTTATGCCTTGTCGATATTTAAGCAATATATTGAGATTATACAAATAAGAACAACTTGTCGTAATCAAACTGTTGCAGAGCTGAAACTTCGTTGGCTTATGTTTGAAGGACCTAGAATTGGCCTAGCTAATTGCACTTGCTAGAACTTCGTCCATTTCTGTTTGCCCCAAAGGACTTTTACCTGCTGCAAGACAATGCCCTCCCGATCCGTCAGCAACTATTTGTCTTTTCTTTCATATATAGAAAGGTCCTAAGGATATTCTGTCATAATGCTGATTTACTCACCGACAAAATTACGCATTATTACTGTTGATGAAATCCCAGAAGTTGTATTCGAAGTCGCCTTAGAAGGTCACCTACAAATTGCCGAATAGTATTCACAAATTTGTAGATGACCCTCTAAGGAGACTTTCCCATAGCCATTCAGATATTGGAAACACATGCATTGCATTACATAGAATCTATTTTGAAGAAATAAAACAAAACATCAATATATCTTCTATTTTAATTTTTTGTTTTTAGTGTCTTATTACAAAAATTTACAGACCAGAGTATGAGGATGTTTTCTTCTCTACAAGTAAGTTGTTGATTATGCTTCCGTTCCCAATAATAAGTTTCTAATAATAAACTTGTCAGAGGTTTAGATTTTGTTAGGGAGTGATTGACAGTAGCTGAAAATCTGTCCAGAGTATTTTCATGTGTATTATTCCTTAACAATATTCAGGGTGTCGCAGCCATCTTGTAATTTAAAACAAATGATTTTGATTTTAAGTAATTCAAATATGCGTTGATTGGATGCCTAGTGACCTAATTCTAAAGCTAAAAATTTTCAGGAGTGAAATCTGAAGTTCAATGTCTAATGAATAATTCATATTTCTGTTATACGAGGAACAGTAAAATAAATAAATAAATAAATAAATAAATAAAAAATTAAAAAAAAATTTAAAAAATTAATAAAAATAAAAATAAAAATCCGGAATATGGTTCTCGTTTTGGCATTTATCATGCAATCACAATGAATCTTGTACAGTACTTTAATAGCATTTGTGCCTAATTATGAATTTGACAAGTGTTAACACGTCAGAAGAGGCATTATACGAGTAATTTAGCTGAACGAAGGAATGTGTGCTGATCATTTGATGTAATTCCACAGCTCGAGCAACGCGCAAACATCCAGTTCATGTGCAAATTGGAGAAAATCTGCTTCAGAGACTCTGATAGCCTTAAAAACAGCTTAGCAGCATCGAATATTTCGTATTTTTTTTTTTTTTTTTTTCCAAGGCTAAAAATTGGCCTTTTCCGTTTCGCCAACGCAGGAGAGATCAAAACCAACGCTGCGGCTGAGCTTCGGAAGATACCACAAGAGGCATTTTGTCGGTGCTTCCACCAATTGCATGAGCGGTGGAACAGGTGTGTGTGTGTGTGTGTGTGTGTTCCCAAGGTGTCAACTTTGAAGGCGATTAAATAAGTGTGTACTTATATTGTGGTGATAAAGAGCTACAACAGAATTCCGGGAACTTTTTGACTTCACCTCGTATTTGCAACCACAATCATAACTATTAGATTATGGTTTTGTAACTTACTGTTTACTAAATTCTTTATTTCTTTTTAAAGGTACTCATACAAAGAAGCGAATGTAACCATGAGTTCATTTATTCATTTTCCGGAGTTACTTCACGTGATATTCAAACGGTTCATATTGATAGATAAACAATTAGATCTAAGAAAGGAAAGGTGTTCCTTTAATTAAACAAGTTATATCCTTATCTCGTATTGGATTCTTTTCCGTAGAGAGAGCTAGAACACGACGGCCTACCTGGTGATTTCAGGAGATTTACTGACCTGAAAAAGGAGGAACCAGGGTTGAAAACTACTCTGTCTATTGGTGCTTGGTATTTGAGAGACACCAAAAATATCTCTGATATGATTTCTCTCAAGGAGCGAAGACAAATTTTCATTAATAGTACTGTTAGTAAGTATAATACGAGTGATTACTATTAGATTTATTTTTGTTTGAAGTGAATTTGTATGCACACTTGTTTGTTTATTTATTTATTTTTATTTGGGTTCACTCGAGCAGACGATTCTACCAAATAGAAAATTTATAGATAAAATACGATGTGAAACACTTTCCGTGAAAGAATGAGAGTGTGAATATAAAGTAATTACTGTCAGTGCACAGCACATTGAAGTGAATTTTGAGTGATAGTAAAAATATTGTACGTGTAAGTGTGCTCTTCCACTATTCTCGTTTATGTGTATATATCCTGTCGCTTCTGACGCGCCTGCTCGCTACGGACGCACACCCTCGCTACCGCTCAGGGCCCCCTGCTGCGCTCCAGCCCTGACTCAGTTTGATAGCACTCGTGCTTTTAGTGGCCACCTAGCACAAGTTGGTTCGTATTTTATGCACTGTAGTTTTTATGCCATACGTCCACACTATATTTATACTGAACCCTCCTAACCCTGAAAGTAGTAATGGAGCTCTTCATTTAGTGCATGCTCTGATACAAGAAATACAAAGATCTAATCTAACCCGAAAATGTAAGAAATGTGTCAAAATTTGGTAGAACCATCTGCTTGAGTTATGCCTTTTATTTTATTTTATTTATATATTTATTTTGTATTGTAATATCTAGTTTTAACACAACAAAAGTAATCGCATTTAATTCGTTTATTGTTCTATTTCAAACCAGAATACATGAGAAGCTTATGGACCTATATGACATAAAGAAATACAAATGAAATTATAACAAACTGTATATGAAAACAAAATTATCAGGAAATGTAGCTTACATGTTGCGCAAACGACAAACAATAAAAATGGCCCATTTATTAAATAAATTTATGAAACAATTAAGAAAAAATAACTAAGTCAACAGGAAACATATTTCGATAGTCGAACCAAAGGAAGGGGTAGAAAACCACCTATCAACGGCATCACATCCAGTGCCACTGCCTGCCTTTCCACACCATCCAATGACACCACACCCTACTTGCATAGCACGTCGTCCAGTTGTACAAATGTTCAGTATTGTCCTCTGTGTTAGAGAAGAAATATCTCATCTAGTTCTTTTCCATGTAGTAAGGTGCCAAGAACCGACGATACGTTTCCACGTTGGATAGCAATAGATATGCGTTGTATTAAGAAAGATGTTGAACGAATATCTCCAGTAACGATATAAATTGCGTCTGCCTACTTCTCTAATAAAATCAAGGCTTGCAGATCCCCAAGCACCACTAGTCTCGATGGCAATTGGAGCAAAAATAAATTTATCAAGGAGGCTGTTATATTTCCTTTGCTTTTCTACTTCTCTACGACTAGCAACAGCCCCAGCATTCATAACAGCTAAAGGGAGACTTGAATGGGCAAATGTATCTGAACACGTAAAGTCCCAAACTAGTGATTTGCCTTTCAACCAAGGAACTAATGTCATGCCATCAGGTCGTTTACCATCTGAACAACATCCTGAAGGTTCACGTATTGAAGGAATTCTAGCTGTGGTAAGGGCTCGTAAAATGATATCATTCACAGAGGAGTGTCTAGCGTGTCTACCCATGCTCTTCATGCATGACAGGTCATGCAGGCCACGTTGGTTAACTTGATCCCCGCAAGCTGGACAGCGATGTGGCACACAAATATCTGCATCTAATCTTAAGGCGACAGAGATTCGAAATGCCTAATTAGTCATATGAAGACCTAATGGTGGGGAGGGTAATGCATTCAACCATGCCCCAGTATGTAGGGATGAGGCAGCACGAATCCTGGCTTTATCCTCTGGAGCAATAACTGACTGTAAGAGAAGTTCATGAAAATGCGCTGCAATTGGTGTGTACCAAGATGCCTGAGAATCTATTTTGTTAATCTCTGGAAGATCTGTATCTGTTAAATTTTTCCATTTGGTAGAGCCTTCTTGAACTGTGCCATCTGGGTCTAGGTGGTAACCTTGCGGAAGAAGAGCCTCGACTAAACGAAGAGATCCGTGGTAGGACGCTAAAAAGGAAGGAATCGCCATATCCACGGATCGTCGAATACCAAGACCCCCTAATCTCACAAGTAAGGATGCTTGAATCCAAGAGTCGTCGCTTAAGGAGCAGTTTAAAATTGACCCCAGACCCATTTTAAGGATATAATCGTATTTCTCCAGTAATGGAGTCTCATTCCAAGAAGAAAAACATCGTAAGAAGTAGTTTAAACGAGGGATCGACAAAGAGGCACGTAGAAGAAAGAAAGCTGCATGGACAGAAATCGAGGCGAGTCGAGACAAAAAATATTCTAACTTCGATATTTTGCTTAACAGGACATTGGTAAAAGCTTCCTTTGTGAGAGCGGAGCCTAGAAGACAAGCATCCTGATTAGCGCATTTAATTATTTGTAGCTCTGCAAATATAAAGAAAATCGTAGACTCGCAGTGAAATAGCTATTGCATCAACACTGTTCATTGGAAAGTCATGTTTTATAGTTCATTCTCTTCAGCATGAAACAAGCTTTCCAGAGGTGCTATGTGTTGTGGTCCATAACGTACTTGAACAGGGAAAATTGGAGAATGTCATGAAAATTCCCTCCAGAAATCCCTCTCATCAATTTTGGACCCCTCTGGAATATCCCCAGGTAAAAACACACAATCTAAATGTATTTAGAAAAATACTATAAGGGATAAGAAATATGTGTAGGTCTAAGTCTCATTTAGCTTCGCTGCTGAAAGGAGCACTAAACTCCAATTGCAAACCTAAAGTATTGTCCATATATATGTTTCCGGAATGTTGTAATTTTGGTATTTGTCATGCAATAACAATGAATCTTGCACAGTATAGTGCCCTTAGGTTGCCTATTTCTGAATTTGACAAGTATTAACAGGTCGTAACAGACAATGTACGAATAGTGTAGCTGAACGGAGGAATGTGCAGGGATCACTTGACCCAATTTCACAGATCGAGCAACGCGCAAATGTCAAGTTCATGTGCAAATTGAGAAAAATATGCTCCAGAGACTTTAATAGCCTTAAAAACAGTCTAGCATCATCGGATGTTTGGCTCTTCCTAAAACTAAAAATCGGGCCTCAAAGGTACCCGTTTCGTCGCCGTAGAAGAGATCAAAGCCAATGCGACACCTAGATTTCGGAAGATACAAAAAGAGGATTTTCGTCTGTGTTTTCAGCAACCGCAGGATCGGTGGAACAAGTGTGGTGTTACGATGGTGCATACTTAGAAGACGATTAAGTAAATGTATATTTATATTGTGGTAATAAAGCGCTACAACAGAATTCCGGGAACATTTTGACTTCACCTCGTATATATATATATATATATATATATATATATATATATATATATATATATATATATATATATATATATATATATATATATCAGTTGATAGTTCATATCGAGCAGAACAAAATAACATGCTTGGTGATGAATTCTCATGCGTAGTTTTCTTTTCAGAAAATATAAAAGAGAAGAGCTTTTGAGGTGCTAAAATGCAGGTCGTTTGTTATCAAAAATAAATTGTAGTCATTATATTGCTGGAAGAAGTTATTTATCTTTGTGCTATATCACCTAGCACAGTCGTTCTCAACCAGTGTCTCACGACACGCTGGTAAGTCATATAGTCCTCTAAGGTGTGTCGCGAAATTTTAGAATTTAAAAATAATGAAGAATTTAATAATAAATATTTAAAATCGAGTGTACCAGTCAACACTTTCAGCGGTAACAATAATAGCTCAGTGCTATATAGAGTCATTATAAAAATTAATGGTTTTTATCATTATAATAATATTATTATTATGTATAATAAAAATATCAAACATGTGTGTCGCTATGTCTGGACTTTCAATAAAGTGTCTCATTATTCAAGATAGATTGAGATTCACTGTCCTAGCACATTGTATCTATTATTATTATTATTATTATTATTATTATTATTATTATTATTATTATTATTATTATTATTATTATTATTATTATTATTATTATTATTATTATCTTGTCCTAACTATGACATAATCTTTACGCACATAGGGGCCGCGGTGGCTCAGTGGTAGAGCGTTCACCTCTGGTGCTAGGGGTCTCGGGTTCAAACCCTGCTCCCGCCAAGTGAACTTTGTGGTGGACAAACACCGTGTGCGTGGGTTTTCTCGGGATTCTCCCGTTTCCTCCCACTTTCTTCATTCCACCATTTCATTCATTACTCATTATCACCGTCTCCTTTAGCATAACCGTGGGACGTAAAACTCAAAAATTTCATTTCATTTCTTTACGCACATACTACTTACAACAATGATTAAAAGAAATTGTAATTGCTTTTGCAGATTTATTGTTGGACTATAATTTCGATGGATTTGACATTGACTGGGAGTTCCCTGGAGATCCATATTTGGGTGGAGTCCCTGACGACAAGGAAAACTTTCGAGATTTTTTGCTGGAGTTACGAGAAGCGTTTGACAACAGCGGAAGAGATTTGGAAATAACGGTCGTTGTTCCCGTTAACACCTCCCTTATAGATGCAGGATTCTATGTTGAAGAGCTCTGCAGGTAAATAATGTATGGTTCCGGTATAATAAACTACCAAGATAAAGAATATCTATTGAAAGATTGCCTACATGCCATAAAATTGATACATTGCTAGAAATAGTCAAAGTTACTGAATGTCTTCCTTTCTCCGGACACATTCTCTTTTATCTTTCTCATCTTGTTCGTGGATTTTCTCGGGGTACTCCCGTTTCCTCACACATTCTCATTCCAACATATTTTCCATCAGTGGCGGCGATTGGATGTTAAATGTGGGGGGGGGGCAGGGTATGATCTGTTCCTGTAGCTTTCTTAACTCTACGGGAAGACAAATAACCAATACATACTCACGCAACGACAAATATTATATGGCACCATTTTTTTTATGAACCAGCAACACATACAAAAACTTTACATTTCCAAATGAAACTATATACATTACGGGGTCACTTCAAAAAAGTGGGGGGGGACTGCCCCCTCTTGCCGTCCCTGTTTTCCATCATGCATTTGCACTGTATCCACAGGACATAATCATGGGAGATTAAACAGAAAAAATTCTTTTATCTTTCTGGAAATTGTCTGGTTCCAGGTAGTTTTTTTTTTTTAAATATAGTAATACGTACGAGTTTTTATAGAAAAATAATCAGAACGTTGTTATTTGTTACTAGTAATCTAAGTGAACTTACCTAATAGCCTGAGCATCATCATCCACGCATTTAGTCGACTAGTAATCGTGTGTTTTGAGATTAGCACTGCGGATAACGTCGTACGTTTTCGCCTGTTTTATTATTCTCCAGATTGTTTGCATTGAGTTCAGTATTGTCATAACAAGGGATATATTCCACGGGTGAAGATTTTCTCCCGGATAGTGACTGTATATGAGGTGTGTTCAAAAAAACGACCAAACTTATACTATAATATATTTATTGTTCATCGTACAACATTTCAAACACTGTTCCCCTCAAAGTAGTTCGATCTACTGGCAACACACAGTTTCCAACATTTCTTCCAATTTTGGAAAGCCTCCTGTGACGTACCTTCTGGGATGATGGGCAGGTCTTTTGTCACATTATTCTGAAACTCCTCTATAGTTTGGAAACGATGTCCATTCAAAGTGATTTGAAGTTTCAGAAACAGAAAAATATCTGCTGGTTCTAGGTTCGGAGAACATGATGCTGGCGCACAACGGGAGTCTGATGTTTTGCCAAATAAAGCGAAGCGAAGCGATGAGAAGCGAAGTGTGAGTAGGCGCATTGGCACGGTGCAACATCCAAGTCTTTTTTTTTTTTTTTTTCGCAGTTCAGACCTCTTCCAGCACACATCCCTCAACCGCGCTTAAAAAAAAAAAAAAAACTCTTGTACAACCGCGGTTGTTTACCATCTCGGCACTTTATTCAGGATAAAGATGCCTTTCCAATAAAAAAACACAACTAATGTCACCTTGATCCTTGATCGACTCATGCGTGCCTTTTTGGACGAGGAGACCCTGAATGAACTGAAAAGCAATTGAAATGTATCTGTAAATGTTTTGCCAGGTTTGTACCAAAATTTCATACATACATTTTGTTCTTCACGCCCTTTTCCGTTACTGTATCATTAATATTACGAATAGCTTGTGCACGCACTCTTTCAGTGGCTATATCTCGGCAGCTAACGGCCATAGCAAAACGAGGCAAATGGCAATTTGTTGTCTAAACCTTCCGATAGTAACCATAGGACACTCTCTCTGTCAATTGAAGCTTCATCTCACTCAGATGTTTGATTTATTTTTGAGCACATCTCGTTTAATGAATCATTATTCCCAAAGAACATTTAATTACATTCTTCCGACACTAGTAATGATTTCAAGGGGTGCCTCAGAAAAATTTCCCCTTGGAACTACAAAAACCCCTCCAGAGGGGTATATCCGATCGTACTCAACGTGGGTTTTTGCTGTACTATTTTCACCCCATCCCCCTATGTATTGAAAGTTCTGTTGTGAAAAATCTGGAACTATCACTTCCTACCAGTGCAATATAACTTCAAGGATTTCTCAAATGTCCACCTTTCTACTCATATCATCAATCAAACCTATTGAAGAACATTGGTTCAACTAATATATGCCCTTGGTTATTAGCAAAAATGTAATTCCTAATCCTAATCATAGCAAGAGTACCTGGAGCATGAAGGAATAATGACTAAAGTAATAATTTTGTTTTCACTGTGTATTCACTGAACCAGTAAGTTTTTTTTTATGTGTCAAGATATTTAATGTTTATGTAAATCTTAGAGCGTTTCAATATTGGACTTAAGAAGAAGTTGGTCAAGTGCTATATATAGAGCATTGGACTGTATGGTTCAGAGACTTGGACATTACGGAAGTTAGAGAGGAAATATTTGGAGGGCTTCGAAATGTGGTGTTTTAGGAAGATGGAGAAGATAAAATGGACAGAGAGAGAAACAAACGAAGATCTTTTAAAACGGATAGAAGAAAAGAGGACACTTCTAGCCACCATCCTTCGTAGAAAGGCCAATTGGATTGGACACATCTTGCGAAGAAATTGTCTTCTTCACTCCGCCATAGAGGGAAAGATGGAAGGGAAGCTAGGAATAGGAAGAAGAAGAACACAGCTGATCGATGATTTGAAAGATAGGAGAAAATATTGGGAGTTAAAAAAGGAAGCTGAAGATCGACAAAAGTGGAAGAAACATATCCAGGCCAAAATCTAAAATTGAAAAAAATTCCTCATTAGTCACAGGACCTGCCGAAAGGCAGAATACTTAATAATAATAATAATAATAATAATAATAATAATAATAATAATAATAATAATAATAATAATAATAATAATAATAATAATAATAATAATAATAATAATAATAATAATAAGAGCTTTTTGTTTCAAATATCTACACTTGAAATGAGATGTCTTGTTTTTAGTTGAATGGAAGTTGGTAACCCAGCTATTACTGCAGGGTTGCAGCCACGGAGAGGTCTACCTGATCCGGATCCCTAAACCCCCTAGCTCAACAGTACTATTTCTCAATAAAACTGTATTTGTTTAACTGGGAAATGATTTATTTAGCATGAATCTGATCTCACACTTCATCTGTACTATTTCTCTTATAAAAACAATCTAGTTCTATCACTCTTTTCTAAAAATATAAGTGAAAGTATTTTACAATTAGTTATCGTTTCGGGTGCAGAATAATACCAGTTTAATACTACATAGATATCCCCCCTCAAAGTTTGGACCACCCCCAACAAAAATTTATGTGTGCGCGCCTGACTAACTGCGAACTACGACTAATAAAATGTCATCCACTTCGCAGTTTCGAACTAACTCTGGAAATCTATTTATTTTGCAAAACTAATTGTTCCAATTTTTAAAACTTCTTTCGAAAATATGAAATTATGTCTGTATTTGATATTAACACAACAGGGTACGAATGTACGCAGGAATTTATTTCGGGAGCTTTCAAAGACTTTTAGAGGGGATGCAAATTCAATAGGAGGATCATTTATATTAAAATTTGTAATATTACATCTACAATTAGACTAAATTTGGAGAAAAGTCGTGATTTCGGGTATCCGGATCCCGAGGACTCGCACCCTGTGTACGACACTGCAACAAGTCGAACGAAAAAAAAGGAATTCCCCAGTTTCAAATACATACATCTGCTAAAGGTATGCATCCTAGTAAATAGCTTCCCTAGAACAATTTCCTGGCTACACCGCTATCTTTACGTCATCAAAGCAGTACAGTTTCTTAATCTCCTGTTTTGCTGTTTTTACTTCTCAATCTTTTTGTTCGTTTGTTTGTTTGTTTTCCATCTGCTAATTGAATTCCTATCTGCTAATTGAATCTGCTCTATGTTGCAGTGGTGGGTAACATAGGGTGAGTTGGGCAACTGTACGGTGCCTCGTGCCTGAGAGTACTGCTCTTAATTTAGGGATAACATATGGTGAGTCATTAAGAAAATAATTAGGTTTACAAATTTCCAGAATAGTGACAACGATTGCGATCTACAGGACACTAACTCATACACCATGAATAAAAATATTTCTGTTATTTTTTCCATCTAATTTAAATATCATTGAGCTTTGCTTTTTGTTCATTGTTATGACATTATTATTATAATTGCAGTGCTGCTGATGCAATTTACGTTTACAATTACAATTATCGAGGTGAACGAGATGCATATGCAGATATTCCGAGTCCACTGTATGCACGACCAGATTTGGATGAAGGAATATATGTCAATTATACTGTGGTAAGTTTACGCTTTTATTATTATTATTTTTTTTTTTTAAGAGAAGAAAATATAAACTTCTAGATAGATTTGCAGGGATTATGAATTAAATTTCTGGGCTTTCGGCATTTATGGCCATGTCAGCCCATCACGTACAAGGGATGGCGTCCCTCGACGAACACACTATTCGTGGAAAGGGAAGGAAAGAAGCGGCCTGGGACCTATATGTTAGGTACCATCATGGCATTTGCCTGGTGTGAATAAAGAAAACCCAGGAAAACCTCATTCAGGGTGGCTGGCCTGAAAAAGCTTTTACCGAGTGTCCCCACCAGGAATCGAACCCGGGACCTCTCGCACCAAAGACGAGAGCGTTAGCAACTACGCTATGTGGGACATTGATAGTTTTGCAGTATGTTTTTACGTACTACAAATGCAAATTATAATAGGCTGTATAATTTAAAAAAAAAATACATTTTGATTATTTTGGTAAACACAAACCTGTGGTGAAGACACATTTAAGAAGAAACTTTCTTAATGTTTCACTGAACGCATTATATTTTCAAATAATTTATTTTCATTTTTAGATAGATGTAACATTATTTTCATTTGTTGTAAACTACAAAGAATGTCCCAAAAACAACTAAGAAAACGTTGAAAGGAAAATTATATGTACCTTAATCATCATTCCTGCAATTTTTCGAACGTCTTCTAAAATTTGCATGGAATGCATTTTAAGAATGTTGTGACATGTTAATCAGTCTCAAATGTTGTTTAAACGAACTGAATTGAGAAAAAGCCAAAAGTTACATGTGGACAAATCTGGACTATATGAAGTCGGATATTAGTATGACATCCAGTTCCTGTAAGAAAGAAGTAATTGCACTGACCGTATGTGATAAGTGGTTATTTTTGTGCCACACCCAGTTGGATTTTTATTAATGACACATCCACCATTTTCATTCGACATGCTTCCTTAATGTCTGCAACAGTGTTCTGTAATAAACTGCATTTACTGTAGTGCTTAAGGAAACAATGTATTGATAAATTAGACCTCGACAATCAAACATTGCAATCAATATGATTTTTCAAGCTGATTTTGGTCATGTATTGGATAATGAAGACGGCTTCCAAGTACTTCTTTCTGCTTTGAAGTGTGTATCTTCCTGGAGAAGATGGAAAACTTCTCCTACCGAAACTTAAAGACGCCATCCTTTCTTTACATCAATTCTTCCTGAAATTGCAAATCTCAAATACTTGTAGGAGCGTTAACCAACACTCACTCAACTTTATCTAACCATCAGCAGAGGAGCAATAAATATCCGATTCCCTGTTACTATCGTTACACAAGTGAAACATGACTAAATTGCAGTTGTGTTCAGCTTATTCATACCCATCCCTTTGGTCATTACGTGACCAATAGATAGCAAATTTAGGGGACTTTTCTCCACCACCAGCATCAAGAGCTGGAATAAGATTGTGAATTTCATTAAAATATAATGACTTAACCAAACTATAAATATTAGAAATGTAGCTCATAGGTAATTGCAAATTATAACTCGAACACGTTTCATTTTATAAAGTGCAGTAGATAACGATAGGTAAAGTTAGAGTAAATAGAGTTTGGCGTTATCACTAGATGTTTTGATGTTTTACATTACCTTCTTTAACAGATGACTTTTCATATTTTCCTCTCTGTTCCAGCTTATTGTTCGTACCACTATCTCAATCGAAGTTCCTCAAGAAACTCCAACCAGCCAGTTTTGTTTCCCGGACAGAAGCATAAACCACACCCGCTGTCCTCCTCCATACCAAATATGGTCAATCCATAACAATCTAACCTCCTCATAACACCGTGTTCGTGACATCAAGTTTGACAAGACGTTCATGAGTCGTAGATGTCAAAAGCTGAAGAAATCACCTCATGATCCTGAGTTGTAGTTTTCTGAGGAAAACCAAGTGCAAAGCTAAACCTCAGCAGAAAGGAGTAAAAACCAACTTCCAACTTGGAAATGAATTACTTGACCGATGTAATTACAAAACAATATCTTGTGGCTGAAGTAATCAATTGAGTAATGTAGCGGCAGTCTTGTTACCAAGTAATCCACTACCTATGAAAGGGTATTTTAGGATTCCCCTTAATGCGGAATAGATTGGGCAAGTAATCCTTTTTCTTGGAAATTATAAATCTACTTCAACTCGAACAATTTATTATATAATTTCTTCAACATATATATAAATTAAACAATAAAACTATGCTAACACAAAACAACATTGCTCAATATTAACTAGAACCCTTTCCCTTTTTAAATGGTAGTCCGGAAATTTTCATACATTCACATTCCACTAATTTTATATTCCACGTTAAATTTATTGTTATACTTTTGAAAGGTTTGATATATCAAATATTTACACAAATTGAATTTAATTCCCAAATATAAGAATTTATAAATTAAACTAGTGACCAAAGACATACCACTCACCAAAAACTATACCGAAATCACATTTAACTAATTATCAATTTAACGGACACAATTTCTAGGCTCCTATCTCTGCTTACCTCACGTTCCAATCTCATGGAAACGCAATAGGTACGAGTAAATTACAAAAGATAGATGGCGTTTTAGTCACTTCGAAGAAACGAACATCGGAACCCTGACATTGACCTACAGAGCCAATGTTTCCATATACAAGTTTATTTAACCAATCAGCTGATCGAGAGTTTTCAAGTTCTTGATTTTTTTTTTTCATGAACTTATGAGAGAAATGTCTCAGTAAGCTAGAGGAGTGCTACTGGAGTCTTAAAATATTTCGTAATAAGCTGGATATAAGCAATGTCCTCAAACGCAGTATAGTGACACGGCCAAGAAATGAAACGTAGCCAGACACAAGTAGAAGTTAACAGATTACACAAAGATAAAGATAACGAACAATAATGTTGACTCATTATTGAGGTTAAAGGAATCAGCTATTGCACTTTTCCTTAGTGAAACGAAAAGGTATACAGAAATACTTCGAGGAAGCTAGAGACTACATAATTGAAGTTTACGATGAGAAAAAAAAAATAAAAATAATCCAGAGAAGTAGATGTCGTAAATCCAAAGGCTCGTCTATGGAATCGAACCAAGAACCTCCGACGTGTAGTAACACGAGATTCCAAATGTACCAAGGCTATACGTTGTGTTGTCCAAGATTCATACGTATTTTCTTAACTGTTTAGGGACAACCTTTGTAGTGTCAGTTTCTTGGAAGTTAAACTTGTATTATCTGTAATGATTCTGTTTTACAGGAAGGGAGCTTTGCATTATGGGAAGAGTTAGGTTGTCCAAAAGAGAAGTTAGTGATGGGTCTGACTACGAGTGGTCACCGATTCACATTAGCAGATCCAGACCAGCATGAATTGGGCGCCCCTGTGGTTAGTGAGGATATAGAGGAGATTCCATACAAAGAGGTGAGTCTAACAAATACTTTAAAAAATGCCTTTATTGTTGTTCTTGTCCCCTTTATTGTTCTCATAGAGATTGAGTCAAGATGGCGTACTTTTTTTTAAAGTTTAACGTTCCCCTGATTATGGACCGAAAGTAGGGGACATGATGATGATGCGTAATAATGAATGAAGTTGTAGAATGAAGAACGTGGGAGATAACGGAAGAACCCCGAGAAAACCTACGCACACGGTATTGTCTACCACGAAATTTACTTGGTGCGAGCAGGAATCGACCCCATGTGCTATAGCTACCTGTGACCCATCGCAGCCCATGCCATACTTCCGTCGTTAATTTCGGTTTTATTTGTTTCCTATTGACTCCAAACAAATAAACAGGAAACAAAAGATAATTACAATGTTAATGTGGTTTGCGCCTGCTTATAAGACTACTAGCAGCATTCACCCCGCTTCGCTGCGGTCACCCTGGAACGCAATAAACTTTGTTACTTAGATAATTTTTACTTTTTCGCTTTCAAGTGATATGATAAAAACCATAGAAGATTGGATTAAATGTTAACATTATATCGCCTGTCATTTATGTTAACCCGCCGAGTGACACGGTCATGTGGGTTGCATATAAATACGGTTAGATTTAGCTATGATAAGCTAACAAAGGATTTGTACGTTATGGACACTTGAATGGTCAATTATCTCAAGACACTGGTAATTAAAAATTAAAGTGATATGATAAAAACCATCTAGGGTCCAAATCTTAATAACCCCCCAAAAATAAAAGAAATTGGTTCAGCCGTATTAGCGTGATGAGGTAACAAAGGATTTGTGCGTTCTCTTTTATATATATAGATAACGATAAATATTATTGTAATTTTGATTTTAAATTTCTCAGGAAAGAAAATTCGAAAATGTATTAAGCTCATTAGGTAAGGAAACATAATTATAAGGAAAAGAATGTTCATAATAGGTGCCTATGATTTTCTTATCTGGTTATTAAGTTATTTGGAACCATAGATAAACGTGTTGGAAGTGTACAGTTCTGTTAAGACTAGAATGTAGATTAAGGATACTACTCACTTCTAGTTCATCCTTCAATTACATGTGATATACTTGCTAATTACATCTTAAGTAATTTGAAAACTTTTGACACTAGTGCCATATATTCACCTCAGTTACACAGTGGAGAAAATGTATTCAAAAATTATTAACAGGTAGAAATACTCCATCTCTCCTAAATTTCCTTTTCTGAAGCTACACATATGTTCAGAATGAAAAACGCAACAACAACAAAATATGGTTTTGTACGATGATGCTGAAACTTACGAGGGAAGGGTACGACGTCACTCAGAGGTAATTGCACCAAACTTGGTGTAGGAGTAAGTAATGGAAATAGAAAAGAACGTGTGGAAGCATTCGTTTCGCAGGCGTTCGAAATCAGAAATAGGGGGCCCCTAGAGTTCAGGAGAGAAGTTCGTCAGAAACGTATCATTGCAAAGAGAATAGTGACACGACTCTCTACAACAAACAGCTCGCTCGAGGTTATATGGTTAGCTTTCTATCTTCGGCGCAGGAGATTTGTGTTCGATTCCTGGGATCATAGCAATCAAACTCCAAGCTAAACTGTAGATTCGCGTCTCAAATAACCCCGAGGCTAAAAGTGGCCTAAATTCCAGCCAAACCTATGTATAGCCAAGGTGTGCATCTATCTCTGCGCATGCTTCTCAACTGTCTGCTGCGTAGGTGAGATTCGTCCCGTACGTAAATAATGAGGACAGCACAATGGATTTGTTTCTTTAATATGACCTTCATACTTCCTTTAGGATTAACATTGATGAATACTAGCATAGAAAAGTATACAAAATTAAGAGAGAATCAATTAATTTAGAACGCTTAGTTTTGAGAATGCTTATACATGAGGTATGTGTATTTATATGGCATACATATTTTTCCAGTTAACTGTACTAACTGAAAATGTTAATTAAATTTTTAATGTAAAGCACTGGAAAATAAATAATAGAAGAAATTACGATAGTAGCAAAGCTAGTTTGTAAAAGAACATGTATATATAATGAATCATTTTATTAGATGTTTTAAATATCTCTTCTCTAGATTTGTTTGAATCTTGTGACCGAAGAAGGTTGGACAGAAGAATGGGATGATTATGGGAAAGCTTCTTTTACTTACAAAGGTAATACAAATGCATAGTTACAAAGGCATAACTACTTCATACAAAATTCGTTGAGTCATATAGCCATTGATACTCTACTAACAACAAAAACATAGTTCAGCGAGGAATAATAACTATTACAAAGTAAAAATAGTATGTGAGTAAGAGAACAACTTAACTAGTGTTTTGTAAGAGTGATACAATTAAAGTTTTAAACAATGCCAGGGGCGGATCAAGGATCGGACAACCGGGGAGCCTGCCCGGGGCACCAAAACGAGCCTCAAAAAGTAAATTTTATAATGTGTTTTCTACTGACTTTTTGGTTTATATTATTGTAAAGTAGCGTCAATTATACCATCTTTTTCCATTCCACCATGGAAGAAGAGAGTTTCATAGTACTAGGAGGGGGGGGGGGCTGTATCGACAAATGGATACATGGCATGTAGAAAAAAGAACGGAGTGGGAGTCTGTATTGTTTATAGCGGGTCATGTTCTTTGTGAACTTTTCCCAGGCAATGAATGTTACTGGATTTTATATACGCTACTCTTATAAACTGGTAGTGGAGGGGGAATAGTATATATAGTAATTACTTTCGATTACTTAGAAACGACACCGCCACACCAAACTGTTCGCCTTTCTTGAAAGTAGTGTTTAAGAGATGCTATTGTTTCGCTTTCTACAGTTCTTGCCAAATTATTCATTTCGACAGAGTCGACAGTACATAATTAATAATAAGAAGAAACACAATGTAGGTCTAATTGATACCATATTTTTTTTCTACTTTTATTTTTAAGTACTACATCATGTATTTGAGTATTAATTTTTCTTTTCGAAAAATGGGTTTAAAATATTAAAATCACTGTTATAAAATCTACAATATAAACTGTAAAAACTATTAAAATGTAAAATATAAAATGTAAAATATAGGTTAGGACTAGGGGGCGCCAAAAAGTCACTTTGCCCGGTTGAAAATATTGTCTTGGTCCGCCCCTGAACAATAATAAATTTGTGGACATTATTCCTGTGTACTAGTGAATATAGTAATATCGTTGGTAATATTGTGATAAGTAGTTGCTAATTTCCTTATACAACAAAAAAGTGCAGAAACCCACTACTTCTGCTTATAAGTGCAAAAACATGTTTGAAGGTATTGCATCTACTTCATAAACAAAGAGAATTAACCATAAAGTACTACTAATAGTGTTGCCAAGTACTTTATACGTGAAAATTGATGTGTCTGATGTGTGTTCCAAATAGTCGTCTGAATGAGGAAAATCATAAGCAACATTTATCATAAACAAATTGCGGACAATCTGCTCCAGTACCGTCAGGTGGATCCAAACGCCATTGAGCAAACTTGTTAGTCCACATAATTACATTTTTATTTACATGACGTCTCAGAAAATTAACGTTATTTGGTAAGAAAGTTAATCCACAGCTCCGTTCTTGCATTCAAATCATCAGTCCGTACTCTTAATATCTACTACCTTGTCAACAACAAATGGTCGGCCGAGTTTAGAAATATCTGTTGCCAAGATTTTGCCCACTATACCTTCACTCTTAAGTATCCAACTAGCACTGTCCTTTAAGGCGATCCATGATACCGGTACTTCAAATGTCTTGACAACTTTGTATACAGTGGAGTTGTAGTGCAACTTCATTCTAATTGCATATTGTAGTTTTGTGTACTGTAACAATGTCATTTCCCTTCCTCACTTCACTATCCGTGATGAGAACAGAACTGGATCCAAAAGATAGATAAAAGAAAGAAAAAAAGAGCATGGAAATGAAGTGAAGAATCATAAGATCTTGTATTGCACAAGTAAACAACAATATATATCAATACAAGTTGATATGATTTTTTCTTAATATATACTGAAGTACGAACATTTTTGTGCATTTCTACGTATGACAAGAGGTACACCCAGCACTCTGTTATATGGTGTGATCATCCCAAAGGTGACAAGTGTGTTGGCCGTGTCGCGAGAGACAATATCCAAGGTAATGTCAGCCTACAAAACTCACGTCAAAACTTCATCGGCGAAGGGAAACAGTGGTTGGAAGAAAATCTTCAGTCAGAAGTCCCGCTGATCTTTAAAGCGAATTATCACTCAGAACCTTCATACGATTCCGTGCAAGTGACTGAGGAACTCGAAAAAATCTTCTATAGCCAGTGTTGACAATAAGAGTCTGGCAAGAGTTACATCACTTACATGTTAGATATACGGGTTCTGATTGCATGAAAAAACCAATGATAAGGAACCATGACACTGTAGCACGGCGCTAATGATGCCAGGAACACCAACTTCAGTTCAGTGATGCTGTCGGTTGTAATATCCTAGTTAAGTTTCCAATGGGTATTGTTCTGATGCTTACCGATCGTGTCACTGCAAGTCATCGTGTAGCCTTTTTAAAGGATCGTATGCATCCTGTGGTTCAGATGTTTCCAGGCAAAGACACCATATTTTATGATGATAAAGTTCTCATTCCCGTAGCTGGAGCTCTTGAGGTGTGATTTCAACAAGATCATAACAAAGTTGGACACTCAACTGGTACGCCCAATCTCTCGACCTTGAGATAATTCAACATCTGTGGTCCTTTTTGGAGACACTAATCCGGCGAAGGTTTCCTTCTTTAACCTTTCTTAGGGAACTCAGTGTTGCGCTGCACACGGATTGGGGTAATACTCCACTTATTATCATCCACGAACTCTATGACTCCATTCAAAGTCGCACCATAGCTGTACTGAAGGCTAAGGTGATCTAACGCTATATGAATTTCGTAAATTGAACTTTCTTTTCAGGTGTTTCTATTTCTTTGGTTATATAGGGTTTCTTTTTAAGCTATCATGAATAATAATTATCTTCTGCCATATTTTAAGGATTTTCATATATTATAAAGGGTATTTCAAAACAACACCGACAACGTTTGAGAGGTGATTCCTGACGCCAAGATAAGACAAAAAGTATAGGCCAACCAGAGTGCAAAAATGCTTCCTTTCGGAGTTATAGGATGCCGAAAACATGAACTTTAAAGGTCCATAGCTCCAAAACTATGAGACTTACCGTGGTCGGGTCAAGACTTCACTCAGCAATCAATATGTGCGCTATCCAAAAATATATGTTTCAAAATCCTAAGGTACCTACGCTACAATTTTTATAGAAGGAGTTTGGCTACGGGCATATGATCTGAAGTACTCACCAACTATCTCTGTAAAAATTGTTGCGGAAATACTGCAGGATTCTGAAACTTGGATATTCGGACAGACCACATACTAGTTCCTAAGTGAAATCTTGACCTGAATACGGTAGGTCCCATAGTTTTGGAGCTATGAACCTTTAAATTTCATTTTTTCATGTTTTTGGCATCTTATAACTCTGAAAGGAAGCATTTGTTCACCTAGGTTGGTCCATACTTTTTGTCTTATCTTGATGTCAGGAATCCTCTCCCAAACGTTGTCGGTGTTGTTTTGAAACGCCCTGTATATATATTTAGTATGTATAGATAAGTATATTACAAAAGTTCTTGTAGAAAAGATAGACATATGCTGATTTGAATTTTAGAAGTTTGCTTAACTCTGTCTTTAATTGGTTGGTAAAATATTGGTAATTCTTAGTGTGTTGGTAATTAGAAATTACTTGTAATATAATTTCTAATTTCACATAGGAGACACTTGGATCGGGTTCTTTGGTCCAGAAAGTATAAGTGCGAGAACAGAGTTTATCCGTGAGCGTGGCTACGGTGGAGCAATGCTTTGGGCCCTCGACTATGATGACTACATGGATAACTGTGGCCAGGGAGAGAACCCGGTACTCACCGCTCTACACGAAGGACTAGCAAACTATACTGTTCCAGGAACAAAGAAGGTAAGGGTTTGAATTTATTACATTTACTCAATTATAGTGAAATAGTAAGAACCAGATAATACTTAAGATTCGTGGTATTTTGTAAATAGTTCAATTCTATCAATAAAATAATAGAATCAGTTGTTTAGAAAACATAGACAAGAAATTTGATTCAGGTTTTAATGTTAGATTCATCTTTTAAAATTTTGGGATCACACCAGAAGTTTCGAAGTGTAGAAGTTCTAAACTGAATTAAAATTGATATGCATAAATCCTGAAGTCCACAAATTCTGAAAGACAAGAAGTAAGTTCTTAAGAACATGAAGAAGTCCTAAACTGCAGAAGACCAAAAAAGCATGTACCACTACCTGAATAAATCTGAGCTGGAAAACTCTAAACAATGGAAAAAGAAGAGTTAGAACTTGTGCATGAATTTTAGGATATGAACGTCAACTGGAATTTTGTTTTCTAAACATAATCCTTTCATACCATTTTGCAGGAATGAAAAATTATATTCCACATCTTCGCATACCAAGAGCTTTTGAATTCAGTATTCCGCCTTTTTAATATGTTTATTATCTGAAACTTTAGACAAAACTATGACTAGGCAAAACAAGGTTTCTTATTTCGTCTAAAATGAAGGACACAAATCTTACCATGAATCTGTAGTGACTGCATGAGATATTTGGTTAGGCGAGAAGAGAATTAGGTAAAACGATGCAAGATCAATTTGGAAGCGAACAAGGAAAAAACTCTTAAATATAGGAACTAAACGTAACAACATATTGAGCAAGGCTATGTGACAAAAATATATAAAAACACAAACACGTAACATTTTCAATATGCTAACACTATCTTCATCAGATTTCCACTTCGTCTGGCTTCTTGGGAATTGGTCACCTTTTTCCGAACATCAATTCTTATTTAGACTTTTCTCCTTCATTAAAAGTAATACTTGCGTTTTTCTACTGTCATCTGTTCAGCTGCGAACTTCTCAAATTAAAAATATACATTTTTGTTTAATACATCCTGTCTTTTAATTATCCTTGTTTATGTTTCCATATTCATTTGTTCTCCTTTTTTCCCTTTCCTCACTTCTTCTTTAAATAAAATATTCTCCCATTCTTTATGTATCGCAAATCCTCTATTCCAATTCATCCTTTTGTCTCCTGCCTTCATGATTTTTCTGCCATCTTTCCATTTTCTTTCCAAAGATCTGTTCTTTGCTTCTTTCAACTCTATTTAATGGTTTGTATATTTCTGATGTTAATATATTCCGTTGTTGTAATTTTCAATCTTATATCTTCTTTGTGCTGCTTCATCCTTTCTTCCGTCTTCTTTTTTCGTTTCTCCTATGTAAAGTTTGTTACACTCCGCACATTCCACTTTATATATTAACTCCTTTGATCTTTGAACATTATTGCTTTTTTTCTGGTTTTCGGACTACTTTAAGTATTCTGCTTCCTCCCTTTCTGTATGTCATAATTCCTGATTTCCGAAGTATCCTCTTTATCTTCTCTTTTTCTTTGCCTAAGTTCTCTATACCAAGCCAATTTTTATTCTTGCCTTTCTCTTCCTTCCTGTCTCTTCCCATGTTTCTTTTTACTCTATTCTCTTTATTGTATTCATTTCGTCTTAGTTGTGTCCAAAATGTCTATAAATCTTGTTTCCTCTGTTCTTCATTTGCGTTTAGGTCTTATATTATTTCCTTCGTTCTTTTTATGAAAATTTTCTTCGTACCCTCGTCCATATAACTTCTTTTGTGGTTATATACTTCCGCTGCACACACTTTCTGGTACAATAATGTAATGATTTCTCTTTCTACCGACTTCTTTATTTGTATATCTAGATAGTTTATCGTCTTATCTACCCCTATGCCATTCTCTTGTCTAATGCCTTTCTCTTAATCTTTTACGTCTCTTTTGAATGTCTTCGGCTGCCTTTTCGTTCCATAACGATAAATTGAGGCAGTCTTTCTCCTCCTCTTTCTGTTCTATCCTATCGATTCATTACTATTATGTAGATAACCGAAACTCGCACCATAAGATATGTGGCTGTACAGGTCTTGCATATTCTAGTTTGAAGATTTCAGTATACCGTCCAAGGTAAAACTAAACTGATAGTAGCATGGTGTTAGTAATGTGGAAGTTGTCGCCCACGATCTACTTAAGTGGAACGAACATAAAATGCAACCCAATATGGATGCAACATTAAAATATTTTTTCAATAAAATCAGATTGACCTACTTTGTATAAGTCTCTTAGTTGCGTTCTGGTTATTATATAAGCATAATTGAACTAATACAAGAAAATTAATTGGAACAAGTTTTATATGAATGTTGCAACTCACTGGTTTATTAATGGCGAGTTCGAAAATGAAGTCATGTATTTAACGTATAAATTTTCTATAAAATATATGAGCATGCTATGGTCCTAAGCCTATTTTAAGAGCATCTAAAGTTGTATGTGATGGAAAATTTACTTTTTACTTAAATTTGTAGCCAAGATTTCGAAAACTGTCCAGCCTAGTAACTTAAAATTAACCACAAATACTTTCCTTCAGTTCTAGAATGTAAATAAGAAAAATTGAAAAAATCTTTCCGTCTGAGAGGAAAAACACGAAGAGGATCTTGGAAGTATATCAAAATTATTTCATTATTTCTTTTAAATGTAATACTGGATGTAAGGGCAAAACGGTTATCATATGGATGTTTTCCAATAGGGAGTACGGAACGAATCTACCATTGGCTTGGAGGAACTGAGCGTGAGTGAGTGATTGTGTGTGTGTGTGTGTGTGTGTGTGTGAGAGAGAGAGAGAGAGAGAGAGAGAGAAAATATTGATTAAGTTCCCATTCCTAGATCATTCAATAAATCTTTACTTCCACAATTCAAACAAGAGATGTGATTAATCTACAGTCCAAAAGTTCTTTAATATGTAGTCAAAAAGCTGTTTTAAGTAGCTACCTATTTATTTCTTCGATATCCTGTAAATTGTTCACAACAAATTAAGTATACACAACTCTTGCACACAGTATATTTAATGGTATCATATTGTATAGAGATTTATCCATGCATAATCCAGCAGAGCATATAGGTCATAGATTAATTTGGCATGCGTGAAATTTTATTTAGTGTAAATAAGTATAATATTTGTTTTTTTAATTTTTTGTTTGTTTACAGTAAAAGGCATCATAATATGGACCCGCATGAAAGAAGTATTTTATAGAAGAAACAAATTCTAAAGTCTCTTGTGCGAAGAATAATCTTTGTAGATTGTGATCGACATGAAATATAGTTGTAGAAATTAAAAAAAAAATATTATTAGTAAAGCACTTTTGGCTTAATAAATGATTTCCAAAAATACACATTTTTATTTAATGATAAAACGTTCTTTTTCCTTCTTAAATTCCAGATATGTTAATCAAGTAGCGTAGGATCTCTCGGTTCAAAAATATATTACATGTTAACTCTCACGTAGCTTTCTCAAAATGTTTGTGGAACCAAGATATGGCGAGATAAGAAAATTTTCTAATTGTATTACAACACGCCTAGATACCTATCAAGCTTCCATGTTAATATATTTAAAAAGAGAAGTATTATTTATGGCCAAACTAAAATTCTAGAAAAAGTACAAATACTATCTGATTATCAATAGCTGCATACCGTCACAGTATTCTTTCGTAAACCCACGTTTTAATTCTTTTCTATAATTTCAAATAAAGTCAGTTGAAAATGCTCGAAGAGCATTCCCAGAAGAAACTTAAAAAGAATTTTTTTCGAAATTTATATGAAGTTGTATATTAAATTTATTTGATTAAATTGAATAGATAATTCACTTGCACATTTGGAACCTGCAGATATACAGATATAACGAGTGGCTACCGGTTACTATTTGGTACCAAAATGTTCATCATCCTCTTAGGTATTGATCAACACCAATGTCATCTCTCTATGGTTTACGGTTTTCGAGATATGATTTCTTAAATCTCCCGAAATCAGAACTTATTTGGCCAATATCTTGGGAATGGTAAGACTGACAGGAAAACTTTTTGATGCTGTATCGAATAGAGGGCTCAAAATTGAAAAAAAAATATAAATAACAGACACCTCCCATCAGGATCCTGCTGCCTACAGTTGGACAATTTGTCCATACCAACCAGAAGCCGCGGTCAGATTGCTGGCGCCAGACACCGGCGTCTTTCCGCGCGATTTTCGACCGTGACGAGTAGTTGTCTTGCCGAGCAGTCGGCAAACAACCGAAAATGAGCATTAAATTAGCCGGCGCCGCCGTCGAAACGAGGTTGGCATAAGGAGTCGGCAGAGGGTCGGAAAGAGACCTTTCCGACTGTTTTACCGACTCTCACGGTCGTGAACAGTCTGCAAAGAGCATTTAATTTAACGATTTTCGACCGCTTGCCGCCTCGGCAAAAGATCGGCAACTTTGAACAAGTAGATCGTCGTGCCGCCGCGGACGGATGCCGGCTGCCTCCCGGCGGCCCGCCACCGTCGACGGCGGCAATCCCTCTTTCCAAGCGCGACTTCCTGATGGGGACATACATACAAACAAACAAACACGCACACAGAGACAGACATAGGGAATTCAGTAACGAACTTTTTAACTTCGTCGAAAATATAAACCATAACTATGTTGCCCTGTTTCATGATAAATCGTGGAAGTTACACTTTATTAGCGTTTAAAGACAAAACAATGCCCGAGAGACTGAGGAATAAGATCTTTGGACTTTCTGCATCTATGATCATGCTGGCCAGTCACGTATGAAGGATGATGTCCCTCGGCGATCACACTATCCGAGGAAAGGGACGGAAGGAAGCGGTCTGGACCATCCCGACATTTGCCTGGTGTGAATAAGGGCAACACAGGAAAACCTTACTCAGGATGGCTGGCCTGAAAAAAGACTTTTACAGTTGTTCGACCGAGTATCCGCACCGGTCCGCTCGCACCAAAGATGATACCGTTAACGACTATACTACACGGGACCATAAAAACAATGTCCAAAAATGAGACGTATACCAGTTTATATATTTCGAGCTGAACACAATCACATAATAAGTGAGAGTAAAACTTCATCTTTTCAAAACATGAAAAAAAAATATTTCTTTTAAAATCAAACAAGTATCAGTTTCCCGTGTACACCCCGTGGAGTAGTTTGGTTCATATATCCTGATATTTTCCCTATTATTATTAATGTGGTAGTAAATTTCTATTAGTTCCTGTTTTCATAGAGAGATTGCAGTGGAGATGGAATAGAGATGCTCTTGGAAATCTTAATTAAATGCAGAAAACAGCTTCTTTCTATCTTTTACCGTCTTTAATCTATAACGGTCACCAGTAATACCGGAAGTGGTTGATTTTATAAATTCTTCATTGCCATAGAGACATATTTGCCCCAGACGATAATACTGTTTATGCTTGTTTTTAAAAATCCCATATTGACAGAGAGACACATTTTCCCCAGATGGTAATAGATAACCGTTCAAGGGATTAACTTGCGATGTCGAATTTTGGAATCCACATGTCACTTTTAGTCTAAAGAGCACAACAAATATATCTCTCCTTGCCTACAATTCTTATAGAAATAAACGTGTTTTAATCTGGTCCGAAGTCAGTTTTCTATTCGAAGAAGTATGTTTAATCTAATGCAAGACCAAGCGCGTAGTATTCTTTATATGGTTCTTCAAATGGACACATGAGATTTTATAGTTCTGGTTGCAAAGCCTTTTGGGAAATCTCGGGGAATATGCTGTACTAAACTCAAATGGATTGCTTTGGCACATGAGAGGATTCAATCGTACCTTTGTTTTTGGAATATGTGCTTCCGAAGCCATAACGGTAAACTGTGTTCACTAATAGTGTGTTCTCATTAGAAACAAACCGTCGTGTCCGTTGGTATTTGGCCACAGCATCCTAAAAGCAACATAGAAGTGCTGCATTAGCTGAAAGTAGATCGAATTTTAGAATGCACAATAAACCACTGAAAATGCTTTCCATTTATTCTTAAATATCAAGATCCAAACATGAAAGTAGAAATAAGTGTTATCTTCCTACATTATTACGAGAGGGTAAATTAACGAGAAATGTCAACAGTCTTACATCATTATGAAGTCCCGTCACAAATATCTGGTTTCTCACTTCATTTCACAGTGAATTTGACGAGAATGGCGGATGATAAAATTACAGTTTGTTTACATTAGAAACACTAACAGCGAACACAGTTTGGTTAAAGCTTGACCATAATCCACAGCCTTACCTAAAAAGTAAAGGGTACTTTGTAACCTATCTACTTGTTCACGCTCAAAATTCTTAGTTTTTAATAAGAACACAGTAAAAAAATGGTTGTGTTAATTCAACTCTATTTTAACACAGGCAGTGGTTCCAACGTGACTACCACTATGCGGTGTTAGTGCAACACAGACTCCGCAGTGTTGGCGTTTAACACCGGCGGTGTATTACGTTTTTAACACACAACCGGTGTTGAGCGGTGGTAAATTCGGATCTGTGTTAGTATTTTCAGTGTTGATTCAATATTATGTCAGGGTCGGTAGTGTGGGGAAAAGTATTGAGTGTTACATGTGGCAGTGTTGCATCAACACGAAGAAATTAACACACTGTGTAGTGTGTTAATTATTTTGTGTTAATATTACACCATATCAAATATCAATATAACACAGTCCCTGTGTTATTTCAACATCATTTTCTTATTATTTCAATACACAATCTGTGTCATAATTCAAGGTTAAAACCGTGTAAGTAACACCGTTTTGGTGTTAAGTCAGCACTCCGTGTGTTAAAATTTAAGGTCAGACCATCCGATTAACACCGTTTTCGGCGTTAGTTCGACTCCACTTCTGAGTTACTACGACATCTATTTTGGTGTTGAAATAACTCCGTATGTGGTGTTGATATAACCATTTGTCTGTGTTGGGAAAGCTTATGGTGTGCATGCTTACGCCACCAAAGATTCTAATTTTGAAGGAGCAGTTCGAGTTAAATACAAGTTTGGTGCAATAGGAAGAGTAACAAAAAATAAGAGACCCGCATTTTTTAAAATCTTGATAAGCTGTCTCGTTCAGCTTCTATAGGCATTTGTTCGTTAGATCTATTCTATCTATGATTTGGTTTTGGGTTCGTTAGCAGTCTTGCTTTGTGTTGAATTCTCGAGGGACGTTTATGCAAGCTGTTTTTCTCTACAGCATTAGTATAAAAAAGAGAAGAAAGAGAGAGCAGTAATTATGTAGTTTTGTGCGAAGCAGTGTTTCTTCCAGACAAGTTTTTGCTGGTGACACTGTCTCCCGGAGCTCTGAGAGTGCTCCCCGGAAGATACCAAAATAATACGTCTATAATATAATAGATATAATAGTATTGTGTGAAAGCAGAGCGTGATTAAAGCAGAAGCATATATATAGTTTCCAAGTCGTGAGAAATCACCAGATCGATATAAATTATGGCTCAAGAAAATCGATAGGAAAAATTTTGTGCCAAATGACAAACTTTACAGATATACCATTTTTGACACATATGTCGCGCTCCTGTACATACTTTGAAACACAAAATTATAGAGTCAGCGTTGAAAATTGCAACAAAACGTGAAAATGAACATACCCCCATTAGGATCCTGCCGTCTATAGTCGGACAATTTATCCATGCCTACCAGATGTCGCGGTCGAATTACCGGCGTCTTTCCGCGCGATTTTTGACCGCGACGAATAGTTGCCTTGCCGAGCAGTCGGCAAACAGCTGGAAATGAGCATTAAATGCGCCGGCGCCGCCGTCGGAAAGAGGTCGACACAAGGAGTCGGCAGAGGGTCGGAAAGAGGCCTTTCCGACTGTTTCGCCGACTTTGACGGTCATCAACAGTAGGCAAAAAGGCATTTTATTTTACGATTTTCGGCCGCTTGCCGCCTCGGCAGAAGGTCGGCAACTTTGAACAAGTAGATCGTCGTGCCGCTGCGGACGGGTGTCGGCTGTCTCCGGCGGCCCGCCACCGTCGATGGCGGCAATTCCTCTTTCCGACCGTGACTTCCTGATGGGGACTTATGTTTGGGAATCGGAAGCATGATTAAAAAAAAAGGTACTTAGGTGTTGCAGCAATCTCGTAAGACATCTATTTACATGGTATTGGTTTCGAAATTTTAGTTTCTTTTGTGAAGCGCTGAACTTATGCTTTGTACAAAAAACTACGTTTTATAACATTATAAAATACTTTTGTGCAGCCTACCATCACATATTATCATTTTCGACATGCAGATGACATTTCTAAGTCCTTGCAATCAGTTCTGGGAAAGGAAATCGCACTTTAGAACGTGCCACCACACCTCTCACAAACAAAATATTTGGTACTGTGTATGGAAACCTCTCGCTACTTGACCACGTATGGCGTCATCACAAAATCTTTTTTCCTCTGTTACTCGCTAACGACTGAACCTATCGCGACAAAACAAACACCATTCCTTTTATATTTTCAACTCTACAAGTGGAAATAATAATAATTTGTAAAAAATGCATTTCTAAGTCGAACTGCTCCTTTAGAATAAGAATAGTAAACTACAGAACACTTCATTAAGAAAATCTTCATAAATTTTTTTGTTGCCCTCCCCAACATTTACTGTGAAGTATTTCTTGATGGTGCAAAACACAACCTTCACCAAAATCTTGTTCAAGAATGATAGGAAACCCTTACCTATATCCTTATAATATGTTTGCCTCTTAATCGTGTTTCTATGTTTTTCGCCATTTTTGAAACACAGTCCCCGGCGTTGACTCGTGAGCTCTAGTGTTGTGTAGAAGTGACAGTAACGCGGTGTTGTTTCCAACTGTTGACATATTTCTTGAGAAATATTATGTAAAACAGTTGAAAACACATCGTACGGGTTGCATGTTGAAATTTTGCGAATGCCTGGATTTGTGCAAGTATTTTTTTCTACTGTGTTTGTCTGTAGCTTCAGTTCATCTATATATTAATAGCGGTGTCTGTAAACAAAAACTTCAGATCCAAATTGAAAGTGACTATGTTTCTGACCCTTAATCTCTTGAACCACCCGACCGACCTCGATCAAATTTTTGACGTAGACGCAGTTCTATCCTGGGAGTGTTTTTAGCTAATCACTTTGACGGTAGAACTCAGGGGAGGGGGAGAACTATAAAAAATAAATAAAACTTAATATCTCTTGAACCAATCGACCAATCTCGATGAAATTTTCAACGTAGATAATGTTCATGCCTGGGATGGATTTTATTATTTCATTTTGATTGTAGAACTTAGGGTAGGGAGGGGACGAGGGTAAATATATGAAAATGAATAAAACGTAGTAACTCTTGAACCTGCCGACCATCTCGAACAAACTTTCAACATAGATAAGGTTCGGATCTGGAATGATCTGTCATTTCACTTTGACGGAACAACGTAAGGGATGGGAAGGAGGGGGAGATATACAAAATTAGTAAATATAAAAATAAAAGTGACCATGTTCGTGAGATAATAACTCTTGAACTACCCGATCGACTTCAATCAAATTTTCAACATACATGAAGTTCGAACCTGGGAAGTTTTTTATTATTTCATTTTCATTGTAGAATTTTGGGTGGGGATGGGAGGGGAGGAGGGTAAATATATGAAAATGAATAAAACTTAATAACTCTTGAACCACCCGACCCGACCCGAAAAATTTAAAATTTGAATAAATTTAAACTCAAATTTGAAAGCAATCGTCCAATCAGCAGCAAGAATAACTTTCCATCAATGACAGCCTATAAATATTGTAAATACAGTTCAAAGTGTGAAACTGTTGTTTTTGCATGTCACCAGAAGTATATTTAAAGGTGGTTCGATTCTTTTCGAAAAGGAAATTACCTTTCGGGAAACGATCCTCAGGTATAGAATCAGACGCAATGGTGATTCAAACATAATGCTCTGTATCAGATCCAGAGGGACGCGGAGGGGAGAGGAACGATGAGAAATTCTCAATTTTCTATCTCACCGGGTTTTAGGAGCACTAGTGCTTATGCCACTGGGAAGAGGGATGACCATTTATCATCTTGGATTAACCTATGTCTGTTCTGTACCCGGGAAGAAGGCAGAAAATATAGAAGAAAATACAATTTTACTGCACATACGAGTATCATTTGTGGAAATTATAAGTTCGAACGGAAATAAAACAATAATAAAAATGCCGAAACACATTGAAAGCAGAAAAAAATTAGACTTTTAATAGAGCTTTGAAAGAAGAGATAGGAAAAAGTATAAGGAATTTATCAAATGTTTCATATGAGGTACTATTTTACGTGAAAGAATGCGAGGAAAAGTCGATATTAAATGTACTCGGGATAGTAGACGAGAAGAACAATATTGGAGATAATAAAAAGAAAGGCAAGACTGATCAAGGTACAACCTGAGAAGAAAATGTATTCCGAAAGATGTGATGAAAGAAAGAATTAGAATTACAACAGGGACTACAGTTGATAGATGGTGTTAAAACGGACGTTTGCTACGTCAGAAAGAAGAAGTTAGCTGATGACTGTATTTGCAGTATTTTCCAATTGAGTGCTCTGGCACTACAGTTTGATTCTCGCCTTCTCAGTGAAACAGGAAGGGACTGGAAGGTAACTTGACCTTGCTAAAAGACAGTGTTGACAGGCAACCAAGAACAACGATAGCGTAATCGATACTTTCTACGGACATACTCCTCGTGGACCCATAACTAGGCATACACTGCCAATACTTGTTGTCCCACGTCATCTCCTTCCACTCTTTCTTTACATCCCGCATATGAAGTTTTATAACCCTCTTCTTTATAATGTTTCTCAAATTATAAAGACATTCTCGTACGTCATACACTGGCGAGTTAGAAATGATTACCGTAGTTCATGAACGCTTCTTAGCTTTCGGTTAAGATTTTGAAACATGTCACGATATGGCTGTTGGCTGGCATCTATTTTTTACAAGTGTAAGTGTTCCTGTTACAGACAAAAATCATTCTTGATTGATTTTTAAAAGTAAATCTTTATTGAAATTGTTGTGTGAAAAGGTCAAAAATTCCAAATTTAATTATATATAACTTGGGAACATAAAGGCTGCGCATTATAATATTTCACAAACTTGTATAGCAGGTCAAAGTCTACCATCATTCGAAGTTTGATCCAGATTGTATTAGTTCGGTTGAACAATAATATCCTTGACTTTTTATTTAAAAAAAAATAATTGAACGAAAATGAAAGGTGTGTTTGGCGCTGGTCACAAATCTCGCAACACTTGTTCCAAGGCACAGACCTCAATGTAGCTCCATGTTTCCCATGCAAAAAAGTAGTCAGATGAAGGTAGCCTCCCGCAAGTGCTAGAAGCCAGGGATTAACTTATCTGGCTACGTTCCTGGTTTCAACCTGAGCTCTGAAACACACCTGTTTGTATCTCTGGGTAGAAGCAAAAAGATGAAGAAAACCCAGGGAACTGACAAAATCCTGGGCAATTTTCCCAAACTTCCCATTTCCACCAAGAAATGGTTTCCAGTTTACTTCCCCTGCAAAAACATAAAGAGTTCCTACATTGAATTTCATGTTAAATACGCAGGAAACTGCTACACTTGGTAGTTTGTGCCCTCTTCTTTTTAGAGATAATCAGTCTGGCTATATACCCCCTCTCCCACAATTTCTATTTTTCAATCAAAAGAGAATATATTCTTTGCTATGAGAATTAATAATTTAGAATGTTAATCATGCTAAGTTCTCCTTTAATATTACTGTACTTAAAAAAAATCATTATCGTGTATTCAAAAATCGATCTTGAAATTTTCAATAAAACAAATTATGTCCCTCTTTAGAAATCTCGTGGTTTCAACCTGAGCTCTGAAACCCACCTGTTTTATGTCTCTGAGCAAAAGCAAAAAGATGAAAAAAAAACAACAGGAAACTGACAAAATCGTTCCACGTCTAGATCCTAGAAATTGACAAAACTGTTGAGCTCAGCTAAGAGCCGAACAACGAATGGCCAGAAACCCAAATGAAAAATTAGAAATGTGTCCACTTAAAGGCAAAGAACTCTGTGTTCTGAACGTTGCTGAAGATTAGAGCCAGAGTGCATTCAGTATTTGGGAGTGATTTATTAACAAAGTTGCAAGGTAAGATGAAGTATTAGCAGAATCTATATCATGCCTTATTTACGGTGAGCAGTATAGATTTAAGAAGAATATTGCTCTTACACTAAAAGTTCTAACTTGCAACTGGATGTCGCCAAAATAACGCCTTCTATTCACAAAATGGGGAACAGATCTGTTCAAATTCATTTGTGAACTTGAATAGTTTTTCTCCTTGAACTAAAGTTACGCAATACATAAAATCAGAATAAACACTAGAATAAGACAAATAAGATAAGTATCGACAGGAAGTCTGCGTATTTTTTACTTTCTTCCACACTATTATTAAAGAAGAATGAATTCATTGTATGCGTTTATTATCTACATATTATCTAAGTTCAAGTGTGTGATGGACTTAGATTTAGGCCAGACAAAGTTCATTGTCTGCTATCTGTCTCTGACCTTTGTTCTAATTAATGATTTCGAGTATTTGTCATTGTGAGATACGGAGGTAAAACACTACGTATCCAATAGGAACATTAAGTTAAACACGTACCTCTTTCTAGCCACTTGGTTAAAGTGCGTACTTCGGGAATCGATAGAAATCTTCGGATCCCACTTCAAATGGAAAACTCCGTCTAGCCGAATACAAATGTTAAACTTCAATCAATTAAGCTGCACCGAAATCATAAAATGAATAATTTAGCTAATGGGTATTAAATGCAGATTTTGGAAGTGTATGGCAATATCTATTAGAAAATGGTCTTGTGACGGAATTACCGTGCTCCTAGCTCCAAATAAGTTTGTAGGCCGTATCGGGGTATACAACTGCCAGGAGAATCTTATCGCAAGACTACAAATTTAGTGATTCCAAATAATTGGGGGTGTTATATCAAAAAGAATGCAACAAATATTTGTATGTCTTCAAGTATCATCAAGCTCAATTTTATGGGTAAAATCATTATGCACTATTTTCTCAAGACAACCTTGAGGAAAAAATTGTGATTGGTCTTTTTAGATCTAAACCGCTGCTAACTTCAGTATCGTGTTTCTAGATATAGAAGTTAGCATCAGTCGTTAGTAAAACTCTTAACACGATACTTTTAAAAAAATTGCTGAGAATCCAGTATCTTTTTGACTAGTATTGTTGTGATCTTTCTGATTTACTGTACATACCTCCATCATGGTTGTTTGCTTAACGTGCACGTCTTTGGCGCGCGATACTTGGGTTCGATTTCCAGTTCGTGTTGTTTGAATCCTATGTTAAACTATGGATCCGGATCTTATATTGATTTGGTGCTTGAAATGATGTTTAACTTCAAACTAAACAATCAACCCATTTACTCTTAAAGCATAAACATAAGATGTTAAGTGTAATAAAAAAAATAGCAAGAATCTCCTCTCCTTTACAATTTTTCAAAAGCTAATATAGGATGTTAGAAAAGGAATGCCCTTTTCAAAAAATATTCTCGGATCCCCTAATGTGATATTAGAATTCTTTATATACAAAAATAAGTTAATATATCAATTTTTTAATTACTTTGCAAAGGTTCAATATGGGCGCCCTTCGTGACACAGCAGATATCTAGTCGATAGTCCATTTCTTCTCATGCTCGAATCAGCATGTCTCAGCAAAGGCTTCTGTGACAGACTCTCGCAGCTCTGTCAGATCTCGAAGCAATGGTGGGACAAAGACACCGTCTTCGACAAAGTCTCATAAAAAGAAGTCGCATGGTGTCATGTATGGAAATATCGGGGGCCATCTCAATAACGCTTCATCAACACGACCAGTGCGAGTTGTCCAACATTGTGAAAAATGTTCATTCAGATATCCTCTCAGATCATTATGAAACTGGGTGGAGCTCCATCTTGTTGGAAAATGAAATCTCGGAAGTCCTCTTCAAGTTGTGATGACAAGCACATCTGGAGCATGTCGAAATACGAATCTCCCGTTACAATTCTTTCTGCTAAGGAAAATGGCCCATAAATCTTCGTTCTGCACATGGCAGCAAACACGTTCAACTGTGGGGAATCTCTCACATGCTCAGTGATTCGCGCAGGGTGTTCTGAACTCCAGATTCGAACATTATGCCTGTTGACTTTGTGGTTGATATGGAAGGTCACCTCATCACTGAAGACTACCCTGTCAATAAAAACATCATTTTCCAGGAATCCCAACATGTCTACGCTGAAGGCAGTGCAAATTTGTTTGGCATCTTCAATGAGTCCCTGCACAATTTGCAGCTTGTAAGCCTTGAATTTCAAACGCTTATGTAGAACACCCCATACTGTTGAGCTGGCTAATGCTAAATCACGGCTCGCTTTATGAACTGACTTCGTGGAGCTGCGTTGAAAGGATTTCAAACTAGAAATATATCCAGTGTATCCTCTGAATGCGAAGGACGGCTGGGGCCTTTCCCTTTGCATAGGTAATCTGTCTCCATGAGTTGTGGATCGACCCCAATCTGTCGCCGGAAGTTGCGTTGAACTGTGATGACGAACGTTGTCTTTACGTATTCAACAGCACAAAATGCCTTATGTTGTTCTGTGGGCACCAGTCTTTGAAACGGCGGGTATTTCAATCAAACCTTGGAGTTTCTAATAGCAATCCTTATCACTGACACCTCTCTCCATACACTGGGCATGTAGAAAAAAAAAATAAAAGGTACAATATTTCTTGGACACTACGCCATGCAGTAAGAAGGCTATATATAGGCGTAACAGTGATTGCTACTTGAATTAAATATTCCGACCTACCATGTGAAATGAAATGAAATGAAAATGTCTTTATTGAAGCGGGCGAGGTTCAGCCATGGCTGCTCTACCACCTAACCCTTGTCAAAAGAATACAATATTAAACATTACACATCAAAATGAACAGAAAAAACTAAAAAAATACAAGTAAAAGAATAAATCAGAAAATAAACAAGTGACATATGCAATAAAAGTATCGATATTGTTGGATTTAGCTAAGTTGTTACATAAAACTGTACATGTCGTAAGTGCCAGAGGCCAGTCGCTGGGATTTCATCAAATGTGATTTTAATGAATTTCGAAATGAATTAAATGACTTTATTTCCGTGAGAGCTTTTGATATCGCATTCCATACTCTCGGACCTGCTCTAGAAAATGATCCTTGCACTATCTTCAGTTTAAGTCTTTGTACATTGAATTTCTCACTGTTACGCGTAACGTGAGAGTGAATTTGTGACCGCTTTGTAAATTTACAATATAAATATTGTGGGGATTGAGTTTTAAGGATTTTATATATCAGACAACTATAGCGTAGGTATCTTCTTCTCGACATTGTTAAAATGTCGTTTCTATTTATCACTGGTAGGATATGTTCCGATTTCTTTAAGTTAAAGGCAAACCTAATGCACAAGTTCTGTATTTTCTGTATAGTTCTAGAATTGTAAACGGAGAGAGATGGTCCATATACAGCGTCACAGTAGTCTAATAACGGTAAAATAAGAACTTGTATGAGATATAATTTCATAGACTGAGATAGAAAGTCTTTGGCTTTGTAAAGTCGACGTAATAAAGTAATAGCTTTATTACACTGAGTAGATATATGATTATAGTTTAGTTCCTTATCCAATATGAGTCCTAAGCTTTTCACATGGGTAGAGTAAGAAATATAAGTATCCATAATTTTTATTTTTAGATCCGCTGCCTTGATTTTACTCAACTGTTGTGAGGTTCCTATAATCGTAAATGTACACTTACTTGGGTTGATGACAAGACCATTATCGGTACACCATTCGGATACAGAGGTCAAATCTCTATTAACAAGTTCTACAGTTTGTTCAATATTTTGTGGTGATGACATGATGCAAAGTTGTGTGTCATCCGCGTAGCAATGCACAGTAGAGTATTTAATGGAATCTATGAGGTCAGCAATGTAAATAGAAAATAAAAGGGGACCCAAGATTGATCCTTGAAGTACTCCTTTGTGACCCTTGGTGCACTGCAAAAAATAAAGAAACTACTTTTAGTCACAGTAGGACACTTACACATTACCGACACTCTTTGAACATCTCCAGATTAGACATATTCACCCCTTTTAAATACTGTTTTTCCCAGATATATTTGCAAAATGTGTCATCTCTTTGTTTTTGAACTGATTGCCGAGAAGAAATTTTTTAAATATGCCATACTAGATACTGTTTTTGAGATATCGCTTTTGGACACGCGAAATACAATTTATAAAGACTAGTTCATCAATTTTTCCCATAACATCTGTACTATAAGTGTGTAAATGGTATTTTATTTTTTACAGTTGCCTCCTGCAACTACAAGGCTTTTCAAATACGGTGAGTAGTCACTACCGAGACATTTTAAAAATATGACTGGAATGAGAAGAAATAATTAAGAGCTGAGTTTCAATAATAATGAAGACTCTAACAAAGTAAATAAACCGCAAACTAGTTGGAATCCTATGTTTCTAATAGAATGCTATTATCACTTCTATTATAGAAGTAGGCTAACTATTCATAATACACTAGTTTGTAAGGTTAATCACCTTAAATAGCTATAACACCTTTTGATATAGTAATTAATTATTACCTGGTTCCATTATATATATAAAGATAAAGACAAATTATTATTTCTGATACTAGTTTTTAATGCTTTAAACACATGTAATCTTGACTTATTATTCATTACATATATTACCTCGTAACCATAGCAACTATATATGAAAATTGACAATTGAAAACAACTTACACATCTTCACAAAATTACTCACATAATTCGCCTCTGATTCCCTTTCCTGCAAACAGGCACAGGTAAATTTTACAATATACAACGTTATCGTTGTAAATGGGGCCCGAATGCGGACTTCCGTAGTAGTTTGACTACAAAGGAAAGAACCCTGGAAAACTTTAAGACACTTACTTTTTGAACAGCCCCTGTATAAGTACCATCGTTCTAATATAAACATAGTTTAAATATATATACAATGCAATACAGTTTTTAAATGATTTCTTGATATGAAATACAAATTAACAAATCTTCAAGGAATAATTTGGAAAGAAACTTTGCAACAAATCCTCAGAGAACAAATTCAAACAAAATCATTGTTAAAACAAATGCTCATCCCCTAATGAGCAAATTCTTTTTTTTTATCATTTTTATAATTATGGATGAATTTATAAAAGATATGGTACATTAACATCAAATAAGACACATAATTCTAAGATATATCAAATTGAAAACACAATAACAAAAGGACACAACGTAAAATACAATGAATTAAATTATATATTTATATATCCACAAAACACTTCATTTTTCTCCTTTTAAAGAAAGAATTCCTTTGTTAATTGGTCTCAATATTAGCATGCGTCATGACCTCAGAAGGAATTAAAGTTCGAACTAAGTCCAACCACCGTTTTCTAGTCCTTTCGGTAGGTTTCCACAACTTAATTTCATCGATGTTTCGTAATCCTAAAGTTTTGCCTGTCTTTATATCCATAAGTTCAAATACTTTAGGACTAAATTGTTTAGTGCATAAATAAGGTCCGGCATACAACTCACAAAATTTGTATATCCTCTTTAATGCGGCGTCACTTTGACGATGTAACCGTACAAATTAACAATTCCTCAAATTAAAGTTATAAAAGGAAATTGTAACTAAACTATAGCGAATAAATTCAATAATATTTTCAGTTAATTGCCATAAATTAACTTAGTCAATATTCCGTAAATAATGAGTTTTACTCATAATCAAAATATTTCATAATTACATAATGTTTTTTGACAGAAGAACATATCAACCATAGACGTAAGCAAAGGTCAATTTAATACAAATCCATCGGACGCCTTTTTGGATAGTTCAAGTTATACGTTCGAAGGGCTCACTTAAACAACATTGTATCCCACAATCTATAGTATTTCCATAACAATTAGGCACAGTTACATTATTTGGATTTCTATTTACAAAACTCCTGCCATCTGCAAATCGATTTTGTGAAAATCTGCGATAATTGTTATTTCTGTTGAAATTTCTGTTGCCATTTCTAAAGTTTCTAGTTCTATTTCTGTAACTAGATTGTGTTTGATTACCGGTACCATTATAGTTATTCCCTCTATTATTAGAACCAGTTACATTAGAATGATTCTCAGGTTGCACATTAATATTACTAACAGAAGCATACTGAATTGGATTACGTCTAGAATTAACCTGACCCCTATCCTGGATTCTATTATTATTATTATTGTGAATTATTGACTGACTTTCATAGCTTTGAACAAGCATGATCAAATGATTGAAGCTAATACACTGTACAGTCATTAACAATTGTTGTAACCTGTATGACAGCAAAATTCGGATGGATGCAATAATACAGGATTCAGGATAAGTAGGATTTAGAGATCTTAACTCATTGTACGTTGATACCACAAACTCAGTAATACTTGTAACGGTATGGATTGGCATGAATTTTTAAATCAACCCTCGTATTTCCCCAGCCTCAATTCTTAGAAATGAAAGCAGCCAGCGAACAGTTGGAAGAGAACAATGCTTAGGAATTTGTCACCCAAAAGGTACCTCACTTCTCCAGACAGTCTTGCCTCCTCCCGTCAGTCCATATTAAGAAAAAAATTTTGCTACCCTTGAGAGAAACGCCCACGCACAAGTCCTCATGACGATGACAGAGTTTTACGTGACAATGTGAAGTCTATCAATAATTGTCGATTGTACGACTTATTCGAACAATCAGTGTTTTTAATGTGATTTTTATTAACTTATAAACCATTCATTATATATTATCAGCAATAGAATAAAGTCAAAGCTTAATGTTTTCTACGAACTATATTGTAGTTTAGTCAGTGTATTCTTGCGCTGTAATCTGGCAACTATGTGAGGCGTGAAGAGAAATGTGTGTTTTCCTAGCCACCATGTGAAGCACAAGGTACCAAGTTTCTGTCTTCACTTAAAGTATAGACGAGTGTAAGGTTTCAGCGTCTAACTTCTGGAATAATGTAAAATAATTTGTGGAACGCAACGTTCGAATTTGGACAAACATATTAGTGTCTTTTCACGTATTGGTGAGTGGTGAAGACCGCATAATCGTACTACTCCAATTCATAAGTCGCAATGTTAGAGAGAGCGTCATCACCTGCAAAGCAAGACAAACGCAAAAACACCAGCTCTCGAACACGGGAAACGCTGACATAAAGTGAAGCATTTAGTATAGTTTACAAATCATGTGATCTCAAGTTCTTTTATAAGTTTCATGGAATATTTCTAATGGCATCACTACCAAAATTAGTAGTTTGTAAATCTGTTGTGTGAGGGATGCATTTTCATCTCATATTCATGGTCGACTTTTAAATGAACAAACGCAGAGAAAAGTGTCACTGTGAGCCGTACCATGAAAACATCAAATCACCTTATCTTCATATAGTGATGAAATGAAGTGCCAGCAGTAAACCGCGTAGCCACCAACCGATTCATTATTTTCGTTCGGTCGAAGTTTCGCGTATCATTTCGTATAGTTGTCGGAACCGTCGTGCGCGTTTACGTGTCGTTTATCGTAGTGATTGGGTCATATTTTCGTTCAAGTAAAATATTATCCATAATTTGCAAATGTTATTGTTTTTAAATCATATGTAATATGTACAGTGAAAGATAATATAGTGCTAATTTAAAATTCTTATTTTTATTCATAAAAGTGAAAGTGCTAACCATATGTGTTTAATAAGTTTTCTTTTAGCGGTTCAAATGTGTACCAAATAAAGCATACACGGATAAAATGTTTGTCAAAAGGTAAGGTATCAATAAACGGTGAAGGGCAAATATTACTTTCGTCTCCCACTATCCATCTGGCGTAAATCACGCATGGCTATCCTACCTTGCACTTTTCTACAGGTATTGATCAGCGTAACTTGGAGTTGACGCAACAGCGATGGTGGGTAAACGGCCTATGCCTCTAGTTAGTGCTACGCTCGAATCCTAGGACCGTGGAGGAGTGAAAATACTTGTTCATTGCCAGTCTTTTATGTCATTTTACTAATTTGTGTATTTGAATGAAATTGCAAAGGAAACTTTGAGAGATCCAAGGTTCGAATCCCAATATTACTATTATTAGTCGGTCTTCTCGCACTGGAACAAACGAGTATCGAAACCAGAACCGGCACTCCCCTCATATCTGGCTTCCCTCACAGGAACAGACCTTATATCTGCCTTGCCCAAACAGGGACATACGGTTTTCGAACCCAGAACCCTTATATTTGACGCACCGAACAAAGACAGATGCTTTAGTGGGAAGAAAGTGAATTTTTGAACTTCACTGTTTGCATTCAATGCCATCCCAGTGATTTTTGTGTTGTGTTTTGTAGTATAATATTTTACAATGTCAACTAATGAAATGGAAACACTGCTTGAAGCAGTACAACAATTATCTGCAGATTTGGCTGCAACTAACCAAATGCTAAAATCAAATCATGAAGAGTTGACTAAACTATTTGAGAACATAAAAGCAGATGTAGTTGAATTACGAGAAAAGTATGAAACGCACAAAAAGGTTGCAATTAATTCTCGGGAGCTGTTAAGTCAGCCACTGAACACCGCTGAACAAGCGCAGGTAGGTTCCAGTTTATGCATACAAGAATGCGAAACAATTACTGAAAAAGCAAATTATGAATTTAGCAATTAATGTTTTTCGAAAGGAATATATCCTTGCATTCTTTCACATGTAGTATTACTTACATTCTTATATGTTGTGTTCATTTTAGAGTATATGATTCATAAATCCACGTACAAAATGCTAGCACTGAATTTGATGAATGTAAGAGCACAGATAGAATTAGAGTATGCTAACGTAATAAATGAACATAAGTATAGTACTGTTCCATTTTGCTTAGAAGAGTTTCAAAATGTTTTAGGCCTCGATATAGAAACTCATAGATTCAGTAGAGCAGCGAAACTCGCAATTTGCGAATATGTGTTTAATTTTAATTGTGAATATAGGAAAAACGTAGAAAAGGAGGTTAATCTCCGTGTACGTGGTATTAGGAAATCAATTCAGTATGAGAAATTGAAAGAGAAATGTGCTCGCGGCAAAAATGTATATTTTGAGTATGTAGCTAGAAAGTTGAAACTCCAATGTGAGGACGTTAATGTCAAGAATAAAGTTATTGAAATAATAGTTCAACGGCTACAGAAAAAGTACTCTGATGTCAGCTCTCTTAGTGATTATGATAGTACGTTCAATGAAAAGGAGAAAGAATTATTTTCAAGCAATGTTGAAAATTCTCCTGAAAGTGTTGCTGGTAGTATCAAATCTATCCTCAAAAAACGTAACAAGGATGTCAGTTTACATACTATGTCAGGTAATGTGGATCAAACCGAAAAGGAAAATAAAATCTCTAAAAAGGTTAGATTTTCTGATGAATTTAATGTTGACCTGTTAGCACATGTTCGCCATAGTTGTCCTTTTGAGGTTAGAACTAAAAGTTGTAAGAGGAAATTGGAAAATGTTGCCGATGATGTTGATTCATATCCAAACCCTGTTAAAAAAGGTAGGTTATCTGAAGTCCAAGGATCACATTTTGTTCAAATTAATGAAAGTGAAAGTAGGTGGAATGAATTATTTCAGTTGTTGGAAAATAATTCCGTACAATTACAAAGCATTACAACCAAGGTGGAAAATATTTCTGTTTTACATAGCAATGATGTCTTTGCTCAGGGAAATGAAGTAAGTAATGAAAATGTCAGTGTAAATGTAAACACCATGCAGGTTGACTTCATGGAGGCTACCTCCAATAGTAGTACGAGCGTGGTTAGCGTAACCACCACTAGGGAAATAAAAGGTGATACTGTTGTAGTATTTTTAGACGAAAATAAAGTCTGCACTTGTCCCTTATGTGATAGGAAGTGGGTGGATCAGCTGTTTCCCCCCTCCGGCTCAATGCTACTTGTTCGAAAAAAATGTTTGTCTGTAAGTCCTGTAATTTTTGTGGTGTATACACGGCATGTTACGAATTACCCTAAAGTAAGCTGCATTAGGCAACCTCTTCAGATTGGTGAGTTGTATAATTTTTCCAGTGGTAATATATCTTTATTGTTGCTGAAAGGTACAGTATGTATATTCGTAATTGTATGTTTTAACAGAAATGAAACCATTCCATGTTCGCTTGGCATACATCGTGCAACTAGTAAATCTATGAAATTTAGATTCAGAAGAGGTAAGAAAAAGTGTATTGAGTTAAGTCAAAACGTTCAGATTGATTATCCACCAACCAACACTTTGTACTCAACTCGAAAGGTTGTTGAGAAATTTAGAAACAGAAATTTTTGTTTGGAAAGCAAAAGGTTTTTCCACCGTGCAAAAATGAAAAATAACTTGAGAATTGGCAAAAAGGTCCGTAAATTAAGTAAGGTATTACACCTAGGTAGAAAGCGTAAATTCTTCGCTACCAATTTTCGTAATGACACTCAAGTGGTAAATGTCCCGAGTGTACAAACCATTCGTAAGGTAACTACTAGTTCTCATAGTAAGGTAACACAAAAATCTACTGCTTACAGAATGTTGCGTTGTCATATTAACAAAAATAAGTGGATGCCGAGTATGGAAGTTAAACTCAGAATTTTTGAATGCATGAGAATTTTACTCTACGATGTTGTACTAAATCCAATATGAAAAGGAATTGGGTAAACGACATTATTACATAGCCGGATTGCCCATTTTCCATATTTTTAACATGGCAATGGAAATAAATTCTGGATACATTGCAGAAAATTTTGTACAAAATTCCTTTTGTTGTTAGTAATTATTTTTCATACCATAAATATTTTTTAACACTGTTAGTGTTTACAAAATTTTGAATGTTTAAATAAAACCAATAATATTTTATTGTATGTATCACGTTAATGGCTGTAGCCGATAGATTCAGGAAAAATTTTGAATATTAATTTTTTTCATTTCATATATTGTTGTACCTCATAATATATTGAAAATGTTGAAGGAGAGATACCATTTTTAAAATTTTGATATTTCAAAAATACCTGCTGCAAAATTATTTGTAATAGTATATTTTTTCGTTAATGTTTCACCACGAAATTTAATTTTTGAATCATGGAAAATATAGTATTTCTTTTCGATGTGCAAGAGTGAATTTGCGCTGTGAAAATTATCAAATATAGTGAAAAGAAATAAATTTGCGTAGTGAAGATGTGGAAAATCTTTAGTGAATATTCCATCACAGTGTTGCAATTTTTCAAAATTAAAATGTTTTGAATCACGAATTTAAATATGTTGGTGAAAAACCGTCCGGTAATAAACCTGAATAAGTACATTTTAAATTAATGAATTAAAGATTTCAATTTTAAATAACAACTATGCGTCAATTAATAGTAATATACTTACGATGTGTTATATCAAGTTATTTTGTTTTAACTAATCAGTATGCCTCTGGGATTACTAATCAGCTGAGGATACTTGAAGTTTGATGTGGTAAATTATGGTAGTTACCTGTACCCACCTTCATGACGCGTCGTTCAGATGAAACGAATATACAATGAGACATCTTACTATAAATAAGTACTAAGTAAGTTATGTACATGCTAATTGTTAGCAACCATTGTTGCCTTCACTTTGTAGTAATCTTTTCGTTGAATACGAAAACATGTCAAGTAGTACTTGAAGACATTGAAGCAAAGGTTCCTCCAATATTATGGGTTATCCATATTATGTAATGCCCGGAGTAGGCAATTTTCTTATTAGTCCCCTCTATATTATTTTTGAATTTTAACCAAACGTTCTATTTTTTCACTTTGCTTCGGGGATGGAAACATATTAATAAACAATTGGGGTAGGGTCTTGTGAATTTCATGCAGGCAGTATATTTTCATATACTTCGAGCGTGACGAGCTCGCATATGCCTAGTTTATTTCATTTCATAGTAAATGAAATATTTTTAGTGTTATATTTACTTATGTGCTTTTAATATGTAATCTTAACAAAAACGAACCAATTGTGTGTATTATATCGTATGTTTTAGTTGTGTTGTATTATTTTGAATGGTTCTAGTGAATAATTTGTGTTAATATGTCAATGAACATACATTTTTGAATTTTATGAATAATGTTGGTGTTTTCATTGCAATACATTTCCTACACACATAGTAGGAATGAATATCTTATTTTCATAAAAAATAATATTATGATAAGTTGAATTACTTAATGGTATATGCTATTCTTGAGTGATATTGTGTGTTCTATTTTAGAAATTAAGAAATATTATTGCAAAATCTTAAATCAATTTTACTATTTCAAACTTATTGGTATACATTTAGTTTGTGTTATTGTGCATTTTACATACGGCATTGAATTCGATACCTTATTAAATGTAATACCTTACCAATATGCTTTAGTGAATATATTATTGCATGGAATATATTAATATGTTTGTGTAACTTGGTTTGAACTTTGAAAAATATTATGAAGTATAGTGTTGAATAGTACTTTGAATTACTAGTAACTATTGATTTATATTGAAATATTGCAATTATCTTGTGTTTATATTTCAAGGAATAATTGAAATAAACAAAAAATATAAACAAATAATAAAAATGAAAGGACTCAAAAGACATTTACGAAATGGCCCTCGTGTTATCGTAAATGGCCCTCGTGTTCGTTATTCTTCGAATTTCGCGATCATGTGCGTTCGAGTGGAGCTACAAACTGTTATTCTTCAGTGAGAACGAACTCAAAATGACATTAACCCTTTATGGACTAATGGAGTGCTGTGATTGCTGTAGTGTTGCAGTGGGACTATGAAGACTTGGATTCCAGGGTTCTTGCCCACTTCTGTGATACCTTCAGTGGACAGTCCGTTCGCCGCCAGTTGTAACGGTATGGATTGGCATGAATTTTTAAATCAACCCTCGTATTTCCCCAGCCTCAATTCTTAGAAATGAAAGCAGCCAGCGAACAGTTGGAAGAGAACAATGCTTAGGAATTTGTCACCCAAAAGGTACCTCACTTCTCCAGACAGTCTTGCCTCCTCCCGTCAGTCCATATTAAGAAGAAAAATTTTGCTACCCTTGAGAGAAACGCCCACGCACAAGTCCTCATGACGATGACAGAGTTTTACGATTAGTGTCTTTTCACGTATTGGTGAGTGGTGAAGACCGCATAATCGTACTACTCCAATTCATAAGTCGCAATGTTAGAGAGAGCGTCATCACCTGCAAAGCAAGACAAACGCAAAAACACCAGCTCTCGAACACGGGAAACGCTGACATAAAGTGAAGCATTTAGTATAGTTTACAAATCATGTGATCTCAAGTTCTTTTATAAGTTTCATGGAATATTTCTAATGGCATTACTACCAAAATTAGTAGTTTGTAAATCTGTTGTGTGAGGGATGCATTTTCATCTCATATTCATGGTCGACTTTTAAATGAACAAACGCAGAGAAAAGTGTCACTGTGAGCCGTACCATGAAAACATCAAATCACCTTATCTTCATATAGTGATGAAGTGAAGTGCCAGCAGTAAACCGCGTAGCCACCAACCGATTCATTATTTTCGTTCGGTCGAAGTTTCGCGTATCATTTCGTATAGTTGTCGGAACCGTCGTGCGCGTTTACGTGTCGTTTATCGTAGTGATTGGGTCATATTTTCGTTCAAGTAAAATATTATCCATAATTTGCAAATGTTATTGTTTTTAAATCATATGTAATATGTACAGTGAAAGATAATATAGTGCTAATTTAAAATTCTTATTTTTATTCATAAAAGTGAAAGTGCTAACCATATGTGTTTAATAAGTTTTCTTTTAGCGGTTCAAATGTGTACCAAATAAAGCATACACGGATAAAGTGTTTGTCAAAAGGTAAGGTATCAATAAGCGGTGAAGGGCAAATATTACTTTCGTCTCCCACTATCCATCTGGCGTAAATCACGCATGGCTATCCTACCTTGCACTTTTCTACAGGTATTGATCAGCGTAACTTGGAGTTGACGCAACAGCGATGGTGGGTAAACGGCCTATGCCTCTAGTTAGTGCTACGCTCGAATCCTAGGACCGTGGAGGAGTGAAAATACTTGTTCATTGCCAGTCTTTTATGTCATTTTACTAATTTGTGTATTTGAATGAAATTGCAAAGGAAACTTTGAGAGATCCAAGGTTCGAATCCCAATATTACTATTATTAGTCGGTCTTCTCGCACTGGAACAAACGAGTATCGAAACCAGAACCGGCACTCCCCTCATATCTGGCTTCCCTCACAGGAACAGACCTTATATACTTCCATGGAGTTTTGGACTGTAGGATTTGGTTCTTAAAATGGCGTCTCTGTTTGCAATCATGAAATCGTTCTCATAATTTGACAGTAAAGCATTTTTGAAATCAGAATATGTGTACAAACTGCTCCTAATAGCTTTATACCAAGTTAGACAAGGCGGTAGCAGTACATGTGGCAACAATTTTAGATATTGGGACTCGTCTATACCTATCAGCCCACATTCATCTTCAAACTTTTCTAGAAACGATCTAGCAGTGATATCCTCTGGTACTCCACTAAATCTAGTAAGAGACTTAACCTCACTAAATCTTATGCGTTTACCTGTATTGATTTTCATACGTCTGTTAAAATTACGTCGGGATGACTGTCTCCCTCTTCTTTCTGTATCTATACTTTCCTCTTCACCGCTTGATGACGTGTTGATTTTCACTACTCTGCGATGGGGACGATTAGGTTGCCGGTTAGAAAAGGCAGAGCGTACTTCGTTCCTATGTCCATCCTCTTGTGATGTATCATCAGGGATACCTTTCTCTTTCAGCGAATTGACCTCTTCCTGTAACCGCTTAATATGGTTCTCGTGCACGCATACTGAGGATTCTAAATCATTTACTGACCCTTGAAATTCATTAACCTTTTGTTCTATTTCTTCTAATTTTCCGTCGTATCGCTCAAATCTGGTGATAATGCATTGATTCATGTGAGCAAGTTCACTTTGAACGGCTTTCCATTTGTTTTCGTGACATATTCCTATTTGTTCAAACTTCGCCTCGAAATCTTGGGTTTGTTGGTTGATCTTTTTCTCAAGATCTTCCTGAAGCTCCTTAATTTGTTGACTTTGTTCTTCCTGGAGTTCCCTAATTTGGTGAGTGTGCTGAGTCTGACCTTCCTTCATTTGTTGGCTTAATTGTTTCAACATATCCATAACTTGATTGATAGTTACAGATTGCAACATGGTTTCTTCTGTGCTATCAGTCATAGATTTATCAGTATTCTGTACGTTAGCCATATTTACCTTTCGTTCTATCTTTCTTCCACTACGTAAACACGTATATTGTATATTCATAAGTCTCTTTAAATAAACTTAAAACCCCGTCTTTACTGATCTTCAAGACTGTACAGGGTCCCGGGTTACGTTGCACCATAAAAATGTAAGGTTAATCACCTTAAATAGCTATAACACCTTTTGATATAGTAATTAATTATTACCTGGTTCCATTATATATATAAAGATAAAGACAAATTATTATTTCTGATACTAGTTTTTAATGCTTTAAACACATGTAATCTTGACTTATTATTCATTACATATATTACCTCGTAACCATAGCAACTATATATGAAAATTGACAATTGAAAACAACTTACACATCTTCACAAAATTACTCACATAATTCGCCTCTGATTCCCTTTCCTGCAAACAGGCACAGGTAAATTTTACAATATACAACGTTATCGTTGTAAGTTAAACATTAAAGATTAGTTAAAGTCAGAGTGGACGCACAGACACATACGCAGAAAGAATACGATGTTACAGTAATGTTGACCGGTGAGTGTACAGCATTCAAAAATTTGTAGGTCGGTATGCCCGTGCAACATGATATCTCCCCATACAAAATCACATGGCATGTGTTGTGGATTCATGCACACACATGCACCGCTAACACGAATATGTTCGACAATTCTTTGGTTCATTGTGTATTCAGAAATGTATGTTCAGAATTCCAGAATGAATTAGCTCTCGCTACTCAGACTGAAGCTGCTCTCATTGGAGAAGATAATGAGATCTCAGATCTCCTTGGTCTACTTGTGATGTTCTTCGCAACACTCTAAACGATACCAGCGATGTGCATATGTCAATGGAACACAACGTAATGGCCGTCAAAGAGACCATTCCCTTGCAGTCGATGTGCCCCTATGGATCGTAAGATTGGGCCCCTTGCAGTTCTCTTGAATGTGTTTGCAATTGCACCCGCTGTTTGATGTCTGTCCCTTCTTGCCTGTTGCACAACGTAGTCCGCTATTGTATTTGACTGTGGTCGACCACCATCTCTCCTTCGCACAGCATTCCTTGTGGTTCAGGATGCTCTCCGTGCACGTGAAATAATGCTGTGGCCAACACTAGACTCCTGGGCGAAGTCGTCACACTTCGCCCTTCTTCCAGTTCCCCGATTCTTCTTCCTATTCACTTGTTTCTTTCATTTAACTGCTTCGTGTTGGGAAGCAGACCAATTTGGCAATATGATCATACTAATATCATACTATACAATGCAATATATTGTTCCCTGTGCACGTGTGGGAGATCTCTGGCAACATGCCGCCGGGCTCGTTCATTTACATTGACTATACAATATATATTTTATGTGACTTTAACTACTTTGTCCTTAGGTTTTGTATATCAGTATATATACAGTGTGTATGAATCAGAAAGGGATAGAAAGATGAAACCAAAAGCAAGATAAGGAAATATCGTAGGGTGCATTGAATGCATTGGTTTGATTCTCCCCACAGGGCCCCTATCATCGACCTTCGGGGTCACCACAAAATTTTAAATGACAAGGTATGTTAGCCTGATTCGACATTGAAAAGAGTTTTTAAAAACCTTTTGTAGGAAAAAAAAACTTTCCATTTGGAACCGTTGATAAAATGACTTATTATTCAATTGTACTGTAATAATATCAAAGCAGAAAGCATCTCCCTAGTCTAAAATGGTGCCCCACAAGAACAATTCTCTACAGAGGTGTTTCTTCTATTATCTGTTTTAATGGTGGATTGTAACCCGAAGGGCCTCATGATGTGGGGCAAGCAGAACATTCCATATTCGATGCACCTTCTGACATTTTCCTATCTCATTTTTCTTTCATCCTTACATCGCGAGCAGTTTACGATTTATAAGCATTGGACATTTCATCTAGGGCTATTAGTTTCAACATTCATTAAGCCACCAGATGAGAATCACATGTTTTAATGAAGCTGTTCATTGCACTGGCTCACTTCATATATCAATAGGCAAATTCTGCTGTTCAGCCATTGAAGATTAGCAGACACGAAAACATATTAAGTGCAATCGAAGCTCCAGCCAAGTGTGACGTAATTCTATCCTTCCAGGCGGAAGGATATAATATAGCTGATATTTGTCGTCGAATGAATAAGGATTCAGGCTGACTTTTAATAGCTGATGGCTGTGTGTACGAAGAATTTACCAACGTATACGGCGACGGCTTCTAAGAGTGGAAATCTGTGGTGGCAGGCGACTTAGCTGGTCGTGTAAATAATGCGGTTCGGGAAAGGTGTAGATTACTATTTCTGAATTGTCTTCTGAGTTCTCTGAAATTTCAAGATCAACTCTTGAATTACTCTAATGTAGTTCACTATCAGGAGGAGCTACGATTGAAATTGATATGTTTTCACGCTCTCTACTTCACAATGGGTAAACGGCAGTCTGTCCATTGAACGGAGGGTGGGCAACGCCCAATGAACAACTTTCCCTTATTCCCTTCTCCTCATTTCACGTAGCTCTTCTCTTGTGATTTGCCGGAGTCTTAAAAAATAGCCATTCTACTTAGGGTTTCCATGTGTAATGATGCTTGTGTAATATGAATTTATTTTCTACATTACAATCGGATTTACTCAACGCCATACACAGAAGAAAATGGAAGAATTTATTCTCTTAAAAGCTTAAGGGAATAGGAACTCTTCTAAAAGACTTAAAATTGTCAACCTTATATGTTAGGCTATTGTGTGTAAATTTTGAAATTTCAAAGAAGATTCTGACCTTCGGATCCACTTCTGAATCCGGGCCATAGCACTCACTCTTTATCTTAATGATCATGAGGAAAGTTTGAGGAAAAGAACAGAGCTAAAATATATTGTTTTTACAAAAAAAAAAAAAAAAAAAAAAACGAGTAAAAATAAACAAAAAAGTGCTCATTATGACCGGTTTCAACTTGTAAAATCTTGTTTCATTTTCTCTAAGCAATTCTTGGAGACGGCGTTCTTGGGTAATCCCACAATATTCACCAATAACTAAACAGGTTACAATATTAGATAAGACGATAGTGATGGTAATTCATGAGCAATTACTTGAAGTGGTTGTGAATATCAAGATAACACTGCTGTGACGTTATCAATAAGGAAAAAATCCCGTGATACTGCGAAAATTGTGTCCGCTAACAGCACATAAAAAGACCCAGGTTGTACTCAACCTGCCATAACCCTCAGGACAGGTACGTTAAAACAGGAATTCTTAAACAGTGGATATTACTTTTACCTAGATTTTTTTTTTTACTTTCAATTTAGAATGTCAAAATTTATTAATTTTTGGATAAGTGACACGTGTGTTTCATGAGAATTTCCGTCATTGGTTTATCCAAGGAATATTTCGGTGGGTTAATAATTGTCATGTCAAAGAAAGGCGCGCATATACATTATCCAATTGCTTTTTTAATGCTTTCTATTTACACTTACCGAGGTAAATTTTTATGTATATGCCAACCACAAAGAACTCACAAAGATGAGGACTACAGTCAGTGGTGTATTTATGATTTTGTTTCGGGCGGTTTTGCTAACTTCACTCCTAAAACTGTGAAAATTTTGCAAGATATTTCATTTACTCTAAAATAATAAATAAAATTTCCGGGCAGGGCTTAAGCCCGGAAGCCCCTCCTTAACTAGGCCACGGACAACAGTATATACGCAAATAATTTACTGAAATCTTATGTGAGATTAAAATAGAGTTTCTGGCAAGTAAATTCTATTGAACAAAAATGAAAGGAAGTGAAATATTTCAGTTTAACTTCCAGTGATTATGGCTATTATGCTAAAGGAGACGAGCAGTGATTAAAGCAAGCGAGTGATGATGGAAGAATTGGTGGAATGAGGAAGTAGGAGGAAACGGGAGTACCCGGAGAAAATCTGTGGACACACTGCTGTCCACCACAAACTTACTTGGCCGGAGATCGAACCAGGGAACCCACACACCAGAGGTAAGCACCTTATCACTGAGCCGCCCTGCACTTCTCTATTGAACAAAACTGTACTGTACTATTTTTAAAGGAATAATTTATTAAAAAATGTCGTAACATCAGGGATCACAAATTGAATATATTGCATATAAGCAAAATCCGTTTTTTACATCACTATATTTATGGGAAGGGATACAGCCGAGTTAACTCCCCTACCTTCGGTATTGATTCCGTTTTATCTCTTGCTGCGATAATCATTTCTTTCAATAGCTGTGTTCATCCATAGTTTTGAGAGATTAAAAGAAACGAACCAACTTTTAAAAATATCTTTATGATAAAATCAAACTTAGAAGATAGAAATAGAAAAAACAGTATTAAAATTACATACAAAGTAAACATAGGCTAAGACCGTTTAGAGCAATCAATGTTGCAGCTTCCATTTTCTTAAAACAGTACATTGAGTTCTTGCTATGTGGAATTGATTCTCATAGATTTTCGTTGCTTTCTGCAGAATGACTGGTATTTAATTTTCCGAAGTTGATCATCTCAGTATTTAATTCATGTATCTTAAACTTTGCAATAAAACCTGGTATCCTTTTAAAGACTATTTGCATTTTCTATATGCATTTGCTTTTATTTTAATTTAATGCTGTCCATTTCCTGAGTTAGTTTCTTCAATCTCTAAGAAGTAAGGAAAATACAGCAGGAGGCTACGATCATTTTATGGTAATCTTCACGATAGATACTGTATGTGTACCAAGAAGAAGCCTTGTTACATATAAAGTCTGTCCAGAAAGACAACGTACTTTCAGAAAATATGACCAATGAAACTGTCCTTGACTTTCTGCTTGCCCGCGTCGCGTAGTAGGATTTAGGGATCCTGAGAAAATTCGAGTCGAGACACAGCTCTTCCAATAGAAAAATATACATTTTTCGAGTCGAGATATCACTTTTACAGCACATTTTCGAGACGAGACAGCCTCACATCTTGTCTCGTGCGCATCCCTAGTGGGATTCTTCCGAAGTATTTTAATGGTAATTGTATCATCCTGCTTTGTGTCATTGTGAGGTTGCAAGCGTTCAATTGAGGTTACGTGTTCCGTACTTGTGGCTACTTTATAATTTTATAAGAACAGCCTATGTGCATCAAATTTTGTCTCACATTGGGCAAGACCATCGCCGGCTACGATCTCTTAGCGCCTTACCATATCTCTCTCGTAACATGAGATTTAGCGTACAAGGGATAGTTGACCTTTCGGCCGTTGTGGCGCTACTAACGTGCACTAAACAGAGGGACAGGTTGTCTGTCACATAAGTCTGAGTGGATTTAGACAAGTGTAGTGTGGTCAGGATTGCCAAATAAAAATAGTCTAAATAAGGGATGGGTTGACTAGTTTCAATGAGTATTAACGGGAAGGGTTTTAATAAACATAATCTAGTGGTAGAAAATGAACCAGACATCAAATAAAAAAGTAATCATTTTAGACTGAAAGGAATACAAAAGTATGAACTAACACAAAGAGCTAATATAGATCTAAGAAAAAATAGGTAAATCTTACTTTTAAAACATTGAATTTACGTAATCTAAACTATTTCAAAAATCCTACTTCACGCTTGACTTAACTGTACTGATAAAATTTTTCAAGTTTGGATTTTTCTTTAGGCTGTCGAAAAACTCAGCTGTCATCAACTGGGCAGAAACACATATTTCTGTGTCAGTCCATTTCAAATTCATATGTGAGAAAACTCTTTTCACAAATGAATTTGACGGTGGGATCCTTAGGCAAAAGGGGACGACTTTAAATAAATTTGGCAACTCGGAGCTTTTCTGAAATAGCATTTGCCATTTACTGGCCAGGTTCATGACGACTCATTAAAAATTGCGGGCTTTAAAGTCGTTGTCTGAGGTAAATTTGTCATTTGGGCAAAATACGGGACTTTTGCTGCCCCGTATCGAAACTCCCTGGGACGCGGGACAAAATCATAAAATAAGGGACTGTCCCTTAAAATCCGGGACATTTGGGAACCCTGAGTGTTGTGTTTTACGTATTTTTTCTCCTTGCTAAAAAAAAAAAAGTCACATGGCGTATGTAGGCACTATAGTTGCAGAATACTTGCAGTATCTTTATGTACTAAAATTAACAGCACAAAAAGTATTCTTTTATTGTTTAACTATGGTATATTGTTGTGTATCATTTTGTCTGGGAGCAATGATATGTATGTTAGCAGAGCCATTGTGTACAATAAATCGAATTTTAAAAACTTGATTACTATCTCTGCCTTCCACCGCAAATTCTACTAATATTTCAAAGGAAAATACATATTCCTAGTCACTCTCCTGATTCTGAAGCGTATATCCCCATACCAGTTACAGAATTGTTGACTGGTCTTCATATTGATTCTAGTAAGTGTTTTTTGCTTGTGCAATTAATTTTATTTATTTATGTTTCTGAGTAGTAATGGGATCTATGTGTAGGTTGGTTCTTTTCTAAAGAAAAAATAGATCTAAAACCTTTAGCTTATGGGCAAGAGTGCCGATTTCTTTGTAACTTTGGGGGAGCCCTATGGCAGATACGCTTTAGTAGAACAGGAAAACGAAATACCATGTACTGTAGAAATTGGAGAACCTACTTCAACTTAGCATTCCCCCCCCCCCAATTAGGGGAGCCAATTTCAACTTCGGGGGGCCCCATCCTCCAAAGCTTCTCAAGATTGATGCCTTGCTAATGGAATAGAAGAAGAACCTAGAGCCTTTATTTCAGATAATATCCCAGTATTTGGTGTGCCAGTGGTAATCGAAAATTTCCGTAATATTTATCTAGATAAAATGATTTTATTTACTTTTGTGAAATGTCGTAGTTATTAGTAGACTCCTATTTATATTTTACTAAAACAGATAATATACAAAGATCCCATGTTGTAGAAAGATATTTATGTATTTCTGTCAATCTACCATATGAAACCTACTAATACGATAATGCCAGGGAAAAAAAATATAACCATTTTTGCACTAGGAGAAAAATTGACACATTCATTAAAGTGTAAACTAAAAGTGAAATTCAGTTAAATCATAACGCAAATGAAATTCAATCCTTAACAATTCAGACTGTACACACCATATACACACTAAGAAATTAGTGAACTCATAACATTTTTAAGAAATTAGTCAATTCATAACATTTTAGCCTATTGTTCACTACTATTGTCACAATTTTTCTTTTCAAACATTTTTTCAGGAACAGTGAAATTAGCTTCTACTGTTTTCTTACGAAGTTTTGTAGATCGGAAAATTATTCAAAGTATGGATTGTGCCTCATGTCACAAACTTATCAGTCAGAACAAATATAATTCTTCGCTTATGAATTTGATATATAAACAAGACAGTAGAAACGTAATGTGCTATCCTACAAAAGAACTAGTGTGGGTGATTCACGTTGTTGAAAGGCCCATCGGTTTGTGAACACCCGAATTTCGGAAACACTTTCCGTCTATATTGTTTCCTTTCTGCAACACGTTTAGTATTTGCAGTGCCTCTTTTCGGACAATCATTCGTTCAAATTAAGTGTAAAAATTTGCGATGTAATAGTTCCAGTGTTGCTGAAGAACATAGCAGATGTTGAAACAGGATGTTTTGAACATACAAAATTTCTAAATGCCAAGCCATTTTCTGGGAAAGTGCCTCGTTTGTAATTTGTAAAGGATTTCTTACAGGTGTGTTTGTATTATCTTTTATTCTTAATTAATCGATATTAATTGTATTAAATTTAAAAACAGTTTAGTTTTTGTGATACGATATGGGGGGCGGGGGACTTAAGAATTATTTTCCTGTTATAGCTAGCCGTTTCATTTGCCTGCCACACAGAGAAAATATTGGTGCACGTAACTAGCGCCACAGCGGCTCCTAAAGGAACTAGGCCCTGTTCGCTTGTCTCTGCTATTTGGGAAGGTGCTAAGGGATCGCAGCCGGCGATGGGCAAGACAAATATAGAAATTTTGGAAATGTTGCAAAAAATGTAAGGCGAAGAATGTATGAGCCGAATCGAGTGTTATGGTTGATTTCCTCTTTTAAACTTATCTCTTATGTCGGGTGGAACTCTCCTTCCGATAATGGCATATATACAGGGCGTTTCAAAACAACACCGACAACGTTTGGGAGAGGATTCCTGACACCAAGATAAGATTAAAAAAATGGACCAACCTGGGTGAACAAATGCTTCCTTTCGGAATTATAGGTTGCCCAAAAAATGAAAAAAATGAAATTTAAAGGTCCATAGCTCCAAAACTATGGGACTTAACGTAGTCTGGTCAACTATTATGTGCTCTGTTCGAATATCCAAGTTTTACAATCCTGCAGTATTTCCACAATTTTTATAGAGGTAGATGGTGAGTACTTGAAATCATATACCCGTAGCCAAACTCTCTCTATAAAAATTGTTGCGTAGATACCTTTGGATTTTGAAACATGTATTTCTGGATAGCGCACATATTAGTTCCTGAGTAAAGTCTTAGCCCGACTACGGTAGGTCCCATAACTTTGGAGCTATGGACCTTTAAATTTCATTTTTTTTTTCGTGTTTTTGGCAACCTATAACTCCAAAAGGAAGCAGTTTTACACCGAGGTTGGTCTATACTTTTTGTCTCATCTTGGTGTCAGCAATCATCTCTCAAACGTTGTCGGTGTTGTTTTGAAACACTCTATATATATTCCACCATAACTTTCTAAAAAGGAAAAACGTTTGATGCAATGTGACGCATATTTTCTTGAAATTTCACAATAATATCCACCACTTGGATTTAATTAAAATCAATCAACAACAGAAGAGTGAATTTCCCTCCCTCTCCCGGAGTAAATATATATACAGTATATTCCATAAGTACCTACTTAATAGTTATTCCGTTTTAACACAACAATGTATGTTTGTCGAGGCTTGTACACAATTTCCAATTCTTGAAGTCGGTCAGAAATGAGATATTACTTCCTGCTTCCCTCGGCCCGTAGCCAGAACTCTTAAGACAAGGGGCCGAAAAAAAAATTATTTGGAGGAGGCTAACTGGAGTTCAACTTACACTCATACATACTTATAAACGAACAACTTAAAGTTTCGGGGTGGGTGATGAATCCCCTGCTTAGCCCCTAGCTACGATTCTACCTCCCATGTAATACACTTTACATTCCTTTTTCTAATGTAAGTTCCTCAATTGTTTTCGTAATATAAAATAATCCAATTTTGGTGGAATATGGCGCAATTTTTTTTTCTGAGGATACTGAATCGTTCTTTCTTAGCGATGAAGCTTAAATGAGTCAAGAATGAGGGAGTTAAACTCTCCATTCTTATAAATAAAATATTTCCGTAGAAATATTATAAAAACTTCCAATTTTGTAAAGCGTGCGTGTTGTTTAAGATTAAACACTTACTCGTATACTCAGTGACATAACTAAGGGAAGGAGCAAACGGGGCTTGTGCCCCGGTGCCGAATTCTGGGGCGCGCAAAACTGGACAAATATTTATTTGTACTATAAAGCAAGAAAATGAGTTTTAGCAAACTCAAAATCATAAAAAAAAAAAAAATTACCTCAGAAACTTAACAGGACAACAACGATTCACCAACTTTAGAATCATAGCCATGGAGCATAAGTTAGCTTCAAAGCTATCTATTGAGGACATTGTGAAAACCTTTACAGACAAAAGAGCCTGCAAAGTTAAATTTTAGTTCCAGCTTTTTGTGTTTTAATTTAACTTACATCGATTTAAGAGATTGCAAAATGTCCGAGTATATTCTAATACTTGAGAAAACAGGTTTTTTGTTAGTTATAATTAAATATTCTATTGTAAAGCAACAGACTGTTGATTTATTGTACACATATGCACATCCTGCTATGTTTCTAAAAACATCGTGATTTGCAGTTAGGATAAGACTATAAGAATATGCCAAGTATGCTATACTCTCAGATTATTTGGCAATCAACTTTCTAATTAGTTTGGTATTTTATCTTGAACTAAAAATTAAATTATATATTGCAATTTTGAAATCAAGCGTTACTACTTGAAGAAAAAATGGAATAGGAGATTTACTGTGTGACGTCAATATCACATGTGGTGGGGAAGCATTTTGGTTTGGTTGTAGCGCCGTAACTTATATTCTTTTCTGGGGGGAGGGAAAGCATTAATATTTGGAGCCCCTACAAAAAGTTGTTTTGGGCCCTCCGCAAAATTCGAAAATAAGACTCTTCTTTCCATCTTTCTCTTACTCTTCTTGAGCCCCCCGGAGCCTGTGGGCTCTCCCGCACGTCCCTGGACCCATTTCATACATGATAAATTACTTAATAGAAACAACATTAAAAAATCTGAAAGCCATACGAATAAATATTATTTCTAGGGCCCGTAATAGTAGACATATTTTACTGAAATGGGTCCACGACTCATTTTTGTTTTATTTAGCTTTTGTATGTTGTTTTGTTATGTAATATAGTGAACCTGTTCGATGCTTTATTTATAATTTCATGTTCGTATCAGTTCGTATCATATATGGAGTAAGAAAATTTTGCCTCTCGAACGGCAGGGAGCTTCCCTGGGGAGAAGTTGCCCTCTGACTCCCATAAGTTACGGCCCTGTTTGGTTGGTCAGGGGGGCGCTAGGGTGAGTTCTTGCCTCGGGAGACAACTAGCATAATTGCGTCCCTGCGTGTGCTTAGTCCCTGGCTATTTGTAGCGTTTGCAGAGCGATTTTATTGCTCTTGCGTAGGGGCTTGGAATACGCTGACCATGTATTTAAATATGGATGGTTAATCACAAACGCGAAAGCAATAAAAACACGGAGAAGACGTTAGCTCGAGCGTATTTGGTGCGTTTCGGAACAATAGACCGCCTGCTGTTTAAAAGATGTCAAAAGAAAGAAAAAAGAAAACACGTGTTGCCAGGCAAGGGGATTTTTAGCGAGAAACAGCTGCTTTGAAGATGCTTTGTGCAGAGTACTGGAATTCTGCTATTATAGACCTGGACTTGGCAAAACAAGACCTGGAAACCCTAACTGGCTCACAGTATGATTTATAACTCTGGCAAAAGTAAAGTTACCAAATAGTCACCTTGGTGGCGTTCGCTCTAGGGGGTAACGCTTCGAAAACACATTCCCAAATAGCCACAGACTTAAGGATTGAAATTAGTAAGATAGGGTGAGAAGGATAGTTCCTTTCTACAACCTTCAACAATACACAAAATCGCTAGTTTTAACCTTATTCGCCGGGCACGTTGATCTCAATTTACACATTTTTTAAAAAAGAGGACCACTTTAATTTGTGTAAAGAATTTTAGTTAATGTGTGTTTTCTCTTTTCTTTCAGAAATTAGTGTAAAAGAACTAAGAGATCGTACATTATAAATAGATTCGCCATGAAGGAAAGAAATTCCCTTATACTGTTCACAGTCTTTATTATCAGTTTAACAGGTAGGTTGTCTTTTATATATTTTCTTTGCCTGTAGATATTCTAGATGAGAATACATGTAAGTTCAAAACTAATTAATTTTAAAATAGTGAAGTTTTGAATAAAATTGAGATTTTTCCCATTCACTTGACTACAAATTCATTAACGCATCCCCGAATTCATTCTAGCTGTCGGCGTATTATTTATCTGGGATCAGAATAAGATTGCTCCGATTCTTTAATGCTCATTGTATTACTTATCTGGGATCAGAATAAAGTTGCTCCGATTCTTTAATGCTCTTGGCATATTGTTTATCTGGGATCAGAATAAGATTGCTCCGATTCTTTAATGGTCGGTGTATTATTTATCTGGGATCAGAATAAAGCTGCTCCGATTCTTCAATACTCTTGGCATATTATTTATCTGGGATTAGGATACGATTGCTCTGGTTCATTAATGCTTATTATAGCCAAAAAAAAAAAAAAAAAAAAAAAGATAGGAAGACAAATGCAGAATATTGCCAAATTAACGTCCTGACATCCGTTTACCGCCATGACATTCTCCATTTCTATGGGAGGAATCAGAATCGTATTTGAGTGCATCAAGATAAAGCACCAAATCACACTTCTCGCTCAATCCACTTGTTTCTTCAACTCATGGCGGAAGAAACTAGTATTTCTACCATTTCGTTCACAGATTCCAGTGACGTCACCTTGTAATGCTCCACCATTTGGTGTACGTATTACAATCCTGCACCGTCATAAATATGTTAATGTTTTGTTCATTGTTCGTATAATTTTAAAAGTATTTGTTTTGTTATTAGTTATAATAAGTGAGATTAAAGTCAATCCATACTATGTGACATTATAACGAGAACTTGGAATTTGGTCCGAATCAATTTTAATCAAGTGAAGATAAAGAAGAAGAAAATTGTTTGTGACTTCGATATAAGAAAAAGTATGGAATTACTATAAAGTTTAAGTTTTAAAACAAATTATTTGACAACTCACCAAGTGGAACAATAATCTCAGTGATTTCTACGTATTTTATTTAAAAGGGGAAGCTAAGTATAAATTTTATTTATTGCAGAAATGGTTTCAAAAACCATGAATTTGTAAACGGTAAGCTTAGGGGCTCTGCCCCTTTTCTTCAAAATCCCAGGGACAATGTTAAGACATCAAAATTCATAGAAATATTGTAAATTTCATATTATAATCAAAATCAACAGTTAACAAAACAGATTCTGGAAATAATTCAATCATCTATATTTGGTAAATTTGCATCTTATTGTCCTGCCGAAGCAAAAGTCAATTTATCATGCGTAGAATCGTTGAGAGTGCCAACTCAGAAATAATAAAGAATACATGCACATTATTATGAACGTTTTACTAATAGCTTGATTCATCATTGCCACTAGGAAGTCAGCATTGAAATACCAGCTTATGACATTTTGCATCTAAAAGGAAAGTAATATTTTATTAATACAATAATATAGGTAATAAGCCATTGCATTTCTACGTAATTGAATAGTATAAGATAATTATTGATATAAAGAAGTTAATACTAATAATATAAAGAAATAAAGTATAATTAAAGTTAATACAATGTGTAATAATATGTACGAATTTCGAAACTGGCGATGCGACTTATTTCCTAAGTGTACTAAAAGTACAATTGATTCTTAATGCAAATACGATATCTGGTACACTAATGTGATACGTGCTGTGGTAAAGCAAACATAGTGGCTTCTGAAGTTTGATAATATTGCATGTATAAATATTATTGAAATGGATACTCACCTTCTGTGATTCGTACGTTCTGTTAATACAATTGGAAAAAGGGAACATATTCATTCGTCATTTGCTTAATAAAATTTCGCATTTTCATTGATATTCCAGGTGTTACTACTGTTGATGTATTGGAACTGTAAATAGAACATTATATTTGAAGGGTCTCAATTATTAAAATTGAAGTAGCATTATACTCTAGTTAATATATTCAATGTTGAAGTATCAGATGATATGATGATGTTCATTCCCTCGTATACACGTACAGTGCATTCATGTATTGGAATAATTCCATCTATTACGTCACGGTAATACTCAATTAACCGACCGGGCGTTGTGATTATGTGGTTTCCATCATGCCAGCCTATTATTCAAAGGACTTGGAATGCGTTATCTGTTTTGAGGACATACCTCAATGGCGACCATGGGCCTACAGTTCCACGACACCTGCCATGTCGCCCGTCGCGGGACTGTATCAAGAATAAGTTTGTTGAGCAATAAACAAATTCGTAAACAGAGCTATTACAACCTGACGCCTCATCGATGGATTATTGCATTTTCGGCCTATTGAAACGTGCCTTCTCTCACAGGAGACCATGCATTATTAAAGAGCTCTAGAAAGCCTATCAGGAGTGGTTACAAATAGATATCTTTACCTTTTGTGCCAGTCTCCTACAGTGAAAACTTCACTGTCGGGCAGTTACGATGCTGCAGGGCTATTCAAAAGAGCACCATCGATGGTGGCTACATGGCTTCTCTTAAGTTAAGTGCTGTTTGAAATCGTTACCATCGTGAAATCGAAACAGCGACTGCAGTTGAAAGTATTTGCTTGAGATTATGAGGATCCAAAGTTAAGTGAATGAGGATCAAATTAAATTTTTGGTTTTGCGTCCCTCGCATATGCTCTGTAAGATAAACGAGAGAGATGATTTATAAAAGTGAATGAGTTAGGAGCATCATTTCATATTTTGCTTGGGGTGGCAAAACCTCTTCATATAAGCAAAATTTCGCGTTTTTCACTAACTTTCTACTATTCTATTGATAAAAATCTATATAGATCTCAAAGTCAAGGGGAGGCAATTGCCCCTCCCTGCCCCCTAAATGACGCCCCTGGAATGAGTGTGAAAGATTTGGTGGAATGAGAATGTGTGAGAAAGCGGCAGTTCCACGATAAAACCCAGGGACTTGATTTTATCCACCCTGACCGGGGATTCGACCAGAGCCCTCCCGCACTAGAGTTGAACGTTGTAGGTCTGAGTCCCATTTAAGTAAATGCTAGTTTATTTTCAAAAGAAGCATTAAAATCACCTTTGCCCATCATCATTTCAAATATTTTAGCACGATGAGTAAGCCGAGTGACTTAAATTAAGAAGTTACTATTTACTCAAAACCTTGTTAACCTCTTCATTTAAATGTAGATCTTCCGCTTTAAAACTTAACACTAATTGGTTTTATGAATACAGGAGCAAAATGTGCTTAAAAGTGTTCGTCAATAACTTATTACCGAAATAGGATTGTCTACTGTCGACATATAGATGAATATATGCACAAGCCTAATTTTTATTATTATTATTATTATTATTATTATTATTATTATTATTATTATTATTATTATTATTATTATTATTATTAATTCGAATAATATTTAGCTAATGATCGCAGAATAATGTTGATAGTATCATGCCTGACATTCGAAAAAGAAAGCTAAATAATGTCTAGTCTAAATTTGTCTCTAGTTATATAGTTCATAGTGTTTTAGGCGTTATTTTATAGGTACAAGTATATTCAAATTTATACCTTCTAATTTTTCTTACAGCGTGTTTAGTTGCAGCTAAACCTGCCCGTCGAGCTTGTTACTACGAATCGTGGCCAGTTTACAATGATTCCATCTACGGAATTCAAAACATTCCTACCCAGATGTGCAACTATTTGATGTACTCGGACGTTGGAGTAAACACCACAACATGGGAAATTCAAAGTCTGAACCCTGCAGTAAGTTCAAGAGATATTCGTGTTTGTTCTTTATAAACAACAATACGTACGTACAATCTCTGTCATAACTACACTTCTATGGTTCAAATTGAGATGAACAAGCAATGCTCTTATGAGGTTCATTTGTAGTCAGTTTTCTTCCTGACTACACAGTGTGTCTATTAAATTTTAAGACTGGCATTATTAGAAAATAATGCACAAGAGAATTACCTTGATTTGGCTGCTTCAATATATACCCTCCTTGTTGTATACAGGCATTGCTGTATAATTTCTAGATTCCTTTTCAGAAGTACTCTTGTCCGAAAGTGTTGAGTTCTTTCGTCATAGCCCTTTGGAATCCGAAATAGGATCAAAATATTTTCCTTTTAACGTCATTGATCTTTGAAAATAAGAAATAATCTGCTGGGGCCAGGTCAGGTGAGTAGGACGGATGATTGAAACAAGTAATCTTTTTTTATCAGTTTGCCAAAAGTGTCTGTACTTCATGACTCCCTGTCAGACAGTAGGTTACAAATCTGGAACATATCTTCTTCTTCTGTAGATCTTCCGAACAGTATCATTACAATGTTTTAGTTCTCCGCAATTATTCTGAGGGACTGACAACGATTTTCAGTCAGCTTTTCCCGCACTTTTTCAACAACATCTGCAGTTCAAACGCTAAGGTCGTCCGTGACCGCCTCCCGACCCTCACAAAAATGACGCCACACGAAAATGTTCGCTCGAGAAAAAGCACCATTGCTGTAAGCTGTTTTAATCATGTCCACGATCTTCGTGGCAGTTTTGCAAAGTTTTACACAAATATGATGGCTACTTTCTGCTCCACTTTAATATTGCATGACGAACAAAACAATCACAGTTCACTAAAATCACTGTAAGTCACAAAATTCGGAACATAAATTCGTGGAATTCTTTACACGATGCAGAACAGACTCGGTACTAAAAGCTACACACAATAACCGCTTGGTGGCTCCAGCGGCTATCTTGCAGTGCTGTCAGTCTTGAAATTTAGTAGACTGGCTAAAATATTTCATCTACGACGGTAGAACTTTCCCTTTGATAGAAGTTATGATGTGAATTATTTTGATCATAACTTATAACGTGTCTGATGAAGGCAATGATCTATTGGCGAAACTGTTGCTCACTTTGTTGTTTTTACTCTTATTTAAGTTATATGTAGAGTACAACCAAAACTAGGATGCGCTTTTTTTCTATAAATTATTAACTTTTTTATGTGACTTTTATATAAGTTATTACCTTAAAGATATTTCAACTAGTTTTTTCTTCCTCTCATAAAATCTGAAGACACAATTTGTGTCACAAATCCCATCTTTATGGATGCCCTTTTCGCTTTTATAGTTGAATCGTTTTCTTGTTAAAAGGGCGTATGTGTAATAAAAAAAAGTTGTCGGGAAATGCCAAAAACTCTTCTCTTAAGAGACGGTTTGGTTCATGAAAAAAAAAGCCTTATATTTATAACAGTTTCAAGAAACACATGTTCTTTTAACACAAATTGTTACATCTACCTTTAAAGTATTTCATTAAAAAAAAAAAAAAAAGTTAAAAATTGTGAGAAATGTTACATACGCTCTTTTAACAGAAAGTGATTCAATTACTTCTGCAAGAATATGTTGTAAATCGTTAAAGGAGGAGTTATGAAAGAAAGGCATCGAATTTTCTCTGGGAAGATTATTGGCTGTACAGGGAACAAAATATGTATAGTACGGAAGAGGGATAAAAGTGACTGATAGCGAACCAAATGCGAGTATAAAGAAGAATGTAAAATAGATTAGGAAAAGAAAAATTAATGAACTGTAAACGAAAATTGAGGAAAGTCAAGCAATACTGGATATAGTTATGAAGAAGTAAATAAACAGGTTTGTGTATTATTTAAGAAGATGAAATACATAAAAAGGGGATTAGGAAAGAGGAGAAAATAGTATGGCATTATTTAATAAGTGGGAACAATTACAGGGATGAAATAAAGCTCGTTTGGATATTATTTAAGAAGTGGAAATGTTTTTTTTTTTTTCTAAGGAGTAAAGGATCCGGTTTGGGCTTTACTTAAAACTATGGGAAAGATTTAAAAGAGGAAAAACACTAGCTTGGATGTTATTTAAGAAGTGCAAATAGTTAAAAAGAGAGAAAGAAACTGGTTTGGTAAGAATAGAAATCGTTGAATGGAGGGAAAGAAACTGGTTTGGACATAAATAAGAACCAGAAAGTTTTTTTTCTTTCTTTTTTTTTTTAATGAAAGAAACTGGTTTGGAAATTACTTAAGGATATATTTTTTTTTTATTAAAAATATATGGTCGAAGGTAACAGAGAAAAGAAAGGAAAAAGATTACTATTTAATAACATTAAGGCAATTCTACGTGACAAAATAGAGAGTAGTGGAGAACCGTCGTAGATAGACGGTCCTAACGTGTGGAAAGCAATCTATTAATAAAAGAATATTTATGATTATCATCATTGCTTAATTTTCGGTGATAAAACTTTAAGAAAGTGTTAAAACTGTGCACATACCGGCAAATGACTCAGCGAATTTTGATCAAGAGTCAAAAATAAAAAACTATATTATAAAACTGTCATGTGTTTAACAGAGGGATCATATCATACCATTCATATATCCATTTAAAAAATCATTCTAGACTTGAAAAAAAAATAATGTTTGTTTCTTATTTGTTTTAGAATGACTATGGACAGAATGGCCTTCCTGGTGGCTTCAGACGATTCACAGATCTGAAGAAGGAGGAACCAGGATTGAAAACTACTCTTTCAGCTGGTGGATGGTATATACAGGATGGCAAAAACTACTCAGACATGGTTTCGCTTCCAGAACGCAGAGAAGCCTTCATCAACAGCACAGTTAGTAAGTATTAATAGGTGTGTTTGTCATTGGACATATATACATAAGCTTCTATAGGAGATCCTGGGAAGCTAGTTTTACCTGGTATTTACCTGATAGGAAATGTAGGTGGTATTTTCCTATGTGCCTTTCTTAGATCCCTGTAGTCTTCAATTCGGTTTCCGGCGGTGGCACATATTTTACAGATTTAATTTAACATCTGAGGTAATTGTGGAATTACTTGATTCGAGTTTAGCGTCTCTTTCAACAGTGAGACTATATGAGACTTGCATGTACAGTTTAACATGGGATCCGAACCACATGAGCTGCCACCGGAACCCTATTAGCCTCTCAGAGTGGAACTACTTGAATTTATGAGATGTTTCGTAGAGTTTTAGTCAGAAAATGACGAAAACGAGCTCTTTCTTAGAATTCTAATTGGAAAATCTATTTGAAAGAGGTCTTTGGTCAAATTCCAGTTGGAAAGAGTATGAAAATTTGATATATTGTAAATTTGTGGTTGGAAAGCATATGAGAAAGAGTATTTTGTCGAGCTCTAGTTGGAAATTGTATGAAAAAGAGATAATTTATACAGTTCTCTTTGGAAAGAGTGTTAAAAAAAATTACGGTATCATTTGTGGAGGTCCAGTTGGAAACCGTGTGGGAAAGGGATCATTTATAATTCTATTGGAAAGCATGAGGATAAGAGATATTTCATATAATTTTAGTTGGAAAGCGACAGAAGAGATATTCAGTAAAATTTTAATTGGAAAGTGAAAGTGCACAAGAAATATGTATTTTGTAGAGTTTTGCTTAGAAAGTATATGAGAAAGAGATATTTTGTAGACTTCTGGAAAGTGAAGGAAAAAACATTTGTAGAGTTCTATTTGGAAAGCGTGAGGGAAGGAAATCTTTTGCAGGGTTCTGTCTGGAAAGTGTGAGTGATAGAGATTATATATTAAGTCCTAATTGAAACATGTATGGAAAAGAGATCTGATGTAGTCCAAGAGATAGGAGAATATATATCTATATCTATATCTATATCTATATCTATATCTATATCTATATCTATATCTATATCTATATCTATATCTATATCTATATCTATCTATCTACGAAATGTGTAAAGAAAACAACTTCTGAGAGGATTGGCTTGGCAATGATAGCATCTAATGGGAACCTTCTTCTTTCCGTATTTCCTCTGTATGACTTAGGAAAGCCTTAGTAAAGCCTTAGTAAATTAGCAGACACAGTGCAAAATAAGCTTAGTAACACAAATTAACATCTGAGATAATTGGGGAATTACTTGAAATGAGACTTTAAAGTTTTTGGTCAAATGTTTTATTCATTCCTTCCCTAGTACTTTCGATGCCTTAAAGTTTTACATATTTATGTTGTGAAAATTTATATTTGAGAATTCACAGGCAATTCGTGATTCTTATTTTTAAGATCTTCTTCTGGAATACGACTTCGATGGTTTGGATATTGATTGGGAGTTTCCTGGAGATGCTTACAGAGGCGGGAAACCAGAAGACAAAGAGAACTTCCGTCTGTTCCTTCAGGAATTAAGAGAAGCCTTTGATGCTACTGGAAGAGAATTAGAAATAACTGTTGTTGTTCCAATCAATACAAGCACTATCGACGCTGGATACGATGTTGAAGAGCTTTGCAGGTACGCATTTTCAAACATTGCTTAAAGTTTCAAACAGTATCATTGTAATGTTCAGTCTGGCTATCATAAGCTAAGATAGTATCATCTTCAGATAATCTCTTCTACGTATTTTCCTTAGAAAATCTGGGGAAGTCAGTATAAAGCTGGAGATACGTACAAAGAACTTTCTTACTGCGCGAAACGTTCTTATTGTACTTGTAAATTAGGTCTTGGTGGTGTTACGCAGAAAATGAAAGCAAATCAACTCTTGTATCTGTAAAAGGTAGGCGTATATACAGGACTAGAGTGCATTAACTTCTTTCATTCTTTGATTATTACTTTTTTTTATTTCTTGAAAGTCGAATTGAGTTGATTTTTAGTTTAATGTCCCTTTCAGCAGCGATTCTATATGAGACGGGACTTATTGATTAACGTGGAATTCGAACCACATGAGCTGCCGTTGGGAATCGAAGCCGGGTTTCCAACGCCAAAGGCGCGTACGCTTAACCACGAAGGAGCTCATTTTTTGAAAGTCAAACCGTGCTATGCAAGAAAACGAGAATATCCTTCTGACGAGTAATATTGGTGTGAAAGTGAATATAGATAGCACGACATGCTTAATGACAACCTATTATTAAAATAATTGAAATATTGTACTTGATAATAACATGATTAAGTGGTTAAGTGTCTATGTGTATGATGGTTAAATGGTTAATTAATACATTAAATGGTTAAATGTCTCAATTTTGCATTTAAAATAAGAGTTAATAAATAAATAAATAAATCTTGCACAGAAAAATACAGGCTAAATATTTGTCGAAAACATTGTGTTTAGCAAATTGTCAATGAAAACAACAGACAAGAAAGTTACATAGAGGAGAATTTTCACACTAACTATATAACACCATGTATCTTACGATTAAGGTTGGTTTAATGGGACAAGTTTTGCCTATAGATGTTACTACAATCTTCGTATCTCTCTCATGTATTTTTTTTTACCTTTCACGAAACTTGACGATTTCTCTTATAAATTTCAACCTACAGACTTCAAATTTTTAGAGAAGGAACTTCATAACCTATCAAAGGCAAGAATCCATGCCGATTTTTTTATTTAGAATTTTCTTCATTGTTGAAATGGGTTGATTGTTGAAATATCCAAACCTTTAACAATGGAACTAGTGACGTCTATTGGCAAAACTTGTCCGTTTACATCAACCTTAAACACATCTAAAATGAGCGATACTCATTGTCCGAATGGAAATGCGTGCAAAGTTTTTAAGTTTCATTAGAAAGCGTATGAGAAAGTTACGTTGATAGTTCCAGTTAGAAACAACAAGAGAAAGAGAAAAAATGCAGAACAAGTTTGAAATCTTATAGAAAATCTTTCGTAGAGATATTTTGCCGAGTTCTAGTTGGAAAGTATACTAATAAAAGCTTTTTAAGTTTGCAACTGAAAAGTGTGTGGGAAAGACATCTTTTGTAGAATTCTAGTCGAGAAATGTGTGGGAAGTCTCTTGTACAGTTTCAGTTGAAATATCTGAGGGAAAAACAACTTTCGTAGACCTTAAGTTCAAAAGCGACATAAAATATGTCTTTTGTAAAAGTCTAGTTAGAAAGCGTGTAGGAAAGAAATATTTTGTAGATTTATTGTAGAAAAACGTGCTTACAACAATTTTCACTAATGATAATTTGGAAGATAGATTCCCAAAGTGTAAGTTCATTCACCTACAAATAGGGAATAAGCTGAGATCAATGGTCACATTTTATCATATCTTTCAATCTGCAATATGAGAGAACAAGAAATCTTATTCACGCTCAGTCAACTGAGGAATATTGTTGCAAGCAACCAGATAAGAAATTTGCCAGGCGTGCACTCAGCCAAGAAGCCAAAACCTCTCGTTATCTTTCGACCAACATTTTTCTTCCAAGTTCGTCATGAACATTATCCTAGGAAGTGTTTCTTTTGTCATACATTATCTGATTACTTTCAACCAAATTTACAGTTGACTGAGCATAGGTAAGACTTCATCACTTATTTAAGATTGTAAGAAATGATAAAATTTGAAAGCTATGAACATTATCCTAGGAAGTGGTTCTTTGTCATACATTGTCTGATTACTTTCAAGCATATTCCAGGGTTGATTGATCATAGGTAAGACTTCTTCCTCTCTGATTGAAGATTGAAAGATATGATAAAATGTGATTCATTGAGATAATCTTATCTCCAAATAAATACGATACATTGTTACTGAATCTTTAATATCATAATAAAACTTTCATTTCAGCATTGTAGATGCCTTATATACTTACACTTATGACCTGAGAGGAGGTTGGGATGGTTATGCCGATATTCCTAGTCCAATGCACGCACGACCAGGATTGGACGATGGACCATACCACAATTACACTGTTGTAAGTTAGCATAGCATTCTTAGTTCGTAAATACTAAATGTACAGTGATTATAGTTGTGATCATTCCATTAACAGTAAACACAGCTGCTTTTATTTTTAAAAGTAAGGGTTCTGTTTAAGTCAATACCATTAGTGATCTAGGAATTATCTTTAATGTCAAGCTTAATTTCAGTTATACCACATTTGTACAATAAGGAAAAGTAGAAATCAAAGTTTTATTTACAAAATAAGAAAATAATATTTGTAATGAGACAATCTACATGAAACTGTTCTTTTCATACGTGAGATCAAAGTTAGAGCACTGTTTTGTTTGGAACCCTATTGTAATCAAATACCCGCAAGTAATAGGCAAAACACAACTAAAATTCTTGAAAATAATTACATACCTGTGAAGCTCTAGAGTCTCTAAAGTAACGTTTCTCAAATTTTCTTCAAGAGGGGAGTACTTCTATTAGTCAGAATGTTCTGAGGACCACTTTGTTATTGTGCCATACAAAAGCAAATTTGTCATTTCTTTTTTTAAAAAAAAGCATATACCAGTATTATTGATGATAACACAAAGTGTAGAACTGAAATAAAACCAAGGCTAGGAATGGTGAAAGAAACATTTAGGAGTATGAAAAAATGAACATTACTCAAAAGTGTTGAATAAAAATGGGAAGCTTTTCTAATGTGGGTGTGGAGAAAAATGGAGAGGATTAGCTAGATCGAATCGGAAAACGAATGAAAAGGTGTTAGAAATGTTGAGGTAAAAAGAACAATTTTAAATGTAACTGAAAAGAGGGAAAGGAACTGGCTGAGATATTAGCTTAGAAGGAACATGACAGACGTGCTAGTGGGTATCGTGGCAGGAAAAAGAGGAATGAACGAAAATGCTACAGATGATGGAGGATAATTAAGCAGAAAAAATCTACATTAAAACGAAGAAGTTAGCTGAAGACAGAGATGCATGGAAGCTTCTTAGCAAGAGATCTGCCAAGAATGATAGAATACCTATGATAATGAGTATTCTTATATTCTTATACTCTTTTATATTGGTATTATAAAAGAAAATATAGATTTTTTTAATAATTGGAAGCCACCAAGAATATTTTATAATAATACATCTACCGTATACGTAGTATAAACTATTGGAATTTGTATATACTATTTACCACATCAAATTGTATACTGTGTATAACATCTATTTCCCACACCCGAAGGTATGGCGTAGGAGCTGACTTTTACGATTACAGGCAGAAGAGAGAACAGACTGAACAAAACAGGGGAGAGAGGTGGAGGTAGTGAAATGGAATAAAACAGAGAATGTTCGATTATATTCATGCATCCACGAGTAATGTATCAGCAAAACCACCAACTACACCTTGTTTACTCGTAACTACTGTCTTCAATCGACCGTTTACCCTTAAGAATTAACGTGTTCCACTGAAATGTTTACCGTTTATCAATTAAAAATAGTAAATTTAAATTGTAAATCGTATTATTATATTATTTGTCTTTGTCCTAAAAGGGATGTTTCATTGTTCACGCATACTTATTAACTTTATTTCAACTTTGTAAAATACCAGACGACCAAATATTTACCATTCGCCAAATACTCGAAAAGAAGTGGGAATACAATATCCCGGTACATCAACTATTTATTGATTTTAGAAAGGCTTACGACTCGGTTAGGAGAGAAACATTATACAACGTTCTTACAGAACTTGGAATACCTAGAAAGCTAATTAGATTAATTAAGATATGTTTAAGTGAATCCCAAAGTAAAGTCCGGGTAGGAAAATTTTTGTCCACGAGCTTCCACGTCGAAAATGGCCTGAAACAAGGAGATGCGTTGTCGCCATTATTATTTAACTTTGTGCTGGAATACGCCATAAGGAAAATCAAAGATAGCAACCAGGGCCTAGAGTTGAACGGCATTCACCAGGTTATGGCATATGCTGATGATGTAAATTTAATAGGGGATGATAGGAGAACAGTAGAAATAAATGCAGAGATCTTATTAAACGCTTGCAGGGACATGGATTTAGAAGTAAATGCAGAGAAAACTAAATACATGGAAGTGCGTCGGGACCGTAATACGGCAAATTGTGGAGGCGTTAAAATATTAAATAATGCTTTTGATAAAGTAGATACTTTCAAATATTTAGGATCAATATTAACAGACGAAAATCATATTCACGAAGAAATTAAATGTCGACTAAAAGCAGGGAATTCGTGTTACTATTCGGTTCAAAATCTCTTGTCGTCGCGAATTCTGTCGAGGAATTTGAAGCTTAAAATATATAAAACGATAATCATGCCTGTTGTTCTGTATGGTTGTGAAACATGGTCGCTTACTCTGAGGGAAGAACATAGACTGAAAGTATTTGAGAACAGGATCCTGAGAAGAATATTCGGACCCAAGAGGAACGAAAATGGGGAATGGCGGAAGCTTCATAACGAGGAACTACATAGTTTATACGGTTTACCCAACATTGTTAGGGTCGTCAAGTCTAGGAGGCTTAGGTGGGCAGGTCATGTAGCTAGAATGGAAGAAAGTAGAAACGCTTTCAAAGTCTTGACTGGTAGACCCATAGGAAAACGACCATTAGGAAGACCTAGGCGCAGATGGGAGGACAATATTAAGATGGATCTCGCAGAGATAGGAATACAAAGTAGAAACTGGATGCAATTAGCTAAGGATAGAAGTCAGTGGAGAGCTTTCGTGAACGCGGCACTGAACCTCCGGGTTCCATAGGCCATAGAGTTAGTTAGTTAGTTAGTTTAAAATACCAGACTAATTCTTCTCTCCGTGTATTCAGGAAGGAGGTCTTGCTTTATGGGAAAGCCTGGGTTGTCCAAAGGAGAAGCTGAACGTAGGCATTGCTATATACGGACATAGATTCATTCTACAGGACGCAGATCAACATGATTTGGGCGCTCCCATTGTCAATGAAGAACACGGAGAAGTTTCATACGAAGAGGTAAGTATCTAGTTTAAAAGCATTACCACTACTGTAAAAGGATTAGTTTGAACAAATGTTGCTGATAGAATGTACTTGGTACAGCATAAAGTTTCATCTTTATATATCACTTATATACATCTAATTACTATTGTGGTGCTAGCTTAGGTTTATTACACTGAGACTTGTTAAGCAAATACATTATTAAAACTAACAAGGACACTTTTTCTGGTGTCACACAAAATGTGGAACGAGACTATGGTTAATCGATTTATGTTTAGTGAACAAGAAAATCCATAGGCGGGAAAAACTCTCGATCGCAACCGTTCCGTTGCTATGGGGGGGAGTAGGGGCACTGGCAACAAAACATGTTGTCGATAATGAGATGAAATATGGCTGAAGTTCGATGAAAATATGCATAGAAGCGCAGTTAAACATGTACTACAATGTGACATTACATTTGACAATACTCTGACAAGTGAGGGCAGAGGCGTAGCACATAACGACAGAGGAGGAGGGTGTTTTTTTTTCTTATTAGACGTTATCACAGCTGTGTACATGTGCACAGTTGTGTTATTTATCTGCAGTATATTTTGCTTCTTTGGTGCTTTGCAGTCCATTCACACAGTTGCGAATATTGTCTCACTTGTATGTCACCATCACCATAATCATAATCAACCATTGTCGATCCCCTGCTGGATGAAGGTCTCTCCAATACTTCTCCTCAATCGTCTATCGTGGGGAGTCCATTATGTTGCACTACATTTCCTTTGTACCCTATATTTTTAGTCATACTTCTCGTTCATTCTTATTCATGTTCAACGTATACTTCCAACCAGGGACGTAGCAAGTCAGGACTTGAGGGGGCAGGAAGATCCTAGCAATGCTGAGGGAATAAATAGACAGTATCAGGTGCGACAAACATATGAAAATGAATGCCTATATTTATACATCGAGGGTTTTCCCTGCCCCTCACCTCGAACGTTACGAAGGGAGTGGCTCCGGACCTTACGGACAATCCCCTCCATAGCTCTCTTTCTTCCATTTATGCTTCATGGTAGTGTTGTAAAAAAACGGTTTTTTTTCTGTGAAGTTTTTTTTCAATAAAAAACATCGTTCTTTTTCATGTTTTTTTTCAAATTTCTGTTTTTTTTTTCTGGCAACTATTATTTATTGATTTACATTGGAGATTATTGAAATAATCAACAGAACTTGAGTCGAAGCCCTCATAACTTACAAATCTTTTGTTTCTTTCTACCTATATACTAGCAAAATTGTGTGATTATTCCTTTCGGCCCCAGGTCATTTTTGGCGTTTTCCTACATTTCCAGTTAGTGACTTATTGCTCAAAAACCATTCATTCGATTGATATGGTTAAGGCCTTATTTTTTGGAAAATAGATGTGACTATTTTTTGGTGTAAGTTGCATTGCAGTGTTGCCAATGGGTAGGAAATTATTGAGGGAAATGTAGGGGTGAAAATTTACAAAAAAATCCCTAACCGAATTTCAATTTTTTTTGTATCTAGTACCACTCCTGCTATATCGGTTCAAATCACCAAAAAGAATCTTTGGTGTGTTGACAAGGTACAGTGAAATCCTGTAGTCGTTTGCTTCCATCCAAAGAGAGAAAGAAAAAATTCTGTCATACACATGAAATTTTGACACTTTTTACGCCTCACAAGCAAAAATCAAATATGCCGGGGCTACAACTTCTCTAATTATCCTATGGAAACTTTTTATGATGCGTTCTGTAGGGCAAAGAGGAAGCTTTCAGGTAGTGGTACGTTTGTTTCAATGTAGCCAGTAAGAGGGTAATATTAGAGGGGAAAAGGGAATTTTTTCCGAATTTTTCACCTAAAAGCGGGAATTAATTGTTTTGGCTGGAAACACTGCCATCAGACAGACGAAAACTATCTAAAAATAAACCTTAGTACTCCAAGAATATATCCTACAAGTATCATGGCGACATATAACAAAGTAAGCATGAAATTTAAAAAAAAATCTCATTCTACCTCAGAAATTCACCATTTTCTTACCACTTACAGAACATGGTTTATTATAAACCTCAACTGTATTTTCCCTAATTATTCTAGTGAAACTTTTTATGGTGCACTGCTTAGGCTAAGAATGAGGCTCCTAGACACTGCTACGTTTGTTCGAATGTAGCCAACAAGAAGGAAATAATAGAAATAAAAAAGGGATTATTCCAGAAATAAAATCTGGAATTAAAATTTTCTGTATCTGGCAACACTGCTATCAGACACACACAAACTATCTTAAAATAAGATTTGGTATCCCTCTAATATATCCTACAAGTAGTATGACATCTAATAAAGTAAGCATGTCAATAAAAAATATCTCATTCTACCTTTAAAAAAATCAGTTATCTTCCCAATTAGAGAACAAGGTCTACTGTAAACCTCAACTGTACTTCCCCTAATTATCCTATTGAAACTTTCTATAGTGCGTTGTGTAGAGCAAAGACGAGACTTCCAGATACTGGTACGTTTGGTCCGATATAGCCAACAAGAGGGAAATAATAGAGACAAAACAGATATTTTTTCCAAAATTTCCCCCTAAAATCTGGAATTAAAATTTTCTGTATCTGGTAATACTGCTACCAGACAGACGTAAACTATCTTAAATTAAACATTGGTACACCACTAATATATTCTACAAGTGTTATGACGATATTTAAGGAACAAAACTTGTAATTACCAAAAATATATTACGGTAAACAGAAAAGTAGGGAAAAATTAGAAAAATCAAGGGTTAGAACCTAAATATGAATTCTTCGTGCGTTCCCTAATTATCCCATTGTAACGATCTGAACTTGCGTTTCTTAAGTAAGGACAAATGTTCGATTGGCGTAAGTTGACTTGCACTCGGACGTATAGGTACGGATTTATAAATAAAAATTTCTAATTTTTGCCCAAATTTAGGAAAATTTTAATTTCCCTAATTGGCAACACTGCGCGCAGGCCCGTCCAATTGATGTCATCAGCTAGGTATCCATCCGAGGTATCTACTTGGCAAGTCTTAAGGAGGTCTTTCTACAACGAAGGAAGCTACAGGGAAAAAGTAGTAAAGGAAATTTGTAATCAGAAAATTCTCGCATTTTTGGCTGGGGTGAAATTTGAGAAGGAAATTCGACACCAGAAGAAAAAAATTAATATAATAAACTATAGTCCAACCATATTTTGCAAGAATAATATCCCGATATCTTAATTAGTGTCCACACAGGAGTGGATTAAACAAATGACACACCCGTGTGTGCCACTTTGGCCACCTGGGCCACTGAGTATACATTTGATTACATTTTGTTTTACTACTAACTCGTGTTGTTGTTGTCGTTATAGTCTCGACTAATAATACTACCGTAGTTGTAAATAATAACTTTATAAGGAAAATTTTCTCCTTTTTACATCTTAGTTCCAACACTGTTGGTGAGAAATACAGGGTGTTTCAAAATGAATTTTGGGGTTTTAAGTCTTCGTAGTACTTATTACATTTTACGTACAATTATAAACAATGCATCAAGTAAAAGAGCACCTCAAACAGTCTTTGCTACAAGTGTTCAATGTGAGATTCATTCGTCACACGGCACACATCTAGTCGATAGGCGAGAAAGGCCCATAAACTTTCCGCCATATGGCAAAAAATACATTCAATTTAGGAGAGTCTCGTTTCAAGTGTACCATCTCCTGAGGATTTGCTGACGACCAGATACAAACATTATGAGTGTTCACATTAGCTCTTAGGTGAAATGTTGATTTACCACTGAAGACGACACGATCCAGAAAATCTTCATTGTTATGCAGCAATATTTCACTTGCGAAATTGGCATGTAAACCGTAGTCTGTAGACTTTAGACCTGTAGCAACTGCAAACGATAAGGATGTAGTTGCAAGTGTCTCCTTAATATTCTTCACACAGACCGTTGCATTGTACAGATTCAGTCTTTATTAAAACACAAAAAACTTTCTGCTCTCCAGTTTACATCTTTGCTGCTTGCTCTTTCTAACGGCAGACAGAAGAAACAATGCATGTACATGCGTGCGTACAAAACTGTTTGAGTTGCTCTTTCATTTTATATAATATTTATAATTGTAAGTTAATTGTAATAGATACTACAAAGTTTCAAAACCCTAATATTAATTTTGAAACATCCTGCATTGCTTCAATTTGAGTCATCCTATATTCGTGTCTTTTATATACATATCATCAGGGCCGGTCCTAGTCAATTTGTCGCCCCATGCAATGGCATAATTTGCCGCCTCCCCCTTTCTCCAGAAAGAACAAATCTTAAAAGTCATGATTTTAAGTATGCTACTCCAGCATGAACAACAAAGGTGAGGGTAAGTGCAGTTGCACTCAGAAAGGCTTAACCCTTATCCGGGCAAGACATTTTTGTAACGTAAACGGGCAACCGGGGCCTGTGAGGCCCAGTGTCACTTACTGTTCAGACTAGTCTAGAATGTACCGGTATATATTTTTGTCAAGTAGCGAAACTTCGTGTCACGCTTTTGTAAGCCGACCAAGCAGAATAGCAAATCCGGTCCAGACATTTTTGTAACGTAAACGGGCAACCGGGGCCTGTCAGGCCCAGTATATATTTTAAGTGCAGAACACTCAAAATTCAATGTCTGTTGCCGCATACTGTTCCGACTAAAGGTTACAATAGTCACGTGTTCAATATATAATTATGTGACAATTTGATCTAATATTTGACAGGAATTTCACTAAAGTTATACGGGGCCTCCTAGGCGCCGGTTGCCCGGTTACGTCAGGAAAAGATTTTCAAATTAAAAAAAAAAAAGCTTTACCAACTCGATATGTTCATGATTTTAACTTCGACGAAAGATAGAAGAATTCAGTATTTTATGTCTTCTAAATATGTATGGTTATTGAGAAATTTTAGAAAAATGAAGCTACTGGGCCTGGGAGGCCTCGGTTGCCCGGATAAGGGTTAAATACTCACTAAAAATGCAATCCCATTGTGTGTGTGTGTGTTTTAAATATTAATCTATTATGTTAGTGAAACATAAGGCAAACACACCTGCAGAGGATAGATGGTAATCCTTTTTATAGAATTCACTATCGAGCTTCAATCTCAATGTATCAGTTTGCAATTCCAGTGCAACTAGTTCTTTTATCTTTATTTCTTGATTTCTCTTCTATATCTGTTAACATTTTCTTAAAAACTTGTTTCTATCTTCAATGATAAGGAACTTGTTTCTGACAAAAACAAGACTAGTTGTCATGTCAAAACTGTGATAATTTACTAAATGGAACAGATATTCACTACTATTCGAGAATTGAATTCTTGCATTTGGCAACAATCAAGCAATTTGTGCTCGGATTTATTCGACTATTTGCTTTAGCATTGTCCATGTGGCCTTAAACTAATGCATCCTAAACATAATTTATGAATGTAGTATTCAAATAGAAGGTCAGCTTAGTAAATGCAACTACCATCATCATAAAGTCTGTTTCCAACAAGAAATATTTAATTTAAATAATATACTTATGACAGATTTTGCCGGACCATCCAAACTTGCCACTCCATGCAAATGCACGTTTTGCATATATGGTAGAGCCGGCTCTGCATATCATATGTATCTAGTCGACAAATTATTTATATATGACATTTAGAAAAATACTATTAGGCAAATTAGCATTAGTTTTTATCTTTAGACAAGTTATATGAATTTTATACTGTTCGTGACATTATTTTCGTACTTATTAAAGACCTGCTTTCACGAAAAAACAAAATTTAATTTCTACTTTTATTTCTTAGTTGATATTGATGAAAACTGCTGAAACCCGAATTGTTAATAGGTATGGTATTCATGTAAATTGTAAAATATTTGTAGCGTATCAGTATCTAGCGTTTAATTTATGTTGCATTTTACGGTGATTATACCAACATAAAAATATTTAATACTTAAATAGACGTAAGATGCATTAGAAATGACTATTTGAAAAAAGACGAAATTTAGAAAAAAAACGAGAGGCAATGTTTTTTTTTTCTAAAAAAAACGTACATTTCTGAAAAAAAACGAACGGTTTTTTTTCTATTTACAACACTACTTCATGGTGTTGTCTACAGGCTGTCTATAGTTTGTGATTGATTACTTGACCATGTCCTGACGTCTTGCTTCTCCGTTTCCCTCAATTATATGACAATTTTTATTTGCTCTTACCCGCCCCCTCGTCTGTCGTTATATGCTACGCCTCTGCTCTCACTTGTCAGAGTGTTGTCGAATGTTTATCTGCGCTTCTAGGCATGTTTTCATCAAACTCGCTCCATATTTTGTTTCATTATCCACAACGTGTTTTGTTGCCAGTGCCCCTACACACCCCCATAAGTACGAAACGGTTGCGATCGAGGGTTTTTCCAACCTATGGATTTTATTGTTCACTAACACAAATCGATTGACCATAGTCACGTTCGACATTTCGTGCGACACACAGAAAATGTTTTCTTGTAAGTCAGTTTAACATATTCGCTAAAATGAATATCATTGTTGGTGCTGTGCTTCATTAATTACTTTCGAGCAACGATAGTAAAGTATAAAGTATAGTAAGAGTGAAAAGAAATTGAATTCTAGATTTGAATTCATTTACACATATCTCAGCTCCTAGGTTTTTACATGTCTGAACGTCTGTTGGTCCCTTGGCATGTCGTGATGGATGTACAATCAACTAGAAGCCGTACTGTTCAACATGTCCGGATTAAATTTTAAATTTAAGGGTTCTATAAGATTGAAATTGAGGTTCACGATTTTTTTTAATATTCTTCCTATCCCCCAAAATAAACATAATTTACTGGAGGATGGAATTCAAAAATTGTGAATTCCTTGAAAACATTTTTAACGAGTTTGTTTATATTCCGTAAATCAACAACTTAATAACAATCTTATACAGAAAGTTGATCCGTCCATCTATATGTGTCCGATTGTGATGTCTCCCTACTACATAAAACAACGGAACCACAAACAGTTGCCCTTGATGTGAACACCATGTGTCTTGGCAATAACCATTGTAGAAGGTTCTGAAATGCAGGAACGGAAATCTTGAACTTTCCTCCTGGCAGGCTTTGTAGGACAATAGTGACACGAGATGTAAGTGCTCTTTTCAATAGACCAAACCTGAAAACACCCGTGAGATTGGTGTCATCTGACTTCACTGATATGTCCTATAAGGGAATAGCCTGGATGCCAGTGTCTACCGAAATTTCTGTGTAGAACGGGATGTATGTGATGAGGCCTTATTCATATACACATTGTCTTGATTTATGGCATTTCCATATAAACAGAGCTAATCTTCTGTATAAATTGGTGTGAAGATATGTCGCTGAAAAAATGCGGAATTGATTTTCCAGGTTTTAGGCACCCGCCTAATCGAACCTTCATAGCAGTATCCCATGATAACCAAAAATCTCTTCGGGAAACTTGCTTTGCACTGATGATTGAAGTCAGTCTCGTGAGGCGTATTTTACGGCCTGAATTTTGCCACAATCTGATAGATAAATCCACGCTTCATCGAGCGTGGTAACAACTTTTTACTTTTCCCTGGATAGATGGAAAGACGTCTGTAGCGGTTTGTAGAAGCATCTGCAATAGGTGTTTCTCTGCCTCCAGTGGGTTGCAGTAATGATATATTCACGACTTTTAAACACATCCGGAGCTTTAATTTGCCACGTAGGCTGCAGTTTACAGTTGACTGTGCCACGTGCAATCGTTGCCTTTACAGTTGTGTAGGAAAGTTTTCCTGCAGAGTCATTCGAAGCAACTTCTGAACTACATGTGGATTCACCTCAGTACATGTGGTCGCTTTCTACCCCCCTTACTGGGTGAACGAAGTACTGAAACGTCTTGGTGTTTATGTCGATTAATTATGTTCTTGATAGTCGTTGACCCAATGCACATCCATTTTCCTTGCATTGTTTTTGAATATGTGTCACGGAAAGCTTCACATAGAAAAGTGCTACGTCGTAGCATTCTCAAAACCGGTTCAGCTTAGGAGCCATACCGGTACTAGTCGCCTTTGGCTTTCTCCAGCTGTTTTAATCGTTCAGATCGTTCGATTCTGTGAGCAGGAATGAAGGTTTAAAATCGGATACATATAGGCGGATCAACCTTCTGTAATATGGTATAAATGATCCCTCTGGGAAAAATCAAGCTGGGGCAGTTTACTCTTGGAAATTCGTCAACTTCAGACGATATTCTCATAAACAAATTCTGTTCATAATTCATAAGTAAATAGTTCATGGTAACTGTAATATGGCATAATTTCGTATCATGTAAGAAATCGGAGCGAGAACGTTTAGTATTACGGTCTGTGTCTTTTATTTTAGATCTCCGTACCATAAACAGACGAAATATTTTAATTTATTTATGTCCCCAATACAATTGAGACAATAATCACTGAAGTTTCCTACGCACTATAGATGATTTTTGTCATCCAATATAGGGGTCACAACTTTCTCGAGTACATTTTCTGTTTTATTATAATGATTTTTTTAATTCTAAAAGCAAAACGAGTTAAAATAACGTATCAACGTTTACGAGGCTACACGGGTTCACATTTGACATCATTCTTCATCTTCTTAATACTGTTTCTGTTCGGTCTTACAAAATCAATATAAGTGAACTAGTTACATTTGACGTGTTAAGGAGTGATACGCAACTCAAATAATTTTACTGAACCACTGTCACTGTCAGAAACACTGACTTAAAGTACTTCTATAGTCGGAAGTAATTGAATTTTCTTTCTATGTCTACAGTTTTCGACGATCTGGTAAGTCCAACGTAGCAGCTGTCTATATGTGTAAACTGCCTAAGATCTAATAAGCCAATCTGTCGTAGCAACTACCTATAACTGTAACTGTCTAAGATCTGATAAGCCAATCGGATGTAGCAGTCAAATGTTCAGACTTTACAGACCAGATTTGATATAGAGCGTCTCGTTAGATGTTTCGATTTCGAGTGTCACATTTAAAGATCCACTTTTAAATGTGACACTCGAAATCTCGAATAACAACAATAGAATTGATTAATGTTCTGAAAATCAATAAACTTACCGGATACTGAATGTGTTTAGGATTAAACACATACTTGACACGCTTTCATTATATTGTAAACATCAGTTCCCGTTGTTTATGTTGTTACACTGTGATAATTGTGAGGAAAGAAATAACTTCGATTTCCAATACAGCAGTACTTGAAAAACGACGAAAATACTGATAATTGTATATTACTTATAAACGAAGAGACCTATATCACCTTTATGTTGTTACATCAAGCTGACATCTGATACCAAGAACGACAATTAAAAGACAGATAATTGATTAGAATTGTTGCGATAATAGTCAATCTCAGTTAGGCGGGACTTCTGTAAAGGGATTGCTTGAGATCGACATGTGTTTCGATCAGTTAGTCTATCAGAACATTTAGTTTGAGAAATTTGTTAAATTTTAAACAGAGCGCTACAGTTTCCAAACAACCTTAGCTCTGAAACAAAGTATTTACAACTTAAGCCATGGATAACTTACACAGCATACAACAGCTGATCTCATTATCTCAAAGGAAGCGTAAAGCTTCTTAACGAGCTTGTGAATCACCATACTGTTAGAAGAATTCCACAAATCTGGACGATATTTAACTCATATAATTTTATGCTAGATAAACTTGAAACAGAACATAATGACGACATCGGTATTATAATTGCATATAGTCTCTTCATTAGTCATAAAAGAATGTGATTGATCATATTATGTCTTCCAGATCTGTACAACCCTTCAAGTAGAAGAAGGTTGGACTCAAGAATGGGATGATATTGGAAAAGCACCTTACATATACAAAGGTAATATTTGTTCTTTATTTACTTTTCTCACAGTCAATTTTAACCAAGCTTGGCATAAAGGTGGACTTTGATTTGTTTAGTTTGCACGTAAAATATTTTCCTGTGTATGCGCTTGGTTTTTGAGAATTATTCACCATCAACATTAGAATTTGTGCTTAGTCAATTTTTTGCACTTTTATCAAAGATTTGCTAAGATTCAGTGAAGAACGAATGTTTTCCGTATTCAAGGTACCCTACTAGTTACTAATTAAGAAAAGAAATAAATTTCCTAAAAGTATAACAAGATAATAAACAAATAAACCTTAAAAGATAAGAAGAGTAGTTTACCTTGGGTGAGTGCACAAATCTTTAAATTTGCTTTTAAGAGGTTTTTACTCTAACAAAGAGATTTGTAAATTTTATTTTACCTTTTCTTAACTGACCACTTTTTGATCATCTGGTAATATACTGTCACACTATTTGCTCAAGTTCTATGAAATATTTGTATACATCACCATTGAAATCTGAATCACAAGTGCTTACCCAGACAAGTTCTCGGTTTAGCATTGCATTTATTGTTGAACGTGTATTATCGCGATGTAAAACACACTATATGTTTCGTTTCTATTAATATTTTGTTCAAATTTTTGAGTACCATCTTCCGCTACTGATTACTTCATATATTTAGGGAATGTGCTTACTTTTGTCCAGGGAGGAGAGTAAAATACTGTAAGTTTCGTGTTCTATCCTTAGAGTGAATAGGACTTGCTCAGAGTACTAACAATTGCTTATTCTAATTTCATCTACTACAAAACATATTCTTATACACTTAAAACTTCGATTGCACTTAAGATTTTATCTGTCAGACATCTTGATAGATTATTCTTTAAGCATACGATGTCTGTAATTAGAGTAATGAGACTGGAGTCAGAACTCGCGAATTTGCAACACTGAACGCCATCCTAATTCCCACTCTCACAACGTGTACGCATCATCGATATCAAGTACAGAGCCAGTGTGAGTGACAAGTCCGTCGTGTTAATAAAAAGTGAGCTTTTATGCCGTGTCACGAAAATGAGCGAACGAAGTTACTAGCACCATTGCCAAGTTCTGTTACAAACTTGGGTACAACGCAAGCGAGATGTCAAAAAAAAAAAAAAAATGTTAAACAGGCCTTCAGATTTGCTGCTTTGTCTCGATCGCAAGCTTTTGTGGTTCAAGACATTTTTCAAAGGCCAGGAATTAGTAGGAGGTGATCCCCAATCTGAGAAGTCAGCAAAGTCCAGAAATAATGCAAATGTAAAACGAATTGAAAATCTTGTAGACCCTACAGGTTGACTATTGATTAACTATCAGATTAAAGAAGTCGAACCGAACGGTTGTAGCACACGACCGTTCGTCAGATTTTGACCAATGAACTGGAATGACAAAACTGGGAATCTAGTACTGAAAAAATCTCACTCCTGACAAAAGTGCAATAGGGAAAATTGTGTCGTTATCTTTTGGAGCGATTGAAAATGATCAAAAATTTTTTAAGGATGTCATCACAGATGACGAGACTTAGATCTTCCGAAATCAAACGACACACTCTCAGGTCAGATCACCACAACCAGAAAAAAGCCCAATTGACCAACTCAAAAATCAAAACAATGCTTATTTGCTTATTTGACAGTACAGGCATTATCCATTTAAAAAATCGTGTTTCAAGGACAGTCTAGATACTTTTACTGTGCTGTTCTTGAACGGCTGTAAAACCGGTAGCTCACGTGCGACATCTCAAACACTTGGATGTTGCATCACGACAATCTTTCTTCTCACATATCGGTTTCGGTTGGGAGGCACGGTGGCTCAGTGGTAGAGCGTTCACCTCCGGTGCTTGGGGTCCCTGGTTCGATCCCAGCTCGCGCCGTGTGGACTTTGTGGTGGACAAACACCGTGCTCGGGGTTCTCCCGTTTCCTCCCACTTTCTTCATTCCACCATTTTCACTCATTTCTCATTATCACCGTCTCCTTTAGCCTAACCGGCATAACCGTGGGACGTTAAACTTAAAGATTTCATTTCATTTTTTCGGTTTCGGTTATGGACCTTTTCACACGGAGAAACACTCCTGTCGTTCATCATCCTTCGTATTCGCCTGACCTGGGTCTGTGTGCTTTCTTTCATTTTGCAATTGTAAAGAACATCTCAATGCATGAGCGCCCGAAGGAGAGGGCAAGGTGGGGCCCAGTCCCCCCTTGGCTCACAATAATGTATTCGTAATATAGGAAACCACGTATATTAAATATCAGACGCGATATAGCAACCATGGAATGGGCCCCCCTTACAAAATACTCTACGGACGCCCCTGTCTGTAAGCCCTTTACTACGAAATGACGGAAAATATCAAAGCGGCTATAAACAACCAGCTGAAGGCAATCCCACTTTCTCAGTTTCAGCATTGTTATGAAGACTCGAAACAACTCCTTTATTGGTGCATGACTTCCGACAGAAACTATCTGGAAAGCGATAGAATGCAACCGTAGACATTATAAATAAAAGCGAGTTTCTGATCTCATTACTTTACTCACAGATCTCGTATACTAATGTCTTTATAATTTAGTTGCTAATTAGATCCTTTATGTTGTTACTTGAACAGGTGTAGACTGGATTGGTTATGATGATCCGGAGAGTATCAGATACAAAATGCAATTCATCAAGGACAATGGTTATGGTGGCGCTATGGTATGGGCTGTTAATTACGATGACTATTTGGACAACTGTTGGAGTGGAGAAAACCCAATGTTGTCCGTCATTCATGAGGAATTAGCCAACTATACTATTCCAGACTCAAGTGTAGTGAGTTTTGTTGTAGTTCTATAATCCTGAATTTTATCAATATTTCTACAAAATGCTAATGGTTTGGTACATCATAACTTACTATTTTTTCTTACAAAGCTGTATGGAAGGTATATCATTAAAAAAGGAGTTTAGTCTTCAAGACTATTATGTTAGTCTAATATATATATATATATATATATATATATATATATATATATATATATATATATATATATATATATATATATGCTTCATGAACTGGAAGTCCCACGCTCGAATAGTTGGTCTGGTCTCGGTGGCTGACATTTTTGCAGAAATTTCGCTTGCCACACAAGGTAAATGTTTAGACTGTACCTTGTCGATTTCTTTCCAATTACATTTAGTATACGTTGTTGCATTTTTTGTGAGTGTACTTTTAACATTCTTTTAAAAATATTTCTGTATTTCCCTCAAGCCATGGTACTAACAAAGACAAAAAAAAAATCTCTCAGTTTAACATGGCACGATTATGCCTTTTCTGCTAAGGGAGACGAAGATTAAGGCAAGCAATTGATGATGATTGAATAATTGGTGGAATGAGGGTGTAGGAGGAAACAAGTACCCCGAGAAATCCATGGACATGATGTTCTCCTCCACGAATTTACTTGTCCGGGAATCGAACCAGGGACGTAACGCATTACAGATAAGCGTTCTACTGTTAAGCCACCGTCAGCCCAAAAGAAATAAATAAAAGTAAAGTTTCTGTCGAATTTCTTGTTAGTTGTCATTTACATGTGAATATAGGTGAATAGTTTAATTTTTGTGAGATTTTCCTGATTTCGTGATATACAGGATAATATTGTCAAGATGTAGACGAAAGGTCAATAACAAACTCTTGTGGATACTCATCCATAATGATTTTTAGGTTGAGATAATTATGCTATTCATAAGTATATGGAAGGTCTTAACACGAGTATATGCGTTTGTATGTCACAGTAAATACGATAAGACATCTAATAATAATGGAACAACATAAGAGTATATTTGTGTATGTAATAGTGGACTGCATTTTGCGTAGAAAGGAGTGGCCTAGAGCCACCACATTTCGTAGACGGGCAGATCTTTATCAGGATTCTTTTTTCTATTTTTGGCTTTGGGAAATTTTAGATTTGGATGAAAATACATCCATATTTTTTTTTATTTTTAAATGCTCCTGGCCTGTACGCAACCAGCATTACATTAAGGTGTTGCGGATTTACATAACAGTTGAGGATAAACACAGGTAGTGGGATCGTTATTAAAACACCCTTCTGCCTCTCATTTATCCAAGTCTGGGCAACAACGAGTGCTTTCTATTTTCATGTAGATTTTTACAGCTAGTACGTGCACGAGCTGTAAGCACCTAGATATAATACAATCAGAATTCGGAAGGAAATCGGCAAGATACAGTCCGTACATTTACCTCGTAATTCCAAGCAAAATCTCTAGAAAAATCTTAGTCATGGAGTCTAGACCAGCTATTCGAACCTGAAACCTACAAATTATAAAGCATTGATATTAATTATTTATCTAATACTTAGTTGGTAATATCATATTCATAACTCCATATAATATTCATAAGAATATATATTGCTTAAAGTAGACTGCTACTATGCTCTCACCACTTTAAGAAAACTAGAAATGGTCGAAATCCACTACAGGATTTCAAAATTGATAATTATGGAGCAAAATTGATATCTTATGATAATACTCATTCATTTGTTATGAATGGGTATAGTAACTACATTTATGTTCGTTCTCTGATGAATTCGTACTATCAATCCTATTGTCATGGTGTTTGTGTTTCCTTTAGCTCTGCCTGCATAAAGTCGTCCTTCCGTAGACTTCATATTCAGGACCAGCCCTAGGCAACTCCCCCCCCCCCCGTGTAATAGCATCATTTGCCGCCCCTTTTCTCCAGAAGGAACAAATCTTAAAAGCCTCAATTTTAAGTATGCTACCCCATCATTAACAACGAAGGGGAAGGAAAGAGCACTTGCACTCAAAAAGGCCTAAACACTACAAATACAATTTCGTTGTGTCTGTTTTTTTCTTTAAATAATTATTATCTTAGTGAAAGATAAAGCAAATACACCTGCAGAGGAAAGACGTTAATCCGTTCTATAGAATTCAATATCGAGCTTCACTCTTAATATATCAATTTGCAATTCCAGTGCGACTAGATCTTTTACCTTTGTTTCTCGATTCTACTTCTACATCTGTTTTTTTTTTCAACTTTTTTCCACCTTCGATGATAAGAAACTTGTTTGTGATAAAGACAAGACTACTTTTCATATCAAAACGGTGATAACTAATTAAATGGAACAGGTGTTCGCTACCATTCGAGAATGAATTTCTTGTATTTGACAACAATCAAACTATTCATGCTGGGACTTGTTTAACCATTTACTTTAGCACTGTCCATGTGACCTTAAACTAATGTGACCTAAACATGACTTATGAATGTAGTATTCAAATAGAAGGTCAACCTAGTAAATTTAACTACCATGATCGTGAAGTCCATTTCCAACAAGAAATATTTTAAACAAAATAATTATGGCACACTTTGCCGCCCCGTGCAGATGCACGTGTTGCACACAGGGTAGAACTGGCCCTGTTCAGATTTTAATTTGCCTTTCATTAAATCAGTGATCAAATTGGATCGGTGTGATCCTGTGTGGCACACTAATAGTAAATGAATACAGTAATATATATATATCAATCACTTGTATCAAGAGGAGCATAGTCGGTGAATCGAAATCAGAAGCTCCCGGCGTGCAAAGCTGTGAATCACAGCCTGTATTGCCGAGACGAGCCTGTCCTGAGCCGAGTTTGCCCACCATATATAGCGACCTTTATTCCTTAGACGATGGGCTACTTGCTCAGTAAAGTTCGTTTAGATCCGGCCAGTAGTTACCGTGAAATAAAATAACACAAACACCTGGAGTGAAACTACGAGTATTAACTCCTGCATACTTAACGCCGGGAGCTAAAAATGCAAAAATAAGCTCTCTACGATATTGAAATACACCTAAAACAGGTATATAATATACAAACACACCGGTAGTAATATATTTTCAATTCTACCACTTCGTTGAATTGGAGTTAATTTTCGGCAGGGAGGCTACATGAGGCGTGAACTTACACCTTAACGTGAGTTCCGAACTATATGAGCTAAGAGCGGATTCGAACCAGGTTCTGCCAAATCGACCACTATATTGAATGTCTTGTACACAAGCCCCCAGAATCTGCATTAAGTATTCCTTTTTTGTTTGTTTGTTTGTTAAGGATACTCTTCAAAAATACTGTTTAATTTTATTTTTCAATGAATAATGTTCTTTTCTCTCTTTCTGATCTCTTTTCCAGAGTAACTAGTTCTTTTGGGGCTGAGGAAATTCACCATGTGGAAACGTTGCATACCATAAGAAACAAAAGATCTTCACTACCATTCATTCTCATACATTAAGCTATTGTGTTTGTTGATTACGTAATGAATCACTTATAAGGAAACATTTATCGCATGTAAATAATAATAAAAAAAGAAACTCATTAATTATGACATTGTGCAAGTATTTTATTGGATCCCAATGCATATTTTTAAATCTAGAGTAGTAAGTTTCAATTTGCGGTACATACGGGCCGGTAGCCAGCCCAAAAATGTACGGGGGGCCCGATCCAACCATATTATAGTTTATCCCCATATTATAGTTCATTTGCAAGCCTACCGTGAAAATTTTAGTGGGACAGCAAAAATTAAGGGGGGCCCGGCCCCCCTAGATACGGGCCTGGGTACATAGTGTTGATTTCATACACCTTCAAAAAGAAGTGGAAAATCTGGGGTTCTAGTGGAGGAGAGTATTTCAAGAAAAATTCTTTAGTTTCCAGGACTTACTTCTCTTGTCGTATGGAATAACTAAAAATAAGTTTTTTCTCGTCTCTATTTATCATGTGTTTTAATCTTTAAAAGTTTTGCTTTTTTAAAAAAAGATTTCAATCTTTTAACTCTGAAAACGGGTTATGTTATTTTAAAGTCAAAAGAAGGTCTGCTACCGAGTTATAAAATTCAATTTAAACATAAAAGTTTATTGACAGCTTTGCTTTCCTCTTAGAAGAATTCAACAGGAAGTAGAACCTACAGTGATTGTAAGATAATCTCCTCACGGGATACCAACTTTGCTACCCTATCCACAGCTCAAGTGAAAAGATAGAGAGGGAAAGTGACTTACGTAGTAAACGCTACATCCAGTCCCATGCTCTTCCCCGAGACACACTGCTACTTGACGCTTGAATGTTTGACTTCTTGAAAGATGGTGCAAATATGCCATGACAGGCCGGTAGCCAGCCCAAAAATGTAGGGGAGGGGGGACTGAAGATAGGGGAGGCCGATCCAACCACATTATAGTTCATCACAATATTATAATTCATTTGCAAGCCCATCGTGAAAATTTTAGGGAGGGCCAGCAAACATTTAGGGGGCGTCCCCACTAGACCCCCTGGATACGGGCCTGTGCTATGATCCCGGTTGAATGGTTAATTACCTGAAGATTGAGTGTTAGCATGCGGGGACATGGTTTAGCTCGTCGTTTTCGCCTTAGTGCAGTTTTGTTCTAGTTTACACTTGTTGTACTTTAATGTTTTGTTTAAGAATAGTCTTTGGGGAGTAAACTAATAAACAGAGTCGCCGACAATCGTAAAATATTTTTATCACTTTAATGACAATTCATTCTTCATCCTTCCTGACAGGTTTGTGACGCATGTGAGTTATTGAAAAGAATCAAATTTCATGCAAGAAATTAAAAAAAAAATGTCATTTTTAATATAAAAATAATACCAAATACACTTGTGATACAAGCGAACCTATTACCATTATTATTATTATTATTAGTAGTAGTAGTAGTATTTGATACATAGACTGAAAGTATTTGGGAACAAGATCCTCAGACGAATATTCGGACCCAAGAGGAACGAGAATGGAGAATGGCGGAAACTTCATAACAAGGAACTACATAATTTACATTGTTTACCAAATATTGTTAGGGTCATCAAGTCTAGGAGGCTTAGGTAGGTAGGTCATGTAGCTGGGATGGAAGAAAGTAGAAACGCTTTCAAAGTCTTGACTGGGATACCAATCGGAAAACGACCTAGGAATATTTTGTCAATGGCTTTGCATAAAGAAAGTTAAATTAAAGAGATAAGTTTTACACTTACAGTAAATAGCATGTAATACACTTGACATATGTAAGTTGCAATTACATCCATGTGAACTAAGGGTTCGACGTAATGCCATTAGTGCAGAAGTATTCTTTTAGGACAAGTCTCAAATGTTACACACTAAAACGTAAGACAAGTATAATAAAACATAAAAGTAAAACCAAGAATCGAACATGAATCCAGAACAGAGCCATCCTTGGAATAATTGTAATTGATTTGTATGCCCTTAGAAATGTATTCACAGCCCTCGGGGGGGGGGGGGTAAACAAGTCTTTCTAAACGCGTTCCGAAATGTTAAAACCTACGTAAGGTTAAAACATAGGGAGTTACCGAGCGCAATGAGGAGACCTTTGATAACTCAACAAGTTTGTTCATGAGTGTTTTGAAACTTTCATCTTCTCTTGATGTTTAATTCTAATGCACTAGATGTTAATTAGTGTTAGAAATTAGATTTCTGAGCTTTCGGTATCTATGGCCATGTTATCCTGTCATGTATGAGGGATGACATCCCTCGGGGATCACACTATCTGAGGAAAAGGAAGGAAGCGACCTTGTACCATCCCGCCATTTTCCTGGTGTGAATCAGAAAAATCCATCAAAATCTCACTTAGAATGGATGACAAGAAAAAACTTTAAACTTTTTCGAGCGAGTGTCCCCACCGGGAATCGAACTCGGGATCATAATCCACATTAGAATCTTAATCGGGATCTTAATCTTAATCGCATAGTTTTCTTAACCTTTTCATTTTTATTTTAATGAATATATTCAGCAAAGAAGTACTGCATGGGTGATTCTACCAAAACACTTATAAAGCTAATACTAACATCCTAAAATAAAACAAATTTGGACCGATCACTTTTCCTGGTTCAAAGTTGTATGTGCATGTTGAGAGATCTAGCTTTACACATACAAGGGAAATACCCCACCTCGAACGACTAAAACTTGATGGATTTTTTAAAAATATTGTACCCACTTCATTCACCAAAGTCATTCATCTGTAAAACGACGTGTACGCCAGCTAGCGCCATCTGAAGGTCAGCTTAATTGTTCAGCTTCATCAAAGGTGTGCAGGCAGTAAAAGGAGAAAAACGAGTAAAAATGTGGTTAAGGCTCTTGAACTAAGCTGATCTCCCTCTTTTCTCGAAATTTAGTGGATAACCTAGACAATGGAGGATATAACAATAAATTTAGGAATTCAGCGATATTCCTTCCCAATTTTAAACAACCTATTTTGCCATTTGTGTAAGTGACACAGTGATGAGTACATTTGTTTGGGGGCATGTTTCGATTTTTGCAATGGAGTTAATTTTGCAACAACGAGTGTGTATTAAATTTTGCTTTAAAAACGGATTCAATTGTGCAAAGACCTTGGAAATGTTAGAAAAGTGTTTCGGCAATGATGCTCTAAACACATCAACGGTTTACCAGTGGCGAGTACCCAAAGGACCAAGCCTAAATAAACCACTTCCTTTTCTGTTCAGAAAGGTAATACTAATGGTTTTCATGGATTACAACGGTGATGTACAGTGGGCCACATAAATTCTTGAGGTACAGTCCGAAGCATAGAAAATGTTGTAAAAAGTTCAACTTAGGAACAAACTCTTGCGCCGTGTGCTTCCGAAATACACTTCTCATCAACTAGTTTCTTCCGGTATTCACCCCAACTCATCCCCCTCCTAGACCTATCCTTGTTTAAAAAGGTGTGCGATGTAATGTACTCTTTCCATTAATACGGAGAACACAGGAACCAGTTTGCATTATTTATCGCTCTAAAACCATCTCTTTCATTCGTTTGTTCTGAAATGCCTTTCTAGAGCCCGAATAAAACAAAACTTCACAAAATGGTCTCAGACCTTCATAAACATTCTTATTTGCATTCTCTCCCTTCTTCAAAGGCTGCATATCACATCAACCTAGGAAGATGCTACTTGTGAATTCTGTGGAAATTGTTGGGGCGCGATGGGCCAGTGGTAGAGCGTTCACCTCCGGTGCTTGGGGTCCTAAATTTTATCCGAAAGGGTTTTTCGAACTCTGATAGATTGTGGTGTAATCAGTTAAATATAGGTTCACTAAGGTATCTTCAATTAAGTTTGTTAGGTAGGAGTTTAGTGTCTTTCTCAATACCGAGGCTGCGTACAATTCATACGGACCATTTAACGTCGAATTCGAACCACTGTAATAGGCTAAAATCAGGGCTAGATTAACCTATCTCCGCACGAGACGAGTCGAGACAGGTTTTCCTGACAAAATTCGAGTCGAGACACGGTTCTTCCAACAGAAAAATATACATTTTTCGAGTCGAGACATCACTTTTACAGCATATATTCGAGACGAGACAGCCACAAATCTTGTCCCGTGCGCATCCGTACCTATTGGAGGTCCGGAGCTAGAAAAAATAGGTAGGCCCTGCCGGCTTCACCTAATACATTTCTGTGAAAGTACACTCATGTCCAAAATAATTGTCGCATATCTATAGCTGTTTTCTTGTAACAATATAATTTGATAATGATTTTGTAGGGTACTTTTAATAGTGATACTATTGTATAATCGGGAAATGTATATTTGTTGTAAATTTCATAGGAAAAGGATTTTAAATACAAAAATTAGAATGAGTAAAACAAAATGTTGCTAAATGGACAAGAAAGCTTTATTTTCGTTTTATTGTTCTTATTTACTGCTCTTTTGACATGAAATTTGTCACATACGTGTCTTTTCCGATTATACACATACTAAAATTGTAAGAAATACCGGGCGAATTCGTTATCAAATTATATTCCTACAACACATTTATAGACATGCGACATAATTTTGGACATGAGTGTACAGTAGGGAAGTTAAGGGAATATTTTTGGTCATATTTTATTTTATGATGATGATTGTATCTTCATGATTCTTTCAGGATAGCCAGTTGAAATTTTGATCAGAGTGGAAGCTCCTGTTCACCTATAGGTCTGGAGCTATAGTCTCTTAAGCCCTCCTTAATCCGACCCTGGTTCAAATGTCAATATTTTCACACCCAGAATCGAATATTTTATATGTAGATATTACCTTATTTACAAATTGCAAATTTTATTTAAAATAACTTTAATTTATAATTATACAATATGAAAACAACAACATAATACACGTTGCACTGTAATTTAAGTCAAACATAAAACTATCATTTTTGGTATGCAAAAATATCCGCCCCCCAAGCCTCAGAAGATAGCAGACAGGACGAAATAGTTTAAATGCGGTTAACAAGCAGCGGCTTAGAGCAGTAGGTATTTCCATTGTTTACCAAAGTTCCAGCAATGAAACGGTTCTTCGCTGGCAATTGAAGTATAAAATAACTAGTAGTTAAAGCCTGTCACCAGAAAATATATATATATTTTTTTTTCATTGAAAGTAATATTCAAGAAATTATTGCCATAACATATGATCCCTCTTGAATATTTTCAAAATCCATTTTTTCCCTCTGGAAGCTCGACAACTTATAGGAAGAAAGAATGGATTGAATTTTAAACTCCTAGTTGTTTGTTTAGTAAAATTAATTGGCTACACAAATGTTCCGAAAATCTTTCGTTTTTAGCCGAGAAATACTATTTCTTGCATGTTAATGTTTTTCAATCTGAAGAACCAAAACCGGAACAAACAGGCATCCCGAAAGCCTTTTTCGTGACAGTTAATTCTATCATTGAAAACCGGGACATCTGGCAACTCAAATCTGATCTACTTCAGTCCTTGTTTTTAAACATATTCTTACAATATTATTTTCTTGAACCATCAAAGGTTTTAAATGAGTAGGGTAAGCAGCACCCAAATTAATATACCATATATAAGTATACTATTTACAAGAGCATAATATACAGTAAGTAATATTTTTATGCTTACAATGTATAATAATTGAACAAATTTATATAATAATTTTCATATAGAAGTATCTTAAGTTTGACAACCCAACTGTCTTTACTGTGATTCAGGTTGCATATTTGACAGGCACTCTTCCCAGTTAAATATGTATAAGGACAAAACAGCGCATGAACAAAAACCGCACGAGGACAAAAACAACGCATGCAAATACCGCGTGAGCGAAAACAGCCCATGGACAAAACCCATTTTACACTAAGCTCGCTCGCGCTCGAGCTCATTATTTTCAACTGGGCTCGTACTCACTCGGGCTAGCAATCACTTACCTCAATTCGGCTCGCACTTCCGACCATTTCCCTCGACGGTTCTCGCAATCACTCGCGCTTGCGAATACTTGGTATTGCGCTCACCTCTCTCGACTGGGCTCACTATTCTTAACTGGGTTCGCGCTCACTCGGGCTCACTTCTCTCAACTGAGCTCGCACTCACTCGGGCTCGCACTCATTTCTATCAACATGGCTCGAGCTCACGATCAGTTCCCTCAACTGGGCTCGTGATCACTTCCCCAAACTGGGCTCGCGCTCACTCAGGCTCACGCTAAATTCCCTCAACTGGGCGCACGGGATCACTTCTGACAACTTAGCTCGAGCTCAGTCGGGCTCATGATCACTTCCAGAAATTGGCTCGCGCTCACCCGGGCTCTCATTCAATTATCCCGAATGGGCACGCCCTCAATAATCCTAAGTGACCTCGCGTTCACTCGGACTCGCGCTCACTTCTCTCAACTGCACTTAAGCTCACTGAAGCTCGCGATCACTTCTCACAACTGGGCTCACACTCATTCGCTGTCGCATTCACTTCTCTCGACTGGGCTCACGCTCACTCGGACTCGCGCTTACTTATATCATTGAGGCTCGGACTCACTCTAGTTCATGCTCAATTATTCAGCCGGAGCACGATTGAGCGTGAGTGTCGAGCTCACTAGTTTGGACCAGAGCTCTGTAAACCCAGCCCCGAAGACAACCCAGCCCGCCCAGATGGATCTATATTATGTGCCCGGTCCGGCCCGAACGTCGAGCCGGGCAGAAACGGGCCGGACCCTAAACTGGCCGGGCACAAAGTCAATCCTTCAATATGCAATGGAAAATGAGAAATGTGTCGTCATAATATTGCAATGTCTTTTTGTCCTGCTCGAATAGGAAAATCGTGTGAAAGGTTTGTTTTCTATATGTCTATTCAGTCTGTCTATTTGTGTCTGTGCTTGCTCCGTCCACCCATGTTTATTATAGAAAATACAGTTCATGGACTTAAAAGTCTTATTCTGCACTCATTAGTGCATTATGAGTAACAGAGAAGATATGTAAAACTGCTAACAAACTATATGTAATACTAATACTACAACTACTACTGCTAATACTACTATTACTATTACAATTACGAATGCTAGTGCTAATTCCACTATTGCTGCCACTGCTACTACTATTACTACTACTACTATTACTACTACCACTATTGCTATTACTCTTTACAATACTAATACGACAGCAAATACCACTACTGCTATTACTAGTAATACGAATGAAAATGAAATCATTGAGTTTTACGTCCCACAGTTATGCCAGCTGGGATAGAGGAGACGGTTATTATGAGAAATAAATGAACTGGTGGAATGAATAAAGTGGGAGGAAACGGGAGAACGCCGAGAAAACCCACCACACGATGTTTGTCCACCACAAAGTTCACTTGGCGAGAGCTGGGATCGAAACAGGGACCCCATGCACCAGAGGTGAATGCTCAACCACTGAGCAACCATTTCAGGAACACCTAATCGACCCGGCGTCTTGGTGATTTATTTGATCATTATATTCAGTTATGTTTGTAGTATCATACTATAAAGAATACAGGAACATGTAACAACATTTGGAATTTGCCTTGATAATTGAACATTAGTACAAATTGCATTAATCTTAGGAGCACGCCAGTTCACGGTTTTGACCTCCGTGGTCTAATAGTAGAGTACCAAATTCTACTTAGTAGGTCAATTACTTGACTTTATTGTATGTTCTTTAGGTAGCTACGGCTCAGGTCGTATGGATGATGATGGGATGAATTTGTGGAATGAATACAGTGGGAGGAATCGGGACTCCCACGCACACGGTGTTTGTCCATCACAAAGCTCACATAGCACGAGCTGGGATTGATCCGATGACCTCTAGCACCAGATGTGAGTGCTTTACCTACTGAGCCACCGTTGTCCCTCGTAGATCAAGAATCGGTACACATTCTACGCAGCCCTGCCATAATAACTAGCATTTCTCCGTTTTGTATGTACTTAGAAAGTAAATTCGGTATCACCAGAGCTGTCAACTCTGACACCAAGTCGTAGCAGTTGTAGTAGTATTAGGAGTGGTTTGTAGTAGTATTAGCAGAAGTAGTAGTAGTAGAAGAAGAAGTAGTAGTAATAGTAGTAGTATTACAGTACTTTGCAGTCTTGAATAAAGGGTCAGTTTCCCCAACACGATTAACATAGGCTGACAACATTAGTTTCCGATCCGTCTTTCAGAGTGTTTGGGCCGGGCCGACCAGGAAATACATGTGCCCGGTTCGGCCCTATAGCATTTCTGTCCGACCCGGAATGTGCCCGGCCCGGTTCGGCCCGGTCCAGTTTGATATTACTTGAAACAATTTGCTATTTCCTGAAACGGGCAGGGCCGGGCCGGGTCAAACGGGCGCGCCCGGCCCGTGTAGGGTTCTGCTTGTATGTGCAGTGTTTCCAACCATGTATCAAGGTCTCATTGTTTCCCAAATAGAATTGCTGCTGTACTGCGAACCAAAACTAGGCACATGAAATTTTAAGTAGGTGGTCATAATGTTCTGGCTAGTCACTATCTATTCGTAGATGGTTGAGTTTTTTTTATAATCTTGAGCATTGAAAGGCAAGAAAGTCACAATGTTGATATTGACAAAGTAATCAACTAATACCTCTTCCAAGTGGTTTGTCGATTTGGAAAATTGTGAGGAGGTTCCAGAAATTTTGATGGGTTTTGATATATTACTTGTGAACATTTTATTCTAATTTATTTAGGAAAAATCTGTTTCTGTTGATATTTTCTTAGTTCAATGTATAATTGCTTAATAATAATAAATTATTATACGCATTTTTTCCATAGTATGAACAAGTAGTGACTGACTACATGGAGCATCATAAGTCAAAACTGTATTTTCTATAAATTCTGGGTGTCTTCATGACCTTGGAAGGAGAGTCTCTTTTAATATTTTAGTTGGGAGATCCATGCGCCCTTAGTTAGGCTACTGTAAATATGTAAAAATATCATTAACATACGTAAAAATATGTGAACATATTTTCAAGTGTATTTTATTTCTGCTTCATTTACTCAATGAAATATATATATATATATATATATATATATATATATATATATATATATATATATATATATATATATATATATATATCATTTATTTATGTTCCAGTTGCTTATTCTAGGTTGCTCTGAAAAAATTATGCATAACTGCAAAATTATTATCACTAACTTGCCACAGACAGTTCAAATTTTCACAAGGAACAAATGAAAATGTATTTCAAGAAAATACAAATCACATAATAATAATAATAATAATAATAATAATAATAATAATAATAATAATAATAATAATAATAATAATAATAATAATAATAATAATAAAACCCTCAGTTACTGCTCTGAGGAATTTATCTAAGAAATGTGAAGGTATCTACCCTGGGCTCAACAAGACACCATCCCAGCATTTGCCTTAAGTAAGACCAAGGATAATCAGGGGGGAAAACATCAGTTAAGACGACATAAAATGATATTTCATTGCAAAGTTGTGCAGAATTTTTATATATTGAACTCTATTTGTTTTTGCCTTAAATAAACATGCAAAATGAAATTTCCGTAGGTATAAATTATTAGAAAGGCATATTGTTTCCCTTCTGCTGTACTTTTATTTGGAGTCTCGTAGTTAGTTAATTAGAAATTATGTAGGTGCGTCAGCAAAAAATATGTACAGTAGACGGAAAATATGTAACAGACTTCAAAATATGTAAAAATATGTAACGCGATTTTGATATATACACTGAGAAAAATCCATTATCCGGACAGCGGTATATTGTACAAATACAAGGATTCGTTATGTTTACTAAGGAAATCTGTACGGAGCGTACTTTATCCATATGCTACACAGGTACTGCCTTTTACCCGCTTAGATATTACATCATGTCGCTGCAGGATGTCTGACTTCTAACAATCTTCTGTATTTTACATACATATACGTATGTTAAATACTTCAGCTATATGTTATATACGTCCATCTGTGTGTGAGATCCAGGCCGCCTATAGACACCTCTTTCTTTCGCCATGGCTGACATTGAACTACCGTCTTTTGCTTGCGAAACGAGGTTGTTTACAAACGGAAAAGAAGAGAGGAAGGAAAAATGCTTGGGTAAGTACACTAGTTAACTATTACTTTAGTTAAATATTCCATTAATTATATATTCTTTTAGTGTAACTTGCTTTAATATAGTACTAAGTAAGTAATGTAGTTTACGAATACAATTCTTACTATTGTAAAACTCGTTAATGATTGAGGACAATGGAATGGGTGAATCTGAATTTTGAGAAATCTTTGAATATTAATGTTTTGAAACATTTTACATTTCAAGGTAGCAAAATGAATGTTATGTGTTTATTCATTCCGTTTTATATGTGACGATTTATTACTTGGTGCAGATTTACTACAGGGCTGCTTAACATAATTGCTAATAAACCGTTTTCAGCGCGAAAATTCCCTTGTGTAGTGAAGATTTAGGATTTAGATTTCTGGGCTTTCGGCATCAATGGCCTTGTTAGCCCGTCGCATATGAGGGATGACTTCCCTCGGTGATCACACTATCCGGGGAAAGGAAGGGAAGAATGGATTGGGGAAAAATGGGGCCGCGGTGGCTCAGTGGTAGAGCGTTCACCTCTGGTGCTTGGGGTCCCGGGTTCGATCCCAGCTCCCGCCAAGTGAACTTTGTGGTGGACAAACACCGTGTGCGTGGGTTTTTTCGGGGTTCTCCCGTTTCCTCCCACTTTCTTCATTCCACCATTTCATACATTACTCATCATCACCGTCTCCTTTAGCCTAACCGGCATAACCGTGGGACGTAAAACTCAAAGATTTCATTTTCATTTTTGGATTTCGGAAGGGAGAAAACGGCTTGGGACCTATATGTTAGGTACCACTCCGGCATTTGCCTGCTGTGAATGAGGAAAAGCCAAGGAAACCTCATTCAGGATGGCTGGACTTAAAATCTTTTGATACTTTTTCGACCGAGTTCCCCCACCGGGATCGAACCCGGGACCGTTCGCACCGAAGGCGAGAGCGTTAGCGAATACGCTACGCGGGGCCACTAGTGTAGTTTAGAAAACTCATTTTTACTAGGATATTTGCAAGATTTTTTTTTCTTTTAGTTTAACGCCCCATGATTGTACATCAATGTAAGAGAGAAGGTGACGATGAGATACATGATAATGGTGGAATCAAGAAAATGTAAGGAAACTGGAAAGTCTTAAGAATAACCACAACTACAGTGTTCACCAAAAGCCTATTTGTCGGGAGCAGGAATCGAACCAGGGACCTACCGCATCAGAGGTAAGCGCTCTCAGAGCTTTCTTTTGTTTAAAGAACTTGTTTACAATGATATATATATATATATATAACGAAGATATTGACATATTTTACAGCCTCACTGAAATTAAAAAAAAAAGTAGTCAGGGAGAGCTTACTTGTCAGGTTTTTATTTTTTAATTTAATTTATTTTTATTTATTTATTTTTGCTTTGTTATGTTCCCTAGTTAATTAATGTTTGGGTTACTGAAAATTAAAACCTTTTTAGTATTATTGTTATGTCATCACTTTGGAACCAAAACGTTAGATTTTTTTCTTGTGTTTTCATATAGGAAGTTGGTGAGTTTGTGCCCTAGCACTGGTTTGGTTTCTAGAACGTAATTGAAGGTCATGTTGAGTTGAGTCTTGGTGGGTTTGAGTTCGTGAAGTGTCAGGCACTGCTTGTGCCCCTGTCTTCTGTTTGTGATGTTTCCTGGCTTTGGGCTGTGACGTATTTATGTTGAGGAGTACCAACGAAGGCCGCGTGATATACAGGTAGCTACAACACAGCTTCAACAGTTAACGAGTGCCATGTCTTTGAATTTCAGCTTTCGTTACGGCGTGATAATGCAGTATAGTGCTAGATTGAAATTCTATGGGTGGTAAAAACGGTATGGTAAGAAATACAACGTAATTGTTATTAGTTTAATTAGTGTTTCTTCATAGTATTGTTTCACTATTTCTAGAAGGAATTAAGTATTAACGAAGTAATGAATAAGCAAAAGCACACATTGATTGACGTTTACTATTTCTCATACTCCATTGAGAATGTTTTGATCCTCAGTTGCGCAAACATCCAGTGTGCGTTTATTTTCTTTCTTTTTTGGGGGGTTTACACTGCCTCACAGATGAGCTCTTTCGTGGCTAAGTGGTTAATGAACACGCCTTTGGCGTGGGACACCCGGGTTCGATTCCCGGCCGGGGGCCGCGGTGGCTCAGTGGTAGAGCGTTCACCTCTGGTGCTTGGGGTCCCGGATTCGATCCTAGCCCCGCCAAGTGAACCTTGTGGTGGACAAACACCGTGTGCGTGGGTTTTCTCGGGGTTCTCCCATTTCCTCCCACTTACTTCATTCCACCATTTAATTCATTGCTCATCATCAGCGTCTCCCTTAGCCTAACTGGCATAACTGTGGGACGTAAAACTCAAAGGTTTCATTTCATTTTTTCTTAATCTCTTGCACCGACCGACCGATCTCGATCAAATTTCCAACGTAGATGCGCTTCTGGCCTGGGAGTGTTTTTAGCTATTTACTTTGACAGTAGAACTTAGGGGAGGGGGAGGAGGGGGACAGAAAAAATAAATGACTTAATTTACTTTGAAGTGTAAAAGTGCGAGCGTTTTCTTCTCTCTCTCTCTCTCTCTCTCTCTCTCTCTCTCTGTCTCTCTCTCTCTCTCTTCACTCCTCCAGTCTCCTCTCACTTTTAGGGCCGCGGTGGCTCAGTGGTAGAGCGTTCACCTCTGGTGCTTGGGGTCACGGATTCGATCCTAGCCCCGCCAAGTGAACCTTGTGGTGGACAAACACCGTGTGCGTGGGTTTTCTCGGGGTTCTCCCATTTCCTCCCACTTACTTCATTCCACCATTTCATTCATTTCTCATAATCACCGTCTCCTTTAGCCTAACCGGCATAACCGTGGGACGTAAAACTCAAAGATTTCATTTCATTTTTTCCTCTCACTTTGATTTCATGATTTCGCACTCTGATGAAAAGTATTAAATACCGCCAGGAAAAGTACTAATATATAACCTCTCTTTTAGGCGCCCCTCCAACCACGCGCCCGGGACACGTGCTTTGCTTGCTTGCCCATAGCTGCGGCCCTGTGAGCTACATAAGTAACATACAATGCTTACGTAATACTTTGGGTCATAAGTACTATTAAGAAAGGAAGAATTGCATTTTTTTAACTTTGGGAAAGGAGCTACTATGGGATTAAAGTTAAGGTAGGAAAGGCAACACATTCCAGTCTATGCTTTCACCCAGCAGACATATTGTTTGGAACCAAAAAAATGTGACTTTTGGAATCTTGTACTTAGGTTCACAGCGGAAGCGACGAAATAACTTGAATCATCCATTGTAGCTCTCCCCGCAACCAGTTTCTAAAATGTTGGCAATAAGTTTGCGAAACGAGAGGTGACGACTCCAATTTTGGGTGAAAAGTCGCTATAAGAAATAATCGAGAAATTAATTGTCTATAAGCATTGTAAAAGTTGTAGATGTAAACTAAACAATATGTTCTACTCACTGGCGCAAATCCCGGGGGGGGGGGATGACGGATACATGTCCCCTCCAATCTTGGAACTGATGGGGACTTCTCCCAAATAATCCGATTTGAAATGTGTTTTTTGGGAGAAATTTGATGATTTTTGTCCGATTGCTACAAAGGAACGTGAGATGTCCCCCAGAATAAGCCTCAAATCTGCAGCCTCCTAACGCTAAAGACAACTCTGATCCTCCACAACATTGTTTTTCAACTTCATAAGTATTTTGGACATCGCCAAAAAAAGTATGGTAACGGTCTTACCCTCCCCCCCCCCCCAATGTTGAAGACAGATTTGCGCCGCTGGTTCTATTCACATCTTTGTAAACAGGGCGCAACCAATCCTTTAATTCAGGGATCATTTCAGGTTGTTTCGGGTACTTTTGTTCATGTTGTGGTCAAAATAGTTCCTAAATAATTAACACTACAGTACTTACGTTAAGCAATTTTTTGTAAAAGAAAAAGTGCAGAATAATTAAAAGACCCCAGAGGACAAATATAACAAACACCTTCTTCGCCTTTTTTCACGCATCTATAGCTAATCTTGTTGCTATCGGTAATGATGTATTACGTGTGTCTCTCAACGGAAACTCTGGGGGGCACGGTGGCTCAGTGGTAGAGCGTTCACCTCTGGTGCTTGGGGTCCCGGGTTCGATCCCAGCCCCCGCCAAGTGAACTTTGTGGTGGGCAAACACCGTGCTCGTGGGTTTTCTCGGGGTACTCCCGTTTCCTCCCACTTTCTTCATTCCACCATTTCACTCATCTCTCATTATCACCGTCTCCTTTAGCCTAACCGGCATAACCGTGGGACGTAAAACTCAAAGATTTCATTTCATTTTCAACGGAAACTCTGCGAACTAAAGGACATCAAGTTTGTAGTTATTCTTCGTTAGAGGGCAAGGGTAACATAACAATGCAGGATTGTGGAGTAGTGAGTACGCTGTATTTCCAAACTCTTCATCACTTGCGCTGATTAAAACAAACAAACAGAAAAAAATAACGTAAAAACTGTTTTGAACTAATAATGCTTCTCTACAGATGAACATTTTGTTTGCAGCAAAAAGTCGCTAAATGTGTAAGTAGGTAAATCGTTATTTAAAAATCACCCAAAAAAGTCTCCAATCGGAATTTTTTTTTTTTTTTGTCGTTATCGTAGGGCGACCATACGTCCCGTTTTGACCGGGACAGTCCCGTTTTAGGGGCGTGTCGCGGCCGTCCCGTCAGTAGATGGAAAAAAGTAGTATTCGTCCCGTTTTATGTAAATGAAAGAAGTAAATAACAAACCCAGTACCTTTACTCCTTTTAAAAGTATTAATAATAACAAAGCGGCAAAAATTGAACTGAAAATCCCTATATTAAAAATACTCTATAGTTCGCAGTACTGCTCGAAAGGCAGCAGAGGTTTTAGCAGTTGGTTGTGTGTTAAACAAACTTCAACGTGTCTTTCCTTTTTCATAAGTACCCGCTCTGTAACGAAGAGAGAGAGGGGGAACTCTGATATCAAGGCACTGATAAGAACAAAGGTAGATCTAAAAGTCTAGTGTTGCAAGAACCTGTCCCGTTTTTAACTGAAAATTTTATGGTCACCCTGCGCTATCGTTGAGGTCGAATTCCCCTTATTTAGCGACTTTACCCAAAATTGGCAACATTGACCCCCACCGAACAACACCCCGTCATCTTGAGCCTAGCCAGCATAATAGTGGGACGTAAAACTTAAAGATTTCATTTCGAACAACACTCCCAGAAACCTACTGTTATACTATTCTCAAACCACCCTTTCGTACAGTTCTCCCTATTCGAAAAAAAAAAAATTGTAAATAGCAGTGTTCATACATAAATATGGAACTCAATTTCCCTGAATTTTCCAGGTTTTCCAGGTATTAATTTTGCAATTTCCAGGTCTAGTGGAAGAAACTAATAGTACGAGAACACATAAATTTTAAGAATACTATATTTATATATTTGAGAATGGCCACCCTTCTCCCCAATGAACGATTGCAATTAAATATTGAGTCACAAGAAAATAAATAATTAAAATAAATAAAATTTAAGTTGAAAAATATTAAGTTGAGAAGCCTACTAAGGGAATTATATAATACTTTTGTTCCATACTTGAATACATTCAAAATATACAAAAAAATATTGGCTTGGGGAAGAAAAAAGGGCCCGCGAGATTTTAACTGATTCTTGTAGTACTCGACGACAGAAATAGATTACTGAAAGAATTTTCAAAATCGGCACAGGCAAACATGAAGAAAATCGCATTTTCAGGTACCGGTTCAAAATGAGAAGAAAAAAGGACCGCGAGATTTTAACTGATTCTTGTAGTACTCGACGAGAGAAATCGATTAGTGAAGGAATGTTCAAAATCGGCGCAGGCAAGCATGAAAAAAAATCCCACTTTCATGTACCGGTTCAAAATGGGGAAGAAAAAAGGGCCCGCGAGATTTTAACTGATTCTTGTAGTACTCGACGACAGAAATAGATTACTGAAAGAATTTTCAAAATCGGCACAGGCAAACATGAAGAAAATCGCATTTTCAGGTACCGGTTCAAAATGGGAAGAAAAAAGGGCCCGCGAGATTTTAACTGATTCTTGTAGTACTCGTCGAGAGAAATCGACTAGTGAAGGAATTTTCAAAATCGGCGCAGGCAAGCATGAAGAAAATTGCATTTTCATGTACCGGTTCAAAATGGGAAGAAAAAAGGACCGCGAGATTTTAACTGATTCTTGTAGTACTCGACGAGAGAAATCGATTAGTGAAGGAATGTTCAAAATCGGCGCAGGCAAGCATGAAGAAAATCGCATTTTCATGTACCGGTTCAAAATGGGGAAGAAAAAAGGGCCCGCGAGATTTTAACTGATTCTTGTAGTACTCGAAGACAGAAATAGATTACTGAAAGAATTTTCAAAATCGGCACAGGCAAACATGAAGAAAATCGCATTTTCAGGTACCGGTTCAAAATGGGAAGAAAAAAGGACCGCGAGATTTTAACTGATTCTTGTAGTACTCGTCGAGAGAAATCGACTAGTGAAGGAATTTTCAAAATCGGCGCAGGCAAGCATGAAAAAAAATCGCACTTTCATGTACCGGTTCAAAATGGGGAAGAATAAAGGGCCCGCGAGATTTTAACTGGTTTTTGTAGTACTCAACGGGAGAAATCGATTAGTGAAGGAATGTTCAAAATCGGCGCAGGCAAGCATGAAGAAAATCGCATTTTCATGTACCGGTTCAAAATGGGGAAGAAAAAAGGGCCCGCGAGATTTTAACTGATTCTTGTAGTACTCGAAGACAGAAATAGATTACTGAAAGAATTTTCAAAATCGGCACAGGCAAACATGAAGAAAATCGCATTTTCAGGTACCGGTTCAAAATGGGAAGAAAAAAGGACCGCGAGATTTTAACTGATTCTTGTAGTACTCGTCGAGAGAAATCGACTAGTGAAGGAATTTTCAAAATCGGCGCAGGCAAGCATGAAAAAAAATCGCACTTTCATGTACCGGTTCAAAATGGGGAAGAATAAAGGGCCCGCGAGATTTTAACTGGTTCTTGTAGTACTCAACGGGAGAAATCGATTAGTGAAGGAATTTTCAAAATCGGCGCAGGCAAACATGGAGTAAATGGCATTTTCATGTACCGGTTCAAAATGGGGAAGGAACAAGGTCCCGCGAGTTTGAACCGCTACGATGTATGTTTACGAATGTGCCCGTCTTCTCAAATTTAGTTAATTACTGTGACACTGAAACATGTGACACAGAGTCACATTGTGGATGACTCTGCAATCGGCAACCACTGCACATATACTCCTCCCGCCCCACAGTTTGATTATTTCGATCCATTCCTCACGTGCTAACGGCATGGTTCAACATCTGCAAGAAAGAGGTAAATGTAACGTTCAATTGGCAATAGCTTTTCACCAAATTAAGCTGCATGAAATCTGATTGCATATTTGACATACTGAGAAAATTCTAGCCCGTGGCCATATGTATCACATATCCCACCAGTTCATAAAAATTTTGAACACAAAATTACGGTCGTCCGTGTGACGTACTCCCAAAAGGCCTAATGTGTATCACCCACCTCACATTCAATGAAACCACATCCGTGTAGAATTAAGAAAGGAACCTCTTATGATGTATACAGGATGTCTCAAACGTTCCCTGACATAGGGTAACTCTGTTATTATCAGAGTTACGACAAAATGTAAGAGGAAAAACATCTCGAAATATGACGTTTTCAATCTAAAGTGAACACTTTTTTAAAAAATCGGACAAGATGAATGTGCTGTATACTCTTTATGCACCCAATTTTAAATGAAAATGCAACGTTGTCATTTACCTGGACCCACGACATAAGTGAATGAAGTTACTGTTTGAAACGGGGGCTGGCCATCGACATGTTAGCGTAAAAGACAGTAACTTCACTCACTTCTGTTGTGGGTCCAGGTAAATGGCAACGTTGCATTTTCATTTCACATTGGGCGCATAGAGAGTGTACAGCGCAAACGGGTCATCCGATTTTAAAAATTCCTTCACTTTAGATTGAAAACATCATAATTGGATATGCTTTTCCCTCCTACATTCTGTTGTAACTCTGATAATAACAGAGTTACCCTATGTCAGGGGACTTTTGAGACACCCTGTATACCTTATTTAATGTATGTTTGATGTCACTATAACTGTAGTATAATTTAGTTTGTTTAAATTTACAATTTAATACAAGTAGATTCGGATTTACATGCGTAGGATTTTGTATGCATCTAACTAATGAATTCTTTTATTTTTATGCTTAACTTAGTGACTTGGCTTTGGACTGCAACTGATTATTGTAACCCATTATTGCTTGAGAAGAAACAAGATATCCGAATCTTCATTTGGAGAAATCAAAGGTCTATTGGAAAGCTGGGGATTACAATCATTAATTTCTACATTTCAAGGTGCGTAGTAAATTATATATTGTGTTTATTGTTAAATTACTATTATTGGGTTTAGAATCAATGAAGCACTTCATGATATTTTATGGGGATCAAGATGGGTGCCGGATAGATAAGTATTTGAGCGTCAGGCTCTTATTTCTTTTCAATTTAATATTTAATCAATGATTATTTTTCTCCCTCATTATTCCACCAAATCGTATTCCAAGATCATATATCCATTTTTGTTCGATATATCCATATTTTTGATCTCTTTCATATTTCTATATTTTCGATTTTTGATATTGTTTATATTTCGATATTGCTGTATTTTTCGATATTTCGAACAAGTTTCGATAGTTTGTCGACATCGATTATCTATATCTAAATTCGGATATCCCAAAGCCCTATCGAGCACCCTCCGAAATGAAGTTTTTGGCTATGGACCTGATTAGGGATGCGCACGAGACAAGACGAGACAATTTTTGTTACGAAATTCGAGACAAGATAGAGCTTTTCCAATAGAAACGGATCCAGTTTTCGAGACGAGACAACTTTCGCGGCACCTTTTCGAGAGGAGACAACCTCAAATCTTTTCTCTTGCGCATCCCTAGACTTGATCATGAGTTATCAAAAAAAAAAAAATGTTAATGAGAAATAACATGTAAATACAATATAGGTAGCTAAAACATTTTTGTTTTCATTCTTCAGTAATGCATTGTTATTAATCTCAGGGGGGGCGGTGGCTCAGTGGTAGAGCGTTCACCTCCGGTGCTTGGGGTCCCTGGTTCGATCCCAACTCGCGCCGTGTGGACTTTGTGGTGGACAAACACCTTGCTCGTGGGTTTTCTCGGGGTTCTCCCGTTTCCTCCCACTTTGTTCATTCCACCATTTCACTCATTTCTCATTATCACCGTCTCCTTATCCTAACCGGCATAACCGTGGGACGTTAAACTTAAAGATTTCATTTTTTATTAATCTCAGCATTTTATAGTGTATTCTTAAGCTTAAGGTGATGTATAATTAAATTTTGAATTCAGTTAACTTATTTTGTTTCTCAGATTGTTTTTAAAATGTATGTACAATTGTTTATGTTCATTCTCGAGAGTTTAAAGTGACGTATAGTTATTAAACATAGTATTTAATATTGTACTCTTAACGTGGAAGTGATATACAGTTAACTTTTGAATTCAGTTAACATTTTTCTTTCTGAAATTGCTTTAAAAAGTATGTAAAAACGTTTTTATTTTCTTTCTTGAGTGCTAAAAGTGATGCAAAGTTATTAAGCTTACTACTTTATATTGTATTCTCAACCCTAAACTGATACACAGTGCGTTTTTGAATAAATTGTCAAGTTATTTGAGTGATGAACACTGGTAGAAAATCCTGACTACTACTGGAACATTTTGATTTTAAGGTGACGACTACTGGTGCAAGGATTTTAAAATATTGTTTTTCCTTCAAGGGCTACTCCTTTTTGAATTCTGACTACATGGTCACTATAGGAAGGATCAGTGAGTCTTTCCAACTATGGTACAGCTCCGACAGATTCACGATGCTCAGAGAAGAGACAAAATAGTATGTTTTCAAACTTAAAGTGAGAACCACTGGCGTTTTTACCTTGCTATGCAAAAGTAAGTGAGTACTCCAATGGGGTTCCAATGCGGTACCTAATTTCTGCATTTTAGATATATGGAAATACATGTCTCTAAAATGTAAAGAACTGATTTTTTTAGGGGGGGGGAATAAACTATAGGTATGTGGGGCTTGCATACTTGACGCTACAATTCGGAAATTGAATTAAAATATGACTAACGGCTATCAAGATGTTGTCAAATAAAGGGAGGACCAACACAGTTAAGGGGTTTTCGTGTTAGATGCTAAAATTTCCGAAATCGGTCATGGAAAGTTAATAAACACCAGTAGCAATTTCATCTTAAAGTAATTAGATATCTTCATGGGGTGTTAGAACATCATGGAGTCTACCAAAATTAAATTTTAAAAGCTTTTGAAAATATAATCTGACATTTGTAAACAGTATTTGAAATATGTATTTACCCAAAACTTCCAGCTAGTACATCTAACATCTGGAGAAACACTGTGAAATAAAAGCTTGAAATTTCGGAAACAATTATTGGTCGCAACAAAATTAAATAAGATGGTACTTCTATGGGTTAAATCAGTACCTCAGTACAATTTCGATCGAAAGATTAGTTCAGTCCTAGGTTTTCTTCAGGCAATTCCAATGGTTCATCGAGCTGTACAAAAGAATGAAAATTCGCTGTCAATATCTAAGATAGTAACCAAGATAAAAGGAATTATATATTTTATGGCGTAAAAATAGAGATCTTTATATATTTGTACTTTTGGGTCTTTCCTATAAGAAAAAAAAATCAGAAAACTACTGTATATACCTTAATAGACAATTCAATGGGCGGGGACACAGTAGCTTAGTGGTAGGGTGTTTAACTAATCTTTTTTTTTTTTTTTTTTGCAGAAACTATTGGAGTATTCACTTAACCCGTAGAGATACGATCATACTTAACTCCCTATTTAATTTTAAAATTAAATAAAAGGAAATATTTCAGTGTAGCGACCCACGATTATGCATTTTAGTCTCAGGGAGATTATGATTAAAGCAAGTGAATGTTGTTGACAGAATTGATGGAATGCAAAGGTGGGAGGAGAGTACCCCGAGAAAACCCACGAATACGATGTCCACTACAAACTGACTTGGCCGTGGATCGAACCAAGAACCCAATACATCAGAGGTAAGCACTCTACCACTAAGCCACTGTGCCCCCGCCCATTTAATTGTCTATTAAGGTATATACGGTTGTTTTCTGAAATTTCTTCTTCTTACAGCAAATACTCAAAAGTACAAATCCATGTGGGTCTCTATTTTTACGACGTCATAAAATACATAATTCCTTATATCTCGCTTGCTATATTAGATATTGACAAAAAATGTTCACTTTATTTCAGAGCCCGATGAACGCTTGGAATTGTCCAAAGAAAATTTAGAGCTGAATTAATCTTTCGATCGAAATTGTACTGACGAGTCTGAGGTTCTCACTTAACCCATATAAGTACCATCTTATTTAACTTTTGTTAGGATCAATAATTGTTTTCTGAAATTTCAAGATCTAATACGCTTTTATTGTATGGTGTCTCTCTAGCTGCTAGATGTACTAGCTGGAACTTTTAGGTAAATACATATTTCTAATACTCTTTACAAATGTCAAAATATATTTTACAAAACTTTTAAAATTTAATCTTGGTAGACCCCATGATGTTCTTAAACTCCATGGAAATACCTAATTATTTTAAGATGAAATTGCTACTGATGCTTATTAACTTTACATGACCGGTTTCGGAAATTTTACCACCTAACACGAAAACCCCATAACTATATGGATCCTCCCTTTATTTGACAATATCTTGATAGTCATATTTTAATTAATTTTCTAAATTGTACTGTCTAATATGCAAGCTCCACGTACCTATGGTGTCGCTTTTTATTTCACCATATTTCGGTAACTGTTAGGCGTACCGACTTGCGGTTTCGGTAAACACACACCTCTAACGTTCTTTAAAACGTTATTAAGACATATTTTAGAATATTTAGAAATGAGAGTTCTGGGAATATCATGGTACCCGAAAACCCCCATCAGGGCGTGTGTGTAGTGTATTTAATTGAAACTACTTTTGAGGTTGTTGTAAGCCCTCGTAATTACGTTTCCGAAACTGCACCATCTAGTACGCAAACTCCACAGTTCTGTAGTGTCGCTCTTTATTTTCCCATATCTCGATATCCATAAGGCTTACCGAGTTGAGGTTTTCGGTAAACAGATGTCAGTTCCTTACATTTTAGAGACATATTTTCATATATCTAAAAAATACAGACATTAGGTACCCCATGGTAGCCCGAACACCATTGAGGTACCCACTTACTTTTGAATGGTAATACATTTTGAGTTGTTGTTCAGCATCAATAAACACTTCATAGTTTTTCTACGTGCAACCCAAAAGTCCATACCTGACCGAACATATTTTGTCCATTTAATCTCAAAAATGTTAAGATACTTTGTATTGTTAAGTACAACCAAATTAAGCACACTGAATATAACATTTTAAATATTTTCTGATTTTTGTTGCAGGTATTTCGTGCATCAAACCAGAATTCTGCTTGAAAGACAGTCAAAAGAAGCAGTGTAGGTTGTGGCTAAAAGTACGCCCTTTCTGAAGACAGACTCAGTTGTACTTACATTATTTTGTACGAATATATAACCCTAATAAAGATACTGTACTACAAATTATTTCTTTCTTCCATAAATTATAATAAAATATTATCTCTGTTTAAAGAAAATGATAGTTAATGTTAAGTCATTTTAATTCTTTTTCTCTGTAATAAGAACATTATCCCTAGCAATATTTTTTATCTTTGTGCTATTGCGATTGGATGAAGTAAAATTCTATACGAAGCACTATTATTTCAGACATGCATTAATAACTAATGTATTGTTCTGTATGTAAGACAATGTGTATACTGAACATGTCTAGCGAAGGTGTTGTTTTAATACAGAATCTATAACTCAGCTTTTCAGTAGTCAACTTTATTGGGAATCCGAAGAACGAAGTTAAAAAAAAAAAAAAAAAATGTTGGACTTACCAGCGTGTGTGTGTTCGAATTCTGGACTAATCCAAATTATCCAGAGAAATCATTATATATTTCTTTGTTGCTATTTCAGATGTATCCTTTATCCAAGTCGTATGAAACGGAGACTTCATACATCGCTATACTTTGTATGAACTATGTTCCGTATTTACTTAATCACTTTGTAACTTTCTCTAGTGTTGACAAGGCCGCAGGTGTCAATCGAATAGTTTAGTGTTTCACTCATGTCACCTTGTGACTAAGGTACGTCCTGTTGGTATATATATGGTACTGGGTTCAATTAGCGATAAAATACATTTTTAGCGTTAAACAAATGCAAAAATCTACACGAAATGAGATACCGTGATCTCTGACTTACGGATAACACCAAGCAACTAATGGTACTGAGTGTGATTGAGTTTACTAATTACTATTTGGCTAAAATCAGTGTTCCTTTATCTATAGTTCTTTTCGTGCTTTGAATTGCAAAGTTTGAAATAACCGTTTTAAATTATTGTGTATATATATCTTCCGAGTAATTCTGAGAATCATTGCTCTTTCTTTAAGCAATGTATGAGACTGTTAAATTGCTCTTTCCTTAAAATGTTGCACTAAGAAGGATGCATCCAGGAAAGTCCAAATTTGCAGAATGTCTATAGCAGGGAAGAATAAATATGTTTAGTCGATGGCTGCACAACGCCTCCGCTGTCACCACGTTGTCACACAGCGAATACAGCGAACGTTTAAGAGTATTCTGCACTTACTATTAGGTATCGGCCTGGGAACTTTGGCGCATCTACCCAGTCTCCTTCTTGGTGTTTCATTTTTAATGGCGAGTACTGAGTAGGAATAATATTGTAAGCGAATGCGTTTCCGGCTGACACCACACTTTTAATTATTGCGACATTTAAAAAAAAATACCTGTTAATTAAAATGTACAGAGAAGTTATTTCTGGAAAATTCTATTCAGGCCTCTTGTGGTAACAACTGCACTTTAGTAGAAGATACTATTAAGGAAAAGAATGAGGTAAAATAATCTTTATATCGTACAAGCAATGGATGATAACAGCTTAATAAATGATTGTACGTAAATCTTGTTTGAGTTTGAATATAGGATTGTATAAGGCTGTGCATTTTGCATTATTATTGAGGTGCTGCAACTAACTAACTGCAAACCATATGATAAATTCTTACAGTAATATATCACATATTGATTTACTCTGTATGGAAACGAAAATAGTTTAATATATGGTTAACCTCCTTTGTGCCAGGGGCGGATCCAGAGGGGGGCGATCGGGGCGATCGCCCCCCCCCCCCACAAGAGGAAACTTTCTTATTTTATATATAAATAAACCCATCCATAACAAGTTTGGAGCTCTTAAAAGTAGCAGTATTACCGCCGACCGCCCCCCCCCCAGAAGTCCGTCCTGGATCCGCCCCTGCTTTGTGCCCATAATTTTAAAATTAACGTTTGTCACTTTTCAACACTTGACTTTGCAGTAGCTTTCCAACGAATTAGCAGGAAGCCCAAACTTATAGGACACCCTGCAGGTAAATACATTTCTTTGGACAGTTTCACTGCTCCAAACTAAGATTTGAAAAGTGTAGTATTGTTAATTTTATTATTATTGGCACAAAGGAGATCAACCATATTTTAAGCTATTTTTGTTTTCATACAGAGTAAAACAATATTTGACAACATTACAGTAAGAATGTATCATGCACTTTGCAGTATGTTGCAGCACTTTAATAATGGTGCACTATACGTACACTCTAGATCCTGCATATGTCCGATCCATACATTACAAGAAGGCAATACGTATTCGATAAAGGTAAAATCTGTATATTTCATATGGACAACCTATTAGCTATATACATCCAATCTATACATTACATATGGCCAACCTGTACGCGACATACGTATAATCTATATGCTGCATGCAGACAGTCTGTAAGCTACATATATGCACTCTGTATGGTGCATACGGATATTCTGTATGCTGTATCTGGACAAGCTGTGTGCGACATAAGGAAAATTTGTATAATACATACGTACAATACGTATACTGTATCTAGTCGTACGTATGGGGCACAAGTACAATATAGATGCTGTCTCGGGGTTGAACGCAAGAAACATACGTACAGAACGTATATTGCATACTTCTTGAAATCATGCTCCGTCCTGATAGTCAGTGTATGTCGTCATTATTAACCCACATGCTACATACGACCCTGACGTCACAAAGCTAGATATCACCTCCGTATATACTTGTTACTGCAGATGACGTCACACGAATGACGTCATTGCACTTATGCAGACAGTACGTATAATACATACTTTTTCAGCTATACGTTTGCTGCAGGATGTTATATACGGTTGTACGTTAAGTCCAGAAACTACAGGAATTACGAATGTAACCTACGTTTTTAAGTATGCCACCTACAATTTTTTTTCTCAGTGTATGGTTCCTCACATCGTAATTTTCCAGCATTTCTGATTTTCAGCAACGTACATACAAAGAAAAATGTAAGAACATAAAAATACGTGACTTAGTTATAAGCTATCCTTAATACTCGTGAATCTGTTTTATTTCAAACAGAAATTCGGTCCTCATCTAGAGTACGTTTGTTTTTACTTTGTGCGCTTCCCGCGTAAAGGACGGATCTGTCTGCAATGTCTTGCTGCCACGCCAGGGTTGAGTCGAGAGTTATAATACGCTAGGAAATAGCAAAACGCCACTCCTCTCACAAATCACGGTAACACATTTCTCCAATTGTGGCAACTAAACATTCCGAATACACATGGCTGGATTAACCCATCTGGAGGTCCGGGGCTAGAAAAAATGTGACCTCTGCTGACGTCACCTAATAGATACATTTCTGTGAAAGTCCAGTAGGAAAGTTAAGGGAATATGTTTCATATTTGTGGTCATATTTTGTCTTGTGATGATGATTGTATATTGTATAATTCTTGATCTGATGATGATTGTATCTTGATCAGAGTGCAGGCTCGGGGCTACAGACAGCCCCTCTAAGACCCCCCATTAATCATACTCTGCAAATACGCACCAAATAGCAATGACTTCATTTCACGGGCTGGCTGAAAACTAACGTCACCTACACGACAAAACCAATAAGACGTCTATTGGATTAAAACGTTCAGGTGAGTGCTAGCAGGAAATACTTTATAAGCCAATCAAATGCATTGGCGGGAAGTGTGTCAAACGTACTCTAAACTCCTTCTGCCATTGTCCTATCTCTCAGCACTTGTGCATATTATGGCAATGCGCTGTTTGTCAAGGGATGCTTCTTCCTCCAGGGCGTGGTTGCGACCAATATTTTAAAAAAGCTTAGCATAGAACAAAATTGCTTTCAATTACATTTGAATGCGACCATGGTAGACAATTACGATATGAAAAAGAAAGATTTTTGTGTTTTGTAACAAGAAACATCTTCCCTAGAATTGTAAAGGTCAAGTAAGCCAATATGTTTATTAAATATCACGTGACATGGACAGATTAAATAAAATCATTATTTCACACTAGTACGTAAAAGCACAAATGACAAAGAAGATTTCACAGAACAAATTTACAAAACCTGGATAAGCGCAAAGAAACTTAATTGATACACAGGGCTATTTAAATGATCTTCACGATTTCAAAGGTTAATAACTCAACTTTGTTTAGTCACAATGACATGCAGCTTATGTTAAATTAGAGAAAACTCAAGATTATTTTTTTTTATGAACACATGCGTGTTACACAATGCTGGTGAGAAACGTATTATCATTATTGGTTTGTTTCATCATATCTTTACAAAATTCTACACGGCGATAAAAGACATCTTCATTCAGTTGGTGTATCACATGAATTTTGTATGGGTAGAACTTCTTTAACATTCTTCTCGCAGACATGGACTAATGTCATATTGTTCTGCAACTTTATGAATGCTAAGTTAAGTATTTTCAGCAAATGACTGCAACATCAAGCTGTTTGTCGCCAATTTCGGTCGACCAGGAATGTTACAATCCTTTATAGTTACCGTTTTCTCGACGCGTCTTACGATACACTAGACAGCAGGTCTCGAAATGGGATTGTGTAGAACGCGAATTTTTTCGTTAAATATTACCCTTACTTCAGCACATGATCTTTGGTTATTGCTCATCCTCGTATCATCAAGAGCGTTAGAACTTTACTTTGAGAGCAGTTGAAACACAGTGGAAATACAGCTTGAGTGTTGAGAGGTTCTCTGTAATAATTCCTACTGCTATCAATATCTAATAATGGCTTTTACGTTGCTGGACCGTAATTTACAATCAACCATAAGTATTTACAGAACATGACATAGGGGTGACGCATATGTGTCTTCTGGTCAAATGTTATTTGTTACACTAAATTTATTAGAGCCCATTTGCTCTCTTAGATCTACCAATCAACTTTACATGTTAATATTTACTTCCACTTCTCAAATAGAATTATATGTAGTTTCAAATCAAATCGTAATTATGCACATCTACATAACCATAACAACAAAATAAATGATATCCTTTTACACTTTAATAGATCCACCGATCAACCTAAAGTGTTCTCTTTTAATTTTATATCTCAGGTAAAATCATATGGTCTCTATTCAAATCAAATCGTATGATACATATCTACATAAACACGGCAAAAATGAATAACTTAATTCTCTTTTGACACTATGCCCGATTATTAATTGAAACTTCATGACCCAACGGAGAGCTAAAGTAAATCAACTTTCATAGTGTCCATAAGCTCACAGAAAAAATATCAGTTCTTGGAGAATATTATTATCACAAACTTGTGTTCTAACTAGTGGTGGGCACAAAAAACCGGTTTTTCGGTTTTTAGAAAAAACGAAACCGGTTTTTGAAAATTTTCCGATGAATCTTCAAAACCGGTTTGGTTTTTCACCGAAACCGGTTATCGGTTTTCTCCAAAACCGGTTCGGTTTTTTACCTGGTCCGGTTTCGGTTTTCTTCAAAACCGATTCCGGTTTTTTTTTTCAAGATTTGTTCTATTTCTGAGCAGAATGGTGTTTCGTTGTTCTCCGGAAACCGAATCCATTTCCACAGAAATAGTCTTATGTGTTTTCGAAAAGTTTTCACCGAAACCAGTTTCGGTGAAAAACCGTACCGGTTTTTAGAGAAAACCGAAATGTCGGTTTTTCGGGTTTCAGTTTTTATAGAAACCGGTTTTCGGTTTTTATATAAACCGGTTTTGCCCATCCCTAGTTCTAACTTTGTTTGCAAGTCTTAGCAACAACATTACACAGCATGTGCAGTTCTTGAACCAGCTTTTCATTTATCAACCTCAGGTACAACGATATTATTATTTTTGCAATTTATGTGTTATCTAGGAGGACAACGAAAAAATACTTAAACGAAAAGTTGCGTATTTTCGGTCGCAGTATCCGAACCTGCATTAATGGAGAGGAGATGAAGAAGAAGATGGAATTTTTTGGAGTTTTGGGAAGACGAAGATAACTTCATTTTATGTTAGTTGAATAGATCTTTTAAAATGATTGGACACGTACTTAAATTGCAAGTTTATTTCTCGAGGTATTTAGAGTATCACTAGCCTTGGGTGACGTACAAACGTACGATGATATTGAATTATTTTTGCTACGACTCCAGCTAGTAGAATAACGCAAATATACTTCAACTAAAAGTTCTTTATTTTCGATCGCAGAATCAGAATCTGCAATAAAAATAGGGGGTTTCCATTTAAAACTTTCAAGTTGGCTTGTTGTTCACAGAATTTTATAGGCCCCTGACATTCTTAGCTAACTAGATTAGTTCCATTTTTTGTTATCTCGGAAATATTTGAGATCGCAAAGTTAGGGGACGTACGTACGATGATATCCTTTTTTGCGATTACAGCGCCATCTATTAGAATAACGAAAATGTGCTTCAAGTAAAAGTTGCTTAGTTTTGATTATAGAATCAGAATCTTCAATAAAAATAAGGGTTTCCATTTGAAATTTTCGAGTTGGCCCCTGGGGCCCTATGATGGGATCTTTAGGGGCACTTGTAGTTTATAGACCCCTGACATGTGTAAATTCTTACGTAATTAGATTTGTTACATTTTTTGTTATTCCGGAAATATTTGAGGTCGCAGAGTTAAGGGACGTACTTACGATGATATTTATTTTTTTACGATTACAGTGCCATCTGTTAGAATAACGAAAAAGTGCTTCAAGTAAAAGTTGCTTAATTTTGATTGTAAAATCATAATCTGCAACAAAAATAGGTGGTTTCCGTTTGGAATTTTCGAGTTGGCCCTTGGGGACCTATGATGGGACCCCTGGAGGCACTTTCTGTTTACAGAATTTTATAGGCCTTGACATGTGTACATTCTTGCCTAACCAGATTTGTCAATTTTTTTGTTATTTCGGAAATATCTGAGGTCGCAAAGTTAGGTGAGACACCCTGTATATATATATATATATATATATATATATATATATATATATATATATATATATATATATATATATATATATATATATATATAAGTTTTCAAGTTGTCAAGGGGTAAAAAACGCTCCGATTGCCTCATAGATAGATAGATAGTTGCTAGATTTAATTGTATCCTTTGCTTGCTTCCTACCTGTTATAATGCCACAGTTCGAATATTTCCTTATTTAAAGATTTATCATATAGTACATACTCATATAAAATATAGTTGCTGCTTACTACGATGATAGTTCAATTATTACACACTATTTTAGATCACTTAAATACACTATATTTTCAAAATAGTTAATAACTAGCATCAATTACCCGCTTCGCTGGGTCATTAAGAAAAACTATTTATATTTTTCGTTACTCAGTCACTTTTTACTATTACTAAACGCTCTTTGATAGTGGTCATTTTCGATGATTTTTATATATCCCCCCTCCCCTCCCACAATTTCCGGGGTTGAATTTGGATTTAAGAGACATAAGAAGTGACATTGTTTATCTCAGCGACTTCAAAAACTATAGATTCGACACTAATATCAGTCATTTTCGATCATTTGTAAATGTCTTTTCCCCTCCTTTAAGTTACATCGTCAAAATGATATGACAAAAATCATCTCATGTTCGAACTTCATCTAGGTTAAAAATTTGATCGAGATCGGTCCTGTGGTTTGAGAGTTATTAAGTTTTATTTATTTTTATATATATATCTCCCTCCTACTTCCTCCCCTACGTTCTATCGTCAAAGTAAATAAATAAATACCATTCCAAGCCCGAACCTCATCTATGTTGAAAATTTGATCGAGATCGGTCAAGTAGTTCAAGAGTGAAGTCAGAAAGACAGTCACTTTCATTTATATTTTTTTTTTACATATATATCTCCCCCTCCTCATTCCCTACGTTGCACCATTAAATTTAAATGATAAAAATTATCCAAAGCCCGAACGTGATGTTGAAAATTTGATCGAGATCGGTTGGGCAATTCAAGTGTCAAGTTTTGTTTGTGTTTATATATTCGAGGAAGGTTCAGTAATTATTGTCCCCGGCAAAAATACTTAAGCTGGGATGGATGATGGGGGATATTGTAGCCTAATGTCTTAGATGCCTATATGCTAAATTTCAGAACCATAGCTGCTATATTAATAATCTTTTTGTCGTTTCAGGTGTGAGAGGTGGCACCTAGTTTGAAAAAATGGAGAAAACCGGAAAACGAGCTGTCATCAAGTACCTCCAGAAAAAGGGATTAAGCCCAAAGGAGATTCATGAAGACATGATCAATGTGTTGCGTGATGGGGCTCCTTCCTACCAAGTGGTAAAGAACTGGTGCCCCAACTTCCGTTGCGGCAGGGAAAGCTACCAACAGGCCCCTGGTGCTGGTCCTCCAACAACAGCATGCATCCCAGAAAACATTGATGCTGTGCATGATATGATTATAGCAGACAGACGAATCACGGTGCAACAGTTAGCAGACATCATGCACATCTCTGTAGGCTCAGCGGAAACCATTGTGCATGAACACTTGGGATTCAGAAAGGTGTCAGCGCGATGGGCACCCAAAATGTTATCTCGTGAACATCAGAAAGACAGAGTTCGATGTTCAAGGGCTGGTTTGGAGGTTATGGGTCAAACCTGAAAGAGTTCTGTGATAGATTTGTGACAGTGGATGAGACGTGGCTCCACCACTATGATTCCGAGTCCAAACGACAGAGCATGGAGTGGCGGCACAGCAGTTCGGCTCACCCACGCAAGTTCAAGGTGCAAGCATCAGCACGCAAGGTTATGGCCACATTTTTTGGTGAAGATTGGACACACTATCACGGGGGCCTATTATACAGCCCTAATCCCTAAGTTACGCGAAACAATCAAGGAAAAACGGCGCGGGATGTTGCAGCGAACAGTGCTGTTCCACCAAGATAATGCTCCAGCCCACGAAAGCCATCTTACTGGTGCCGCAATCCATGCTGCTGGTTTTGATGTGTTAGAACATCCTCTCTACTCACCCGACCTCGCCCCTAGTGACTTTCATTTGGTTCCAAAGTTGAAGGAGCACCTCAAGGGGAAGAAGTTTCACTCAAATGCAGCTGTTATTGAAGCTGTAGAGGAATAGCTCACGGCTCAGCCAGAGACTTTCTTTGAAGCTGGCATAGTGGCTTTACAGCATAGGTGGAAGAAGTGCATTACTATGAAAGGAGACTTTTTGGATAAATAATACTGCTTATAGGTCAGGGACAATAATTATTGAACCACCCTCGTAAATCTCCCTTCTTCCCCCTAGGTTCTACCATCAAAGTGAATTATATATATATATATATATATATATATATATATATATATATATATATATATATATATATATATATATATAAATTCCAGGCCCAAACATCATCTATGTCGAAAATTTGATAGAGATCTGTAGGGTGGGTTCAAGAGTTATTAAGTTTTATTTATTTTTATATGTCTGTCCCCTCCCCTAAGTTCTACCGCCAAAGTGATATGATGGAAACCACTCCAGGTCCGAACCTCATCCATATTGAAAATTTGATTAAGATCGGTCTTGTGGTTTAAGCCTGATGAAGTCACAAAGAGAGTCACTATTATTTTTAATCTTTTTACATATATGTACCCCCTCCCCCTCCCCTTCGTTGCACTGTAAAAGTGAAACAAGGAAAACATCCCAGGCTCGAACCTTATCTATGTTGAAAGTTTGATCGAGATCGGTCAGGTGGTTCAATTATTATCGGAGTGGAGTTATTAATTCATGGACACTTTTATTTTTATATTTATTGATTTTTGTATATCTTCCCCGACTCCCACTCCCCTACGTTGTTCCGCCAGGATGAAATGATAAACGTCATCCCAGTCCCGAACCTGATCTACATTGAAAATTTGATCAAGATCGGTTGGGTGGTTCAAGAGTTATTGTTTTATTTATTTTTTCTATGTTCCCCTCCTCCTCTTCCCTAAGTTCTACCGTCAAAGTGAATAGCTAAATACACTTCCAGACCAGAACCTCATCTATTTTAAAAATTTGATCCTGATCGGTCGGGCGGTTCATGCGATTTCATGCGATTTGTGATGCGAAGAGTCACAAATATAGTCACTTTCAATTTTATAATGTAGATTAATTCACAGCAATTCAATGCACTTATTTATTATGTAGCGTCCTACGGCATAATATATTGACAATTATTTATAAACATATCCCTGCTAACGTTAACTGTTACCATAGCAACCGGATTTGTATCCTAACAACCAATAAACAAACATTTACGTCTAGCGATAGAAAAATAATACATTTTCAAATCTAAGATTGTTCATGACATTTTTTATCATTTCTTCTTCTTCTTCTAATTTCTAGATATTGTGCAATAAAATAGCATTTTTGCCCAGCATATTAAATAAGATAAAAGAACGTAAATACATATTATCGTTGTATAAATGGCTCCCGAACTATGGGACTTCTTAAATTGTTTACAATTTAAGAACGAATCTTCGGCACATAATATAATTTACATATTATATTCATGGTCAGCATATTTTTTTAAATGCCTTCGTATATATTAAAATTACATTTCATTAAGAAAATAAATTATATTTTTATATTTTATCTCAATATCGTATTTTTATATTTCATTTCATAATAACTAACCATATTTTATTTAAGGGACGAAAAGAAAGCAAATTCAAAATTTGACGGTATAGTTATTTAATTAGGTCCCTAGATTAACTCTTTCTTAACAATGGATAATAGATCCAACGTAAGTTGAAATACAACATAACATTGTTTTTCCGTTCGGGCGCAGGTAACACACAAAACTGGAAAACGTAATTCATGTGTCATGAAACAAATAAAAATTACAATAAATAAGAACTATATTCAAAGGAAAAGAAACAAACAATAATTAACATCACATTTAAATTGCACGACAGGAAAATTATTCTCTAAGTATTAACCAGAAAAATCAACGTTATCTATATTAATTTTAAGTTTAGATAATAGTTGTTGGGAAACTAATCTTTCAACAACTTGCAAGCATTTCCTTATGATTGAGCAAGCTGCTAACCAACCTATCAGTTTCTACCTTTGTAAGTTTACGACATTGAGTTTCAGTTGCTGACGTAATTTAAATCTGTACCCCGCTAGCAAGCGTTAGTTTAAAGTATTGTTTCACGTCACATCAATTATTAGGTCACACTACAGGTAATACCCCACAGAAGTGGACTCAATCCTTTCCTTGTTTGTCTCCTATTGTAGGAATTTCTGCCACCTATCCGATAAGAATTGTTGCAAAATCTACTGGCGTTAATTAGATTAGGCTGATTGTGTCTATTACTTCTAAATGTTGTATTACCATTTGCATTAGATTCGGTTACATTACCGTTTATATATATTATTTCTATAAACAGTATGGCTATTTGTGTTAGGTTACGTTAGATTCTATTACCGGTAAATCTAGAATTCCTGTTTCCATTATCACTATTTTGTCTTACACTAAAGTTAGGTATGGGCACTAGACTGTTAGCATTATTGCGTACATTCTTAATTCCACTGTATTGCATTGCCATCTGATTTCTAAAATTTTGTACTATTAATAACAAATTATTAAAATTTATGCACTGCGATAGGATTAAAATTTGCTGTGATTTGTAAGGTAACAAAATTCTAATTGATGCAAGGATGCTTGAACCAGGCTGGAAGGGATTTAGTAATTTTTGAATCGTTATATGTACTGATAACAAAGTTTTTAATGCTTTCTATCTTCTTTAAAATCGAATTTCCTGTTTCTAACTTGTGCGTCCGAATTTACCAATATAAAGTAATTTTCAAACTTAACAACCAAAATATTCTTAAAATCTTCGTGATTACGTAAACCACTTTTAATAGCTTTATACCAAACTGAGCAGGGTGACAATAAAACATGAGGCAAGATGTTAGTTAAATTAGACTTATCAGTGCCTATCAAATCACATTCTTCTTCAATTTATTCTATAAAAGTACTAACCAGAATATCATCTACACGATCGCTAAATTTTGTTAAAGATTTAATATCACTAAACTTTACTGGTATATTTAAAGATGTAGTATTACTAGATTTTATAGATCTTAATTTTCTAGATTTTACATTAGTAGAATTGCGCATCGGTCTTTCTTCCTCCTTCTGACTCTGGATCTGAAGTGGTATCTTCCTTTGCTGTGTTCTCTGATGGGCTTCCATTTTTATATCTGTGCCTGGAGGCTGTTGGAGGTAATTCAGGAATAACTACTGTACGTTGTGACTTCGTGACAACAATTTTAGTTGGAGGGTCCATATTGTTCTCACTACTGTTCTTATGATTCAAAACTTCCATTATAACTCTAAGATTTGGATGGAATTAGCATCTATTCGTGTTTGCATTGCATCAACGAGCTTAGCATTATGATATTGCTCGAATTGTTCCAATTTTTGTTGTTTCAATTTAGAGTTTATTTAGCTCTGCGACTGCTTCTGAGATTGATCTAAACGTTCAAATTTATTCCCCACCTGATCCATTTTTACAACCAAGTAGTTCTTTCATTTGCTGCATGAAGATCTGCCAGTTCAAGTTAGAAATTTCAGGAGGATGTTCGTTTGATCCGATTTCTTGTGCAGACCCCATTTCTTTTTAAACTGTAAATTTTACGCTGATTTCACAATAGGATATAATCCGTTATGAATAGTCCTTACTAATCTTTAGTTCTATCACAATACTATTTTCCTGGGCTGAACCACCATAAAATATATAAACCACAGTTCGAATATTTACTTATTTAAAAGGTTTATCGTAGTATATACTCATATAAAATACGGTTGCTGCTTCAATTATTACACCCTATTTTAGATCACGTAAATGCACTATATTTTCAAAACAGCTAATAATTGATTTACAGCAATTCAATACACTTATTGGTTATATGGTGTCCTGCTGTATAATATATTGACAATTATTTCCAAACAAATCCCTGTTAACGATAGCTGTTACCATAGCAACGGATTAGTATTGTAACGACCAATAAACAAACATTTATATCTAGTGACAGACGCATATATTTTTCACGCCCTACCCTAGCCAAGTGTTTTAAGTTGGTCACAAGGAAGCGGGTGAGAGTAATGTACATCGAAGTTGCACCATCCGAGTGTAACGTAATGCCACGTGGTATTATTACGGGGATCAAAGTGGAACGAAATGAGTCCTGCAAGCTTCTAACACCCTTCGCTCTCTGATGTTCGCTCAGCTGTTTCATAACGTAAATAAATCATTTTTATGCATTATATATTACGTACAATACATACTCGACCACGAGAATCGACACTAATTAGCTTTTGATTTGTGCTATATGTATGCTACGTAGCGAGAAACGGATAACTTTAACCAATCAGAACCGTATATTTACCTCCTATGGCTAGAGTTGAGCGTGATTAAAAATGCGCGACAGACAAATAATTCATTTTCAAATCAAGATTATTCATGACATTTTTTATAACATTTATTCCTCTTCTTCTAACTTGTACCTATTGCAAATAAAATAGCATTTTTGCCCAGCATATTCAATAAGATGAAAGACGTAAGTACATGCTATCGTTGTATTCTCTCCATGTTACACCAAAGAGAGTGGAAGAATGGTATATGTTTCCTTAGCATGTTGGTCTGTAAACAATGACTGAAAATGCCTAATTTTTGGGGTAAATAAATTACATAGAGAACCTAATATTTAGTGTAATATTCTGCCAACCTGTTTGACAACGCCCAAATTCTTTTGTTCTCTCTATAGAACCATAGCACCAACTGTGTTGTTCACATATTGGGGTAACTAAATCTCGGAAGTAGCTGCTGTCGATTTTACTTATTTTTTGTTAACTTTATGAATTCAGATGAGCAAAAAGCAGTGTCTACTTCAGTTCCCAGGAATTTGTAATGTGTGAGTTTGTCACACAATCTGTAGAATCAGGGTAGAAACGTATGTTAGCTCAATCTCAGTGTCAACTCTCAATCAAGAGTTAATTTTCTGTCTTGATTTTGAAGACATGGTTTGTTTGTATCTATGTTAGTGCAGCCGAAAAAAAAACAAGGAAAAAATAGAAACAAAGCTTGGCAGTCCAACGAACACCGAGGCTTAGTTATATAGAGCTAAAAAAAATAATCCTTACAAGATCTATAGCTTTCATAAAAATAAAATATGAGCATTAGATGGTTTATCGGAAGAAAATGAAACGAAAGAGGGACTGGTCAATATCTGTAGGGAGAATTCATTAGTAACTAGGAACATTTGGTTTAATAGGCACAAGAGAATAATATATATAATGAAGTATTCTACCTTTCTGCAGGTCCTGGAACAATTGAGAGTTTTTTTCTCAATCTTAGATTTAGGCCTGAAAGTGTTTCTTCCATGTTTCTCGATCTTCAGCTTCTTCTTTTAACTCGCAATATTTTCTTCTAATTTTCAAGTCATCGATCAGTTGTATTCTTCTTCTTAGTATTCCTAGCTTTCCTTCCTTCTTTCATTCTATGGCGGTATAAAGAAGACAATTTCTTCGCAAGATGTGTACAATTCAATTGGCCTTCCTACAAAGAATGCTGCCTAGAAGTGTCCGCTTCTCTCCTATCTGTTTTAAAACATCTTCGTTTGTTGCTATCTCTGTCTATTTTATCTTCTCCATTTTACTCAAATACCACATTTTGAAGCTCTCTAAATATTTCCATAATGTCCAAGTCTCTGAACCATACAGACCAGTCCTCCGTATATAGCATATGACTAACTTCTTCCTAAGTTCAATATTGAGCCTGCAAGTTAAGAGTGATCTTTTCTTGTTGAATGCTTCTTTGGTTATGGCAATTCTTGACCGGGTCTCTTTGATGCAGTAAGCATCTCTTGTCAAAATACTTCCCAGATACTTGAACCTATCGACTTCTTCAAATCCTCTTTGTTCTACTCTGACCCGTATAAGGGCGCATTACCATGGAATATTCTCATGATCTTCAATTTTTCGATGTTGATTTCTATTCCATATGATTTCCCAGTATCAACTACTTTGTCAATCATCTTCTGCAGTCCTTCGGTTCTAGCTATAATGACCGTATCATCTGCATACCTGATCTTGTTAATATATATACGGTGGGTGTGCCATATATGAAATATCAGATTATTTTGACTGCTATGTGCTGCCACAGAGTGGACCGTACATAAACTTGTATATCGTTGCGCCCTCAGCAGTCTACACATGAGTAATTTGATGCTGAAGGATAACAAACATTTTCTTTTGTTGCAAAATGTTTTTCTGAAGAACTTGAGTTTTTCGGACGTATCTTTCCAGACTACTGTATGTACGCAAAGAGATGTGTATTAATGTTGAGTTTGTGATATTTAGATCAAATATAGCCTATAATGTATCATAAAGCCATGAAGATTCTCTACACAGAGTATCACGTAACCCTGTGTAGGAAGAGAACTATCCAAAATGGCGATATTCATAATATGGAATACTAGTATGATCCTAATATGGAATATTCCTAAATCGATTCATATGTACTGTGTATGTGAACTAGAAGTGAAGAAGAATAACTGAATTGTAAGTTATATTATATCTGACATATTACTTTAGACCGAACGTCAGCAAACATCTCCTAGTCGGGACGTAAGGCTTTTGTGTTCTCTGTCTCTGTGTGTCTCGCGATAACTCCTGAAAACATGAACCGATTCGAATGATTCTTTGATTCAGCTTTGATTCTTGAAGGGTAGCTATACTGTTTGGTTGTGATGTCAGAAGTCACGCTATGTGCAATATCGAGCTGCAACAAGTGTCCCTGAGTTGAGAAACGTGGCAAGTCATTGACTTACGGCATTATTGACTTACGAGGTTTCTCAAATCAGAGATTCAATTAATGATAGTTGAATATTAGAAGTTGGATATACGTACGAGGCGCCCTATGTTTAATATTGCATTCATTTCTTTACAGACAATGTTGTCTCCAGCAAAGAGGAGGGCATAAAACAAAGACAAAATGTCATTTGCAATCAATGCTGAGGGTTTCTGAAACACCAGAATATAAATGGTGTTCCTAGAGGCACTCTCAATCGATTTGTGAAGCAAATGGGAAACAATCCAGACATGAGAATAAGTGATCTACTTGCAAGTAAGTTAGGTAGAAAGAACTTGAACAATAACTAGCTGATAATTGCATTGAAATGGATCGACGATATTTTGGACTTTCAACTCAAGACGTTACAAGACTCGCATTTCAATTTGCTGAAATAAATAATATTCCCAACCTGTTTAACAAAAACAAGTCAGCGGGACGTAAGTGGATCATTCCTCAAACGTCATCCACGCCTTTTCCTCAGAAAACCACAAGCAATCTCAATGGCAAGAGTGAAAGGTTTCAGCAAGAAGAAGATACATAATTTTTTTTTCCAAATTTTCGAAACTGAACACGGAAAGCAACCCCATGCATCCAATCGTGTCTTTAACTGTGATGAGACAGGTTTAACTATCGTGCAGGCCAGATATCCTAAGGTTATATCGTTGAAGGGGGAAAAGCAGATAGTGCATTGACTTCAGCCGAAAGGGGCAGTTTAGTAACACTAGGGACTTGCATAAGCACAGGTAGAATTTTCGTGCCTCCACTTATATTTTTTTCGCGTAAGCATATGAAGCAGGAATTAACTGATAGTGCTCCTCCAGGATCCGTTTTCAGTGTACATCCACCAGGTTGGATTCAAATGGATACGTTTACCCTCTGCTCCAGACATTTTTAAAGTTTTGTAAAGCCCAATGCAGAAGATCCTGTCCTCCTAGTGTTGGATGGACATTTTTTGCATACTAGAAATCTGGATGTAATTTTATTAGCTCGAGAGTCACACGTCACTATAATTTGTCTATCTTCACACTGCTCACACAAGCTCCAGCCTTTAGACGTTGCATTTATGCATCCATTCAAGGCTTGTTATTCCAAGGAGGTCTCTAGTTGGCTGCTAATCGTAAACCTATTCGGCCTCTTACAATGTACCAAGTTTCTGCATTTATTGATAAAGCACACAACCGTACTGCCACAATCGAAACAACAGTTAGCGGATTCAGAAAAATAGGAATATATCCACTCAATCCTCTTGTGTTTGATTAAAGTGACTTTTTGAATGCTGACGTCTCAACTGCCGTGTCGTTTACAGTGCTAAACTAAGAGAACAGCACGACAGTACCGATAGAAATAGTAAGTCTGCTACCACAATTACAGCTACAGCATCGCAACACATGTGATTGAAAGCGAGGCAACGCAAAAATAGGTTACGTGCATTCCACACAAAAGCGATTTAGAAACTGTCTTTACTTCATAATAACGGGCCTTTACCTCATCCTCGCAAGTAGTTAGAAAACGTTTAGCCTTCCAATGCCAGCGAAAGAAAATCCAATTGTCATATAATAAATTGGCACATAATAATGCATAAGGTTTTTTAAAAACATAAAATTAAAATTGAAATCATATTTTCAGTGTACATTTTCGTACACGGAAGGTGAAAAATAGTAAATAGAAAGCAATAATATATGGTCAAGGTTAGTTGTGTGAATAAAAAAACAAACTTTCCCATCAAAAGCAACAACAGCCAGTTGACCTCTACGTAAGCTTCTCGGCCCGTTGCTTTTACAAAATATAAACACATCTAGTGACGTAATATAGAAAACAAATGCATGGACTTTCCAGAAGAAAAATAGCAGCAACAAAAATTCGTATTAAAAAACATTTTTTTTTATTTTTCTGCATGTTACATCAGAAGGTTGAATAATATAAAAAGCACGGGCAAGAGGCATGGAGCATAACAATTAACCTCTGCGTCGAATGATAGGTATTGAGTCAAATCTTCAGTAACCGCCATGGAGTTTGGAACGCTTGCTTTGTAATTACCTTTTCTTTTCCTATAATATCCCTTCTCCACTTCTGAGAGGAGTTTCAGTAAAACTCTGCCATCTGGTATGTATGAGTAGAAAAGTCATTTATCATTGTGGGTACAAGTCTCCTGGTGACACGCAACCCACTGTACAAGTCAATTTTCAAAGATTTCATTCTCATTTTTGTGCGATTCAGCATAATAAATTGTATTTTAAATGGAGCCTCATGTTTTCATTTCAAGCCCTGAGATTTAACAACACCAAAAAATTTAGGTTGGTTTAAATTGCACTTTAAAGAATTCAGTTTTACTTACAATGTCATGCTTTTGCATTTTCTAATATTTTACAATCGAAACAGCCAAAGAAAAGGACATCACGCGAGTACAAAGAAGAAAGTGAATCCGAAGAATCAGTGTGACTTGAACGAAGGTAGTGACAGTTTAAGTGATCCTACTGATGAAGACGATGATGATGAATGCGTTCACTATGGTCGCTCAGTGCAGGGGAGAAAGATTGGTTAAAATGACCAGTTTGTAAAAGATGGTCCCACCAAACTTGTGCAATGAAAGATAAAGAAACATGTTTGTATCCGCCATTGTTATGCTAAGTAAAACTGGAATCAAAATTTGGATGTCTTAAGACACTTTAATCCAGTAAGTTTGAACTTTTTCTTATCTATCTATCTATTTATCTATCTATATATATATATATATATATATATATATATTAGGGTGGGCCGAGTTTCAACTTTTTTTCGAAAATCGATTCGGCGAAGCGGTTAAAAGATGTCTCTTAGTGGGCAGAGTGTGCCAGATTTTTTTTCAGAATTTTTAGTCAACGCCTTCATGTGCTGCATCGAGGTTTTATGCAAAATGTATGCAACCTGCAATACACTGTATAATATTTCACGTTTTTGGCTGTATAAAACACACATATTCTCGTTTTTTTTATTATTCAGCCTTAGGGGCAGCTTGAACTATACGTAATTCACCTTCCCAAAGCCCACTTTATAACGGTATGGACTGGCATGAATTTTTAAATCAACCCTCGTATTATTCCAACATCAATTCTGGGAAATGATACGCAACCAGTTAACAGTTGGAGGAGAACAATGTTTAAGAATTTGTCACCCAAAAGGTGCCTCGCTTTTCCAGACAGTCTTGCTTCCTTCCGTCAGCCCATATTTGGAGGAGGAATTTAGCTACTCTCGTTTTGAACGCCCATGCAGTGAACTCTCATGACGATGACAGTTTTTTACGTGACAATGTAATAACTATCAATAATCGTCAGTTCCATAACTTATTGGAATAATCAGTGTTTTTAATGTGATTTCTATTAACCTATGAACCATTCTTTATATATTATTAACAATATAATAAGGCAAAAACTTAATGTTTTCCACGAACTATATTTTAGTTTGTCAGTGTATTCTTGCGCTGCTAACTGGCAACTATGTGACGCATGAAGAGAAGCGTGTGTGTTCTGCTAGCCGTCATGTGAAGTGAATGTCTTCACGAAGACCATTAAAGTATGTAAAGTTTTAGTGTTTAACTCCCAAGAATAATATAAGATGATTTGAGCAACACAACACTCGAATCTAAGTAAACAAATCATCACCTTTTCATTTACCAGTGAATAATGAAAACAACATAATAATATAACGGAAATTCACAATTCGCAATGTGAAGGAGAGCACCGACTTCTAGTAAGCGACGTAGACATATTCACCAATTGTAGTTGACCTTTTCGAATGAGGAAATTTATGGAAAACGATGCAAAACTCATTTTATTCAACAGTGCACTAGTGAATTTTATTCCGTATAGTTGCCGGAATCGTCGTGCACGCTTACGTATCGGTTCGTATACCACAGTGATTGGGCCATCCTTTTTTATATAAGTGAAATCTTGTGTTCTCACACGTTTGTAAATGTTTTATATTCATTGAAGTTAAAAGTTAAATATAAGTGTTTTGCAAATATTTCCTTTTTTAATATGCAATGAGAAACAATATTTAACAATTCCAAAGTGTGTGACCTATATTGTCTTTCTCAGCGAATGGAGGATATTACCTTCTAATAGTGTACATGGCTTAGAGTAGAATTAAACAGGTAAGGTATTTCTAATCAGTGGAGGGCAAACATTACTTTCGTCTCCCACTATCCATCTGGCGTAAATCATGCATTGCTGTCCCACTTGTATTCTTTTACAGGTATTGACCGGAGTATCTTGGAGCTGACGTACCAGCGACGGTGGGTATACGGCATATGCCTCTGATATGTTTAACGCCCGAATCCTAGGACCGTGGAAGTAGTGTTATTTGTTTCGTTACCAGTTCCTGATTATAATTTATTAAGTTGTGCAATTGAATGATGTTCTTAGGAAGACTCCTCAAGAGATCCAAGGTTCGGATCCCGATAATATTATTATTAGTTGGTCTTCTCGAACTGAAACGAACGAGTATCGGATCCCATTCCCCTTATATCTGGCTTTCCCGAACAGGAAAAGATAATGATCGAACCTAGGACCGGCACCCTTATATCTGTCGCCCCGAAACAGAAACATATTAGGATTAATGAGAAAGTGTGATTCGACCTCCCAAACTCCCCTTACAACTTATGTACAGTTCTTTGCTCAAATTGGCCTAATTTCAACACTTAAAGTAAGCAGGTTGCGTTTTCTATTTGTATATACAAAAAATTTATTTATTTTTGTTTAGCCTAAGAGTAGAGTTTATTTACTTATTTATTTATGTATTTATTTATCTTTTGCTGTAATGCAATTAATATGCATTATCAATATTCTCGATCATTTATTCTTTGTCCAAAATAACCCAGAACTCACCACGAGGAGGTCACTGCACTTCGAGTTCCATCCACTTTTAGTTCCGCCTTCCCGCCTTGTCTAATTTTCTGCCATAGCCTTACTTGCTTGAATCCTCACATACTTGCTTTACTTTTCTAGATGGCATAGTATTATTTCCATCCGAATGTTGGCATCTCCTTGCTAGAAAGCAAAGTACAGCGTATGAATCTATTACGATTTGCCGCCCCATACACGGATTGAGAAGCTTGTGTCACCAAACCCACCATTCGCTCTACTGCTTGGGTATGGCACGATAACGTAATTATTTCTTCTACGAGCATTGCAGCTGACTAACTGCTTTCTTCAACCTCGTCGTCGGAGAGCATCTTGGTGAGCGGGGGTTGTGCTGGGGGACAAGGTCATCCACTCCACCATGTCGTAGTAATTGTCCGCGTCAAAATTTATCTTTAAGAATGCGAATTATTAGAAAATACAGAGAATACCAACATTATTTATTATCTATTTAGAAGAGTTTGTTAATAATAGCATACATAATGAGGATGGCATTTAAGTACGACGTAGAAAGATTAGGTGTATACGGTTTTCAGCTGATAAAGCGCTTATTGCGGAATCTGACAAGAAATCGATGAGATATTAAGAATATTGAGGAAGGTCGTGAAAAATATGAGATGAAAATAAATGTCGGAAAGAGAAAAGCCATGGTGATTGGAACGAAGCGGTCGGAATCGAAAATAATATTAGGAGGGGTAAAAATGAAACAGGTGACTAGTTTTCGACTTCTGGGTAGTGTTAGTAGTGATTAAGTCCCTATATAAAGTGCTAACGTGAAATAAAAGTAAGGATAGGAATGGTAAAAGAAGATATTAGGAGAAAGAAAAGTCTCTTTTATGGGTCCTTGAATAAAGAGTAGAGGAAGGACTCATAAAATGCTTCGTGTGGAGTATTGTGCTGTATGGGGCAGGAAAAGTACATGACCCAAAAGATATTTTTAAAAAAGACAGGAAGCTTTTCAAAAGTGGGTTTGGAGAAGAATGGAGAGAATTAGTTGTGCGAGCAGAAAACGAATGAGAGGATGTTAGAAATGGCGGAGGAGAAAAGAACAGTTTTAAATGTAATTGAAAAAAGGAAAAGAATCTTGTTGGGACATTGTCTAAGAAGAAATTGTAACATAAGGGACATGCTAGTGGGTATGGTGGCAGGAAAGAGAGGGAAGGGGCGAAGGTGGTTACACTTGATGGACGGAATGAAAGCAGAAAAGCCATGGAACATGGAAGCTTCTCAGTTGTAACAAAGACCTACAAATAATGGCAGAATACCCATGATGATGCTAATGAGTGGTTACGTTTCCTTGCATTGGCAGAATATAATCTCCAGTAAAATCCATATCATTCGAACATAGAAGAAAATTTGTTCAATCTATGCAAGACTGGTAATGTTTCAATATAAATTTTGAAGATTGAAGCACGTTATCAGAACGCTTCTTAAGCATTGTATACCTTACCAGTTATTCAACTGTTACATGATGAAAGATATGGTCCCGGAAGTCCGTCGTTCGATTATTGTGGATATAATTTACAAAATGTTATTAGTTTTTTCTAAGAAGATTAGAACTCATGTAGCCTCAAGTTTCTTTGAAGGATTTTGTAAAATCTTGTTTGGTTCATTAAACTAGGTGCAATAGCAGAAATCCTTTACCCTGTACGTGTCTAGATCTTATTCCTTATTCTGACCATTTTTCCTTTACTTGCTACTTTTACACAATACACATCTTGTCATATGTCAGCTATACTTTGTTACGTTACTTTGTTGAGTCAATATTTTGATGTTGACTAACATGCCAGATTAAGCTTTGTACAGAGTGAAGTGATCTATATCCACAAACATCAACATTATCTTATTGTGGAAATCCTTATTTTCTACTTTATCAGCTGTATTGGTAAGTTCACGTTGGACGATGTCACCTCCTGTGAGCTCGATTGAGAGTAACGCTTGTGGTACTGAACTTTGGAGGTTTATGTCCTGAACCTTCTAGAACTTTCGATTTACGTCATGACAACGTGATTGTGGGTGTTCTCTAACATTGAAGTTTGCTATCTTTTATGGATATGATCTGTCGACTGATACACGAGTATGTCTTTCCTTTTGACAATATTTCGTGACACAGAAATTTAAATTTAAGAGTTCAACCTAGATCTCATCATTCGTAGTGTGTATTATTGTCATGCAAGTGACATAATGAAAACATTAATGAATTGTATATCTTAGTGGATCAATTTCAGTTCAGTAAAGTGGCATGATTTTCGTACAGAATCATTTTTTTTTTTTTTTTAGGTTTGCAAAGAAATTTCCTTTCCTCTAATTTCTCGAAAACTACGCATTAACTTTAACACTCACGCTATATCATTTTGTTCAGCTGAATAAGAAATATTGATTGCTACATGTCTCACTTTCGGACAATTTTTCTCCCCATTAAATGCTACTGTAGAATATTGTAGAATTTAATGTGCCGCCTCCGTTACCCTCAGTCCATAATCGTGGAATATTTATGGGCCTGCGAGTATGTTTCAATCAACCCCCGAACAAAACTATACGATTTGTTATTTTTTTGAAACATCTGACCAGGGATGTTTCCAAAGTTGAACCTTGGATCTGGGGACAACCTATATATTTCCTGAAAAGATTTATCGAGCAAGTTCCAAAACAGGCTTCAATTCCTTGCCCGGACGAGGCACATCCTTATATGCAGAGTTCATATATGTCCAACTTCCAAAACGTGTGAGTTACGTGGTCGCCACAACTTAAAAACAAAGGCCAAGTCATTGCAGCACCATCTTGCTGGGACTGTGACGTGTGAGTTACATGAGGCCAAAAACTAAAGCCAAGCTTCGGCAAACAACGTCCAGCTGGAACCTTCTTCCCTCTCATCACCCGGGTCTTGTCGTAGATAGAGGGCTTCAACCCTGAAGGGTGACCAATCGGGTTTATATACCTACAAAAAAAAAAAAAAAAAAAAAAGAACTGTTCGGATCAAGTAAATCAGCTCAAATTACCACTACGACTAGTATTAGCAACTCAAAATCTAGTGAACGTTTTTGTACCGTGTGACCTATTAAACAACTCGTCTAGATGAACAGTTGACAAACATATAACAAACGTAGTGGTTTGATAACGCATATATTTGAAATAGAGAGAAAATATCGAAATACACCGAATGTGTCGCATCTGGCCATAACAATGAGTCTCATTAGTTGTGATACTAAATGACTTACTGTTGACTAGATATTATAGATATGCTTTTCTCAACTTTATAGACCCACTAATATACGATATTTACAGTGAAATAATCATTTTTGTTTTGTTTTATTACCTTGATATAGGATATAATTGGTAGTGCATATTCTACTAGTCATGAAGAACAGTTTGATATATAGGACATATAGATCAAGTTGTTCTATATATTTCCAACCCTGGGGAAACGGCAAGGAATTGGAACCTGTTTTGGAACTTGCTCGACAAACCCTCTCAGGAAATATATTCATTGACCGCAGATTCAAGGTTCAACTTTGGAAGCATTCCTGGTGAGTGAAGACTTGACTTTGAACTGTGAAACTATGTTATTTAACCTTTTCAGTTACCAATCTAATCAGGGACGTAGAGTCCATTAAGGCTGTAATGATAAGCCTATCCAATTATTTATACATCAGCCTGAAATGATGATTTTGGACATGAATTTTATTAAAATAGGTTTATTTTATAATGCGCTGTTTAAAAATCAAGCGAATTGAAGTGAAGCTTCTGCAAGAACGCATTGAAGGATATGGGCTGCTAGCCTTTCACTTCTCTCGTGCAATTAGGAGAATGGGCGGTGACAATCACTTTTCCGCCACCCTCAGCAGACGAAAACTATCTATGCAATGTACAAATTTAACACGATGTAACTAAAGTGAATGAATGCTCACGAAGATGACTAAAGGCTAGCCTTTCGAGTGTTCGGTAAGACAAAAGGGAGAGACGCGGTCTTGTCAAGAAATAAAAAACAGAAAGACTGTGAAAAATTGAGCAGCTTATAATCAGTAAAAAAAAATCCAAGAAAAAAGAAAAATATAGATCTATTATGAATAGTACCTTATCCCGTACCGATTTGCGTTATCGCAACGCAAAATTTTAAATTAATTTGCGGTAATTGGTATAGTAGTTATAATTGCTTCTACTTTTCGGGTTGAGATCAGCAAGTTTGGAGAGAACCGATACGAATTAATCTCCAGGTGACATATAGTTTTTTTATTATATTTTTTTAATAGTGCCATGTAAATAATAGCTATTTCCGTGAAAACATACAAGAGCACAATTAATTTGCGCTGCAGCACTATTGTTTTGTATTAATACACTGATGTGTGTTGATATGGGTGAAGTGGTTAAGTTTGTGAATATGATTTGGTGAATTTAAACTTAAATATACAGTAGGTCTATATCCGTTTTACATGTTTCTTTGACAGTGTAATTTGTCAGTTTTGAGTGATAATACGTGTATCTCGGTGAATTAATGAGGTGACAAGTGCATTTACTAAGGCATCGCGAAACTTACCGTTTGTGAACGATCTCATTGAAAATGAGACGTATCTCACCCGTCTCATAACAGAGGGAAAACTTGAAACAAACAATAAGCAACGCACTTCATCTCTCTTGCTTGTGGAGAAAGATTAAAAGCAAGTAAGACATTTTGAGCTTTATGCAGAGTCGTTTTGACTCATGATTAGCATCATACTAAAGGACTGACTACTGCAGGAAGCATACGTTAGTCGGACTCTTTAGTATAGCACTAATCACGCGTCAAAATGACTGCATAAGGCCCTTCCAGTCTAAGGGGTTCCGTATAAGAATATGGTTAACTGGCAGAGCAAAGAAATGGGTAATGCCTTCAGTTAACCTTACACTTATGTACAACAAGATTTCATGCCAGTGACAATGATCACAAGGAGATTGGGCCCCTCCTAGCCAGTGTGGTAATTGAAGCATTTCGAAGTGGGGGAGACTTAGTGTGGACCTAAAATATACTTGTACTAAGAGTGTACTCTTGCAACAGTGACGTACACTGGTTTGATGGCTTGGGCTACCACTAACCTTTATAACACCTGTACATTATTATTATTATTACAGTGAAACCTGTCTTTAGCGGAATCGAGCGGGACTTGCAAAAATTTCCGTTTAAGTCAAGTTTCCGCTTAGTGGAGGTAGACCTTTCCTTTCTTTAAAAAAAATAATGCTTATAAAGGGGCATACTGAGAAAATATACTTCTTTCTTCTACGAATAAATACACAAAAAATTAAAATGAATACAAAATATGCTATGCACACGTTTTCTTTATTTTTCTAATAGCCAAGTAGGGTTTTTTGTGTACATTGCTGCTTGGCTGCCTGACTTTCAGCATACACTTTAGCCTGAGAAATTATACTAAGTGAATCAGAATCATTTTTTCGTAAGGCAAATTTTTGCAGTTCCTTTAAAATTCTGAGAGAATCTTGATATGTATTTATTCTACACTCTTCTTGGAACTCGGTATCGTATTCCTCTTCTTCCTCTATCTCGTTTTCTTCTTTCCGACATACCGTATGATTCTTGATTAAGTTGCGGGGATTAAGGACAATTTGTGGGGGTGAATATGAGTAGTGGTTGGGGAAAGTCAACACTGTCCAGAAATATTTAACAAAAGAACGAACATTTTATCACAGACAGTGTAATGTATATGTCTCACAGAATGTCTAAACATCTTCTAAACGCTGTAGTCCGGAACTCAGAATTTTCCGTTAAATGTTTATTTTTCTTTCCGTTGTCCGCGTAACACAGTTTCCGCTTAATGAAGGGAGTTTTACAAGTTTTGTTCACGTTTTGTTCTCCAAAATTCATGGGACCGTGAAATATTTCCGTTTAAGACAGTTTTCCGTTTAATAAAGGGTCCGTTGAAGACAGGTTTTACTGTATTATTATTATTATTATTATTATTATTATTATTATTATTATTATTATTATTATTATTATTATTATTATTATTATTATTATTATTATTTGACTTTAGTTTCCACGTTATTATACAATCTTCAAAATAAGAATAAACCTTACACCATCAATATCATTTTCTCTTCACTAGCAAGACTTATATTATCTTATTAGTATTACGGAAAAACGATCGTACATTTCTACCTTTATTAGTTGCATGAAGTATCACTACATTTCGCATTGGATAGAGGATAACCCTACTCACCAGAGCAAATGGGAGACGACCCGCTCGGGAGAGTAATACTCCCGGAAGTACGTTTTTTTCGCGCGCTACTCTAGCCAGCTGTTTTACGTGCTATCGTAGTCGGTTGTTTTAAGTTGGTCACAAAATCTATATCATTTAGTACAAGGGGAACAAAACGAGCCTTATATCATGGAGTACAAGGGCAACAAAACGACCCCTGCGGGGCTTCTAACCCGTTCCTACTACTACTACTACTTATCTGCACAAAAGTAAATAAATCACATTTTTGAGTATTATTTTCGTATTATTTTAATTTAAAAAGTGTTATAAAAATGTAAAAAAAAATGATTAAAAACCTTTCCTCGGGCCGGGTTTGAACTCACGCCAAATGAGATTTTAATTACTAGCATATAGCACTAGCCCATTCGGCCACGAGGACCGACAACAATCGTCTGAATTCTGCTATTTGAATGCAACGTGGCAAGACATAGATAACGCCAACCAATCAGAACTGTGTTTTCCGTTCCTACTTCCGGGAGCATTACTCTCCTGAGCTAGTCCTACTGAGAGCTGTCTGAGTAATAATGAACGCTGAAATAGGCGATTAGGAAAGAAGGAGCCTCAGTGTGTAAGAGTTATGCAAACTACTGTAAAACACAAAATTTTCGTTGCATTAACGCAAATCGCTACGGAACGAGGCTCATGATGTCCAAAACAATTCCCAGAGATCCCCCAAAATGCCCAGAGACCCCAGAGACCCCAAGAAACTGATTTCTCTAGAGGCAACTGCTTTTACCTAGCGGCCCGTTCGTACGCTGTAGTAGCTGGGGAATGCGCTGATACCATTCTTACTGTAGTAGTAGCTAGAGAGTGGTTTTTGCTGCGTTGTCATATTGAAGACGTCTTAAGTTCGCGAGGCAGGCTGCGTGCAAAGAATTCAGTGAATCTTTCTAAATACATACAATTCTCAGAAACTTTTATCGTTGAAAGAAGATACTAAAGTATAAAATTATTAAAATAATTTAGTTCATATTATAACTTTATCTTGTAATATTCTAGGGATGCTGCCGGTAATACTCCACTGTCTTGCAGACTGTGTTAATTTCTCAACACATTCCAAAAGAAACTTGTACTCGCAGGAAAAGGTTATAATTTTCTCAGTTCACAGTATTGTTCTCACAAAATACTTGAAACAATCAGTTTTTCTAATGTACATAGTGTATAGAGGATCTTGGGTATCCTCTGTGAGAGCGTTGTGCTCATAATTGTAATTTGCGTAATCACTAGAACACCACGTTAAATTTAAGTTACAAATATCATAACCGCAATTATTATGAATATTCATTCAAAGTAGTTACCCTCCTAGTTTAAAAGAGGTGTTTTATAAAAAAAAAAAAAAGGTAGAACAGATATTCGTTAAGAACTCATATCCATTGTTCACAGTAAAAAACTTCATCATCTTTCCTCGAACCTAACTCCTCTTGTAGCAGTTACTGTACTATGCTGTGATCAAGTACAACAAACGTACTTGTGAGACCAGTACAGATACCCTATTTAGGAGTCTGACAGAAGGTTTTCCTCTTCTGGTGGGTATTAAGTAACGATTTTGAAGGTCATTGTTTTCATACTCTGACCAACTCTTAGTCGCTTTGCGACACAGGTTGCTCTTTTGTATTTCGAACGTAGCATACGACTTCGGCCATGCATAACGGACTTCCTCGCACAGTTTCACAACGTCTATCTAGTTCTGCCAAATCTTCAAAAATGTCTCTTCACCTCCATCTCGTTCTCGCTCACCAAAACGATCTCGAACATCTAGTACCATAGAGACAGCTACTTCTAAACCTGCACGTTCTCGCTCACGCTCGCCAATACGAATTTCATCTGAAACTAACCTTCACGATACATCTATGGATTACACTTCAACAGAGACTTCTGCTATTCCTTCTGCCTCTGTCAATCCTCAACAGCCAGCTCTTTACAACTTTCTACTGACCAATTTCGACACTAAATTCAAGACTTCAAAACACATCTTTGAGCAACTTATAAAATATGTTCCGCGTGTCGAAATCAGCGAAATTATCTTCAGAAATAATGGAGTTATTTTGAAATCCTTTAACCCGGATTTCCATCGCCATGTGCGGAACAAGGCAACTTTTGAGATTTTTGGCAAAAACGCCAATATAACAGAACTCCAACCCAGACAAAACAAACAACCTCCGAGTCCTCGAAAGCTACCTATGTTATCTGTAGTCATCAAGGGCGTTGACCCTGAATATACAGACACTGAAATCGAGGAAGAGTTGAAAGCGGAACAAGTTCAAGTACATAAGTGCATTCGAATCCGGAATGACCGTGGACCCACCTATCTAGTACGTGTATTAACTCCTGAACAATCTGTAGTTTATCACCTACTTCTTACAGGAGCATACATTTACAGACGGAGACACAAGGTTGAACCTTCAAGAACTCTAGCACCGCAGCCTATACGCTGTGAACGGTGCCAAGCATATAATCAACATGTGACCAAAGATTGTAAAAATTCTTTGATTTGTGGCTACTGTACCCAACCTCATGCTACTCGAAATTGTCCTAATGGAAATACAAATCCTAAATGCAACACATGCTCTGATCAGCATCCAACTTACAGTTCTAAATGTAAGGCCAAACCATCAGTTGATCCTACTCAACCACAGCTTACTGTTCCAATCAGAACGTCTGAATGTTCAACGCCACCAAATAATTCGTTAACTCATCCTGTTACAATTGAAGACATGATTCGTTTCTTTATAGTTACTACCCAAAACATTCATCCATGTCTGCCTACTCATATTCTTAATCAAGTCATGTTTACAGTTAAGCAACTATTTAACATTCAACTTTATGCTACATATTCTGGTCAACATGTTCACTTTCAGCTTCATCCTGTTTCAACACCTGTCTAACATTATACGTATAATCATGGATTTATCATTTCTGTTTTTAAACATCCGCTCCTTCAACACTCGAAAGGTACTACTTCACACTTTACTACTGGAAGAAAATATTCACGCCTTTGCGTTGAACGAAACATATCTTTTGCCACACCAACATGTGCATTATCAGCCATATACTATTTCTCGTTGCGATGGTCCACCTGGAGATCGAGCAAATGGCGGAACCCTTATAGGAGTACGAAGCAGACTTACTCAACGCATGATCACGAATCACTTTTAGGCCCTTCTTCCGGAGCACAACATCACCTGATCTATTTTCCTTCACGTACTATTGCCTTTGTTACTATGTATGTTAGACCTAATGTTCAAATTCCCTTGACATTCTTCCAATACATAGACACCACGTTTCGTCATTATATTATTATGACTAATCTCAATTTATCCAGTCGCACTCTTACGCAACAACGGAACTTCCATCAATTTCCAATGCTCCACACAAATGCTGAACTATGTGCATTACCAAGACATACCCGACCGTCCTCGACTACAACTCCTGACACAGTCATTGTCTCATCTACATTACAACCATTCATAAACTGTCATGTTCTATCTTCCATCGGCAGTGACCACGACCCAGTTAAAGTGACTTTACATTTTCGAAACCAACGTCAAGCTCCTGACACACCACCACATAACGTTCCCTGTTATGATCGTGCTAACTGGGAAAAATATCGAGAAGATTTGACTACTACACTCTCTATTGTGAATACTCCAGTACATCACTCTGACTTATATACCACGCTCGATACGCTCACTACTGCTATACAACATAGTAGCCATCAGCATATACCCACGATTAGATCTAATTATGCTCGACCCGCACTTCCTCCTCAATATCGCACACTAGTTGCTCTTGCACGGCAGGCATACCATGAATATCTTCGCACACGTGATCCTGGGCTTTTACAACTACAGCGCCAATATCTACGCCAAGCTCACCATTATATCATTGCCTATAAAAGACGTAAGTGGATCCAAACAGTTAAACATCTTGATCAGGAACATAATCCTACCAAATTCTGGAATGCCTTTCACAGGCTCTGTGGGACACGCTCGCCTCTCTCTTACTCGTTCATCGTCAATCAGACCTCGCTACAAACTGACACAGAGAAGGCTAATGTATTTGCTCAATCGCTTCAAAGCATTTTTACGCCACCAGTCATTTCCTATACCCCTGAACGCTTACACACTAGAATCAGCAACGTAACAGATCCACATCAAACACATCTTCGTATTAGTGCTAGTCATGACTTGGATTCGGATCATCCTCTTACTCATCCGATTACACATTTGGAAATCACCAAAGTCTTAGCTAATAAGAAGAATACAGCTCCTGGATTTGATGGTATAACTTACCGACATATTAAAGAGGCTCCACTGACGGTTCTGCTCCTACTGTCTGCTATATATAATCTTATACTTCGAACTGGTGACTATCCGGCTTCTTGGAAAACCTCAAAGGTTTTAATGTTTTTGAAACCACATAAGGATAACAGAAAGGCAGAGTCTTACCGTCCAATACAACTTACATCTACACTGGGAAAAATACTTGAACGCATATTAGTTCGACGCCTACATACTAACTTCTTCCACAATCACATTCCTCTACACCAAACTGGTTTTCGCCCTAACTACAGTCTCAATGATAATCCATCAAACTTACCACTATTCTTACGAACCACTTCAATAGCATCAAACCTTCCTGGTTATTGTTATTTGATTTGGAAAAGGCTTTCGATTCAGTTTGGCACGATGGATTAATTTACAAACTTCATCTTCTACGACTTCCATGCGCATATATCAGACTGATTTATCACTATCTTACCAATCGCATAGCATATGTCCGCATTAATTTATCTTTATCTTTTCCTATTTTCCCACTTACTGGTGTACCCCAAGGGTCAGCGCTATCGCCACTCCTATATATATTATATGTTCGAGATTTGCCTGTTCCTCCTGACCCTATCCACACCTTTACTTTTGCAGATGATACTGCTTACCTTGCCTGTGGGAAATCTATTCAGCATATCAATAGTATACTTCAAGAGGCAATAAATAAGTTCTGTGACTGTGATGTAATACTTGGCGACTCCGAATCAACTCCACTAAAACACAGGCACTTGTCATCATACCATCAGGACGTACCAGTCGGGTCCGACCAATAGATCTCTTTTACATCTTACCATAGCAGGCACACGCATTTCTGTCACACGTACAGCGAGGTATTTGGGTGTAATCTTTGATGACCTCTTTTATGGCGTGGACATCTTCAGCATCTCATATCTCTAGCGCAAAATAAACTAAATCTTCTGAAGAGATTAGTCGGTACTTCATGGGGCCTTCATCAAGAGACTGTGTTACATACTTACAAAGTCTTCATACGACTATCTATACTTCATGGACACATCGCATGGCTTAATGCCAGTAACAAATTCTACACCCGCCTCCAGATAATTGAAAGACATGCATTACGCCTGGCATATCGCATCAAACTGCCTAGCCCTACCCGGCTACTATATGATCGTATTCCGTTTCCACATTTTCTCCTTCATTTGGAAAAACTGCGTACCAGATACATCACTACTCGTTGGAGGCAAGGCCATCCCATCCTTTGCAGTAGTATACGTATAGATGCTGAACAAGACGTTCCACCCCGTCTACAACCTACACCCCTTCAGCATTTAATTACAATGTATGTTCTTTCCCATCTTGACGAACACATAGACGACTATCTATTAGCATATCAACCACCAGATTTATCACCCAACATCTATCCATCTTTTGCACCTTGATTCGCAATAACAAGGGCATCATACTGTCTCTCATTATGTGCCGAGTCGCCCCGGCACAAGAAGATAACCCTTCATCTGTCTAACTAACCAATATCACTGTGTTGTGGCGTCTGATTTGCACTGCATCTTTCATCCCATCATACATACACAATGACAAATAATGAACATACGTTGAATGACGATTATTAATCAATTGATAAATAAAGATCCCCATATAATGAATAAATAAAGATATCAAATAAATGAAATAAAACTCTTTGTCCTTCCACTTTATCCTTAGTTTCCCTATACAATTAACTTCACTCCCAAGAGAAGGTATTCCCTTCTACGGGTTTTGCATGGTAAAAAAAAATTTAAAAAAATAAAATAGCTTCCAATGAAACATAGAACTAAACCTGAAAGAATGAAACACACCTCAATCTGTTCACTGTTCAGGAAATGTTACTTTTCAGCGCTTCGGATAACTCACTGTACCCAGTGGCGTATTTAGGATTTTGTTTCGGGGAGGGCTATGCACAATACGGGGAAGAAGGGGCAATTTCCCACCTGAGTTTGAGAATTAATATTTTAATCAATTGTCTACTAATTCTGTACTAGGAAAAAACGTGAAACTCCTATGTTGGTGGAGGATCTTACCTCCCACGCAAATCCGAAACAAACACACGTTGAATATTTGTAATCTCATTTGAACTTAACTGATTTCAATTCAGAAAAAAATGGAAATATTCAGTTTTATCTGTGCAAGTTTTTACCTGAAAGAAAATGTTGAGACAAGTTGAAGTTGAAATATACTGATTGCAGTTTTAATGGCAAGAATTGTAGACTGGTGAATCTTATGTGATATAATACACACACAAATTTAACAGTGAATCTAACCGTTTGTTCTATTCATAGAAGAAAAAGGAAGCATCTTCTTGATGTACCTAATTTCCCGGGCTACTTATTTCCCCTTTCGATTTTCTTTAATTCAAATATTTAATTTTCTTCATAATTAAACGATGTAAATATTCCTTTGCTATAATAACTAAAGTCCCATTATGTTGATATCCGTGCAAGTTGGTGTGGAACATTAGTTTCGCTTATCAGCTTCTCTTAGTTTTGGTGTTACTGACGACGGCCAACTAAGATCACAACCAACAACGGTTGAAACTATGATAGGAGAAACGAAAGAAAGTAACAACCAATAAAAAGAAAAGTAGAATGGACGAAAAATAGAAAAATGATCATAGTTCTTACATGGAATGAAATTTGACAAATACAGTATTATTTGTGAACATAGAGCATAAGAAAATGGAAAGTCAATGAAATTCTTAGAAATTATGAGAAGGATCATTGTTGTAGCCCTAGGTAGAATGCGAAAAGCCATCAAAAAATACGCCATTGCACTGTACTAAAACTTCTCGGAGTAGATTCTATTTCGACACAGATTCCTTATTAGTAAGTTGAAAACTTATGATTTTTATTTGTATATAAATTTAATTTTTGTAATTACACATGAAGGTTGGGGTCATTACCAAGTCCCCCCCCCCTAGAAAGCACAAAGGGAACGAGGTTCCAAGGAAGTGTTCAGAGGTGCCTGAAAATTTCTCTCTTTCCCCCCTTCAATTACCTCACTGCTCCTAGCTACCCCCTAGCTACGGGCCTAATTTTTAGCCTACCCATTTCCAAACTTCAAGCTACGTTACTGAATATAATTTGAAATAGACTCTGTTAAAACATAGTGAAAATGATTTCTCGAAACTGACATGTATTGGATTGATAGAGTGAAAGCCATTTTTATCCATTAGAATGTCATTGGTTTAAATCAACTAATGAACTTGGCCGAAATAATTGCCCTAATTCTCTTGCAGGGCACAGAACTCAAAAATTTGATTATTTATGTTCTGTATCCCATAGTGTAATCATTACTCGTATGGGATATAGAATATAAATAGCCACCATTAAATTCGACGTTCCGTGGTGGCTCAGTAGTAGAGCATTCACCTCTGGTGTATGGGGTCCTTGGTTCAATTCCAGCTCTCGGCAAGTGAGCTTTGTGGTGAACAATTAACCGTGTTCGTGGGTTTTCTCGGGGTTCTCCCGTTTCCTCCCACTTCATTCATTCCACTATTCCATTCATCTCTCGTTATCACCGTCTCCTTTAGCCTATCTGCTATAATCATGGGACGTAAAACTTAAAGATTTCATTTCATTTTCATTGCATTGGCCATCACCATTGTAGACCAAAAGAATAATGCTTTCTTGAAGTTTTTAAAGTATTTCACGTTATTTGTTCTACATTTTCATCTCAGAAACACCTCCTCTGATCGACTGGTTTCCCAGTGGATGGGTGTATTACATTTTTATTTAAAAAATCTTTCTTCATAAAACTGTTTCTTCCTTTCACAATTATTTACTCTTAGAGCTGTTCTAAACTATGAAACTATTAGGAAATACTATACATAACAAATTAATAAAACAATGTTGCATATAGCAACAAAATAATATCTCGATACGAAATCGACACTAGAACACGCATACGGAAAAGTTAAGAAAGGTCAGAAACAATGTACGTATAACATTAAGATTATCTTTTAATATTAAATGGATTTTTTTTTTCGCTGTAGAATATTGTGAAATTAGTACGTAGATATACAATATCTTTGGAAATCACCTCTTCTCTCGTTCCGAATCAAAGTTCAAGAATTCATGACATGCAAAAAATAATAATTGCTTTAGATAGTGATAGTTTTCCTTGTGAACACAAATAAATACACTCGGAAAGAACAGTCAAGACAGTTCCAGCTTCTGGCACGTAAGATAACTCTCTCTCTCATTTTTTGGTTTAGTATGTGTGTGTGTGTGTGTGTGTGTGTGTGTGTGTGTGTGTGTGTGTGTGTGTGTGTATGTGTGTGTGTGTGTGTGTGTGTGTGTGTGTGTGTGTGTGTGTGTGTGAGTGTGTGTGTGTGTGTGTGTGTGTGTGTGCAGAAGTGGAACCGGAAAGTAAGATCACAACGGTTAATATTCATTCAAAAGAAATCTGAATTTGACTACACAAACAAAAATGTCAACTACAACGTATTTAGTGAAACAAGGGTTATTTGATTTGATTTGATTTATTTACTCCATGAAACCGTGGTATTTGGAGGGTTCAGTACAATTCACAAGATGATACATATAAAAAGGAATACATAATACATACATATTGCATAATACTTAATGCGAAGAAAGCCATCAAAACTTTTACATTACAAAAAAAATATTTAAAAGTTTACATTAACAAAAATAGTATTAAGTGAGGGAAAACCAAAAGAAAAAATGTATAGGAGATTTAAAATTTACATAATTTACCAGGATTTGCCCAAAAAATAATTTGTCAGTTTCTGACATTCTTTAATATTGCAGAAACTCATTTATGGAATAGTATGCGTTTTGTATTAAGTGTTTTTTTAAAGCTTTTTCTTAACAAATTGTAATTGTTTTCAAGTTTCATTTCATTCGGTAATTTATTGTAGATAGTATTATAATTTATCAACTTAATTACCACCATTGTCCAAAAACTTTTTAAGTGAGGACGGTATTATTTTCTGCACCTCACAGACACAGAGTTCGAGCGCCTACTGCTGGAAATACATTTCAACTTCATTCTTGATCTCTTAATCATTGTGGAAGTGTTGTCCAACAAAATATATATATATATATATATATATATATATATATATATATATATATATATATATATATAAATTCGAGAATAGGTCTATAAGAGACTTAAAACCATTTTATATGTAGTATATATGTCTCTATACTACACGGAGAAAAATGCATAATCCAGTCGGCATGTGAATGCTGTTTTTACCAAGTTACGCGCGTCAGCACATTAAGTAATGTTGTTTCATCAGTAGTACGATCTACACCACCGTCCAGCGAAAATTTTGTATTGTAGGACCACAATTTCAAATCTAGAATTAACGCCATACCCATTCTGACGGTGGTAACTTAGGTATATAATGTTGTTACTACCTTTCTACGAGTGTCCCCTCTTGGTTCTTTCTAAATCTGCGACTCCCTATCTTACGAGAGTAATAGTTTTTAACACGAAATCAATCATGTGAATAAAATTATCCAATCACAACGAGTCTAGTTCGACTCCGAACTCCAGACTTGGCATGGTGTTCCCACCTGCTGTACTTTTATACATGAAATTACATTACATAAGGAGCACACCCGTGTAAATACGATGTATCCACACGGAAATCCTAATCCTTTTTTTCTCAGTGTAACTGTAATTTAAAATCCTATACCACGGATACGGATACAATTGTTTAATTTTTTAAAAATATTTTTCTTGTGTAGCAAATTCCAAGTTATTTTATATTTTTAACACAAAGAAACATTACTACTAGAGTATAACTGCCAGACTATCAAAATAATGAATAATAGTTGTCATTATCGTTTTGAATGGTATAAATAATTTTAAAAGAACTTTTCTACATATAAAGCATGCATTATACTCCGTATTGCCTTAACTTTCTTTCGCCACAATTGATTCTCTCATAACACACTGAAAGTGAGTTCTTCTACTCGTGGGCAGGGTTACTCAGTGGTAGAGCGCATACCTCTGGTGCATGAGATTCCTAAAGTGCTGCCAAAATGTCTTGAGCCGTGGCAAAAATGCGAACTAAAACTACCCCTTGACACACCCACGTATTGGACCAATAAGGGTTCAGCTGTTGCTAAGCGAGAGACCCTCAGCGAAAGGGAGTGGAATTCCTTCAGCCGATAGCAGCGCTCGGAACGGAAGACTAGGTGTCAAGTCAATGTGGTACATTTATAGTTCCTATGGGACACATTGACATCAAGAGCGATTGTCTTTAAATTTCAGTACCGAAATTGATGAAATTACCAGTTGGCTCACGATACAAAGCTAAGAACTAAAGATCTATGCTGTAACTACAAACCAAATCCACTACCACAAACAAAAAAAAAACAAAAAAAACTATCATACATTAGTCAAGGTACCTTCTAACCAAGCATATTTTTCTGGTTTGTATAGTGTATAGGTTCTGTACGGTTTGTAGAACGGGAAATGCTTTGAGTCAGTTCATGTGAATCGCTTGGAAATATTCCCAGTACTACAAAGCAAATCGATTCGACAGTTTTACTCGGTTTTCCGAGATTTGCTGTAAACGGACAAGAGCCGGTTTGGAACTAGATGACTCAAACCCATAAAACGTTTATTTTGGGCATAGAAATAGGAAGAATATAAATAATCAATTTAAGAAAATACCGATACGTGCTGGATGAGGAAGCTTTTGCTTTAACAGTTCAAACGTGCATACTTTTGAATAATTTCTAGTTATAACTACTTCTGAATGCAGAACTGAACTCTACATAGTTTCATACTGTATTTAATTGTAAGAATAATCAATCATCATAAACGTCATTTCGTGTGAGAGAGAAACAAACATAGAAGACACACACACGTAGACCAGAATGTCAGATACACTAGAAGCATTAAAAGTTTTTAAACGATTTCTCAAATTCAACGAATGTTTTTTTTTTTTTTAATTTGTTTTCATTTAAGTAACCAGGTCTTTCTTCTGCAGCACAGTTTACAATAATAAGTGCCTTTCAAATAGTGTTGCCATGAATAGTTTTGGATAATTTCTAGTTATAGTACGGATGATATATCGTCGTTGGCTTTCCGCGAAAAGTTGTAGTGACGTATATGGGGAGTTGCCAGCTTGGTTACTCGTGGCTCGCTGAGCCCGGTGATTGGCTATCCTCTTACCACACCCCCAGTGACGAGCAGATTCGAGCGAGGGAAGTCAACGACGTTATACCTTCTGGACTTTAATACCTGTATAAACTACCAAACTTTTCTTTCAAACTTACATACTGAACCTCTTCAATAATGTCTGCAATATTAACAATATTAATAATACTTAGTGTGTAACTTAAGGTGGTATTGGCGTCTTGTAGTAAATACTTTATTAAAAACTTACTCAAGTCACTTTTTACGATTTGGGGACCACTAATGGCTTGGAGACCCCTGCATTGCAGAACCTGCGGAGTTATTATTTATGTCTCTGTATGATACCAGGTGTAGTTTTTTTATATATGCAATAATTAGTCAGTTTCATGAAGTTTACACCAAGATCACTACGAAATAAATAAACCTGTGCATAATTGATAATAATATTTTCTTCTTTTGTAGATTAAAAGCAAAAACGGATATCCATAAACATGAGAAACATCCTACTTATAACGTATATTATAACAACAGGAATATTAAGCCAAATAGAGGCAGCTAATATAAAATCAGGTATCTGTTTATATTTAATATTGTTTATATTTATATTGTTTATATTTATGTTTATATTAATTTTTTGGACGTTGTATTAAACAAAACTTTTGTGACCATTGAAAACTTGAACTTTAAAAAGCACTTACACCTCTCATGATTTCACACGTAGATTTTTCAGTGAAATATGAAGAGATACTGTAGTTGCAATGTACTGGGATTCCATCACAGCTAGATTACAATGGTGCCTAACTAAAAAAAAAATAAAATAAAATAAAATAAAAATAAAAAAAATCATATTGTAAATTAATGATTATAGTTTAGTGCAGGCGGCAGTTATTTGTCCGCGTCAAGTACAAATTCTACAAAATAAGACATTAAAACAAGTAACAAAGAGCCAAACATTAAAAAATAGAACTGAAATTACAAAAAGTGTTAAAAGAACAAACTATAAAATATATAACAAGAAAATTACTCAAAAATATGAATAAAAGCAACATATAACTGGAAATATCTAACAATAAAAAGATAACACACAAAAACTCAGAGCATGTTAACAATTCTAATCTCACGAATAAAAATGAAAATATGGTTACTAGAAACTGCATTGTCCTACAAAAATGTTAAAATTTTCAAGCAGTCCTAAATGTTCCCAGAGATCTGAGTATTTTGGGCATTCTGCTAGAATGTGCCGAATGCTTAATGGGACGATATAGTTTTCACAACGCGGACGGTTAGCACGAAGTACCGGATAGAAATGTGTGAGGTGAGAATGTCCGATACACAAGCACATTAGGATCATTTCATCTGCCAATTCAGTACTATAATAAGTTTTACAATGTGAAGCTTATTTTCATTGTACTGGCTAAATCCACTTGCTAATGACAGAGCATATGCAGCAAATGGTTCTTAAGTTCGAAGCACAAGAGAGAGTGCATCATATTAGTTTTTATTCTTGTGCAGCTCATTAATTTATACGGAGCATCATTCTTCTTCTTCTTTTTCTTTGAAATGAACTAGAATTCTAATAACTACTTTTATAAAACCTTTAAATGTCTTTTACTTTTGTGAAAATTCTGTACTATACATTTGTATATTTATAATTAAAATTTAAGTAATCTTGAATTTATAATGACAATTTTCGTTACTAATGAAGAATGTGAAGCTACTTAGATTGGTTGAGACTCTTGTTCTCTTTCCTCCACGGCACAAAACCTAAAATGACACTTCTGCTTTCCTTTTTCATTCACACGTTTCTCCAACTTCTGAACTATTGACGGTATATTTAACACAACAGCTAAATTGAATCCAATTAATATACAGTTTTCAATATTTTTCCAAGCGTTTATGATAAAACTCCTATATTTTTTTTTATCTGAAACCAAACGAAAACGGGAAGAAACTGTATAGAATAGAAAAAAAATTTTTTTTGAAATCAACAGTGATATGTCTAACTCCAATAACCTTAACCCTACAGTGATTTTTTTTGTATTTAAGTAAAATAATATACAAGCATATGATAAGACACTTCTAACTAATATCCGAATAGAAAAATGTCCTAAACTAATTTTTTGTGCTAAAATATAAAAATACTCTGTATCACGTATGATACATTATGCATCAACAGTTCATGTTCCTCTCTCGTACAAAATCAAATTATAGCATTCGCAAAAACAATTAGGAAACTTACTTCATGAACTTGGAATTTTTGCAACTTCGAAACTATTCTTTGTCCTTCAGCGAAGACGACCTATAAACTCTTCTATTCTCGTCTTCGCCAAGACTTCTTTCTCCCTGTACTGAAGCAACATTTTCCTTACATCTACCGGATATATGGTGAACTATGTGCTCAGGAGAAATATCAGATATGATACAATATATATTTGTGATACAGCTCACGACCTGAACATTAATACTAGCCATAATTTATTTTGTATCAAATATGATACACCTTGCCTGACACTACGTATGCAAGAAACAAACATTCTCTGAGCGCAGTATGGGTTAATAGCTATATTTCTTTTCTTGCTGGAGAGGGTAAGTTAAATTATGATGATAATAATAATGGACGTTAACAGGAATGTCATGCTCGCTTTCTATTTCTCTTGCCACTCATTCATATATGGCCGGCAAAGCGGCAATATAAAGTCTATACTAGGCCGGGGGTGCCTTGCTACTACTGTGTCCTATAACTATTCATACCTAGATTTTTTTTAAATATAATTTTTATAACTAAATAGATAATATCGATAAGATTGTTAAATTCAGTCTATGTACTTCTTCAAACTATTTTTAACATAACGCAACAAGAACTACTGCCCTAACTTAATATAATAAATGTGAAAGTATATCAGAATATCGCAGAAGACCTATACTATACTCGACTTGTGGACAGTCTGTCTTCCTTAATCGGACATTGCTCTGGATACCATTCCATGAACCATCCATTAGATAGACATTTGAACTATCTGTCTGTCGGCAGGAGTCCGGTTTCTATTAAAAATTCATTTTCCCTAGTTTCCTGTGTTCAAACTGGTTTGTTTTAGATATTAGCTAGATTCGTTTTCCTTGTGTGTGTGTGAGTGAAAGAGAAATGCACTGCTGACAGCCAGATGACGGTTGTCTGGTGCAATATGACGAGGCTGATGGCATGACCCTAGTACAATAGGGACATAACCCATATAGTCTAGTTAGTCCCTTATTGCCTTGCCTTCCATGTTATAAATTAATGCTTAAGGATGTTTAAACAGGATTACATATGTGTTTTGTAATTTAAAAAAATCCTGAGAATCACTTGCAGAGTATCGAATAGCAAGAAGAGAGTCACACGCTAACAAAGAAGTATTAATTCTGATATATGATTTCTTTACATTGTCAGATTTGCCACAACCTGGAGATACACTTGCGCGACGGGCCTGTTATTACCACTCATGGCCGGCTTACAATTCCACTCCGTACGGAATAGAAGATATCCCAACTGATCTGTGCAACTATCTCATGTATTCAGATGTTACTGTAGACAATAACACATGGGAAGTTCTCATTTATAACCCAGAGGTAAGTCTATAATGATTTTATTTCTTCGTCTAAATCACTAACAACATCCACTATAACTTATAAAGATAAAAATTATGTATAACATATTTATATATAAATTGTGTAGGTTGTGTAAATTTGTTAATTTAAAGCATTAGCCGAAAGAAGAAAAACAGATTGCTATTCGAAACAATAATATGATAAAAAAGCGAAATTGATTCCTGATTAATAGAAGATACTAATGTTTTAAAAGTACACCGAAAATGAAATAAAATCCAATCGATACAGTAATAGCTTTTACAGATATATTTCTTCATTTAATGGAATTCTTAAGTCTACAAGGAAAGAACCAATAAATTACATTAAATTACTACAATAAAATATAGGAAATATAGTTTATAGCATCCCAGTTGTATAATGCCGAAAACTGGGATGTACAAAGAGAAGATCCCTGTGGAAGAGTATCAGAAATAATTATATATATATATATATATATATATATATATATATATATATATATATATATATAGGTGTATGTGTGTATGAATATTACGGAATATATCTGTATAACGAGTTCACAAAAATTATACCTAATAAAATATCCAAATGTATGTACGAAACATGCATTTATTTGCCGAAAAGTAAATGCATTAGGTGATGTTAAATTTAAAACTATGAGTCAAGTGTTAATAGGAAATAAGTACTAACTTGATGGAAATTTAAAAAATAATAATAAATATTGTGTTGTAAAAATATAGTGGTAGAAATGTATTAGGAATAGTTTGCAAGAGGATAAGAAAGTGGTTTGGGCTCTATCAGAAGAACTGGCACTTGCAAAAGTGTAATATAAGCTGTGATGGCATAAAAATAAGAGGCAAAATTTTATAATACTTTCTTTTGGTAAATTGATTAAATATTACTATCAAACTAAACAAGTAATTAAGTCACAATCAAAAGTTCTTTTAAAGATCACAGGAGTTGGATGTGGTTCTATACACCCACCACCAATTTCGACACCCTGATTGTACAGTCATCAGTAAAACGCTGTGCCTCTAATAATAAAAATTTTCTTGTAATTATAACGAATGCATGAAGCAAAATTAACAATATTACGCATCATGAAAACACAATGAAAATAATAAAGTAAATTATGGTTGCTGAAATTGTGTATTACAAACTTATTGAGAAAAAGTATGTATTGAAAAAGTACATATACTTTCTGACGGCAACTATACGCTTCCTTCAATTAACGATGTGTTTTTACTCACTGTGGCTCTGAGAATGAGATATTTGTTTTATTTTTAAGAAAAACTATCACGCAATATTTCACTATTTAAAAAGAAAATACACTCGAAAGCACCCAGAATGGTGATAAAGAATTCAAATTCCGCAGCGTGACATATAAACTATATTACACAACTCACTTATTATAATATTGGATGCTCGTTTTTCAATTTTATGAAAGAGCACCAAACTCTCGTATGCAGCAACTGAATGGGTGATCAAATTCGTTTCGGCAAGAAGATTTCTTTAAACAAATATTTTTTTCATTCGTTCATAACTTATTATCGACATACATATGTGTTTTATAGTTGGGGAAACGTTTTTAAGAACCCTCGTGTGCATCGTTGGATTTTAACAAAATCAAGATTAGAAATCTGCACCTGTAAAGGTAATATAGATTGTTTCGATTGTTGGTTTTGAGTTTAGAGTCCCGTTGAAGACCGAAGCTATATGAGGCGTGGATCTACAGCTTAAGGAGAGATCGAACCACATGAGCTCTCACCGGGTATTGAAACCAGGTCTCCCGCGCCGGGGACTCGTATGCTAAGCACATAGCGACGAGGGAGCCCAAGTGATGGATGGCAAGTTAGTTGAAAGAAAGATGTACCGAGCAGGAAACATCACAGAAAAGCAATGGCTTCATATAAACGGCAGCCTAATATACAGGAAGTTTCAAAATAAATATCAGGGTTTTAAAGCTTTGTAGTATTTATTGCATTTAACATACATTTATAACTAATGCATCAAATGAAATAGCAACTCAAACAATTTTTACTACAAGTGTTTAATGTGAGCACCATTAGACACACGGCACATGTCGAGTCTATAGGTGAGTTCTTTCCAAATCCTCATCAGTGTGTTTGGAGTAATTCTTGCAAAACTACTTCAATTCCCTTTCTTAAGTCGGGAAGGTCAGCTGGTAGCGGGGGCAATAGACATGATCCTTGATGAATCCCCAAAGATAAAAATCACATGGCGTCAGATTTGGTGAACGTGGAGGACATCCAAAACAAGGACCATAAAGTTTTTTGCCGGGATATGACACAAAATACATTCAATGTAGGGAAGCCTCGTTGCAACTATAGCATCTCGTGGGGATTTCCTGACCCCTAGATTGAACATTATGAGTGTTCACATCACCACTCAGGTGAAATGTCGATTCATCACTAAAGACGACACGATCCAGAAAATCTTCATCGTCTAGCGCTTTCTAACGGCAGACAGAAGAAACAGTGCAAGCTCATGCGTGCATACAAAACTGTTGAGTTGCTCTTTCATTTGATATATTATTTATAATTGTAAGTTAATTGTAATAAATACTACAAAAGCCGATATTCGTTTTGAAACACGCTGTACTATTTTAATTCGCAAGAAATTCTTTAAATTGTGCACTAGCAGGTAATAAGAGAAAAGGGAATATTTATTTTCACGTTACGTAGCTAAGAAAAGTATTGATACTGTTTTGAAATCGGTCTACAGACACTAATGTAGATAATTACAAAAACGAGTAATAGAGTATTCAGAAATGAATTCGTAAGCATACATTTAAGCAATTACGAACCAGTAATTACAGTAATATTGGCCGTAGTTAAATACATACTTTGAAAGGTTCCTAGTGCGCACCTTATTGCTACCTTTTACACTTATCTTGATTAGTAACCTAACATCTCTATATGAACGTGTAAACCCATTCTTCAAACTTTTTTAGGAGGTGCGCAATTTAAAGCACTTCTTGCTGACCAAAATTATGTTATCATTATACCATATAAAAGTGGAAATAGCTGATAGGAAACGAGGTCAAAAATAGGGGCCGTTCTGCCTCAGTAGTACAGCCTTCACTCAGGCACGTAGCCAAGGGTTGGGTCCGGGGGGTCCGGACCCCCTTCCTTTGGATCCAGAAATGAAAAATATCAAAGAAGTTTGAAACAAAAAGAAACGAGAAGGAGATGAATCAGCGTCAAAAATATAAAGCTACAGCAAGCGTTTGGTTACTCTTTTTTATGTGGAGCTTTGTGTGGAGGAAACGGGGAGGGGTCAAGTTGAAAATGGATATTATTGTAACGGAGCATTCCTCCGAATTCCTTCTAGCTCCATGCTAATTCTATGCACTACAAATGACGATCGGTAAACCGGATCGATCAGACTGTCAGGTAGAACTTAAGAAAGGCCCAGAATCACCAATAACATGAGCTATTTTGAATTTCGCGGCAACACTAATCCATTTTATAGAATGTTTTTACTCCCGAAAGAGATCTCGTTGCTATCCTTGACGGCATTAAACGAAGATAAGAAAAGAAGAAGAAGAAAGAAACCAAGTAGAACCGAGTTCAAATGACCTTGGAAGACTATATCTTTTTCAATACTCTTTTGTTCAAGATTTCTTCGTAGTTTTTTATTATTAAAATACTTACTAACATATCCTTATTTTATTGTCCTAGCAAACCAATATGGGTATATTGCCATTGCCAGTAAAATAGTTTAGATTGATCGATCCCTGGTGTGTAACCACAGTATTTCGTGTCACGCCCCCTTCCCCCCCCCATTACGAAATCCTGGCTAAACGAACGAATATATGTTGCAAGTAAAATAGTTTAGAATGATCGAGCCCCTGGTGTGATAAATACAGTATTTCTTCACGGACCTCCCTATTGCGAAATCCTGGCTACGTGCCTGCTTCACCTCTGGTGCATGGGGTTCTTGGTTCGATCCCAGCTCGCGCCAAATGAACTTTGTGGTGGACAAACACCGTGGGTGTGGGTTTCCTCGTGGTTCTTCCGTTTCCTTCCACTTTCTTCGTTCCATCATTTCATTTATTTTTCATCATCGCCGTCTCCTTTAGCCAATACACGACAGAACCGTGAGAGTAAAACTCAAAAATTGAATTTCATTTCGTTTAATATCAAAAATACACATATTTGTGCTTTTTACTTAAGAAAATCAAACTTACATGGCTAACTTGCAGTATTAGTTTCATTCAAATAAATAAGTAAGTAAGTAAATGAAATATTAATTGATTTGTTTTATTTATTTGTCATCAATACAACAGGCGTAAACCCAGTAAATATAATGTTGGTGTATTACATAATGCATTTACAATAGTCTTTTAAACATAGAGTTCATATTACATATGTCAATTTCTTTGTGTTCGATACATATTTTGTTATAAGAAGAGCATATTCTCTAGATTGGCGATTTCAATAAAACATTGGTACTTGCTTTCTTGAAATATGAAACATATGTAACAAATTGGCTGCAAATTCTTTCCATAACCATTAATATCTTATACATATGCTTATACAAATATTTTAATTACATTTCATTTATTATGTTTCAATTTAGACCGAACTTGACCATGATGGACAGCCCGGAGATTTTAGGCGATTCACAAATCTAAAGCAAAATCAAACAGGCCTTAAAACAACGCTTTCACTTGGAGGATGGACTTTTGACGACGGAAGAAGATTCTCAGACCTTGTTTCGGTCCAAGAGAGAAGAGCTATTTTGATTAACAGTATTATCAGTAAGTAACTAAAAAGTAACCAGTGTGTAATTATTTTTAATTTTATCCTGTTTCCTTTACTTTAAACATTTTATGTGTTTTCGGTATGCTCTCACCTAATCTGTCTCATTTCAGATGTATTCATTCAGATGTTTATGTTAACTAACTAAGTCAATGGCCTACGGAAGCCGGAGGTTCAATGTCACGTTCACAAAATCTCTTCATTGACTTCTGCCCTTAGCCAACTGGATCCAGCTTCCACTTTCTATATTATGATTTTCTTTTCATTCTTTCTACTATGCCACAGTTTGATGTTTGCTAATTTTAATTGGCATTACTTATTTTAATTGCTTTCTTTTTCTGTATAACTTTCTCCTCCTTACATGTCATATTATATTTGTTTCCTTTTATTTCTTCTAGTGTCACAAGTAGATGGCTGTTAATTTTGATTGACATTGCTAATTTCAATTGTTTTGTTTTGTTTATATCTTTCTCCTCTTTACGTTTATTTCATTTTTGTATTGGACTTGTTTTCTTTCATTTGTCCCGGTATTTCACAATTGGATGTATGTTAATTTTGATGAACATGATTCATTTTAATTGTTGTGTTTCTTCTTTCTTATATCCTTCTCTTTCTTAAATCTCATAATTACTTAATATTACACTTTTTGTCTTTATTTTTCCTGGTTTGGTCTTGTTTCTATTGTAGTTGTTTTTATCATTCTTCATTTTAATTGCTTTCTTTTTTCCATCCAATATCTTTCTCAGATCTTTTTGCTTACTTCTGCCTTCACATTACGCTTTTCGCCTATTTTCTTTCCACTTATAAAAACTCGTTATAATTTGGCATATTTCAATTTATTAATTGTGAACATGGATGGAATAGTGTTCTAACCAAAATACACATATCTAAGTCCACAACATAAACAATAATAAAAAACAATTAAAGTTGAGTTTCATTGTACTTGCTGTATAAAAGTATGTTTTCTTAGTACCATACAAAAAAAAGAAGAAGAAGAGAAATTGTCACCACTTTTTCAGAGACTTCAAACCATGCGATTCAAAAGTTGCGCGCATGCAAATTCAATTGTCTATAAATAGTGTTATAGTTGGAAAGTTCCATTGGCATCCACAAGATGGCACCATTGGTGTTAACAGCAACACAGACGCCATTGATATGTGTATTAAGCACACGACGCTTGCATTAGTGCTTTGTACAGGGTGTTTCAAAACAACACCAACAACGTTCCTGACACCAAGATAAGACAAAAAGTATAGACCAACCTGGGTGTACTAATGTTTCCTTTCGGAGTTATAGGCAGCCAAAAACATGAAAAAATGAACTTTAAAGGTCGATAGCTCCAAAACTATGGGACCTACCACAGTCCTGTCAAGACTTCACTTAGGAACTAACATGTGGCCTATCCAAATATCTGAGTTTCAGAATCCTGTGGTGATCCCGCAACAATTTGTAGAGGTAGTTGTTGTGTACTTCAAATTATATGTCCGTAGCCAAACTCATTTTATAAAAATTGTTGCGTGAGTACCTTAGGATTCTGAAACATGTATTTTTGGATAGCGCACGTATTAGTTCCTAAGTGAAGTCTTGACCCGACTACGGTAGGTCCCATAGTTTTGGAGTTATGGACATTTAAAGTTCATTTTTTCTTCATGTTTTCGGCAGCCTATAACTCCGAAAGGAAGCATTTGTGCACCCAGATTGGTCTATACTTTTTGTCTTATCTTGGTGCCAGAAATCACCTCCCAAATGTTGTCGGTGTTGTTTTGAAACACTCTGTATTTTCCTTGGTGAATATGTTGTTTTCCCAAGAGCAAAAAGTTTTCATTCTTGAACATTATTTTGCCAGTGGATATTCTTATACCGTGTTGCAGACGAATTTCGTAGGAAATATCATGATGTGACAATAACTCAACCATTACGAGATTTATCTCCCGTTTTTGAGAACGCGGATCTGTTGCAGAGAAGAGAAGCAGAAGATCGCCCATTTTGACTGAAGCTAAACTGAAGTTCGCCCTCAAAAACATTGAGGAGACTATCAGCTCACTCTCATATTTCGTATGGAAGTGTTCGTTATGGAAGAAAGCGATAAAGAGGTTACACTTTCATGCCAATCATGTTCGCAGTGTTCAGTAATTGAGAAGCCGGATAAAGATAAGCGCGTAGTGTACTGTACAAATTTCACTCATTTGTTGACAACCATGGAATTGCAGAGCTTGACCGTGTTTTCTTCACTGATAAAGAGTGGTTTCAGCTTAGCGACTACGTAAACAGTCAAAACACTCGAATTTGGTCAACTTAAAATTCAAATGTTTTGTACAGTCTCATAAAATGGAAGTTTGGTGTACCATATCACGTCATCGTATAGTGGGCTCCATTTTCTTTGAAACTACAGTGAACAACCAAAATACCATTACACAGTTCATTGCGCTTCTTGACAATGATGAACATGAGTGCTGGTTCCAGCAGGAAAGTGCCACATGTCACACATCTAATGACACCATGTATTTCTTGCGCTAGATTTTTTGGCGAGTGTATCATCTCTAAAGGATTATGATCCACATGTTCACCCGATTTGACATCCCCTTATTCCTTCCTGTGGAGTGACCTTAAAGGTACTGTCCATAGCAATAGGCCAGATACTGGAAGAACTAAAGATGAACATAACAAATGAGATTAACAACTTCAGTGTACACGTACTCCACAAAGCGACATCAAACTTGCTTTAAAAAAAAAAAAAAAAAAAAAAAAAGTTCGTGCTTGCATTACTGAACAAGGGAGCCATTTTGAGCATATGGTGTGAAATTATTCCTTAACAACAGTTCGCATGTTGTGAAAATATACGTGTGTCGTGAAAATATATAATAGGTACTGTATCAAATAGTATTATTTTGATGTACATGATTTTTGGATTATCCGTTATCTTTACCTAAAAATAAGATTGAATTATGTCAACCTATTGTTGCACGATTCAGTTACGAAGATATATTATCTATTAGTGCTGGTACAATGGTTTTAAAAGAAGAGTTATGTGTAAAAATGAAATATTTCAGTTTTACGTCCCACAATTATGCTAAAGGAGACGGTGATTATGAGAAATGAATAAAATGGTGGAATGAAGAAAGTGGGAGAAAACGGGAGAACCCCGAGAAAACCCACGAGCACGATGTTTGTCCACCACAAAGTCCACATGGCGTGAGCTGGGATTGAACCAGGGACCCGAAGCACCGGAGGTGGAGAGTTATATGTAATTTTTGAACATACACTCACCTACAATGTTCAAAACAGAACTAATGCTGAGCATCCAACCTTCCTGTAATTTCTGAATAAGTTTTAAGGTGTATAAATTTTCTTTTGTCCTTTGCAGATCTTTTGGAAGAATACAACTTCGATGGTCTGAATTTAGACTGGGAATATCCTGGGGATGCAACTATGGGAGGAAGACCAGAAGACAAGGATAACTTCCTTTTATTCCTTCAGGAGCTGAGAGCAGCTTTTGACGAACAAGGAACAGGGTTAGAAATAACAGTAGTGGTTCCAGTCAATAGAACAGGCATTGATGATGGATTTCATGTCCAGGAACTCTGCAGGTAAAAATAATTTCACTTATTTCTTTCCGAGTGCAAATTGTCATGCAGTTGTAGAAGCCTGGATGGTATAAATTATTTTTCAGAACTTGTAAAATACAATTTATATAATTCTGTAGAGCCAGAAACAGAATATGTTATGCTTCATAATGGACCATACAGTGTTCTTATATAATATATGATTTATTGAAATCCACCCATTATTTTAAAAAATCGATAAAATACGTCATTTTGATGATTTTCCGGTTACCGTTGCGTCATTTGCATCAAGTTAAATTAAAATTGGGCAATTTTTACAGATGTTATGACTGAATGAAATCCACTCATTCTTAAAAAAAATCACCCTGTATAATATAACCTTTTAACATGAAAGAAATTCTTTCGTAATTCTTTTAGTTTACTATGTTTATTATCAAATAAACGCGAATAAGCTATCACACGCACTCATCCCTATTTCAGTACATGCCGTTAGGGGTGAGTGAATGTGAAGACAACGATAAACTTTTAAAAAGCGAGTTTTTCAAGTGCAGCAAACTGCTTAAAATTGAAATGACTCACACTTGTTTTAGAGAGTTCATATAACTTGAAACTTAGTTATCTAATATCTCATGTTTGAGAGGACTGAAAGACACGAAACAAAACTCGTTCAGCTTTACTTGGTTAACATTTTATTTTTAAAAAGAAGCATTAACCGTTTTTTGCATTAATCCGGTATTTACAGGTTAAGAGTGCGTGTGAGGGGTATCATTATTATTTTTTTAGACTGAGGGTAAGTGAGGATGATAGTATCATTATTGTCTGACAAGTAACACTTCACATCGTTGCTGCCGGTCTGACGCTAAACTATACATTTTCGGAAAGCACTAGTCCTAAATAGGATAACTACACAGTGCGACGGTCAGACGTTGCCGCGTTCAGGACTTATGGAGCGTCAAACATTAACATGGGGTTTATGAGAGTTACAGGAAACGAAGAAGAACACAAGGTTTGTGACGTTTGAATCGACGTTGTCTGATTGAGCACTTGTTTGCGTAAGTTAAAGGGTACAATCAATGTGCAAATCGTCGAACAGAGCATGAGAGATGCAAAGAGTGCGCTCACAGTGTGCACACTTGACGAACGGTAGTTCGCCGCACGTGAAGCACACGTCACCTTCGTCGAGGGAGTCAAAGCAGTACTCGTGCGGAGAGATCCACATTCCCGGCTCCTCGTCCAGATAGCCAGCCTTGTGGAAAGCGTACCGGATCAGGTTCTTGAATCGGGGTGCGCTGAACTGGTAGAGTGAAAACGACTGTAGTGCCAGGAATCGATCGCGATGCCAGATATCCATGACACTGTCCATGGCCAGTGTGTCGGTCACAAAGCGTACAAAGGACTTGTACTGACGGAAGAAATGCACATCTAAAGGCTGAATCTTTCCAGTGCAACCACCAGGAATCAGTCTCTTGTGCAACGCAACGTCGGCAGGCTTCAGTGCGTTCGATAGATTGTCGTCCTTGTTCAGAGTCCACGAGTCCAATAGCAAAACGATCTTCTTCCGATCATCAGGCATGCTTGGCCAGAACACTTGCTCGTAGAAGTCCTTAAGGTCGTCCCTGTTCATGTTGGACGTTTTGCCAGCAAATGATTTGATGTTCGGTGGATCTGCAGGCTTGTTTCCCGGAAACTTTCCACTTGGTTCCGACACCAGTACATACATCGGCCGCAGAATCTCTCCGGCCATGGTGATCACGGGCATGATCATGTAGCTGTGGGTTGTTGCGCTCATGGATCCCACAACCGCTCGCACGACTGTTGTTCCTTTGGTACGGAGAGTGCGAGTACTCTGCAACAACTTCTTGAAGCTACTCTGATCTGCATTGGCAACCTGCGTTGGTGGGATGCTTTCGCTTGCAATGAGCTCGCGAGTCGCTAATACGAAAGCATCAGCCTGCTGCTGCAAGTCCAACTCTTTCAGTTGCCAGGTCCTGCCGACCCTGTGGGTGATTGCACGGTCCACGATGTTGTTGCGCTTCTTGAATCTGTACACCCACGACGGTGATGCCTTGAACTTGAGACTCTTGTTAGGGTCCAGTTCATTAGCTGTTTGCCTAGCCCAAATTCGCAACGTTCGATCGTGAATGATAGCAGTGTGCTGTTTCTCCGCGAACATGCCCCGAACTGCCTCATTGATCTCTGCCATCAGCGTCTTCTTGTCATCTTTGCCTTGTGTTGCCCCAAAGTGACGTAGCACGCCAATGTTCCGAATATACCTGAACTGATTCTGCAGAGTCGAGTGGGTAGCACGACCGGTCTTTGTGTTCCAAGGCCTACCTGTTTTTGGATTTACCGTCCAGTAGGCATAGGCTTTTGCCTTGTACTCGCGCCACTGCTCTGGTGTCATTTTGGAGTCTTCTGGAGGCTGATCCTGGAACTTCGGCTTCTTCACAGGAGAGGGCAGGTATTCTGACGCTGATGAGCCAGATGCGGAAGACGTATGAGACTGCTGCGATGACGAAGGCATCTCTGCATCCTCCTGCTCTTGGTCTTCCTCGTCTCCAAAATCCATGTCTCCGTCCCCCTGGTCACCATCACTGTCACCGAAGCCGAGCGTACGAATCTCTTCAACGACTTCCATCCCGCTGGTCAAAAGAGACTTGATGTGTGCCACCATCCTTTGCTCTTCCAAATTTGGATTGCGCTCATTTGTCCCGATCTCGGCCACCAGAGCCCAAACGACCACTTTCGGATCCATCTTACAACGCATACCTAAAAAACACAAAAACAACACAAATGTTAGCACAGAGTACAAATGCAAGACGAATTAGCATGAAATAATACGACTGCTACAACACAAATGTTAGCACAGAGTTCAAATGCAAGACGAATTAGCATGAAATAATACGACTGCTATGGTTACTCTCATAAACCCCATGTTAATGTTTGACGCTCCATAAGTCCTGAACGCGGCAACGTCTGACCGTCGCACTGTGTAGTTATCCTATTTAGGACTAGTGCTTTCCGAAAATGTATAGTTTAGCGTCAGACCGGCAGCAACGATGTGAAGTGTTACTTGTGAGTGTGAGTGATGGTGAGGTTATCACTATTATTTAAGAGTGAGTGAGACAGAGGGTATACTATTGTTTGAGAATAAGGGTGAATGATGATAAAGCTATCACTATTATTTGAAAGTAAGCGAGGGTGTGGTATCACTGTTACTTGACTGTGAGCGAGGGTGTGGTTTCACTATTATCCTCTTAACGTACAGATTTTCAACCGAAAGTTGTTCCATTTTTAATGTAATTATTTTTATTACTTTATTGCAATATTCACATAAGAACATTATAAATGGTGTTGACAACTCAACAATGAGATGAGTAAATGATTTCTTCAGGAGCACTATCTGGTGGAAACATAAAGAAACATTAGAAAACGTGTATATTCGACCTTTTAAAAGAAGAACGGGTAAAGGAAGCTAGGACGAGTATACTCGTCGTTTTAAGTTTTCGATAAAAATAAAAAGACGAGTATACTCGTCCTTTATGTTAAGTGGTTATTTGAGAATGAGTTGGTAATGTATCATTATTGGTCGAGAGGGAGAAAGAGAGAGAGAGAACTAGTATGAAAGGATCACTTTTGCTTGAGAATGATTCAAGGCGAGAACCAAAGTAGTATTTAAAGATGCAATACGATACCATAGTGTGACAAGTAGAATATAGTTTTTATTGTCTTATTTCTTCAAGAACTTAGCTTTTGTTTAGTCCAACATGAGGACCAACAGCTTATGGAAGTGGAGAATTACGCGATTATAAGGCGTAAAAAAAGTAGTATTTGTTTTACCTCATTTCTCCCTATTTACAAAACAAATGTATACCCTTTCAGTCTTGTAGACGCAGTGTATTGCTACAGCTATCAACTTCGAGGAGCGTGGGATGGATTTGCAGATGTTCCCAGTCCTCTGCACGCAAGACCTGGATTCGACCAAGGACATTACATCAATTATACTGTGGTAAGTTACACCTGGTACAGTTCGCAGAAAAAAAAAAACCTGCAACATAAGCATGTAAGTTTATTGTGAAACGACGAAGTCTTTTGCTCCAAAATAAGTATGCAGGGGAGGACGCCGAGGTTTCCCCTGGTGTGATTCGTGCCACTTAGACGTTATATTGATTCCCTGCACTGTTAGTTGTAGTTTCACAATAAACTTACATGTTCATGTTGCAGGTTTTTTGCTGCGGACTGTACAAACCAGAAGCTATCTCATTTTCTTTGGATAGTTCGTTATAAACAGTATTTCGGTATAGTATAACGAATTAGTGTTAAATAGTTCACAAAGCAATAATATTCATAAAGCATGCAACAAATATTCCAATAATAATTAATTCAAAGCTCCAAAGTATATTAGACCCTATATGTCGTCTGGAAGAGTATCTAAAAGTCACAATTATTATTTTTTTTTTTAAATTTTTCGTCCTACCCTGTAAGCTAAAGTAATGTATGATTAATTAAAATTAAAAGTTATGAAAAATTTGATGAAATAAAAATGGGGAGGAAAAGGAAGAAGCTTTAGAAGGCTCTAATATACATTTTTTTCTCCACAAACTCACATAGTCTGAAATCGAACCAGGAACCCCTCATACTAGGGGTGAGCGCTCTCTTTTTTTTTAAGATTCGTTCTGCTCTGAACGTCCCATATTTTAAAAAAATGCACTGTTAATTAGAAGATTATTTATTGTTTGTGTTCAGTGAGCGATAATAAACAAACTGTTAAACGTGACGTGCATACGAATCCTTCTTTTTATCAGGGTGTCATTTGGGGAAGGTAGGGTTAGCAACTTTCCCTCTGAGTTTGAGAAGCACATTCTTTTTCATAAATTGTATACTATACAGACTAAGACAGCTTGTAAAAGCCTGGGCTCTGCGATTATCATAGAACTGCTTTGCCTCACGTGTAATCAGGAGCGTCATTTCATATTTTGCTTGGGGGGGTCAAGACCCCTTGATATAAGTAAAATATCGCTCTTTCACTCATTTACTAGTATTCTATTGATAAAATCTATATAAATCTCAAACTCAAGAGGGGGAAATTGCCCCTCCCTACCCCTCAACCTAAATAACGCCCCTGCGTGTGATGCATCGGAAGAATTCGGAACAATTCGTGAAGCTGCGTTCCGAACGTATACCTGAGAAAACGTGAAATAACAGAAGTGCACCAACAATGTTGCCAAACTTTGAAGATACGGTGATCGACCAATAAAAATACAGCATTTAAAGAACTAAAATTCGAACGGTGACTATTATTCGAATTAAACGGTAACAGTAATAACAGCGAAAATATAAAACAACGACAACAAAAATAAACAAAACTAAATTTAGCAGCGATCCGACAACACTGTACACAAAGCAGATGTTCTTCGTATAGTGCGAGAGACGACAGTGGTTGGCAAAATTTCATGGATACGGATTGACAACCAGATCCATGATCTCACGTTTTATTGAATCCTGAAATCGGTAGATCTAGATCAAGCTTCACGACTCCTTGCGACCACTAAAATAATAATAATAATAATAATAATAATAATAATAATAATAATAATAATAATAATAATAATAATAATAATAATAATAATAATAATAATAATAATAATGTTATGGCGATGTACAATCTTCCCCCACTCCAACAAAACCTGAAATAACGATGCTGCTTATAATAAACACTTGGGGCCAGCATCTTGTAAGAACTTATTTGGTGGCGCCGCGTAGCGTAGTCGCTTACGTATTCGCCTTCAGTGCAAGCAGTCTCGGGTACGTTTCCCGGTGGGGGCAATCGGTCGAAAATATGTAAGAAGTTTTTTTCAAGCCAGCCATTCTAAATAAGCTTTTCCTGGGTTTTCCTTATTCACACCAAGCAAATGTCAGGATGGTACCTAACATATAGATCCCGGGGTGCTTCCTTTCTTCCCCAATCCCTTCTTCCTTCCCTTTTGCTGGATAGTGCGCTCGCCGAGAGACGTCATTCCTCAACACGTGACGGGCTAACATGGCCACAGATGTCGATAGCAAAGAAATCTAAAATCCTAAATCCTAAAAAACTTATTTGTTCTGGTTCTTTAAGGGAAAATTATACAGATATACATACGTAGGCTATAACACGTTTTGATATATATATATATATATATATATATATATATATATATATATATATATATATATATATATATATATATATATGTGTGTGTGTGTGTGTGTGTGTATGAATTTATATTACAATTTATTACTAAGACTTTTTTTTCTTTAACTACTAGGAAGGAGGCCTATTATTATGGGAAGAACTAGGTTGTCCAGCTGAGAAGCTTGCAGTAGGAGTTGCATTCTTTGGTCACTTATTCATTCTAGAAGATCCAGAGCAACATGATTTGGGTGCTCCAATTACTGGAGAAAATAGGCATAAAATACCGTACTTAGAGGTGAGAGCTACTATATTTTAAGTGAATAGTTGTACGTACAATGAATTTGTTATTAGTGGAAAGAATATGAAATCTTATTGCAGCCGTTGAAAAAAAAATTAACAAAAATTTCTCAAACAGTATTTTGTTTATACTTAGAGTCTTGTATAATCAAATTTTATGGGACCGATCGTGATTTGGTTCAACGAAAATTCGGTTAAAGCGGAATAAAAGTATTTCTGTATGTTTGATATATTTTTATACATTTTCTGCGTGAAAAAAAAAATGTTGTTGGCAACATATGATTCCTTCAAGACTGAGCAAAGCTAAAGCCGTACGAGAAAATTACTTAAATGAAATGAAATCTTTGAGCTTTACGTCCCACGCTTATGCCGGTTAGGCTAAAGGAGACGGTGATGATGAGTAATGAACGAAATGGTGGAATGAAGAAAATGGGAGGAAACGGGAGAACCCCGAGGAAACCCACGCACGCGGTGTTTGTCCACCACAAAGTTCACTTGGCGGGGGCTGGGATCGAACCCGGGACCCCAAGCACCAGAGGTGAACGCGCTACCATTGAGCCATTCACACTAGAAATGTTTCAAATGTCAGAAACAGTTTGGTAAGGAAATGTGTCTCAATTACTAAAAATTAAGGGTACAGAAAAAGCCTACAAAGGAATAAGAGTTGTATAGTAACCTTATATTTATTCTTGCGTAATTACAATTACTTTTCTGTCTTACTGACTGACTTAATATTGAACATTTTATTTTATTTTATTTTTCAGATTTGTAATACAACTTATTCTCAAGTTGGCTGGCACAGAGAGTGGGATAGTGAGGGTCTTGTTCCTTATGCTTATAGAGGTAATTATTCCTGTTACGTAAGACTAATTTCCATTAAATGCAATCATTTTATAAAAGTAGTAAATATATATTGTGTGTAAATGTGTTTCCAAAGCCCGTGGTAAGAAATGATGCGTCCTTTGGAATTATTTCATTTTATAGAGACGAAACATTTAAACACGTTATTTCATTTTCTTAAATAATAATAATAAAAAAAAACTGTAAACACCTTTGCACACGAAGGTCACCCAACGAAATAAGGGAAGAAATTAATCAAATCATTGACAAACTCACTACCTACTTGCACACTTATCAAAAGGCAAATATATTTTGCTTACGTCTTACATATTAATTGTTCACTCCAGACCCAAAGAACTCTTATATCGTAGAGTCGCTCAGTACAGTAATCCTTATAATATTCATTAATAAGGGATTATTGATCATAATATTGCTGATGTTAACCTTTCAGTAATTTCTGTTACAGTATATCAAGTGTAATAATAACAGGAGTTCGAGACAAAAGAACACTACACAATGCTTTCATAACCTATCACCTCGGTATATCAAGGAATCCCTTTTCTTTATGTAGCAAATCATTGTAACTTAGCCTTTCTAACTATATACTATTCAATATTCTTTAAGGTTTTGAAGGTTCTAATATTTCCACAATCGAATACGCATCAGGAAGAAATACATTTTTATTTAATTTAACTGGAGAATAATAGTTCGTGTTCTTCATATTTCCTGAACAGTTCTAACCTTCTAATATTGTAAAGAGATCAGTGTTTATTGATCATTGATTGGTATTGATTTCCTACCCATCGATCTATTAATTCACTGAAAACTGAAAAACATTAATTATCATGAGGAACTGTCATTAATGTTGTAATACTATTGTTTCTTTTAATTACATAAAACTGTTTTGGTTGCGCTAAGAATAACAAACACACAGAAAGACAGTCCTCACTAATGAAATCATCTCTGTCTGAGAATCCAGGCTATATTTTCTTCCGTAGTTTTGTAATTTTCTTACTAAATTAAAAAAGTGTTTGTTTACGCTTATGTAACAAATTATGTCAATGTGTATTTTTTATATAATAAAACTGAGACAATTCCTTTCCCGTTTATTCAACCTCAAGTACCTGTCAGCACGTGACCCTAGTCTGCAACATTACCAGGAAATTTTAAACTTTAAAACCCAGGGACACCCGGAAGCAGGGAGTTAGTCAAAGTTTATGAAGTAAGTCGGACAGCTGAAGTCGTAGTGAATTGGTAAAGGAAATCCGTCGCGCACAGTCAATTCTCCGGTAGTTTAACGATTTTCTATTTCGGCTAATTCTAGCCCAGTGGCTAGAGAGAAACTCGCAACTTGATAGCAATTTGTCCACCGATTTTTGAGGATCAGACGTTCATCTGCTGAATGTTCAGGGGATTGACTGCAATGAAATAAACCACGTTAGTAGGGATCGTCTTGCACTAATATGGGGGAATGTCTCTTAGCTGTTTGCATCATGAAAATATTTTGCTGTGACTAAACAGACTGTTCTTGTATTCATATAATCTATACATTTAACTAGATTATTTCAGAAAAACTGCACGTTTACACGTACAGACTTGTTAACTTTGTTACTTAACATGTAGTTGACGTTGTCCTGTGTCAGTGGCGTAGCCAAGGGTCTTACCCGGCACGAAACAGGACTAAATTCAGTAGTTAGATGAGGTCTGATCACCATATTTTCTCGCACAGATCTAGTTTATACAAACGGTATCGCCAAACTAAAATACTGGGTCCTGATAGCAGAAATTTGGCGACTTCATATATATATATATATATATATATATATATATATATATATATATATATATATATATATATGCGTGTGTCTCTTTTTAATAAGTTTTTGGCTACTCTACTGTCCTAGAACAATAGTACATATTTGTCTATTAAAAACATGAGTAACATTTTGAACTTTGACTTCAAAATGGACTCTTAGGTAATATATTAACTTCGTATATTAAATTTAATTACCTGAAAGCAGTTCATGGTAAAACACATAATTAAACTTATTTTTCAGTTATCAGCAGGGGTAAAAGTGGATCTGAAAAAGTAGGGGGACGCATCGTCGCCCTGTGCCTATCTTTTTCCATTGTAATTTTGTTAGAAAGTGGGAGGACAATAAGGATATTTCCTGGAAGCGGGAGGACGGCGTTCCCCCACAATTTTACCCCTGGTTATCAATATTATTAATTTAAAATTTCAGCGGTTCCAGACCCTCTGAGCTTCTTCGGTTAGCCTATACAGTTTTACTATTGTTATCCTGTATACCAATTTACACTTCAATAAAAGGTAACTACAGTAGAAATCTGTATAGAATTTTTTTTTTTAAAGTTATAGCATTTCTTCATAATATCCACTGGAAAAAATTAGGGGACCTTCTGAAATTGGATGATGGTTACAAGTACTCCGAAGCGATGCGAAGCAAAGTGAAAAAGTTTCTTGAAGCAAACCCTGCGTAACTGGTAGGCTCTCAAATGTATATATATAAATTTAATCTATAGCCGACCTAGTTTGCTATCTTCAATCATAACATCAAAGAGCATATATATAGAAAAGAAAGGCACTAGATTCGTAGATGCAGATTGTAACACATAGGAGGATATACTATAGGTCTGAATAAATCTTTGTAAGCATAAAGTGTAATATTATCTTTTCAGATGAGGAATGGATAGGCTACGAAGATCCTGCAAGTATAAGGTTCAAAATGAATTTTATTAAAGAGAAAGGCTATGCCGGCGCAATGGTATGGGCAGTTAATTTGGATGATTTTTTGAATAGCTGCGGAGGAGGAATTAATCCGATGTTGTCTGTTGTGCAGGAGGAATTAGGAAACTATACAGTGCCTAGAAGAAACCATGTAAGTAATAGTTCAATCAATAGATGAATTTGGTGTATACGTAAAAAGGAACAGCTCAGATGTTAGTCTTTTCTCATTGAAAAATTAAATAGGTTTAATCTCTACAATAAATATAAAGAAATTATATAATTTTAAATGCATGTCGTTTAATTAGTGTCTGCTCCCTAGAGAGGACAGTGCCAATAGCTCGATCCGAGAGTAATTTCAAGAATTATTTTTGAATTACGGACAGAAACGATTTTTCAGGGGAATTGTTATTTCATTTCAAACAGATAAATTGGGTAGTGTTTTATAAAGATATATTGGGGGACAATTTCCTCCTCAAAGTTATAAAAAAATACTTCAAGTTTTTGAAGATACAGGCGTGTAGGTAATGAATATGATATCCCCCTAGAGGTTCAGATTTCCGTCCGAAATCGGTAGAACACTGAATTAGGGATAGCTTGTAAAATGTAGAAATTGTGGAACGTCCTGCAGATAAATTAGGAACATCCTTGAAACGTTTATGATCATCAAAAAGACAAAAGTATTTTGTCTGCTTGAGGATCACAGATTCGTTGTCGATGTATTTATATTTTACAGGGATTTTCATCCAAAGTGAACGAGTTTATATGTAGATACTTAATAGGAATGCAGGTTCCTTTATACGAGTGATTATTGAACCAACAGCGGAAGACTGATAAACAACTTATCAGGATCTGCTTTTATAAGTGCAGCAGATGAATTTGGACTAACTTTCCCAGAATCGTTTTGAAAAATTATGAGATATATCAGAAGCCAGTTGACTTTGCAATTACTGAATTAATCATCGTCATCATCATCATAGGCATTCTGCCATTATTGACAGGCCACTGGCCGCCACTGAGAAGCGTTCATGTTTTACGGCAGTGTTCGAAGTGGAAAAAAAAACAGGCGGTGTGTCTTATTACGATTTTTACTCGACATACCGGCTATCTAAATGTTGAGATGCAGTGAGAATATGCCTAAAATATTGCATTTCTATTTACATAATGACTGAAAACCATTGGAGAGTCCCTGTAGTAACGGGGGGGCGGAGATATGGAGGGATTTTGATCCCCGGCAATAACTCTCTAAAAAAATACAATTATCCCTTTATGTTCTATTGTACAGAGTTACACACAAAATGCTTAAAAGCCGAGTAAGGATATTAACAATTTCTTCCGGGAAACCTTTCGGTTCCCTCCCACTAGACTGTGAGGTATTTCAAACCCCCGGAAGGGCCACCCCCCTCAAAGCAGACAACCCCTAAATCCTCCCATGCTCAAAACGCGGCATTTGTGTGCATTAAGGCAAGAAGACACACACATACATACATAACAAAGAAACAATTCAATATGACACATCAAAATATAAACTAGATGAACTTCTTTGAAGAAATGTCATTTTAAAAACAAAAGATAGGAAAAGATAACAAAAATGTCGGTGCTGTTAACGTAGAAATTATTTCTACATAAGAAATAAAATCTTACGTGCACGGCTATTCGTCAATTACTGTGTATAAAAATGAATTTATTAAAGGTATCTAGCATCTACTTTCCAGTGACGGTATGTTTTAATCATTGAAAAAACAGAGACAGTATGCCTTCATCACTGACAAAGCAGAGGCGGTATGGCATACCACCGCAGACCGTCTCACTTCGATCACTGCTCTACGGTCTTCAGACAACCTCTTCGTCTTCACGTATGATTTTTCTGTTTTGATACAGTTCATCAATTGTAGCCCTCTTCGTTCCCGTCACATACGAGGATGGCGTCCCTCGGCGACTATATAACCCGGGAAATAAATAAATAAATAAATAAGTGGGGAGGGAAGAGAGGAATTGGGACGGAATGAAGCAGCCTAAGACCTTCATGTTAGATATAATCCCGGTATTTGTCTGATATGAATGAGGCAAATCCAAGAAAAACCCTCACTTAAGGTGGCTATCCTGCAAAGTCTTCCCCTTTCGGACTGAATATCCCACTGAACTAGTTAACGAAGAAACAAAAATCTTTTTGATAGAATACCGAACCGGTTTTAAAATCGAAATCGGTTTGATAAAAAACTGAAATTATTTTTAAATAGCAAATTGAACAAGTTTTCTCAAGTTTTGAAAAGAAGTTTCTATGCCCACCACTATTTAGGACACTGAAAGCTTGTGCAAAATTGAACATATCCACTACTACTAGCAGGGTTTTCGAAATTCCATTGTAGGCATTAACGTTAACATTACGACCAGTTTATCCCTGTATATATACATACATATCTATGAGTCTACATGTTGGTAATATAATGGGCCAATAAAGCCTGAGTGCAGTATGGTTCATAATTTATATATAGTATGTTTAGAAATTCGCTGATCAAACTCCGGGAGGTGATTTCTAATATCCAATGGAAAAAAGTCCTAATAAATGTAGGTTGACAAAGCTATATTTCAGTTTAGGACCAAAAAGTAACTGATTCTTTGGATGAAAGTTTCGAGAAGCAGAAATCACAGAACTGATCCAGATTGTCAGATAGTATTAAGTTATTTTCTTAACTGCTAATGGAAGTAAACTTACCATGGGTGAAAACAAAACTTCGTATCACGGTTTTTTTTTTTTTAATGTGTTAAGCATTATAATATCTATAATAACTACGGTAATAATCAGGGCCCGGATCTTGTTGACAAGTCAACTTTTTTCTGTTACGCATAGGACAAGGCAAGTTCAAATAAAAACGTTATCCATCAACTCTAGGTTCTAAAAATATAGTTTTTTAGGGTCAACTTTTGGTCACTTTTTGCTGTTTTGAAGTTTCAGGTCATTTTTTAATATTTTAAGGCAACTTTTAGGTCACTTATGGTCTTTTTATTCTTTTTTTTTTCTACATAAGGAAATCTTTAAATGAACACGGTTTACGGATGTGGAAAAGACGAAGTTGAATAATCTCTTTTCTTACTTCCTGACTATTGGAGTGGAAAAACTGCATTCTTAACAAGCTAATGAAAACTAAACTGTAGCTGGTTAACGAAAGGCGGGGGTTGGTAGGGGGCCAAACAGATAGTTTTGGGTTATTGACCACAAAGAATGTGATCACGTGAATAACCAAAAATGCATTAGGAGGCGTACAAGGGTTTTAAACAGGTTTTTATCTATTATTTTCATGTAGTCTAAACTTGCTAAATTTTATTGTTTAAGTGTGCTTCCTAAAACTCGGGAGTGAATTGACGCTTTCAATACTTACAATGCCGTACAATGGACTGATCAATAGAAATAAATTATCAATGGACTGCAACTAACTGAAACAAAACTTTTTGAATATGAGTGAGAAATGTTAATTAAAAATCCAATGGATATTTAAAAATGTCATTTAATGAAATAAAAGTTTGAGAAAACGTAAGTTTTAAAGTCAATTTTTGTTATTTTTAGGGTCATTTTACAGGAATTTTAGTGTCATTTTATAGGTCACTTTTTAAAAATTTTTAGGTCAACAAGATCCGGGCCCTGGTAATAATAATTGAATAGTGATCTCAACCTACCAGGTTAAGCGCTTCTGATTGGGTACAGAAAAATATAAGTTTAAGCGAGAACTTTACATTTAGAATTCTGTTTGTCATTCGGATCTCAATTCTCCTTAGATTTGTTCGTCTCGATGGCAATAAATGCAGCAGAACTTACGCCAAGAGTTTTTTTTTTTTTTTTTTTTTTTTTTTTCATGAAATGGATATAGCCCTTTTTAAGTATTTACCTTGAACTTCCCTCAACGATGAGTTTTTCAATTGGAGCTATATTTCTACAGATAATTTCTTTGGGGGCAATACCCGCTTGTAGAAAAATCTATTTTTTTCTATGTAATCGAAACCAATTATATCTAAAAGTGCTTTGCTTACTGACAACTTTATATTGCAAAAGAATGAAGACACTTCAGGAGCATAAGACCAGGCGCAATAGAAAAGACATTTGTTTTCCAAGTTTGCTGGTACGTCAATACCATTTTACTTGAATATTCGATTGAACATTGTTCCAGCGAATAAATCCGCTTTTATTTCCTTACCTCCAAGGTCTCTCAATCTCTCCGATAAACACCAACTTTATGAAGACATTTATGTGAGTGTGTGGAGGGGAAGGATTGCGTGTTCCACACAAATTTAGAGATATGTCGGTGGTAGTTCACTGCCAGAAGGTTTACGCCTACCCAATTCCTCTAAATGGAATAGTCAAACGAAGAGTTTTCTGGGAGGAAAGGCAGCAGTTCTACAGTAGCCAAGTTGGCAGAAATCATAGTGATTGGTACGGCAACTTGGACATTTAGTCCCAGGCCTGGTCAGAGTGGCTTTAACGCCTCGGATACTACGGGATGGAAGGCAACGAGAAACCATCACTCTATTTTTCCTCGTTTGCTGATAGCAGAAAGAGAACTTTATATACTATGGTCTCTTGAAGGTCAAAATATTGTTCCGGAGATAAAATATTGTAATATACCATTACAGTTGAAAGTAATGGCAATTTTTTTTTACGCACCCTGTACCTAGCAATTTTTTTTTAATTCAATTTCGGTTTAGTTACACAATTTACTTACTCTCTTTACTTCGAATTAAATATAATAAACCCAAAGGTTTTGTTAGTAACCATATTCCCACTGTATAATATATTTATTTATATTTTGATTGAGTGTAAATCCCATTTACGGATATATAACTTGAATAGTTACAAGGTTTACCATTCTGACGTCATACCAAAACATAGTTCCGTTATTGGATATAAATCTCCTTAATTTCAGACCAATGTAGATTTTGGCCAGGTACCTAATCTTTCCCTCACCCCTTCTCACTAGTCCATAGTCACTTTCAGATCCGGTTATATCTGGATTTGCCAAATTTCCATTCGCTTTGTAATTTCCGCGGCTAAAGTTTTCTTTCTGATTGGAGGAATTCTCTTACCTCTGGCTTTTTCGGCGCAATGTTATCAGAATAATAGAAGACACCTTACGATACGCAGCTTATATTTTCGCCTACCTATCTGCGTTAAAAGAACTAGGATTTTAATAGAGTTCAGGTAAAAATATGATTTAATTTCATAATTGAACACTGAAGGCTGTGTAGGAGCCCCCAAAACAGTGAAAAAAGCTACATTTTCCGTAAAGAAACAATAAGTTAGTGAAGCATCCAGTTCTGTTTTTCTAGGAAGCCATGTTTGCTGCCCAGCTATAATAGCAGAAGTGAAAGAGTGACTTTATTTTTTTTTGTTATTCCAAACTCAAGTAGGGATTAGGGAAATTACGACCTGATTAGTGCATGTTGGTCGTGTATACAGTAAATGTGATTTATCATTATTTATTTCGTAATTGCATGTATGTAGTAGGTTTGATAGTACTGTAAATAATCATAATGGCAGCTTAAGTTAGCTTAAAAGGGCTCCTATCCCCTTTTCCAAATTGAACCAGTTTCTAGCGGGGGAATGGGTTAGTTATTGTTCGTTTTAGGGCCTTTTCCCCTTTCAGGGGAAGGGTCCCTCCATAAACCTCGTTAAGGTGCCCCCCGGGCATCAATTTTTGGCAATCATTATGTAAACAATTGGTCAGGTCAATTAGACCTAGTGTTACCTTTCTCATTTTTGACCCCCTTTAAATTAAATAGAGCCGACTGTATATATCGACGAGGGAGTAATGTATTTTAAATTTAATGTGTTAGGTTATTTTCGTCAACATGCATGTAACTAAATGGTGCATGTTTAGTTTAGTTAGTTGTCTTTATGTATAGTACTAACAGTGGTGTATGTAGTTAGTAGTTTTGTGTGAGTGTGTGAATTTTCGATTTGGACAGTGTATAAATATGCTTTAATTTAGTACCATTTTGCTAACATAAATAAACCAGAGTAAATATTAAATTTCTGATTAATAAGTACAAGTATAGATTTCAGTACACGGTAAATTATGCCTCCACTACAGCGCCACAGCGTCCGGTTTCGGTACTCAATAGTTTGTTGACAGTACGACATCGCATGACTTAGTGATTTAGATTGTTTGATTTTGGACAGTTATTCTCAAATTACTTCCCGTGGACATGGTTTTCGGTTCGGATGAGTATACCTTCGTATAAAATAGCATGAGATCTTACTGTACTGAAAATTTTAGCTTGCTAGGTCCAGTAGTTAATGAATAATCCGCTGAAATAAAGAACACCTATTTTCTTAATAGAAGTAAAGTCCATATGCTGTTACTGTTCGTTTAAAAATGTAGGATTAAATTCTCTTTTCCCGTGGCTGTAGAAAATTCCATTGTTGCTTCAGTTTTATCAACAAATCAGAAATAGATTAATCGTTGACAATTTAACTTTCCGTAAATCCATGTATGATTTTTTTTTTAAACCTGCAAGGTAAATACAATTTGGGTGCTTCGAAATAAAGAGTACGTGGTTCGATGAATGTGATCGTGTGGTGGTTTGAGCGTGATAGATTGTGATAGTTATATATATATATATTTATTACTGCGTAACGTAAATATGTGTATGGCCTGCGTGTAAAATGTACGAAATAGGGTGTTTATAAAATATTACTTCGTGCGAAAATTAGTAGATAATGAATGAATGTAATGATATGTTAATAATATGATATATAATATGAATGAAATGATGACCCCTATATTTAAATGGATAGGCCTAGTGAATTTTATATAGTGAAAATATGAATATGTTTACGAAGAAAGAAAGAAAAAAAAAATCTCTCGCGTTTTGACTTCCACACCAGTGCATTCATCCAACCGAGTTTGCTACTTGGATAGTAAATTATAGTTGGGAATTGTGTGTTACTTTGCATTTATGTACCTCCTAACAACAGCCCCAGATCTTAAGCCTTTCAATAGATAGAGTAGCATCATGTGGGAATTACTTCTAAAGGTTGACAGAAATGATAATTAAGAAAACCAACTGCTATATCCTGTGATCATCGAAAAGTACAGGTTTCGGTCATTTGTACCTTTAGCATTCATTGCCTCTCCGAGATTTTTTTTTTTTTTTTTGTTGTTTACCTTATTTATTTATTGTGCAGTGTTCATATAACTCAGTTCGGACTATCCGATTAAATTAACTGCTACTAAATTAATATTTATGTTATAGCGTACCCGGATGTCGACCCCTAGTCCCCTTAAGTATTTTCATTTCTTTTCTTAGTTTAATTAGACGAGGGAAATTAACGACATCCCAGACGGTGGCATGTCTGCGCTGGGTAGCCATCGGTGAAATTTGGCAATAGAAGTCACCGATCCAAAATTCAGTTTATTTAATTTTTTTTATTTTGGCAAATTCTCATTAGGGATATCTTAGCTATTACTCTAATTTCATTACTATTCTGGAATCTTCTAGTTTCCAAGAGGTCGGATGATTTTTTTTTTTTTCTTGAAATTCTAAATTAGCGCCTTCTCTAACCTTCCGGACGATATCCGGGAACCTGCTGGTTTGGGCCGGATACGGGGATCGGATTTCAATCTTACAACCAAACTCTTGTGGGATTGGGATCTGATGGACACAGAACTTGCATCCTTGGCAGCAGGGCGTTCCTTGAGTCTACGTATTTGAGTAGACCACCCTTTTGGCATGTTAAGAATATTTTGGCTATGGATTTGTTGAGATAGAAATTCGACTTTCGTCTTTGTAGCGTTAGTTATTTCCCACTTAAGTCTTTGGCGCCACTATTTCTTCGTCTTCCTTCTTCTCTATCTCTCTCTGTCTTCATTACTTCGAGATTTTTTTTTTTTAAATTTCAACCTCCCCCCCCCCCCGATTTCTGAAACTCATGAAAACGTACAATATTCATATAACTTATTTCGATCGTATGTACTAACTGAGACATCGAGGGATGCAATTCGTGGAGGTATTGCAGCACATCTCGGGACCATTTTCGCGATATTCAATCCACCACGGGAGAAATTGACGGGAAGGTACACTATGCTTTTAGATTCCTAGAGACCTTTGTTATTCATTGATCATACAACTTATATCAAATGGATTACTGATTTCTGGTTTTTTATTTCTATTGATTGGTCATATAGTGTGTATGTATTATTAGTCTGGGCCCACTAGTTTCCAATAACATTGATTTTTTTTATATATACATCTATATATATGTACTTACATAGTTTTAAAAGTTACGTGCCTGCTCTATTTGTTGCATTTTCCACTTCTTATGTCAACTTATTAAATAACACCAACATTTTTTTTTCATATACGCGGATCTTTAGTAAATTGAAAATGATTATTGATTATCGGGTTTATACATATAAAATATAATGTTGCAACCTTATGAAGGAAAAAGGTGAATTTTGATAGTCAGGGTTTTGTTTTGTCTTTGAGCCAAATAAATATAAATATTTATAAAATATGAATACTTGTCGAATATGAACGGTTATGTAGAAGTTAAACGTCGACGAAATATTAAGATAGATATTAAAGTGAAATTTATTGTATTGAATAATATGAATATATATATATATACGAGTATGTATGTAATGGGCTCGGTATTTACCCTGGTTTTATTTAGGTTGCCATAGGTTTTTGACACCCGACCTTTACCAACTATTTGTGACATATAGCGTTACCGCGTATATTGTAATAAATTACATTTTGTTGAGTGGTTACTGATGTCTGTAACTATTAAAGTTGAATATAATGTTAAATACCGCATGTGAATAAAACAAGTAGCGGGTCGTAAGATAAATAAGAATAACCCTAATCCTTACCCAAATTTACTTTGCGAGTGAAATTAGCAACCTACGAAACAGTGCGCCTCTCCAACGACTTTTTCCATCAGTAAAACATGGAACAAATCCTTCCCCTACGATCGGACACCAAACTATTCAGTATCTAGAATTTTTGACTACAAGATCTATACTAGGGAAAAATTTAGTGATCTTAACTTCAACGAACTAAAATCTGTTTAATAAGTTAATGAGAATACCGGAATATGGAAATGTGTTCCCAATATCTGTGACTGGATTTGATAAGTTTTCCTTAATATTGACAAACTTTGAAATTTTAGATAAAGTGCGTCGAGTGACGAAATGAGAAATATAAATATATATGTGATATGAAGCGACTATTTGTCTATAGCTAAAACAAAAACAATTAAACACTCTCATGGACACAAACCACAGTGCGAAAAGAGAGTTGGAAAAAGGAGCTATTATCGATGTGAGAACAAAGACTCATAAAATCGTCGAAATGTCTCCTCTTGGGACAGAGACCTAATAAAATGTTACTAAAGTGTTTTTTTTTTTAGAATGATTAACCAATTATATATATATATATATATATATATATTTTTTATTTTTTCTTTCTTTTTCCGCAACGATATATATAGATTCATTACACTGAATCCTAAATGTATTGATCTTTGAATTTTTTTTATTTTTTGTCTTTCATTTTTTTTCTTTTCCTTTTGTCAAATTCTCTTTTATGTAATGCAACTTTTAATATATATATAGGAAGAGAAATGTGTTATTTGGTCTTGATAAAATTAGCGAATTTCTATGCATGTTAATGAAACATTCTTTCCATGTATTAAATTTTTTCCCTGTTATGTCCAACTAATTTTGCTTTTATTGAAATGTAATAAATGTATATAGTAATGTAGTTAGGTTAGTTTAATTTAACTAAATACAACCCGAAGTATACATTGTCCTGTATGAATGTGTGTGTGAGTGAAATGTAGGTTTAGTATTAAGTGCATCCATTATTTTGACATATATGTGTGATTTAATATAATTAATGGTAGTTATCAATTAAACTCATTGAATGTTAATACTAACTTAAGTTGGCTCTATGAAGGAAGTAAAAAGGACTGAAGTAGCCTGAACGAATGATCATCATGAGAGAACTGTGAAAGTCAAAATCTTCGACACATATGTGATACTCTGATTCTTTTTTTTTTTTTCCTGTGGTCGTTTCTAACATGCCATCAACTTCGTCGTTCATTTTTCAAATATTGAGTATTAGTCTAGAACTTCTGGAAATATTGAAAAAACGGTAAACTTAAACTTTCTCATCTATCTCCGAGCTAGATTGGGATAATTTGGTAGTTTGGGTTAAATGGATCTAGATCGGGGATGTATGGGTTAACATGTGTCTACCGTTGATCACCTTAATACCAGACATTCACCCAATAGCTATTGGAAATGATCACAATTAGATAATTATTCACTTTCCTTTACCATATTCCTTAAAATATCTAGTAACAGCTTCCCCTTTATCACCTTCTTACGTTACATCTTTCCTCTTCTATCTTCTTTTTCTTTTCTTCATCTTCTTCTTCTATTTTTAATAAAACTGGAAGGGGGGTCGTGACTGGGAATTCTATATGTAATAAACACGGTCATGTATTTATTTATTTTATTTTATTTTATTTAGAAGTCCGATAAAAGTTTTCTCGTTGCAATCGAACCTAGTATGTTCGAAATAAGAAATGGAAATTATATTCCAATGTAATTAGGCATAAGCTGATAGCTTCATGAACATCCCCACCAGGGGTGAAGGGTTCCCACTCACGACTTATTTCTGTGCATCACTTTTGTTGCAGATTTTTTTTTTTTCCAATCAGTTGTAGATTGACGCACAGCGACAGGATTCGTTGTTATGGCAACGGTGGTTGGCTGTGGCAACGGCCCCTCTCCCCTTTTATGCCAGTTTTAATATTCCCTCATCCGGATCTCTGGGAAGAGGATGTCTCGGAAAGGACTATTGGAAGAGAGAGAGTGTGGCAATGAAGTGAAGATAGAGAAAGAAGGACAAGAAAGAGAAAGAATTTAAGGATAGGGACGTGCAACGTACGCAGCATGTTTCAGCGAGGGAAGTTAGAAAATCATAAAGAACAAATAAATAAAATAATTGGACTTGGTTGGATCCCAGCTCACGCCAATTGGCCTTTAAGGTGAACAAACACCGTGTGCGTGGGTTTCCTCGGGTCTTCTGTTTCCTCCCACTTTCTTCATTCCACCATTTCATCATTTCTTACCATCACAGTCTCCTTTAGCCTGGCCGGCATAATCGTGGGACGAAAAAAACTTAAAGATTTCAACTTAAAAACTATATTCTTTCATTTTAATTACCTCAAAATAGGACGAGCCGTAGTCATATATAGATTTGAGTAGTAGTATTCGTGTATTTCTGCGGTAATTCATTGTAACATTTTTAACTACGTTTTTTGAATTTAATTATTTGAAAATGGATAATGATGACTGAACATGAACATGCTTTCCCTATATTAGGATAAATTCAGAATTCGATTTTTTATTATTATCATTATTTAAGCATGATTTAACCTATAGTGTATTCAGGGTCAAAGGTTTGGGTACAAAACTACAGGGTTTCCCGTAAGTTTTCATACATAAAAATAAAATACTTCTTTATGAAAGCCATTTTTATGTACTTATATTTAGCATGTTATAATGGTCCCGCGTAGTGTAGTCACTAACTTTGGTGCGAGTGGTCCCAAGTTCGATTCCCAGTCTGAACACTCAGTCGAAAATGGGTAACAGTCTTTTTTTTCAGGCCAGTCATTCTGAGTGAGGTTTTCTCTAATTCTTCATTTACACCAGGCAAATAGCGGAATGGTACCTAACATAGAAGTCCCAGGTCGCTTCCTTCCTCCCTCTTCCCCAGATAGTGTACTCGCCGACAGACGTTATTCCTCATACATGACGGACTTAAGGCCCTAGGTGCCAGTAATGCTCAGAAATATGCATAAATAAATAAATAAAACATGTTATGTTATTCAGCAGTGGGGGATACGTACTCATCGAAACGTAGGGTACTCATGTAGGATATATTACGTAAATAAAAATGGTTTATACGACACCCTGTAGTTCATGTAATGCATAAAGTTTTTAAGTTTATGAATATATAGTAATTTTTCTTGTGTACATCATACTAATGAAAAATTTATTCCTTTTTGCAGCATTGAACGTTCTGAAGTAAATGGGTCTGCCATGATACTATTCCTTACAGTCCAAGTTATCTAAAGACATGAAGTCCTCTTTGATTGTTAGTTTATCTATTTGTATATACTTCAATAAAATATTCCGAAGCAAGCTAAATTTTGTGTCATATATTTTAATTGTGAAAATTTTAATTAAAAATACTATAACACCATGCAGTTCTATAAGCAACTTTCTGTGGGAAAAATCATTTGCAGTATTAAAATTCATTTCCTGCCATCTGTAATGTTAATCGACCGTTAAGGGCTGACGAAAAGGTTATTTTGGAGGTTTATTATCATAATTACATTGTCTTTAACAAGACCTCCCCGAAAATTCCTAACTCAGCATACATTTGTGCACTTTCTAAATAAAAATATACTACTTTAATAGGGAAATGATTAATGTTCCAAGAAAATTTGATCTTACACTTCATCTGTACTCTTTCTCTTACAAAAACAATCTATAGAGGTAACCAAGAAAGTTCTATCGCATTTTCACCCACTATCTCCGAACATCGATATGTCGTCTAAGAGGTACCCGGAAGATCAAAGATAGTCCCCATCAGCACTAATGATCTTCTACCAACGTTCTGGAAGGTCATGGATTTCATCATAGAAGAACTTGGTGGGCCGTGAAGCGAAGAAAGTATCAAGTACATTTTGCATCTCTACTAGGAATTTGAACTGGTGTCCTCTAAGGTAATTTTCCAAGGAATGGATCAGGTCATAATCGGATGGTGCAATGTCCGAGGAGTATGGCGGGTGCAATAGTGTTTCCCATCCAAGCCTTAGAATGGTGTCCCGAGTCATCTTAGCACGATCTAATTGCACGATAACGCGAGCAATCCACCAAACACACAGGATAACCTTCTTCTGGTGCAATGATGGTTTCGGCTGTTCTGAAACCGGTTCATGGGATGCTAACCAATGATGACGGCGCCGTACAGCTTCGTACAGGACTCACATCTCATCACATGCCAACACCCTGTTCAGAAATGGCTCCTTCCTCACATGAGACAGTAAACAAACAAGGTGTCTGCTCGTGTTATTTTCTGGCCCGGAGTCAAATCATGTGCTACACATCGACCCAACTTGTACTTCTTCCCAAATTGATAGAGGTGCTGCCGAATGGTTTCACCATTCACATTGAATTGTAGTCCCAGCTCCTCACATGTCTGGCCACTGTTGCCTCAATTGCTGCCTGAAGATCTTCATTTTGTACATATGTTGGGGTTCCAGCACATTGTGCGTCTTCGAGTGTGTCGTCAACATCTTTAAATTTGTTAAACCACGGCTGCACTGTCCGCATAGTCACGACACACTCACCAAAGCCCTGGCATATGTTACGCCCCACTGCAGCAGCGTTTGAAATCAGTTTGAACTCGTACAGCATATACGGCCTTATGAAGCTCTGTGGAGGTCTCATGTTCACTCTGTCCTTACGCAAGTTCTTGGTGTAACTAAACTGCAGGAACCAGATAGTACGTTGGATATACCCACACTAACAACTGACTTTCGCCTTATCTCTATTCGCCTTCAACTCACGATGTGAGAATCAATGGAAGACAGACCTCCACAAAAAGCGACAGAACTTTCTTAGTTACCTTTATAGTTCTATCATTTTTCCTGAAAATATAGGTGGAAATATTTTACAATTGCTTATCGTATTTTCAGGTCTCCAAATCTCCAAAGACGTAGAGTAGTGACTAGTAATATTGCCCCCCTCCTACAGTTTGTACTTCATCCAACAAATATTTCTGGGTGCACGCCTGGATGTTAACTAGCATATTCAGCAGAGTAGATTCTTACTGAAACTCCTTACATAATATTGGGAGAATTTTCGACGCAGGTTTACTTTAGGTCAGCCAAAAATTGATAATTTTAAGGTTAAGATTTATTAGTAAATTTTAATTAGAAAACAAATTTTTACTTACAACTTCCATCAGTTCTGTACTAGTGTATATTTATTTTATGCATAAATAAACATGATGATCCTAAATACGATGTTGCTTGATATTAATTTATTCATAATTACTTAAAACAAATTCACATATGCGTAGCGACATAACATTCCTTAGTTTACAAGGGCAGTAGGTAAGTTCACTACAAAGGCGAGTCGAAGTAATACGTACATTTGATACAGCTCAAATAAATATAACAATATTGTGAAGGAAAAATTAATCTCCTTTGGGTTTTTTAGACAATCACTGTCAAACATTTCTTGCAGACTCAAACTAGACTTTACAGAGAAATTTCCAATGCTGTACTTGCAACTATTGTGAATCACAACAAATTTCGTTGTTAGATTCTAACTGTCTGACTGTTCATGAAATAAATGAACTTAAAATTTATGTTGTCTATGTTCGGAAACAAACAGTTGATTTATTATCAGATACTCAAATTATCGTATTCAACATGCACAGAAAATAAACGTATGTGTCGTACATAAAAACGTAGGTTACATGCGTAAATCCTGTAGTTTTCTGACTTAACGTACGACTAGGTAAGATCCTGCAGCAAGCGTATAATTAAAAACGTATGTTTTATAATACTTTCCGTGTAAGTTTTCCATCTATATATACGTTCGTATGAAAGAAGGAACTGCATATAAACGGTAAGGATTTTACATACAGATGGACGTATTAGGTGTGGCAATTAAAAAACGAGACTGGTGTCATAAATGTGATGTATTGCAAAGAAAGTTACAATTGACTGTTATCCCCTTCAATATACTCCCCTCCGCTATCTATACACCGCAACATACGTGCCTTCCATTGTTCAAAACAATGCTGTAGGTAATCAGATGTCACACTGTTCAACAACTTTGCCGTTTCTCCTTTCATCCATCCCTTCAATGCACTTTTGGGAATAAGTAAAAGTCACAGGGAGCCAGGTCTGGGGAATACGGAGGACGGTCGAGCACAAGAATGCGCTTGGCTGCTAAAAACTGCTTCACTGAAAGGGCATTATGGGCAGGCACATTGTCTTGGTGCAGGATCCATGCATCGTTCTTTCACAAATCCGGTCTCTTTTTCCTTATTCTTTCTCTCAGCTTGATTAGGACTTCTTTGTAGTAGGTTTGATTCAACGTTTGACCCTGAGGCACCCATTCAGCCATGATGATAACCCTGATATCGAAAAAAATGATGAGCATTGCCTTTACTTTCGACTTGCTCATTCGTGCTTTTTTCATTCTTGGCGATGTGGGAGTCTTCCAGTGCATGGATTGAGCTTAGTCTCGGGGTCATACTGGAAAATCCATGTTTCATCACATGTGATGACACGTGTTAGCAAGTCTGGTTCTGCTTTGAGTTCCGTAACGTCACAGCAAATGTTCGTCATGTCTGTGATTATTCGAATACTCAGACGTCTATCTTTACGCACAAGTTCATTAATTTTTTTGAACATTTTCGTCCGTTCTTGAACTCAAACGGCGGCCGGGTTTTTCATCATCTTCAACCTCCTCCCTGCCTTCTGAAAATCGTTTGTGCCATTCCAAAACTGGCGCACGTGACATAGCATTATCGCCGTACATCTCTTTTAACATTGCAAAGCATTCCGTCGGCATTTTTTTTAAATTTTATAAGAAATTTGATGTTAATGCGCTACTCAACTTTATTGTTCACCATGATTCCGGCACTACTACAGAACACTGTCCTCTTCATGCAAGCCTGCAAAGAAAAGAAAAGCTTTCAGAATCATGAAACAAACAGTGGCTGCTCAGGAAGGTTCAAGATCAACAACACATCATTAGCTACCTACTCCCAAGATCCTGCGGGACAGGAGGTGGACAGTCTCCTTATTTAATTGCCACACCTCGTATATAACATATGGCTGGCGTAAGCAACATACGATACGTATGTAATATACGGAAGACTGTATAGATTATGTATACAGTCTGTACAGATGTAGACTGCATAGGTGACTGTATTCGTAACGATGTGCAGATGTCAGAGATCCAGCAGCTTCATGATGTAACATTTAGGCGGGGAAAATGCAGTGCGTATACAAGTATGGCTAATATATGCTCGGTAAAGATTTTTGTAGTAAAATTATGGATTCCGTATTTTTTGTTGCGCAATAAAGACACATATATAATTATGCTCCCGGAAATTCTCAATACTAGCTGTTTGTCCACCATAAGTATTTTAGAATTAAAGAATTAAATCAAAAAATTACAAAACACAAAACAACGAATACGGAAAAATAACGGTAACACGTCGAGTGAGCCCTTTTGGTTTAGAAGCTGTATAGCAGGTTAGCAGTTACAGTGGCAATTCAACAAAACCTATTTCCCAAAAACAGATAAACTTTATTATAATATAGGAAAAAATATATATAGAAAAATTTGAACTAATATTCGACTTCACTTAAGTTTGTTCAATTAATCTCAATAGTAAGTAAGAATTTGCTTTTAGCTTTTTTTTTTCAAGATTTGTTTGATAGAGAACAAATGGAGTATAAAATCTCTAGAATAAAGAACAGTAAGGGAATAGGTTCTTAAACCCTCAAAATACCATTTAATTAAAGCTATTATTTTCCTTTTTTTCTACGGTTTGCTGCACATGGTTTAATAGGTGAAAAAAATTGTTAAAAAGGTTATCAAACAGCAAAGCCAGCTCATATATTGAGGCTAAATCAAAAGCCATAAGCCAATTCAAAATAGTTTCTCATTCCTTTTTTTCTTTCTTTCAAGACCAGATAACACGAAACATGAAACATAAGTATAACTATACCCAAAAGGAACTTAAATCTACTATACAAACCAGAATAAATCTCTCATTTTGTTTTCTTTCTTTTCTCACTTTCGTCTCACAACTTTTTTTTTTTTTTTAATATGAATTTAGTGGTTAGGTTTTACCAAATCTCCATTAACCAATAATGTAAGCAAAATTTCACTACATCATTTCACTGGATTAACACAATTTCGTTTCACAACTCCATATTATAAGGTCACAACAAACTATTAACGAACTACACCCATTGCGGTTACCTGCAGCAAAACCCGCTCGCAAGCTGCATACCTAACAGGTGCACACAGGCACAACTAGCGCCATGCAGCGCGAAGTATGAGAACTTCCAACGACAGAGAAACCAAGAGCAACTGGGAAACCTTTCAAAACTATTTCTCTTACTGTCTTTAAGAGGACATTTTATTTACAAACATTTTTAAACAGAATTTTTATTATTCGGCTGAACGCAACACAAAATTGCTTCCCCCCCCCCACGGAGGGCGAAAAATTTTCTCTTTCCAGAAACAATGAACAAGTAACACTAGAATAATAAAAATATTGTACATTACAAATTATCTTCCAAATTACATTGTTATTCCTTTTACAAACTTCCTTAAATTGACATACATTACATACAACAACTTGACGTACACAGATGATGATGAGCTAGTCCCTAAAAATCGTGAAGGTTTTCCTGCAGGAAAAACAAAATTAAACAAACACAACAAGAATTCAAACATCATTATACACAAAACAATAATCATAACTATAATATTTCATCAAAAGATAATTGATTTTTAAAGAGAATTCAAACATTCTCAACTTAAGCATTTTTGAGGAACATTATAAGGTTTACAAAAACTAACGTGACGTTTCAACCTAATAGTAGGATTCTCTACATTCTCTAGTCAAACAGTGTTTTGAGTAGGTTTACTTAATACAACAAAGGGGCCAACCCAAGCAGGTTATATTTTGGGGCTAGTGTTTTTCTACAGACAATTTCATCATCATTCTTTTAACCAAAACAAGATTACCAATATGTATATTAACTGTGATATGTTTCTAAGAATAGATTTTCTCACTTTTTCCAGGCATTATGAATATTATTACTTATGGTAACAAACTTGTCTTTCTTATTCTGATCATCATCAAGAGTTTCTAGATATAACAACCACTTGATATCTAACGGATGTTAAAATTTACTCCCCATATAAATTTCACTGGGTGAAAAACCAGTAGTCTCGTTCATGCTAATGTTGATAGTGAAAGCGATTTTAGTTAACAATTGGGCCCATTTTCCCTGTAATTTATCAACATACGCACGAATCAAGTTCTTCACTGACCTTACGGTCCTTTCAGCTTTATTCGGAGAAGAATTATAAGGGTTTAATCTCACATCCTGTATACCATAAGAATATAAAAAGAGTGAAAAATCTGATACAAAGTTAAAAGTTCCATCGTGTAACACAGAACCTGGAAAACCATATCTCAGACATAAATCTAACAGTTTGTTACAAATTGTTTTAGAATTTAATTGTCTTAGAGGTTCTAAAAACGCATATCTACTGAACGAATCAGTTACAATCAAAATATACTCATAACCTGAACTATTAGGTAGTCTGTCAGTCACGTCAATATGCCAAATATAATTATGAACTATTAAAAATCACAGACCTTCAAGGACAGACCTTGAAATAATAGATTTTATTTTTTGTAACAAAGGCCGTATAGGAACGACTGTTCTTTGTCAAGGAAAATTGAAAAAAGAACGGAGGTCGATTTTACTGAATAAAATATGATTAGAAGTGCTGGAAATATTCTCCATGTTAGGAAATGGAAAGTTATTCACTACCACTCGTTTGTTAATTTCTCCATAAGCCACTACCAAACGTTTACTATTTATCTGAGTTTTCAACCAAAAAGCAAGGGGAAGTAGAAGGGGGAAATTCTACCCCTTCTACTATATCACCCTTTTCAAGCTGCTCAATATATTGTTCTAACTCTTTCTGTCTAAATGTAGGAAGTTGGTAAGGTTGCTGCCTATTAGAGTTTTATTAGTTAATTCTATTTGACATTTAAAATTTTTAACACGACCAATTTTTTCAGTTATTACATCCTTATAATTATCTAAAAGTTCATTAAGATACATCTGTAAACTGAGATCCAACTGTAAAAGTTCAGGAGAAACCTTATAATTACCTTGTATTTCCTCCCAGGATATTCCTTCAGGATGAAGAACGGAATGATCATAATAAACCTCCAACTCCGGGTCTGGCTCATTAGGAAGAACTCCCTTGGACGTGGATGCAGCAGTTTCCAGAAAACCAGGCTGTTGTGGATGTTTAGACGTTGAGGTGCTAGGGAAAGACGATGCTTTCAGCGAACCTTGGTTGCGTGGTGGTTGCCTTCCACGATCCTCTTCCCTAGAAGCAAACAGGGAAGAGCGAGAAGTTTCCGTAGACAACTGAGAGGCATCCTGTATAGGAACACTTAATCTTCTATTTTGTACTCTATATACGTTATTAGAAATGTCTATGTTAGCATTATATTTGGTATGAAAACAGAGTCAATAATATAAAATAGTTCAGAAAACTGCTATTGTCCCACTCGAAAACAAATACGCACTCTTTGGTTAACAGAAATTTGAGAGTTTCCAAGATCCGTGATTTGTAAGCTCACATTCTCCACTTTCAAGCGATACATAGTTCATAAATGTTGAAAATAACGCTGACTAATATAATTATTACTACTACCAGTATCAACTAAACAAGGTACAGCTTTACCTTTAATATATAATAATACAAAAATTAAATTCTTTAACAATTTTCCATGTGATAGAGAAATACTAGCTTCAGTAGAATCCCCAATTTTCTTTTCATTTACATTAAACAGTGGTTTTAATTGAGCACTCTGTATTCTATTGGAACTATTATAATTATAATACTAATTTCTAAATTTTCTCGTATTTCCAAATAAAGAAGACTTTATTTTTGATTCCTGATAGCTATCACTCATTTCTAATCCACTGGCTGAGTCCCGTTTATGACTTGGTTGGTTAACATAACATTTTTGCTTTGGTAACTGTGCTACTTGACTTCGCATACTACGCCCATTTAGCATATGGGGAGGTTTCCGGGATGGTACCTGGTCTAGTTCGTCCCCAGTGGTTCGGTTCTGTAACCTATAATAATCTGTTTTATACCGATGTAAGACATCGTATCTACCTGCTAAGGTTAATAAATTTTCAAAAGTGGTAGAAAGACCTTGCTCCACTATGCGTTTGAGGAGTAACCATATTCACAATAAGACTACATATAGTATTTTCATCAAAATTCATATCAAGGACATTGATAATAGATAATTTAGAATCAATAAACTTATAAAATGTCTCTTCTTCACTCATAGTAGTGCAGAAATAAAGTTTCATGTACTGAGTTCTAGCTATAGTAGAGATGAAAGGTAGCATTATTCTTCTACGAACTGTGTCCCATGAGAGTGAACTTTCACCCAGAGGTTGTACCATCTCTTGAATTTCCCCTTTCGTACGAGAAAGACAGGCCATAAGCACTAAATCCAATGGGAAATCCCGTCCCCTGAAAAAACTTTCTAATCGTATCAGAAATTTAAAGGTTAACTTCGTATTAGAGCCAACAATTACTGGTAGATTATTAATTTCTTCCATTAAGACCTTATACATGCCGTCCGACGCATCCTTCTAACAATTGAATCGGAAATTATGGGTCAGTGGAGGTACATTTACTGTCCTACCACCCCCTCGTATATTCGGTGCTCTTCTTTCCATATTTGGAGAAGCACACTCATTATTTGGTCTACTACGAGCCTCAGTTCCAAATAAAGGATTCTCATAATAATATCCCAAACATTCATCGCTACTCGAGATAGACTGATCATTTTCATATACAAAACCCGCCCTCCTATCATTAAACTGAACCATTTTACTTTATTTTTCGAAAAACAGGTAACGGCGGAAGAGAACTATACAAGTACATACTAACACAATATCTATAATTGGGAATTTTATAATCACTGTCTTCTGTCATTCACTACAGCTTATTCTCCTCCCACATACTTATGCCATTCTTAGAACTGTCCATTTTAAGTAATTATCAACCTCCCATAACCGTTGCAATAGGTACACTAACATTTAATATTTCTACCCAAATTTTTGTTTCTGTAATATGGCACCAAATTGCAAAAAACAAACCACAGCATAGGTATTGCTGCAGGTAATTTTATTAATTATACAGGGTGTCCAATATACAATCCAACCCGGAGTTTGGGATAGTAGAACTTTTGAACCTGAAGTGATACACAAAGAATAGTTATACCAAAATCAAGCCTTGTTCATGCATATAGTTTTCAACTAGGAATCAACGATTGAAATACCCTAGGAACCACACAAGTGTTGCCAGATGTAACCGTAGGTGTAAATAACAAGAAATAACATATGAAAAGCGTACAACATAGGTGTAAGTTATTTATTCTAAAAAATTCAAAAGGGATAGTTTAGTCTCTGGAATAAATTAATTATTTATCTATTTACGATATTTATTTGATAATTTTGCGAAAAGGTATTACGGTAATTTTGTTGATGCTTAATGAACAAATCTTACTAACAAAACCCTAGAAGCCATTTTTCTTTAATAAGACGCGACGTCTAGTTTACAATTTGGGGTTTCCAAGTTTTCCAAGAACACTTATTATAATTGTATTCGTTTTCATAATTAAAAATTGATAATAATATAAATAATGGAAGTAGACCATGATTTAGCTTAAAAAGTGAAAGGAGAAAGGCTTAGTGTCATAACCTGTAGTGTAAAGTGGTATGCTTCTATGTATTGATAAATTTAAATGGTAAGTAAATCATATTTTTGAATTTTTAAAGATTTTTTTTTAAAAAAAGTATACTTCCACCAGAGTTTTAGAAAACAATCGATTGACATAGTAATATATAGCATATGGTAATATTTCCGTGCTATGTTTATAGACTGTGTGTGCACGCGTTTCTTCTCTTATCTTAGTTGTTTTACTTTGTTTACTGGTAGTTTAGCATCCATTTCATCATACTGAGTCTATTTGAGGCGTAGTCTTACGGCTTAACGTGTGTCCCCCATATGAGCTCTCACTTGGAATCGAACCCGGGTCTCCAGCACAGTAGACGTGTACGCTAACTAGATAACCACGAAGGAGCTCGCGTTTGTTTGTGTTTCAAACTGCTTAGAAAGATACGCGATGTAAATATTATGCATAAATTAACTACGAAGTAATATCCTAGTGACTCAATTATCTGCTTCATGTAACCGAAGCACATTGGTCATTTCGATCTCAGCATTCTCCGTCTTTTTCAGTCAAGGTAGGATGACCAAAAGTACGTCATTTTCGAGTAACCGGTACATGACGTAAAGGCGCGGTTTTACAATCTTGAAGAAATCAGGGAGAAACACAATGAGCAAAAGAGGAACGGCTTGTAGTAGGAGAATGAGATAAGCAAGTGTTTCCAGTACACACACAATCATGGATCATATACCTGCGAAACCATTGACTACGCTATCGATGTTTTACTCTACGGCTAGTCGATGCGTTTGCAATGCGTTTTTATGACTCATACGTACGCTTGGAATACACTGACCATGGTGGAAAGACTACAAGGTGGTTGCATGCGCATGTCGCCTGGAGCGCTGTCATGGCTGTGACGTCATCTGGTTTGCAAGAGACAACGGGAAAAGGCGCGGCTTTAAGTGACAAGTGGAAATTCTTTGTTACTTTGTTCTGTTAAACGATATCGAGAATGCCTAACTGTGCAGTGTACGGCTGTAGTAATTATTATAGAAAAACTAAAGGAACTAATATAAAATACTGTAGATTTCCTCAAAAAGAGGGGAATGCCTCCAGAAATGGATTTTAGCTTGCAGGCGACAGGACAAAATAAACCTAAAATATGGTTAGTTTTACATAAAAGTAATAAATAAATGCAATGTTAAATGAAATTATAAAAAAGTGATTTCATTATGTAGTTTCTTTTTAGTATTAATAGTATGTAATAATAGTATATAGGGCTACAGTAGCTTGTGTTGATTCTGCATACAAAAATCCAATAGTACGATTTAAAAAGGCGAGGTTTGAGGCAAGACCCGGATTCGAAATCATGAGGGAGGGGAACCGACAGAGGTTATCATTTCTATCATCATTTCCTTCTACATAAGATATTGAGACAAAATTTTCCCCACAGAGGCAGGCATGTAACTCGAGAAGGGAGGCACGATGATCTAGGAGGCTTACCTCCTTCGAGCTACGCAAATGGAGAGCATTGAACGCGTTAAAGTAGTTCAGGTTCCATTTCATTCTGGAGGTCTGCATTCCCTGTAGCCTCGATGCTAAAACGGGACGTTGCACTTCAAATTAACTAACGAATGGAAGGTTCCTAATAACGATTAACGGTTACAAAGATATATATAACAATGTATTAGATCAAGAGAATAAAGTATCCACCTACCATGTCAGGGCGACATTGTCGGGACATTTTTACACTCAGATTTTGAAATTTTTGTTCATTTTAATCATAACTTTGGATAATTATATATACATATTTAGGGGCCCCCTCCAGAATTACAAAATTAAGAATGACTGCAGTAAATTTAAAAATATGGTAGATTCTCAACCAAGCAAGGAAGCACTATGGCTCAGTGGCAGAAGGCTCATCTCTGGTGCAAGGGATACTGGTCCGCTTCTCGGTCAAGTGAGTTTCTGGTGGACAACATCGTGTCCGTGAGTTTCTCGGGGTACTTCCGCATTCTCATTCCACCAAATTCCACATAATCATTCACTTGCATTTATCTTATGTCTTCTTTAGTCCACGGGACAGAAAAGAGAAAACTTATCAAGAAAATTATGTAATTTTATGATTTATATGTTTTCTAGTCTAGCTGTAACACCCCTACATCGTCTTCACCTACGCCTAGTACTTTGTTTTTGCTTGAAATAGTCATGTTGTTGCAATTTCTTTGTTTGAGGTGCTTTGTATATACATATTTCTTTCTATATATTTTTAGAACACAATAGTATATGTAACGTTTTTTTCGTACAAATGTTTAATAATACAGTTTGTTATGGCGTAAATTTTGACACTAATATTCAGAGAACTGTCAGTTTCACCAAACCTTTTGTTCAAATACAAGTTCTATAAATAAGCGATCAGCGATTTCAAATAAGATTTTTTTTTAATAAATCAAAAATAAAAACGATGTTTAAAATATTAAATACGTGCGTCCCTGCTCAATAAAGTTTTTAACCTCCCCTGAGATTCTGACGAAACTTACGTGGTAGCAACCTCTTAAAAAAAAAAACTGTCCAAGCATAACGAAAATATACGTACGTGCATTTCTGTTTACGAAAACCATGAATTCTCCCTTGAGATATTCTCAAAATTTATATGGGGTCATCAGTAAAGAATTCTCTTTCAAGCAAAATAATAATAGTAAATCAAAACCGATCAATGTGTTACGAAAATATACTTGAGCATACATAAATATATAATAATGAAATGCATTAACAACACACTGTGTTATAGATTATTCAGGCCTATACATACTCGAGTGTATTACTTCAGATGTTTAAAAAAGAAAAGAAAGAAAGAAAAAACAGAAAATGTAGTGAGTAATATTGGCTTGTTCAAGCTTCAAAGTTGTTTAATATGAACTAATATTACTGTTTCTGTTGCTATTGTAAATATCTTCCTTTGAATTCACTTAGCTTAAGCATTGATTATATTACGTTTATATAATTATTGCTTGTACTAAAATTTTTACTTTGTTGAAGATCACTATAAATAGAAGAGAAGTTTGCGTGTAAGATACCAGCGAGCAAGTTCATCTGACTCTCGCTGGCCACGTCTGCGACCAAAATGACGTCAGGGTTATTTCTTGTGGTTTGCATGAATGACAATAAGGTAGTGCCAGTACTTTGATTGTCAGTTAACTAGTGCCATGATAAGCTATTAACAAAATATTTGGCTTTAGGCAAAAGATGAAACAACAGAATACCTTGAAATAACTGAAATATTCGAAAAATCTGTTCTCTTGTTAATATATTATGCAGTGTATGAAATTCGTCGTGCAGTGGTCTTTGTGTATTAATAAGATGCACTTTAAATCGGCGTTTGCCTCGGGGTCTTTTTTCTCTTTTCATAAGAAGAAACTGCCCGCAGCTAAGAGCCATACTTCTTCGACAACCTTCTTATCTTCTCACACAAAAACAAACTGAAGCAGATCATTCTGATTCTACCCTTCTGGCGCGGAAATTAAAAAAAAAAAGAGACCTGTAAACCCTGACTGGCTCACAATATGATTTACAACCACCTAGGCGCTTTAGCTACGGGGGGTGACGCATCGGAAGCGCATCCTTGTATAGCCATAGCCTTAGTTTTCCTATCCCTATTGTAGCATATGAACTTCAGGTTTACCTGCCAGCTCTTTCCTCTCTCACTAACGAGGAAACCGATTCAAGTGTGACATGAAATTGTGGACGAGTTTATGCTCAAACAAAGTGTTTTTGTGTACAATTAAACTCATTAGAGGAAAAAAAAAAAAAACCTTGATCTCAACCGTTCCGGAGATATAAAGGAATAAGGGAAAGGCTGGCGCTCCGATATTTTACGAATTTTTGAATATGTAGCGATAGTACAAGTAAAAGAGACTTTTAAAAATGAATTTCTATATCCACGAAACTTCAGTAATGCATCGCCTTAGAGATGAGGACTACAAAAACGAAGCCCCTAAAAATTCTAGGGGAAGAATGTTTCGGGGGGGGAGGGGATTGAAAATAACGGAGTTCCATTGTTGTCTGAAATAGGCATATAAGGTGTCTATGTATAGGTTTCTTGGTACGATCAAAAGCATCATCAGATCAAACTGGATGAAAAATGTAAAAAAAAAAAAAAAAAAAAAAAAAAAATAGTTGTCCGAATTCCCAAAACATTTATAATTTCTACATATTAACCGATCAGACCTTTTGCACAGAATATAACCCAACCCTGTATTTTTGTTCACATAATAACGTCTCTGTTCCTTTGGCAATGCAATTAATACATTTTCATATTACCTTTTCTCATTTTCTACGAACTGAAGATATGCTATATTACAGGCGCGGATCCAGGGGGCAATCGCCCCGATCGCCTTCCCCCCCCCAGAAGAGGAAACTTCCTTATTTTATAACCCATCCCAGAGTTTGGAGCTCTTAAAAGTAGCTCTAAGTAGCAGTATTACAACCCACTGCCCCCCCCCCCAGAAATCCGTTCTGGAACCGCCCCTGATATATTAGCAATTAATATCATACAACTTTGAAATGAAAACTTTAATTTTCACATCTCATGGTTATGCTTGTTAGGCTAAGGGAGTCGGTGATGATGAGAAATGAATGAAATGGTGGAATGAAGAAAGTGGGAGGAAACGGGAGAATCCCGAGAAAACCCACGCACACGGTTTGTCCACTAGAAAGTTCACTTGGCACGAGCTGGGATCGAACCAGGGACCCCATGCATCAGAACGCTCTACCACTGAGCCATCGCGGTATATATCATAAAATTTTGAATGCCACTCATTCTAGCTTTGGAACTTCTTGTATAAAATAACAGACAAATTCTGACCAAAGCATATATTAACTAATAAATAATACCGTTACAGTTTCGGCAAATTAACTTTGCCTTCATCAGACACATTCTGTGTGTCTGATGAAGGCAAAGTTAATTTGCCGAAACTGTAACGCTATTATTTATTAGTTAATATATGCTTTGGTCAGAATTTGTCTGTTATTTCATAAAATTTTGTTTTTTGTATCAATGGTGTTTGTAATTCCTCATAACTCTTTCTCTTTCCGGACCCGGGTAAAACCACGCCACTACCTCAACATTCACACCACGTTTATTCGTTCTGGTGCATCTTTCGTTACGTTTAAATACAATTTTCAAACACATTCACTTGCAACATAGTCAAAAATCCACAAATTATCAGAGCACAAGCTTTCTCCTTATCCCTCTATATCTTCGGATCTGTCGAGATCGAGGGTTTTCCCCTCTAATGGAGTTCACTATTCACAATAAAACATAAACTCGTCCATAATTTCGTGCCACACTTGTATCGGTTTCCTCGTAAGAAAACAAGCATCAGACTGTGACGTCACATAGCATTCAGCTTGAAATGACTGGAAAACAAATCTTTAAATCTCAATCATTTCTTTTCTGTTTTCTCCAACCCTTTCTCTCACATGTCAAACTCTAAATTCATTCGTTTCTTTATTTCCTCTATTTTGACCTATACCAACCCCTCTTCCCATTTTTAACAGGGATAGCTTGATCCCTGTAAGATCACATCTACCGCTTCCAGCTCTGACTGGCAGTTCAACCTTAAATGATATCAATTCAACTCTTTAAAAATACTGCTGAAGCAGTGATTAAAGATAATGTGGGGACGCGGGGGCTCAGTGGTAAAGCCTTTACCTCTGGTAGATGGGGTCCCTGGTTCGATCCCAGCTCGCGCTAACTGAACTTTGTGGTGGACAAACACCGTGTGCGTGGGTTTCCTCGGAATTCTCCCTTTCCTCCCACTTTCTTCATTCCACCATTTCATCGTCACCGTGTCCCTTAGCCTAGCAGGCATATACGTGGGCCGTAAAACTCAGAGATTTAATTTCATTTTAAAGATAATGCGGTTAAACTTTTCCCATGTTCAACGCTGCAATGTAATGCTCTTCTGAATCAGCGTCTGGATTCAATGTCATATAAACATTATACACTCATCCTTTGTAGCTACTAATACAGTATGTTTATATTTCATCATCATTAGGCAAGCATTGGGTTGGCTACGAGGACATGAACAGCGTTCGATTCAAGATGCAGTTTTTGAAGGAGAAAGGCTACCTTGGAGCAATGACCTGGTCTATCGACGAGGATGACTACAACAATGATTGCTATGATAGTGTCTATCCTCTAATGCAAGTGATCTATGATGAACTCAAAGACTGTTCACCATGAAGAAGAAGTACTATGGGTATGTATATGTATATTGGCACGTTTGTTGTCTTATATTAAGTTTGAACCGTGATGTAGGGCATGAAACGGTGCTAACGAAAACAAAAAGAAGTGTTACAGTGTACACCACGAAAAGGAGTTTGATTTCTCTCACAGCGTACACAACGTAAAAATTTAAATTCAAATATTTACGTTTCTCCTCCCCCTTCCCTAATTCCCTACGTACAAACCTTAGTATATTTGAAAACAGAAAATACGCAAATCTTTATATTTGTCAAGTAAAAACTCATTTAATGTCATTTTACCGTTATATTTCACAAAAAGGTTAGTATTTTGCATCCTGAGCATTATACTAACCTGCTAATCTCAACAACACTGTGGGTGGTCTATACAGTAAGGATAATATCAATAATTACTCCCATAGGAATACATTAGGAATCGATTTTTAACGAACTCGCTCCGTATCTTTTCACCCTCTCTACATCCTGGCCATGATTAATGATAGTCAGGCCCGTATTTACATATAGTGCGCCCTTGTGCTCTAAATAATTTGCCGCCTCCCCACACAAAATTTACCGCCCCCTGGAAAACGACCAATATTAGAGTTGAATTCATAGTTTTTAGGGTCGCTGACGTGAATAGCGACAGCTTTAATGCATTTCAACTTTAAGGTCATATTCCACTCCCCAGGGAAGGTGCGAGATTTTAAAAGTAATCGAAAACGACATATGTTAGTGTTGAATTCATAGTTTTCGAGGTCGTTGAGTTTAACGGAATCAGTTTTCATTATGTTTAAGTGCATTCTCATCTCTTGGAATGGGGGTAGGAGAGAATGGCTTTTTTCATATTTTCTCGCGCTTGCACGTGATTCTGCGAGTTGCTAGTCTTAAATATTACTTTATTGTGAATCTTAGAAAAATTCAAATATTTTGCTGCCCCCAAATTCTGCCGCTCTGTGCTCGAGCACAGAATAGCACTTACCTAAATACGGGCCTGATGATAGTCCCTCAAGTATGCGTAGTTCTTGTTCCATCAACAAAATCGAATCCTAATTTTTGACTCTACAGTCTGGCCATGATTCATGGTAATCCATCAAGCAGTTCTTGAGATTCTGTCTCTCCCAGACGGACACACGGACAAATAGAGTAAATATATAGTCCTAAAGTGAGTTTTCGTAGACTAAATTCTTTGAAAAGGGATCGATTACACCACTAGGGATGCGCACGAGACGAGTTAAGACAGGATTTTCCTGCCAACGTTCGAGTCTAGACACGGTTCTTCCAATAGAGAAATATACATTTTTCGAGTCGAGACATCACTTGTACAGCACTTTTCGAGACGAGACAACCACAAATTTTGTCTCGTGAGCGTCCGTATAGACCACAGAATAAGTTGGACCGCAGCATCTGATATACAAAAATGAGAGTTGAGTATTCGCACAAATTCGCAGAAACGAATATATTTTATCCATAAGGTAAAGGAGTTCGTTCCTTGATTCAGTATCCATATTAAGGATAATCTATATTAATTTAATATTAACTTAGTCGATTCAATTATTTATATAACATCATCTCATTCGGAAGATAAATGTCTCTAATTTAAATAAAGGACAAGCTCTCTTGTGGATTGTGGCTTTACTTCAAGGTTACTAGAGAACAGGTTGCCTCGAAAGACTTTGGTTTTCGTTCGGAGGGAGTCGGCGAAGATCGTAATACGTCACTCGTAGACCCAACGCTTTGAAGACACTTGAGAACTCTATGATCATCCTACACTTTTAAATGCATTAAACAGAATTACACTGATTATTTTAGGCAATAATCCTGGCGTATTGAAAATTAACAAAAACACAAATACTGTCGAAATGAATATTTTATTTCAAGGAAAGTTTTTTTAAAATGTGGAGTTGTATGTACAGATGAAATGCTGAAGACAAAGATGTTCTTAAGTCAAGTGTGCTTGAAATAATAATAATAATAATAATAATAATAATAATAATAATAATAATAATAATAATAATAATAATAATAATAATAATAATAATAATAATAATAATAATAATAATAATAAAGAAAATGCGAAACACACACTCATTTAAGTAATCACTACATAAAAATGTTCCCGTTCATCACTCTTCACCATCATCGATTCAAAGCAGTGGTGTAGCCAATGGGGGCATCGGGGTCAGACCCCCCCCAAATGATTTCCTGGACCACCGAAATGACCAACTTTTAAAACATCATCGTCAAATTACCTCGCTTCGGTCATTAAAAAATAACAAAGTACATATAATTAATAATCGGTAAATTATTTACCCATCCTTACCGGTCGAAAAATAGTATGGTACCTCTTCCGTGTAAGGAATGACCAAATGCAGAGCTTGCTGTCACATTTGCTACAATCGATTGATCTAGTGCTGCTGTGTGGATCATGTCTAATATGAAGCATGAAATTATTTTATATAGCAATATTTTAAAATAATTGTCAATCTATGCAAATACGAGAATTTGTATGATGTTTTTAGTCAAGAATAATAAATTAAAAAAATTTTGTCAGGAAATCTTGAAGAAATTAAGCGAAATTTCAAAGAAAATCACTCTTATGTAGATAGGTTCTGTGTAAAGATGCTTAAATTATAATAGTTATGCACAAAGGCATAACATTTGGTTTGGAGCTATAGTTCTTGGCTAAGCATAATAAAAACTACTTGGTACATAATATGTATGAAGAAAAAGCAAAAACAAAAGCTTTTTTTAAAAAAAGTGTTTTTAGTTTTCCGGACGGAAACGAAAAAATTTCCGGTGTTTTCAGGCCTCAAAATCACTAACTGTAACACTTTCTTTTTTGGCTTTGTAAATTGTAGCTTGCCCGCCCCCCCCCCCCCAAAAAAAAATGACGGGCCTCTCCTAGATAAACCTGATGGTTACACCTCTGATTCAAAGCTTGTCTCCTGGCCATCTCACACAGCCCACTGAAGAGTGCTTTCGTGTGTAAAAGATATGCAAGAACAATTTTTCATTTTAAAATGGAAGAACAGTGCGTAGGGGAAAAGATACCATGAAATATCTAAAGAGGATTATTTGTGGGAGTAATGCTAATGTGAATTCTGAAATAGTGACTACATTTGTGCGAATGAGAACATATGCCAGAATTAAGTTTTTGAATAGTTTGGCAAAACAGAAAAGTGTTAAGGTTTCTGTAAAAAGAGAAGGAGGTTCTCAAGATAAACGGGAGAAAAAGCTCAGGAAACTTGTCCAGTAAGTTAAGGTTTCTAACAATAGAATATTATCGTAAAACACAATTATTATTATAAATTCTGTTCTCGATCATTATTCTATGTAGTAAATTACAGACACTTAAGTTTGATTCTGCATGCAAGCAACAAAAAGGATTTTACTATGTAACGTTAATTCAGTATAGGACGTCCTTTGTCTGTAGAATAGGACTTCTCACACGAAGACCCTCTTTCTTATTCTTAAGTGGGAAAAAAGCAGACGACAAATTTTTTGCGCGCTTCACGGGTCTATGAGTGACGTCATTCCGGGACAGCCTATGACCGTGCAGCATGGTTAAGAGGCAACCTGTTCTCTAGTAACTTTGGCTTTACTTTATATTTAAGATAAATTTGTACACTGTTAAAAATCGTTGTGTTATTTCAGTGACATGCCTATGTGTTAACACGATTGTGTTAAAATATAACACAAACAGGTCGTTAGAACAACTCACTCTCCGTTTGCAGTTGTGTGTCAAATGCCGGTTGTTGAAATGACACACAGCCTGTGTGTTAAATTAACACAAGTGTAGAATCTTCGGTGTTGTTTTCTGCGTGATTGCCAAATATGTTGGGCATCTAATTACAAAGGCTTATGTACTGAAGCTACAGACAAACACAGTAAAAAGAAAATATTTAAACAAATCCAGGCATTCGTATAATTTCAACATGCAAACCGCTCGATGTGTTGTCAATTGTTTTACATAATGTTTCTGAAGAAATATGTGAACAGCGAGAAACACCATATTACTGTGTTACTTCTACACTGCACTAGAGCTCACCAGTCATCATCGGGAACTGTGTTTCAAACATGGCTGAAAACAAGTAGAAACACGATTAAGAGGCAAACATATTATAAGGATATAGGTAGGAGTTTCTCATCATTCTTGAACAAGATGTTGGTGACTGTTGTGTTTCGTACCATCAAGAAATACTTCACAATAAATATTGAGGAGGACGACCAAAAATTTTATGAAGATTTTCTAAATGAAGTGTTCTGTAGTTTACTATTCTTCTTTTAAAATTAGAATCTTCGGTAAGCGTAAGCATGCACAGCACAAGCTTTTCCAACACATGGTTACATCAACACTCCACACGGAGTTATTTCAACACCGAGATAGGTATCGTAGTAACACAGAAGTGGAGTCGAACTAACACCAAAAACGGTGTTAATCTGGTGGTCTGAACTTGAATTTTAACACAGGAAGTGTTGAATTAACACCAAAACGGCGTTACTTATACGGCTTTGAGCTTGAATTATGACACAGATTGTATGTTGAAGTAAGAAAATGATGTTGAAATAACACAGAGACTGTGTTATATTGATGCTTGACATAGTGTAATATTAACACAAAATAATTAACACACTACACACTCTGTTACTTTTTCGTGTTGGTGCAACACCGTTACGAGTAACACTCAACACTTTTCTCCACACTACCGACCCTGACATGGTGTCGAATCAACACCGAAATACTAACACAGATCCGAAGTTAATACCACTCAACACCGGCTGTGTGTTAAAAACGTAACACACCCCCTGTGTTAAACGCTAACACCGCGGATCTGTGTTGAATTAACACCGCATAGTGGTAGTCACGCTGGAACCACTGCCCTGTGTTAAAATTGAGTTGAATTAATACAAACATTTTTTACTGTGTAAGGGAAGTTTTATTAAATTGTATAATTGTATTGAATGTTAGATATGGCTACTAACATGCAAAATGCTGCTTAATGCTGAACCTGCAAACAATCTCCTATTGTAATTTGGTTTCTATGATTACATATCATTTCATTTAGTATGTATCTATTGTGTAGAGCTTAATAAAAACTAAACTTTTACACTATTTAGGTGAATGGTTCATTTATTAGTAGTAATACTTTGTAAAAGTAGAACAACCAAATGTCACTCCACATTATAAAACCACGGTAGACTTCCAAACTATATGCATTCAATACGTAAACTAGTCGTATCGTAAGCAAATATTCTTCCGATACTGAATCCGTAGTCGTTTCCTATTACCATTTTCCCTATATGGAAATGAATATTAAACAAGAGGTAATAGAAAACTTTTAGAATTTCCGGTTCTAGTAAATGAGTACTAGTGGATATAGTACCGGTATCTTTTCTTTACACGTTTACTCAATTCAAAGAAACGGTTGTTACTATCTTCTTCCTTTCTTGCTGAGTGAAGGTCAGTATTAAAACCGGAAGAAATAATAAATTTCTACCATTTCTGGTTTTAGTAGACTGATTCGGGTAGAGACAGTATCTTCTCTCGAGACGCTGAATCGATTCCAGTATGCTGCTTATCACTATCTATTACCATTAATGTTCTATGGCCATTAATGTCGAAAGTAGTAATGGAAACTATTACTGGGACCTGAATCTATTCCAAAATACAATTTATATGTCGACAGACTGCCGGACGGACATAGCCGTTCTTTAAGATTTCCGTGATACGTGTCAATAGACTGGCGGAGGGACATAGCCGTTCTTTAAGATTTCCGTGATATGTGTCAATAGACTGGCGGACGGACATAGCCGTTCTTTAAGATTTCCGTGATACGTGTCAATAGACTGGCGGACAGACATAGCCGTTCTTTAAGATTTCCGTGATACGTGTTAATAGACTGGCGGAAGGACATAGCCGTTCTTTAAGATTTCCGTGATACGTGTCAATAGACTGGCGGACGGACATAGCCGTTCTTTAAGATTTCCGTGATACGTGTCAATAGACTGGCGGACGGACATAGCCGTTCTTTAAGATTTCCGTGATACGTGTCAATAGACTGGCGGACGGACATAGCCGTTCTTTAAGATTTCCGTGATACGTGTCAATAGACTGGCGGAGGGACATAGCCGTTCTTTAAGATTTCCGTGATACGTGTCAATAGACTGGCGGAGGGACATAGCCGTTCTTTAAGATTTCCGTGATACGTGTCAATAGACTGGCGGACGGACATAGCGGTTTTTTAAGATTTCCGTGATACGTGTCAATAGACTGGCGGAGGGACATAGCCGTTCTTTAAGATTTCCGTGATACGTGTCAATAGACTGGCGGACGGACATAGCGGCTTTTTAAGATTTCCGTGATACGTGTCAATAGACTGGCGGAGGGACATAGCCGTTCTTTAAGATTTCCGTGATACGTGTCAATAGACTGGCGGAGGGACATAGCCGTTCTTTAAGATTTCCGTGATACGTGTCAATAGACTGGCGGACGGACATAGCGGTTTTTTAAGATTTCCGTGATACGTGTCAATAGACTGGCGGACCTGAATCTATTCCAAAATACAATTTATATGTCGACAGACTGCCGAACGGATATAGCCGTTCTTTAAGATTTCCGTGATACGTGTCAATAGACTGGCGGAGGGACATAGCCGTTCTTTAAGATTTCCATGATACTAGTTAATAGACTGGCGGACGGACATAGCGGTTTTTTAAGATTTCCGTGATACGTGTCAATAGACTGGCGGACGGACATAGCCGTTCTTTAAGATTTCCGTGATACGTGTCAATAGACTGGCGGACGGACATAGCCGTTCTTTAAGATTTCCGTGATACGTGTCAATAGACTGGCGGACGGACATAGCGGTTTTTTAAGATTTCCGTGATACGTGTCAATAGACTGGCGGAGGGACATAGCCGTTCTTTAAGATTTCCGTGATACGTGTCAATAGACTGGCGGACGGACATAGCCGTTCTTTAAGATTTCCGTGATACGTGTCAATAGACTGGCGGACGGACATAGCCCATCTATAAGACTTCCGATACTTATGCATAGTTTGGAAGTCTAAAAGCTGTGATGTTTATGCCTTTTCGACGATACATTGTCGATAAATCTTGTCTCACTAATGATAATGAAGAAGAAAATATAAATTTTCCAATATGGTGTCAGGTACAAAATGTTCGTATGTACTGTAGAATAATTCCTACTGTACTATTTCGTGAAGCTAAACTACAGCAATTTTGGCAATTATGAAAAATATTCTCCACTACTTTTACCGGACATGTGGATGCTCCTAACTTTACAAAAACAATAATATAATGAGTTATTATGCAGGTTTACTTTTGGCACACCATTCGAAATAATTGTTCTTTGTTGTGGACAAACACCGTGTGCATTCGTTCCCTCGCGGTTCTCCCATTTCCTCCCACTTTCTTTATTCCACCATTTCATTCATTTCTCATAATCACCGTCTCCTTTAGCTTAGTTAGTATAACCGTGGGACGTAAAACTAAAATATTTTATTTCGAAATATTTCTTGAACAATTATAATTCTTTCATCAATTTCTTTCTTCTTACCTCCTTAATGATCTGTGCTGAGCGACATGAAAATATTTCACTTAGCATAGATAAAATTCAAAGATTTGATATGGACATATAGGTCAAGTTGTTCTATATATTTCCAACTCTGAAGCTTTGAGGTCACTACCAGGCAAAGAATTGAAACCAGTTTTGGAACTTATCCGATAAACACTTTCAGGAAATATATGGGTTAACTCTAGATTCAAGGTTCAACTTTCGACTCATTCCTAAGAACGTATTGAACAGCTAAATTTATTTTCTGCTAAATAAAAGCTACAAGTGAAAGGAATACATAAGGTTCAAAGACAATACAAAATATTTTGTAGCTTAGAGGTTACAACAAGAGGAAAGAGAAAAGGGTGTTGTGAAATTGATTAACTAATTTCGTAAATATGAGAAATAGTTATTTCATTTAGTCTCAAAAATGAATTTACAGATATTTTTCGTTTTTCCGAAATGTTGCAATGTAGTGTGAGATTTCATGCTAGAAACAATCTTAAAAATCAACCATGTTTTAACACGACAAACACGATTTGTCAATGTGAGCGAAACACCATAAATCTTTACAACAAGGTGAAAAGCAAATGGAAACAATGTGTTAACTACGATAAACAAGAAACAGAACAATACGGGCAGTGGATCACTCTCCTTTTGTTTTGGTTTTCAATCATGAAGAAAGTCATGGAAGATCCGGGTGCGATTACCCCACACTCTACCCTGAAACGACAATATAACACCCGATATCGAAAGAAAACGCTTCATATTTCTTCAATGCTGATTTTTTGGTGCTACAAGTAGGACAGACTTCTACATGTATTCACTTAAGAGTAAGTTAACAGTCTATCATATTTTTAGGATTTAGGAGAAAATAAATGTCAAGAGATGAGGTGCATACCAACTGATAAATATTATTCAACTTGACAAAATTATACACCCTCCATTTCAAAAGAAACCGAACTTTTGAAAACAAATAGTACCACTAGTGCCATCTGTTGTAATATTTTACCGGTAGATGGCGTAGTCCCTCATTGACAACTGGTATAAATGTCATGACATTTGGATGCACGGCAACAAAGTTATTGCGTTTCAACTGTCAGTGTGTTGTGTACATCGGTCGGAAAATGAGTTTCAAACAACGAGCTGCAATTGAGTTTTGTGTTAAACTGGGTAAAACTTTTAGTGAAACGCACCAAATGCTACAAAATGCATATGGTGATGAGTGTCTATCCCGTACGGAAGTTTACGAGTGGTTCAGGCGATTCAAATCGGGTAGAGAGACGATGGATGATGACGAAAGATCAGGCCGTCCCAGAACCGGATTATCGGAAGAAAACATCGAAAAAGTGCGTGAATTCATCAAACATAACAAAAAATCGTCGGTGAAAGTTATTGAAATGGAATTAGGCATTCCTCAAACAACCGCATACCGCATTTTGACCGAAGTTTTGGGCCTTAAGAAGGTTAATTCGCGGTTTGTACCACACAAACTCACCGAAGACCAAAAAGTTGATCGAATTGCGCATTGCAAAGACATCGTTAAAAGTGCTCGGCAGGATCGAAACTTCTTGAAATCGATTGTAACTGGTGACGAGACGTGGTGTTTTGAATATGAGCCCGAAACAAAGCGGCAAAGTGCTGAATGGAGAGCGCCGGATGAAGGAACACCCAAAAAAAGTCGCTTGGTGAAGGCAAAAGTTAAGGTGATGCTGATTTGTTTTTACGATTCAAAAGGAATTATCCACAAAGAATTTGTTCAGCCCGGCCAGACAGTCACTGGAGAGTTTTACTTGGGCGTCATGAAGCGTTTGCTGGCAAGAATTCGTCGTATTCGGCCCGAATATCGCGAAATTGGCAGTTACACTCTTTTGGACGATAATGCACCATCACATCGTTCGCGACTTGTAACTGAATTTTTGGTCAACAATCACATTATTCGGTTGCATCATCCGCCCTATTCACCAGATCTCGCTCCGTGCGATTTCTATCTGTTCCCGAAACTGCATTTGGCGATGAAAGAAAAGTGGCACGCATCGATTGATGCCATTGAGAAGGCAACGACCGCCATCCTAAAGACCATTCCAATAAAGGACATGGATAGGGATGCGCACGAGTCGAGACATGTCTCGAATCTCGACTCGACTCGACTCGAATTCGAGTCGAGATTCGAGTCGAGGCACACTTTATAAAATTCGAGACGAGTCGAGACAAACGTGTTTCTCGACTCGAATTTTCGAGTCGAGACACGAGTCGAGTCGAGACAGCTCATAAAAATCTCGACTCGACTCGAATGTCTCGAAAATTTTTCTAAAACTTTTAATATTATTATGAAGAAATTATTCACTCAGGAAAAGCCTTGAAACCAATTCCAGCATTTATTACTTTAGAAAGGTACAGAACACATAAATTTAATAGTTAATCCTCCGAGATCAAGATCTAATTTTCAGCTCAATTCAGTTAATTAAAACTAGTAATTAATGTCGTGATATTTGATTGTACTTCAAATATAATAATAATAATAATAATAATAATAATAATAATAATAATAATAATAATAATAATAATAATAATAATAATAATTGATTATCTAGTTTGTATAAAATTATTATCCGTAGCCTATATCTAGTCTGTATAAGAACATTGCAATAAAGTGAACATCATAAATTCTCTGAATGACCAATTGGCAGTCTATAGTAATTTAGCATAGTTATAACTATTGTGTTTTTATTTCCATGAACGATATAGGGCTACATAACTTCTGGACAGGGCCAGATTTAAGGGGGTGCAAAGGTGCACGCTACCCCCCTTTGTTGTAAATATACCTGTCTAAAATGAGAAGCTAGCAGTGAAAATACCGCGACATTGGTGTGTCGTGAATGGACCACTGATGTACCGCGAGGATATCAAAACAAAATTATTAATTCTATAGCAATCAAATTGCAAAACGTAGGGGAAAATGTATATTTGTATTGCACATTACTATGAACCTCTACCATGAATCTACAATTTTAAGTTTCATGCCGTGTTACTTTTCTGTACATTTCTAATGTTGAAAAAAGTATTTGTTATTGTTATGACCATTATTGCTTCTTTATCGTTACAGACTATTTCGTAACTTGAAAATTTAAAATATCATTCAATCCTTTCGATAAATTATTTACATTTGTGTTTTAAAAGTAAAATAGATTTATTTGTTCGTTCGTTATTTAATGATCTTCATTCTTAGTAAAAGGTTGGATACAGTTTTCGAAAGAGTAAGCGTATTTTTAATAACTTGAGTCCAACATTTCATTGCAGTTGTTTTCTCCTTTTAAATTAGAATGAAAAATAAGCATAGTGATTTACCACGAGGAAAACCCAGTGATCGAGCTTTCTTCTCTGTGCGAAGGAGATCAGTAATCAAAGAAAAAAAATACCAGTGTGTTTTATATTTACAAATAATAATATCTATAAGTGTGCCGCGAGAATCCATGTTACACCCATAGTGTGCTGCAAGTTGAAAAAGGTTGGGAAACGAGGAAAGAATAATTGGTACACTCCCTCCTCCCTGCTCTCTCTCTGCCTAGTATATTTTCTTTATTTTATTGTCTCCGAAACACCATTCCAGACAAATGCTTTTCGGTAGAAAAGTTAGAAACAAACCATCCCGCTCTTGGACAAAGTGGGCAACATGCGGTAGTCAGGTCAATGAACCTGCTTTGGAAATTTTCGTACAATTTAGGTTACTGAGAGGGTGTAGTTTCTTCAACTAAGCCGCCTTCTACTATGGCTCGTGCCATAAATAAGTCATCGTCTGATCATATGGGAAACACCGCTAGTTGTCCTTGCCTGACATCTGTTTCATATTCATATAGCAAATTTTTTTTTATAGACGGTGTTGTATCTATCCAGAGAAATATCATCCGCCCCTGTTCCCATTTGAAATGTTGCGGTTGACCCCCTTGAGCCTTATGATGGGAGCCCTGGGGGACTTGCTTCTTACAAAGTTCTGTTGGCCCTCGACATGAGTACATTCCTGTGCAATTGGATTTGCAACATCTTTTTTCGCTTTGCAGCAATTTGAGATCACATTGTTCGATGCCATGTTAAGACAGCACATATTTGTGGCGGCCATTTTGAAAAACATGCTTCATATAGCAAATGTTTCCTATATATGTTGTTGCACATTCCATGATCAATCGAGAGAGGTAACACTCGGTCCCTGTTTCCATTTGAAAATTTGGTGTTGGCTCCTGGGGCCCTATGTTGGGGATCCTGGGGGCACTTGCTTCTCACAGACTTTTATCACCCCCTGACATTGGTACATTCCTGGACAACTGGATCCGTCACATTTTTGTTCGTTTCGCAAATCTTTCAGGTCACAAAGTTTGATGGGACACCCTGCATATTCCCACATACGACCCAACCATGACATAATGTTCACTACTTCTATTATCGGTTGTTGGCTCAACCCAATCATTTCATGTTCCCCGACTTGACATTGCCTCAATCACTCTAACATTGATGCGTTCCGAGTGATCCCTGTTGCCGGAATTTTCTTTTTCTGAAGCGAGTGGCCTAACTATATTAGACTTGTCTGGATGTCCATGGCCAGTCTTGCCAACTTTGGAACTCGTTTTTCTTTTCGACTCTAGGTACGTCGGTTTCCTGCATATTCGGTGCTTCTTGTTTTGTTCATTCTAATATGTACAGCCCCTGATCAAATGTGGCGCATTATGGCCAACTCCGTTTTTTCCGTATTTTTCGTACTTCTGTTTTTTCTATTTTCTTTTGTTAGATTGTACCACTGATTAGACATGCCATATCTTATGTTCTACATGACAGGTTGACACTGAATATTGCACTCATTTCATATAGTGCTCTTTGCAAAACATGTACTTTTCATTGCAGTTGGCAACACTGTTAACCCCACTGGTGGCCTTCATTTGTTCCCTATTGTGGCAAGTCTCTTTCTATACATCACTTGTCAGCATTGTATTTTGCCGTGCCCCCCCTTTTTTTTGTGGAATTTGCACTTTTCCCCCTTGTCCGTGTTTCCCGAACTTCCACCCCTTATATTTCCTGAGCCTATTGCTATGGACAGCTAATTTTTTGGGAATGCTCATCTCTGTTACAGCTCTTTCAATTGGCATAGGCCACACCTTTCACTGCAGCTATCATTTTCGGAAGGTTCCCTTGTGAGATCCGAACGAGACAATTGTGTTCGCATTGGATATGTTATAACTAGACGAATCCCGAAGTTATACGTGTCAGCGGGCGGGATATCGTGAGTTACAACATATTCAACGAACTTAAAAAGTTCGTTACTGAATACTCTCTGTCTGTGTGTCTATCTGTCCGTCTGTCTGTTATTTGCTATTTTTTCAATGTTGTACACTGCATTAGATAGAGCATCAAAAACTATTAGACAAAATGATTAAAATTTTCGCGTCAATCTAATCGTTCGCAAGATAGTGGCCAAAAAATGACCGATTTACAGAAATTTAAGCAGCCATATCTCGGGAACCGTAAGTCATAGAGATCATATTGGTGTTGATCAATATCTAAAAGGATGGTAAACATTTTGGTACCAAATAGTAACCGGTAGTCACTGTCCAACTGGCCAGTGGTTTGGCCAATGGCCAGTTGGCCAGTGGCCACCAATTAATATCAGGACAAAAATGTTTAGCATTCTATTAGGAATTGATTACCACCAATATCATATCTCTATGGCTTACCGTTCCCGTGATATTGGCCAAAAACATGGCCAATTTCTAGATATTTAAAAAGCCATAGCTAGGAAATTACCTGCTAGAATAGTTTGAACCGAGTCATTTGTTCGGAAACGATTGGGTAAATGGAAAACTCGGTGAACATGTATCCCATCATTTTCAAGGCCACACTTTTTTGGGGTAAAAAGTTTGCCTCAGGGTTCCCCGCAGGGCCCCAGACGGGATCCAACTAAAAAGTTTCAAATGGCAAGGGGGGTTAAGTAGCACATCGTTTGAAATCTGTTGTAAAATGAAGGAAAATGGAGCAAGTCTCGACTCTCTACGACAACCCTGTGCAAAATGGCGGCGGGTCAAAATGAAAACAAAAACTTAATTGAAAAGTCCACGGCCACCCGTATAAATCGAAAATGGTGAGACAAATGTAAAAACAAGAAAGGACGTGTGGCATTAAGAGATCGAGCTGAAGAGATTTTCACAGTAAATATCAAGCTCAAGCTCGAATTAGTGAGAAACTTGACTAGTGTGATCCTCATTGAGATTAGCGAACGCGAGCTCCATTGAGGATAGAGAGCATGAGCCCGAGTGAGTCACGGTTGCAAAATTACCAATTTTACTTCTTTCTTTCTTTTCTTTTCTTTTTTTTTTCCTACTCCAATGCGTAAGGTTTATGAACAGCAGAAGCGCTTGCTAGAAAGACCTTAATTAGCATTGCTTGAATTATCCATAGACTAGGAGCTGCTTAGATATCTAATGCAACTTACGTTCGCATTTTAACAATTCAGGTTGTAATTAAAACCTTGAATACTGAGCAGATGAGCACGTAGAATGTTTTGTTGGGGTGTATTTCTAATACGCAATTAATTCTTCGTAAACAAATACAACTCTATAGTATCTGAAGCGGCTTGAGTTGGATTGAATGAAAACGTGAACATGTATTCGAACTGCGCAATGTATTGTTAATTAAATGAACTGGAACAATTAGGAAAAGAAATGGAAGCGCGACTGATGAGCACCAAACATCAAAATTTCACAAGGCATGGTCAAAGCTCACACCTCAAAGACCAGAAAAAAAGATTGCCCCATCAATTAACCGTTGTCTTGTCCAAGTCAGTTGCTTCTTTTCATTGTGAAATTTCCTGCAAGTTAATCAGAATGTTGAAAATTTCCTACATTTTAAATTTATTTAGTATATACTGATCAGTCAGAACATTATGGCTACCAACCTACTATCGATATAATTTCCGTCCAGGCGATATCAGTGTCACCTGCCGACGAATGCCTGCTAGTCAGTCACGCGTACGGTGCATGTAGTATCAGTGAGAGTGCTGGCCGTGTGTAGAATGGGGAAGGCGCGCGATCTGAGTTTGACCGAGGGCAGGTTGTAATGACCCGCATACTCGGCAGGAGAATTTCGGAAACTGCAGGACTTGTCGGATGTTCGAGGAGTGCTGTGGTGAGTGTCTTCAACAAGTCGCGAAAAGAAGGGAAAACGACGTCCAAACGTCGAGGGGTTGGGCGCCCCCACCTCATTACAGATGTCGGACGTCATAGACTGGGCAGACTGGTAAAACAAGACAGGCAACGAACTGTGGCAGAACTAACATCATACTTTATTAGTGGGCAAAGTACAAGTGCGTTTGAATACACAGTGCACCGAACACCCCTAACGATGGTCCTTCGAAGCCCATGTCCCATCTATGTGCGAATGTTAACACCACGACATCGGCAACTACAACTGAAATGAACACATGGCCATCGTCATTAAACCTTGGCACAGTGGCAGAGCGTTGCATTGTCTGATGAATCCCGATACCTTCTTCATCATGACGATGGGAGGGTGCGAATTCGTCGTGTTTCAAGAGAACAGTTCTTTGACAACTGTACTGCGGGACGGAGACAAGCTGGCGGTGGCTTAATTATGCTCTGGAAAACACTCACGTGAGCATCTATGTGTCTAGTGAAGCTCGAGCAAGGCACCATGACGGCCAAGGCGTATCACACACTGCTTGCAGACGACGACCATGTTTCCCAACGGTAGTGGCATTTTTCGAAAAGATAATGCACCATATCACAAGGCCAGGATTGTGATGGAGTGGTTCGAGGAACACAGGGACAAGTTCCAAGTGATGTGCTGGCCGCCCAACTCGCCTGATCTGAACCTAATCGAACACAAATGGGATGTGATTGAACATGACTTCAGAGCGCATCGCCCCTCTTCCCGGAATTTACGGGAATTGGATGACCTGTGTGCAAGGGCGCCGATCATGGGGGCCGAGGGGGCCCGGGCACCCCCAAAGCTCATGTGAGCCCCCGCATTATTTATGAATATACAATATTTGGCATAATTTGAATACAATTTGTCTTAAAATCCTCATATATGTGCCTTCTGCATCTGAATGCCCCCCCACATTTACAGAAAAATCGGCGCCCTTGCCTATGTGTACCAATCAACTCTCTCCAGTGACCTTTCAAGGATCATTGCGTCCATGCCAAGACGCGTCGCCATTGTTATCCGTCCCAAAGTTGGACACACTGACAATAAGGTAGGTAGTCATAATATTCTGGCTGATGTGTGCGTATATTTTAACTCGTATATTTTGTCTCGACTCGAATTTCGAGACGTCTCGACTCGAATTCGAGTCGAGTCGAAACAGAGACTGTCGAGTCGAGACACGAGTCGAGACAACATTTTCTCGAGACGAGTCGAGACAGGCTTAAATCTCGACTCGACTCGACTCGAATGCATCCCTAGACATGGAGAAGTCGTTTGACAACTTGTTGGAGCGTGCAAATATGTGTATCGATGCAGAAGGGGAATACAGTGATTAATAAAAATGATTTGTTCCAAAATGTACATTGCTTTTTTGTTTTTTTAAAACGTTCGGTTTCTTTTGGAATGGAGGGTGTATATGTGATTATTTAAGCCCTTGTTAGCTTTTTTCAGGGGCGGATCTAGAAGATAAAATATGGCAGGGCCATCCAGAACCCAGACTATGATAGGTATACCATGAGTTTACAACAAACTTTACAATATATATAAATAATAACTTAAATTATTTTTCTCACTCAAAAAAACTGGGGGTCCTAGGCCCCCGGCCCTGGGCTAGATACAGTACTGTTTTCCTCTCGAGAAAATATAGAGAAACAAATTATTTCTGAACCTAAAAGTTAATGCTGTACGAAAAGGGGCGTCACTTGTGGAACATAGTTGAGGAACAATTGCCAAACCTCTCTGAGTTTGAGGAACATATCTTTTTTTTTTTTTTTTTTTTTTTAATAAATTACTGGTATATATTGATGAAAAACGTGAAACTTTTATGTCGAGGGACAATCTTCCGTCCCATTCTCTTGGAAAGTTTAAAATGGCGTTACTGTATACGAAGACAATGAAATATATTGAGTTACCTAAAAAATTGGTACTGAAATACGAAAATACGAGGTGTGTTCAAAAAGAAACCAATTCTTTTAAATAGTGCGCCAACCGACAGACGGAGCGCGCTGCGGCCACTGATCCCATCTAGCGGCAGGCTTAGACAGCAATTTGTCATTTACATCGTTTCGCCATCGGACGTTTTAGTCGCGCTCAGACTCCCACTGTGTCCAACCCACGAGGCTTTCCAAAAATGGAAGAAACGTTGGGAAAGGTGTATTACCAGTACAGGAGACTACTTTGAGGGAGACAGTGCTTAAAATTTTATACAACGATCAATAAAGATGTTATAGCAAAAGTTGGAAAGAAGTACGAGGATGCGATACACCTGTGGTAGTATTTCTGCTAAAAAATTGTTGACAGAATGCGTTATTTTTTAGAAAGTTTTTTTTTTTTCTGAATACGTAAAAAATAGCTTTTGCAACTGTCAACGCTGCAAAAGAACATGCAGTTTTTGTCCGATCCGATAAATATTGATGCGTACTAAATATTTACGTTAAGAATTATCGCTGTTAATTCTTTTTTTTCTGTTCCTAGCAATTGATTTTAAGCAATTTGCACTTTGTTTAATCTGGTCATTTAAATAATTACTAAAATTCAACATTACGATTTGTCTCATTGGTTTCATTCTCAAAATATCTCCATAAACAACGCTAACTTTTGTCAAAAAATTCATGTTTTCATCATTCTTACTTCAAAAAATATACTCGTTCAAAGTTTGGGTTGCATTCTTTTGGGGCACTGAATATTTTACACATTGCATAACAGAAAAACTGCAATTGAAATTATATGTAATATTTCAGAAATTTTCCAATAAAGAATAAAATGCCGCAACACTTACTATGAACTATTAAAAATATATACATAATAGTTTCAATTATTTTTATCACTCAAAAAAAATATAGGGGCTAGGCCCCCTGCACGGTAGTAGATCCGCTACTGTATTTTGATGTTCCAGGTTCAGTGTTAAACCGGTTTGACTTAGAACCAGTATTGAGCGGTGTTAAATTAGACAACGTTGCTAATTTTGCAGTGTAAAACTAACTCAGTGTGTTGGTGTTAAAGAATGAACGAAGGAGCGCAAAAATAGGAACAGCTCCATTCTTCTTTCTCTTGTATATTCCTGTTGTTAGTAATTTGGTGAATGCGAGCCGTTGAAGTACAATTATTGACAACTATATGATTCGTCAATGATTAACCGAACTTTTTATTTGCAATGAAGAACGATTTATCAAAGAGCATCTCACGGCACCTGCAAAATCAGATAGCTGCATGTATACTATAAGTTTTAACTTTTTTTTCTATCTTCCCGTAAAACGAGTGCATTCCTTCTTGAGAATAATTTAGTGTACTAGTACCTATATGTTGTCTTCCAAGAATATTACTAATATCTAAGTAACTGCCATTGAGAACGTGTATTAGTTTTTATTTATTTATTTATTTCTATTTCAACACAACAGGAGTACACCCAGGCCCGTAACCACGGGCGAGGCAGACCAGGCCCGTATCCAAGGGGGTCTAAGGGGGCAGGCCCCATAAATTTTTACTGACTCTCCCTAGAATTTTCACGGTAGGCTTACAAATGAACTATAATATAGTTGGATCGGGTCACCCTAACTTCTACCCCCCTACAGTTTTGGGCTGACTACCGGTCTAAGCCGGTCCCCCCTAAAAGTTTCATGATAGGCTCGTAAATGAACTATAATATGGTGATGGAACTATAATATGGTTGGATCAGACATTCTCTAACTTCTACCGCCCCCCCCTCTACATTTTTGTGCTGGCTACGGGTCTGAGTACACATAATAATAGTGTTCGATTATGTCCTGTACGAGGGTGGGCTGATAAGTTCTCGGCCCGACCTAGAAGGACTTGAGCTGCAGGCATGAAAGTGTGAGGCTATTCAACATGGTCCCCTCGAAGGTCAATACACTTGGCACTTCGATGCTGCAACTTCTCCAATCCCTCTTTAAAAAAAAGATTTCTCAAGGTATGCAAAAAAAAAAAAAAACTGTTCCGCAGCTGTTATCACCTCTTCATTGCAGTGAAATTTCTGTCCTTTCAGTGCTGTTTTGAGTTTTGGAAACAGATAATAATCAGAAGGGGCAAGATCTGGCGAGTAAGGTGGGTGGTCAATGCACTGAAACCCTAGGTCTCTCAGAAAATCCATTGTTCTGCCAGCCTTGTGGACGGGAGCATTGTCCTGCAAGAACAAGACCCCTCGTGTCAACTTTCCCCGGCGCTTTTCTTTAATAGCGTCCTTTACCTTAGCCATCAGACTGCAGTAATATTCTGCAGTTATGGTTTGGCCCTTTGGAAGATAGTCTGAGAGCAAAACACCATCCTTATCCCAGAATATTGAGGCAAGCACCTTCCCTGCGGACTTTTGTGCTTTGAATTTTTTGGGCCTTGGAGATCCTGAGTGGCGTCACTCGTATGACTGCTGTTTGGTTTCCAAATCAAAGTAATGCTACCACGTTTTATTCTGGGTAACAAGCCGATTCAAAAAATCGTCCTTGGAGTTCGCAAAATGCCGTACAATCACCTGCGATGATCTCACACGTTCGCGTTTCTGATCCGCGTTCAAACATTTCGGAATCCATTTCGCAGAAAGCTTGCGCATGTCCAACTGATCATGGATTATTGACCCAACACGTTCTTTGGATATGTGCACTTTGTCAGCTATCTCCTTAAGCGAAATCCGTCTGTTGCTCAAAATCAGGTCATGAATCTGGTCCACATTTTCCGGAGTTGACACTGACACTGGCCTGCCACACCTGTCACCATTTTCTGTTGACAATTCACCACACTTGAAGTTCGCACACCATTGCTTCACAGTGGAGTATGAAGGGTACTGTCCACCCAATGTGTCTAGCATGCAAGCATGGAATTCCTTGGGCGACTTCTGTTGTAGGAAGAACATCATTACACCTCGCAACTCCTCTTTGGTGAATCTGGATCCGCCATGGTTCATTCAATTACCTGTAAAATAAAAACCGTTCACGGTAGAATCGTGAAATTTGGTACTTAAACACATAAAAGATCAACATTTCACATGGCATCAATTACATCAGGGTAGTACATTCGGAAGGAGGTTGGGTCCAGAACTTATCAGCCGACCCTCGTAACATTAGTATTACACAATTAGCTTACATTATACATGTTATACATACATTATATGTGTTACACACTTTTTACATTTGATAAGCACAGCGCTGATTGTGAATCGAGCGAATAATCTTTCCCCCACCACCTGGCAAAATCTGAAACGAAGTTACTGGATCCAGGTAACTAAGTAACAAGTAGTTTGTTTGTCTTTGAAATATAGATTATTAAGTTTGATATAATTTCTCGTCTTAGCAACATTGACAGTAGATCTGTTTACTCTCAAGGTACTTGAGGAAAATGTAACTATTGAACGCCCATTTGTGATTACATGATAACATATTTGTTTTCAAATATATTCTCATTAATTGTATTAATTGTATCAAAAACGTGTAGAATCATATCTTACGTTTATTTCAATTATTTTTGCGTTCTCAAGTGGTTAATATAATAAACTTGTTGATAGCTCATGTACTTAAAGTAGAACAATTCAATTTCAAGATTTAAACAATAGAAAAACCAAAGATGGCCTAAATTTAGCTGCTATAATCTCAATAAATAATCATTGAGCTCAATAGCTGTTGACAGTCTTGTACGACAGACAGTTCCGTTGCTGTGTGTTTGAATTGTGGAAGGTAAGATAGATCGAATATTTATATTTATTTTCTGTATTTTTACCTACATCCTAACAATAATAGAGCCTAATGATCTGAATCCCATCATTAGATTTCGAAATTTTCCTGGATTGTAGGGATGCGCACGAGACAAGATTTGAGGATGTCTCGTCTCGAAAATGTGCTGTAAAAGGGATGTCTCGACTCGAAAAATGTATATTTCTCTATTGGAAAAGCTGTGTCTCGACTCGAATTTTGTCGTGAAAATTCTGTCTCGACTCGTCTCGTGCGCATCCCTACTGGATTGTTTTCATATATATTAATAGTTTGTGTGATTCACTGACATTACCACTATCAAATGCTGTGTAGTTGAAATCAAAATACCAGGTTAAGCCAAATTACTTTACCTCTGAATTCACTTACCGTTACCATTGTGTATCCAACAACTGGATTCTAGGGATGCGGACGAGACAAGATTTGTGGCTGTCTCGTCTCGAAAATGTGCTGTAAAAGTGATGTCACGACTCGAAAAATGTATATTTCTCTATTGGAAGAGCCGTGTCTCGACTCGAATTTTGACAGGGAAATCCTGTCTCGATTCGTCTCGTGCGCATCCCTACTGGATTCCACGCCGAACAAGTCAGTCAATAATCTCTCTGGTGTACAGACTTTATCAACTGTATCAACATCACTCTTTGTTACCAGCATCATTGAATACAGATAAACAAAAAAATCAAGATGCCAGAACAAGTAGTAGTTAGCAGGAGTTAAATCAAGTGAATATTGCAAGTAAAAGACGTTTTAGTAAAATTTAATCTTTCAGTTCAACATCACACTTATGCCCTTTGGGGTAAGGAAGACGATGATTAAAGCAAGTGAATGATGGGGGAATAATTGGTGGAATGTGAATGTGAGGGAAACGAGAGTACCCTGATAAAACCCACGGACACGATGTTGTCCAACCCAAGCGTACTTGGGCGGGGATCGAACCAGAACTCCCACACACTAGAGGTTAGCGCTCTACCACTGAGTTACACTACCCCAATCAAGACGATTTCGTCTTGTAAGTTATTGAGAATGTACATAATCTTTTGTTGACGTCTCGTTGAGTGGTGTGATGTAACATAAGAACATCAGATCTGTTTGCCAGTGTATAATGGTAATTTCTTCCCCTTGCTATTAAAAAAAATGGGTATACAATAAACAGGAAAAATGATGAGATGGTGAAAAGAATATTGGTGTTACTTCATACGATGTTACCAGACCTTCACTCGAATAGTATTTCTCTCAGTTCCTCTAACTTCCTATAGAGTCAAGCAGCAAGATCATTGATAGAATTCTGTTGTGGAATGAAAAAGTCAGCCAAACCTACCTATTGATTTTGTAATGATAATATCTATTGACAGTTATATTTTTTATTTCCGTTTACAAGATTTTTCGCGATTCCTGACACTTCTGAAACCAAGCATAGCCCTATATTTATGTTTGTGTGTGTGTTCATGGAGATAAATATTAGTACTCTTTGCTTTAAAGAAGAACAATTAACCATTCTTATCTTTAATGATAATGAAATAATGTATACATCTCTGTATGTCATCAGTTTTTCGTATAGAAAGAAATGACCTAGAGTCACTACACGGATGGATCTTCAAATCTAATCACATACGAAGCCCTTTTTTCGATTTTCGGTTCCGGGGAGAATTTACGGGGGTGATTATCTTCCCGAAAATGTATGCACGTTTCTCGAATATTTAAGAATACCTTGTCTGCATGCAACCCTCATTACATAATGCGTGCGCGGGCTTACATAATAGCAAAGGATAAATGTCCGGCAATGGATGTCCTGTCTTTTTTATTTTTTATTCACGTTCTGAACTAAGACCTGGCAATAATGGGTGCTTTAAAATAATATATAAATAAAGGATATAAGTACTACAAATGAATCAAGGGCGGCTTGTGAGGAAAGTTACACTGGTAAATATCATATTTTTTTTTCGCTAGAAGCTAAGGAAAGAAAGATTATCTAGCATTCTAATTCTAGCCATATGAAAAGAATTTGAAGATAAATTTTCTTCTGTTAGCTTGTAGTGATAAAATTAGAATTCGTGATAAAAGTTACCAGTTTTATCAATGTAGCATTTCTCATTGACTCTGAAATATTATGTGTTTTATATTTTTATCATATTGATCCTAAAACAGCTTTCATTTTGTATTTTCATCAGGCTGCTAGTGTAGGCAATAGGTCTATCTTTCTTTTAGTAGGAAAATTACTATTTATATTTCTTTATTTTCATCTGTAGGTTGGTGACCATGAATAGTATAAAACTTGGAATTATCATCACCGCCATTGCTATGATGGCGGTCCTATTTACAGACACAGAAGCTCTTCCTAAAGGTAACGGTAGGCCTATATCTTTTCACATTTTCTATTATGATGGTATTTTGTTGCTTATGCTACTTGTGTTACTGAGTTATGAGTAATCAAAATCGATATTAAATATATATCGTACAATATCTACGAAACTCGTCTGATCTTTAAGAAATTTGTCATTAAAGTAGATTTTGAATTCTTTAGTAAACACATGAAAAATTTTCTTGCGAAGTTCTTTAGATTCGGAATTATGAGTCATCCGGAGTTATAGGTCAAATCTGAGGTTTCGTACTTAGTAAAATTTTTGAAAAACAATAATTAGTTGGAAATACATGAAACAACCTGTAAAACATTAATATAATACTAAATGATATCCTGATAAATGTAAGTAAATGTAGCATGTCACTTATTATAAAGGTTTGCTAAAATCAATGGAGGATGAATCATTTTAACACAAGATGTTAATAAAATAAATCATTTTTTAAAAAAAGTCATTGTTTTACTCACACGTTAGCTTTATCATTCCAGCAGTTCAGCAATCTCGAAGCCTTGTAAATGGAAGTCGCAGAGCATGCTACTACGAATCGTGGCAAGCGTATAGTGGTTACGATCCGGATGATATTCCTGTTGATCTATGCAACTACATTATTTACTCCTTTATCGGTGTCAATGATCAGACATGGGAAGTCAGAATTGATGATCCCTACGTAAGTACAAATATAATACATGTAGCTGCAAATTGAAATTTTATTTATTTAATTTATTTATTTATAAACATTCCGTTTAAAATTCAACACGTAAAATTATCTCATAGCTAAATGGGCAGCGTTTTAAATGAGTGTGCGAAACCTGAATTCAGTTCCGGTAGAAGCTCATATGGTTCGGATTCCATGCAAGGCTATAGGTGTACGAGTATGTCTCAAGTAACCTTGGCTCTGAAAAGAGGCGTTAAACTCTAACACGAACACTCAACACCAACATAAAAGTAGAATGAGAAAATATACAAGATGTTTCTCAATGCACTCGGAAACGACTACTAGGATGTACATTATTTTGAGATGCTGCCCCAATTTTTTGTTTATCCATTTTCAGACTTCCAACCTATGCTATGCATAAATGTCAATTATCTTACACTGAGAAAAATGTTCGCTTGCTGAGTGAGAGTTAAATAGATACTCGGTTGCTAGTAGCCCAATTTGTGGTAGAACTGCCCTTTTCGAATAAATCCTCTCTAGTACCACGGTTGGTTGGCCAACCGTTGGGGATTGAGTGAGATTTGGTCAAAACGATGCGTGATGGTCGGTGCGAGCCTATAAAGAGAAAGCTTACGTTGGCCCAACGTTGGTTAAATGTATGGTTGGACAACCAACTATTCTCCTGACCTTCACGCAACGACACTAGAATGTACTGTTTTCCCAACCAAGAAATACGTTACTTTACCGTTGGCTAAATGTTGGGAAACAGCTCTTTAGGTTGGGAAATGGCGGCCACCGTTGGTATATCGCATCGCCAACATTTCCCCAACGTTGGGCCAAGCAATTTTGCTACTAGGGCTCTTTGTTACTAGTAACCGAACAGTACTCAGTTAAGCCATCCTTTGCTCTTTTAACCTATTTCTGGGCTGCTAATTACCGAGAAAATTGGCAAGAATGTTTTCAACCTGTTCACTTGGTTAATTAAAACCCCTTAAAAACAGTGGGTTTGGGGTCGAATGTATAAAAAGCCCTGAGGCAACATGAAGGATATCCTTGTACCAAGTTTCAACCAAACTGACCTGTTTGGGAGAGCTCTAGCTGTGTTAAAATGATCGAAGCGTTCCTATTATTACATTCTTCACAGATGAGCAAGAAACGACAAGATTTTCCGCAAAAAGTGTAACGAGTACCACCTTAATAGCCGTGCGTGTTATGGTGTTATCGTACTGATCCGTGGGTAGATTGTTGGAATTGTCTCAATTCCATTATAAACTTTTTTTTTTTTTTACTTTTCTTAATGATCAATATGTACTCGATTGTATTAGTCAGCTACTCGGTTAAATGAGCGAAGTTTAACTAACGAGTTTGTAATAACCGAGTACACTCATGTCCAAAATGATTGTCGCATAAGTGTCTTCTTATAAGAATATAATTTCATAATGATTTTGCAGGGTACTTGTAATACTGATACTATGTGTATAATCGGGAAATGTAATTTTTTTGTGGTAAATTTCATAGGAAAAGAGTTATAAATACGAAAATTAGAATGAATAAAACAAAATGTTGCTAAATGGACAAGAAAGTTTTATTTTCGTTTTATTGTTCTTATTTACTGCTCTTTTGATATGAAATTTCCCACATACGTGACTTTGCCGATTATACACGTACTAACATTGTAAGAAATACCAGGCGAATTCGTTATCAAATTATATTCCTACAACAACATATGTATAGACATGCGACAATAGTTTTGGGCATGAGTGTACTTCCTATTGACAAAGCAACTCGGTTACTAGAAACCGAAATTTTGGCTAATTTAACCGTTCAAATTTTCTCAATACATACAGAACAGCTATGCCTGTCTGTCAACAGGCATTGAAGCAAAAACGGTCAGAAATTTATTTTTTTTATTTTTATTTTATTTTATTTTATTTTATTTTATTTTATTTTATTTTATTTTATTTTTTTATTTTATTTTTATTTTTTATTTTTTGAAATTGATTCAGCATCCCTAGAATAGTTCCACCTCTTCTATATTAATCCTCTATTCAGTCCGGGAAGCAGGCCTGTAGCCAGCCCAAAAATGTAGGGGGGGTGTAACACTCCCCTCTTCACCACTTCTTTAAGGGTAATGTTATGTAGGTTTGTGAACACACTATACTTGTCCAAGATAAATCGTGACGATAGTACAGCGTTGATGTTCTAGTTGTAAACGAATTAATGAATTCGTTGGCCCAGCCGGAAGATCACAGGACTCGTGTCAGAACGACAGGATCCCTCCTTGGAAGTTAACCATCAGGTTGAGCTTTGACCAATATTCGGAGAAGTAATGAAGTTTTCCAACAAGATAATATCATTATCATTTTTAAATAACAAATTACACCAAATATCCCATATGAATTGCCTTTATTCAATCTGAGTTTATTGAATTGTTATCAATAGGCAGCCTAAACTTAGTATAAGTTGTTTATATATAGTTCAATAGCTATATCCATGCACTCACTATAGACAAGGTGAATAGTAATCAGGTTCTACAGTCATAAGCATAACGCAACATAGGCTACAGGACATGCAAAACAAAAGCACGGAAAATTGACAGGGTAATTACATGCAATAGCAACTATAGAAACTCAGGAGCAAGATTCAGTCAATCAGTCAGAACACACACCAAGATTCGTAGTGACCAAATTGTAAACATTAACATTAATTAATTAACCATTCACTATTCATATCGTATACGTAGAATGCAACATTATTCATTTCACAATTATGTTACTTTTATTTATCATAAAGTCATTGACTATCATAATGTCGTAAATCTAATAATTATCTTTTTTTCACAAATTGATATTTTGTCACTCGAATCAGGTGATTATTCATATTATGTTATTACGCTGAGTATCCCCGTCTTGCTTATGGTTAAAAGTAGTTAGCTATTAAGAGTAAGGGCAGAACCATGAAAGTGCATAAACAGATACGAACAAACAGCTTAGGCATGTAGGGAGCAAACAATTCTCATAAACATATTTTCATGTATAAAGTTTTTAATTTAATCATATAGAATTTGCATAAATTTGGATATCACGCGGCCGGTTGTATCGAATTTGGTTCTAGAGGGCGAAATTAACTATTCAGTACCACATTATTTTCAGCATTAATTGATCTTCAACCAAATTATAACTTTCAACGGATAGTAAAATGTTATTACCAGTCTTTTATCTGGATTACACTTTAATTACAGATATTTATTTTGTTTCTTGTTATATTTAATATTAAATGTCCACATTTAGTAAGAATCACACTTAGCTTTATTAGCAAACTTTTTTTTTTCACAATCAAATTTGTTCTTCTTCTTCATGCAACGTTAGCTTTTCAGGCGCAGAATTTTAAGTATTTATTTGCCACTAAACTGAATGATTCATTTAATAATTACGAATGAGATTAAATAAATTATAATAATGTAATAACAAATAAATGACTATTTAGACATTAATAACACAAAGAAATTTCATATTTGTAATGCCATCAAGTAAGTTGATGGGGCATTACAATTTGCCGGTGGTGGCGAAAATTTTATCAGAGGATAAAATTTTAAATTCAAATCACATCTGTTTACAACTTAATTTCTATATATTTCGATAACTATATAGGGTCCAAATCCACTTTATTTAATTTCCATAATTATTTCCCAAATAGCTTAAACAGGTTACATTTCAATTGCAGTACCATAAAAAATAATGAACAATTAAAGAATGGAATTGTTATGGCACCAACAAATAGATTTGTTGCAGCTGCAACGAAGCTTCAATGATAACCTATATAAACTCCAATGATAACTTATATAAAATAAACGATAACACTAATTAAAGTCAAACATCAAATTTCAACATCAAGTAAGTTCCCATTTTCTTTTAACCTGTATCACGGAACATTTCTTTCTTTTCTGTCTTCTTTGTTTTAGATTCATAATTCTGAAACAAATCCCATCTTCGTTTTATCCATGTCTTATCTGGTGTTCGGGTCTCCAATCTTCTCAATTGCCTTTTTCTTCTTATGGTTTTACGATGATCTTGAATCTTCTTTTTGCCGTAGGTTTGATATTGAACTGTCTTCCTTTCTTGCTGTTTCAAATCTTTCTTTTCCACCTTAGCTTTCTTCCTCACTTCTTTCAAGCGCTGATAGAGTCGTCTCATTTTATTAGCTGTCGATTGTCTTATCCCGTTAAGATATATTCCATTGGGTTGTTCTACATTGTATTTCTTTTTCCTTCTTTTCCACAACAGATACTTATTGTTACTATAAATATAATTCAAGCAATCATTCGCTGTAATTACATTTGCTATTTTCTCAATTTCTTCTCGTCGAGATAGAGGCATAAGATGATAATGTAGTTGTTTATCTACGTAGAACTGACAAACTTTCACTTTTTCATAAATCTCACACTTTGATATGTTCTCCTTTTTCTTTCTAAAGTACCCTTGTCTTCTGTCTTCTCTTAATTTCTTCCTTTTCTTTACATATTTCCTTCTCTTGTGTGCTATGGATTTCTTTCTTGTTCTATGAGAAGAGTTTCTTTCTTTGCTTTCATTTAGTTTCTTTCTTGTTTTCCGTTTCATTATTCTCTTCTTCATGTTCCTTTTGTCAAAATCTGTTTCCTTCAACTTGCATTCTTCTACTTCATTTGTTTCCATTTCCTTTCGAGTGTCCACCTCTTTCTTTGTCAAGTTGTCTTCGCCAAAATCCGATTTCGTGTCACAATTCTCTACTTTAACATCAGTATCTTGTTTTGATTTACTGTCAACTTTTTCTTCAAATTCTACTTCATCTTGTGTGGGTTTCCTGAAACGTTTTTCTATATGATCGTCGGTTTGCTTATGAATTTCTTCAATAACTCCCTGACTCTCCTGTGTTCGGTTCGTGCACAAGATCATATCTTTCTCCGTTCCCCTCATTCTTAAATCTAGATTTGCATCTATTTGATCGACAGTTTGGTTCGCTTTTCCACTCCTGGTTTCACAATTTCCAAAGGATGTTACTTCCGGGATCACATCTATTTCGAATGTTGGTTTATCTCCACTTTCTTCCGCAAGAAATTTACTTTGTTTACGCTGGTGATCTTTATCTATATTTGGCGTCTTGACCTTTTCTAACTGATGCTCATTTACTAACAATTGGATTTGCTGTGCTTCTTCATCAGTTCTGTCAATTTCGAATTTCTCACCTTCCCCAGTGTCAGACTTATTATCATTTAACTCTTCCTCTGTAACCTTAACCACCTTCTGAAACTCTTTTCTCATTCCTTTGTTGAACTCTTGAGTCTCTTTTTTAATTTCTTCTGTACATTTTTGTCTTTCCTGTGTGGAACTTTGTACCTCATGGCGTATTTGACGAAGTTCTCTCAGTATTCTGTCAAATTTATCTTCTACAGTGTCTTTTTTATTCTCTTTTGATTCTTTTTCGTCATTGTATTCTTCGTCATTTTGTTTTACGTTCTTTTGCACTTCATCATTATATCTTAATTCATTTAGTCCTTTACCATCTTGTTTTCTCGAGCAATTTACACAACACCAAGCAGTAGTAGACATACTTAAAATATCGTACATATCGATATTAACACACTTCCAATGATATAATAAATTACAATTATAACATATAATGGAGCCCACTATCTTTCTAGATTTCTCCAAAGACACCATATACTCACTACAACAACCGTATCTATTGCTGTCTTTCACTTCATTGTTAATGTTCGTACTTTTATTTTGTTTTTCTTTCATTTCATTTTTACAATTTTCGCCCCTTCGAACCTTCGATAAACGTACCGTACCGCGTGTCGTTACTTCTCTTCTAATAGTACTTTAAACCTCCAAAAACAGTTCCTCGTCGAACTGACATTCTGTTCTTCATCCAGGATGATAGGTCGCCAATTGTAACACTCCCCTCTTCACCACTTCTTTAAGGGTAATGTTATGTAGGTTTGTGAACACACTATACTTGTCCAAGATAAATCGTGACGATAGTACAGCGTTGATGTTCTAGTTGTAAACGAATTAATGAATTCGTTGGCCCAGCCGGAAGATCACAGGACTCGTGTCAGAACGACAGGATCCCTCCTTGGAAGTTAACCATCAGGTTGAGCTTTGACCAATATTCGGAGAAGTAATGAAGTTTTCCAACAAGATAATATCATTATCATTTTTAAATAACAAATTACACCAAATATCCCATATGAATTGCCTTTATTCAATCTGAGTTTATTGAATTGTTATCAATAGGCAGCCTAAACTTAGTATAAGTTGTTTATATATAGTTCAATAGCTATATCCATGCACTCACTATAGACAAGGTGAATAGTAATCAGGTTCTACAGTCATAAGCATAACGCAACATAGGCTACAGGACATGCAAAACAAAAGCACGGAAAATTGACAGGGTAATTACATGCAATAGCAACTATAGAAACTCAGGAGCAAGATTCAGTCAATCAGTCAGAACACACACCAAGATTCGTAGTGACCAAATTGTAAACATTAACATTAATTAATTAACCATTCACTATTCATATCGTATACGTAGAATGCAACATTATTCATTTCACAATTATGTTACTTTTATTTATCATAAAGTCATTGACTATCATAATGTCGTAAATCTAATAATTATCTTTTTTTCACAAATTGATATTTTGTCACTCGAATCAGGTGATTATTCATATTATGTTATTACGCTGAGTATCCCCGTCTTGCTTATGGTTAAAAGTAGTTAGCTATTAAGAGTAAGGGCAGAACCATGAAAGTGCATAAACAGATACGAACAAACAGCTTAGGCATGTAGGGAGCAAACAATTCTCATAAACATATTTTCATGTATAAAGTTTTTAATTTAATCATATAGAATTTGCATAAATTTGGATATCACGCGGCCGGTTGTATCGAATTTGGTTCTAGAGGGCGAAATTAACTATTCAGTACCACATTATTTTCAGCATTAATTGATCTTCAACCAAATTATAACTTTCAACGGATAGTAAAATGTTATTACCAGTCTTTTATCTGGATTACACTTTAATTACAGATATTTATTTTGTTTCTTGTTATATTTAATATTAAATGTCCACATTTAGTAAGAATCACACTTAGCTTCATTAGCAAACTTTTTTTTTTTTTCACAATCAAATTTGTTCTTCTTCTTCATGCAACGTTAGCTTTTCAGGCGCAGAATTTTAAGTATTTATTTGCCACTAAACTGAATGATTCATTTAATAATTACGAATGAGATTAAATAAATTATAATAATGTAATAACAAATAAATGACTATTTAGACATTAATAACACAAAGAAATTTCATATTTGTAATGCCATCAAGTAAGTTGATGGGGCATTACAGGGGCGACTGAAGTTTTGGGGAGCCCGATGCAACCATATTATACAGGGTTTTCATAAAGTCTGGACGGATTTAATTTGCTTATAATTTTCATAAAAATGCTCATAATGAAATCAAATAAAGTGCAAACGGTAGCGGAAGGATTAAATTTTTAGTTGGCAACACTGTTAGATGAGCGGCAACTCTGAACACGTTGAGAGAGGGAGAGGGAGGGCAAGGGTCAGTTTCTTACCAAATTCCATCCATTGTTGTTTTCATTATTGTTTCAATGTTGACTGTTAAAAGTAAGTTGTAAGCTGTATTGGTGTGTGTGTCTTTTAAAGAAATAAATAAATGAAAAACTCCTCTGAGAAGACTATTTTTTTACCGTATCAAAGATGGCGTCGGTGAAAGAGAAAGCGCAATGTGTTCTGTGGTACGCAGAGCTAAAATCACCAATTCTGGTGTGTCGAAAGTTCACCAAAGAGTTCAAAAAGCCGGCACGTGAAAACGGAAGTTTATGCAAAGAAGCCAAATGATTTGGAGAACTTAAAGGACAAAATCAGGGCGTCTGTGGCTGGCATTTCGGATCAAACACGGCGGAACGCTGTTGAGTGGATTCCAGCGCCGCATACGCGAATGTGTGGACGTAAATGGCGCCCAGTTGGAGGTGTGGCGGTGAATGAACTGAGCTGGTGCAGATTACAGGTAAAAATTTAATCCTTCCGCTACCGTTTGCACTTTATTTGATTTCAATATGAGCATTTTTATGTAAATTATAAGCGAATTAAATCCGTCCAGACTTTATGAAAACCCTGTAGTTCATCACCATATTATAGTTCATATGCCAGTCTACCGTGAAAATTTTAGGTGGGCCAGCCAAAATCCTGGATATGGGCCTGCAAGAAGTGATAGAAATTTACAACAATATCCTATTTCAATATTGATCTCCTTAAGCAAAACTGATAGAAGATAGATACGCTTACCGTTTTTGATACGCTTTCAATGTCCTAACAATAAATTTCTTCATAAGATTTATTACTCTATACAAACTGGAAGTGCTGGAAATAAAATATGTCATATTCTCACTCTTCGATTATACAAGATAAATATCCAGAGTTTTTAACAATAAACTAACAAATTTTGAGGCTCAGATTCGAAAATGTGCCATTTCATTTATTCCGTTCACTTTCAGCTTGATCTCGATCAAAATGGGCAACCAGGAAATTTCAGAAGATTCACCAACTTGAAAAACAAGCAACCAGGATTGGTTACAAGTGTTTCACTCGGAGGATGGGCAGAAGGAGGCGAAAAGTTTTCCAATCTTGTTTCAGTACCACAACGACGTGCTACATTCATTGCGAGTATTGTCGGTGAGTAATACGTTAATACTATAATATGGTCCGTTAGAACAATGCTAATCACAGAGCACTAAGGATTTGTTGGAAATGTGCTTCAGTATTTTGAACATTACTATATTCATTCATTTAATTGTTATTTAGGGGGGTGAGACACTTAAATATATGCAAATCCCTGTCCCTTAAATGTATCACTGTTAAGTAAACGTGTATATATAGACCGCTTGGATACCAAGTGCCCCATGTATAAGAATGGAAACATAGACTAATGGAATAATTCACTTCTATATATACGTTTCTGTTTGTTTTTCAAGTGGTTTATTGTAAATTATTAATCCATAAACTGTATAATTATGGTTTTGGTTGTCAGCATAACAGAAATATAATTTTTTTAAATGAAATTTTGATCTTCAAATTTACCTTCTGGAAAATTTCAACTTTGGACTTAAGCCACTTGGGATCCAAGCGAACCATATATATGTACGTATACATTAATCAATAATATAGTAATTAACGAAAACATGAAACTCTTCATATAGCCTAACCGAGAATACCCTTTATACTCACTTTTTTGATTAAGTGATCAGGTAGCGTTTATCTCCTATAGATCCAAAACGTCTTAGTGGGTTCCTCCATATTCATAGCATAGCCTATGTTCCTCCATGTCCGATTGTTCACCCGCAACATCATATCAGAGATGATTTTTTTCAAATGCTGCACGAACTGCATCTTTTAGTTGCTCCTTAGAGTATCAGGTTTCTCGCACCTCGTCTTTCACAACACTCAAGAGTGCATTGTCAGGTGTGCTGAGAACTGGGTTTCTTGGAGACCAAGGCATTAGAAACAGAAGCCTTCTGACTTACGTCCAATCCAGCGGTTTGGGAAAATTTCGTTCCGAAGTTCATGGACGAATAATAATAATAATAATAAAAAAAAAACATAATGTACTTGCGCACCGTCCTGTGGAAAAGTTATGGTGTCGGCAATCCCTTTTGCTGTTAACTCAGGAAGTAAGCATTACTTTCAAATATTCAGGCTCAATATTAACAGACAAAAATCATATTCACGAAGAAATTAAATGTCGACTAAAAGCAGGAATTCGTATTACTATTCGGTTCAAAATCTCTTGTCGTCGCGAATTCTGTCGAGAAATTTGAAGCTTAAACTATATAAAACGATAATCATGCCTGTTGTTCTGTATGGTTGCGAAACATGGTCGCTTACTCTGAGGGAAGAACATAGGCTGAAAGTATTTGAGAACAAGATCCTGAGACGAATAATCAGACCCAAGAGAAACGGGAATGGGGAATGGCGGAAACTTCATAACGAGGAACTACATACTTTATACGTTTTACCCCAACATTGCTGGGTCGTCAAGTCTAGGAGGCTTAGGTGGGCGGGTCATGTAGCTAGAATGGAAAAAAGTAGAAACGCTTTCAAAGTCTTGACTGGAAGACCAATCGTAAAACGACCATTAGGAAGACTAGGCGCAGATGGGAGAACAATATTAAGATGGATCTCGCAGAGATAGGAATACAAAGTAGAAACTGGATCCAATTGGCTAAGGATAGAAGTCAGTGGAGATCTTTTGTGAACGCGGTATTGAATCTCCGGGTTCCATAGGCCATAGAGTTAGTTAGTAAGCATTCATTGGTCATTTTGAGATAAGTTTGCTGATTAACAGGACTATCGACAAAATAAAGGTGGCCACAAAAGTATTTCGCGTAGTCTCTGCCCAAACCGTCACGTGGGGTGAATTCGGTGCAATTACATTAATATATATATATATATATATATATATATATATATATATATATATATATATATATATATATGGATTATTTTTCGACCAGAAATAAATATACCGATTACGAGAGCTACGAAAGATAGCACATTCACAATTCTTCTTGTTGTTTATGCTTAGAAATCATTCTGCCAGCAACTGACATGCACGCTCACGGTATTCCAGTTCAACATTTATCAACTCATTTACGGAATCTGGATGAAAATATTTAAGGTGCAAATCCTTCCTCGCATGATCTTGCGTTATCGATCTTGCGATGCCTAACTCTGAAAAACGTTTGCGTGTTCATTTCATAGGCGCTCGTTCAATCGATGCTTTCACAGCTGCACAAGTCAAGCGGCAAGTATTCGGTCTCCCACTTCGACGAGCATTTGGAATAGTTCCTGTTGCATGTGATTTATTATTTTCCCACTCCAGTAACGTTGCTCGTGATGGTGTTACTTTGTTAAAAACCATCACAAAGTCGTTCATTATTTCTTCCGTTATTTTTCTTGCGATTCCAGAGACTTAGACCCACACACAAGCCACCAAACCCTCCTCCACTGTGGAAATGCTTGTATCTGCCAACAGGATTCACTGGATAGAATTGTTCGCGCGGTTTTTTTTTTTTTCTACCACCAGAAGGCAATAATGAATTCAATAGTGCCAATTGCACTATGTAGAATAGCAAAGTGAAGTATGAAAGCCAGTTTAATATTAATAACAAATGTGTTCATTAACCGTTACACAATTTGATAATATAATGTAATATTGACTATAAAAGCACTTCTAGGCCAGGCTGTATATCGGTGGAGTATCTTCTTCTCCTTTCCCAGCAAAACCTTGAAAAACACTCCTATCACTTAAGAGTTCCTTACTTATTCAAGTCAATTTATGAATACACAAAGAATGAGATTAAATGCAATTAAATAAAACGTTGTACTGATTGCAGCCTCACACAAAGAATGAGATTAAATGCAATTAAATAAAACGTTGTACTGATTGCAGCCTTACACAAAGAATGAGATTAAATGCAATTAAATAAAACATTGCACTGATTGCAGCTTTATATTTACGATCCTAAAAATATTTTGTCACCTTCTTTAAACATCCGTATAGATTCGATTACAGCCTATATTCCTAAATTAACTCTCAAAAGAATAAAGTTTCCCAATTCTGAAATTAGTCTCTAAATTATTTAAACTAATTATTATAATTTCAGCTAATACTACCGTCAATTATGAGTTTCTATGGGTTAAAATAAGAAAAATTAGTAATATGTCCCGTTAGTCAGTTACTTTTTACTATTAGTGAAGTGCTCTCTGATATCGTCATTTTCGATCATTTATATGTCTCCCCCTCCCCCAAGTTGCGGGAACTGAATTTGGATTTAAACGACTTCGAAAGTGTCACTGTTCGTCTCCGCGACCCCGAAATCTATGGATTCAGCACTAATATCGGCCATTTCCCATCATTTTTATATATCTTCCCTCCACTCCCCTAAGTTGCACCGTCAAAGTAAAATGATAAAAACACTTCCAGGCCCGAGCCTCATCTATGTTGAAAATTTGATCGAGATCGGTTGGGTGGTTCAAGAATTATTATGTCACAAACATATGACTTTCATTTATTATAGTATACATGTATTTATAAAATGTACAGTACAATCACTTTTGTGTATTTCCTATAGATCTTCTGAATGAATACAACTTTGATGGGCTTGATTTGGACTGGGAATACCCAGGAAGCTCAGATCGAGGAGGAAAGCCTGAGGATAAACAAAATTTTCTATCTTTTGTCCGAGAGTTAAGAGCAGCATTCGATGCAGAGGGCAAAGGATGGGAGTTAACAGCTGCTGTCACTATTCTCAGGAGCTATCTGGAAAATGGATATGCAGTGGCTGAGCTCTGTGGGTAAGAAAGACTTTGACTCCTTTGGGTATAATCTTTTAGTCAATATAACCTTCTAGTAACGCTATCAGCAGTATGCATGCTATCAGTAGCAGTAGTAATGCTATCAGCGGCTGCATTGCGTTATTCACGGTGCAGCCATATATTCTGTCAAATTTTTTAAAGCTGTAAAAGTCCTTTTCGAAAGATAGTTTCCATTACAGACTCATATAAACAATTAGAACCTTCGTACCGTAACGTCACACCGTATGCTGTGTATAGGAAATTGCAGATCTTCCTGACTGGCTGAAAACCCTATTAAAATTTTACTTTCACACACATAAAACCGGCATCAATATAATTAGGAACTGTTTGTTTCTGCTTGGCTATAGGCCGATTAAAAATTGAACTATGAGAATATAAAAATAATGGCCAGTAATTTCCCTCGATTTCCATAGTTTTTTTTAAAATTGTCTACCCTTTGAGGTGGAACGAGGATTAGACCAAACAAGGAACCTTATTTTACCGGAAGTAGTGGACACAAATCTTATCATTTAATTATCATAACTATGTTATAAGATAATTGGTTAGTCGAATTAAGCCAACCAACATATCATCTTTCCTATCTTAATTGATCAAAGTTGGGATGCCGATAACCTCGTTTTGTCTTGAAGATAATTCTATCTTCCCATTGGTCCAATAGCTTATTCAATATTTTGATATGTAAAAAACATTGATTAAATCTTCATTATATTATTCGTCAATGGCATTGAATATGGTGACTAATCTCTCCTATCCTTCAAGATTGCTCAAAGGTTAGTGGACAGTGAACATCATTAAATATATAATGAAACATATTATTTCATAATCAGTCCAATTCATTATGCACAGTACGTCAATAATGTTTTCGAACTGATTTCATTAAGTGGAAACTGTTATCTTCAAGAATGGATTTTCCTTCAGCTCTCTATGTAAGTTAGCTCCTTTTCTCGATGCACATCTTTGCACGCTGGTACACGACTGGAAGACGTTGCAAGTTGACAATAGTTCTTCCCTTTCCTGATGATTCCAAGAAATATTGGTTTTGTCAGAAAGAACATGCCAACTGTCGGACCTGATTCTTTTGATCTGACACGTGTCAATTCCAGTGAATTAAGTTACTGGTTCAAATTAGGACTGGCCATCGACATATTAGCGTAAAAGACAGTAACTTAATTCACTTAAGTTGTGGGTCCAGGTAAATTGCAACGTTGCATTTTTATTTAACATTGGGCGCATAAAGAGTGTACAGTCCCAACGGCTCGTCTGATTTTAAAATTTCCTTCACTTTAGATAGAAAACATTATATTTGCAGACGGTTTTCCCTCTGACATTTTGTTGTAACTTTGATAATAACAGTTACAGTATGTCAGGAGACTTTTGAGACACCCTATATATATATATAATGTGTGTGTGTGTGTGTGTGTGTGTGTTTGTGTAAATACACATGCGTAATTTTTTGAGAAAATGAAGAAGACACAGTTAATTTGAAAACTTAGAAATTAATGCTCTACAAGAAACATGTGCACTAATTGAGGGGGAACTAATACTAAAATACACCCTCATTAGGCTTTTCATTGCAATACTAACAAGGCGACAGTACGGAGTACAGTACAGTTAATGAAATAAAGCCTAAAATTCTCATTAGCTCTTAACCTTTAACTTCTGTTGAACTAAAATATTGTCCAAATTTAACACATATGTCATTCAATAAATAACATCAATCTTAACAAGAGAATATTATCATCATCATCAACATACGTATTCTGTCATTATTGCAGGTCATCTGCCACAATTGAGAAGCTTCCATGCTCCACCGTCTTCCGATAACGTCTTTGCCTTCAACTAAGATTTTTCTCTTTTAATATCGTCCATTAATAGAAGTCTCCTTGGCCTCATCCATCCCTTTCCTGCAATCATACCGTCCAACACGTCCCTCATAATACAGTTCCTTCTTACAATCAATGTCCCAATCAGTGTTTCTTCCTCTTCTCAACAACATCTAAAATTTATTCTTTTCTTCCCCACCATTTCTAACTCGCTCTCATTTGTTTTCTGCTCGACCCAGCTAATTCTTTTCGTTCTTCTCCACACCCACATTTCGAAAGCTTCCAGTTGTCTTTCATCATTCTTGAGAGTAAGTCCTCATATGCAGTTTCAGGAGAAAATCGAAAGGACTTGCTTTTGTGGTGTTGAAAATTATGTCGTTCTCTTCCAGTAATATAGGCCTAATTGACCGTTCTATTTTGCAAAAAAGAATCATTTGTGTTATATATGTAGCAAATATATGTTAACTATCAGATTCCTATCTACTGTTGCTGTTGATTTCATATGGTTACACTATTTAATGGATATAAGACTTGTAAATAGCATCTATTTCCAATAATTATAATTTACAATGTAACTTAAAATTTGTTGCGCAAATTATTACTTAAAGGACAAAATCTTTTTTAAAAAAATCAACGACTATACGAGGAGAAGTCAAAAAGTAGAGGGACTTTTTCAATTTCTCGCACTAGGGTTTGGTTATCCAGCGCTAAATTAGTGTCGTTTGCAACACTTCTACACAAGATGTCACACTTATTCCCGCGTTAGTCGTTGGAGTGTAGCAGACCGTTAAACATGGTAGCTCCATTGTCGATCTGCACCAAGAAGGAAATGAAGGCAGTGATTCGCTTTTTGTTTGCAGAAGGTATTAAACCTGCGGAAATTATTGATCGAATGCAAGCGCAGTATGGTGACAGCTGTTTATAGTGAAGCAAGATCTACGAATGGATAGAGCGTTTCAAACAAGGAAGAACGTCTTTATGTGACGAGGAAAGATCAAGCAGGCCATCGATTATGCTAACACTATTCTGGGACATGAAAGGTGTGATAGACATTCATTTCACCCCAAGAGGCGAAACTGTGAACAGTGAGAACTACTGTGGTGTGTTGTGAACTAAACTAAAACCTGCAATCAAATCAAAACGTCGTGGAAAACTGTGAAAAGGTGTCATCCTACAGCAAGATAACGCTCGGACACATTCTGCCAAACGGATGGCCGAAACAATAAAGGAGTTGGGATTCGAATTGCTAGAACACCCGTTATATAGTCCAAATCTCTTTATATGTTGGAACCATTGAAGGAAGCGTTCAGGGGGGGGAAAGATTGCAACCGATGCAGAAATCATTGATGCGGTGCAAAATCGGTTACAGGTGCAACCGAAAAACTTTTTTCCGACGGAATCCAAAAATTTGTGAAACGTTAGAAAAAGTGTGTTGAAGTGCAGGGAAATTATGTAGAAAAATAACATATACTTCAGTTTTCTATCATTAAAATAAATGTACCTTTTCTCCAGTTCCTTTACTTTTTGAGTTCCCCTCGTATACGCGCCCATTTTATTCGCAATATCCCTACATTCATAAGTAGTTCAAACACAGAATAAATATTTTCCTTTCTTGTCTCTCTTACCATTGCAGTGTTTTGGATATAGTTCACTGCATGACTTATGACTTGCGAGGTGTGTGGGATGGCTTTGCAGACGTCCAGAGTCCTCTTCATGTTAGACCAGGATTGGACGTAGGAATTTATGCTGAAATTACTGTGGTAAGATAACACCTGTTAAAATATACTTATAATATTAGGTGGTGAATATTTATACACAAAAGGGAATGTAAACGACTTCTGTATTTCTCTCAAATTAGGAATTAACTCTTAGAAACTCTTAGAAGAAGTTCGAAAGATTATATATGCTATATATGGGTTCTTCCTCACATCTCCACACAATCCTCATTCAGATTCAGGCATTTGTCTCACCGTTGTACCAATTTGTCCAAATCCTTTGCAAGAAATCAGGGCTCTGGCTATTCAACACTCCCATTCCGCTTCACTTCATGCGCATCATTGTTGACAGGAGACCAGGTCGCTTTTGTCGAACCTGAACTCTTCTTCAGCGAAATGCAATTGGACATACGCGATCTTGTCTCCTTCACGATAATGCCCACCACCACACAGCATGCAAACAAGACTCAAAATTGAAGAATTAGCATTGGAACGGCTGTCCCACTCTCCATACAGCACAGAGTTATTTCCATCTTTTTTCCGGTGTTGAAGTCTGTATTGCAGTGGCGTAACTAAAGGCTTGGGGGCTTCCTAGCAGACAGCGTGGAGTGGGGCCCCCTCTCTACGTCCTGCTTCACGATTTGGGGGCTCCTGATGGCATGAGGCCCCCCACGCCCCTGTTGTATTGCAAGTTGAACGTTTCGAAACAGATGAAGAAGGGGAGCGGAATGAGTGGAGAGTGCTAAATAGCCAGAGCCCTGATTTTTTTTTTTTTTTTTTTTTTTTTTTTTTTTTTTTTTTGCAAAAGGGTGTGGACAAATCAGTCCAACGGTGGAACAAATGCCTGAATCCTGAATCTCAATGGGGATTATGTGCAGAGGTGACGGAGAGCATACCTACCCATGTATAAATAATTTACAAATGCATCTTAAAAATAAATATTTTACAACTTAGGGAAACATATATTGAACCCCCCACGTATATGTATTTGCTGTTTTGCAAATTGAATATTAAATTAAATAATATTTCATTAGTATCTTCGAAAATGTATATATTTATCAGTAGCGTAACGTGGTATTCCGAAATGGGGATGCCAAAGTTAATCACTTGTGCGATACAATACTACTGCAAACAACGATACATAGCTATTCGGAGGGGATATATAAGGTTATAAATTATCAACCCTTAACACTAAATAAAATGGGATTTTAAAGTCATTTTCTGGTTCCTCTAATAAGGATTGTTGTTTTTCAGACACATTTTCTCCTCCTCCCCGATTGTTTCTGTGGCTGTGATCTTGCATATAAAACATGTTCAGATATTTTCCACTTAAAATTAACTTTCCTTCAAGTCATAAAACACAAGAGTTCAAAAGTACAATGAATGAATCAATATCCAATTGCATATGAAATTGGAGAACTTCAAGAAAAACTGTTGTAAACCGCTAGAGACGGTGGCCAGAGACCGAATCAAGTACCTCTCACATGAGTGGTACACGCTCTGCCACTGAGCCACCACGTTCTCCAAAATACACTAAGAAAAAAATTACAAGATCTAAACAAGTCTTAGAAACGTAACTACAGACTGTGAAAATATAATGTATGGTATGATCCTTAATACATTCTAGTAACGTGTTTGGAAAACAACTATGAAATTGTAAATTTCCCCAAAGGAACTTACCTTATATTTTTTTGTACATCAAATCCATTCTTCTGTTCTTCTTTTCCGCGAAGACATCTATAACTCTTTCTAAAAACTGCTGATCAGATGACAACTCACTTAGTAATTTCTTTTCAATAGCCAACGAACTAAGATTTGAGAGTCTATTATTGGTCATAGTATTCCTCAGGTATGATTTTATTCTTTTCAACGTACTCATGCTTCTTTCTGCACTTGCTGTAGTTACAGGAAAAGTTAACACTAAACGTAGAAGTTTTGTTACCTCACGGTAAATTGAGTCCAGACCATTCCCTACTAAAAATTTCAAAAGATTATGGGGATCTAAGTGCTTGTTTTCGTCTGCATAAATATTGTGGAGTTCATTTTCAAGTTGTTCTTTCTTAAAAAAATGGGTAGATCTTTATTAACTGGTCTACTTTATCTCCGGGAAATTTCTTGCTGTAGTCTGTAAATTGTTTCTGATGAACTAATTCCACGAACTGAAGTTGAGGAAAATCTTCGAATCTAAGCTTCATCTGGACAATCTGCGAATCTAAGATCTCGTATGTTAGCGCCCGTAAGTTGTTTCTTTGTGTGTTGCTATAGGTTAGGCTTGTGTTCAGCTGGGAACTTTTTTCAATGCAGTTATCAATAAAAGTACTTTCTCTTAAGTTCTCCAACATTCTGATTACAACATTTATTTCATGTTGACATGTTGTAATGCTTGCGGTTGAGGATTGCAAGAGTCTGAAGAGAGGGTCAATACGAACAAAACATGCCTCAAAAACATGCAGTAAGTACACAAATGTTGGGTCATCCATGTGTCTCCTGATGCCTAATGCACAGTTCACAGTTTCACTATCCCACTCCGAATCTTCATCCTCAATAATTTTATCAAAAACTTCATACAGTTCGTTGAAATACCGTGTAATAGTTGATACCGCTCTGGAATGAAAATTCCATCGCGTGTTACTGGCTTGTGGCAACTTAAATCCTTTTTCAGTGAGCAACGCTGTTCGTTTTGAAGACTTAGAAAAAAAACTATGAAATGCTGTTAGAGAGGACACGAATAGACGGACTTGTTTTATTGACTTAGCACCGTGCAGAAGCACCAAATTTAACCTGTGAGCGTAACAATGAATAAAAAGAGCATATGGACAAAATTGTCTTACTAGTTTTTGCACGCCACCTTCTCGACCTGCCATTGCAGATGCACCATCGTAAGTCTGGCACACCACTTTTTTTTCTACGCTCCACTCTTGCAGTACTTTATGTATTACTTCGGACAAACCAACAGCAGTTTTATTCCTTGACACGTCGAAAAAACCTATAAACCTCTCTTCTACTGTATCTTTTACGCAGTAACGAAATATTATGCTCAGTTGGCTTTTGCATGAAACGTCTAAAGTTTCATCTGCTTAAACCGATATAAAACAACAATCTTGAATTTCATGTTTTATATTTTCTTTCAGCACAGTAGTTATTACTTCGATCAAATCATTTTGAACATCCGGAGACGTTCCTTTAAACACAGAGGAAGATTGTAAGTGTTCTCGCATGGAAGACTCGCTTTGAGCCAAGAGATCTAAGAGTTCTAAATAATTGCCCCTATTGCTGGAACCTTCGAATTCCCTGTGACCACGGAAAGCTAGTTCCTGTTTACTTAAGAAGACTATTGCTTGAATAAGTCTCTTTAAAATGTTCCTATTTGTACTAACTAGTTCATTATGCTTTATTGCTTGGAGACGGGCTGCTTCTGAAATCACATGTTCAATGCGTGTTCTCCCTAACAAGTGAAAAGATTCACTATGCAGCAAATGTTGTTTCGATGACTCGTGTTTTATAGCTTTCTTTATGAAATTACTCAAATCAGAAACACCGTTCGAACACCACTCGGACTCCTTAGCTCCAAACATAATGCAGACGTAACAGAACATTTTATTTCTTACAGAGCGCCCAGAAAGCCAAGAAAACCTATCATACCACGAAGACTGAAATGTGCGTGAATGATTGCTTGCTGTCGTTTTTATGGACAGCTTTGGGGTAGGTCGTCTCCCTTTCAGAGAGCAGCGCTGCTCGTAGGTCAACCGAGATATGGGAATTGTTAACAGAAAGTCAATTAAATTTGCGTCTGGTACTGTTATCGCAGTCATCATTTGCTAAAAGTTTGTAATTTACTATACCTTGCTGCTGCCTAACACTTTCCACAACTTTGTCTATTACTTATAATTTTCTTCACACTACACTAAAACAATAAAACAACTATTCACTTCACAAATACAAGTCACAACGCAAAAGAAACTGTATACCGCCAATTTTTTCTTGACCACATGACCACCCACGATCAGTGTTGCTAACCAAAAGCATAAACTTAGTACACAATGCGACGGCGTAGCCAGGGAGAGTGAACCGAACCAAGCCCCCTTTATGGCAGTGATAGAATAAATTATTTCCCTTGCATGCTCTAGATTCCATTTATGATCCCGCTATTCCGACGTTTATCATTACTTTATCACAAAAAGTACTGTAAAGCTATTCATGAAATAACTTTCAGAAGCTTTATATTTAGCCCGGCATAATTTGCACCCATCCCAAACGATTACAGAATACAAATAGTAAATTAATAACAAGCACTATATGGCTGAGTCTGTTCATGAAGGCCCGTGACCAGCCACTAAAGTTTGGGGGAGAGGCATAAATATGCTAGGGGGCCCAATCGTCACAATTCTAGATTTCTTTGTATCAATAACTACTCACAATATTTTTTTTGGGGGGCAAGCCTCCCTAATTGCGGACCTGGTGCGGTATACAGAAGTAAATGCATGGATTACGTTAGAAGCCAACAAGCAATTGTCTCAGCTCCTTGTGCCACTAGCGTTGTACCAAGAAAACTCGGCTCCGCTGTTGTATGAACATTGTTTTCAATATAGTTTCTTTATTTCTCTCTCGTGGGCAGCTTTTCTCCACATACCATACTTCAATCTCGTTCCTTAAAACTACATATTTTCTATATATCGCCCCATGAAATTTGTCATCTTGGGGTCCGAACCTCAGACGCCCGTTCGTGAATATGGGCCTGAGTGCATATATTATTTGAAGATGCAAACAGAAAGCACTTAAAACAACTCTGGGGACCCGTTTCTATGTGACTATTTCGTTGTCAGATAGACTATCCAGATACTGAAGGGCTTAAGCAATCTTTGAAAGGAGCGGCAGTACTGATTTTCTTGGCCTAGCAGATCGGTGACCGTGATTCTACAGAATGCTTTATATTTATGTTTGTGTGTGTGAGCCCCCTCAAAGAGTTTTTGGCTGCACCTCTGGGACATACTATGTATTTATGATAAAGATTAATAATTTGCCTTTAATTACGATTACAATTACGATGCATTTAATTACAATTTTTACATAAGTGAGACATGCTTCAAAAAGAAGTTGAACTAACCATTTCTGTTCTGTTCTATTTCCTTGCCGTTAGTGCTCGTACGTTCTGTACAGAAACTATAGTTTAGTTCAAAATATATAGAGTTGGTAATACTTGAAAATATGCCAGCATATATCAAAACCAAATGAGGGGTTGCAAGGGGTGTGGATGAGTAAAACAAGCACGTGGTTGGGCATGCGCATTCGACAGAAAGCAGACGAAAACTCCGATGCTTGCAGTAGGCCTGGATGCCCAAGGAACTTGGCGTATAAGAGGAAAGATAGAATATGTGTATGTGAGTGACGCGCATGCGTAGGTTCCGCTTGTCAAAGCATTAGGCAAGAGATCGTATGCAGAAGATTGCAGTGAAAATAATTGTGATTATAAGCAAATAATTTGTATATATAATAAAATACGTACTCTTTCTTATTAACAGGGGATGCCGGGCGTACCGGCGTTCCCTTATGCTACGCCGCTGATATTTATGATCGTGTTCAAGTGGTGAGTTATACTCGAAATAAATTTTGCAAAATTATTAGTCATAATGGAAACAAAATTTTACAAAGATAATATCTGATAGGTTTTAATGAGCTAAATAATATGACATACGTGAGAGTAAATCATCACAACTGGTATGGCGCTAAAGAATATCTAATTCGTGGTCAACAATTATGTTTCCTATTAAAGTGAATCTGATATTAAGATATACCACATCAGACATTTCGGTATGAGACTAGAAATAGTTCCATTACACTGTATGGTTCATGAGTTATAATAACTTAAATTAATCATTAACTAATAAACCTTAAGTTTAAATACCTTTCAGTTATGACTTGTAAGTATTTGTTATCAATAAATTGAAACAGGTAATTATTTATTTATTTATTTCTAAATTGCAGGAAGGGGGTCTAGCAGTCTGGGAAGAGCTTGGATGCCCAGCAAACAAGCTAGTTTTAGGAGTTCCCTTTTATGGGCATAGTTACATTTTGTCAGATCCTAATCAACATGGTCTCGGTGCTCCTATCTCTGGAGAAGGCAGTCTCGGAGGTTCTTATGCTCAAGTAAGTACAAGAAAAAATCTAATCCGCTCCTTTCTCGTCCGGATCAATCAGAGTTTTCTCTTTCTAAAAATTGAATATTTAGGATGTTCACTTTTTGTTTTCAAAACAAGAATTAGCTATTATGTCTTTAATAACCTTATGGTTCATTGGCACAAGAGATGTTACTAGATTATTAAGGCGATCGGTGAAAGATTTACAGAAAAAGGGAAAGAAGTGTATTGTTGTATTTATTTATCTAGAAAAGGCTTTTGACCGCGTGAATTGGGAATTGTTGTTGGGAGTTCTACAAAAAGATAGGGTTGAATGGAAAGATCGAAGACTAATGTGAAACTTATACAGGAACGAACAAGTAAGTGCCAGGATAGAGGAAGAACTGACGGAAGAGAGTGCAATTGGAAGGGGAGTTCGACAAGGATGCTGCCTCTCGCCAACACTATTTAATGTCTATCTAGAAGAGATAATGAAAAGAGTTTACATGATGACGGCATTTCGATAGGAGATAGAATGATTAGATGCATAAGATTTGCAGACAATATGGCGCTTGTTGCAGAATCTGAAAAGGAAATCAATAAAATGTTAGAAAACCTGAGGATGGGCTTTGAAGAATATGGGATGAAAATAAATGATAGAAAGACAAAAGCCATGGTGATTGGAACGAAGAGGTCTGTGTCAAATATAAAAGTGTGAAGGGAGAAAATAGAATAAGTGAATAGTTTTCGATATCTGGATAGTATTCTTAGTAATGACATGAAGTGCGAACGTGAAATAAAAGTAAGGATTGGAATGGCGAAAGAAGCCTGTTTTGTGGGACTTTGAATAGAGAGTTGAGAAAAAAACTCATAAAATGCTTCATGTTGAGTGTTGTACTGTATGGGGCGGAAACGTGAAAATTACATAAAAGTGTTGAAAAACGACTAGAAGCCTTCGAAATGTGGGTGTGGAGAAGGATGAAAGAATTAGTTGGGTCGAGCGGAAAACGAATGAGCAAGTGCTAGAAATGGTGGGGGAGAAAAAAACACTTCTAGATATTGTTAAAAAGAGGAAGAGAAACTGGTTGGGACATTGCCTAAGAAGAAATTGTATCGTGAGGGACGTCTTAGAGGGTATGGTTATAGGAAAGAGAGGCAGGAAGCGAAGGAGACTACTTAATGGATGATATAAAAACAGAAAGATCATACGTGAAGACGAAGCGGTTAGCTGAGGACCGTGGAGCATGGAAGCTTCTCAGCTGCTGCAAGAACCTGCCAACAAGAGAATACCCATGATGACGATGATGATAGTTCATTGCCCCAGAAACAAAAGAATAGTTTTTAGTATTAGCTTGTTTCAAGTCAATCCAATTGGAAGATCACCAATTCCTTCCTGTCTTATCTAAAACCACCCATTTCTCCAATTCAACTCATCTAATCTTCATAACAGAATTTAATATTTTCAATTTCTTACAATTTGACTCTTCTAAGATCTTGAAATGTCAACTATTTTCAATTCAACTTATTTGGAATCTTCTATTACTTTCAATTTAACCTTAATTTCTTCCAATTCTACTCCTTTAAAATCTCTTAATTTCTTCCAATTCAACTTACCTAAAAGCACCAATTTCTTCTAATTCATTTTTTTAAGATCTTCAATTTCTTCCAATCCAACTTATCTAAGAACTCCTAATTCTTCCAACTCAATTTATTTAAAATCTCCATTTTTTCCAATTCAAGTTCTTTAAGATCTCCATTTTTTTAATTGAACTTATTTAAAATCATAAGATCTCCATTTTTAAAATTTTACTCCTTTAAGATCACCAATTTATTCCAATTTATTATAATATCCAATTTCTTACAATTCAACATCTTTAAGATCTCCAATTTTTTTTCAAATGAACTTACGTAAGATCTCAATTTTTCTCAATTCAACTTCATTAAGATCACCAATTTCATTCAGTTTTAGTTAAATATAATAATCTCAAATTTCTTCCAATTCAACTTAACTAACAGGTCCCATTTTTTTTTTAATTCGATGTATCTAAGATCTCCAGTCTTTTCCCAATTCAATCTCCATTTTCCTCCAATTCAATGTAAACAAGTTCTCTCAACAAATATAGTTGTTGGCGTGAAGTCACAGTACTGTCTTAGTGATAACGATAATAGAAAAGAAAAAAGATAAAAATGAAAACAGTTTTGGCAGTCGGATTGGCGAGAGTATACTGTCTCATATTTTCTTTTTGCTCTACGGAAATATTTATTACCCACTGTGGTCCCGATTAGAACTATGCCTATTTTAATATAAATTAGAGATCAACTTCCACATGTATATAATACAATGAAGTTATATTAACATATCACCAGTTACAAACTACTATGATTTAAAATAGCCAATGTTTCAAAGAAAGTTCAGATATAAACGTTTTAGTGACTTATTAAATCACTAGGTCATAGCACTTTATAAGTGGTAAAAAGTGTCTTATTGTTTATGTTTGAAATTTTGCTGGAAATATGAAAATATACTGTTGGATTTTACATACAGTATATACGCATACTGTATATTTCAACTGCGACACACATAGTATTCGTAAACAAACTGGGAACATGTCGAGTTTTCAAGCTCATCTCCGTCTTCTTCTGTTTTATCAGCTCTCATTTTACCTGATATATACTACTCTTAATCATTTTCTAAAAATTTCTTTCGTTTCCAGATCTGCTCAATGCTTCAGAATGAAGAAGGATGGAACGTAGAATGGGATGAATATGGTCTGGTACCTTATACATATAAAGGTAAATAGTGCACATGAAGTTTTAAAAATAACTGAAACTACTTATAAATATAGTGTATTAGTTTTATTTTCTTTTTTAGATGTTTCAACCATTCGTTCTTGAGTTGTTCTAGAACAATCATTTCTAATCCTCCGATGAATGATGTAAGAGCGTAATTTTTGCAACCTAAGATTTAGCAGAGAGAAATACGTTGAGTAGAAGAAGGCGGAGGAACATAAGGCAGAAGAACGAAACGAACAACTGCTGGCAGAGTACCTGTAATCATGGACTTACGATTTGTGTGTCTGTAATACCGATGTTCTTGTATACTGAACACCATTGTGTAATGCACTAACTCTCACTAACATCCTCCATGCCTAGACGTCATTAACTATTCCAGTGTTATCTTGCCATGGATGAATTTACAGATGTCGTTTCAGGATCCTTTACTACTCCAACAAGACAGATAACACAAAACAGTATCTGACTTCCAATGAGTTAGGCGTTAGCATAAGATAATAAAGGCGCAGAATCCTCTACGAGAAGACCTGAGCCTGTGGCCCAGTAACGGAGTCGCCGATGTTCCCCTTCTTTATCCGAGAAAAATTATAGATTCGTGGTAGAGATGGATGTTACGTAGCGGGAATCTAAAATTCACAACGTCTGGCAAATGTATTATATTTAATTGTCCCAGAATGTAATCAAATTGAACTGGTTTGTACCAAAATCCTACTTTAAGTAAATTTAGTTTCTAGCAGTTCTACAATGATTCTGTACACATTATATCGTGTTGAAATCTATATTGTGAAAACGAAAAGCAAATTCAGTAATAATCACATTTTGAATAATTCCATACCATTGAAATTTGTTATGTAATTTAGTAGTAGTTTGCGCGTGCTTGCATGTACTACCATGAGCAAAATAAATGACGCGTCTCTTTATTTTGAAGTTTTTTGAAAATATCTCCGTTTTCTTTATATGTTCGAAATTTCGGAAGGTTTCCCCAGCAGGACAGGTTAATAACAAACCCGTTTTTAATATTTGTGTTAGATATTAGCTTAAAATAAAGAAATTAGAAGCAAAAAACATTAAATCGACAGAAATCTCGAGAATTACCAACTCTGCTAAAGTGGGAAATTTTCAAGAACACGAGGGAATTCTGCATTTCAACACGAAGCAGCGACATCTGTGTCATTGAGAGAAATGTGGATTAAATCTACAAACTAAACTTTTAACGAATATTTCTAGTATGTCTTATTATATGCATTATCTGCAAACTCCAAATATATGAATATATGCTAAGTATTAACATAAAGATAGAGCAAATAGTGGAAATTATCTATGGAAAAGGACGAATTGGTAGGACGATCGTAATGAAATATCGTCTTTACCGGAACAGGCTCAGTTCACGTAAAAAAACAAATAGCTCAGTTAGTAAAAGCAATGAGTCTGTATGCTGAAGGTAGCGGGTTCGATCCCGTGAAAGTGTCGTTATCATTTTTATCACTACACTACGGTTATTTTTTTATTTTTTTATTTGGGAAAGAATCAAATTGTAACGTATGTGTAAAACTCATGACGATACCAAAAAAAGAAAAAATGCTGTTGTCGCACTTGCATTAGCGTCCCTAATTTTGTTTGCAAACAGTTTCGTAATTATTTCCCCTGTGCTCGCTGCTCACCATATGCTCGCTGGCGCATAACGAATGTTTCCCAGTAAATGTTAATTCTAATTTGGAGAATTTTATAAAGTTTCACAATATTTCTCACTAGATAGTCTTCTATCTACGTGTTTGGATATTTTGATAACAGATTTCCCTATTAAATGTTTAATTTTCCCTAGATGTTTAATTACGGAAAAAGTTTTACAATGTATTTGTATTGAATTGAAATTGTTTTGAATTTACTACATAAGGTAAGTAGACCGAAGGAGGAGAACTCAAGTAATTGATATTCTACGTAAAAGCAACCTATTGTAGAATGATGATGCTTCTTACCTTCAGCACATAATCTTTACGTTAGAGAGTCAAACAGAGAAAAATCCTGGTTTTTCCTCCTCTATGACCACCCATCTTAAACCTCTACATATCATTGTTCGTCTCACAAAATTTCGGTGCTCCAAAAACATTCAAATAATAATAATAATAATAATAATAATAATAATAATAATAATAATAATAATAATAATAATAATCCTGAATATGCCATCCTTACATAATGTAGGATATCTTAGTTTCCTAGTTTAAATCTTAAATATCTTAGTTTAAAATGCTTTCTTTAGTACTTATTTGAGCAACCATGTAGGAGGGGGTACGTCTTTTTATTTTGCCCCTCTCATTTCAGTAGCCTTCCAAAAGAAAGTAATTTTTGATAAGCAGGACAGACAAAATGAATAAGAAATATATTTACAGCATCCTCTCCCCTTTCATGATTGGAATATCACGTAATATTTTTTATTCTACGAAAGATGGCCCTGTGCGGTTAGGGGTAGGTAACTAAAAAAAATACCTAATATATAGCGCCCCTTGATTGTAATATTACCGCTTCTTTAGGGAGCCCCTACACAATCAAGGGTGACAAAAAGAATAGGAAGAGTGTCTATTGATTCCAGTGGTGGATCCAGCACGAACTCCTGGGGGAGGGGAGGGGAAGTGAAACATTCTTTTGATGATGTGAAGCTGTCACAAATTACCAGTTAACTAAACTAAACAATAGTGGGGGGAACTGGAACCCAGTCAGTTTAAATTGATGTAAAAGTTTAATTTTTGGATTCATATTAAAGTTTTGGTTTCAAATGAGAATTTCAGTTCAAGTGGTCAATGATCAAATCTCGTGGGGCTCTTCAGTGTAGGCTAATACGGCCCCCTTATGAGAAAAGGCAAAATTATTAACATGTTTATAACTTTCGAATTTTTCGTCTATTTTAAAGAAATATTTTGCTTCGTATTAAAGTGTTGGTTCCAAATGACAAACTCAGTCCGAGTGGACAATGATCAAATCTCCGGGGGGGGGGGTCTTCAGTATAGGGAGCTACGGCTCCCTTATGGGAAAAGGCAAAAATATGAAAATGCTTATAACTTCCGAATTTTCCGTCTATTTTAAAGAAATTATTGGCTTCATATTAAAGTCTTGGCTTCAAATGACAATTTCAGTCCGTGTGGACAATGATCAAATCTCGGAGGGCTCTTCGGTGTAGGGGTTTCGGCTTCTTTATGGGACAAGATTCACGTAGTTGATATTGCAAAATTGTTTTGTATATATAAGTGGAAACTTGCACCATTTGGTTAATTTTACCTCTTATGTTTTGCAGATTCATATTCCAAGCAATAGTTACTTCGCAGAGCTAAAAGAAGGCACTTACTAGCTTCATTAAAATGAAATGTCTTTTATGAGAGGAGCAGACGAACGAACAGGCACCCAAACGTTGGTTGAGTCGTACGGTTGAAACTCGTTAAGCTCGCTTCAATTATTATTATTATTATTATTATTATTATTATTATTATTATTATTATTATTATTATTATTATTATTAATAATAATAATAATAATAATAATAATAATAATAATAATAATAAAGCATTGCAGGGACCTTTGGTGCAGGGGGTCCGTGGCTCGATTCCACTTCGTGCCAAGTGAAATTTGAGGTGGACAAATACCGTGTGCATGGGTGTAATAATAAAAATTAATTCAACTGAAAGGACTGTAATTTATGTGGACAGCAATTATCATAAATATGCAACCATTATAAAAACAATGCTTTGAGTAGAAAGATAATCCTTCCCAATTGTTAACGAATGCGCACGAGATAAGACATGTCTCGAGAAAGAGACAAGACGGGCTTTGTGACATCCAAGATAATACGAGGCAAATGTTTTGGACACGAGATAGCTTGTAAAATGTCTCGTCTTGTCTGGAATGTCTCGAAAACAAAAGTCTAAGTTTTAAAATTATTTTTCAAGATCTATTCTCTCAGAAGTAGTTCTCTGCCTTAAAATTAATAAAGACATTTGTGATTTAAAAAAAGATAAACAATGCCTAAAGTTAATAGTTAACTTTTCGAAAAGAAGCTTCATCAAGGGTGAACCTGAAAGATGTCCACAAACTTCGGGAGGTGATTCGTGACATCAAAAGGAGACAAATGGTCCTCTTGCAGTTTTCGAATTCAGCTTCGTTGTCTAGATACAGGGTTGCCAACTGGTCGTGTTTGAGAAACTCACTGGGAATAAATTCAAGTCCAAGAATAAACTACTACTCATATATTTTTCAGGTCAATTTACTTATACCATGTTGTAAGGTCAAATATTTATTTATGAAGTGTGTACAAAATTCGCCAGGGTCTTTTCTGAGAAAATCGTCGAGAAAAAGTCACCTCCAAGAATAAACTACCCCTCGTAAATTTTTCTAAGAGAAATATCTGATACTGCAATATAGGGTTGTTAATTAAATATTGATTAATGAAAAATAAACAAAATTGTTAAAACCATTTTTGAGAAAATAGCGTTTTTCGATTTTCGGCTGTTTGTAAACCACACTTATTGTAGGTGGTAGGAAAAAATGGAAAAGCTCCTGTAAGAATACTAAGTAAACCCTAAGTTTCAAATTTGGTGTAGATAAGTTGAACGGTATGGCCTCTAGGCGAGTGCATATAAAAGTGTGCCGAACGGACGGACCGGAAGGACGGGTGTCGAAAACTCACATTTTCGGTATGTAGACGCCATGAAACATGTAAATCCGTTGAAATCTGAATTTGATATTATTTTCACAATCACTATATTTTCTTCTCTCTTTTGTCGCTCGAAAAAGAAAAGCCTGAGTATACCACAAAAAGCTAGGGAGTTTCTCAAAAAATATTCAATTACAGGGCCACCGCACTAAACTTTTTCAATTCAATTTCTTAACTGTGTTAGGCCGCAGTTGTTACTGAAGTGTGTATTTGGATAATACGAATAAAATTATCGTATTATTCAAATCCATCGAATGTCAGATTATCGAATAAAAAACTTCGATTGAAGAAAATCCATACTACAAAACTAACTCACACTTTGAGCACATTTTCATTAGACATATAATAGACCAATTAATGCAATCATTGTTTATGAAATATGAAAAAAATCAAATGAGTCACTTTGGGAAAGTCGTTCAAAAAGAACACGTCAGGAGTAACCTACCTCTTGTGAATTGTTTCGAACAATGAGTTAAGATATACTTTTGGTTATTAATGAAATATTTATTTGCGAAATTTGAACAAAATCGCCTGTCGTTCGAGAAAATTGTCGGGGAAAAAACCTTGACCCCAAAAATAAACTATCCGTTGTAATTGTTTTTCATAGAAATGACTTATACTAAAATATAGGGTTATTAATGAAATACTTATTTATGAATTATCAATAAAATTGTCCGAGTAATTTTTGAGAAAATTGTGAGGGAAAAATAACTCCCCGAATAAACTATCTCTTGAGGATTTTTTCAGGATAAGCGAGTTATTCCATATTTCTAGGTTTTTAATGAAATATTTATTTCTGAGTACGAACAAAATTGCTTGACTCATTTTTGAGAAAACCGTGGAGGAAAAACACCCCCAAGAGTAATCTACCCCTCGCATATTTTTCAGGACAAACGAGTTTTGCCATATTGTTCGGTTATTAACGAAATATTTATTTTTGAAGTATGAATAAACTCTTTTGAGTCGTTTTTGAGAAAATCGCCCAGACAACACTCCACCAAGAATAAACTACCCCTTGCATTTTTTTAGGACAAACGAGTTATGCCATATTGATAAGATTTTAATGAAATCTTTATTTATGAAATATGAACGAAAACATTTGAGTCCATTTTGAGAAAATCACTGAGCAAAAACTCACCCCCTTAGTATAAACTACCCCTTGTAGATTTTTCTCAGATAAATGCCTTATACCACAAAATAGGGTTGCTAATTAAATATTGATTTATAAAAAAAGAAAGAAAACAAGATCGTTAGAGCCAGTTATGAAAAAATATCTTTTTTTTATTTTCATCGTACAGGAAACTACCCTTGTTTTGGGAGTAGGAGGGAAATAATAAAAAAAAACTATAGGAAATACTATGAAAATCTTAAACTAAAATTTGGTGCAGATAAGTTGAACATACCGTAAATTTTTCAACTAATTTACGGTATGTTCAAGTATGGCTTCTAGGCGAGGTATGGCTTCAGGTATGGCTTCTAGGCGAGTGCACAGAAAAGTGTAGCGAACGGACGGACGAACTGATGGACATGTATCGAAAAATAACTTTTTCGGTGTTAGGGGCTATAATACGTGTAAATTCGTTGAAATCTCAAATTTGATTTTTTTTTTCGAACACCATACTTTCTTCTCTCATTTGTCACTTCAAAGTAAAAGGAACTCAGAACTACAGATAAAAGACACCTACTTTTACACATAGACATTTATTGATTTAAAACTGTTTTAGTTTGTGTCATTTCACTTCCAATTGAAAGGTTTTACAATGATTAACGGCATACCAATGACGAGACGGAAGTTTTCAGGAAGTAAATGCATTCAGAAGTCTAGACTGCATTACAGCCTGTTTTTATTTCTGCAATTGTTAACAGCTGTAATTTCGTCCAAACGCTACATGAAATAATTTTTGGTTGACGTCATTGTATTACTATTTTAGTATTGTTCTCTTCAGACTTGGTTGAAGTTTTGTCTTAACGGTTATACATTTTTTCTTTCTTATTTCATCGTTACACATAAGAACAAAATGTTATGGTGAGTGGATAGATTCGAACCTACGAACATTGAGTTTATATTCTTCCAACACTTTACCAATGGACCAAGCTTTGTCTTCACGTTAACGCACGGTTACAGGGTTTACTACGATTTAAATAAAATGGCTGGCTGTTAGAATTCCCTGCTCACATATTTCGATAAATAATATTCATTGCTTCGTAGATACGTAGAGCAATGTTTAGATACACATTTTAGGAGAGTGAATTTTGGTGTATATAATAATTTCATGCCAGGTAAAAGCTAGATAAGTTTTGATAAAATGTTTCATATGTAGTTCTCAATAATAAGCTTGCTGTTCGGAGTGAAGTTCCAAGGTTCAGCATTGCCTAGCAGTTTTTGCTATTAATATCCCTTCTAACAATATTGGCAGTGGACAAAAGTTAGCCCGTGTTGAAGCTTTTTGCTCCTAATTTAGTTATTTTACTTATTTAAGGAATATATTGAAAATTGTCAGCAGGCACGTATGCAGTAATTTATTTCGGGAGAAGTCCGACTTCAATATTAGGATAAATTATAATAAAATTTAAAAGATAATCCTTAAATTTAGGCTAAATTTACAGAGAAGTTGGGATTTCAGAGGGGAGTCCGGACCACCTGGACCCACCCCTAAATGCATCCTTGTTTGTCAGTAACGTTTCCTCATTTTGAAACCCTCAAAAACTTCGGATATATAAAGGAAAACGAGTTATTTTCGATAAAATATCACTTCAGAAGACGCGACAGTTTTATTGCACATGGTGGTATCCCAAGTTCACAAGGGCAAGAATTCATTAACTTTGATTCTCTGTCATTGTGCTCTATCGAAAGGTTAGGTTTGTAACATATTACTCCTACGAACAAGCATGACTGGCAGATAGGAATACTGAACACAACTCCAGAGAAATGCATGCTGAACTTACGTTTATAGCTACGCTTTGGTGATTTGCCCTCAAGGTCAATCGAGTGGTAATTCAGTTCCTTCCCTGTTCTTAAGCCATGTTCGTATTACTTCGAACAGTTTTGATAATGAAAAGCATGCCTCTTAATATAACAGACTTCTTTCGCGTAAGAAATCGAAACTCAGTTGGTCAGAGCAACTAGTCTGTAAGAATTAGGTTGTTAGTTAGTTAGGAGCCCAGTACGAGTAAGGGTTTTTATTACTATTGTTTTTATCTTTTTTATGTGAGGAAAAATCAAATTGTGACATCGCGATATCAAATGTATTTGATTAGGTAGCTTTGTCTTAGCTAAACTTTAAACGTCAGTAACCGTCGAAATTATTTCACCAACTGCTCACTTACTGAACATTTCAAACACGTCAAACCAGTGGCATAACATGAAGGGTAACCTCTCCTCCGCAGTCCTTAGTTATGCGTCCGTACTTTCAAGGGCGGACTAAGGGCCGGGCGACTGCCCGGGGCGCCAGAGAAAGAGGGGCACCAAAACGAGCCTCAAAAAGTAAATTTTACAATGTGCTTTCTACTGACGTGTTTGGTTTATATTCTTGTAAAGTAGTGGCAATTATATGATCTTTTTTCATTTCACTATGGAAGAAGAGAGTTTCATAGTACTAACGGGGCTGTATCGAAAAATTGAGAGATGGCATGTAGAATAAAGAGTGCCGGGAATTAAGTATTGTTTGTTTGTTTGCTTGAGTTTAGCGTTCCACGGTTATGCCTTAATGGGCAAGGGAGATGTGGATACTAATTATAGTGGAATCCGAACCACTTTTATCGTTCAACAGCAATCCACCGGGACCCGGTACCACAGAAGGCAGGCGTGCTAGCCACTAGACCAGGGGGGTGGAGTTGGTATTGTTTATAGCGGGCCATATTCTTTGTGAACTTTTCCTAGGTAATGGATTTCTTTTTGAAAATGGGTTTAAAACAGGGGCGTCATTTAGGGAGGGCAGGGAGGGGCATTTGCCCCCCGTGAGTTTGAGATGTATATAGATTTTATCATTAGAATAGTAGTAAATCAGTGAAAAACGCGAAATTTTACTTATATCAAGAGGTCTTGCCCCCCCCCCAAAGCAAAATCTGAAATGACGCTCCTGGTTTAAACTATTAAAAACACTATGATAAAATGTAAATTATAGGCTACTACTAGGGGAAGGGCGCCAAAAAGTCACTTTGCCCGTGTGAAAATTTGGCCTGCTCCGCCCCTGCGTACTTTCTGTATATTTTTTGGCCTTGGAGCTTGTGCGGTCCCCACGCCACATTGTTGCGGGGGCGCTATTTACGCCTACCCTTCGAACGTAATTCAATAACTGTTTAAGAAATTCTACCATCAGCGTGAAAACGGGAATATATTGTTCTAATAGTCCCATAGAACTTTCACTCAGAATGCCAGATGCAATTTTTCAGAGTGGGCTCTGGCTAAGTAGAAGGAAGATCTGTTTCCTAAGTAAGTTCCTTTCAGAAAGTTTGCTATTTCTTTAACAGTGATGTAAATAAATATACTTATCGTTATTAGCTCGACACCAAACCATCCTGGACAAATCCCTCTAGAACAATGATCGGCAAAAGTTATTCTGCATAATTTTATAAGCGACTCAAGGGTGAAACACTTGTTAACGAAAGTAATGTTGTGTATATACTGCCTTGTTTCTGACAAAATATAAAGTCTTTTGTAATCTTTAGACACTTTTCCTATTCTTTTTGTCACCCTTGGTTGTGTAAGGAAGCCTCGAACAAATAAAGAAGAGGTAATATTACAGATAAGGGGCGCTATAAATATATTAGGTATTTCTTTTGTTACCTAACCATAACGGCCTAGGGTCGTCTTCAGTAGAATAAAAAATGCTACGTGATATTACATTCACGAAGGAGGAAAGGATGCTCTAAATATATTTCTTATTCATTTTGTCTGCCCTGCTTCTCAGAAATTATATACCTTCTGTTGGAGGGTGCTGAAAAGAGAGGAGGGGAAATAAAACGTCGTGCCCCCTCATACATTTTAAATTTTGTGAAGTGGTTGCTCAAATTATTACTAAAGAAAGCACTTTAAACTAAGATGTGTAAAGTTACAACATTATGTAAGGGTGGCATATTCATTAATAATAATAATAATAATAATAATAATAATAATAATAATTATAATAATAATAATAATAAATATGAATGTCTTTGGAGAGCCGAAATTATGTGAGACGAACAATGATATGTAGAGGTTTAAGATGGGTGGTCATAGAGGAGGAAAAACCAGGATTTTTCTCTCTCTGACTCTCTAACGTTAAGATTATGTGCTGAAGGTAAGAAGCATCATCATTTTACAATAGGTTGCTTTTACGTAGAATATCTATTACTTGAGCTCCCCTCCTTCGGGCAACTTTGCTTATGTAGTAAATTCAAAACAATTTCAATTTAAGACAAATATTTATAGAGAAAATTAAACATTTAATAGGGAAATCTGTTATCAAAATATACAAACACGTAGATAGAAGACTATGTAGTGAGAAACATTGTGAATCTATAAAATTCTCCAAATTAGAATTAACATTTACTGGAAAACATTCGTTATGCATCAGTGAGCACAGGGGAAATAATTACGAATCTGTTTGCAAACAAAAATTAGAGACACTAATGCAAATGCGACGATATTTTCTCTTTTTATTTTATTTTATTTTTATTTATTTATTTTTTTTTGTATCGTCATGAGTTTTACACATATGTTACAATTTGATTCTCTCCCAAATAAAAAATAAATAAAATAACCTTAGTGATAAAAATGACAACAGTACTTCCACGGGATTCGAACCGTCTACCTTCGGTATACAAACTTGTTGCTTTACCTAACTGAGCTATTTGCTCTCTTACGTAAGCTGAACCTGTTCTACAGTAAAGACGATTTTTCATTACGATTGGGCTAACAATTCGTCTTTTTCCATAGGTAATTTCCACTATTTGCACTATCTATACGTTAATACTTAGCATAGATTCATATATTTGGAGTTCGCTGATAATGCATATAATAAGACATACTAGAAATATTTCGTTAAGATTTTCGTTTGTAGATCTAATCCACGCTTCTCTCAATGACATAGATGTCGCTGCTTCGTGTTGAACTGCAGAATTCCCTCGCGTTCTTGAAAATTTCACACTTTAGCAGAGTTGGTAATTCTCGAGATTTCTGTCGATTTAATGTTTTTTGCTTCTAATTTCTTTATTTTAAGCTAATATCTAACACAAATATTAAAAACGGGTTTGTTATTAACCTGTCCTGCTGGGGAAACCTTCCGAAATTTCGAACATATAAAGAAAACGGAGATATTTTCAAAAAACTTCAAAATAAAGAGACGCGTCATTTATTTTGCTCATGGTAGTACTATGATTATGATGTTGTTCTGTTTGTATGTAGCTCGTTTTATATTTATTTAAGTATATGTAGCTCGATTTAGTGTCTTGCTTGTGCATATCTTACAGTAATTCATTTCATTTCTATTTCTCTTTCAAACATTGGTTGGTACTATCTGACGTTCCTACGCTCATGTACATCAATTATACGAAGTTTTACTTTATCATCTTTTATAAATATCTCTGTGCACTTACAGGCAACTTTCATATTAAATTAATTCTCTTTTATATATACTTTCATTTATGTATATATTTATTTATATCATATCTACATTTTTAACTTTTTTAAAAAAATTACAATTAACGTATTTTAGTGAGCTTTTTCGGAATCGTCAGTCTGTAACCAACTTCAACATAACATCTTATGACACCATATTAATATATCATTGAATCTATACAAATTAAGCAGCAAGAAAGATTACGATTTGCTACAAACACCATCTGATATCAAGTATACAAATTATACAGCATGCACCACAGAAAATTTTGATGAGACATTTTATTTTGGGATATAGTATACGTAAGACCGTCTGAGTTCCAGAAGAAGCTGGACGCTCATACTTTTAGGGATTATTCATTGAGTATCTACGAATTTAGAAAGGGGGTAACAAACCCACTTTCATTTACTTATCCACTGATACGAAAATAAAAAAGAACGTACCTATTTGCCCTTGTACTTTATATGCTATAGCGCATCACACTATATGCAACAAGGATTTTGGTCTGCATCATGATATAAATTTTAAAATATTTAACATTTTTCGAATCGAAATCAACAAAATTTATTATAGAAAGTAAAAATAGAATGTTAAGCACATATAATGAAGACAACGCAGTGATTTAATTTGATAACGTATAAATATATAATATGAAGTATCCTCGCGCACGGAAGACAGGGGGTTCTCATGTATACTATTACCTTATTTTGTAATATAACTACTCATAATTCATGTCGAAAGTTTAGACGTGATGGTGTGTAGAATTTGGAGAGGGAATAGAATCCCCTGAGCTAAATAATAGCTTCAGAAATCCATTATATTTTATTCATGCCTTACTGTAAAATAATCAACACTTATTGGAAAGTTAATTAAAATTTAGCACAATAGTTTTGCACTTTTCAAACCCTCGTCACTATAACATTAAATCCATAAAATAATTCGCAGGGTTGATTCTTCCATTATATATTCTCTATATTCTTCGACTCAAACTTTTAAATAAATCTATTATTTTAAATTTCGATTCGAAAAATGTATCTTTGTTTAGATTTAAACCACCGGATACAGATCATAGTGCAAATCGCCACGTTCCAAATATACTTTAATGTAATGCGGCGCAGGTGTAAAATAGCGGGGCATTACAGTTTTCCCTTGGTCTGAACAAAAATTTTATCACTTGTTATCTTTCTGTTTGTAAGATAAGTAAATTTCTGTTTTATGTTACGCTTTATGATAATATTGATGAATTGTTAACAAGACGTCATTTTATTCTGAATAGGTGTCCAGTGGTTAGGTTATGAGAATCCAGAGAGCGTAAGGTACAAAATGACCTTCCTGAAAGAAAAAGGTTATGCTGGAGCAATGACTTGGGCCATTAATTTAGATGACTATCAGAACATCTGTGGTGAAGGCAATAATCCAATGATGACTGTTATCTACGAAGAACTGAGAGATTATAGGCCTCCAAAATAAAAGAAGGTACATGTCCCTTTTCAGTTATATAAATGTTGACATTCAAGAATCAGGAGTTGTTAACGGTAACGGGAAATGGTGTAAATGAGTTCTACTGGGTTTAGGTTCTGGAGTGGAACAACACCAGTTGTGAAGCCGGAAAAGAGTTTCTGACAAAAATCAATTTCGGACCCATTACCGAAATCAATTGATTCCGGGATAGGGACAGGGACCAAAACTGATTTTTATGACAAAAATTGGTTCATTTTCCAGAACTGAAATCAATTATTTCAGGGCCTGCAAAACCGAATTTAACAAAATCAACCTTTAGTTGCTATGAGTAGTTCTATCGAACTATGATTTCCTAGTTGGTCTAGACAGTATGCAGCTTGTACCGATTTTCAGGTAACTATATTTGCAAATGATGATGTTGAAACAGTTTCAAAACATATTTCATATATGACTTTGATTTTCGGTTTCGTGAATAGAAGTGATATGTCATAATGTATTTTAGTTCTGTGAATAGACTCGATACGTCAAAATCAGTGATGACGTCAGCTTTAGTTTCTTGGAGCTGATATATTTCTTGGGAGCAGCTGTATATTATTTGACGTACATTACAATACAACATGTCTAGGAGCAGTCGGGAGACAACGTAGCCAATAATAAGGCGCCCGCACCCGTCCTCTCTAACGTTGTCACTGATCGAAATCTATTTCGGTTCTCTACTCAAAGCTCAATTTATTACGGTTTTCGGTTTCACGATTAGAACCAATATGTCGAAATAAATTTTTCGTTCTGTTTCTAAAACATTCCGAATGAAAACCATATTTAGGTTTCGGGACTGAAAGCAAAACTTTTTTTTTTTTTTTTTTTTTTTCGGTTCAGTTGCCGTTAATAATCCTGACCAGAGTAATATATTTGCACTTTTAGCAGAGCTGAAAAATTGAAGGATGAAGTTCATCTCTTATACTAAACTAAAGTGCCCTGATATTAGAATTCTATAGTGGACTATAGTTGGCCCGACAGCTTCTTTTTAACTGGCGTTTGCTCAGCCCGTTGTCTACAATAACTTTATTTCTGGCTTTCTAGGGCGAAATCTTTTGACTATCCTAGCTTAAGGTAGTTTCTAGTTAAAGTACTGTTACTAGACAGAATCACTAATATTGTAGAGCATTGATTGGTCTCGTTACACTTTAATTGACGTAACATTTCAATTCCCTTGCAATACTGAGCTCAGTTGTAATATGGAACGTCTCCTAAAATATGTAGCAGCAACAGCAGGTTCTGTATGTTTACGTATAATATACTGCAAGCAATGCTGCTTCTTGAAGACAGGTTGACTGGAACTTTAATGCATACATGGACTTATTTAAGCTAGCTTCTGCCAAGAATATAAATTTCCCGACTGGAAAGTAGCCTGACGTGTTTCACGGGTGTTTCACCCTTAGTACGATTGATTGTCCGGGAACATTAAACAACGTTTGTCATGTCATGGTGTTCCTACCAGAAATAATGTTATCCAAAAAATCGTGAATAAATTTACTAGAAATCTGGAATGATATTTCACAGGGGAGAAACATATATTGCAGTGTAATAAAATGAAATGTAAAGTATGTAATGATACTAATTATTTATTTTACTCGAATTTTGTTTTTCAGAATAAACAGGAAGGAACCATTTTCACCTGGCAAGCAGAAGAAGTTCGACTACATCAATTTTTTGTATTAAAATAATTATTTATATTCAATTATACACTTTGGTAACGAATAAAGCAGTTACTATAAAGATTTACGTTACAATTACTTCATGAAACGGAACACTTATTTTTACTAAATAAAAGAATGCAATTACACGAGTATCGAAATACCAAAAACATTTACAGATACTGATAAGCAGGGCCCGGATCTTGTTGACAAGTCAACTTTTTTCTGTTACGCATAGGACAAGGCAAGTTCAAATAAAAACGTTATCCATCAACTCTAGGTTCTAAAAATATAGTTTTTTAGGGTCAACTTTTGGTCACTTTTTGCTGTTTTGAAATTTCAGGTCATTTTTTAATATTTTAAGGTAACTTTTAGGTCACTTATGGTCTTTTTATTCCTTTTTTTCTACATAAGGAAATCTTTAAATGAACACGGTTTACGGATGTAGAAAATACGAAGTTGAATAATCTCTTTTCTTACCTCCTGACTATTGGAGTGGAAAAACTGCATTCTTAACAAGCTAATGAAAACTAAACTGTAGCTGGTTAACGAAAGGCGGGGGTTGGTAGGTGGCCAAACAGATAGTTTTGGGTTATTGACCACAAAGAATGTGATCACGTGAATAACTAAAAATGCATTAGAAGGTTTTTATCTATTATTTTCTTGTAGTCTAAACTTGCTAGGTCTTATTGTTTAAGAGTGCTTCCTAGTTTCAACTCGGGAGTAAATTGACGCTTTCAATACTTACAATGCCGTACAATGGACTGATCAATAGAAATGATCAATGGACTGCAACTAAATGAAACAATACTTTTTGAATATGAGTGAGAAATGTTAATTAAAAATCCAATGGATATTAAAAAATGTCAATGTTTAATGAAATAAATGTTTGAGAAAACGTAAGTTTTAAGGTCAATTTTTGTGATTTTTAGGGTCATTTTACAGGAATTTTAGGGTCATTTTATAGGTCACTTTTTAAAAAATTTTAGGTCAACAAGATCCGGGCCCTGCTGATAAGTGTAATGGAAACCTATGACTTGGAGACACGTCATTATGAGTGGGTTGACAATTGTCTAAATCAGTTATCGCCAAACCGTCGTTCGCGAGCAACTAGTAGCTCGCGGAAACATTTCCAGTTGATCGTGTTAACCAGTGGCGTATTTAGGGGGGGCTTCCGGGCTTAAGCCCCCCCCCCCGAAATCTTACTTACTATAGTAAAGTATATGAAATATCTTGAAGAATTTTCACATTTTCAGGCAAAGCCCCCCCCCCCGAAACTTAGTAAAGCCCTCCCCGAAACAAAATCGCAAATACGCCACTGGTGTTAACACTCCGGTTAGCTAATCTTGATTCCTCTACTGTCTTGACGCTAACGACAGGGAGCGCTGACAACAACAAACTGCTTGTTTCTGCCGCACAACTGCCATTGTGTGTGAGCCTCATCTCATAGTTGATTATATACGCGTAGGATTGTGCACCTTAAGAGTCTTCATCCCGGCGAAATTAAAATACAGCTAATTTTACAGTAATTATGTGATATCTTCAAATAGATAAAAGAGTTGAGTTGATTTTGAGTTTTACGTCCCGTTCAGCAGCGAGGCTATATGAAACGTGGACCTACTGATTAACGTGGAATCCGAACCACATGAGCTCCCGCCGGGAATCGAACCCGGGCCTAAATAGATAAAAGATAATCGAAATGTGGAACAAGAGCGCCCTAGACAATAAAATTTTACATGAGATACCGTTATCACGACTCACTTATCTGCTTTCGATTTCGAGCCATTTTGAAAATCGGCATTTATTTTCGCGTTTGTAAAAGGCTGAAAACGGAAAGCCACTAGGTAACTTGTGATAACGGTACCTCACGCAAAATAATATTGTCTAGGGCGCTCTTATTCCATATTTCAATTATCTTTTATCTATTTGAAGATATCATATAATTACTGTAAAATTAGCGGTATTTTAATTTCGCCGGGATGAAGACTCTTAAGCTTTTCGTGTGTGTATTAGACATTTACTAACTTAGATAGTTTGAGTTCATATTTACTAGAGATGTAAATTTATAAGCATTAAACATGAGATTTTTTAAAAAGAGAAAATTAGTAGTTTTTCTGAAATGAAAAATGAAATGAAATCTTTAAGTTTTACGTCCCTTGCAGTAATACATGTTCCCATTTGAAAATTTGAAGTTGGCGCCTGGGCCCCCTTGAAGGAGGGCCCTGGGGGTCACCACGACAACACCATGTGATGCGCCCTATGACATTTTCCTATCTAAGTTTTTGTTTCATCTTTTTATTCTCAGCCGTTTCGGATTTATAAGCACTGGACGTTTTATCTGAAACATCCTATATATATATATATATATATATATATATATATATATATATATATATATATATATATATATATATATATATATATATATATATATATATATATATATATAATCGAAAATGACTCATGTTAGCGCCGACATAGTTTCGGCGTCGCTGAGACTATATGTAGATATCAGTCTACAGTTTTCGGGGTCGCTGAGACGAACAGTGATATTTCCGACGCCGTCTAATTCAAAACTCAGCTTTTTATGTCCAAAATGAAACTTACTCTCCCCGTGCGAAGAACGAGTATTCTGCTAGTTTAAAATAAAAATGAAAGTTGCCTAAATACATATCTAGCCAATAAAATCCATGGTCTAAACTATATCTGTACAATACATTTGGTTCAATTGTATTTTAGTGTAGATATTGACAACACATGCAGTATTATTGTTAAGAATAGTAAAAAGTTCAAATTACAAGGAATTAGAACACATTCCTTCGGCAGTAATTGCGAAGGAAGGAAGAAATTTTCCATTAAATTGGTATTGTAAAAGTTCAGTTGTATAAATCACATTTTCTCACCATACCATTAAGTGATGTGTGTAGTAACGTGAATCATTTTCTGAAATCTACATATGTCATGTTTTTAAAAGCTCTGCCATATGATGGTAAACCTAGCTTCAAACCTGAAGCCTGCTTTGGCGTTTTCGAAGTTTCTGCAATATAAAAGAGGAAATTTATAGTGAGAACGATTATTTGAATGTTTTCTGAACTCCAGTGTAATCGAACTTGTAGTAGAAAAGAGTTTCTAGAAAACCAGAAGAAATTCGAAGCCTATATATCATTGAACTATTTTTCCTAAACCTATTTTTTCTCGTGTGAAAACCGGCCATTCTACTAGTACTATATACTGTAAAATTGTAGTAGAAACTTAATTTATCTTATTACTTAGCCAACATAATTTCATCTGTTGGAAAAATAGAAACAAAACCCAGTGATTGAGGCGGAACGTAGTGCAATACCCACTGGATTTAGTGATCGTAAACATTTTGCTTCTGAATTATTTCGACCTGGAGAGAACGAAAAAAAAAAAAAAAGATTGGTTTCCTTGTTTACGAAAGTTTATCGGGCCCATTTGGTGTGACTTATTAAGATATTGGTTATCATAAAGAGCTCTTTCCACAACTGTAAGTAATATGTTGGAAAAACATATCGCCTACCTATCTTCTTCAAAGCAACTAATTTGAAAAAAAAAAAAAAGAAAAGAAAAAAGGTATGATATAAGTAGTTGTTGGAATGGTATTTGTGTCATTTGGTGTTCCAGTGCTCTGTCACAAAACGATGGTTTCAAGTACAGGTATGTATATGTTAATCATAATGGTCTACGCGGGGATGCAATGAAAAGGTCTTGTTTCACTGCATATAAAAGAGAAAAATGCAATTGGTACAAATAACAAATCAGATCCAAAATAAAAATAGATGTGCTTTAATTTCTTTCCTCAATAATTTATTCACTTATTTACTTAAATATACAGGGTGGGCAGAGAGTCGCTTTCCCCAAAACAAATATTCTTCACATACTCTTTACTGAAATTTTCTACCAATGCAAATATTGGCAAAGGAAAGTTGTTTCACATATTTGGTGGTACCAGTAGGTTAACAGTGTTGCTAATCAAACAGAAAGTTTTAATTCTTCAATCAGTGAGAAAAATCCATTATCCGGACAGAGGTATATTGTTCAAATATACGGAAACCGTATGCTTACCATGGAAATTTGTACGGAACATATGTTATCTATATGCTACATACGTACTGCCCTTTTCACACTTATATCATGACGCTGCAGGGTGTCTGACATCTAACAGTCTTCCGTATATTGCATACGTATACGTATGTTACATACGTCAGCTGTTTGTTATATACGTTCATTTGTATGTGAGATCCTTACCGTCTGTATACAGTTCTTTCTTTCATACGGAAAGTACGTAGATAGAATACTTATACGGAATATATTATAAAACATACGTTTTCAGTTATACATTTGCTGCAGGATGTTATATATAGTCGTACATTAACCTGCTTTTTACGGACGTAACCTGCTTTCTTACGGACGTAAACTGCATTTTACGGACGTAACCTGCTTTTTTACGGACGTAACCTGCTTTTTTTAAGTATGCCACATGCGTTTTTTTTCTTTTTCTGTCTGCACAGCACTACTTAGATTATTACATATTTCACATCTACATGTTAAACGAGAACTTACAGTATCAGTTTTGTTACTCAGTGTTACAAACTAATGACGCTCCAGTATCACAAATATCCATACTTTGGTTGCCTCTGTAGCAGTAATAACGCAAGTGGGATGGACGGGCAATGCACATTCAAAGTTCTTTATTATCTAATACCATGGCAATGATATGACAGATTTCGAATAAATAAGAACAAAAATAAAAGTGATTGAAAATTTGACTTTTTCAAAAGCCTTTATTTTGAAAAATCTACTTAGAAAAGTACTTCATCCAATTTTATATCCTAGATGGTTTTCAATAGATGCGAAAGTCATAATGCCGTTTACAGCAATTTCATATCTTAAACCGTTCTGGAGATAGGTTAAATAATGGTAAAGTTTGTAACCCCGCTAAAAATTATGTATTCAATAAGTCATGAACAGAAATGGTATGGGTATATTCGTAATAATATTTAGGTAGTATTTAATGCTAATGCTATTATGGAGGATTATCTTACTCAAATATGGTTTGAGGAGGCGCAGGTGCTCAGTGGTAGAGCGTTCACCTCTGGTACAGAGGATCCCTAATTCGATCCCAGCTCACACCAAGTGATCTTTGTGGTGGACAAACATCGTATGGTGGGTTTCCTCCAGGTTCTCCTCTTTCCTCCCACTTCCTTCATTCCGCCACTTCATTCCATTCTCATCATCACCGTCTCCTTTAGGCTAGCCAGCATAATCGTGGGACGTAAAACTCATTTCATTTTTCGTAAAGATTTCATTTCATTTTTTTTTTCAAATATGATTTGAACGAAATAATTCAAAATGAGAGAATTGGTTAATCTTTGCAGACAGAACTCATTCCTAATGGACAAAATTTGATTCAGTTAGTACAGGAGAAGTAGGAAAGTTTTTCAATACGACCTTATTTCTTATACTTTTTCGAAGTGCTTTCCACCACACATTACACATTTTTCCATTTTTTTAAATCAGTCTTCGAAGAAACTCTGCCATCTTTCGGCAGAGATCTTAGCACACTTATCCCAAGCCCTTGGTAGAGAGTCATCGCTTGTAAAACGCCTTCCTTTCAGTCTGCTTCTCACATGGGGGAGCAGCGCGAAGTTACAGGAAGCGAGATCTGGACTGTACGGAGGCTGCTCTAACAGTTTTAGTCCAGTGCTGGCCAAATACTCTGAGCAAACTTTTGAACGGTGGAGAGTCATCATGGTGAACAAACCCATGTGTTCATCCTTGAGTTTGGGTGCAACTGTTTTTGAGCTGTAAGAACTTTAGGCAGACATTCTTCGGTATACCACCTCCCTGTGACAGTCTTCTGTGTGTTAAGAGAATTCGATCGACAATTCCTCGCACACTAAAATATACCGCCACCATTCTATTCTTCACTGATGTGGACTTTCGAACATCCACGCCAAGGGATCTCCTTATCTTCGAACACCCAGACTTTGTTTTGAGCCTTAGTCGGAACGTCGTAGTAATAGAGCCAAGTTTCGTCACCTGTCACAATTCTGTACACGGAGGAAGATTTTCCATTTTTTTTTCATCATTTCACGACAGCATGAAACACGGTGTGCAATCTGCTCATCGGTCAAGTAATTTGGTACCCAAAGGGTGCAAAGCTTTCTAACTCAAAGGTGATCGCGGAGAATAGCTGCTGGTGCATTAATGTCCAAGCATAACTTTATTTGATGGCATGTAACCCGTCTATCTGTCTCAAGCATTTTCCTTACTGCAGCAATATCTTGTTCAATCATAGAGGAAGATGGCAGACCTGACCTTGAAGCGTGCTCAAGGCTGAAATTTCCTTTTTGAAACTCTCGGTACTAGCTAAATATCGTTGTACGATGAGGCCAATCCTCTCCAAGCACAGGAATCGTTTAATCTAAACACTGATCAACACTTAAAGCACATGCAAAATCGTAGCGCAAAATTGCCCGGTATTCAGTTTTTGACCACGACGACATATCCACATTTTTCACTAACACATCTGAAAATCAACTGACACTGAGACAATGACTAGAGCTACTACAGTGCAGGTTTGGACATGTCTAAACACGCTCTAAGTTGTAAATTCCTGTGATGATCCGTTCTGTTCTATTGCAAAACTTTCCTAGTGCCCTTTGTATGAAAGTTTTTAGGAGATGCCGCATATAGAAAGAATTGATTGAGGGAAGAAGTCAAAAGTAGCTTAAAGAACGGTAAAAACTATCTCCGGGGCAGACATTTTCTTTTATCATAACATTGTCTTTACCGAAATAGATATACAACTGAAAAATGCAGCCAGAGGAGAAGTAAGGATCATATAATTGTACACTTAAAAACTGAAAAATGACAAAGTGAGAAATTGATTCATATGAAAATTAAAAACAAAAAGTTCATCAGCTAGAAAAGATATAGATGCAGGTATAACAGGCAGAGGGAGTGCATTCAACTTCCAACGAATAAGGTTACAGAAGAAGTAGAGTTGAGTTGACTAAGTTTTACGTCCCGTTCAGCAGCGAGGCTATATGACACGTGGACCTACTGATTAACGTGGAATCCGAACCACATGAGCTCCCGCCGGGAATCGAACCCGGGTCTCACACGCCAAAGGCGCGTACGCTAACCGCTTAGCCACGAAGGAGCTCTCAGAAGAAGTAGAATGCTGCGAACAGTAAATGACTGAGAAATGATGTATTATGGAAGAGGTGTTGCAGAAAGGATGGAACGGAGAGGCTGGAATAGGCTCAGAAAGTATAATCGATTCTGGACCACGCGAGATATTTTACATAGATAGTGGAACCTAGAGCATAGAGCTATAGCTCCATAAGGTCTGGTTAATATAGACCCTCTAAACACGGCATTAGTAACACGGAAAAGCGCGTTATTTTGTCCGACTATACAGATGCTATACGTAGGTTGGTAAGCGATGCTACTACCGTAACAAGACTGTATGGCGCGTTTTGCGTGCGTTGAAGTTCAATTTTTACAACAAAATTATTTTTCTCCCAGTCGTGGATATGAACACGCTGCAGATTGATACGTGAAAGCTTTTGTCCTACACTTTAAAAACTGTGACGCTTAAATAAGCGTTAAAAATAGCAATTTTTTTTACATATGAAATGAATGTAATATTGTTACTTATAAATGGAAGGTCTCATGTTACGTATAAACTGAGCACAATGTGACGCTTAAATGAACGTAACAAACTTGATGTATATTACATATATGTAGAAGTGACAACCGTTACACATAAATAGAATGCACATCGGTACATATAAATAGAAGAGACCTCATGCTGGTATATAGGGAACAAACTTTAGGTAGTCATCGAGTGGTTAGAAAGGGAAAGTAACCAGGAAATTAGAAAATAATCAACGTATTTTTTGTTGACAAATAGGCTTTCAACTGACCAATTTCATTTAACGTACCGAAAGTACAATGATAAATTCTTCAGATACTACCGGATATCAGTGAAATCCTTTGATGAATTGTTGGGGTTGGTTGGGGGAAGGCTTGTCACGAAGGATACAAATATGAACATTTCTCGTATTGTCGAGCTCCTCGCCTAGGGTTTACACTATATGGACGCTAAAGTCGTGGCATTAACAACACAGCATTAACGCCGGCCGATTGAGGCAATTGATATGCTATTAGATTAGGGTTGCCCTGATTTCTTGATCCAAAATACGGACAAGAATTAAAATGACGACCCATCAAAGATACAGTGACCAAACACAGAATAAATATTTCGTAATTTCTTACCTAAAACACTATTGGAAACCATAGGCGCAAATCTGTCTTCAACATTGGGGGGGACGGGTAAGACGTTCCCATATATATATATATATATATATATATATATATATATATATATATATATATATATATATATATATATATATATATATATATATATATATATATATATATATAAGCGATGTTCAAAATATTTATGAAGTTGAAAAACAATGCTGTGAAGGATCAGCGAGCAGAATTGTCTTCAGTGACGTATTTAGGAGGTTATCGGGCTCATTCTCCAATCGAAATAATTTGTTAGTTTTACGCATTCTACGTACAACAATAATCCTTCTTACCATTTCTAAGAATGTCATTGACTTTCCATTTTCTTATGCTTTTTGTTCAGAAATAATACTGTATTTGTCAAATTTCATTCCATGTAAGAACTGCGTCCTTAATTGTTCTTTCTGTCATCCTTTCTATTTTTCTGTTTCTTTTTCTTGACGTTACTACTTTCATTTCGCCTATCATACTTTATTGACCGTTGTCAGTTGTGATTCAAGTTGGCCGTCATCAGTAATACCAAAACTAAGAGGAGTTGATAAGCGAAACTAGTGTTCCACACCAACATGCGCGGATATCAACATGACAGGACTTTAGTTATTATAACAAAGGAACAATTATATCGTTTAGTTATTTTTAAAAGAAGGAAATGTTTGAATTAAAGAAAATCAAAACGGGGGAATAATTAGCCCGGGAAATTAGGACGGCCAAGAGGATGCTTTCTTTTTCTTGTATGAATAGAATAGACGGTTAGATTCACTTCTAAATTTTTGTATCATATCATATAGGATTTATCGATCTGTAATTCTTGCCATTATAACTTCAATTTATGCATAAATTAAAATATATTTAATTCTCAAACTCAGGTGGACAATTGCCCACTTCCTTCCTTGTGTTGGGCATAGCCCTCGAAAGAAAATCCTAAATACGCCATTGGTTGTCTTCAACATTGGAAGGTAGATGAAAGTTATTTGCGGCAGTGATTTGAGGCTTATTCTAGAGAAGGGAGATGAAAGTTATATTACGGTAGATGAATCTGATCAACTGTTGTAGAGTATATTATATATTAGGTGATGTAGATGAAGTAGTAGTACATATCAGTATTACAAATCACTGCCGTGAAAACATTCTGAAATCTGAATACATGCATATTTATAATTGGTATGTTTCTAATTAGGCATCCACAAAGATCCACGTTAAAATTGTTTTATAGTAATATAATAATATAAATGACGACTTCCCCAAAACTATGAAGAAAGAATATCAATTATGTATGACGCAACAATACTCTTTGAGCAAAATGATTATAATCTCAATAACATTACAGGAATCGTTTCAGAAATCTGACGCATGTCATACTCTTTACTTAACAGATGTAACCTTAAGGTTATAGAGAAAAATATTCCAGCAATTGAATTCTTTTCTTTGCTTTCCTCTCTCTCTCTCTATCTCAAAAAAAAAAAAAAAAAAAAAGACACGCGGAAATACGTAGGAACAAACCATGGTTCGAACTAGCAGAGAAGAGAAAACAGGCAAAATTACGTTGGCTACAAAATCCGAATGAAATAACTACACAAAATTTCGTAGACATCAGGAGAGGAACTTCCAAAACTTTTAGAACAAAGAAACGCGATATTTTGAAAGCTAAAATTTAGGAACTTGAAGATAATAGTAAAAATAAAAACATTCGGGACATGTATAAAGGGATCAACGAATTTAAGAAAGGCTATCAACCTCGTTCTTATATATGAAAGAAAGCTGACGGAACAGTTCTCACTGATACAGGTAGCATTTTAAATAGATGGAAAGACTTCTTTGACGATTTGCTTAACACGCAGCCAAAAACTAATGTGCGTAGAGAAAGGAAGATACACACCGCAGAACCATATATTCCAGAACCCAATCGAATAGAAGTAAAAATCGCTATAAAGAAATTAAAGAAACACAAATCTCGAGTGTAAACGAAATTCCGGCTGAGTTAATTTTAGCTGGAGGCAAAAAAATTGTGGAACAAGATACACAAACTCATTCTCCTTATCTACAACAAGGAAGAATTGCCACAAGAGTGGGAAGAATCAATCATTGTTCCAATCCACAAGAAAGGCGACAAAACTGTGATAATTATCGAGGCATCTTTCTTCTGTTAACATCCTATAAAATCCTTTCAAACATTCTATTAGCAAGATTGACCCCATACGCAGATGAAATTTTTGGAGATTATCAGTGTGGATTTAGACGAAATCGATCAACTATCGACCAAATATTTACCATTCGCCAAATACTCGAAAACAAGCGGGAATACAGTAGTCCGGTACATCAACTATTTATTGATTTTAGAAAGGCTTATAACTCGGTTAGGAGAGAAACATTGTACAACATTCTTACAGAAATTGGAATATCGAAAAAGCTAATTAGATCAATTAAGGCATGTTTAAATGAATCCCAAAGTAAAGTCCGGGTAGGAAAATTTTTGGCCACGTGCTTTCACGTTAAGAATGACCTGAAACAAGAAGATGCGTTGTCGCCATTATTATTCAACTTTGTCCTGGAATACGCTATAAGGAAAATCAAAGATAGCAGCCAGGGCCTAGAGCTGAACGGTGTTCACCAGGTTATGCGTATGCTGATTATATAAATTTAGTAGGGGATGATAGGAGAAAAATAGAAAGAAATGCAGAGGTCTTATTAGACGCGCTTGCATGGACATGGGTTTAGAAGTAAATGCAGAGAAAACTAAATACATGGAAGTGCGTCGGGACCGTAATACGGCAAATTATGTATGTGTTAAAATATTAAATAATACTTTTGATAAAGTGGATACTTTCAAATATCTAGGATTAATATTAACAGACGAAAATCATATTCACGAAGAAGTTAAATGTCGACTAAAAACAGGGAATTCGTGTTATTGTTCAGTTCAAAACCTCTTGTCGTCGCGAATTCTGTCGAGGGATTTGACGCTTAAAATGTATAAAACGATAATCATACCTGTTGTTCTGTATGGTTTCGAAACATGATCGCTTACTGAATGCAGAGCATAGACTGAAAGTATTTGAGAACAAGATCCCGAGAGAAATATTCGGACCAAGAGGAACGGGAATGGGGAATGGTGGAAACTTCATAACGACGAACTACGTAAATTATACGGCTTACCAAACATTGTTAAGATCATCAAGTCTAGGAGGCTTAGGTGGGCAGGAACATGTAGCCAGGATGGAAAAAAATAGGAACGCTTTCAAACTGTTAGCGGTAAGACCAATCGGAAAACGACTATTAAGAAGACCTAGGCGCAGGTGGGAAGACAATATTAAGATGGATCTCGCAGAGGTAGGAATACAAAGTAGAAACTGGATCCAGTTGGCTAAGAATAGAAGAGAGCTTTTGTGAACGCGGCATTGAACCTCCGGGTTCCATAGGCTATAGAGTTAGTTAGCTTACGAAGCATGAATATATGCCTAGGCTGATACTACAAATAGATTAAATGCGCATTTACTGAAAAGATGGGTTCTACTGACATTGGATAGTCTATATACTCTTCGTGTGCTAGGGCCTAGGGGAGAGGAGGAGATAAGATTTAATATCAGGTTACGTCACGCACAGTTGCACGCCTTCATTTTCATTAAAAATGGAAAAGCCAAGAGAAACAAATTTCATCTCACTTTCCTTTGTGGCAGTCGGACACAACTCATCACAGTTATCTGCAAATAGCACTTTTTAAATCGGATTATTGGGAGAGCCTCCAGTTCCAATGTTGGGGGGGACATGTCTCCCCATTTCCCCGGAATTTGTGCCCGTACCTACAGCTGAGACAACTTTCCAGCATGAGGAGAGGGGCATATCCTCCTCTGGCATTTATTGCAATTTTTGCCCAAATAGCGGAAGTGGAATTAATACATATTGATGAGACTACTAAACCCACTACAGCACGAAGTTCAGTTTGAAATACTACAGAATACGATTCTTTTTTTTAAAAAAAATGGAAAAGCCAAGAGAAATCAATTTCATCTTACATTCCTTTGGGGCAGTCGGACACAAATCATGACACTTATCCGAAAAAGCACTTTTTAAATCAGATTATTGGGGGGGACAGTCCCCCCCAGGTCCAAGATTGGGGGGACATGTCCCCCTCGTCCCCCCCGGGATTTGCGCCAGTGTTGGAAACCAATACTTTTATAATTTTTTCATGAATACGAATATAATAAATCTTGCCATTAGATTACGTATATCAGATCTAATCAAAAGAACTCTGGAATGGAAAAATTACACTTTTTAAAACATAACTTACTTTATTAATAGTTACTAAAATATAAATTACCATATATGACGAAAGCACAATTCTTTTCGCCCGAGATTTTAGCGATTCCCGATTCGGAAATTTTCGGACAGCTCCAAAAACTGTCAAATACGGACATTTTCATATTTCATGCTTTGTACGATATGGACACGGACACTGACCCAAAAATACAAACAGTCCGTACAAAATACGGACATATGGCAACCCTACATTAGATGGACTTTACAAACGTTTGTAACGCGGAGCTAATATGTGCTTTCCGAATGTTGGCAATATTCAATGCGTCGTGTGTAGCATGTACGTATACGAAGTAGAGGAAATTTAGAAATATTCAGTGGCATAAGAATAAGGGTCATAGAGAGTTCCACAATTTAGTAGGAGAGGGGGGAATTAATATCGTGAAAAATGCAATTCACACGATTAGCGTCACAACTGTCGTATTCAGAAAAACTTTTCGAAACTTGGAAGCGATAAGAAGTGTCTTCTCTGTAGCGGCACGGTGAAGTACTAAAAGTTTAGTCTAGTACTTCAAAAGTAATCATTGTAAATGAGAAAATATAAAATTAGAAAAGAAAATATTTCAAGTTACTGAAAAGAGATTTTGACATACCGTGCATATTTAATGTATGTACAGTCCGAAAAAATAACGCCCACTTTTCCGTATTATTAACGCGCCGTATAGTGCCCTTATAGTCCAGGCCTTATAGGCGTGGACTTGTCTGCGTTTGCGGTTCGACGGCTTCAACTGAACGCTGAACTGGCGATAAGTGTTATGTCGGCCGCCACTTATCACCAAAATTCACCAAATTTTGAACATCGTTAGGGCTATGTTAATGCTGTTCTTCCATAAAATTTGTCGTTAGTGCTGCTAAACTTTACGAATTAGATCAACTTCAAAATGGGTTTGGCCAACTTCACTCAGGCCGTCACTTGTCGCCAAACTTCACCAAATTTCGTTCATTGTTAGTATTATGTTAGTACCGTTTCCTGCCGTAAAAATTTTCGTCCTGCTAAAGTTCAGAATTAGAGCAACTTCAAAATAGCGTCAGCATGAAGTTGGCCTGCCACTTGTCACCGAAACTCACCAAATTTCGTCCATCGTTAGTAATACATTAGTGCTGGTTAGTGCCGCTAAACTTCACGAATTACAGCAAAATCAAATGGTCCCGCCAACTTCACACAACACGCTACTTGTCTCCATACTACAGTAAATGTTGGCTATCGTTAGTCCTACGTTAATGCTGTTTTTTCCCGTAAAAATTTTCGTTAGAGCTCGTTAAAGCTTCAAAAATTAGAGAAATTCAAAATGGTGTCAACATGAAGTTTGCCAGCAACTTGTCGCCGAAATTTACCAAATTTCGTTCATCGTTAGTGCTACGTTAGTGTTGTTTTCTACCTTAAGAATTGTTAGTGCTGCTAAACTTCACGGATTAGAGCAAAATTATAATGGGTCCAACCAAATTCAAGCAATGCCACTTGACGCCAAACTTTACCAAATTTCATCCATCGTTAGTGCTACATTAGTTTTTTTCAGTCGTAAAAAAATCGTTAGTGCTGCAAAACCTCAAGATTTAGAGCACCTTCAACATCAGCGTCTCTGGCATATTAAAATTGGGGGGGACGGGGACGACTAGAATGCTAATAGAGCCCCAACTAAAGTTACGTCAAAATTATGAGTAAACAGCATTCTACTTTACTAGCGAGACAAGCTCTTTCTACCTTTACCAACACAATTCATTATAATTTTCTTCCATCTGGTAGGTTACTTGCCGAAAAAAAAATATGTATAATATGGTTTGCAGCAGTATAGTTTTATAGTCCTCATAAATTTCTTTTTTTTTTTTTTTTTTTTTTTAGCTAACAATATCTTAACTCTTTGAAAGAAGTCTTATGATGACACTTGATTTGATTGCGAGTTTCCAATTATTGATTTTCATTCTTCTTCTGTATTCTTAATAAACTCAAAAGGTATATTGTCTACCTTTTTGTTCTTCATTTCGCTGTATGTTTTTGAACTTGTCCGATGACCCGTCCTCGTTTACTTCGTTTCCCGTTTTAATGCCTAAAATGTACGGTTTACACTTGCTGTTACGCGGCTCCTCAATGTATTCTTTCCATTTTCCTCAAGCTCAATTCGCTCATTAAACACTCATTTCTATCATTAGTTTCTATATTGTCATAGTAGTTGTTCCTTGCTGCCCTTCTACAGTATTCGCACGAAATTTACTCTCATATTTAGTATCTTGGGTAAAGATGCCCCACTGAGTGAAGACGCTCCTCCTCGAATTGCTCGAGGCCTGAGAGTCGTAGTAACAGAACTTGACATGCTTGTGAAATTTGTACACAGTCTTGATTAAATATATGTAGAAGTTGCATCGGAGAAAGAAGATGCTTTTGTTCAGGCCTGTTCACAAAGCTAAGTTACTCTTATTTCAGTGGCTATAATTTTAGAGAGTGAAGCGTAGTAAAGCTCTTGACAGTAGTTAAATACAAGTACATGAATAAAACATAATTGCTTAAGAACTTCAGTCTTCTACAAACGCTAATGTGCTTTGATGTGTTTCTGCGTCCATGAATATGTCACGTGATCGACTGGGGCGTCTTTGCTTCAAAATTGGAAAAGTTGCGCCAGTGAAATCGAGGTAAAGATGCCCCACTTTATAATATTAAAGGTTTAAAATTTCTGATTGGGACAACCAGTTTATGACGTGTTGCAAGGTTTTGTACGTTCGTTATGATTTAAACAAGGTTTGGTTTGAATATGAAACACTAATTGTTCTGTAGTAACCTGTAATTAATTGTTCACTCAGAAGCAAACGGGAAGTTTCCGTTTGCAGTAGTGATTTTGTTTTCTGGCTGGGATGCTGCTTTCAATGATATTATATTCTATTTATAAACTTTTTTTTATTTTCGTGCCTTACGTGATCAACATTGGACTGAATGGACTTCACATATATGTATATGGCACTAGTTGGCTAGCAAGTTGAATCAAAAGAATATGCACGGATTGAGTTTTAAGTCATTTGTGCGAGCTGAATATGTATGAGGGTTGTTCAAAATACTAAAAAAATATTCTTGAGGGAGGGGTCCTGCGACACACTTGATTTGTCACAACTTCCTTTATTTGGTTGAATTATTTTGAAAAGGTAAATCTCTGGGTGAATCAAATATCTCTTCATTGCAAAATGAAGAGCATTTCCACTATTAAACCAGATATCATCATAGGTGTACCAGTGTTGTAAGTTAGCTAACAAGTTGTCATAAGGGAAAGCATTACTTTTTCAGGGAGCAGGTTTTTACATATTAAAAGAAAACCGTCCTTTCCTCTAGTCTAGTGGCTAGTACGTGTCCCTTTGGTGCATGAAGTCTCGGGTTCGATTCCCGGTTCGAACACCTTGGAAAATTTGAACGATTACGGTAGTTTGGATTTAAATTGTAGGTCCACTGGATTAATTGTGATCGCAAGAATGCAGGTTTGGAAAAATGAACAAATGATAATAATATGTAATTTCCACAATTCTTTTTTCTCTTTTATTTTTATCCATTGTTTACAAACAGATTTAGAAAATATACTGTACGTGGAGAATACTTGTTATTTTGTTTAAAATTTTCTTTATAATTGTATAGATAGTTAGTAGGAATTAAAGTTAGTAATATTAGTGATACAAAACCATAGTTGCCTGTCTCTATGATGTTTATGAACACACTAGCAGCGTTCACCCCGCTTCGCTGCGGTCACCCCGGAACGCAATAAACTTTGTTACTTAGATAATTTTTACTTTTTCGCTTTCAAGTGATATGATAAAAACCATAGAAGATTGCAGTAAATTTTAACATTATATCGCCTGTCATTTATGTTAACCCGCCCCGCTTCGCTGCGGTCATCCCGGTGCTGGCATATTGTAAAAGTGTCTGTAAAAATAAGCAAATCAATTAAAAAATTTTAAACAGAAGATTCAAGCTATTTTCCGCTGTATATCGCCTGTCATTTATGTTAACCCGCCGAGTGACACGGTCATGCGGGTTGCATATAAATACGTTTATTTTTACCTATGATGAACTAATAACAAAGGATTTGTACGTTATGGACACCTGAATGGTCAATTATCTCAAGACACTGGTAATTAAAAATTAAAGTGATATGATAAAAACCATCTAGGGTCCAAATCCTAATAACCCCCCAAAAATGAAAGAAATTGGTTCAGCCGTATTAGCGTGATGAGCGGACAAAAAATTGTACGTTCTCTTTTATATATATAGATTTTGAAAAATTGTGAAACTGGGGCATCTTTCTCCCGCATGCATGCCGAAGATGTCCCATTTGAAGGTTTTTGTAAATGGTTTATTTTAAGTTCTTAAATTTACCGAAACAAAATTGTCTTTCGAGATATTACAAACAAGACATCAATCTTCTAATTGATCATAAATTCAACAACTTCACCTCAATTGCAGGAGTAGAAAATGGGTAATAATGAAAAAGTGGGTCATCTTTACTCACCTTACTCTATAACATTCAAATTTCTTTGTCTTTTTTAATGCCTTTTGTCACCTTCTCTTCTTTTGTATATTTCCCTATCATGTAGATTTACCTTCTTAATTCGCAGATGCATCTTTTTCTTCTCTTCTCCAGTCTTTCTTTGTCATGGAAACCAATTATTACTGGTTACGCAATGAAAAATTGTCCTTCTGCAGCCGAGACTACTTTGACTAACCAAGAGGTGTAACTTTCTTTTTTTTTTTTTTTTTTTAATCTTTCTTTGAAAGTGACAGTCAGGCGGACATTATAATCAGTAAACAACAGTCATAAGTTTAATTTGTTCTGCCTATGGTTTTACTTCTTCCATGTAGATCTAAATACTTTCAGCATTGATCCATTTATCTCGTACTCAAAATATTGGGGGGGACGCGTCCCCCTATCCCCTCCGCCAGAGACGCCCGTGAACTTCAATGACTATATGGAGATGCAAAAATACTGGTAACTCATGTTGAACACGAGCGGATAGTTATATTCCAGGGGAAGTAATTTCCCATCGAGGCCCCCTCCGGAAATCAACATTATCAAAAAATACGGTGTGATTTTTTTATATTTTTTTACTAGCAGCGTTCACCCCGCTTCGCTGCGGTCACCCCGGAACGCAATAAACTTTGTTACTTAGATAATTTTTACTTTTTCGCTTTCAAGTGATATGATAAAAACCATAGAAGATTGCATTAAATGTTAACATTATATCGCCTGTCATTTATGTTAACCCGCCCCGCTTCGCTGCGGTCACCCCGGAAGTTTTCGCTTTCAAGTGATATGATAAAAACCATAGTAGATTGCAGTAAATGTTAACATTATATCGCCTGTCATTTATGTTAACCCGCCGAGTGACACGGTCATGCGGGTTGCATATAAATACGTTTATTTTTACCTATGATGAACTAACAAAGGATTTGTACGTTATGGACACTTGAATGGTCAATTATCTCAAGACACTGGTAATTAAAAATTAAAGTGATATGATAAAAACCATCTAGGGTCCAAATCCTAATAACCCCCCAAAAATAAAAGAAATTGGTTCAGCCGTATTAGCGTGATGAGGTAACAAAGGATTTGTGCGTTCTCTTTTATATATATAGATTATTTTTTTTATATATATATTTTTTTAGCAGCAACTGCTGATGCTACAGCTATTTGATGTAATTTGTGCCATAGCCAGATCCGTTGAGACAGGCAGCATCAAGTTGAATTCGTCCTGACTTGCCAGTCATCTTCCAGAGCCGCTGAAGTGAGATTGTGTTTACCGTGACTGACATGCATCATGAATTTCGAACAACGCGTGAAACGTAACTTCTGTTTCAAGTTGCAAAAAATTTCCAAAGAAATTCATAAAAAGATTGAAATTTATGTATGACTATAATGCTGTAACTCTGAAGACTGTTTACCAGTGGTAAGAGCGATTTAAAAGCAGAAATGAGTCGGTAAAAGACGAGCAAACTTCGGGCGTCCATTATTCTCAAAAACAGAATAAAACGTGCAAAAAGTGGCAAAATTGTTAGTTCAAGCAGGTGAAAACCTATTCGAGAACTTACCGAAGAACTTAGCATCTTGTACGGGTCCGTACAAGGGTTTTTAACCAATAATTTGCAAATGAGACGATCGAGTGCAAAATTTGTTCCCATTTGCGAGTTTATGGCTGGGAAAAGTGTCCCTGTGAATTTGCTCTAATTAGCGAAGTTCATCAGGAATAACGAAAATTTTTACGAATGAAAACAGTACTAACGTAGCACTAACGACGGACGAAATTTGGTGAATTTCGGTGACAAAGTGGCAGGGCAACTTCACGCTAATGCCGTTTTGAAGTTCCTTTAATTCTTGAAGTTTAGCAAGATTAACGAAAATTTTCACGGCACAAAACAGCACTAACCTAGCACTAAGGATGGCCACAATTTGGTGAGTTTTAGTGACAAATGACGGCCCAACTTCACGTTGACCCCGTTTTGAAATTTCTCTAATTCTTGAAGCCTAGAAGCACTAAGGAAAATTTGTACAGCAGAAAGCACTAACGTAGCACTAACGATGGACGAAATTTTGTGAAGTTTTTCGACAAGTGGCGGGCTACATGAAGTTTGCTGGTCCCATTTTGATTTTTGTTCTAATTTTTGAAGTTTAGCAGCACTAATAAAAAAATACTGCAGAAAACAGCACTAACGCAGCACTAACGATGGTCAAAATTTGGTTAATTTTGGCGACATGTGAAGGGACAACTTCACGCATCTATGAATTCCGGGTTCAAGCCGATCACGATAGTGGAAAACTGTAATAGATAGCGAGAAGCAGGTTTTTGATATGGGTTCAATATTGCAAGAATAGTTTCCCTCTGAATTTACTCCTCTGTTGCAACCGAAAATGATAGGCATCTACTCAGTGGCGTATTTAGGGGAGTGGCTTCCGGGCTTAAGCCCCCCCCCCCGAAATCTTACTTAGTATAGTAAAGTAAATGAAATATCTTGAAGAATTTTCACATTTCCAGGCAAAGCCCCCCCCCCCCGAAAGTTAGCAAAGCCCTTCCCGAAACAAAATCGTAAATACGCCACTGCATCTACTATTTCTTCTGGTTTTACTATTAATTGTAATAGAACGAAAACGATAAAAAAAAAAAAAGAACAAACGACTTTTTATATGGATTCAATGTTCGTAGAATATATATCATCTCAGTTTTATTCTTCCGCTGATACCGGAACTAGTAATAAACCATAGAAGTGTCTGTTTCAATATTGACATAGTAAGACACAGTACAAAACTGTTTTCATAGACCTTCGTTTCATTTTCACCTACAAAAACCAAGGACACTATGGGCGGTATTCAGAGAGAATTCGTTAATCGAGGGTTAGTCGCAGTCTGGTTAGAGACATACTAGATCTTTACTAAAGAAGATGCACTGTGTGGTATTCAAAGTCTGCTTTGAGTACAGCTAAAAAGTTGATTTGGGTATGGTTAACTTATATAACCCCAATGCATCAGGTGAGAAAAATAAATGTGGCAATTACGGAAAAGTAGATGAGCGTGTGCGTAGTCTGTAAAAATGAAAATACATGAAATACGAAATACGAAATGTTGTGTTGCACGCTAAACCGTGGGTAAAAGATTAGCCTCTGCACTAGATTAATTAGTCAGATGTGATTAACTTCGTCAAATACAACTTCTTAATCAGAGACTCAGAATACAATTTTGATAACCATCTGTTAGTCAAACCCGTAGTATGGCGTTAATCAGACGCCAAACGACTCTGTATAAAGCCCTATATGACCTTCGAGTTCAGCCGAACACATCCGGTAGAAATCAATATTGGTAAGGTAGTAGATCTCGACCTGCTATAAAAACGTGTGAAATATTATCTTGTGTACACTTACCGTCACCGAGTTATGGGCAGTCAAATTTTGCGTCTTTTTTAAAAAACAAAAAGCCATATACAGTATGCAGAGTGTCTCAAAAGTCTCTTGACATAAGGTAACTCTGTTATTATCAGAGTTACAACAAAATGTAAGAGGGGAAAACTGTCTCCAAATATGATGTTCTCTATCTAAAGTGAAGCAGTTTCTCTTTTTTAATCGGACCAGCAATTTAGACTGTACACTCTTTATGCGCTTAATGTTAAATCAAAATGCAACGTTGTCAATTACCTGGACCTACAATACAAATGAATGAAGTTACTCTCTTTGACACTAACGTGTCGATGAACAGCACCCATTTCAAACATGCTCCATTCACCATACCCTTACAAAATTTATCCATCCCCTGCCCCGCTCTCCCCTCCTCGAGCCCTCTATTAATGACAACGTTGCATTTTCATTTAATATTGAGCAGATAAACAGTGTACAGCCCAAACGACTCATCCGATTTTTTTTTAATCCTTCACTTTAGATTGAAAACATCATATTTGGAGACGGTTTTCCCTCTTGCGTTTTGTTGTAACTCTAAGAATAACATAGAATTCGATTCCCGGTGGGAGCTCATGTAATTCGGATTCCCCGTTAATCAGTAGGTCCACGTCTCATATAGCCTCGCTGCTGAACGGAACGTTAAACCCAAAATCAACTCAATCAACTTAACTCTAATAATAACATAGTTACCCTATGTCAGGAGACTTTTGAGACACTCTGTGTATTTAAATCGAAGATTTGGGTTCCCGAGCTATGGGAGGTCAAAAAAATTAACATTTATGCCACTAGTATAAATTGTCCATGCTTGTACAAATTTCTAATTTCATTTTTTTATCACTAACTTGAGGATTATTAATCCAATGGAACTATTTTCAAACATGTCCGTCCTTAGAGTCACAAGAAAATTTACCTCGAATTTGGGATATTTAATCTTATAAAATGTATGTGTCATATGGGGAGGCATTGTTGATAAAATGAGCAGGTATTTCTCATTAATAATTAAATTATTATTCATTAGGAACTATGAACAAATATAACAATGGATGAAATAGTACTACATACTCAACACATAACACATTTCAGTCATGAAATAACAGTACAGAATACATGAAAGCATTACAAAGAAACATTTCCGTAAGATCATCGGAAAAAGCCGGATAGCTGGAGTAACTCACAGCTACGATTATAGTGAGTTTAGTGCATATATTGTAAGGTTCCATGTGTCTTCACGCCATGCTGAATGTAACCATGTGTTTTTACACCCCGTGCATAAAGTAAACATACACTCTGCAGACAACAGCAATGAAAAGGACGTTGTCCATCATTGCCAACATTCGACAAGTGACGCAGTGGCAAACTTTCAGCAACATTTTGTACAAAAGAAGATAGCACACCACAGAAAGCAGCTGAAGACATTTTTTAGTAAATTATCTATATTGTGTGAAATTTTGGATGAAATTACAGCGCTTCAAGATTAATAGCAGTTATTTTACATACAGGACCAAAACCCTTATGAGGGCAATACTCGATATAGTGATTGGATACTTAGAGCACCAAACAGGATCCAGTACTCTGATTTAAACTTACCAATGGCAAACTACTACCGAATCCTGTTTCTCCATAAAACTATGGGCTACTAAACCCTATTTTACCAAGAAGGCGCGACAGTCGTGTCTCAATCACTAATACAGATGTCCCATCACACGATAACTACAAAATACAGATGTGAGGCAAGGACTTCAAATGAAGAAGTCCGGTACTCCAACACAAGAACCTGTAAAGATAAAGTGAAGTGAAGTGAAGAAGACATCAATCTCGCCCGGTTGATCAAACTACCAACTCTCTAAGACGCTCGGTCATTGAGAGCACTCTACCTCTCTCGAAGACACCTAGTTATTAAGGAGCACATTTCTTACATGCTCAGAGACGCCTGGTGATTGAGCTCCTTTTCCTCTCTAAGACGCCCGGTCATTGAAAGACACCTTTTCTACATGTTCTAAGATGGCTGGTCATTGAGCTCCCTTTCCTCTCTAAGACTCCTAGTCATTGAGAGGCATCTTTCCTACATGCACCAAGACGCCTGGTCATTGAGCTTCTTTTCCTCCTTAAGACACCTGGTCATTGAAAGGCACCTTTTCTACATGCTCTAAGACGCCTGGTCATTGAGCTCCCTTTCCTCTCTAAGACTCCTAGTCATTGAGAGGCACCCTCCTACATGCTCTAAGACGCCTGATCATTGAGCTCCTTTTCCCCTTAAGACACCTGGTCATTGAAAGACACCTTTTCTACATGCTCTAAGACGCCTGGTCATTGAGCTCCCTTTCCTCTCTAAGACTCCTAGTCATTGAGAGGCACCTTCCTACATGCTCTAAGACGCCTGATCATTGAGCTCCTTTTCTCCTTAAGACACCTGGTCATTGAAAGGCACCTTTTCTACATGCTCTAAGACGGCTGGTCATTGAGTTCCTTTTCCTCTCTAAGACATCCGGTCATTGAGAGGCACCTTTCTTACATGCTTTATGACGCATGGTCATTGAGCTCCTTTTCCTCTCTAAGATGTCCGGTCATTGAGAGGCACCTAACCAATACATCCTAAGACGCCTGGTCATTAGGTTCCTTTCATTTAACCTACGTAATTAGAGGAACTTTTCTTATTAATATTACAAATGTTTAACATATTGTATTCAAGAGGAGACTTTTGTAATAAAGGTGATGGGAAAGTCCAAACTTGAGTGTACCCTATTTTGCTCTACTCCATAGAACAGCGAAAACATTACAATATTAAGCTGTGTGACTCCACCTTACTTATAAAGACGGTTATGTCCCTCAGGTTCATTAGCCCTATTATTGTTACTCCATTGATGTACACTTACGAATCAGAAAGCAAGATACCTAGAATAGTATAAAGATCCAGCAAATGTAAGACTGATGCACAATCAGCAAACTGTAGCGTCGCTCCAACAGAGAAAGGAAGATGGCCCGAAGTTCTTAGTTAGACCAAGACCGTGATGCGTTATATATTGGCATAACGGGCCTAGACCTTTTAGAACCTGATTTAGAAACATTTGAGAATAGCTTAGGAGGCCCCATCACGGCGAAAGTAAAATACCGCTAATTTTACAGTAATTATGTAATATTTTCAAATAGATAAAAGGTCATCGAAAAGTGGAACAAAAGCTCCCTAGACAATATTATTTTACATGACACACCATTATCATGACTCATTTATCTGCTTTCGATTTCCAGCCATTTAGAAAATCGGCATTTATTTTCGCCTTTATAAATGGCTGCAAACGGAAAGCTACTGGGTGACTCGTGATAATGGTACCTCATGTAAAATAATATTGTCTAGCGCACTCTTATTCCACATTTCGATTATATTTTATCTATTTGAAGATATCACATAATTACCGTAAAATTAGCGGTATTTTAATTCCGCAGTGATTAGGCCTCTTAATGAAATCTGTGCTTTTAAAAAAAAAATAGACCAAGTACCAACGGCTTTACTTGTAGAACGAATTTAATAAGCAAAAGATTAAAGGATATATTTTCATAGTTGAAACGTTTTATTTTAAGTACAATTTAATACCTGTTTCAATCTTCATGTTATGGTTGAAGTAGAGGTCAAATCATCGATTTTTTGTCATTTTTTATTCGCAGAAACATACTCAACTGCAGACAAGGTCATTACTGCTGCAGACAAGGAAAAGAAGCGTCTAATGATTTACTTTGTTTAAAATGTGGATACATTTTAAAGCTCAGTCTGGCTGTCAGTCCCCCATAATGAGACATGCTGGATTTATCAGTTGCCGTAACTTACATCTTGAAGTCTTATTAAATAGTCCTTGTTCAATAAATAGATAAAACAATAAACCTAATGATCCAACATATCTGATTATGTATTATCTACTCAAAGGTAGGGGTATCACGCTTGCCAAAGGCGCTCATTGTCGCTGACTTTCGCAAGCATCATACGCGTAGACCTACAACACCGGTACATTCCGCTAGGTCAAAAAATAAAATAAGTTTTGTATCTGTTATTTCAAGCTAAATATCTGGAGACATTCTCTTCTCTAATATATTCTGTCCAGCAGAACAATGTATTTGATATGTTCTAACATAGCATTTCTTTATTTTTTCAAAAATTCCGATTTTAGTAGATGCAGAGAGTCAAGGAATATAATTTAACTTGAAATTATCAAACTATCTAAATAATAAGAAATCACTTTAATTATAATGGCGTGTTAACTGACGCATATGTATTTTGGGGATGCATTCCCTGCTTAAACATAGATTTTAAATATGGTACATTAGATGATTATAATAAATTCCTAAAGAATGTATCTGCTGCAAGTGTTGGGTGATGTGGGACTGATGAACACAGGGGAAGCCCTTGTTAATGCTGAGGATATCTGTGAAATAATGGAAAAAGATGAAGAATGTGATCGTCAATGAAATAAATGTCGTAGATTTCTCGTTCGTCCGGTGTCAGGTGCGTGTTGATGATATGTAGAGATATAAATATAAAGCGAAAGTTTGTACCGGTAGGTGGAGTCAGTGAGAGCGTCGGAGTGAAGGATGTCTAAAAAGAGCGGATTGCCTGTGTGTTAATGAGATTAATTTCTCACTAAACCAGTCAGTGACCTTCACTCTCACGCACAGTCACTCCAACATTCATGGTTTAGTGAGAAATTAATCTCCAGCCAGTGACCTTCACTCTCACGCACAGTCATTCCAACATTCATGGTTTAGTAAGAAATTAATCTCCAGCCAGTGACCTTCACTCTCACGCACAGTCCCTCAAACATTCATGGTTTAGTAAGAAATTAATCTCCAGCCAGTGACCTTCACTCTCACGCACAGTCACTCCAACATTCATGGTTTAGTAAAAATTACTCTCCAGCCACTGGCCTACATTCGCACCCACAGTCACACCAACATTCATGGTTTAGGGAGAAATTACTCTCCAGCCAGTGGCCTACACTCGCACACACAGTCACTCGAACATTCATGGTTTAGTGAGAAATTAATCTCTAGCCAGTGACCTTCACTCTCACGCACAGTCACTCCAACATTCATGGTTTAGTAAGAAATTACTCTCCAGCCACTGGCCTACATTCGCACACACTGTCACACCAACATTCATGGTTTACGGAGAAATTACTCTCCAGCCAGTGGCCTACACTCGCACACACAGTCACTCGAACATTCATGGTTTAGTGAGAAATTAATCTCCAGCCAGTGACCTTCACTCTCACGCACAGTCACTCCAACATTCATGGTTTAGTAAGAAATTACTCTCCAGCTAGTGGCCTACATTCGCACACACAGTCACACCAACATTCATGGTTTAGGGAGAAATTACTCTCCAGCCAGTGGTCTACACTCGCACACACAGTCACTCGAACATTCATGGTTTAGTGAGAAATTAATCTCCAGCCAGTGACCTTCACTCTCACGCACAGTCACTCCAACATTCATGGTTTAGTAAGAAATTACTCTCCAGCCAGTGGCCTACATTCGCACACACAGTCACACCAACATTCATGGTTTAGGGAGAAATTACTCTCCAGCCAGTGGCCTACACTCGCACACACAGTCACTCGAACATTCATGGTTTAGTGAGAAATCAATCTCCAGCCAGTGACCTTCACTTGCACATACAGTCACTCCAACATTCATGGTTTATTGAGAAATTAATCTCCAGCCAGTGACCTTCACTTGCACATACAATCACTCCAACATTCATGGTTTAGTGAGAAATTAATCTCCAGCCAGTGGGGAGGGGGAAATACCAAAACTCGTTGTGTAAGTAGAGTATACCCTTTTTAAAGGTATACCCTGAAAAAGCCATTTCTTTTTAAGAAATGAAAAATGAAACTAAAAAAAAAATGTAGAAATTTTATTAACAAATGCGGGACTGATATCAAAAGTCGGATAAAGGTGTTGTATTGAATTGTAATTTTTTATTAGCCAACAAAAGTGAAACAAACAAGGTGTCATCGTGAAATGTCAGATTCTAATGTTATAGCAAAATATATTTGCTGGTAATATTCTTTCTAGCTTAATGTCCCACTATTATGCTCAAAGACAAAGGGAAACAGTTATAAAATTGATAATGAATGAAATTGTGGAATAAAGAAAAACTGGAAAGAAACTGGGTAACCCCGAGGAAAACAACGCACGCAGTGTTTGTCACCACAAAGCCCACTTGGCAAGTACCGGAACCGAACTAGTCACTCATGCACCGGAATTGAGTGCTTTACTCCTTTTTTTTTAAACTTTCTGACTCTTACCCTCTTTTTTCTTTCCTTTTCTTTACTATTCGTGACTACTGAACTCGACAGGGATGCCAATACAGAAACACCGAGGATATCTATGCTCTTACTAAGGACAGCCTTCAACGGGTTCATCCTCACAATTGGCAGCCAAATTTCTCAGATTACTTGACTACACCCACCACCTATCACTGAGCCACGGCAGGCTCGGAGTTTGTTATTGTTTGCCTTGTGAATTTTACTGGTTGTTGGTCTCAACAGTTCAATCTCTTTCTTACTATGTTACTAAACATATAAAAGTAGCAATTGACTGAATATTAAAATTCTAACTTACAGTTTTGCACATGAGATAAAAATTTAACATAACATAGATATAGCCTTACCGAAGTATTTTCAAACGTCACAAAAATACATTTACTTCATTCTCATTTTACGATCCTTGGAGATACGAGGCCAGCCCGTGACCTCAATTTTCTTGTATAATTATTGTTTGCTACAACATAACAATGATATATCCACACACCTAGGTTATTAATTGCTATTATCAATCTACCGTGTTACTATCAATAGATTTATTGTTGATACAATTGTAGAATTCATGGCTACAGCGATAACTATTATTATTATTATTATTATTATTATTATTATTATTATTATTATTATTATTATTATTATTATTATTTTTATTATTATTATTATTATTATTATTTAATATGCTTCTTTCAGCATTTATTTCACTATAATCGTTTGTTTCCATCCCGCTCTGCGTATTAGTTATATTACATTACGTTACGTTACGAAGAGATTGACACTCAAAGCATTGTCATAGATGAAGATAAAATTAGGACATAACAGAAACATGGTATTTCTCTCACGTTTTCTCTTTACGTTTTTCTTATCCTGTGTTATCCGGTTTGCTTGAGCTATTTACACCTATGGTTCACATTTTCAAAAAAAATGCCACTGATAAATATATGTATAATCTCTGCATCTACAACTACACGAAAGCTTACATGCAAACACGAACGCTTTGGACCCTGAGCTCTCAGATCCCGCCCTCGACATCCCGACTTTTCTCTAAATTTAGTCTAATTTAAGGGATAATTTTTTTAAAAAAATAATATAATTTGTTCTCATATTAAATCTGAATCCTGTGTACGCACGAGTACCCGAAGAAAATTTTCTAGGGGGGTTAATCTCCCTTGTTGCTATATTATGATTGGTATTTTATTATTTACATTTAAAAAAATCTTAAGAAATTTAAGTTGCTTTCGTGAGCCAGGGGGCCTGAGCCCCTTTCGGTCGCCCATGTGCGTACGTGCTTGAATACATGTGATAACGATAGGTCGCTCGCTCGATAATCATTATTCACATAAAACTAACATAACATGTATTATTTTGTAAATAATAATTGAGTCTGATACTATAAATGATATGTGTTTAAAGTAATTTATCCCTTACCTAAAAGTAAGTCAGCTTTAATTTTGTTTCTGAAATCGATACGATCAGCGCACTGATTAAGTAGTAAAAATGTCTATAGCTTGTGATGCTTAATATCATAACAGTGTTACTAAGCACCTGTTTCAACAATTAATTTTAACTGTAAGTTATATTCTTCATAATAATTGTTGATTCATATTAGCAAAATGGCAATTGAAAAAAAAAAAGTACACTTATGAGTGGATTGTAAATACGAAACTATAGCTTAGTTATATGCATATACAAAAACATATTAAAAACTTCAGACCTGTAAAACATTTATATGCAACAAAAGATCATTGGTTATTTTGCAGTTTAGCCTCACGTTCAGCACGGAGGCTATTTGAGACATGGAGCTACAGTTGAATCTAAATATAAATCGTCATGCGCAGTATTCGAGAAACGATTTTTTGTAAACAAAATGAAATTGGGGTAGATAACTACGCCAGCTGTTAAGATGAAACGGACAATGAAGAATATCCTTATAAAGCTTTCATTGTGACATTAGCAAGACGCCAATATGTGGTAGGCAGTGGCGTATTTAAGGAGGAGTTTCCGGGCTTCAGCTTCCCCGAAATTGTATTTACTATTTTAGACTAAATGGCATCTTACAGAATTTTCATAATTCCAGTAATAAAGTTAGCAAAGCCTCCAGAAGTTAATCGTAAATACGCCACTGATGAGCCCCAGTACCAAGAAAGCTTTCGGCTAGTTGGCGCGTTCTTGGTTTTTGGCTTTCTACGCTTGCACGTGAAATGCACGCTTTCATACAATCTGCCTTTTGCTGTACTGGCAAGCGATACTTTAGACCCTTTGCAGAGCGTCATAGCATCACTGGTCATTCATTGGATATTGACTTGACGTGACTTGTAAAACGATTGCGTCAAGCTTGAATGGAACACTGAATGCAAGGTTGCCCACATACAACTTCGTTACTGGAATCCAGTTTGCGGCATGCTTGCACGCGCTCCAATCAAGCTCGATGGAAAGTTGGCCGACTTGAAATGCAAGCTTACAGCAAGTGGTTTGCAAGTTGTTTCTGCTACTAGGGTTATTGTTATGTATGAAAATGTAGGTACACTATTAAGTGACAGACAGTATGAGTTTTTATTAATTTCTTCTAATGCTGATACATCTAACAGTGACACACTTACCTTAAGAGTGACGCAAATATTATTTGCAAATAACGTGAATAGGAGAGTGAGTAGGTAAATGAGATCTTTAAGCTTGTCTCTCTCTCTCTCTCTCTCAATATTCAATGACATGGAAGTCCATCTAAGATCAGTGAATCTTATGAATGTCCTTTCGTCTCTTAGTAGTTAGTAATTAGCCTTTCCTGTTTCGTTCACCACTTTATAGAAATGCTTCCACATTTCATTTTGTTATTTTTTAGTTCTTTCCAAACATTTCTTTCATTCTTTTCCACTTCGGATGATTCAATTTTGAGTTATGTAATATATTATTAGTTAATTGGGTAACAGCGTGTTTTATATCAGGAGATCAAAAGACTGTTGTCATTCCGTTTCCGTTTGTCGATATATGAAGCTCATTAATTCTTTATTTAAAGGACTTAATTATTGCGCTCTGTTAACCTGTATTTAAAGTTGTACCTTCTCACTATTCTTCAAACTAGACCTACCCTGCTCCCGCCAAGTGAACTTTGTGGTGGACAAACACCGTGTGCGTGGGTTTTCTAGGGGTTCTCCCGTTTCCTCCCACTTTCTTCATTCCACCATTTCATTCATTTCTCATAATCACCGTCTCCTTTAGCCTAACCGGCATACGCGTGGGACGTAAAACTCAAAGATTTCATTTTTTCAAACTAGGCCTACCAAGGGTTTCCTTTTACTTTAAATATAACTGGTCTAAAAAGAATAACTCTATGAGTGAAATAGAAATGGTGTTTAAGTTGATGTGGTTTATAGGTTAATGTCATGGTGTATTGGGCAAATAAAGTCGATTTCAGTTTTTCACTCATTCTTCCTATCCTATACAGGGAGTCCATAAAGTAATTGAAGGTAGCACGGTAGCTCAGTGATAAAGTTCTCCCCTTTGGTGTAAGGGATCCAATGGATCGATCCCAGACCAAATGAGTTTATATTGGACTAATTCGTCTCGGAGTTCTCCCGTTTCTTCCCACTTCTCATTCCACCAATGTTTTCATAATTGTTTACTTTCGCTATCTTTCAATTAGTCTCCTATAGTTTAAAGGGCATAACGGTGGTACGGCTACACATCATGGCTTCACGCACCAACCGTTAGAAATGCCCGCTCTCGAGATTTTTATTCCACCAATATCGAGGAGACTGGATAAAACAATAAACACGAGAATCTAGAACGTATATTAACGCATTGTGAAGGAATATAATTGTAAAGAAATACCCGAAAAATATGTTTAAGTTGTAGTTGAATGTACCATATACCATCGATGCTCAAGCAGAGAATTAAAGTTCTTGTTATCTATGTAAATGTTGCAACAACATCCACTAATACTATTGCTACCACTCATACTTCAATAACACCAACTACAAAAACAGCTACTACTAAGACTTCTACTACTACTACTACAACTACTAGCACTACTACTACTACTACTACTACTACTACAACTACTAGCACTACTACTACTACTACTACTACTACTACTACTACTACTACTAATAATAATAATAATAATAATAATAATAATAATAATAATAATAATAATAATAATAATAATAATAATAATATGAAAGTAAAATATACGTATTAGTAATTGCTTTCACTGAATATTTTCTATTTGACATCATTTCTACTGGAACATTTGTTTCTCATCGTCCTACTACAACATTTATTTTACTATGTTCCGTTGTTCGTCGTTCAAAAATAGTGCAGTGGTAGCTTTCCTTGCTAGTCTAGTGAGCGCGTGTGTGCCTTTGGTGTACATGGCAAGTTCGATTTCCGGTAAAACAGCTTTTGTAACTTTAACTGTATTCGATTTTCTGTGTTCGTGTCCCTCTCTAATAGGAAGTCAATGGAAAAACAGTAAAATTAAGTAAAACGAGTGAAATGTAGTGAAGTTATGTACTGAGGAACGTTCGGTAAATCAGTTTCTAAAAACAGCAGTGTGAAACATCAGATTCCAATCAAGAAGAGTGCCAGGTAAATTTCGAATCTCTCTAAAGAACATTTTCTCCTTCACGTCATGGTGTCTTTATATGTCTTTCTCTTTTTCAATTTCATTTAAAATGTCTGAATTCTTGTTTCTACAGAACTCTTTAGTATTTTATCATGACCGAAATGAGAGTGTTTCGTTGTTATTAGAATTATTAGAACATTGGAATCGTAAAATTGTACGGTTTGCTAAATACATCTTACAACAAGTCTTTTACTCTGCTTTACGAGTGATGTCTTACAAGAAGGCAGACTATGGTAAGTGAACTTCTGGGCCTTTTTTGCGAGGTGGTATTGCACATTTAAAGAGTTAATATTACAAACTGGGAGAGCGCAATGGCCAAAAATAACCGAGAAAAACCGTCTTAAAGTTTTCTACTCGCCGTATATATCGTAAGACGTGCAAACTTATCGAATGATGGCGTGGCAGAGTGAGAAGAACCTGAAACTCAAAGGGCCGCGGGTTCAATTCCCATTCGAGTCAAACTTTTATTTTCGTTTTTTTTTTTTTTTTTTTTTTTTTTTTTTTTTTTTTTGTGCTTCAAGCGATAAAGTAGCCATTTGTAACTATAAGTAAAATATTAATTCATCATGTGTTTATAACGTATTTGCCCTTTGTCCTTTGCCCTTTGAACTCAAGTATTTCTCACTCTCCCACGCAGTGACTTGATAAGTTTGCGCGTCTTACGATATATGAGACGAGTAGAAAACTTTAAGACGGTTTTTCTTTGTTATTTTTGGCCATTGCGCTCTCCCAGTTTGTACAATTAACTCTTTATATGTGCACTACCACCTCGCAAAAAATGGCCCCGAAGTTCACTTACCAAAGTCTGTCTTCTCTTGTTACAGTAGTGGCTTAACCGTCGGCTTCGTAAGTGTGGGTCCTCGGTTGGATTCCCATTCAGTGAATTAAGAAAATAATTATCATTTGCAATATTGATACTTCCGATGTATAATAAAATAAAAAAATGTTCCATTTCTCTTGGTCATAGGATTGAGACGACGTTCTTCAGTGTACGCTGTATAGAAATACCAACAACGTGTCTAGAACATGTCATCTGTAGCAACCTTGATTCGTAGTGTCTGGGAACGTAACGTGTTTAACAAATAATTGATGAATACGGAAGGCACATACAAACGTTATTGATTCCTTGCAATTGTGTAATTGTTCATAATGTTCTACTTCTACTGCTAGAAATTATAATAAAAATAACATTTTCGTTCACCATTTCCAATACGTTCCAATATATCCATTCAACCAAAATTTGTAAATCGGAACAATTCTTTACTATATTCGTATAATATTTCGTTAAAATTCAATATAAGGCATAAATAGTCCTAAATCTTTTATCTATTGAAGAGGCGTTAATTTATCTATCCGTTACTCGCACGGGGAAAATACATTTAATTTTGGACATAAAGGGCACCAAAACTGTCACCAATCAACTTAAAGACCCAAAAAACTATGAATTCAACACTAGTTTGGGTCATCTTCAATTACTTTTACACGTCACCATCTCCCCTTAGAAGTACTAATGGGGCTAAATTTGGATTTAAACGGCATCGGAAGTGTCACTGTTCATCTTAGTGACCCCGATAACTATGGATTTGACACTAATATCGGTCATTTTCAAACATTTTATGTATCTTCTACACCACACCTTCTCCCTTAAGTTGTACCACCAAAGTAAAATGATAAGAAAGGCTCCAGGTCCGAAACTCATTTATGTCGAAAATTTGATCCAGATTGGTCGAGCGGTTCAAGACTTATTAAGTCGCAAGCGTAGTCATTTTCATGTTTATTTATATTTTTATATATCTATCTCCCCTTCTCTAAGTTATGGAGATCAATTTGGATTAGAACGGCTTCAAAAGTGTCACTATTAGTTTCAGCGACCCCCAAAACTATGGATTCGACACTAATATGGGTCGTTTTAGATATTTTTTATATATTTTCCTCACCTCACTTCCCCCTCCTCTACATTGCACCGTAAGAGTGAATAGATAAAATCCATCCCACGGTGGAACCTTATCAATATTGAGAATTTGACCGAGATCGGTCAAGTGGTTTACGATTTACGAATACGAAGTCACAAACATAGTTACTGACATTTTTATATTTATAGATAGGCCTATATGTTTTTTAATTTGTCAGTAAGTTATTATGTAATTAATTGGCTATCAAAAATTTTTGCATTAGGAATGTATTTTATGAGATATAAAATTAGTTTGGCGTATACATTTCTAATTACATACTTCTTTGTGTTTATTTCTGTCTAATTTCACACCATCTAAATGTCACTGATTATTCTTATAGGTTTTAAACCGAGAAGTCTTGTATTTGTTTTGGAAATAAAAGTAAAAACATTAAAAAAGAATGCAAGATAGCACATAGCAATAAAAATATTTTAATAAGAAAGGATTAAATTTGAAATTTACATGTATAACAAATATTACACTTTCAATTATTTCCTCATATCTTCGTTTTTTAAAAAATAACAAAATTTAATATCTCAGATTGAATTTTCAAGCCTCGACTTTAAGTTTCACAAGTTCTTTATGAAGACAATGCCTCACCACACTCAGATGCCGTTAGCACAAGTACTTTTTAGCAGCTACTATCTATATAAGAGCGGAGGGAAATTGCAATTTCCTCTGTACAAATCTTCGGGTATTGCAATGGATCTAGGCTCACGTTTTTGGATTTAGTCTCTGAAAATGTTTCTAGGTTTTTCAGAACACACGTGTATCCTGCTAACTACTCCCCTGTATGTATAGTGTATGACTAACTATAAACATTTTCCCAATATTATATTAATTATAGTGATTTAATTTAACGCAATCTATAAAGAAACTTTTACCATTGCACTACCTGGGCAAAAGTTAGTTTGGTAATTTAATCGAATGGATGACAAAATGCAGTTTAACCGATAATTGAAACAAAATTTACGGAGAAATGAAAAGCAATGACAGCATGAGAGAAATGTTAGATGAAATGTCAGCATGAGAGTAATCCCATTTTATGGGGGAATAAATTTGTAAAATTCACTAAGAAATATCTTACTTGATTTCACAATAAGATTGTATAAGTAATCAAAATATATCGGGATCTTACCTCTTACATGTATAATAAAATAGAAATATAAAATGAAAAGTGTGGTCTTTACCACGTAATACTCAATGATGAAGTTAAGTGACATGTAAAGATAGTGTACAATGCGTCATAGTAGTGTCCCAAAGCTGTGCCACCACAAAGCATGAGTTCTATGACATATAAAGTTTTTTTTCTACTACCCTTCTTTATGTGTACAACCAATGTCGCTGACGCACTTATTCCTTATGGATGCACCACCTCTCTACCGCTCGAACCCACCTGCTGCGCTCCTGTCCTCACTTGGTTTTAGAAGTACTTTCGCTTTTTAGTGGCTACCTAGCACAAATTGGTTTGTGTTTTGAAGTTAATTCGTGGTTTATCCAATATGTGCACACGCTGCAGTTATACTTAGCCCTTCTGAAGTAAATCTGTACCCATTAATGCAACTTCTCCCTTAAAACATTTTCTAAAGTAATAAGAATGCATTTCCTGTTAGAAGAAGTTCATATTTCATGAATATAAGTATTCACTTGAATGGCAATCTACACTGAGAAAAATTCGTTACCTCCACAGCAGTATATTGTACTAATATACGTAATCCTTATATTTATTTCGGAAATCAGTACGGAGCCTACGTAATCCATATGCTACATACTTTTCCCGCTTAGATGATACATCATGTCGTTGCAGGATGTCTGACATCTATTTATCTTCCGTATATTACATATATATACGTATGTTATATACGTCAGCTGTATGTTACATACGTCCATCTGTATCTGAGATTTTGACGGCCTATATACAATTCTTTCGTTCCTACGGAAAGTTCGTTTATTCGTTACACTTATACGGAAAGTACATATAAAATATACCTTTTCAGTTATATGTTTGTTGTACATTAAATCCAAAAACCACAGGATTTACACATGTAACCTACGGTTTCCACGTACGCCACATACGTTTGATTCTCAGTGCAGTACAGGAAAGAAATGTTTTCGTAATTTTTGACGTTTCAAGGACATGTATTTGATAGGGGGATCCGCTCCAACCCACTTCTAACAGTGTGTTTACATAATGGTTTGTAGGGTGTGGTTTATGGTGGTAGTTTGAAAGATGAAAAGGACTTTTTTCTCTGTTTCTGAGTAGTGAGTAGTTTGCAACACTTAACAGTTGGATGATACTAATAATGCGCAGTAATAAATACAGATGAATACGTATTCGTGAGTATTAGTTTAGAGTGAACGACGGAAATGGAAGAGGGTTAAACCCAAAGAAGGTATATTAACCCGTTAACGCCCAATGTCACCTACAGGTGACACTACTTTCAAGGCGTCTTCTTGTTCACCAATCGTCCACCAGAGGGTCCACCAGCTACTTAACTATGTATGTTGCATTACCACATAAAAAGTTTCGAAGTCGACTTATTATACAAGGAAGAAGACGCCTTTCAAGTAGTGTCACCTGTAGGTGACACTGGGCGTTGACGGGTTAAAACAACGACAAATAAATGGTAGCAAATAGTAACAAATGATAAAAATAGGTTCATGTGAGTCTAATCCGGGGCCGGCGGAAGACCAGCGAACATTGTTTCTGTTTATTTTGAGGGGATATCTTTTTCGTATACGGTTATCATAATCTTCTTATGTACTGAAAACTAGTACCTACTATGTTTTCACCCTGCTAACTTAGAAAATTGTTGCACATTTTCGCCACAAATCTCTTGAAATGTTGCACTACGTTTCTTAGAAATCTGACCTTCATAGGCGTAAGTAAAGGGGAGCCAGGTTCCCCTAGAACACTATTGACTCCTAGAATACCGTTGACCACATGTAAGGTTCTCTCAATTCTTAGAAATAAGGAGCAATGCCTCCTCCCTACCAAAATATCCTAGATACTCCAATGATCATCACATATAATTCAGCAGAGATGGTCATTTTCAAAGGTGAGTTTAAACGAGCACTTATCCCAGAGATGGCGTAGGTCAATGAAAACTCTGCCAATGATCCACTAATCCACCAGCCACCGTGACCCACTTTGACCCACTCTGACCCACCTTGACCTACTCTGACCCATGATCCACACCCTCTTCTCCACTGACTAAGAAGTTTACACCTGTAATAAAACAAGGCTATGAAATTATTACTAATCGGAGTTTTAATTTCTACGGTCAATCGCTCAAGCACAGCTCGGGTGGATCTGATCTTTACGATATAAAATGGTAGTGTTTGTCATACGTCATATTTCCATGAATTTCATATATAATTAATTCGTTGTTGAATTATACATAGTTTTCAGTGGAAAAAAGAATAAAACTTGAAGGTCTCATATCATAATTAAGTAGGTCAACGTAAAGAAAAGAAACAGTGTAAAATTAAACTGTCTTTGAAAGCCAAGTTGTAAGTCCTATTTCTATTATTCCTATTATTATAACAAATATGAAGTTATTTTTTCAGTTAGGTATACTTAATTCAGTAAGTAATTAGAAACAAATGAAAAAGAAACAAAAATGAAGGCCTTGAAAGTAAAACGTACACAAATTCACCTGTGTTCAGAAGATGTTGTCTACAATGCACTGAGCAGAGTGGGTCGGTGGGTCAAAGTGGGTCATGATGAGTCAGAGTGGGTCGCAGTGGGTGGAAGGTCGCAATGGACCACGTCCTGCTGACCCACGACCCACTAACTCACTCACAAATGTTGACCCGCTTGACGCACGAACAATTGACTCACTCCATCTCTGCTAATCGCCAGCAGATATGTGCACGTATCCCCTATCTTTCCAATGTATTTTGCAGGGATAATTATTATTCAGGATAATATTTCCTCCTGGAGATGAAAATTCAAACTTTGTCTAAAGAATAGTTCAATCAATAGTTAGAGAATAACCCGTGAACTTCTGTGATGTTTTTGTTTTTTTATATTATTAAGTTAGTTTTATTGTTGGACGCATGCTTCTGAAGAGTAACATTAATTGCTCTGTGCAATGAATAAAACAAAATAATCAGAAAGTGAACGGATTATTCTCTAATTATTGGTTGAACTATTCTTTGCACGAAGTTTGAATAATCATCTCTTCGAGTGGATTCAGCTACCTATATCTACACAGTCTGCTAGAAAAATGTATACACTGTTTAAGAAAACACTATACATCGTATTTCTTAATTACACTTAATTATTGCTCAAACCAGGGCCGGATTAAGGGAGGGGCTTAAGGGAGCTATAGCTCCAGGATAGTTTATATACTTAAGATTTCAAAATTCCGTACTTATGGTACTGCGCTCACGTCATCCACTGGTATACGCCGCTCATCAAGGAAGAGGTTCAAGCTTCCAAGTTCATATAATGTCAGGTTTTTGTAGGCATCTTAATGCGGAAAATGTCCATTTTTATGTAACATCTTGCTCACGGGGGTTAAAATTCCCAAACCTCCGTTGTGTACGTCATTGAAACCATACATTATTTATTTATTTAACAATCACCAGATACAGCTCAGAGCCATTTTATACTGGATATCTAACAACAACAATAACAATGGAAAGGATTTAAGAAGATAACGGCCAGGTCCTGTTTAATAGGTACCATCCCGGCTATTTTCTGGTAGGACTGAGCAAAACTCTGGAAAATACCAGTTAGGGTTGTCGGCAGTGGGAATCGAATCCACGACCTCCCGAATGCGAAACCAACGCTCTATCACTCTTCGCCTTTCGTGAGAAAATAGATCCGTCATTGATTCTGGGACACACATTGTAAATGTTCTGGGTATCACAACAAAAGTAAAAAGAGTGCTTAGCATTGAAATCATGTTCAAGTGGTTTTCCACATTCTAGTTGCTATATCTAGAACAAGTTCTTATGTGTTAAAATAATTATATAATTAATAGGGAAACATATTCCTGAATTATTATTTTTAAAATATGAGCTCATAATATCGACCTTTGTGCATAGCAATATTCGTAAGCCCGAGATCTAATAAAGTAAACGATTGTATAAATAGGTAATCAGATACAATTAGTTCTCAAGGATATGCAATCACCAGATTAATTCATCTGTCAACTTCTGTGTAATTCAAGAGTCAAAATGCAAGAACAAACAGATTATCTCAAGTACATCAAATTTTTGATTAATTGATTCATTAATTAGTGGTTAAACAACTACTTTATTATTTATCTTGCACTTCATTCGATTTTTATCAAATACATAGACACTGAACTTATTTCATCACGATACGCTATCACACCTTGTCCCTATTTACATGTTTTCTTCAGTTGTTAACGAAAATTAGGTCGAGTTGTTGAAAGAAGTGGAAAACATCCGATAAATCAAGCATATAAAAACTCTTAATGTGGAAGGTGTATTTCACAGTTGAACTGGGAGCTGAAGAACATATTAGGTAGTAAGTTCAGCTAAATACTTTAATTATTACTGTAAACTAGGTTAATTTGTAAAAGATTTGATAGTTTGTAAAATAGTTACATAAAACGAATAGTAATGCTATTTAAGTCACGTTGAATTTGCTAATATCATCTTCTTAAGTGAGAAAAAAATGATAAATTAATAAGATATTTAAAGCAAGCAAGCTTCGTTTAACAATGTGCTACTATGATAGACGTCCAAACTATGTGAATTCAACACCGAAACTAGAAAATAGTATATCCATAACTTCGGTTGCAATAGAGGAACAATATCAAAGATAAAACTTATCTCTCGGACCCTGCATCCATATTAAAAAGCCATTACTCGCAGTCTCTTATTGTTTTTGCTATAGAACTTATTTATCGGACGCTAGATCCATATTTAAAAAGCCATTACTCACTATCTCTAATCGTTTCTGCTATATAAAGATCAATGTCGAAATCGGAAGTAGTTGTATAATTCTACCAGTTCCGGTTTTATTAGACAGATAAAGGTAAAGATGGTGTCTTTTCTTCAGACCCAGCATCGATTTAAAGAAAAAAAAAAAAAAACTTGTCGCTATCCTGTACTGATTTTGTTCTATTATGATTAACATTGAAACCTTATATGGTTAGTTTCTCATTTTTGATTTGAATAGAAGGTTAACAGATAAGATGGAACTGAACCTATTGTTAGGACATTGACTCGATTTTTTTAAAGCTATATCTGTCTTACTATTTTTACTCTGATATATATTGACAGACGGACATAGCCGTCCTATAACACTTCGGACCAGTGATGTTTTCAGAGGTGACCCAAAGGGGTGAAAATTCCCGCTCGAGACATTTCTCTGATCGTGCTGAACCTGAGTTAACACTAATTTTGCAATACTACTTTCGTCTCCTGTCTATTAAAAGTCCTCCACCCAAGGAAAAAATTTTCTGGTATCTTCACTACTTCCAACACCCATGCATAACATAGTTTGGAAGTCTAATATTGTAATACTTTCGTATATAATGCACGTTCAAGTTTTGGGGTCACACTTTGCAAGGAACAATGTTGGAATTCATTTCTTATCTTCATCTTGGCATATGAAAGGTTTTCTTTCTATTACTTTAACAATCTGATGATATTCTGAGTGGGAGGAGTTCAAAAAGTGTCTCGCAGTTCGATTACTGTCTCCATTTTTTTAAAGCACATTTAATAATGTTTAGCTGGAAAATGTAGAAACGATCTATACAAAATCAGTTGCATTTTCCAAGTGCTTTTAATTTATCAAGAACTTACGTAGAATGTCAGCTAATGTATATTGCTAGTTACTCCGTAAAGTGCACAAACAAAAATTACGAGTTGTACACGCAGTATTGTTTAATAACATATGTGCTATCTACAATTATCATACGTGGGTCCCTTCCGGTTAGCAATACAGCGTTATTCGTTTCTTTATACGTAACCGTCAAGTGCTGTCGTTATAATATTAAGCTTAAAAATCTAATTGTAGTGTTGCATGGTGGTACCTGTAGCTTATAGGTGTCGTTATTGTGTTCAGGAAAAATACTTTTAATGCCAACACACAACATTAGAATTTAAGTATGTATACAGAATTAGTCTTACCCATGTATCGTGCGGATCCTTATTTATTTTCCTTAAAACGTTCTCAAAAAGTGCACATTATCCACGCAACATGCAGTAAATTCTTTGTGCCTTTTACAAAAAATCAAAGAAAATTAGTTATTTTGCAAAGTAGATCGGTAGATCAAGGCTGTGCCGGACTATGTTCTGGTTAAACATAGGTACAGTCAGAACTTCTCATACACAAAATTCATGTGGATGTACACAAAAGTCAAAATTAATGAAAGAAAAACCTTTCATATGGGGGTTCACAAAGATAACGCACAACATTTCATATGCGTGTGCACAAAAATAATTAAGCAGAACTTTTTTATGCATGAGTGTGCACAAAGATAATTCATCAGTACTTTTCATATGGGTGTGCAGAATGATAATTAATACGAACTTTTTATATGAGTATTCATGAGTATTCACAATGTAATTAAGCAGCACTTTTATGTGTATGTACACAAACGTAATAAAAAAGAACTTTTCATATGGTTGTTCACAAAGATAATAAAAGTAGAACACTTCAGAAGCAAGATTTAATTAAGCATAACTATTCATGATATGATGAAGCTTCATGATATGATATGCGACGCACATGATAAACCATTAAGTAAATTTAATAATCTAGGCTAGATAATGATTTCCCACCTTATTAAACGTCTTAAAAATTGCATGAGATAAATGTTTAATTTCAATTACGAGTATAACTGCATCTGTCGTATAAACTTACAGATTTAAAAAAAAAAACAACAGATATTTACAGTTCTACTACCATGATTTTCCGTCGCATCAAGTTCTGACTTTTGTTTCAACTCACGTGTTTCCTTTACCTAGCAACCAAGGCAACTATTGTACTATAGCCCGCGTCACCCGATTTGGCGTGTGGCATCATCCAATAAGTTCGCAGTGCTCTGTTACTAAACCTTCAGAGAAGAATCTAATCATCCATAATTGATTTTGTTCGTATTTGTTGACAATTATGAATGATTAGATTCTTCTCTGAAGGTTTAGTAACAGAGCACTGCGAACTTATTGGATGATGCCACACGCCAATTCAGGTGACGCGGACTATAGGTATGCTTCAGCGACCACATTTGCTTCTCCTAAAAGAGCAATAATGTAGTTTACATCTTTCCCAGTTTCAAGGTCATTGTTGTGCTCCTACATGCCTATCTAATCTAATGCTATTTATCGTTATCTAATCTTACATTATGTATCCACATAATATTATGTTATATATAACTATAATCTTAACTTATTCGAGAAAAACTTGTAAACGTAATTATCTTTCTTTTTTTTACAGGTATCTTTTGAACAATGGCACCGTCAAGTGCAACAATTTGTATTGTTGCAGCATCTCTTTTGGCACTTAGCACAGGATACAGTCTTTATGACGGTAAGTATCTTTAATTCGTTGTGCTTGAAAAATGTTGATTGCCTAGTACTTACAACTGATTTCTATATGAGAAAGAACATTATTCTGTAAGCGTATGGACACACCATGCTCACTGGAAATCGGACCAGAGTTTTCCAGACTTTTTTTAGGGAGAGTGCCTCCCCCCGGAGGAGACTAAAGTAATACATCTATAATATAATAATAAATAGAATAGTATCATTTGAAAATAACATGTGCTCCCGGAATATTTTTTCTGAAAGAAACACTGAATCAGACTTACTTCATATTCTAAGCCAATGAGAGTGTTGTTCATACAGGTTCCGTTTAAAGAGAAGTTCAACTAGGTGTATTGATTACAAAAGATAGACAACAGATGGTCGTTTAAATCTTCATAGTTTTACTAGTTCAAATGTTCCTTGTTAGTCTTCTCGAAAAATGTATCCTGTGATCCTGTGGGTCCAATTAGTGGAGTGTGCTGTGCAACGCCTCAGGTTTTCAAATGTATGATTTCTTCAATGATGCATAAGCTTCAGATACTAGCAATTGTGTGGTTTCTGAATGGCCCTTGTCAGAGCCATTCGCATACCTAAAATTTACGTTAATATTTATTGTCAATAATTTCTTCATGGAAATCAGTATTCGTTAGGTCTAAAGTTTGAGTCACCAACCCTTCTAGTGATAATTGCAGAAAACGATATTTTTTTTCTAAACTTATTTAATTTTGTCTTCCAATAAGGAACAGAGACAACTCATTAAGGTTCACATTGTTTAATCATCCATAATAATACATAATGATCATTTTTAGGATCCCTTGCACTTATACATGTCTCAAAATACATAGGTCTCACTTTGTTAATTCTGCATGATGTTAATTTACAGTATACCAGAGATCTCCTTTTTCGGATCCTAAGGTATTGCTGACTGAACCCACGGCATTATCCCTACAATCCCTTCTCCTTACTTTCCAAAACAACATAATCACAGATACACAAAATGGCGGATCTTAAGAGAACTCACATTGGTAAATATTAAAAAAATATTTATCACTAAGGGAAGAAAACTTGAACACTTACTAATTCTTGTAAGAATTAATGCATTAGTTAAATTTTCTTTCTTTACCTTGTAGAAATAAAATTTCATTCTTTTATTGACGTGACTTCCCTTAAGTGCTACCAGTAGACATATCTCACCGTAAATAACAGTTTATTGTCATATTATTAAAATCCAGAACATTCCACAATCAAATCAAAATTCAGTTTAGTCGTTGTTAGCCATACAATATCCATTATCATGAATGGGATTTCTAGACAACTAGTGTGACAGAATACGCAAAAACTATCCAGAAAAATTTCCACAATGATAAATCTTGTTCAGTCTAACGATAGAAGAAATTACTGTAGGTGCCACAAAACATTCGCTACAATAGTTATGGACAAAATAGTGAAAGCAGCCAAGCGTCCTTTACATCTTACTGGAAGAGTAAATATATCATTTCTAACTGAATGAACTAGAGTTGAAATTGCTTACAGTATGGTGAGTTTTGTGGATGATTATTGCTCTTTCCCAAATATTTCAAAGAGTGCTTTATTACAAATGTGGTTGGGTTTTTATACGATAACTCCGGAAATTGTAATGGGCTGAACGTTCTTTGTTTCATCTATGTGGTATTGGATTTTTCAATGGTACAATCCACATCATAACATATCAGAAGTCATAAGAGAGTGCTTGTTATGATAAATGCACACGCAATAATCTGATTCCATATCTGACGAGTCAGAGTCATAAGTTTTGATACATGTAATTTCTTAGTAAGAAGTGAGCTATTAACTTTCTATGTATAAGGCTCTTAATGTCTGTTTCTTAGATTATACATTTAATTATTTATATTATTAATTCATATATTAAACCAGAAAATAATTGTTAAACATGCAATTCAAGTTCATTGATATATTTAGCACTCCATAATAGAAACATTATATATTACTAAACATGTACTATAGAACAGTATCGTTGATATGATGTCAGCAATATATATATGATTCTCGCAGCCATACTAAATATTTGAGTATTACGAACATTCCTATAAAAAAAAATTGTTACTTTTGTGATATATTTTGGTATTTTTCCATGTTCGAGGTCCTAGTATGTTTGAGACAAGCTTATGAATGTTCAGTTCAAAGTCATTTCTAGAATATGGTTGTTATCAGTTTCCTCAATTGTTCATATACAATACTCATGACAATATTTTCTATTCTTCAGATACTCAAACATCAGGACGTCGTAGTTGCTACTTTAGTAACTGGGCTGTTTATCGGCCTGGCATTGGGTCCTACGACATTGATGACATTCCGGGAGATCTCTGTACTCATGTCATCTACTCCTTCTGTGGTGTTAGTAATGTAACATGGGAAGTGATGGTGCTTGATCCAGAGGTACGTTCACACAAATACTTTAATAATTTTGTATAGCACCACAATAAAAGAATTTTCTCTCGTAAATTATCTTATTTCTGTACGATACATTCAGCATTCCAGGATAAATACATGTTAAAACATTTGACAATATAAAACAGTAGTGTTTTCATAAATTTTCTCTGTTAAATTAGTAATATATGTTATTATAACTAATTTATGAATCGAAGAGATTTGGACTCCCTTTTCTCTTCAAAATGCTGTGTTAACTATTTTCATAAACATTAGTTTAGGTAAAATCAAATTTTAAGTATTCGTATTTTATAGTTCTTCAAAATATCTCTTAAATTTTGTCTAAATTCAAAGTAAGATCCCAAGAATGACGAGTATTTCAAAATTTAGACTCGGTGTAATCCATAACATTGAAATCATAATTAGCAATAAAAAAAAACTGAATGATATTCCAGTCTAGACTAGGCCGGTAGGCATTTACGCCGATCCCACGAATTTTCAGTATTCGCGAGCTACCCTAGCCAGCTCTTTGAAGTTGGTCGTTCAAAATGTACAGAAAAATTTGGGCAAGAGAACAGAACCTAAACAACCCCTGCTGAGCTTCTAACCCATTCCTATTATTATTATTATTATTATTATTATTATTATAACTACTACTACTATTACTATTACTACTACTACTTTTACTATGGATTCGTATAGTAAAACTGCAAGCTTATTTTAATGAAAAAAGTTTTATGATTTTTTTAAATCCTTGTGCAGGGTTTGAACCCACACCAAAAACGATTTTCATTACTAGCATGTTGCACTAGGGCGCTTGGCTACGAGCGCCGACAGCAGTTCGCCTTTACTTTCCGCTATATGTAGATCATGATTCTTGATGTCTTATCTGTATCGGCCAATAAGATCAGAGGATATCTGAAATTCTTGGGATCCGCGAAAATGCGGCCGGTAATACACACTCTGCAGCTAGGACAGAAGCTCATCCTTTCTCTTTTGATGAAATCTTCAGATTCGCCTTTCTCTGAAAAAAAAATATTAGCTAGATATGCAATAATTGCAAATTTGGAGCGAAGCCATCAACTTTTATTGATTATTCCTAGAATTTTTAAAATACATAAATTGTTTTCGTGAACTAACGAAACATGCAAATAGTTGAATTTGAAATCACCGAGAAGCATAATGGCTTTAAAAAATTATGTTCGCAGAACAAAACGAGAAGGGTTTGGCACTATTTCTAATACTGAAAATTCTATTTGCCATTCTTTACAATGAGAATTCCTCCGTCAAATGCTTTTCCAATGTTAAGTCTATGAGTATCCCGTTTTCGATTATTATTCCTCAATGCTACGTCAAATCGCCATGTCAAATTTGAATAAGAACAGTTCAAGATCTCGGAGGAGTGTCCGGATAAACAAACGCTTAAGTTGAGTAAATCGAAGTTTTTCTCCAAAAATGACTGTTGTTGTTAGAACTGGGATTTTTGCGACTATAACGATAGAAATATTCATATTGATCTAACTAAAACTAGTGAAATTCTCTGTCAAAACTGACAAACATTTGCAAAGTCCATGTAATTAAACAATAATTGTGACTGTTCATAACATACTGAGATCACAAAGTTATTTTTATTGACTATTTTTGTGATTGCCTACAGCGTGATCTAGACCAAGGTGACCAAGTGGGAGGCTACCGACGATTCACAGATCTGAAGAAGAAGTATCCAGGAATTAAGACCACGATTGCCGTTGGTGGATGGGCCGAAGGAGGGAGGAAATACTCAGAGCTCGTATCGAGCCAGGACAGAATTGATACGTTTGTTAAAAGTGTTGTTGGTAAGTATCAAATTTAGGTCTCAGTAAAAGTACATGTGTGTGACATTATACTAATTATTGACGTTTTATCATTAATATTTCGCTATCACTGACAGGTCATTAGGTGTACATTGAAAATTTTTCCTAGAAAATTAATTTACACAGCTATCACTATCTCTCAAATACATTCGACTTAGTGTTACGTAATCTATAAACTCTGTTTAAAATGTGTAAATTTTTCTTTGATATGTTAAATTTCTCTTTAGTAAAGAGAACTATAGTGCTGCCAAAATGTCTTGAACCTTGGCAAAAATGCGAACTAAAGCTCATTCCTCGACACACCCATGCATTGAGCCAATAAGGGTTCAGCTGTTGCTAAGCGAGAGAGCCTCTTAGCAAAAGGGAGTGGAATTCATTCAGCCAATAGCAGCGCTTGGAACGGAAGATAAGGTGTCAAGTCAGTGTGGTATATCTTTACCAGTTGTAACAATGATCAATTCTGGTTGGTTTTCTTCAGATCTTTGAAATAGATATTTAATTTCAAAAAATATAATCCAAACAATGTAGACATTAAAACGCATTCTGTCACTTTCGAATTTTCTTGCATTATTACATTTATAAGGTTGATTTCCTTTTCAGTATACCTGTAAAAGGAAATAAATAGTTGTTATACAGGGTGTTCCGGGAATAAATCGACAGTCTTCGCATATGTGTTGAGAACCTCAGTTGCGACTTTCGTTGGAAACGCCTAATTACGGAAATGGCGCCAATTTACTCCGCCAACACCGGGATCCACTCTATAAACAAATTACGTTAATTACTTTAAATTAACTCCATCTCTTTAATTAGTCGTTTAGTAATTCTTGCATTGAAGTCCTGACCACGTTTGCAGAAGTTTGTCCCGGAACACTCCATATAATTCCCATGTTATTGGTTTTGGGTAGAGAAAGATACAAGCAGAATGTACACAAATTACAGTTCAAGATTATTGTATCCATTTGTTTATCACTTGTAAACTCCCATATGACTTTCCAAGAAGCTATCGTAACTTAATTTGATTGGCTGGTTGTCAAACGCATAATCTATATCACTGACAACGAAAATACACGTAACAATTCTGACAAAAACTGGAAATCACTGGGCGAGACGTAGAGGAAGAAGAATGTTCTGCAGAGTTGGCAGGAATACAAAATCCTCCTACACGTAAAGAAAGCCCTCAACGAAACGAGTTGAATATTGCATATACATTATTAATTTATTTAGTACTTCAACTAAATATATTTAGCCATACATTCTTATATTTTCTTCTTTATTTTTTTTTTTTTTTTACCCCTAAAGCTGCTAAGTCTGATAAATAGCCTAGTTTCTCCCTCCCCTGCTTGTGACGTCAAGAAAAACAGTGGCAACAGCGTCACTGTTAGTTGACATTGCCCGAATCTGATTGGCTGTCATTTGAGCAGGCCATAGAACTTGAATTTCCACGAAGAATATAGGAGAAAATACGTCTGTATACTTTTTCCCTAAGCCCAAAGAACTTGAATTTCAATAGAGAATATAAGAAAATATAAAACTCGTATATGTCTAGTCTATGACCTACGTGACACTCTAGTCCCACTAAATTTTCATATTGATGTATTCTGTGAATAGCCGCTTACAGAGCAAACAAATCCATTTACGAGAAGGAAAATTAAGATACACATACAGAGCTTTAGAATAATAATAAAAGAAAAAGCTACAAGATCAGGTTCAGCAACATTTACAACAACAATGAAATATTTGTATTTAAGGAAGTTTATACTAATACTAATTACATTTCTTGTGATTGCAGAATTTTTGGACGAATATAACTTTGATGGTTTTGACCTGGACTGGGAATATCCTGGTGCAACTGACAGGGGAGGCAGATACGCTGACAAAGATAATTATTTGAAGTTTGTGAAGGCGTTAAGGAAGGCATTCGACGAAGCAGGCAAAGGATGGGAGCTTACAGCTGCTGTTCCAGTGGCTCGGTTCCGTCTGCAAGATGGATACCACGTTCCAGAATTATGCCAGTAAGTAATCCATTTAGCGTACACTGAATTTGCTCGTTTTAATGGACGAATAATTTCAATCCTCAGAAATGAGATCTTGCTTTAACTTTCATTCACGTCATAAAGGAGAGGGCCATAGAAATCATGAATTCTCAGTGGTTAGAGACATAAGAATTAAAATATGTACCAGGAATATGGGTAAGGTAAATATTGACTTTTAAAGAGCTTAATGATCATCAAATAATCTTGTTTATTAAAAGATAGTTTTCCGTAAAGGTTTGATTTAATTTTAATGTCATTTTTAAATATTGTAGCTGTGTTACACCTGCATCTTAACGTAGGATCCACAAAAATAAAATAAATAAATAAATAAAAAGAAAAAAGAAAAAGCAAGTAACCTTATACTACCAAACATGATCATAGGTATTCTGCGATTATTGATAGATCACTTGCTGCAACTGAGAAGCTTTCATGCTTCACGGTCTTCCCTTAACCTCTTCGTCTTCACTTACGATTTCCCTGTTTTGATATAATCCATTAATTGTATAGTTCCTTCGCCCTCTCCCTCTCTTTCCTACCACCATACTCTCTAGCAAGTCCCTCATGATACAGTTCATTCTTACCTAATGTTCCAACCAGTTTCTCTTCCTATTCTTAATAATATCTAAAATTATTCTTTTCTTTCCACCATTTCTAACAACTTCTCATTCGTTTACCGCTCGACCCAGAATACCCTCTCTGTTCTTCTCCACACTAACATTTCGAAAGCTTCACCACTTTTGCGTAATGGTAATGTCCAGTACAATACTCTATACAAAACATTTTATTTTGTGAGTCTTTTCTCAACTTCTTTTTGAAGGCCTCACAAAATAGTCTTCTCTTCCCCCTAAAGAGGTCGTCATTCCTAACCTTGCTTTTATTTCACGTTCGCATTTCATATCATCACAATAATACTATCTGGATATCGAAAAGTAGTCACTTATTCTGTTCCCTCCCCCCTTCCTATCTCTATATTTGACACCGCCCGCTTCGTTCCAATCACCATAGCTTTTGTCTTTCTAACATTTATTTTCATCCCATATTCTTCACAGCCCTTCCTCAAGGTTTCTAACATCTTATTGATTTTCTCTTTATATTCTGCAACATGCACCATATCATCTGCAAATCATAGACACCTGATCATGCTACCTCTTACTGAAATACTATATCAAATGCTCCACTTATTCAGTATGGGCAAGGACTATATACCCTCGCTGTTGACTAGTATTGCCCATGAGACGAGGCGGTACGAGAAATAAGATTTTATTTTCTCGTCTCGCAAAATTATCTTATCTCCTTTTGTAACTTTATGTACCGTACAAACTTTAAGCCATGATTTTTTAAAAAAAAATAATTCATCTAGAAGTTTCCAGAATCTTATCGTGTAGCGAAATATCCATGAAAGATGTGGTATAACAACATTTAAACCATATTGATTATTTAGGTATGTTTTGTGATGACTTCTACATTCGTTGATGAATGCTATTCATTGGGTTCGTACAATCATATTGTCAATTTATTAGTTCTTATAATACGAATAATGTAACGTGAAATAACAGTGTTTGAAATCAAAGGTTTGGGTGAACTAGTGTTATCCATGAGACTCATGAGATTTTTTGTCTCATCTCGAAAAGGACACTGGCGCAAATTCCGGGGGGATGGGGGGACAGGTCCCCTTAAATCTTGGAACTGGGGGGAACTGTCCCCCCAATAATCCGATTTGATGCCACAAAAGAAAGTGAGATGAATTGATGTCCCTCCAGAATAAACCTCAAATCTAGGGATGCGCACGAGACAAAATTTGTGACTGTCTCGTCTCGAAAATGTGCTGAAAAAGTGATGTCTCGACTCGAAAAATGTATATTTCACTATTGGAAGAGCCGCGTCTCGACTCGAATTTTGTCAGGAAAATCCTGTCTCGACTCGTCTCGTGCGCATCCCTACTCAAATCTGCCCACCTCCCAATGCTGAAGACAACTCTGCTTCTCTGATCCTCCACAGGATTGTTTTTCAGCTTCACAAATATTTTGAGCATCGCTTAAAAAAAGAAAAAAAACGGTCTTACTTGTCTCCCCCCCCCCAATGTTGAAGACAGATTTGCGCCGCTGAAAAAAGGGGATGAGAATTGGCATATTTTTCGCCTCATCTCGAATTTGAAAAGTGTACTTCTTCTTCTCGTTTTCGAGATAGGAATCAGGACGAGTCAAGAAATTTCTTATTTCGTGGGTAAAAATACTCTTAACAAAGGACGTAACTACAAAGCAATCAGCTAATCAATACTTAAGAAGTTTAGTTATGTTTAGAACAGTTTTACTCATGTTATTGTAACTTTTTTTTTTTTTTTTTTGTCGGTAGCCCGTTTACCTACTACAACCAACAACCGATATTTCACCATGCCAACTTTCTGTACTCTAATGCGAAAATCCTGACCATTATTGTTTATCCATAGTAACTTTTTTTAAAGAAAAGTTAAGAAAGTAAATCTTAACACTTTTTTCCACTTCTTTCAGACTTCTTGATGCAATTCATTGTATGACATATGATCTTCGAGGTTCATGGACAGGATTTGCCGATGTCCATAGTCCCATGTATAAACGACCAGGATTAGATCAGGGCGGGTACGAAGCATTGAATGTGGTAAGTTAATGTAATATAAAATTAAAATGTTTCATTTTGTGGCTATTGTAGTGTAGGCTGTCTTAACACAATGTGCTTTCTGTGCGGGCACCGGCATTGAGTTTCCGGAATCCTATTTCATAGTGGATGCGTCAATTCAAATCAAATTTTGGAATAGTTGTTGTTGATTTTGAGTTTAACGTCCCTTTCAGCAGCAAGGCTATATGAGACGGAGCCTACTGATTAACGTGGAATCCGAACCACATGAGTTCCTTTGTGATAGTCGAAATAGCAGTTATAATAATAATAATTGTATTATTTGCGTTGTGTTGCAATCCGCGAATTTGGAAACACCATTAAAGAATAAGGCCCGAATATGAGGACATTTCCTTCGAATAAAACCACAGTAATTGTTTGGATCACATTCTGTGCCTTGATGCTGAAATGAAACATTATACTCTAATTAAGCAACCGATAAAACGTTGTCAATTATTCGAGATATCTTATAAAGGAACTTCCACGAAATATAGCAGAATATACGGTATTTCTTACATCGTTCATGATACTTATTTCTTGCCCTTAAATGTCCGTAATAGTAGATTAGACAAACTTAGCATTTACTGTAGCTGAACAGCAATTAATGGATACATTTTGAGTGACTATTTCATTTAAAAGTAAACCCTGCCCCCGAGCCTTAGGCTCGCTATACACGATAGCTTCAAATTGCGCTTAGTTAAAAGCTCTAATTAGTCACATTTAGCAATTTTATTTATTAATTTATTTAAAGTTTGCCCATCAACCACTCCAATCTCCAAGCTAAACAATATTTGTATTAAATCAGTGTTTGTAGATTTCCTTATGAAAATTTCCCTCAATTGACTCAAAATTTTCCTTCTTATCAAATTTTCCCTAGTCTCTTGAATGTTCAATTTCTATTATAGAAGTTTGATGATTAGATTAATTTAGCTGTATTGAAGGAGATGCCAACCACATTTGTTTTATGTATTTGCTTTTTGCTTCTATTTCTTTTACTTTTTCCTTCGCTTTCTTTTTTACAAAAAAAAAAAAAAAAATGAACCCAGCCAGCAATGAGGGCTACTTCGAGCACATACACAAACTGTTGCTATTGTATTGGCTTGTTTCTGAAGAATAAATAAACAAAATTAAGCATTTTATGTTTGCAAATCAGTCAGCACGAGAATTTCCCTGGATTTTCACGTTTTATCGAAAAATTCTCTTTTTCTCTTTGCCAAATTTACCTCGAAATATTCCCTCAAACTACGAACACTGTACTAAATACGTTTGATTAGCATATTATGTGCTTAAACATGTGATTACATACATATTATTACTCAAAGCTAAGTATAGTTACAGTCCTTGTCCTATGTTGTTGAAATAACAAAATTGAAACAACACAATTTTAGGTTGAAAACAAATTGTTACAATAGTTTTCTATCGGCAAACTGCCTGCATAATTTAACACCCGATAGCAAAGATGGCGTCATTATTAGCGTGAGATAAGCAAACAATAGTGCAGATAGCGACATCTATTAAGATAACTGTTTGTTAATAGAAACTAACGTGATGACAGACTCAGGCGTTTGCGGTTTACTATTAAGGTTTGTAAAGTTATTTTAAAAGTGGTTCAATACATCAAATAACTTATTGTTATGACAAATATTCAATAAGTCAATTCATTTATTAAGAGAATCATATTTTGCTTATTACTGTGAAAAATTAATATTAAGAAAAAGAACTACATCATAATGATTTAAGGGATTATCATTATTCTTATTCGTGTCACACTTGGGACTTGGTGACCTGGCATTGTCCCAGTTTTGGAAAGCTTAAAAAAATCATTGTGCATTTGAACAGAGGAAAACATAATAAAATGTGTTTCTCTTTGCTTTGTGTCACTCAATAGTATCTGGCCTTATTATAAATAAAAGTTTAATTGTTTTTATTTTAAATTTTAATTAGAATACTATTTGTTTTACTCAGTTATCTTTAATTTCGTCTCACCAAATTCCGAAAGTTGATGGATTAAGGTACTTCATGACTTCTTAGACCAAATTGGTTAATTCTTATTCATGTCTTTCCGTGTAGCATGACGCAATGCAACTGTGGGAAGATTTTGGATGCCCTGCCAACAAGTTAGTGGTAGGAATTCCTTTCTATGGTCGTACATACACTCTCGGTGACCCCAACAGCCATGACCTTGGAGCTCCCATCAAGAAGTGGGACGGTGGTGGTGGTGGAGACCCCTTCCCTTACACTAATGCTAGTGGTACGGCTGCTTTCTATGAGGTAAGCTAAAATAAAAACCCTTTAATATAGGCCTCAGTCATTAAAATAGTTGTAGTAGCCTACATGTCTTTAGTAAGCTCAACAGTCATAAGACTACTAAGAACAACTAAATTGGATTTATGTTTTGAACCAGGATGTTAACGAATACGTATGGCAGTTTCTTTAACTCTGTTTTAAAAAAAGAGATTCTCGAAATAGTTCTGGGAGGACATGCCTTAGAATCTAGTTCAAATCTTAGATCAAAATAAAAGGTACATCACAAATTATAACAGACCATTTTCACTTGCGAGAAATTCGATCATCCAGTTAAGTAGCGTGAATGACCAAGTGTTAATTATAGTCCCTGAAACAAAATTTCAGGTACTCGCCAAGATGGCTTCCCCCACATAATACAAACTATTTTAATTTATCATCTCTTTCTTCTGTTGATTATTAAATATGAAATAATGTGTTGATATATTTTCTTACCATTTGTAACTTCACGATTTATGATACACATCTTGAGATATATTTTGATCTTAAGAAACGTCATGAGGGTTTGAAATAAGTTCTACATTCCATTCCATATATAGGCATATGAGGATTTGTACCCTCAATACTATTCTGTCATCACTTGTCCTTAAAATTACTCTGGTAAATGGTTGTTGAGGTTTATTATTATTGTATATTTATCTTCATTATTCCTTCAACAGATTTGTGACGCGTTACAAACGGATGATGCTTGGGTAAAAGACTACGATGAAATTGGTTTGGTTCCTTACACATATAAAGGTAAGCACTACCATATTTTCTTTATCTTTGATATTATGTATGTCAGGTGTGGTCGTGCCGAGTTCTGATGTGTCATTTGTACTTTACAAAGTATTCGCTCATGCCGCGAGTATATGTTCCAAACATATTTCATTAACGCAATTTTCTAGCACGGCATTTACAAGTTAACAAATGGCATTTTCAAAATGTTTATTGTTTTACACTATACTAAACACTACATTATTACAAAGTGGTGATAAAAGTTGCATTGTTTCTTTTAGATTATTAACCAAACAATGAGGAACTCTCAACGAGGAATTCTTGATTTAGATCAAACTTTTAGCTAAATATAAAATGTTGCCAAAAAATATGCATTACTGTTTATACTATTTTTATTCTTTGTAAATATGGTATGGAATTTAACCCATTAGCGATAGTCATGTTTGTGTGCAATATTTAAGTCTTCAGATGCGGGTGCATATTTTCGAATCACTTCTGTACACATCATCAGTACAATTCATACAAAATAAAACAATCATAAGATAGCAAAATGCATGTGATACCTCATGCTCTGTAAGTTATGTTTCAGAAAGAAGAAAATATATTTGATTTTTCATCTCTGACTTGAACTACTACTTGGCCAAATTTCTAAGTAGGTAACGAATTACACATTCCAAAGAACGAATTTTGGACAAAACAGATTGGGAAAAGAATATTATCAGTGACAGTTCACAAAATATTATCACATCATTTGTTTTGTGTTCCTAATTAAAAATCTGACAATTTCAAGATGTCAGTACAACTCACTGATCACCTATTAGGGCAACAATAACAACCAATCAATTATAGGGGGTCGCGGTGGCTCAGTGGTAGAGCGTTCACCTCTGGTGCTTGGGGTCTCGGGTTCGATCCCAGCCCCCGCCAAGTGAACTTTGTGGTGGACAAACACCGTGTGCGTGGGTTTTCTCGGGGTTCTCCCGTTTCCTCCCACTTTCTTCATTCCACCATTTCATTCATTACTCATCATCACCGTCTCCTTTAGCCGGCATAAGCGTGGGACGTAAAACTCAAAGATTTCATTTCATTTTCCAACCAATTATATTTGGCTTTATGCAGAGTGGTTTTGACGTAAGATTAGCGCCATACTAAGGATTTGACTAAAGCATAGTTATCGGAAATGTGTTCAGAATCTCTGATTAGGACGTAGTAACTGACTAAGTTAATCATATGTGACTAATTAATTAAGAGCAGGGGTACCCTGGTTTAGCCACAATAAATTTACATTATGAGAATACAAAGACAATTAATCACATCCCTCAAGAATCAATAAGTTAACTATAATCCGATTTCATAGTTATCAATAAATTGTTGTGATGTCAAACCATTAAAAAAATCGCATTTTATATAGTTTCATTTGTACAGACCACGCATGCGCACGTCTAGATTTCGGTAATTACCACATTTATTTTTCTCACCAGATGTATTGGGCGGAAACTTCATAACGAAGAACTACATAATTTATATGGTTTACCCAACACTGTTAGGGTCGTCAAGTCTAAGAAGCTTAGGTGGGCGGGTCATGTAGCTAGGATGGAAGAAAGTAGGAACGCTTTCAAAGTCTTGACTGGAAGACCAATCGGAAAATGACCATTAGGAAGACCTAGGCGCAGATGGGAGGACAAGATGGATCTCGCAGAGATTGGAATATAAAGTAGAAACTGGATGCAGTTAGCTAAGGATAGAAGTCAGTGGAGAGCTTTTGTGGACGCGGCATTGAACCTCCTGGTTCCATAGGCCATAGAGTTAGTTAGTTAGTTAGTTAGTTATATGTATTGGGGTTATGTTAGTTAATCATGCAAAAATTGACTTATTAGCTGAACTCCAAGCTGACTCTGATTACCAAAAAGTAAACCATCCTCAATACAGAATTAATACGACACTAACTAATCACATGACTAAACTTGATTAACGAATTTTTTCGGAACACTGCTCATTTTGTTTTAAAAACAGCAATAGAGCCAACAGCTGAACTCAACTTAAAAATATATCTTTTGAATTTCCTGATGATTAAATTACTGTATTCGATGTAACAAGGATTTGATTTCAAGTCAGAGCTCATGAGGTTCGTATATCATGTTAAACTGTAGATTTACGTCTTGTATAGCGTCTTTGTTTAAAAGGGAAATTAAACTCCGAACAAACAAACAAATCTGTCATTCTTTAAAAAATCAAATTTTACAGATTTTAATTTCTGTTTATTTGTTCTTTTCGTTTCTTGAAGATATTCAACGTTAAATGGAATATATTAGGGCAGTTAAAGTAAACAGTACGTTCCTTATTTTGACAGGTAACCAGTGGATAGGATATGAGGACGTAGACAGTGTGAAGTACAAAACTCAGTTGGTGAAAGAAAAGGGTTATTTAGGAGCAATGGTCTGGGCCATTGACTTCGACGACTTCCACAACATTTGTGGATTTGGAAACCATTCGATGATGCAAGCTGTTTACGATGATCTCAAAGACTATATTGTGCCTACTTTGCCACCTACTACAACAAGTGCGGTAAGAAGTTAATACAAGCTAATTAATGATCTCTAGAGTTGTTAATAGTTAATTTTAAAATGTTTTTAAAAATAAATGTAATTGGAAAAGTTCCATTAATTTCAGAATTTTAAAATTTTCAAAAGTTGTCCATCAGTATTAACAGCCAGCAATAGACAATTCAAAGAGAAAACGTTAACTTTTGAACGTGGTGCTTCGAATTTTATTGATAGAAAGAAAACAAAAATAGTTTTCTGTAAAAATATACGTTACATTAGTAATATAATTGTATAGATTCAACATGTGTTTTAAAAGATGCCATTATTTCTATAAGGTTTTTTATTGTATAATGAAAATAAGGCGAAAGACGATACATATAGGGTGGGTATAAAGTTATGTTCCCCAAAGCTAGTATTTCTTCACATATTAGGGAAAGTAACTTTTTGCCCATCATGTACATTTTATCATAATATCTAATCGAGATGGCCAAAATGACGTGCTTGAGGATAGACCATCACGTGTAGTTTTCGAGATAGACAAGGGGTCTTATTCTTAACAGGTTTGCGTCAACGCAATAAAAATATGCCTTTTAGTTTTCGATAATTGGTGTAGCATTTACAATTGCTCGTTTCGGTTTTCGCGTTGCGTACAGCAAACTTTTGCAGAAACTAGTACGGAACGACACTCCAAAATCGATAAATAAGGGTAAATAATGAAAGATTCGCTTCAAACATATCTATAAATGCAAGGACAATTCATAGTTTTATACGTGTAACATAAGACCAGCTGATCTATCATACATGATATAACACCAGTAACCTAAGGATACACATCGCTTTCTCCAAGTTTTGGAAATATTCTGAGTAAACTTGTGTAGAAAATTATGTCTATGAATGTAATTAAAGCATGATAATTTATTGGCAAGTTTCATTATTTTATTTTTACGATTAAATAAAGAACTAAACTTTACGTCAAAAACTTACTCTTTTCTATTACAATTTTTTGAATTGCATTAATGAATCTTATTATGTGTAAGCAAAGCTTTCCGTATTTATGTGGTAACTGTTTGGCTATCAGTGTTCTTTCATAGCTAAAATGTTCCATTGTCGCCTTTGGTACTAAGATCTTGAATTGGACTCAATTTTCAATTAGAGAACATATGATTAAAATTTCGCACTCAACTGTAAGTACACGTCTCATACACCTCAGAGCTAAAAAGAGATATTGAACTCCAAACAACTAACTGTATTAGTATCAGCGGAAAAATATGTCTTGCGATTTCTTTCTGAGAAATAGTTCTTATTAAATTAACTGATTAAGACTTTAAGCAATGTTTAAAATAATAATATTTAACTTACTTTCAGACAAGTGGTGGTGGTGGAGGAACTCACAGACCTGTACCTACAGTTGATCCAAACAATGTAGATTGCTCTAATGGAGGTGGACCTTACGCAACAGCGGATTGCTCTGTTGTAAGTATTTTAAAAAGCATGCTTCATTGATATCTTTAATATTTCATATTGACTTAGATAATTACTTTCTATGAAGTGTAATTTCTACTTAGAACACTAGCAAATTTTTGAAGAGAAACTTCCGTAGTTTACTAATGCATGTATGAGTCCTTTCATTCACAAACAGATTAACTGAAAAATAATACCAACTTTAATATTGGTGTTTATTACGACACGTGCACAGCGTTCGAGATTTCCTCAAAGTAATTACGAGATTTCTCATGCATTGATATTAGAATATCCCCAAGACTCATAGCTATGAAACGTCTCAACGAATGCTGAGTTAATTACGGCAAAATAGCATTTTTATAGGCAACCATATAGTCTCTAGTGTAAATACGATTGCATAACATCTCAGGGGTCTGTACAGCAAAGTTTCTTAACACTTTCATAATACATCATACTGTCTCTGTTGTGTGATAACATTTTAAACAAGTCTGTCACATGTGTGAAATCGGTTAAGATTTTCTTGAAAAAAGATTTATAATTTCAGTCAAGTGGTTTAAACTATCGGTAATCATCGTTAATTGTAAGGCGTAATGTCGCGTATGGTTTCAAAACATAAATATATGATAAATCTCTTGTATTCACTCTAATTTTTGAGAATAAACTTCAGGTACAGAAGGACGTGTGTACTATAAATTTGAAATATGCATGTCAATATATTCTTCTTCTATAATCTTTCACTTTCGTTTATTATCTGGGCATAGATGAAGTACAAACCAAAGACTTATAGATTCAATGTAAACATTCATTCAATTTACTCTATAGTCTGTTTTTAAGCTTATAACAAGAACATAAATAAATCAAAATGAGATTACATTTTAAGTGAAACATCGCTCTTTTAACCTAATTGACAAGATTATAAATGCACAAACAACTATGGTATCTCGGGAAATGATGAAATGAGAGAACAACAGTATCACCAATAAAAACAGACTATATGGAATTGAAAAAACTTACAATTTGAGTGATTAGATCCAAAATGATAGATTCTGAACTTCTGTATTCTACAGGCTATAGGTTTAGTGTCAGTTCCGTATTTTGTTTAAAGCAGTCGGAATTATTTGCATTTACTTCTCCGTAAAAAATGACAATAGCAACTAAAAAATGTACTAATTTGCTTTTCAGTATGTGACTTGCTCTGGTGGAGAAGCTGTATTACACCGATGTCCGGATGGAACTGTCTGGAATGCACTTGCCTATTTCTGTGACAATCCACAATATACTGACACTTATTATTGCACAATGGAAGAATATCTCTAAACAACATGCAATATTATACCTGCATTTATAAAAACAAGTACAATATAGTTGTAATAAACATATTCTTATTTACTACAAAATGTAGTTTTCATAAGTAAAATTTTCACCTATTCGCTTACCCCCAAAATTAGTTACTATTACTTCATACTATTAGGTTAAATATCCAAACACATGTGTACAAGATAGTAAAATAGGGGAAGAAAGTACATAACGAACCATTTCTATAATTTATTAGCGTGCAACGGAAAAGCTTCCAAAGACGAGACATATACCAATCGGAAGACCTCATGGATGTAAACAGTCATACGGTTAACTAATAACTCCATCCAAAAATCCATTTCAAGTGATTCAGCAATTTTCTCGTAATTTGATCGCAACAAGATTCTTTCCCTTTTATTCATTAGATAACTTTTGTTACACTTCTTGCAATGTATCATTGTCTTCATCAAACACATTATGAACATGTCTCCTAAGTACAAAATGTGTATATTTTGGAAACGCAAAAGGGGGTCGTATTTGTTAAGCAATTAACTTCTTTATAGATGTATATTAGACATCTGTATTTAGTAGACGAGCAATTATACACAGGTGTACCTTGCCGAAGCTGTAACCAAGGTTATTATCAACGTATAGTTAGTGTTTTGGCAAAGTTTGAATGTTTATTCACAGTTGCACATAGATATGGTGAACTATAAGCTCTCCTGAACCCAAGGATTATTAGAGCCTGGTTTCAACCGCAATTAAGAACATTGATCTATTAAATTCTTACCATTCAAAGCAGGGGTAAAAAGAAACCAGTAAATAATATTATAAACTAGAAATGCAAACGGAAACATGATCAATGACACTTTATCTAAAGTATTCCATTTGCCTGACACCACGAAGAAAGACGATGTGCAGCTAAACAATCGCCACGTGTAAGTTTTAATCAGGCAGCAGCAAAGGATGAATTTGTTCGCCTGAAAAAAAAAGCAAATAATTAAATATTTGAATTTTAGTTAAGTACATCTCAACATACGAATTTCACTGTTAACGAGAGTGGCAGAAAGTAATTATTAAAAATAATAAGTAAGAGAACCAATATATTGCATCAGAATGCAAATGTATAGTATTTGGGTTCTATTTAGAACAGTGTTTCTCAAACTGTGGGTCAAAAACCACAAGTGGTCCTCAAGGTCTACCCTTGTGGTTCTCTTAGATTGAGCATTACATGGTCCAAAACGGACGAATGAAATAAAATTCCAATATTACATACTATATGGTTGAGATCCTAAAACATGCACAGATTACGTAGATATAGTAGGATATAGAATCGCATATGATAAGATTAAACAAATCTATTAGCTTATACACCGCACATGTATTATTATAATATTCTTAATATCTTTCTATTATTACAAGAAACTACTGTACATTTTCTTCTATTAATACGTGTACCTGTGTAAAATTAAGTAAATTATAACTAGTACTATTTTAAATGTGTAAAACTACCAGTATACTAGTATACTTAACTTTAAAAAAATTACAAACTTGCTTTTGGAAAGAATAAAAGTAGAATGGTTCGTATATTTTAGCTAACAGAAATGGTCTCTACTTGGAAGAAGTTTCTGAGGACTTCGGAATGTATCTTCCGTTCAGTAATATCTGAACTGTCTGCTGTGAAATGCCTAAATGACAGTGAAGTTTTAGAAAGAGATATTTCCTCGCATTTTCGCGGTCGACATAATGTTTTCCTCAGCCATTGGCAACACCAGGTAGTAGCAACCGAACGTTAGTGTTGTATAAAGAGTAAAAATCAATACGTCATCCAAAGCTTCCAAATAAACTTCCGTGAAAAATGGAAAGAAAAAGATATGACCAACAGAGTTCAGAGTAGTATGGTATATAAATTCGTATATGGTCTTTAAGTTGTTTTCACAAGGTTAGTAACAAATTGTATGATTACTACTGTGGTAACTGTCCACATAATCTCATTTTGAACTCATATTTATGCCCTATTTGACCCTTTCAATGCGTTTGTTGGCCGATATAAAAAAAACACGTGTCGCTTCTTTTGCAATATTCTCTATGTCTGTAAAATCTTATCACAATCGGCGTATTGCACCGGGGTACCCTGCCTTGTAAGCCAGGAGAATAAAGTGATTAGTAAAGTTTCTGAATTGATTTATAGACTAGGAATTCACAAACACAAAACACTACTCCAGGTTTACCGCAAACAGCAAAATTCTGACATACGAGATTTCCTTTACTGCTCTACAGAATAGGTTCGAGGCATTCCCAAATGAGTGAAATACATGTGACAGGACTAGACACTTTCTGACGTCACTGAGAGGAAGTAAGCTTTACTTAATGGCCCAATAATCTTTACCAGCAGGTATGATTGGAAGATGGGCTTCAACAGACCGCACAATGGTAGTAACCCATTACCCCTGTCTGAAAGAGTGTTAACAACCATCTTAGAAATGGTATTGATTTCCAACAAATTGTTCTGACTAGTAAGAGTAAAAATTGTCTTTCGCGTATCAGGCTTATCCTGATATCCATTTTATTTTCGTGAGGGTTGTGATTGGATCATAATTGATAAGATACTAATGATTGTAAGGTCTATGGTGAACCCATGAAAAGTGCTCCGAATTTTTTCAACGTTTCAATCTTAAACTCGACGAACACTCGCACTCTGCTACTCCGTAATGATTGACTCAACTGATTTGTAACTCAGTCAAGCACATGTAAGAATTTGCTACGTAGTTTTGATTGACCCTCCACTATTGTGCAGCGAGCATTTCGTGAATTAAATTGTCACACTTTATAGATCATGATTCGGTAAAACTTACGCGCTTATGACTATAAATAGACCTACAGTACTTACCATTTTAAATTTCTTCGGTCGCTTCTTCACAGGGTACAAAGTTGCAACGTATAGAAGCTTTTTAGGTTCATCTACATGTAATTTGGTATTGTCCTCTTTGCCCCGTAACTTGAATAAGAGGCAAGCATACTCAAGCAGCGCAGAAAATACGAATAGTATGGTGGATAAAAGCCAAACATCAACAGCTTGTACATTCAGAGATTTAGGAATTCCAGATCTATAAAAGAAAGTTATAACTACATATAAAAGAACGATATGACTTGAAGACAACATGTAAACATAATTAGCGTATACTTTTAAATTTTGAAATTTAAACACATCAATTTTCTATATTGAATTTCATAGATTTTAATTTTTTAATGCTTATAACATTTTGCATTATGATCTAAATTTGTATTAGATCTAAATTTGTATTAGATCTAAATTTGTAAACAATTAGGTGCATGATTGTAATATATTTAGTCAAACAAAACATAAATAAATAAAATCCCCACATACAACATGGTTATAATTAAGGAGAAAATATTCAGAGTTATAGTACAATCTGCAGCTGGAGCGAAACCCATTTAAATTTGGCTTGTTACATGTTGGGTCAAAAGATTTTGAAATTTTTGTTTTCTCGAATTCGTTACTTATAAATAATTGGAGTATATAATTTGCATATAAGACAATTAAAGCTGGCTTTTCGTATTAAAGTGAAGGATTGTTAAACATTGAAGTTTCATTATTTACATATAAATAAATAGATACTGACAGGGCAACGCAATTTCGTAGAAAAATCGAACGAATACAAACTACCGATAAGTATGGCATAGGTGTGTACTAAAACAAGAGGCAACTTAGAAAAATCAGTTATTCGAAGACCGGTATCTTTTAGAAATATACGGCTCACGTATGTTTACTACGTTAATCTATATAGCATATGCTATATGCGTACTGCTTTTTTCCGTATAGATGTTACATAATACCGCTGCAGTATATCTGACATCTAACAGTCTTCCGTATGTTATATACGTCTGCTAGGTATGTTATATATGCCCATCTATATCTGCCATTATGACCACCTATGTACAGTGTCTAGTTTCTTTCGTCATGAGTGACGTCATCTAAATAAACGACATCATGAACTTATCGCACTGATTCAAATACTGTACTTTCTCCAATTGCCTATTGCAGTTATTATCTGTTTCATATTGTTCTATTTTAAACAGTTAATTGATATTACTTTATCTGCTGTCGTGTTAGAATTCATACTCTGTTTCTGGTGCATATAACAAAAACAAATGGCAGCGTTTTTACTCATGGTAAATGTCAGAAAATCCATACCCTTACAACACAATTTTCTTGAAGGATTACGGGAAATATAATAACTCGGTCATTGGTTGGTATAAATGTCAAACATACTGTGTAAAACTTTCTTCATTGATAAAAATAAAAATTTATACAAATTCTCAGTGGTAGATACTAGACATTTATGCTATAATGGACATTTCCACTGACATTTTATTGATCTATAAAATACTTTAGAGCTACCTGGTTACGGAAAACACTTCCTTCCGTTCATGCATTGATTCTAACTAATCGAAAATTGATTTTCGGTTCGTTATTCGTACATTTGAGGGTATGACCGCCATTTTGTACGCCATCTGTCGGTTCAGACGAATCTGTTTGCGCCACTCATGAAGGAAACCACTTAGAGAAAGATACAATATATGTTTCCAAGTGTCTAAGACGTTGGTAATAAAACGAATAATAAGAAAAGTAACGGAAGATGACTTAAAAAAATTAAATTATTTATCTATTTGTTGATAATCAACTATTTGAATATACTCGAATATCTAATTATAGCAATAGTGTGTTATGACGAATTGCTAACATATACAGTGAATGACAGAAATAATGTAAAGGATGTAGTAGAATATGATATTTTTAAAAGGCATTAAGAGCTTTTTGGTGCAGAAAGTGTTGTATTTGTAGCCGTAATATAATAGTATGGAGATTAATTACGTTTATGAGATGCATCTCGGGGTGATTTAGTTGGAAACAATCTTTTATCGAACGACTATAAGACACACGGCTCAAGAGCCAATTTGTTACTGAACTGCAGAATATCTTAGACAAATATTTATCGGAACGTGTTCCAGTCCAACTAAACTAGTGATGTGACGACAAATTTTCAATGTGTAAAATTAGGAGTGGAAGAAATGTATAGTCCCCAATAGAACATGTCTTTCAAAGAACTGAAAGTCAAATTCTGAAAATAAAGAAAAGCTATATATGTAACTATAATATGGTGGTCTGGATATTCTCAATCTGCGAGTGATCTATTTTTAATTTAAGTTGATGTACTAGTCGTACTTCTAACATTTCTGGTCCAAAAAAAATAATCATGTTGATATATCTCTAAAATATTTGAAATCATAAACACAACAAATTATTTTTATTGTATTTTAAACTAGGCGAATAGGTCTTACTAACCTGTTATTTTTATACAGAGTGGCCCAAAAGTAGGTATACTGTCTCATACTGATCGGTCACGACATTTTGTATCATTTACTTATTGTTATCAATATAGGTATTGACTTAGTTTCTTCCTTATTTGTTCTTAATTTATTTTCACTTATACCTTAAGCTCGGAACAAACCAAAGCAAATAAATTTATTATTTTAATCAATTAAAATGTCATACTTGATCGATGCTGGTCTGTATACCTACTTTTGGGCCACCCTGCATATGAATTTTATTTGTCACTTCCCTTTCACTATTCTACTAAATTTATTTGTAGCTTATTATTCTTATTCTTATAACACTTGTAGTTTTTATAAAAGGAGTGTAGCAGCCATTAACCATGTCGACTACTGCTCTATAATTTGTTATAAAGAAGTAAAATTGTATTAAAGAAAATTAGTTTGCACTAAACTTGTGGTGATCACAAATTAAGCTGCAGCCAAAATGGAGGAGGCATACATCCCGAAATCGCCTGTGTTAAACTATATGGTTATACAGTTAAGTTATTGTAAATATGAGAAGTAGTGACGCCATGAATGTCCACATTTTTTAAAAAATGTATCCAAAATAAACAAATCTAAAAAAAAAAATAACACTTGTATTGAACAAAATATAGTATTAAACTGGAGTTCGAGACAGTTCTTTCTATCCTGACGCCATCTTGTCTCGAGCTGATTTGTAGTTTATAGTAAGAAACTGCCATGTAAAAGCAATTCATTTTTGCATTGTTTGAAGCTCTATGCTCCGCAATTAAGAAATATTTTTCTGAGATTTTTTCTATATGTACTATATTGAAGACTACCTTTACAAAATAGAATCATTGAATTAAAACTTTTACTCAGAAAGGAATTGCCTATTCGAAAGAGATGCCATGGTGTGGAAATAATACACTGAACTGATAATCAAAGTGTGCTGTTTTAACACCTATTTTAACATCACATTTTTGTTGTGTACAGATAAGTTGTATGCGGCATACGGAAAATTCGTATAATTGACACGTGCAGTATGAATTCTGTGTCTAATCGTACGTAAAGGGTATATGTACAGTGGTAATGCTCTCATGGATGAGCGTAATAAACACACATACTTACTTCTTCCAATAATGCTGTGTACTGATAATCAGAATGTGTCCTCATTATTAATCTGTACATACGGTCACAACTAGACGTACCGAAATATATATATATATATATATATATATATATATATATATATATATATATATATATATATATATATATATATATATATATATATATATATATATATATATACTGTTACTGTAGATAACATCACATGAATTATGTTATTTTACAGAAAGTACGTATACAACTTACGTTTTCTTGCTGCCCCACACACAAATGGTCGTTAAGTCCAGAAACTACAGGATTAACACATATAACTTTCGTTTTTGTTTGTTTGTTTGTTTGCCGCGTACGTTTTCTTTCTCAGTACACCACGGTGCATGGACGTGCCAGTGATTAATTGGAAGTGTTTACTCAAGGTAAAATAGTCACGAATTGGAGGTATGATAGAAGCTAACATACGGTAAGTGCTTGGCATTTGGATGACGATATAATAATGAGTGTAACATGATTTAATTCCTCGTACCTTGATGCTTCGAACATTGTGATTAACGACAATAGGTTGGTTACTAAAAGAACCATTCTTCCAGGTACCAATTCTGGGTTGATCAGAAAACTGCCCCAAGAAATCACAACAAATATTCCACTTGGGATGTAGGTCTCCAGAATATGGGACATTAGCTGTCGGCGCATTGTTAAGTGAATTTCCAAGCCGGCAAAGGAAGCTGGAAGATAAACAGTAATTATTATATTCAGAGGTATTACAAGATTCGTTCCAAGTTATGCTTTGCATTAAACATCCTGGCCAAATGACTTGTCTCATAGCGCACGGTTGCAATGAACATTTCAAGGCAAGTCATTTAGCCAGTTGTATGTTTAGTGATAGATATTGCTAGTGGTATCGTGCTGTAACTCCACTTGGTGTGTATGCTGTGTCAGGCAGAATTGAACCATATTGAGCCGTGACAGAATGGCATCCACGAAAGCAACAGATGACTTCAAAAGAATATGAAACAATATGGAAGGAAAATATCGCACTTAACTCGCTAGTTAAACATTACAACAAGAAGTGTGTGAATATTGTATAAAGCTGACATGATGGAGAGAAAATGGAGTCTCTCAATATCCCGTGGCCATCGACCAAAGCCCTTTTAGATCGAGATCGTCGTCATCTGAAGAGACTGGTGAAGGCGAATCGTGAAAGCAGTCGTATGACAACGTTCCAGATTACGAAGGCATTTTACGAGAACCGAAAAATTACTGTAATTAGGAATAACAGGAATTTCCGAACTGTGCGATATTAACTAAAAGCTCCCCACGCGCAAACCATATTTAGCCACGACAAATAAAAAGCGACGCCACGTCTGGGTGAAAGGCTGCTGTCAATAGGGTATGAAAATGTTGAAACAGGTGGTGTGGAGCGATAAAAGCAGATTTACAGTGTTTACAGCCGATGGGAGATCACGAGTACGACAGGAACAGCACGAATTTCTTCATTCTTATTGCGTTGATCCTGTTGTGAAAGCTGGTATACCACCAGCGGCGGTGTGCTTGTCTGGCGGTGGTGTGCTTGTCTGGGAAGCGTTTGGGTTGAATTATGTTGGCCCGTTAGTTACCTTAGAACGTCACAGAACTAACGAATAGTAGGCTATCTGGAACATCTGGAGGGTGTGGTCAAGCCCTTAATGGAAGGTTTCTGGTAGCGATGGGATCTACCAGGACAACAACATGATGCCACATCGGTACAAGGCTGTTCAACGGCGATTTACGGACAACAGTGGGCTCTTTGTACATCTGGATTGGCCTGCAAAAATCCCGGACCAAACATAGATGAACATTGTAGTAAGGTCGTTTTACTTTCTTGTTGTGACAACACGAAGGAACATAAATGATTGAAGAACAAATAGCAAACTTTCTAACAGTTTCACGCAATGGTAACAATAAGGGTGAGTTTTATTCCTTTTTCATATTAAGTTTCTGTTCTAAAAAAGATTTTTTTTTATGTTATTGAAGGAGAATTTTTGAAGTACTATTGTAAGAGGTTCATTCAACAATACAAATAAATGTTGTATTCAACTTAAAATAGACTGTTTGAAAATTTATTTGGCATTTATTTAGCATGCCTAGTTTTAAAAATGCACTAAACTGACAGTTATCTTGTATAGCTATAAGCTCGGTAGCGAAAGTGTTAACAAGAAATGTTGGTTGAGTTCATTCGTAGTAGACTGGCTTGTCAGAATTTAGTTAAGACCTGGTTGATGTTTACACAGGCCCACAACCAGCCTCAGAGGTTTGGGAGGACCATGAATGTGTTAGGGGGGCCAAGTCATTAAAAATTCTTCTACAAATTGTTTTCTGTATTAATAATAGCATTTTGTATGAGGGGGCACGAAAAGTTTAGGGGGGCAGGCCCCCATCATGTTGCGGGCCTGTGTCCACAAAGAGCAGAGACCGGAAAAAGATGTGATGTAAAGGGGTTAGTTAAAAGAATAAGAGGAGATACTTACTTCAGCAAATTCAAATAGGCAAGATAGAGTCGAGCATAAGAAGGTTGTATATTTAAGCCATTTTATTATTTACTAATTACTTATCCACAAAATATACAAATAGTTTTACCTAACAGAAGACCACAATCCTATAACCTAACTGGATAATCGAATTAAAGCTTTATTCCAAACAGTAACTAAGGGAAAGGGCAAACGAGGCTTGTGCCCCGGGCGCCGGATGAAGAGGCGCAAAACTGGGCAAATATTTATTTTCACTATACGGCAAGGAAAGGAATTTTAGCAAATCAAAGATCAAAAAGTTACCTCAGAAACTTAATAGGACAACAACGACTTATCAACCATAGGATCATATCCATAGATCATAAGTTCGCTTCAAAGCTATGTTTTGAGGATATTGTAAAAACTTTTGCAGCTAAAAGAGTCCACAAAGTTAAATTTTAGTTCCAGCTTTTTGTGTTTTCATTTAACTTACTTCGATTTAAGAGATTTGCAAAATGTCCGAGTATAATACTCGGGACAACAGCTGTTTGTCATAATTAAATATTCTATTCTAAAGCAAGACTGTTCATTCATTCTATTAATACACATATGCACATATCCATATAATTCCAGAAACACTGTCATTTGCAGTTATTATGGTAAAACTGTAATAATATGTCAAGCATGATACCCTCAGAATTGGCAGTCAAATACTAATTAGTTTGGTGTTTTAACTTGTGCTGAAAATTAAATTATGTAGGCCTACTGCGATTTTGAAATCAAACTTTACCATTTGAAGAAAAAATGAAATAGGATAATTACTGTGTGAAGCCAATATTAGGTGTAGTTGGGGAGCGTTTTGGTTTGGTTAGTCAGCGGGGAGGGGGGTTGTTAAAGCGAGTTTTTGCCTTGGGTTACAACCAGCCTAGTTGCGTCGCTGATTCCAAATTATTATCAAATTATTGTACATTTATGTCCAAAATTATTGTCGGATGTCTATAAATATGTTCTTCTAGGAATACAATTTAATAACGAATTCGCCCGGTATTTCTTATAATGTTAGTATGTGTATAATCGGCAAATACATGTATGAGGCAAATTTCATGTCAAAAAGAGCAGTAAATAAGAACAATAAAAGGAAAATAAAACTTCCTTGTTCATTTAGCGACATTTTGTTTTACTCATTCTAATTTTCGTATTTATAATTCTTTTCCTATGAAATTTGCCACAAAATTTATACATTTCCCGATTATAAACATAGTGTCAGTATTAAAAATATCGGGGCTTAAATCCCAACCTTCTACTTTATACGTATAAAGTATTTGTTCGCCCCGCCATCACGTACGGACATCTCGCCTGGCTCTCAGTCAACAAATATTACTATGATCGCCTGCAGATCCTAGAACGCCGAGCCATTCGAATAGCCTTTTCACTGCCACCTCGAACACCAACAGCTCTTGTCTATAAACAAACAACAATGCTGTTTCTCCTTAATCACATTTATCGTCTCCGAACCCGTTATATTATGCACCATATTACAAACGCTCATCCGATCATTGCAGACCTCTTAGATCAAACTCCTACCTCTCCTCGTCGCATGTACCAACCTGTGGACCATCTGCTGGCGATCTATGAAAGAGAGGCTCAAACAGCGGACTATAATCCAGCGCGCCGCATATACCAAGACCATCCACACATCTACCATCCCTAAACCTCTTTTTCTTGGCAGCTCACTCGCCCACTACACTTTTTCGCCCTTCGCTATACCACAATACTTAACGATCATGCAGCCCATTAAGGCTGAATCTTATATTTCTCCAATCTTGTAAATTTCCTAATTTCCATCCATCTTTCTCGTCTCTACAATCTTTTCAACCTCTGGCCAGAGAGAAGGCGTAACCTTCTGGGGCCCGCCCATCTCCGGATGGGAATGAAATGCTTTGGTATGTATGTATATGTAAAAATATCCTGCAACATCATTATCCAATTATATTCTTACAAGAAGACAGTTATAGATATGCGACAATAATTTTGAACTTGAGTGTACATGTTTTCATATACGTATAATCAATCTAATCATTAGAAAAGTCAAATCAAATAGATATTCACCTGATAGTCTTGAGCTTATTTTAATAGATTTTTCAATTTGTATAGCTCTCATTATATATATTGGTGTTTTGAAATCCTCATTCACTCTCCCTGCAAAGGATACAGACCTATTTCCGGCAAGCCACTTCATTCTTACTAATGAGGCGGGTTCAGGATCTAGAAAATAAATTAAAATATCAGGGGTTCCGTGCAGTAAAGGCGAACTAAACAAGGATATTTTTTCTTAAAAATACACTCTGAATGGTCTAAATAAACGTCATAAGGATATTTTTTCTTAAAAATACACTCTGAATGGTCTAAATAAACGTCATTTATTTTGAAACTTAAGTTTTACGTCCCATGGTTATGCCGGTTAGGCTAAAGGAGACGGTGATGATGAGTGATGAATGAAATGGTGGAATGAAGAAAGTGGGAGGAAACTGGAGAACCCCGAGAAAACCCACGCACACGGTGTTTGTCCACCACAAAGTTCACTTCGCGGGGGCTGGGATCGAACCCGGGACCCCAAGCACCAGAGGTGAACGCTCTACCACTGAGCCACCGCGGCCCCCTGAAACTATATTTTCTAAAGATGTTCGCAAATTACTCCTAGGTATATACTTTACAGCGTGTCTCTAAAGTTAGTCCTACTTTGAAATATTTGTTTTAAAAACTGCTACATATATCGTCATTTTTTGTTTGATTTCATACTAGTGTCTTTGCGATTTTATGGTGGATTAAAGACATTATATAGATTCAATGTAGGTGCTGTGTGTGACGCGACAAACACCTATGTGGGAATCTACCTCGTGCCAGACTTTGGCTATCATATTTGGTGTGACCGATATAGCTGCTTCTTGAATTCTGATTCGTAGTTCATCTAGGTTAGGTAGAAGGGGAGACATGTAAACACAGTCCTTCATCTAACCCCATAAGAAAAAATCCAAGAGGGTTAAATCTGAGGATCTGGCAGGCCATTTCAGAAGAGCATTATTCAAAGGGTGGCAGTACCTCATTGAAGTACGAACAAACCTGACAGTGATAATGAGGTGGTGCTCTATCCTGCTGGAACGCATAATTATCAGAGTCTTCATTCATTTGTGACACAAAAATAAACGTTGCGCTTTGGGAAATCTCGTTCAACTTCAATGATTCTGTATGGATTATCTATTCGATGCAGATATCTTTCAAATTTCAACACGCAGAATGACTTCCCAGCACCATGAAGACGACATTATTAAAGCTTTGATGACCAACGCCTCTGGTGGCCAAATTGGAAACTACACAAACCTGACATGACATGAAAAAGACCGTAAGAACCAGTGTATCATATGCAACTTGCATCATGAAATACAATACAATAGTTTTCTCGTAGTAATGTTTTTGAAGTCGGGCTTACTTTAGAGACACGCTTTAGACAGGGGTGGACTGGCCATAATCAAGTACCGGTCCGATGGCCGCTACGCCCTCCTCTCATAAGTGCCTTTGCGCCCTCCCGACGGGTCTTAGCCTCGGGAAGGCGCACAGTTTCCTCTTTGAACACATTAAAAAAACAAACAAACAAAGCTACATAATTATTTTATAAATTCGCTAGCCTTTGGTCAGCTAGGGCTCTGCCCCAGGCCCCGGTATTTGCTCGGCCTGCGGCCTCGCTCTTTCTGTTTTTGGCTTTGGGAATCATTATAATGATCTTAGGGACTCTCAAATTTATAGATTTGACTCTAATATCGATCATTTTGGATGATTTTTATATATCAATTCTACCACCCCACTGCTCCGCCTCCAGATCCAGTCTTTACTCGGCTTACGGCCTTGCCCTTTGGCCGAGTTTGGGTGTTTATATGTCTTTCTTTGGGCTTCTCCAGGAAATTCAGATATTTTTGAAAGAACCCAGAAACGACTTGAGGTGTACTTGAAACAAAACTCAAGCGTCCGTCTTGAGGCTATTGGCATAACTCGATGGAGAAGTAAAAGCAACGCTGCTGTAAAAATATTCGGACACTTTCATTACTAGGCACCCGACTCAAAGGATGCCAGACCAAGAAAATCAAAACCAGTATATGTGGAACTCGTAGCAGCTTTAAGTGTGATTGGCAACTCGCAAGAATTCAATTCCAAAGTCAGAAATGATGCAATGTCTCTCATTCAAAAGTTGTGCTCCTTTGAGACTATCATTGTGGCTATGATGTTTTTATTGATTTTTCAGCATATCATACCTTTATCAGACTACTTGCAAACAGACATGTCCAAGCATGGCGCCTGATATCCTCAACTCAAAATAAGTTGAAAGAAGCTAGGGACCAGTTTGACAAAGTCTGCAAAGCATCAGAACACTTTGCAACAGAAATGTCAAATAGTATTGAAGGACTCATTACAGATGTTCCTAGTCTAGAAAAAGTTATAGAAACAGAATTGCCTGAGGTAAGATGTAGAGAAAGAAAGAAAATGACAGGGGAATCAGCTTCTGATGAAGTAATTGAAGACAGTAAATACGGATTTGAAGTAACCGTTTTCAACTGTGTTCTAGACCAAATTTCTAACAGCATGCAGGAACGATTTGCTGAAAATCAAAGCTTATAGCCTACTTAGATTTAGAGTGTTTTGATCCTAAGAAGTTCAAGAATTTAAGTCTGGCTTCGTTGTCACTGAAAAGAATCACTGAATTAATTCCTGATTGTGAAGAGGGAAAACTTAAAGAAGAGCTTATTTTGTTTTCATCAATGTGGGAAGAGTTTTCAAAATTCCCTTATGAGAACCAAGAAAAGAATCAAGAAGCTGTTGAGGTTCGTACGATTAAAGATTTGATTGAAGAGGACAAGTTTTCTGAATATTTCATGGAGGATGAGGAGGAATATTTGGGGCCGACTGACGATATTGTGGATTTAAGGTCTATAAAATGTGATGGAGTGAAGTGCAATTCTTGCTTTAAATGCGCCTTCGATGTGATTCTGCAGTACAATATGCACTCAAGACTCTACACAGAATTATTCAAAGTTTATAAGTATCTTCATACATTACCGGCAACACAAGTGTCCTGTGAGCGAGCATTTTCAAAGCTCAGATACATAAAAACAAGACTCCGTTCAAGACTTACAGATCAACATCTGGAATCATTGTTCTTGATGAACTCAGAAAAAGACATTCTGACCAAAATAGACAATTTTATTTGCAAGCAAGGAGATGCGAAGGCTCCTTCAAGCATAAAGCAGTGACTTTACTTTCATTTTCCAGTTTTGTTTTTGAATTACTTTTTTCACTAGGTAGGTATATCATTCTAAATTTACTTTTGTTAATTTGTGGTAAATGTTTCATGTATACTTTTTATCAACGGTTTTAAAAATAGATGAAAAATAAGTTAATGCTATGATGAACATAGCTTTAAAAGGACGGAAGTATGAAAAATAGCATAAGCCCCAAACTTAACTCAAATCTTCAGTTATAATTAGACTTTTAACAAATGTAGCCGAAGAATTTAAACAACTGGTGTGATTTTTGTAGTCTCAGTTAAAGTGTGCAGATTTATATAGACCTAATATATTTAGTACTCAAAGTCTCTTTGTTTGTTTATGAAAATATTGAATTTGTATAATTCTATCGTGGTTAACTGCAATAGCTACTTAATCTTTTGTTGTTTTTTGTGTACTAATTTTCCGGGGGAAGCCCCCGGGACTTCCTTTTATTAGGAGGGGGTATTCCATACAAGCGAAAGCCTAGGATGGACGGCGCCCTCCCAGAGTATGTGACCGCGCCCTTTTTACATAGCCAGTCCACCTCTGGCTTTAGATATATAAACATGAGAACCGGCTGCGACAGAGCAGTTTGGAATTAATTCTCGAACATCTCAAACGTAATTTTCGAGCATTCTCATTTCAGGCAACTTTTGTTGAGTGCGCCCTTACTACCTGGAACGCCTCATACAATTTCTTTTAGCAGTTAGCGCGATAACTTGTAAACTAGTTTTTCTTCAACTACCATGAAAATACAGTTTCGCAAATTTGGGGAAGTATTGGTTGCAGCTAATCAATCCTAAGAGATGCAATATATATTAAGAAACCTTTGTTACATGTGTTTGAAGTTAAATTGTTAAAATGCAAAAAGTAATAATTTTACAAACAACAGTACAATCTCAATTTTAGAACGACACAATAAGCAGAAAATTTAGAGATAAAATAGACATAATAAATTAAACTATATTCACCAGCAGGTTAGAGTTGCAATGATATAAGTAATTTTGGCAAAAAGAAAAACTTATGTACAGGAAAGAAATCTGGATAAATCAATGTTAGCAGAAACCTAAGAGCTTCATTGAACTGACAACAGATGGCAATAGAGGTTCTAGTGATAAAGGAAGCAGCTTTTATTTTTGAACTTACTACAGTAAGTTTTGAGTTAATTTCAGGAAACCAAAGAAAATGTGGCTTACACCAGTGTAACTTTAGCCCATCCATATAGTACCTAATATTCGAATCTACTTCATTTTAAGCATCAATTATTTGTTGTTTCACAGTAAACTTTAACATAAACAATTCTCGTGAACAAAGTGATAAAGACTGCTCCTATTCGGAATGAGGCTTCGGTATATAGTAGTGGTGGGTACAAAAATCGGTTTTTCGGTTTTCGTTTTTTAGAAAATCCGAAACCGGTTTTTGAAAATTTTCAAAAACCGATTTCGGATTTTCACCGAAACCGGTTTAGGTTTTCTTCAAAGCCGGTTTGGTTTCCTCCGAAACCGGTTATCGGTTTTCTCCAAAACCGGTTCGGTTTTTCACCTGATCCGGTTTCGGTTTTCTTCAAAACCGATTCGTTTTTTTTTTCAAAATTTGTTCTATTTCTGACCAGAATGGTGTTTCGTTGTTCTCCGAAAACCGAATCCATTTCCACAGAAATAGTCTTATGTGTTTTCGAAAAGTTTTCACCGAAACCAGTTTCGGTGAAAAACCGAACCGGTTTTGGAGAAAACCGAAATGTTGGTTTTTCGGGTTTCGGTTTTTCTAGAAACCGGTTTTCGGTTTTTATAAAAACCGGTTTTGCCCATCCTTAATATATAGAGAACGTGAAATATATATATATATATAATGAGTATTACACTTCGGTCGCCAGTCGCCTTCATTCTAAGATTTTCCAAATACCCATTTTAAAGAGCGTGGGTAAGCCTCTGAGCCGCGATGAAATGAAACCAAAAAAAAAAACTCCAGTCTCCACTAGGATCAAATCTGGACTACTCAACTGAAAAAGTAGACCTAGATATTTTATAAATCGGCTATGCTACCGCAACTCTTAAACTAGATTATACTTCAAATAAGCTTCAGAAAATAGTACTCTATAGAAAGCAGTGTTTCTTATTTTTCTTTTGTTCATCAACAAACTTGACTACATCTTACATGCAAGTGTTAACTACCATTTGTTTAACTTTTCACTTAATTTCATTTTTTAAAATACTGTACTATTGTAAATAGCACATATAGTACCACAAAACTTCTTATTTTACACTGACTAACACTAATAATTAAATTTAGGCTATCGTATGTTTATTCCCTTCGTTCTGACAACCTTTTCCCATCACTAATGGAAATGGAAGTCTTAAGAAATGTACGAGGTAATCTTAAAACTAAATTTAGGATACTCTGTTACTTGAGTCTCCAACAGCAAGCACTGTTTCAGCGACATCTAATTAGAGAACTGAACTCACAACATAGGGTCTTAGTTTTTTGTCACCACGTTACCCTAGAACCACCAGTAGAATCTTCCTGGCGCTATGACAGTTTATGACATTGAACATGGAGGAATGAATCCAGAATTCTGGTTCGAAAAGTAGGTTTACGTTCTCGAAATTAAGTCGAACCTACCTTTTTTCAAATAGACTCATGTGGACAACATTGAGAAATAGATCATAATATTGAAAACCATAGGCCAAATCTAGAGTAATGCCTTCGAATCTGAAGACCTTTTGTAAATAGTTCTTTTCGTTCTCGAGATTCAGTTAAAGCACCGTTTAATAAACAGATTCCTGGTGAGGGCATTGAAAAACAGTTTATCACATAGAAAATGGTCAGGTAAATCATGAGTGAAAGCTCTGAATTTGAAGATCATTTGTCGATAGCTCATTTGGTTCTCTAGATCATTCAAACCCACTTACCACGGCGTCAGCATTAAAAGACATATCATGACATTAGAAATCACAGGATAAATTCTGAATAATGACTCCGAATCTGAAGATCATTTGTTGATAATTCAATTCGTTCTCAAGATCAGTCAAAACACAATTTACCAAATCTTTTCATTCTCGATTCCTGGTGACAGCATTCAGAAACAAATCATGACAATGAAAACGGTAGAGAAAATCAACAGTGATGACTCCGAATCTGAAGAAATTTGTCGACAATTCTCGTTTTTCCCGAGACCCAATGAAGGTATACTTTACCAAATAGATTCTCCCTAAATGGCATTTGAAAACAGTTTATGACATTGCAAATGGTAAGCTAAATCGAGATTGAAAATTGAATCTGAATATCATTTGTCTACAGCTCTTTATGTTCTCGAGATCTCGAGATTCATTCAAAGCTGACGTCGAAGAGAGAGATCATTTCACTAGAAACAGTGGAGTAAATTGAAAATAATTACTCGGAGTCTAAAGTACATTTGTCGATAGCTTTTATCATTCTCAAGATACAGTCGTCCCTTTTCCAAAAGTAGACTCCTGGCGGCGATATTGAGAAACAGTTTGAAAACTATAGGGCAGATCAAGAGTGATGATTCCGAATCTGAAGACTGTTTATCGATAGCTCTCTTCGTTCTTGAGATCAGTCAATGTTCCATTTCCCTAATAGATAGATATTAAGAAGCAGGTCATGACATTGAAAACCGTATTGTAAATTGAGAGTGATGACAGCAAATCTGAAGACAACTTGTCGAAAGCTCTTTATATTCTCAATACTCAGTCAAAGCACCTTTCACCAAATAGATCCTTACGATGGCATGGAGAAAAAGTTTATGACATTGAAGACGGTAAGGTAAATCGAGTGTGATGACTCAGAATCTGAAGATCATTTTTAAGGTAAATCGAGTGTGATGATTCAGAATCTGAAGATCATTTTTAAGATAAATCGAGTGTGATGACTCAGAATCTGAAGATCATTTGACGATAACTCTTTTTGTATTCGAGATTCATTAAAGCCCTCTCACCATGCCATCGGCATTTAGAGATTAACATTGAAAACCGTATGATAAATCGAGAGTAATAACTCTGAATCTGAAGATCATTTGTCGATATCTCTTTTCGTTCTCAGAATTCATCCAAGGCCTCCTTATCCTGGTGACGGCATTAAGAAATAGATCATGACATTCAAACTGTAGGGTAAATCGGGAGTGATTACTTTGAGACCAATTATTGATGGCTCCTTTTGATCTCTAGATGCTTAATATGATGGAGAATATAGCGGACAGATATAGTGAATGAAAATTAAGTTTCACTTTACGATTCAATTATAAGTTGCAAAGCATTGAAATATAGTGCGCGTGAGCACCTATTTTTATATACCATTTGAAAGAAAATGACGGAAGAGTGACTCAAATGTCATTTTGACAATACTGTTATTTTCAAATTTCATGAAGTAATGAATGTGTTCTGACCCGTTCGTCATCGAACATATCATAACACAAGTAGGCAGACTTTCTCTGTATTTGGAATTCTCATCCGAACATGATCATATTAGTGCAGTATCTTGGTAATAATCTTCATACAGAAAACAAAGGAAAATGAATTTGACGTTTATTAAATGGTTATTTTCCATATTCTTATATATAACTCTTGTATACTTACATGCGGATATTTTTAAAGAGCAACACTGATGATCAAATGGGTACAAATCAAAATTGAAATCGCATGGCACACGTGCAGTAACTCTGAAAATAAGTTAAAATAATTAAAATATAGCTGAAGTGCATAAGAATACAACTGAGGTGACGACAAATTTTCCACAAATAATTAATTTAATAGAGCAGTAATTTAATTTTGATTAGAGTTAATCGTTCCTTTGCAGGTACGAGCTATATCAAATAGTACTTTGTTTTAGTGTTGGATTCTAAAGATTACTTGGTTTTATTCTAGGAAAGTATCTCCATCGAGAAACGATCCCGAGATTGCAATGACAGAAAACACCACAGCGCTAGCCACTTGACCACCACAAAAGGACACAAAATCTTCTTTTGTTCTCTCTTCCTATAACTTTACTCAGGTAACCTATCTCTTATGTGTCACTGCTTATGTGGAAAAAGAAAAACCTAGTTACTTTGTTCTAAGCTATATTTTTACTAAAACGTTGAAACAACTTTAGCATAGCATCTATAATATTATATTTGTAAGTTTGCAACCTAATCTTCTTGTTCTTATAACCACAGTCGCAACTAGTTTTTATGTTAACTTTCTTAATTCTTTAACAACGCAGGATTGTTACTGATATAAAAATTAATTATTACCCTCTCATTTAAAAAGAATGAAACAATTTTCTTTACTCATTTAGACTGCAATCGATACTACTTGTCCTTTCTGACAGCTCGCTGGATGCACGTGGTACTCAATGCTGTGTTGCCAGCTTTTGCGTCGGGTATTGAAACACGAAATTATTCACTGCAAGTAAATCTCAGTTTTGTAAAATTAAATGACACAAAAGAGAACTTTAAAAAAATGCTTTCAATAACCAGCAGGTCCACTACTCAAGTTGACATTCGACTAAAACATTGTGCATTTGTTTATATTCAAATTGGCAACATGCGGAAAGGGTGAGATGTTTACCATTGCAGAGCGAGAGAAATGAGCCACTATAATTGGCTGAACGTGCTGTTGCCATAGAAACAGTTCTTCTCGCCTAATTGTTATAACCACGTGCAGAAAGTTAAAAACAGAGGAAAGCAACTGTCAGAAAGGACAAGTTGTATGAAATAGACTATAAATGATAATAGCAGTTTCTTACCCACATATGTAGGTGACACTTTTATCAGCCGAGATGCTTAACCTTGATATATCAGTCATGCCTTTGCGGATGTTAAGCTCCCTCATCCCCCACATGTAGAAACTAGGCTTCCATAGATTTTGTGCTCGCTGATGATTGAAATTCTCTGTAGAACCGTTGCCTCCAGATGTATTTACCACTAATCGATTCTCCGTCCATTTCATAAACACTACCATATCGATTGACAACATCTGTTGATTGATAAAGTAAAAACATATTAATTTAATGTAATACTGCAGTTGGAGATAATTTTTACATAGTCTAAGCAAACCGAAAAGAAATTATGTTTTATGAGTCAAAAGCATTTTTGAACACTTCACATAAGAATTCTAAAACAAAAGAGTAATTGACGAAGTAAAACGTTTATTTCTATTTGCAAGAAATAAAATGTATTCTAATTAGATGATAAGTCATCTAATTAGAGGATGATATTTATTCTAATTAGAATTCTTTTTTGAAAATGAATACCTTACATCGTTACCTTCATAGATAGAAATACCATCGTAGATAGAAAAAGCATTCAAAATTACGACACCAAAATCTTAAACTAATCAAATCAATCAGATACGTATTAAATGGCTTAGGAACTTAAGCTATCGAATACATTATAAATGCATAAACTGCTAAAACACTGAAATAAGTTACCCCTTCACTTACCCCTAAGAGACAAGCGTTCTCTCATGTATAAGTTTGCCGAAAATTTACTTATTTCGTATGAAAATGTTGATTGGAAACGATTTAACAATATACCGTATTTTAGATCATTGTAATTGTTATAAAGTATTCTTACATAGTAAATACAATTAGGGATGCGCATGAGACGAGTCGAGACAGGATTTTCCTGACAAAATTCGAGTCGAAACACGGCTCTTCCAATAGAAAAATATACATTTTTCGAGTCGAGACATCAGTTTTACAGCACATTTTCGAGACGAGACAGCCACAAATCTTGTCTCGTGCGCATCCCTAAATACAATGTTCTTGCCTATCCGAATAACAAAGCCAAATGTCAGTACGTCAGGCTAATTTATAATAAAATAAAAGTCACGCTGCAAGATGTCGCTAACTGCGTAATTGCTTGAGAAGATAGCGCCAATGGATATTGCTACTCCAGTGTTAACGGGTGTTAAACGGTGCAGGAAATTTACCAATTTAAAACTATTATTATGTGTAACGAAGCCCTTGAAAAGTTGACTAAATAAGGTAGAGTTTGGATAGTTGGTAGGCAAAGTAATAATAATAATTTTGATAGAGCGGGAAGATACAAAGCTTGAGCAGACTTTATCAGGGATGAAAAAAAAAAAAAAAAAATCCGAACTATGGTACTGAGGATTTTTTTTTTTTAAGTGACAAATTGAGCAAGCATTTCTCCGTACTATTTTCAGCCATTTTTTTTTTCACTTCTTATATCACAAATGGTCGGAGTTCAAAATGGCGTGACGAGACTTAGATAGGGGGCTACAACCATAGAATCCTAGAAAGTCACTGGTTACATCGCCATATTCTCACTCAAGAATACATATTTTGCCACTGTAAGAAAAGGGGGGTTGAAGGAAAGCCAACACGAAGAAATTCCATTTTCATTTTAAAAAAATACCTTAAACTGAAATTTCAATACAGATAATTTTCATTTTTTTTTTTTTCGGCAAAGGGTCCCGAACGACCCGCTAAAGCTGAGAGGTATTCCATACCCCGAGATCTCGCGCGCGTGACTGTGAGAGCATCCCCAGTGATTTTCAAAAGCCGGCGCCCTTAATAATAATAATAATAATAATAATAATAATAAAGTAAAATAAATATTTAAGTATTTTTATCATCTACACTCTACAGCGAGCTAAAGTGTGTTTACTTTCCTCAAGAACCGCTACTGCAATTTAATTACTAGACATATATCCAGTGAAAAAAGATTTTAACTTCTTTTACTAGTTAAAGATACTTACCTTATTAACAACATCTATTTCCAAAATTCGATCCAGGCTTAGCCTCACACCCACGTTTAAGGGACCACCTAAAACAACAAAAATGATTATTCGCAAACTCAATATAAAATAGGATTATTCTACAATATTGTTGACGTTCAACGAAAACATTTTTGTCCAAAGATGACACATATACAATCAATACATCTCACTGAGCGGAACAAGATAACATTTCAATAGCCCCTCGTATTGGAAGCATCCCATATTAGTAACTAAAACTACATGCTTCGACACAAATACCAGCAAGCAGCCGATGGATGCCGCCACTCCGATGGAACACGAAGAGATATGAAGATAATCCCTCCAACCCCTCCACAGGTTCCGCCTCCAAAGACTGGCTATATAAATGGACACCTCGAGGGAGAAGATTTGGTTTGCACAGTGTTGTCAGATGGCGGGAAATTTCCCGCAAAACGGGAAATTCTTAGCATTGGCGGGAATGCAGGAAACACTGTTCAACAAAAAAAAGTAAATTGAACAAAATCAGCTAATTCTTATTGATTTTGTGGTGCTGATCACGAATTTGAAAGTTGTTTTCGAATATTAGCTCTACTTTTCGTTTTAGAGGCATGTCTAATAACGCTTTAAAAATAAATATATTCGCTTCGTTTGGGGTAAAATGTTACACTGATCCGGCAACACTGGAGAAACTATATGAACGCTTGGTTTCATTGTGTTCCTTATCTCAGCAGTGTTCTGCTATTGTTAGAAAAGACAGGTTTAGTGCAGTTATCAGCGTTTTGGGTGTGACGTTTGTGTAGTGCAGGACATAAAAATACAACTAGAACTACGCAAAAATACTGGTATTTCGAATATATATTTTAAAATAGTTATCGGAACTATTTCAAGTGACATTTTGAGGATTTCAATAAACAAAAATGCCGCGAAATTGTGTAAACAGTGCGGATAGCTTCTGCTACGTGTGTGGGGAAGTGACATTTTCCTCACAAAAGCAGACTATAACATCACTAATAAGAAAAGCCTATCAATATTACTTTGGTTGTAAAATTGGAGACCAAGATAAATCTTGGACACCTCACATTGTGTGTAACACTTGTGCCAGCAATCTAAGAAATTGGATTAATGGGAAGGGGCGCTCAATGCCTTTTGCAGTGCCCATGATTTGGAGGGAGCCAAGCGACCACATCAGAGACTGTTATTTTTGTATGGTTCCTTCCGTCAAGAAGGGAATTTCCACGAAGAAGAAGCGGGCCTTGATCTATCCTAACATTCCTTCTGAAATGCACCCTGTTCCACATGGAGAAGGAGTACCTGTTCCTGACCCACCTAAAGAATACGATCTTTTTTCTGATGATGATCAAGAAGTTGAAGCTCCTGAATCAAGTACTTCAAAGGACCCTACGTTTGTTGTAGAAGAACCTCCATGTGAACCACATAGACTTACTCAAGAGGAACTAAGTGATCTAATCAGAGACTTGGACCTCTCGAAAAGCAAAACCGAAACTTAAGCGTCACGCTTAAAGCAATGGAATTTATTGCAGGAAAAAGTAAATATTTCAGTGTATCGGAATAGGGAGAAGATGTTCACTTCATTTTTTACTATGGAAGACACACTTGTGGCATGTACAGATGTAAATGGTCTCATGAGGGCACTTAAAATTAATTACGAACCTACGGAGTGGAGGCTCTTTATAGATTCGTCCAAGGTGACTTTAAAGGCAGTACTTTTACATATTGGAAATGAACTTCCTTCAATTCCTGTAGGTTACGCAGTTCATATAAAGGAATCTTATGAAAACTTGAAACGTTTACTTCAAGCCATTAAATATTACGATTTTCAGTGGCTCATTTGTGGTGACCTTAAAGTAATAGCACTGTTGCTAGGTATGCAGTTAGGGTATACAAAGTGTTGTTGCTTTATATGTGAATGGGACAGTAGAGATCGTGGATCTCATTACCGCAAAAGTGATTGGAGTACCAGAGAAACTCTTCAGCCGGGAGTGAAAAATGTACAGCATGAACCACTGGTAGATCGTAACCGAATTTTGCTTCCCCCTCTACATATTAAATTAGGTCTTATGAAAAGTTTTGTTAAGAGCATGAACCAAGAGGATGAGGCCTATAAGTACCTAAGGGACAATTCCCTCGATTAAGTGATGCCAAAGTTAAAGAGGGTGTTTTCATAGGGCCACAGATTGGGCAACTATTCAAAGATCACAAGTTCGACGAAATTCTCCAAGGTGAGGAGAAAGCTGCGTGGGAAAGCTTGAAGAGTGTTTGTTCACAGTTCTTGGGAAGACACCGAGCAACAAATTACAAACAACTGGTAGCAAAGTTGTTATTGTGCTACGAAAATCTTGGTTGCAATATGTCTCTGAAACTCCATTTTCTTCATTCACATCTAGACTTCTTTCCCGAAGATTGTGGAGCAGTAAGTGACGAACATGGTGAGCGTTTCCATCAAGATATTGCAGCCATGGAGAAGAGATATGAGGGAATGTGGAGTTCTAACATATTGGCCGACTACTGTTGGACTATTGCAAGGGATGCTCCAGATGTAACCTACAAAAGGCAAGCCAAGCGAAGACGCTCAAGATAAAATAAACATAATGCTGTACAAGGGATCACTTGAAACTTTTGTCTACATTGCAATGTAGTTCTTGCACAAAAAGGTATTTGTACATATTTTTCATGTTTTGATGTTAATACTGATTTTTATTACGGAATTGTTAATGTTTAACTTGACCACGGTTACTTTGTTTTCTGTATTGCTGTGAAACTGGTATTTGCGCAATTTTGAAAAAGAAAGTACAAGGGTATAGAAAGGTATAGGTTAGGGTACTTCTTAACTCCCCAGCTTATCACATCACAGTGAAATAGATAAAAAAAAGTGACATGTAGGTTTTTACAAGGATTTTGCTTAAATGTTCTATAAATATTAATACATTTGTATATATACAGCTACTGTTGTACAGTGGGGGACACTTCTAAATAGTACAGCCATATGGAGATTTACGGCTAAGGTGTACCATTTAGAAGTGTCCCCCGCTGTACAAGGGCGTTTTTTTTCACAACCTGAGCTAAGAAAATTCTTCTATTATCATTTCCTTTCATATTATGCTTAAATGAATGTAAAAATCGCAATTTCAAAGAATTTACATACTTTCGATCAAAATTTGTTGAACAGTGAAATTCGTGTTAAAAATGGGAAATTCTCTCAACATTTTTCCTTTTCATGTCGTCTCTTTCTAACTCCTTGTGTACATGAAATATGTCAAAAGGTCAAAAGAACCAAAACAGCAAGAAATGTTTATAAACCGAACCAAATAGAACTGATAGTTAAACGCGCCAATATCCATTTTCTGCAAGAAGAGAGAGAGGGTTTGTGGCCCTTTGGCTACTATATTTAATGTGGCTAGTCATTCACGGAATAATAAGGTGAAGTGATGAAGAGGAGGGAAGAATATAATGCTTGAAAGTAGCGTGCGCACACACACACACACGTGTATATTTCTATCTATACCAAATAAACTACAGATAGAAAGATGGCCCTATAATAGATTTCTTCTCCCGCAGGAAAATATGCACTTCTTATTCATTGTTCATTGTTATTTGATTTTAATTTGAAATTATTAACATAATGATTAATTAATTAATGATTAATTAAGTTAATATTCTTTCTTGGCGGGAAATTTTGAAAGTGATCGGGAAATTTCAGGGCTTTGAGCGGGAAGTCTGTTATTCTGAATCTGACAACACTGGTTGGCAACTGGTCATACCCTACCTATCTCTCCAAGCTGCAACGGGCTGGAGAGACCCCTCTTACCTTACCTCTGAGCTGCAACGGGCAAGAGGTTCCTTTAGACCCAGCTGCAAAGGGTAGAATCATTCTTAACCAGCAGACCTCAAACCTGCGACCTGCAATGGGCAGAAGTTCCAATTATACATAAAAGATCTTTCAGAGACTTACTCTTTTGTAATCTTCTGTGGGCCAATCCATCTGAAGTGGTCCAAAAATGGCGAAAATAGTTGCTCGATCATCTCCGAAAATTATAGAAATTGGAATGTGATTGAACCTTGTGTATGAGAAGGTCAATAACATCATTCAAGTTGTCGTATGTACAAGTGTTCCTAAATGGTGGCCATCTTTGTTATCGGTAGAGTGCCAATTTTTGCATTTGCAAGCGTTTACAAAAACTACAGTTGCTCAGAACGTACGAATCAGACGAACACCAAACAAAAAAGAATGTTTACAGAAGAGACTGAACTACACAAAGAATATAAACTTTTACTTCTAAATAAATATGCAGGGTTGCAAACCAATACTTGAAATCACCAGAAAAATACAAAAATTACACTTTTTTATTATGACTGTAATTTGGAACGTCATAAAGTGGGGGTTCATAAGCTTTGTGCTGAATACTACTGCATGTAAAGAGTCTGTACAAATATCCACACCTATGATACTACTGGCACCATATATTTATGGGGGTCCGAAATTTGAAGTTTGTGATTTTGATGCTATATTTGGGGCGTAATATCTCAGGAGGGTAAAGTGCTAAAAAGTTGTTACTTAGGCACAAAGTAATTCTGTATGTGAATAAACTATTGCTAACAAATCATGACTGATATTACATGGAGAAAAAAGTAAGGACATGGTAAAAACAGGAAGAAAGCATGTACGTAACGATGATCTTAGCCCGGAAAAATTTAGAAGTTTTGATATGCTTCATACTAGGTCTCAAAAACTACACATAATTCAGCTATTAGGTCCGCTTTTGCTTGTGTTCAGATGTGCAAAAGCTTGCGAGTGAGCTTTGTTCCGTCTTTTTAGTTCCATGATCATTCCCACGTTTATATGTTAAAAGGGTTAGCTCACCTTTGCACCCACGACACCGATCGTCGAACTAGACCGCGGTATTAAGGTACTTAATGTATCAGCAAAGTATCATTGAAATCCAATCCCAACTATGGAAGTTACTGTGTTCACAAGGTTGCAATGAAATGAAATGAAATGAAATGTTCTGGTTTTACGTCCCACGGTTATGCCGGCTAGACTAAAGGAAACGGTCACAAGGTTGCTTTACACCTATCTATCCTATCCTGCTGAAAATGGTGTATTTGTGGAAAATATTTAAAATGATTGTTGTTTCCCTTCTCTTCTATAGCATTACAGCAATAACTTTTAGTAGCTGTAATTACAAGATCTCACAATTACGCGATTTAAACAGTGTTGCAAACTTCAGCAATGGTTATCATATCTCCGGAACGGTTTGAGATATCGAAGTGCTGTAAATTGCAAAATACTTTACACATCCATTATAAACCATACAAGTAACTAGATATGATACTTATGACAGTATTTTTTCGAAATAAAGGCTTTCAAAAAAATTAAATATTTCAAGAACTGGTAAATTCGTTCCTATTCATTCGAAACAAGTCATACCATGACCATGGTGTCCAACACTAAAGTACTTTCGATGTACATTATTCTGTGCATCTTCATTATGCTGTATTTACGTTAGAGGCTCCCGAACTTTGGATGTTTGTGATACTATAACATCCTCAGTTTGCAATACTGAATAATAAAAGTGATATTTTAAGTTGTCACGTTTATGATATATTTTATCACAAACATAACTATGAACAACCGAATCATCTACTGTTACAAATATGATGGGTGGATTACAAGACATTTTCGTAATATAGCACTTTTTAATACAATCTCCATAGGTCTAGTGTAGTAAAATCTCATTCAATTTGAGATTATTTAACAATTAAATTTTGTTACAATTTACATTTTTTGTAAGTGCTCCAATTTAATGTGTTTTCACACATTTGTTATTATGTTATTGTTCAGTTGTTTGTGTTGTACCAGAGATAGAGTGGGTCGGCGGGTCAATGAGTCAAGTTGGTCAAGTTTTCTGAGTGGGTCAGTGGGTCGTTGGTCAACAGCATGTGACCCACTGCAACCCACCACCCATTGTGACTCACTGCGACCCACCACCCACCATGACCCACTCTGATCAACCGACCCACCCTGCTCACTGCATTGTAGACAGCTTCTTCTGAACACTGGTGAATTTGTCTACGTTTTACTTTCAAGTCCTCCACTTCCCTTCCTTTTTCATTTGTTTGTTTTTGGTTACCTGAGATGAACATATCTAAGTGAAAAAAGAATTTCAGGCTGTTTTGGATATTGATATTTCTGATTGTAATAATAGCAACAGGACTTATAGTACTACTTGGCTTTCGAGACACACAGCCTGTGACTTTTTAGAGGAGCTAACTACTGAAAAAAAATGCATTTTTGAATTACTGTAATATTTGGTCTAGGAATTAATTCGTGCGGGTGGACAAGAGATGGCGCAACGAACGGAGCGTCCCACAGTTCCGTGTATCCACACATGTGTTGCAAACCCCTGTCATCGCGTATCGTTCGTAGTATAGGGCAGTGGATTAAAGCGTCAACAACACCAGTTTGTAGTTAAGTGAACATGGCGCAATTTGTGCCTGATAAAGTGTTTTTGCGGGGTGTCCTGCTGCATTACTTTAACATGCAGAAAAGTGCAACTGAAAGTCATCGTATTTTGGTGGAAGTGTATGGTGACCATGCTCTAGCTGAGCGAACGTGTCAGAAGTGGTTTGCACGGTTTAGAAGTGGTGATTTCGGCTTGGCAGACTAAGAGCGAGCTGGACAGCCAAAAAAATTTCAAGACGAAGAATTGACAGCATTGCTCGAGCAGGATTCGTGTCAAACGCAGGAACAACTTGCAGCAGCATTAGGCGTTGATCAAACAACAGTCTCCAAACGCTTGAAAGCCATGGGAATGATTCAAAAGATGTCACATTGGGTTCCACACGAATTGAAAGACAAAGACGTTGAAAGACGAAAAACCATTTGCGAATTGCTGCTTCAACGACAGAGCAGAAAGGGGTTTCTGCATCGAATTATTACGGGTGATGAGAAGTGGATCTATTACGAGAACCCTAAACGAAAAAAGGCCTGGGTGAAACCAGGTGAACCAGGTCCATCACAACCAAAACGAGATATTCACTGTGCAAAGGTTATGCTGTGCATATGGTGGGATATGAAAGGTGTGGTGTACTATGAGCTGCTGCAACCGGGTGAAACTATGAATGGAGAACGTTATTGACGACAATTAATGCGTTTGAAGCAAGCTCTGGCTAGAACACGACCAGAATGGGAGAACAGACATGATAAACTTATTGTTCAACATGATAACGCTCGCCCACATGTCGCAAAACCGGTCAAAACCTATTTAGAAAATGTCGGATGGGAAGTTTTACCCCACCCGCCGTATTCACCAGACGTTGCTCCTTCGGACTACTACTTGTTCGATTGCATGAACAACGATTTGATTGGACAGCGGTTTACTTCTTCAGAAGATATCGAAACATGGGTTCCGAAGTCTGCTATAGGCGAACAATGGTACCGTTTCATCTCTGGTGTGAGGAAATCACTGGTTCTATTCCACGTCACCATTCAGTTCCATTAAGCATTCGTCTCCTTTAGCATATAGGCAATAATCATGAGCCCTAATAATAGAAATTTCATTTCACTCATTCATTTTTCTCTTGTGTTGTTTGAATCGAGTTGTTCAGTGTAAATATTTCATTACGGAGATTGGGATATGCAAAATCTTGATATAATATACTGAAACAATAGTTTATGAAGTTAATTTATCAGGATTTTCAGTGAACATACATACATACATACCTACCTACGTACATATATATACTTATTCCTTGGATATATTACGAAATATTTCTGGAACAGGTTATATTTAAACTTACGAGAAGTACTACTCACCATCTGATCCTTTCGGTGGACAGTATTTGTCGTAACCTTCAGGTATGGTAACTTGCAAAGCAGATATGGCTGAGATGATGAAAAACAGACTAAAGTAAGAGAGAAAAAGAAATAAATGGTGCAAATTATAATTTATATACCTCGATTATGCTGTTAAGTTAAAGAACACGATGATAATCAAAATAATGACTGATTAAAAACTACGTGGTAACTATTATGTAACAGCACATACGCATATAGCCTAAAGCGCAGTTTACCATCCTGGCAACACAAATAGGAACTGTTGGACTAACTGTGTAGAAAAAATCAAATGCGGAAAAAATATCGTATTAATAAATTGTTATTATCAGCTTCCTCGTGTATTAATAAATTGTTTACCAATTGAATAATTTAAAAAATATATACCAAGAGTATAATAATCATCACAAGATATAATAATCAAAAATATAATAACCACAAGATAATATTGTGTGCAGATGCAAATACTAAATCTATAATATGGCATTGCAGTACCACAAATGATAAAGAAGAGAAATTAAAGGACCTAATCACTGGCACAAATCCCGGGGGGATGAGAGAGACATGTCTGCCTCCAATCTTGGAACTGGGGGGACTGTCCCTTCCAATAATCAGATTTGAAATGTGTGCTGTTTCAGTGGCGGGGCGGAATTGTGATTATTTGTGTCCGACTGCCACTTCATCTACATCGCCTGATATATACACAAGTGTTTCCTCAGAAACAAATTCATCTACCGTAATATGAGTCTTATCTCCCCCCTTCCAGAATAAGCCTCAAATCTGCCCGCCTCCCAATGTTGAAGACAACTCTGCTCCTCTGATCCTCCACAGCGTTGTTTTTCGACTTCATAAATATTTTAACATCACTTTTTAAAAAAAATATGAGAACGGTCTTACCTGTCCCCCAAATGTTAAAAACAGCTTTGCGCCACTGGATCTAATATGAAAAAATGGCATTATTAATGAAGAAGGAAACCCACAAACTTATAAAAATAGTTAAGGAGCTGAATCCAATATAGATTTAACTATCGTTATATTAAATATAATAAACTAGCTAAAATGTCCGTTCTTCGCACGGGGAAATAGGTATATGGAAACTATTTGAATCTCCTTTCCTCTTAGAATATTTACTTCAATAAATGAATGATAAAAATACAGAAGATACTCTACTTTTGGCATAAATATTGAAATATCCTACCCCCACAGAATTTGCTTTAATCAAATTGATATGAAATTTATGAATTCGATACTAATACCGATCGTTCATTTTATTATTTTTATGATTACCAATCCAATTTCCCTCTAGGAGTGCTAAGGGAGTCTTGCACCCTCTGGGGCTGAACTTGGACTTAAACCTCATTATGACTGCCACCAATTAACTTTGCGACAAGGGTGTCTCAAAAGTCCCTTACCACCTCTATTAAAATCCAAATGGATGTACTTTCAGCGAATTTGATGTGGTAAGTGAACTTGAGGGTTAGGGGGACACTTCCTGGCGTAGGCTACGCGGACGGCCGCTATCTTGAATTTGACTTTTTTATTACAAACGCTACGTGGGTCATGTGATACATGACCATAGGCTAGAATTTCACCAGAAAACCGAATCTGAAGTCAAGATGCATTTAACTTTATATGGTAAACAGTTATCCACAATTGAAGTAGTGAATTTGACTGCGTTTCTTTTGTGTTGCAAATTGTGAATCATGCCGTTAACGAGGGACGAATGCATCCAGATCATCAAAATATGGGGCGGGAGGAGTGCCCGCGCAGTGGCTGCCGATTTCAATGCGCGTTATCCACAACGAGCACCTGTATCGCATGTTGTAGTGGCACGGTTATTGACCAAATTCGAGGAACGGGAACAGTTGTGGATAGACAACGTAGTGGACGGCCAAGGACAGCCACGGACGAAGAAACAGCTACTGCCGTGCTGGCCTCCTTCTCGAAGTCGCCGCAGCGAAGCACACATCGTTTAGCAATGCAGTGTGCCGTGAGTCACAGTTCAGTGCACAGGGTGCTCCAAAGGTATAAGTCGCATCCATATAAGATGCAATTCCAGTAACATTTGTCGGAGGACGATCCCGATCGTCGCGTCCAGTTTTGCGAGTGGGCTATTGAGCAATTGAGGGTAAATCCGCAGTTCGCTATGCAGATACTTTTTTCGGATGAAGCCCATTTCTAAGTAAATGGTGAGGTCAATTGGCAAAACATGCGCTATTGATCCCCTGACAACCGCGCTTGGACAGATCCCTCGAAAATAACCGGTGCAGGGAAAACTATGGTATGGGCAGGCATATGAGTATGTTTTACTAACCCTACATAATGCACAGACCGTTTCCAGTGCCTAGGACTGTTACATGTCCAGTTTGTACATAATACATGGACCACTTTAATGTATTATTCTTACACATATATTTTTTTCTTTACTTTATAGTATTCCTTACTTCGCATTTACGTTTCTTTATCCATTTTCACAAAGTGATCACACAACTGCTGCGATACATATATGCGAGAATCCTACAAAGTCATTTTCTCCAAAAAGGGCCTATGCAAGCCTTTTAAAAAAGACTAATATTTATGTTATAGTGAAACAAACCGTTAGTTTCTTTGTATTTTGTACAAGAGAAAGAATAAATTCGTGTTTCTCTTGTAGGGTGCACATGTACAAACGTTAAATAAAAATATATATCTATATTTGAAATGTTCACACGTAATTTTCTCAAAACATGGTTTCCCGTTATGGGCCCTTATTACATAGAACTCCTCAATTATGATAGGAGAGAAATCAAAGATAGTTAACTCTTTCGCTGCCGCCTTGATTTCAGTATCCCAACAAAATGTGTCACCTACACTTTTGCAACATTTAGCCTTTTGCAGCAAACTAGCTATCTAGCGAAAACCAAGCACACTACAGAAAATGACCCGGCCAACACTGTGTGCCACCAGAATAGAAAAGCTTTGTATCTGCTAGAAGTCTGCACGGACCGGAATTTTTAGCTCGGACCCGGCCCGGCCCGTGAATTTATAATGTGAGACCCGACCCCAGTCCTAAATATGTTTTAGCATTTATGCCCAAGCCCTGCCTGAGCTCGTGTGATAATCAAATGAGCCCGAAATAAGACCGAATTACAGAAACGAAATCATTAACGCAAAATTGTATTTTTATTTCCAGCAATTACAAGTTTCATTTTGCAACTGTGTTTTAAAAGTTCTCCAGAAAGAACAGTGTAATATACAGTATATCGTTGTAGAGTATATTTACAAAGTTAGGCCCGAAAAAGCCGGAGATATATCGTTGTATATTTAAAAATTTACTGCCCGAGCCCGGCCTGGGCCCGAAGTGGTATATGCTTTCTAGGCCCGGGTCCTGCCCGCGGGACGGGTCGGGACTAGGCCCGAGAGCTCGCACCGAGCTCGTGCAGACCTCTAATACTTGTGTGCCATTTTACAGAGAATGTCTACAATGAGAACTACCTCTTGGCGCCAAATGGCGTCAATGACACACAGCAATAGGTATGAATCACGCCATATGGGGTCAAGTGGCAGCGAACGAGTTAAGAAACCACAAAAAAAAAAAAAAAAAAAAAAAAAACTATGAAAACATCAAAAAGGATAGAAACTAAGTTACAAAGAGAAACCACATATAGATAAGAGGAGATATTAGGGGAATAAGAAAGAAGATAAAGAAACGAAGAGACTAAATAATTAAGCGTAAGACAATAACAAATAATAAAACTAATAGCTACACAGACTAAAGGAACAAAATTAATCACTACGGTATAATGTCCTTGTTTTTTATGTTTTTGTTATGAGGTGGAGGAAGATGTAATATATTAAAATGCTGGAAAGGTTTATATGTTTGTGGTCCTTTTATTTCGTCGGTGAGGTCTCGAGAACCATAGGCTATAGAAAGTAGGGATGGCCAAAAATTTTCGGATCCGGATATCCCGGATCCAGTGAGATCCTGATCCGGATCTTGCCGGATCCGGACCTAGATCCGAATCTTGCCGGATCCGGACCTAGATCCGGATCTCGGATCCGAATCTCAGACCCGGATCTCGCATCTGAATCCCAGATCCGGATTTCGGATCTGGGTCCGGATCTCGGATCTCGGATCTGGATCCGAAATTCGAATCACAGATCTTGATTCGTATCCAAACCTGCATCTGAAATTGTGATGATAAAATTGAATATCTAAAATTCGTTAAAACTTTTTTTAGGATTCACTGATATAGTAGGTTCCTGTGCTTTTAAATGTTTCCATAACACGTTTGTGTTACCTTTGTTCTTTATTTTATTTTAACCTTGCAATATTTACATGTTGCACTTTCTGTCGAAGTCTAGTAAAATGTTTCCCAGTTTGATTTCTTCCCATTTCAGAGTATAGTGAACTGTCTGAAAACTGATGTAAATGGTAACAAATTCTTCTGTTTAGATCCTCTTCGAAACTTAATGTTAGCTTCACATTGAAAATATTTATTTTATTCTTAGAAAATAAACTTTCTTCTTTTCTCATATACAAATGAAATATCTTTTAGATAAGGCCTTCTAATCGCAGGGATAGTAGACAAAACAAACTCTTTGTTATTAGTAGTTTTTGACTCACGAGTCCAACCACCAACAAATGTAATAATGAATATCTTTCACTTGGAAGGTATATACAGCAAAAAATATAGACTGGTTGGCGCGGAACAACCGTAGATTTTTAAACATACACAAGAGAGCGATATGGTTGTGTTCGTTGTATGACTTTGTTACCTAACTTATAGCTTGCCCTTCTGAGGTCGGAAGTTTGTTGAAGGAGTAAATATAAAAGAGATTTCTGTTATTTTTTTCTTCACCCTGGCTTCTTTAATCATACATTGCAAGACGTAACCAAAACATATCCATGCATCGTATCATTGAAGCGTTTTGTGTTTTGTATATTAAAGTGTTCAAAAATATTTAATATATTCGCATTTGTTCATGTGATCTCAGGTTCAATTCTCGGTGGGAACATACATGAGAAAATTGAAAGCTGAAACAATATGAAAATAGTATATAAAAGTCAGGAAATTGATATTAAAACTTTAGCTATCTATTGGGATTGTAAGGCTGTAGTTAAATTAACCCACATGTTTCGTGAAGATATATTACGTCGTTATTGTTTATTTACTATAAGCTACCAGATACATTCTCAGAAGCCATTTTAAACTGTAGTAATCAACAGATGAAAACATTGGAAAAGGAATGAAAGGAAGGTCTCCAGAGCCTTAGATCAAGGTACTAACATAGCATTTGCCCAGTATAACTGAGGAACAACCCTGGAAAATCCTCAGTCAGGATGGCTGGTCTCCGAATTCGAACCCGGTATTATCCAATTGCGAAGCAAGAATCCTAACAAGTAGCCTGAGCTCGCTCCGTATTATTATTATTATTATTTAATTAACGTAATGTTTTAAAATTAGTGCAAATTAAACCGTACTTTCTTTATTGCTGATGTTATAGTTAATAAGCTTACATGAGACATCATCAGTCCCCCGTTAAGAAAGAATACTAGAACTGGAATTCAGGAAGCGGGGATGAAGAGATTAATAAGGATGAGGAAACTATGTACGATGCAAAAACTGAGTAATTATGACTTCGTCACAGATATATTCACTTACATACGCCAATTAATATTTCTCTTATACAATGCACTCTTACTTTCTATAGTGGCAGGAAAATTGCCCGCTTTCGTAAACGAACACACTAAGCACGTGCGTATAGGCGCAATGTCCGTGGAAAAAAGAATAGGGTAAGCGAGGGGAAAATGATAAACCGCCCTTCAACTTGAAAAAAAAGAAAAAAGAAAACTAAAAATAACTAAACTTAGAGCTACGAAAGACTCGAGGCGAATTTTATTGAAAAGATTGTTTTTCCTTAGTAATTAGTTGTGCTAACTATGAACATGAATTAAAAAGAAAACAAGTAGCTAGCTCTGAGTTTCCAAAACTAGTTGAAAAGAAAATATTGGATAAAATTTAATAATAAAGAAGGCATTTATGATAATTAAAACACACTAAATTCTTGGCACGACAGTCCTTTGGTTCCTACCAGCAGGCTTACGTTGAAAGTGGGGATGTGTAGTCAACGCATCAACACCCGAAGTCCCTAATGCCGGCTTTCTAGGCTGGAGTCCGCTACCTCTTACTTAAGATAACTCCCCAATTGTCCTCACGATGCTGGGTCATCATCGAAATTGTTGAGTGCCTCTCCGGAAATTGAACCCATGACCACGGACACCGAAGGCACGCTCTCCGTCTTCTATAGACGAAAAGCTATAGTTACCCACATTATCTAATACAGAAATAAGTTCTGATTCTTTAATAGCTGCTGATGGTGATAGTCAAGGTTCACCGAAGCATGATCCCAAACCCAAACTGAGATATTGATGTCACTGGAATGCCTGAAAAGTCATTGTGGGTAAGTGAATTGCCCACTTATCAGGATGAAGGGCGATGGTGATGTGAAATGCGGGGCTGTCAGAGGTACTACTTATGATAATTGGATTTATAATATTCTATGTTGCCATAAACCCTCTTCAGAAACAAAACTATTAATTTTAGCTTTGAAAATGTTACATAAGGAGTTTTATTGCCCTCATTAGGTTGCATTAGGAATAATCGGATTTATTTTAACGCTTAACTTTTACATCTCTTCTGATTTACGAATATTTAAATCGCGATTATCCCCTTAAGGTCAATTAGTGACATTTTAAATCATTTCGAACCAACTTTATATATGGTTAGTCATGGGAATAATTGAGACCAGAAGCAGGCTACAGGCTAAGTCCAAAAGAATCTTGGCCGACCTCCTGATAAACCACGTCTTTCAGCAAGGTGAATTGTGGCAATCCGATACCCACATGAGGAAATCTTCGGTTCAGTGTGAAAGCTTCCATAAGAACCAAAACTCTAATCAGTGAAATGTGCTTTGCTAATTTTTATTCAATGTGAAAGTACCTATTTTTATTGCCAGAAAAGAAAAGGCATTTATTTCAAACAAGTCGCCATTACAGTTTTCGTATTTGAACACAACACTCAGGAAAAGTCATGTTAAAGCGCAACTTGCCCCTGAAAAAGAATATTTATCTGTTTTTAGTGTCTCGTGTTCCCCAAAGTACCGGTACATGCGGAATTAGTGCTCGCCTTCCGCTCGCATTACCTAGGTAAAACGGCTACGATCTTGGTACTAGCACTTGTTTCGGTGTCCAGATCTCAAATATTTATCTTTCAGCCTGATTCTATGTATGAATACGAAATTTCAAATCTAGATAAGGGGCACCAAAATTCATAATTTATTCTCGGTGCTCATATTGTGATTTACTAAATAATTATTAAATCTAATTGTAAGGTATACATTTGATATTTAGAGCAGACTGAGCAAGATACGTAATATACGTAAAAATATACGTAAAAACTAGTATATTCGTAAAAACTAGTCAATACTTGTCTTAACTGTTTGTTTTCTTAACTGTCAAAGAAATAGGTGTATTGAGGAATTTTAAATATTCGAGTTTTGTATTCCGGTTTCAAATATAAATATGTGTGTATTTCGTCTCGGTCCTGCAACCGGGTGGCCCTAGATTCGACAATCGAATTCTCATCCGGGTCAAATCAGATTATTTTTTAGTAAGGCAAGCATTTGATCTTTAGTGTAGAATGAAGGAGACAAATAGACTTGTCAATATCCGTCTTAATTTTGTGTTTTCTTCTTCACTGTCAGGACTTCGTGAAATTACTTTCGGTGAATTTTTGATATTCAAGTTTATCACAATTTGGGTGGGATGTAGGTTTGGATAAGAATCAAGATCTGAGATCCGGATTTCGGATGCAGATCCGAATTTCGAACCCAGATCCGAGATCCGAATCCAGATCCGAGATCCGGATCCAGATCCGAGATCCGGATCCAGATCCGAGATTTGAGATCCGGATCCAGATCCGAAATCCAAGATCCGGATCCAGATCCGAAATCCGAGATCCGGATCCAGATCCGAGATTCGAGATCCAGATCCAAAGGATCCGGACCCAATCAGATCCGGATCTTCGGATCCGGCCAGATCCGGATCCGGCCATCCCTAATAGAAAGATGCCGTTTTCACTGATCGATTACAAATTTTGTGTAGATTGTTGAGTTTTAGTTGAACATTTTTAAAAAAATGACCGTTATTTATTTATTACATTTTTTAGTGTACAATGGAAGTATTGAAATTAAAAAAAACATTATATCCTACGAGTTATACATTTCAACACCACATATTTGTATACGGGGTTAATATATCTCTCTGGCGTTTGTTTCACGGCCAAAGAATAATCTTTTTCCCAGTCTAAGATGAACCTTTATTGTTTGGCGTGTTTTGCCCAATAAACACTATATATGACTAACGTTATAATTAATTGTGTGTGTGTAATATATTTGCTTATTACATACTGCATGCAAGAAGAAAGAAAACTCTGATCATACATGAATTAGAAACTCCAACCGGAAGTAGGCTCAAATCTTGCATATGGTGCGAGATATTTTTAAAAAATCTACCCTTTACAATATCCCTTGCCGATTTTTATCAACATGTCCTTCAATTGTGTCTATAAAGGGACATGTACAGATGTTGTGAGGAATGACAAGGAGATTCATGTTCATATATGAATGATGTGCTGTGTAGTGAGCGCAGGTTCAGCTAGTAATATTTAAAAAGTGAGGGCACGTTTTAAAGTTTAAGACATAGTGTCAAAAGAAAAGTACCTCCTCTTAAACTAAAGGAGACTAAATCAGAAAAGAGAGAGTGCAGAGAGTATGAGACAGTAGCTTCTTGAGACAGTGTGTAATGAGTCTAGACACAGTAGTAATGACATCGGAAGAAAATTATGTAATTATTTTCGTTTTCTTTTTAATTTCATCGCAATTTGTGTGGAAACATTACTGCATCTGATATTTTACTACTGTCTTTGATATTTTTTATATTACTAGTGATTCTTTTTACTTTTGTCGTTGGAACTTCCTTTAACATGGCTAAATGAATTTTATCATATAACTTTTGTCAGGAATTGGACAATCAACAAACTAGGGAAAATTTGATAATAGAATGGAAAATTTTGTCAGTTGAGGGAAATTTTCTTAAGGAACACTGCACTCTATCAGAACTACCGATTACGAAACACTATCCCCATTCTCCCATATAGTAGTGAAAAGACCGTGTCATGTAAACTTTTTTTTTTAAAAAAAAATACACAACTATGAGAACATTATGTACTCGCCAATGATTTTCGAATTAGTAAATTGAATCAAAGTTAAAAATTACAAGGTGCGGCTTATAAAAAGGAGGTGAAAGACCGTGCCTAGAGTTATATAGAACTTGAAAACTAAAGTTCCCTAACTCTGAGAACATTATATGTAACTATAAAAGTGATTTTAACATATGAAATTAAACTCTTGGGAAAGAAAGGTAAAATAGTCTGCCATCATGTAGTAATTAATTAATTAATTATTGTATTAATTCAGAGACAGCGTACATCTATGCTATCTGGTGATAAATTTGCCGAATTTCATTTGGGTAGTCGTTACTTATGGGTTAAGCAGAAGTTCTAATACAAAATTTTCATTCATTTTTACTACATTTTCAAAATTTTACTTTCCAGCAACATGACTCACTACTGGAATGTGAGGGACAAAGTTTTAATTGAGGAATTTTGATCATTACAGGTCTTCTTATTGCTGTATTAAAATTCAGCTACTATTCTCTAATTATTTAAAAAAAACTGTTGACGAAATTTTCAAGCATTTATGAAATCTCTCATAGACAAATAATTTCATAACGTTAGTGTTACCTCTGAAACTCATTAGAGAGAAAATAATATAAATTATATTTCTCTTATTTCACGAATTCTTTTATTTGGAAGCTTTAGAATTTAGGATTTAGTACTTAGATTTCTCGGCTTTCGGCATCTATGGCCATGTTAGCCCGTCAGATAGGAGGGATGACGTCCCTCGGCGAGCACATTATCCGGGGAAAAATAAGAAAGAAAAGATTGGGGAAGGAAAGCAGCAGCGTAGGACCTATGTGTTAGGTACCACCTCGGCATTTGCCTGATGTGAATGAGTAAAACCAAATGAAACCTCATTCAGGATAGCTGCACAAAAAAAAAAAAAAAAAAGTTTTTTACACTTAACGACTACGCTACGCGGAACCACTTGCAAGTTTTAATATCGGAGATATAAATCGAGATTATAATTGAATCGTATTTCCTGGAGTTAATTAAATCATGTGCAGTGAATTAAAAAGATATAAGGACTACCTTCCCATCTCGGCTTAGTTTGCCTAATACTGTATATGTTTATAACCAGGGTCGGACGCAGGAGATGGGCTCTGGGTATATCCTGATCCACTTCCCCAAAATCTCGATTTTTCTGTACATTTTATCTAATTCTAGCGGTGATTTAACAAATTTTAACATAATTTATCTTCATATTGAATTTTGACCTCCCAAAAATATTTTGACCCCTCCCGAAATAAATTCGCCTACTTACTTGCATGCTTTAAACACAGAAATTCCCTCAGGAAAGAGAAGCCAGAAATTTCTTTTTAAAACTCTTTAATTTAATACGCTTACATTTAAAAGTTAATAGGTGATAACAATTAATCAAGAGGTAGCATCTTTAATTTAGAAATTTCTTGGAAAGGAAAGATATTTCGTGCTTAAAACTTTTGAATGTAGTTTTTTTCTTTCTTTCTTTCTTTCTTTTCTCGACAACGGTGAATATGTCTTTCCATCAAAATTGATAACATTTACAAATTAATCACCAGAAAATGAAGATTTAAATGAGAAAAATCCCTTTGTGAACCTCAAATTCCTTTTTAACTAGGTTTCGATCAAATAGAATTCGCCTGAACAGGAATTCCTGTTTCGCCGACTGACCGATTTGCTTAGGTATGCGATAATATTGCAGTTTAAGAGAATCGGAGAAACAGGTAGGAACCCTCAACATCACTGTGGTTCCGCGTAGAGTAGTCGGTAACGCTCTCGTATTTAGTGCGAGCGGTCCAAGGTTCGATTCCCGGTCGGGGACTTGGTCGGAAAAGTGTTTAAAAAATTCAGGTCAGCCATGTTGAATGAGGTTTTCCTCACTCACACCGGGCAAATGCCGAAGTGGTACCTAACTTATAGGGCCCAGACCACTTTCTTCCTTCCCTTTCCACGGATAGTGTGCTCCCCGAGGATGTCATCCCTGATAGGTGACGTACTAAATAAATGACCATAGATGCTGAAAGCTCAGAAATCTAAATCCTCAACCTCACTCGAACTGACCCTCACGGCCCCCTCGTTATCCTTTAACTTCACTCGCCCTCACTCTTTCAGCCTTTTACCACTCATTAAGTGCACTTGCCCTCCCCTAATATATATAACTATAAAAATGAAATATTTGAGTTTTACGTCCCACGATTATGCCAGCTAGGTTAAAGAAAACGGTGATGATGGGAAATGAATGAAAATGATGGGATGAATAAAGCGGGAGGAAACAGGAGAACCTCGAGAAACTCCACGCACACGGTGTTTGTCCACTACAAAGTCTACTTGGTGCGAGCTGGGATCGAACCAGAGATCCCACGCACTAGAGGTGAACGCTCTATCACTGAGCCAATGTGGCTCCCTATAACTGTAAACAGTGTAGATATGGATGTGATCGTGGCCACGTTCTTTACAGTTTCCTTTGAATATTTACTACATCATCTGGAATAAACACAAGCAAATAGGCCTATGCAATTCTTTGTGGATTTTTTCTGGCTTATTAACTGAATCGTACGCAATAGGCTATATAAAGAAATTATTTCCAAACATAACCAGGTCGTCATTAATTTCTTACCTTTTAAGAGTAGAAAACAATTGTGTTATCGGTTGTGTCCTTATCGATAACAGTGAAGAATATTCGGAAGTCATTTTAAGATTAAAAAAAAAAAAAATAACAGTAAAATTGTATTTGCTCAAAAGAATGCAATAAAAATAATGTTTTGTGGAACTATAGAATGTGAAGTCCTTCCTCTAGAAAATTACTGTTTGAGTTGTTTTGAATTAGCTGCAGTGGAGTTTACGTGTCTGTTTGGAAGACAAATGCAAGGTTATTTAGAGAATGAACGTTTAGCTGACAATCCTTATAGATAATTAAAGCTCAGTGTTCATATCTCTTGTTATCGTATAGCACTACTACATGACTGTAAGAACATTAGTTATGGGGATAAAATCATACAATGACTGATAGTTGACGTAGACCAAGTGCAAGTACGGACCATGTAAATACTCAAGAAATATTGTTTTAGGTACGTCATGCACAGCCTACTAACTACAATCAGATAAAAATTAAAGAAGACGAAGAAATTAAGAAGACTGAAATTATATATTAACCCTACTGACAGCTACAACTATGTCCTTCAGTCGTACTTCCTAAATAATAATAAAACATTGCGTTCTGCATTCGAATCGATCATATTTTGACGGATCTATCAACTTGATATTTTCAAGGTTAAATAAGCTGAACTCACTGCTAATGACAAAGAAAATTATCAAAATATATTTCTTATGTCTTCTTTTGACAATCTTTTAAAAGGAAAGTAAATTACTACTTGTTTTTCCGTTCGCAATTATTCAGATTATGACATTTTGTTGTTATTTCTGTGCGGTTAATTGACATAAAAATCATTATTAATAACTTCATGAAATTATTTATGGTTTTTTTTTTTTTCGTACTTTATACGATAAAGATAACTGTGCAAATGCTATCATTGATTCAAAACTATCTTCATGTTCTTCGTTATGTTTTGGTAATGTTCTTATGGTTTAATTAATTTCACGATATTTTTAATACCTTTTCTCATACTAATGTAAGGAATATAACATGAGAATATTAGAAGGCCTTTAATTTATATAGGATGTTCCAAAACCACCGAGAACGTTTTTGGAGGTGATTCCTGAGATCAAGATAAGACAAAAAGTATAGACCAACCTGGGTGCACAAATGCTTCCTTTCGGAGTTATAGGCTGCCGAAAACAAGAAAAATGAAATTTAAAGATCTACAGTTCGAAAACTATGGGACCTACCTTAGTCGGATCCAGACTTCACCTAGGAACTAATACGTGCCCTATCCAAAAATCAATGTTTCAGAATCCTAAGGTACTCACGCAACAATTTTTATAGAGTGAGTTTGACTACGAGTGAAGTAGTCACCAACTACCTCTATAAAAATTGTTGTGGAAGTACCACAGGATTCTGAAACATCCATTTTTATTATTATTATTATTATTATGACACGGAGTAGAAAACAGGATTCCGTGTTACTCTCTTCACAACGACACTCCAGTAAAAAAAAAAAAAAAAAAAAATCCATGACGCTGGCCTAATGCATTTCTTCGCATTTAGATTGTTAAAACATCTACATCATACCCACTGGTCATCTGCAGGGAAGTTAAAAAACAGAAACAGAAAAGTTAAAAATAAAGACGCCCATCAGGAAACCCCGCGTCTTGATAGAGAGTAATGGGGCGTTTACACTTAGTCGATTTAGTCGCACGACTAAATCGACTCGCTGCATTTGTCACTAAATCGAAGCAACTAGGCCGAATCAGACTGATGGATGTGTTCAATTATTTCAACCACAGAAAATAGAACGTCTTTTAATTCAGTTGCCAGTCGATTAGTCGCCTTCGATCAACAAGCGATTAAGTTGAAGTCCCGTTTACACGGTCGATTAAGTTGAAAGTGACGTCAATTCAACTGAATCGAACGCAAATCGACTAAGTGTAAGCGCCCCATTAGTAAGCTAAAGAATATGTCGGGGTGAGTGTGTGTACCGCGGTTTCTATCTTTTTGGAAGACATTTACATGCGTATCTGTAGTTGTGTAGATAGAAGGAAAGATGGGTAAATTTGATGATTGGAAAGCGCGAAAGAAGAGTTATTTTGATTTTGATAGAGGGACAAAAAATCTGGGACCAGGGAAAAAAAACCTAAATCGGTTATACTGCATGCTTATGTATTTACATGGCAAAACCACATTAGAAGGGTGGTGGTAAACATGTTAAATTATCTTTTAATGCAAAGAATCTATCCGAATATTAATGATGCAAATCTGTGTTGTCTGTAATGGGGAGATGTATTGTTAGCGGGGAACTTTGTTATTTTTTTAACATGCTATCCTTAATCGTCTGGCCTTCTTCATCTGCCTGGTCACCATCTGCATCTGAAAAGAGAGTTATGTGGCTTTTGTTATTAGTATAGTACAGTATATGCTTCAGGTTTATCAGTTTCAAGACAGGTTAGTATTGTTAATAGGTTGTTTACTGATATTTACATATTTACACTTACCATAGATGTCACAGTACATACTCTTTACATGCCTATTTTCATACATGCACATATAGATATATACATATACTTACATAGAGGGGGTATCCTCGTCGCCAAAAGTGCCTTTACATCGCCGTGACGGGTATGTGACCACGCAGTACTCTAAGGAAGGGATGGTTGCATAAGAAATTGTGATTAATTTTGAAGAGTTTTTATTTTGACTAGGGAAATAACGTAGGTATAGGGAGTAAAGTCATAGATTAGAAGCATCAGAGTGCCTTGTCCTCTCTGAAAAGATTCGTATTCTCAGTTTTTCAATTTACTGTCTTATATGTTAAGTTAATAACTGCTAACAACTGCTACTAACACTTTTCATTCTTCAGGACATTACTACGACATGTTCGCTGGGCACTTTTCTAAGTCCTAAATGTGTGCGTGAATTATTTCATTCCTCTCACTTTAATTATTTGAGAATGGAAACTGATTACGCTGAACGTGAATATGTTTCGCTGTCGTAGAACAAGGTCAGTAATAAATGTAGATAAGGTTCTTATTATTATACAAAACATAGAAATATTTATTCTGTATATAGAACAATATAATACAGTAACTAAGAAACATCATAATCACTTACGCCCGCAGGATTTTTCCAGCGGGAGGGGAGGGCAAAATACCGATATAGAGTTTTTTCATTTTATTGCCCTCTATATGTTAAGTTAAAATCCATAACATTAATATTGATAGCGTATATCGCCTTTTGCCGCTGTAGTCCATTAGTCAGAACATTCATCTCCAGACATGATGTCGAGAGAATAGAAAGAAAGAGATATGTACAGTGGCGTCAAAAATTAATTTTACTGTGCGGTGGCTCAGTGGTAGAGCGTTCACCTCTGGTGCTTGGGGTCCCGGGTTCAATCCCAGCCTCCGTCAAGTAAACTTTGTGGTGAACAAACACCGTGTGCATGGGTTATCTCGGGGTTCTCCCGTTTCCTCCCACTTCTTCATTCCACCATTTCATTCATTACTCATCATCACCATCTCCTTTAGCCTAACCGGCATAAGCGTGGGACGTAAAACTCAAAAATTTCATTTCATTTTTTAATTTTACTGCGCCGTGGATCGATCGATTATTGATTTACTCATACTTCACCAGGCACCATGTCTCAGGTATTTCAGCTGCCGCCTTATATATAGGGTTCCATGTCAGAAGGGCAGACTAAAGGGCAAACACAGAAAGGCCCGAGTCAAAACGGCCCGCGACAAAAGGGACCCGCTACAAAAGGGACAGACCAAAAAGGCCCCGCGTCAAAAGTGCCAAGGTGAAAATGTCTCCGCAACAAAATGGCCTGAGTCAAAAGGGCCAAATCAAAACGCCCCTCATAAAAAGGGCCCAGGCCAAAAGGATCACACAAAAAAGAACTCGAGTCAAAAAGCTCTGCGCCAAAAGGGCCCGTGTCAGAAAGAGGCCCCCTACAAAAGGGCCCAAGTCACCCATGCATCAAAAGGGACCGGGTTAAAATGTCTCCGCAAAAAAGGGCCCAATTCAAAAGGGGTCGAAACAAAACGACCCATATCAAATGGGCCCGGTCAAAAGGGTCCCAAGACAAAAGAGTCCTAGTAAAATGGGAACTGCCTCAAACAAGCCCGGGTCAAAGGGGGCCACGCTCAAAAGGGCCTCAGTCAAAACGGCCCCGCGTCTAAAGTGCCCGGGTGAAAAGGTCTCCGCAACCAAATGGCCTGAGTCGAAAGGGCCCGAATCAAAACGCCCCTTATAAAAAAGGGTCCCACAACAAAAAGGACCCGAGTCAAAAGATCCTGTGTCAAAACGGGCCCGGGTCAAAAATGGGCGTCGCTACAAAAGGGCTCAGTCAAACGGCCCTGCATCAAAGGGGCCTGGTTCAAAAAGTCTCCGCAAAAAGAGGGCCCGAGTCATATCAAATTTCATCAAAAGCACCTGGGTCAAAAGGGTTCCGCGACAAATGGGCCTTGCGTCTAACAGTCCCTGGTCAAAATTGCCCCGCTGCAAAGGACCTGAGTCAAAACGGCCCCACGTCAAAAGGGTCTGGTTCAAAGGGTCTCCGCAACAAAAGGTCACAAGTCAAAAGTTGCCCCGCTAAAGAGGGCACGAGTCAAAACGGACCCGCGGCAAAAGGGCTCGGGTCAAACGTTTCAGCAACAAAAGGGCACGAGTCAAAAGGGCCCGAATCAAAACGACCCTCATGACAACAGTCGGCTCAAAAGGGTCTAACGACAAAAGAGCCCGAGTAAAACGGGACCTTCCTCAAAAAGAGCCCGAGTCAAAACTGCCCCGCGTCAAAAAGTTCCGGGTCAAAAGATCTCGGCAACGAAAGGGCCTGAGTCAAAAGGGCCCGAATCAAAACGCCCTTCATAAAAAGGGGTCGGGTTAAAATGGTCCCACGACAAAAGGACCCGAGTCAAAAGGCCCTACGTTAAACAGGCCCGTGTCAAAAAGTGGCCCCGCTACAAAAGGATAAGAGTAAATCGGACATGCCTCAAATGGGCCGCGTTAAATGTATTCGCAACAAAAGGGCCGGAGTCAAAAGGCCCGAATCAAAACGCCCCTCATCAAAAGAGCCCGGGTCAAAAGAGTCCCACAACAAAAGGTTTGAATCGCAAGGGCTCAGCGTAAAACAGCGTGAAATAGGGCTCTACTACAAAAAGGCTAAGTCAAACGGCCCGTATCAAAAAGGCCTGGACCAAAAGTCTACGCAACAAAAGTCTCCGAGTCAAAAGGGGCCGAATCAAAACGCCCCTCATCAAAAGGGCCTGGGTCAAAAGAGTCCCACGACAAAAGGGTCCGAGTCAAAGGGTCCTGCGTCAAACGGACCCGGGTCAAAAGTGGTCCCGCTACAAAATGTCCGAGTCAGAACAACCCCACGTCGAAAGGGCCCAGGTAAAAGGTCTCCGCAAAAAAGGGCCCGAGTCATAAGGGCGCTACGTCAAAAGAGCCTGGGTGAAAAGGGTTTTGCGACAGAATGGCCCGAGTCAACAGGAAACTACGTCAAACGGGCAAAGGGGCACCGCTACAAAAGGGCATGGGTTAAAACGGCCATGCGTCAGCTGGGCCTGAGTCAAAAGGGCCTCGCGTCAAAGTGGCACAAGTCAGGAAGGTGCCGCGTCAAAAGGGCCCAGTAAATACGGTTTCACGGGTAAAAAGCTTTAGATCAAAGCAAGATTGGAGATCAAGCATGCACAAGGGTTTTGTGTCGTGTTAGTAAATTGAAGTGTTTGTGCAAAAGAAGGAAATATATCTGTGGTTATTAGTAATAAATAGGAAATTTAAATGGTGATATCAGTTTTGTTTGCTTGTTGATTGGTTTCCAACAATCGCTTTCGCTTAAGTTGTTCTCCATGAAAGTTTGCTTGCACTCCCGTCATAGGCCGACTGGGTGTATTAGGGCCTAGGCCGTAGTTACCATGGAGGGCCCTCAGACTATAACACCAATTTCTAAAATATCGTACAATCAGTGGCGCAACCAGCTATGAGCTCGGGGGCTTATGCCTCCCCGAAACAAACCTGGTCTATCTTATACAGCCGCGCTGCAGACAAATTTCGGTGAAATTTCAAAATAGATCAATGCATAAATGAATATTGACTTAAATCAAAAGACTGTCGAAAGAGAAATACACAGAGAAAACCCCTACATTAATTTCTTAGAGTAATAAATGTTAGTAAAGAGTGCGTCATTTTATGCAAAAACAAAGATATACAAAATAATAATTATAGTGCAAATTTTAAAACTTGTAACAGTTAATAATAGGGAATTTGTGAATTGGAATTTTCATTTTAAGGTTTATTATCAAGTTAATAATAAGGATAACTAAATTGCTTGTAATGAGGAGAATTCAAACTTTCAATTTTGTCCATATCAAATGGTGCAGCATGTCGTTTGCGGACTACTGTATTGGATATTCTTGTCCCCTCCCGAAATAAATTCCTGGTTGCGCCAGTGCGTACAATGAACATATGCAATGAGTCATCGCGTTAAGTAGTGGTAAATTCGTTGTTACAAGATAGTTTTTGCAAGCTGATTTTTTATTGGTCATTGGAAATTTGATGTCATAGCAAGCACATGATTTCCAGAAACAAACTTTTAAGAAAATATTTTATAATTATTATTGTATCGCCACACAAGGTGTCTAAAAAGTCCCCTGACTTAGGATAACTCTGTTATTATCAGAGTTACAACAAAATGCAAGAGGAGATACCGTCTTCAAATAAAGTGTTTAATAGACAGTAACTTCATTCATTTATGTTCTGGGTCCAGGTAAATGTTAACGTTGCATTTTCATGTAACATTATGGGCATATAGAGCGTACAGCCCGAACGGCTTTTCCGATTTGAAAAATTCTTGCACTTTAGATTGAAAACATTATATTTGGAGACAGTTTCTCCTCCTACATATTGTTGTAACTCTGATAATAAGAGAGTTAACGTATGTCATGGGACTTTTGAAACACTCTGTATAGTAGCTGAAACACTAAAGAAATAATAGCCAATAGCTTTTTACTGTGGAAAGAACATAACAGCTTACTGAAGATTGTAACAAACAACTAATAATAACTTTTAACTCTGGAATGAACACGACGTTTTACTGAAAATGAAAAACACTGCTGAACCACTAAACAACTAATAATTTTACAACGTTAAGATTCTTTTCAGTTCAGATTATGAATGTCAGAGTTCCTGAATAACTTCGTTCACAGACATATCTCTTTCCATTTTCATTAGTAAAATTGTGTCCAAAATGTCTTAGCACAAATTAGCTCTGAGATTTGTTTACTCTCTAACTTTAACTTTAAGAAGCACCTTTCACATGTCACTTGTGTGCATGGTAGAGACAACGCATGTTTTTATGCAATGTATAAATTATTAAAACAACTAGACTGACAGAAATTGGTACAAAAATTTCCCTGCACAAGACAAAAAAATTTTACACAAGGTGTTTGCAGCATCATTATCACTCTTGCTGCAAACAGTGATATTATGAATCCCGTCCAAAATGTTCCATCTCCCATAGCATACTCAGATACATAATCATAATCATCTTCTACGGATTCAGGGGCATCATTCTCTTCAGGATCATCAAAAAACAGAACGTTTTGTGACAGAATACACGACAAAGAACTGCTGGAACTCTTTCTATATTCCCTCCTATTTTATATTTAGTTTTTTCGCAAGAACTCTGAAAGCTCCTGCAGACACACGATTCTTCCCGATTTCCGAAAAGTGCTTGGGATCCAGCATTTGGATTTCATTTGGCTGCTGAAATCTACCACTGACTCATGTAACAGCTGTATTCAAAATTTTTGTTGAAGTTTTTTATTCTGGATAAATCATTTTCACTTATATTTAAGTACTTTTCCAGTTCAACTACCGCAAGCTCTCCTGACATTTTCTTCTTTAAGATTCTGGGCGGAAAGTCTTTTTCCATTGCTATCTCTACACCAGATTGCACAAGCTGTTGTTTTTTTCACACAAAATATTTTTGTATTTTCGTAAAGCTCAAACAGACATCTTTTGCCCCTATTTTCTTCTGAAGCTGCTGCAGCAAATTGTCTACAAGTCTCCAGGTTGTACGATAGTCTAATCCGTGAGACTGCAGGTATTTTGAAACATGCTTCGTTTCTGTAAACAAGTCCTGAAACACAGAACACATCATTACAGTGTTAAATTCTGTCAATTTATTCAGCAAAGTTTAGCTTCAAATGTTGATTTCGCATTAAAACTCCGGTCGTGTACATCATCATTGAGGAACACTAAAAATGAAAGAAATCTTGATGATTATACACAGTCGTCTCGTCTTGGCTTCATGTTTCGTAGCGAAACTCGTTAGTGTCGACTACCGCATTCAATGCCTTGTTTTTGCTCCACAATCGTGTTACACCAACTTGTTGAACTTTTCGTAGTTTCTCATTCCCTCGTGGCTTGCATCAATCATTTTCTTCCAAACATTCTTTCTTTTGTAGTATTCAGACAAAACACGGCACTGGTTTCAACCACACTAAATAAATTTTCAGCTTCAGGGATTTACTCAGTCAAATTTGTCATAACCAAATTAAGAGCATGAGCCATGCATTGGGTGTAAATGATTTCAGGATTATCCTTCTCCAGTAATGCTTTAACTCCTTTATAGCATCCACTCAAGTTAGCAGCTCCATCAAAAGAGCAACTTACAATATCAGACATCAAAACATTGTTGGCACAAAGTACTCTTTTGTTTTCATTTTAAGTTACTTGTCTTATAGTGTCACTCTTTACGACAACTGCTAACAGCCGCCCAAATACTTGACCGCTTATAACGCAGAGAATTACTATAGTAAGCTGATTCAGCACTGAAACATCTTAAATAGAATCAACCATTATGCTAAATATGACCGCTTTCTTGGCGTCTTCCAGTTTTCTCCTGCAATTTTGTAAACGTTTTTGATAGAAAATGTTTCTTTTAAAAAAATACGCTGTTTTTCCATTTTGATTTATCAAATATAGACCTACAAGATGTATTAACATCCATAAAGGACCAATCAGCCTGTGGTTAAATATGGACCCAGCTACAAACCAGACCCCAGTCTTCAACGATGAAAGGGCCCCAACTGCCCAACATAATGAAAAAAGTTCCAGGTCCCAACAGCTCAACATGATGAAGAAAGTGCCTAGGAGCCCAACTGCTTAATGAAATGAAAGAAGGTCCCCAACTGCCCAATATAATGAATAAAGGACTCAGGGCCACAACTGCTCAACGTAATGAAAGAAGGCCCCAGCTGTCCAATATATTGAAAGAAGGGTCCAAGGCCCCAGTTACAAACTAAATCACAGTTTCTGATAATAAAAGACAATAGTGAAAGATGGACCTAGCCACAAATCTAGTAACAAAAGGGCCCTATTGAAAAAGATAACTTACTGATTGATGAAAGGATGGAAGAGGAGTGTGTGTTGGCAGCATAATAACAGTGATCTACCGAATTATTTAGCTTTCTTCTGTTTTAGCTTTTCTCTCTTTCTCTTTCTTTCTTTATTGTTTCATATTTTTTTCTGAGAGGGCCTAGGCCGCGATTGTGGCCTAACGGCTCTGGCTAGTCTGCCCCTGACTCCCGTCTTTCTGAGTTTGTATTCTCGTGACATAGCAAAATCAAACCTTATCTATTGCTGATTTTCCCCTTACTTGTAAAATTCCATTTCTACCCCTGGATCGAAGTATAGTATGAAAAATATTCTGTGGAAAAGATTAGTTTAATTTTACTATGAGCATACATATGTGGATCTGTATACAGGGTTAGTGAAAAGTATTGGGACAGAACAATAACAACGAGATGCGCGGACGGAGGTAAATAAATGTTACAAATGGTATTATTGCAAAACCTGCATTGATTTGGAGTGTGGTCAACATGGGAGGCATCTTGAATTCCGCCATATTGCATATCGCACAATATTGTTTTAAATGTAAAAGGTTATGATTTTACACTTCAACTTAGGCTTGAATATTCCCACAAATGAGAATGTGAACTCATTTATCTCACATCATTTGTTTGAGACAGCGTGTGCTATGTTTGACATATGTATCTAATAGTAACAAAGAGATGCATAGACGGAAGAAAAGCAAATGTTGCAATTTGGCATTGGTGTAAAAACTGCGTTAAATGATTTAGTATACATCATAGTGGCCATCTTGAATTGCGCATATTGTATACCACACAATATTTTTAAATAAAAAGAGGTATGTGTTGAGTTTTGATTTTGAGTTTAACGCAGTGGCAAGGCCTGAGGGGAGACAGGGGAGACAGCGTCTACCCTTTAGAATGTTATATTATTAAGACATTAAGCCTAAATTACTAACTTAAAATTTTGCAATTTAGATTCTGAACTTAAAATTTCCTATAATTTATTCTGAGCTTTTTTTTAATTCTTCCATATGAAAGACAGAAAGCAATTGGTCTCGAAAAACCTTGAACATTATTCCTATAGAAGCGTAGGAGAAACAAACAGCCATATGAGAAGTTAAAGTCCAAAGATCATGCTATGTAGTACAGCGAAATATCTCTAAAGCGGACAGCCATGGGGAATCACAAATTGTCCGCTATAGAGAGGTGTCCGCCTCAGACAGGTTTCAATATTTTATGACGTAAATTAGTAAACAAGTTAATACGCAATTAGAAAACAAATATTTTTGATGAATCATGTATTTACGAATATTACAAAAATGCCTGAATTATCCTCCGCCACCCAATACTCTGTTCGAGTCACAACATGGAAATAAGATGATATAGTTCTCTGCTTTTTACACTTGCTACTACTTACTACATTTTCGGTATGTTGTTTTAATTTGTGAGTTAATTGCAGTTCAGTAGTGTCTTTTTTCAGACAATATGTGTACCCGCGGGCCAAAAATACCAAACTTGACTTCTACTTGCTTACAGATTCTAGCGGAACAGTACCATAACGTGTCATCCCAAATTGTGGGTAACTGTCAAACACTTTTCTGTCTAAAACAGTTTGGGTGGGAATGGATGCAAGCAAAGGACATGAGAGTGTTGTTAAACAGAGACTTTGTCTGAGTTGCTGAGCAGCCAGTTGAGGAGGCAAAATGTCACAATGTTTCCTTCATGACACGTGTATGAATTACTAAAAATGTATTTTTACTGCACTTTCCAACTTGTTTCTAGAGAAAGTGTCCGTAATACGGAGGTAAATAATACCTATAAAAGACAGGAAAGACTGTCCGTGTCCGTAGTAGAGTGTGTCCTCTTTAGAGAGGTTTATCAATATGTTTTTTCCTATTATAGTGTTTGGGGATTACAAAATATGTCCGTTACGGGAGATGTCCGTTGATAGAGGTTTCACTGTAGTAATTGCAAAAAAGACAGTTGCTGTTCTGACTACGTTTACAGGGCTACCTATCTTCATTTTAAGCTGGATTTGTAAGTGACAGAAACAGACCGCTATTTCTTCTTATTTCTTTTTTTAAACCATCTTTCGAGCTCCCTCTATAAAATGTTAAGTTGTTGTAACTTACCCTTGAAGAACATTAGTAGCCTATATATAGTAGCCTTATGTTTTCGAGAGTGACAAGTACTTTTACATGTCCCGGTAAATGCCCCCCCCCCCCTCCTGTTCGAATTTTGAATAAGAGAAACCTTTTTGTCTTGGTCTGGGGCCTGGATCAAGGTACCCGTGACCAAATTTTGGTAACTCGGTCCACTCGTCTGGTCCGCTGGCGTACACAGACACAAAGATAGATAGATAGACACACAAACAAACTCTACTTTATTTATATTAGATTCTTCGCTCAATAATTGTGCAGATGAAGGATTTGAAAAATACAAAAATCTTGTCATTGTAGAACTAATAAATTATAGAATATATAGTATGCATCAACAAATTATTCCATACGGCAAACTGAATGACTTGATATCCACCTTTCCTAATACTTTTTACTCAGATCAGCTTAAGAATGAACTTATCAACATATGTTCCGATAGAACAAACACATTTCTATTCTCGAATACTTGAAATATATTCTCAATAATGAACCTCAAAGCATATATCAGGAAACAACGAAGCTGCTAAATATGGTATTGAGCATTCCATCAACTCCAGTTTTTTGTAAACATTCAATGAATGCCCTGAAAAGATTGTAACTTACTTAACGAACAGCATGACAAACTATCTGAATTACGGACACTTACAATAAAGAACTTGGTATGGAAGCTTTGTAGGATATTTGAATTCAAAGAAAGAACTATTAATATTTTTGCCGAAATGAAGAATAAGGTATGGAGCTCATTTACAAGACTCTAAGGTATTAATTAAGTAAGGTATTTGGTATTAGGTATTAAGTTAGGTGTTGTAAGGTGTTTGGTTTTTTTTACTTCTATCGTTTTCTTTGTTTACTTTGCAGTTCATTTCTAAGGTATTTAGAAATGACTATCCCTAAGAAGGGTATGGGGAAGTAATGCCCCCATTTCTTGCAAATGAGGTACCATTCAGAAATCTATGCTTCGATAAAAAATTCTATTCACCAAATTTCACTAATTATAAAATTTTATACTTAAAGGAAGAGATTAAACATATGCCTTACAAATACTATATATGCCTGTCTATGCTGGCCAACATTGGTTCGGTTGAAAAGTGGCCAACTTACAGAAAATAAGTATGATTCGTGTATTTTTAGAATAGGATTTCTAGTATTACTTGGTTGTTAATAAGCCATAGCACGACAGCTACTTTAAAATAATGTATATAGATTAATCATTTAACTACTTTTTCTTAATGAGCTACAAGTGTTTCCCTCGGAGCAAACGATGTCTTGAGAAATGTTAAGGGAATTCATATTTTAAAACCTCCACTACCTTTTGACAAGAAGTCATGTGCCAATAGTTGAGAATTGAGATGGTTAGCTTTAGCCTTGAGAATTTTCCGGAATTACTAAAGCTCCCCACTGATGAACGGAGCTGATAGGCTATAGCTAATGATTTTACCAATACAGATAGGGTAAACAAATACGTGTAATCATTTCCGGAATTCCTGTACGTGCTCTTTCTTATTCATGTCTTCCTTCCCCAACCCTTTATCAGGGTAGTGTTCTGGCCTTTGACCTCCAAGAACAAATCTTAAGAATCTGTGCTTCTTTGTCTCCCCTTACAAATACAGAACATCTGCCTCCGTATGGGAATACGAAAGAGTTAAGAAAAACAACAAAATGGATGGTACTTTGCGTGACCAAGATATGCAGGTAAATTTATCATTATCATCATAGGGTTAACATTGTTTTAATGTGGCCAACTTCCAAGATAGACAGGTGGCCAACTTAGAGAGGTGGCCAAGTTGACAGGTTTTACTATATATATAAACATACATTGTGGCCCATCTTAATCTTCCCACGGAAATATCTCAAGAATGGTTAAACATAAATGAACTCAACAAAAACTCAAATAAGAAATACCATAGGGCAAATCGAATGATGATATCGCGGTACCCCCAGGGCCGCTCTTCAAGTGGGCCCGAGGCCAACTTAAAAATTTTAAATTGAAACATGGGGCGAGTGACACTTCATTCGATAGATCTTTAAAAACTAAAAAACGATGTGGCAAACGGGTTTTCCCATAGATCACCGTATTCAAAATGGCCGCCAAAATATGTTATTTATATCAGATAAACGTCCAGTAGCACTAATATGAAAACGGTTGAACATAAATGAACCAAACCAAAACTCAAATAGGAAAGTCATGGGGCAAATGGAATAATATTGTCGCGGTGCGCCCAGGGCCGCCTTCCATGGGGGCCCAGGCCCAACTTAGAAATTTTAAACGAAAATATGGGTCACGTGATACATCGTTCGATAGATCTTCATACACTAAACAGCGTTGTGGCAAAAGATTGTTCATATGAGTCACGGTTTTCAAAATGGGCGCCAAGATATTTTGCCTGTATCAGATAAAACGTCCAGTATCACTAATATGAAAACGGTTGAAAATAATAGCGGATGAACAAAATAGAACTCCTATAGGAAATCACAGAGGGTATTATTTATTCCAAGCCTCGAGAATGACCCAATGGAGAAAAAGATTATTAAAGTATAGGGGAGAGGGGGGTACATTTGAACATCTGTTTTCGAATATTCGTTTTTGCTTCCAAACACCCAGTAAATTTCCTTATAGAACTGTAGCAAAAGCTAAATATAATATACATTATATTTGCCATAAAATAGAGTACTTTGTTTGATCTTGTCATTCTGTGCAAGGGCGCAGGGGGTGTCGTTCAAATGTACCCCCTTGGGGGGTAGATTTAAACAAGCATGGGGTAGATTTGAACATACGTGGGGCAGTTTTGAACAAACCATTATTTTACTACAATAATCGTTATTTTTAGGATGAATTCGTTTACGAACTACAACTCTAATGTAACAAAGCAGCATTAACAGTTTAAGGCACAAGAATTACCAATCGCGTATGGCAAGGAAATAATAATAATAGTAATAATTGCTGAAACATATATGCAGGCCCATATTTGTATATTGTGCGCCTCTGTGCTCTAAATAATTTGCCTCCCCTTCGGAAACACATCTGAATTGAGTTGAATTCATAGTTTTTGGGGTCACTGAGATGAATAGTGACAGTTATAATCCAATTCAACTTGAAGGTTATACTCAACTCCCAAGTGAGGCGGGCGAGAGTTTAAAAGTAATCGAAAACGACAGACAAGAATTAGAAAGTCTACACACAATATCAGCAGTTGGCACTGAACATTTTCTGCATTGTCTGAGAACACAAACATGTTCTGGTACTTATAAGTTTCAGAAAAGTATAGGTAGAACAATGTTCAAATGTGCCCCCTAATTTTTGTTCAAAGCTGCCCCAACCGGCATGATCAAGCAGAATTTGATAATACCCAGATAGTAGAAACTATTGTGAAATACAAAGAGCAACATTAGATAAGTAAATTAATGTACTTGCTTCTGCAATGAATGGCAGATAATATCAAAACACAGGCTTCTGTCAAAAATCTTACAAAACTTCACAAAAATTCCAACTTTTCACCCGACAAATGTAACAAAGTACTGCTGTTCATAAACAGTTACACTAAAATTGCAGATAACAGTTGACCGTCTTGCAACGCAGTTTTGCCAAACTAAAAATTTTGAAACCACCAGATATGCTATTATTTCTAGCCTGTTATCTTAAATGTTCAAAGGTACCCCCTGTTCAAATGTTCCCCCCTCTCCCCTAAGTGATAATGCTAAAGAGGAAATCTAAATCTTAGAAAATTATCTTTCCGATCTCCTTCCGTAAGGGGTGAAGCGGAAATGAATGGTAAAAATGAGAACACTCACATTTACTTGCAATAACATATCTTGGGGGCCATTTCAAACACGGTGACCGATATGAAAATTCTTTTGCCACATCGCTTTTTAGTTTCTGAAGATCTATCGAATGAAGTCTCACTCGCCTCATGTTTCCATTTAATATTTTTAATTTAGCCCCGAGCCCCCTTGAAGAGCTGCCCTGGGGGCATCGCGACAGCGCCGTTCGATTTGCCCCATGGTATTTCCTATTTGAGTTTTTATTCAGTTTATTTATGCTCAAACGTTTTCGAAATATTTCCGTGGAAAGATTAAAATGGGCCACCCTGTATATATAATATGTGTGTCTACTCCGCCACTGGTTTAACGTTCCGTTCAGTAGCGAGGCTATATGGAAAAGGGCATGTGTGTTACAAATTGATGCTAGAATCTTCCTACAAACTACGTTTATCGTTCGTTTCAAAAGCATCGTAGTCTACATTATTTATTATTTCCGTAATTTCTCGGGGCGAAAATACGCCACTATCATAAGAACCACGACTTGTCGCGGTGGTATTCATAGCCAAAAGCTCAACTAAAAAGAAGAAGGAATAGTAAGCAAACTACAAGAAGGATGTGAAACAACCATACACACTTCCACTGGCTAATAGAAAAGGGGAGAACAAAAATAGCTACATGTTTTTGCCTTTTGAGTACTCATATCTTCTTGGGAATATATACTTGACACATGTCATTTAAATCTATGCAATACACATGAAGGTGAAAAATATTCGTGAAAAGTAAACAGAAGGGACTAGTTGTTGCTGCTGTTAACAGTCAACTCAATGTTCAACTAACGGAACTGACCTTGATAGCTACTGACTAAACGCCTTGTAACAAGAGGGCTACTAATTACCCATGGGTCTCTTGCAGCTATACAGGGAGCTGTGTGCGATCTGAGTCACTCACTCTGCAAGCCCGGGTGTGTTTGCGAAAATATTGTTTGCTTTTCTTGCCTTGGGGCAAGGATTAAGAATGCACCCTTGCACACCTTGTGAGAGTGAGACGGAGTAACATAAAATAATCGAAAGACGACAGATGTTAATAAAGAGTTAATAGTTTCGAGCAGTGGCGTATACTGGTTTGAAAGCATGGGCTACCACTGACCTTGTATATTATTATCATTATTATTAATGATAATAATAGAAAAAGTAATAATAATAATAATAATAATAATAATAATAATAATAATAATCAATAAATTTGTATAAACATGAACAACAAGTGGTTGTGTTTTTTTCTTTTTTTGAACGTTTGTTTTGAGACCATTAATGTTTTCAATCGAAAATAAATTCCACCATACATTTGCGCAGTTCTCGTGGATTACATTCGTAAAATGTAAATTTTTAAAATTGTAACTTTCATCAAAAGTCGCCTCTGCTACTGACGTTGGTTGTCATTCCTTGACAGTCTTCGCAAAAATTCTGAGTATAGTAACGAAATGCAAAAATGCAGACAGTCATTATAATTGTTATGTTTATTATCGCTACATAAATCCCAAATTTTTGCGTTAACAAACTATTCTCGGGCCATTTTAAACCGGAGTTCTTTTCACCGGTGCCCTTTTTATGAGGGGCATTTTGATTCGGCTCCTTTCGATTCGGGTCCATTTTGCAGCGGACCCTTTTTCACCTGGGCTCGTTTGACGCAGGGCCTTTTGACTTGGGTCATTTTGTCGTGGGACCCTTTAACCCGGCCACCTTTTATGAGGTGCATTTTGATTCATCCCCTTTTGACCAGGGCCCGTTTGATGCGAGGCGTTTTGATTCGAGACTTCGGGAAACCATTTGACCCGGGCTCTTTGACGCGGGGCCGTATGACTCAGGGGCCGCGGTGGCTCAGTGGTAGAGCGTTAACCTCTGCTGCATGGGATCCCGGGTTCGATCCCAGCCCACGCCAATTGAACTTAGAGTTAGGCAAACACCGTGTGGTGGGTTTTCTTGGTGTTCTCCCGTTTCCTCCCACTTTCTTCATTCTACCATTTCATTCTTTACTCATCATCACCGTCTCCCTTAGCCTAACCGGCATAATCGTGGGACGTAAAAATCAAAGATATTTCTATATCGGCGTTTCCTCCCCCCCCCGTTGAAAAAAATCCTGCGGGCGTTAGTGATTATGATGTTGCTTAATTACTGTATTATGTTGTTCTATACACGGAATAATATGGAGTTTATAATTTCGAGCAGTGGCGTATACTGGTTTGAAAGCATGGGCTACCACTGACCTTGTGTATTATTATTATTATTATTATTAATAATAATAATAATAATAATAATAATAATAATAATAATAATAATAATAATAATAATAGAAAAAGTAATAATAATAATAATAATAATAATAATAATAATAATAAAATTTGCATAACAATGAACAAAAAGTGTTTTTTTAACGTTTGTTTTGAGACTATTAATGTTTTCCACCGTAAATGAAATTCCACCATACATTTGCGCAGTTCTCGTGGATTACATTTGTAAAATGTAAATAACTTCCATCAAAAGTCGCCTCTGTTACTGACGTTGGTTGTCATTCCTTAACAGTCTTCGCAAAAATTCTGAGTATACTAACGTAATGCAAAAATGCAGACAGTCATTAAAATTATTATGTTTATTATCGCTACATAAATCCCAAATTTTTGCGTTAACAAACTATTCTCGTTCCCTTTTGTTGCGGAGTTCTTTTGACCGGGGCCCTTTTGATGACGGGCGTTCTGATTCGGGTCTTTTGATTCGAGGCCTTTTGCTGTGGAGACATTTTGACCCGGGCCCTCTTGACGCGGGGCCGTTTGACTTAGGGCCTTTTACAGTTGGCCCATTTCTGACAAAGGCCCGTTTTATGCAGGTCTTTTGACTTGGGCCATTTTGTCGTGGGTCCCGTTTAACCTGGCTCTATTTATGAGGGCCGTTTTGATTCGCCTCATTTCGATTCGGGCCCTTTTAACCTGGTGACGTTTGACTCGGGCCCTTTTGTAGCGGGCCCCTTTTTCACCTGGGCTCGTTTGACGCAGGACCTTTTGACTTGGGTCATTTTGTCGTGGGACCCTTTAACCCGGCCATCTTTTGTGAGGGGCATTTTGATTCAGAACCTTTTGACCAGGGCCCGTTTGATGAGAGGCGTTTTGATTCGGGACTTCGGGAGACCATTTGACCCGGGCTCGTTGACGCGGGGCCGTATGACTCAGGGGCCGCGGTGGCTCAGTGGTAAAGCGTTAACTTCTGCTGCATGGGATCCCGGGTTCGATCCCAGCCCACGCCAATTGAACTTTGCGTTAGACAAACACCGTGTGCGTGGGTTTTCTCGGTGTTCTCCCGTTTCCTCCCACTTTCTTCATTCCACCATTTCATTCTTTTCTCATTATCACCGTCTCCCTTAGCCTAACCGGCATAATCGTGGGACGTAAAACTCAAAGATATTTCTATATCGGCGTTTCCTCCCCCCCGTTGGAAAAAATCCTGCGGGCGTTAGTGATTATGATGTTGCTTAATTACTGTATTATATTGTTCTATACACGGAATAATATAGAGTTTATAGTTTCGAGCAGTGGCGTTTCGAGCAATGGCGTTTGAAAGCATGGGCTACCACTGACCTTGTATATTATTATTATTATTAATAATAATAATAGAAAAAGTAATAATAATAACAATAATAATAATAATCATTAAATTTGCATAACAATGAAGAAAAAGTGTTTTGTTTTGAGACTATTAATGTTTTCCACCGTAAATGAAATTCCACCATACATTTACGCAGTTCTCGTGGATTACATTTGTAAAATGTAAATAACTTTCATCAAAAGTCGCCTCTGTTACTGACGTTGTTTGTCATTCCTTAACAGTCTTCGCAAAAATTCTGAGTATACTAACGTAATGCAAAAATGCAGACAGTCATTAAAATTGTTATGTTTATTATCGCTACATAAATCCCAAATTTTTGCGTTACAAACTATTCTCGTTCCCTTTTGACCGGAGCCCTTTTGATGAGGGGCGTTTTGATTCGGGCCTTTTGACTCGAGGCCTTTTGTTGTGGAGACATTTTGACCCGGTCCCTTTTGACAAGGTTCCGTTTGACTTAGGACCTTTTACACCTGGCCCATTTTTGACAAAGGCCCGTTTTACGCAGGTCCTTTTAACTTGGGCCATTTTGTCGTGGGTCCCCTGTAACCGTGCTCTATTTATGAGGGACATTTTTTTATTCGGCTCATTTCGATTCGGGCCCTTTTAACCCGGTGACGTTTGACTCGGGCCCTTTCGCAGCGGGCCCATATTTCACCCGGGCCCATTTGACACAGGGCCTTTTGACTTATGTCATTTTGTCGTGGGACCCGTTTGACCCGGGCTCTTTTAATGAGAGGCGTTTTGATTCGTCCCCTATCGACTCGGGCCCTATTAATCCGGAAACTTTAGACACAGGGCCGTTTGACTCGGGCCCTTTTGTAACGGACCCCTTTCCCACCCGGTCCCGTTTGACGCAGGACCTTTGACTTGGGTCATTTTGTCGTGGGACCCTTTTGACCAGGGCTCTATGAGGGGAATTTTGATTCGGCCCCTTTTGAGCAGGGCTCGTTTGATGATGGGCGTTTTGATTCGGGAGTTTACTCGCGCCCTTTTGTTGCGGAGACCATTTGACCCGTCCTCAGGGGCCACGGTGGCTCAGTGGTAGAGCGTTCACCTCTGCTGCTTGGGATCCCGGGTTTAATTCCAGCCCACGCTTATAGAACTTTTTGGTGACAAACACCGTATCGTGGGTTTTCACTAGGGCTCGTTTGACGCAGGGCCTTTTGACTTGGATCAGTTTGTCGTGGAACCCTTTTGAACCGGGCTCCTTTTATGAGGGACTTTTGACTCGGATCCTTTTGACACAGAGCCCTTTGACTCGGCAACTTTTGTAGCGGGACCCTATTTCACCTGGGCCCGTTTGACGCAGGGCCTTTTGACATGGGTCATTTTGTCGTGGGACCCGTTTTGACCCGGGCTCTTTTAATGAGAGGCATTTTGATTCGTCCCCTATCGACTCGGGCCCTATTAATCTGGAAACTTTTGACACAGGGCCTTTTGACTCGGGCCCTTTTGTAACGGACCCCTTTCCCCCCGGTCCCGTTTGATGCATAGCCTTTTGACTTGGGTCATTTTGTCGTGGGACCCTTTTGACTCGGGCTCTATTTATGAGGGGTATTTTGATTCGGTCCCTTTTGACCAGGGCCCCTTTGATGATGGGCGTTTTGATTCGGGAGTTCACTCGCGAACTTTTGTTGCGGAGACCATTTGACCCGCGCTCTTTGACGCGGGGCCATTTGACTCAGGGGCCGTGGTGGCTCAGTGCTAGAGTGTTAACATCTGCTGCTTGGGATCCCGGGTTCGATTCCAGCCCACACCAATTAAACTTTGTTGTGGACAAACACCGTTGCGGGGGATTTCACCCGGGCTCGTTTGACGCAGGCCTTTTGACTTGGGTCATTTTGTCGTGGAAACCATTTGACTCGGGCTCATTTTATGAGGGGGCTTTTGACTCGGACCCTTTTGATACAGGGCCGTTTGACTCGGGACCTTTTGTAGCGGGACACTTTTTCACCCGGGACCTTTGGCGCATTGTCTTTTGACTTATGTCATTTTGTCGTGGGACCCGTTTGAACCGGGCTCTTTTAATGAGAGGCGATTTGATTCGTCCCCTATCTATTCGGGCCCTTTTAACCCGCAAACTTTAGACACAGGGCCGTTTGACTCGGGCCCTTTTCTAACGGACCCTTTCCCACCCGGTCCCGTTTGACGCCGGGCCTTTTAACTTTGTTCATTTTGTCGTGGGACCCTTTTGACCTGGCCTCTATTTATGAGAGGCCTTTTGATTTGGCCCGTTTTGACGCGAGCCTTTTTCATGAGTTGCGTTTTGATTCGGGACTTTTGACTCGCATCCTTTTGTTGCGTTGACCTTTTGACCCGGGCCCTTTTCACGCATGGCCGTTTGACTCAGGGGAAGCTGTGGTTTAGTGGTGCAGCGTTCACCTCTGCTGCTTGGGGTCCCGGGTTCGATCCCAGCCCACGCCAATTGAACTTTGTTAGACAAACACCGTGTGCGTGGGTTTTCTCGGTGTTCTCCCGGTTTCTCCCACTTTCTTCATTCCACCATTTCATTTATTACTTATCATCACCGTCTCCCTTAGCCTAACTGGCATAATCGTGGGACGTAAAACTTAAAGATTTTTCTATATCGGTCTTTTGCCTCCCCCCCGTTGGAAAAAATCTTGTGGGCGTTAGTGATTATAATGTTGCTTAGTTACTGTATTATATTGTTCTATAAACGGAATAAATACTTCTGTGTTTTATATAATAATGAGAACCTTATTTACATTTAGTACTGTCCTTGCTTTACGACAGCGAAACATATTCACGTTAAGCGTAATGTTTCCATTCCCAATAATTACAGTGAGGCGAATGATATAATTCATGCTCAGATTTAGGACTTAGGAAACATGTCGTAGTAAATTCCTGAAGATTGAAAAGCGCTAGTAGCAGTAATTAGCTCAGTCGGTCCCTATAGTTCCCTAGTGAATTACATAAAGCTTACAGATGTTGTATCTCTATCTTTCTCTTCTCTCTACATCATGTCTGGAGATTAATGTTTGGACAAATAAGCTAAGTGGCAATTTTAAAAAGTAAGATGATCTACGCTATAAGTGGCAGATGTTGTGATGTTTAACTTAACATATAAGGCAATAAATTGAAAAGAAACAGAGATGACAGTGCACTGATGCTTGAAATCTGTGTCTATACTCTCTATACCTACGTTATTTCCCTAGTCAAAATAAAAACTCTTCAAAATTAATCACAAATTCTTATGCAACCATCCCTTCCTTAGAGTACTGCGCGGTCACATACCCGTCACGGCGATGTAAAGGCACTTTTGGCGACGAGGATACATACATGTTTATATACATACTATCATCCTTACTAATTTCTGCACCATTATGGCTGGATTGTCATTTTATACATTTAGTTGTTAGATTTTTTAAAAATTTTTGATTTTATTACTTTTTGTTCTGTATTTTATGATTTTTTTTAATTTTGGTATAAGGATATTTATCGTATAGTAGATTATAGCTAATGGTTAGAATTTTTTCTTATTGTTAGTTAAGATACTGAATACAGTAACTGTTAGTAATTGAATAATCATCTGAGTACATATATATATCAGATTAATGTGGTTACTATAGTAGGATTTGTTTTGGTCTTTTACGTTTATTGTAGCGTCCTATGTCATAGTTACCTAATGAATTTACTAATATGTTTTCTGATTTTTCTTTGTCTGCATAAAATTTAATTGCCATGTTCTTGATTATTTCTTCGATGGGTAGGATGTTTAGCTTATATTGTAGTGGAATTAGTCTTGTGCACCTTGGGCAGTCAGTGATTATTTTAGTTATTTTGTTTTGAAATAGTTGTAATTTTCTTAGGTTTAGTTTCAATGCGTGTCCCCATGCGGACGCTGCATATGTTAATATTGAACGTATTAGTGTTTTATATAGTATTGACTTTGCATGTTCGCCAATATTCTGGCTGCTTAGAAGACCTTTTACTTCATTTGTTCTGCCTGTAGCTTTTCCGACTTGTGAATTGATGTGTTCTTTGAATCTTAGTTTGGTGTATAGTAGAATTCCTAGGTAATTTGCATTGGTGGTCCAACGAACCGGTTCATTGAAAATTTCGAGTTGTAGCGTTGGTGTTTTTGCGCTTTTTACAGTGGATGCATTCACATTTATTGGCGTTAATTTTGATTTTCCATTTTTCGAACCAGTTTTCTAGCTTTGGAATATGCTTTTGTATATATTTGACAGCTTGATTGGGTTGCCAGCTATTAGTGAAGATGCAAGTGTCATCTGCAAATAGGGCCATGCTTGTTTCATCGTGTTAGAGTATGTCATTTATGTATAAGTTACATAGGACTGGTTCTAATAGAGATCCTTGTGGTACGCCTGCTTCTATTTTACGGGTGCTGGATTTTGCTACTCCTACTTCAAAAAAAAAAAACTTTCTGTTACGCAAGTATGACGTATATACGTATATACGAGGGCGAGTCAAAACTTATTTACACTTTTCATTCTGCAGTTTATTTACATAAAGCTAAGGTTATACTATGCTCATCATTTTTCTATAATCTCCCTCTTTATCAATGCACTTGGCCCAACTGTCAACGAGCTTACGTATTCCTTCCAAATAAAAAGTTTTCGGTTGGTTGTGAAGCCACTTTTGCACCGCATTTTGCACATCTAAATCTGAGGCAAATCGGCGACCACGCAAAGCACCCCTGAGTGGCCCAAACAAGTGAGAGTCAGATGAAGCTAGGTCTGGGCTGTAGGGAGAGTGTTCCAATAACTCAAATTTCATCTTGTTGATGGTTTCAATAGTGTGATGAGCCGTGTGTGGCCGTGTATTATCATGCAACAACCAAACTTTCTTCGACAACAAAGTTGCGAATTGCCGGCTTCAGGTTCTTTTCCAACATTTCACTATAACTCGCACTGTTGATAGTTTTTCTCTTTTCCATGCCATTATGATCCCCTGTGAGTCCCAAAACTCAATTAACATAACTTTTCCTGCGGATGGCTCAGTCTTGACCTTTTTCTGCGTCGGAGATCCAGGGCGTTTCCACTGCATACTCTAGCGCTTTGATTCTGACTCATAGTGATGAACCCATGTTTCATCGTCGGTGACTATTCTGCTTAAAAATGCATCACCTTCGTTGTTGAAGCGAGTGAGTAAGCGTTGACAGACCCTAACACGAGTGAGCTTGTGTTCTGCAGCAAGATTTCTTGGTACCCACCGTGCACAGACTTTATGAAAACCGAGCTCGTCATGGATGATTTGATGGGCAGAGCCATGACTGATGTTCAAAGCAGATGCTACCTTATCGATAGTGATTCGCCTATTCGCCAAAACCATCTTTCGAGTTTGCTGAATGTTGTCATCTGTAACGGAGCTTGATGGCCGCTCTGCTCCCTCTTCATGCATTGCACTTGTTCGACCACTTTTAAACTTCTCGAGCCAGAAAAACACAGTTTTACGTGATAGTGCACCTCCCCCATATTGCGATGATAGTCTACGATGAACGTCTGACCCTTTGACACCCTCCGATCAGAGGAATCGGATCACTACTCGTTGTTTCTTTTTGCTGCAAACTTCTAATGGAGCAGCCATGATATATCTGCAACAGAAGAAAGAAAAAATGGAAGAATTAAGATCATACTTTCACAGCATTACCACAACAGTATAACAATAAAATATGCGAGGACAATAAAAATACACACACACACACACACACACTATATATATATATATATATATATATATATATATATATATAACTGTGTGTGTGTGTGGTATGCCAATGTTAAGTTTGTAGAGTAGCACTTCGGTCCAGACTTTATCCAACGCCTTTTCAATGTCTAAGAATAGGGCTGCCGTGCCTTTGTTTTTGTTGAAGTTATCTGTTATATTTTCTATTAATCTTACTAGTTGCTGTGTAGTTGAGTGTAGATTCCTGAATCCGAACTGTTCATTAATAAGTGTATTGTGTGTTTTGATGATTTTTTAAAATTCTAATGAGGAGTACTGATTCGGTTAATTTTGCAAATGTGCATAGTAAGCTGATTGGTCTGTAGCTTTGAGGAAATGGTGGATCTTTGCCCGGCTTTGGCAATGCTATTAGTTTCACTATTTTCCAGCTCTTGGGAAAATAGGCTAGTCTCATTATTGCATTGATGATTTGAACTAGAAATCGTATTGCTTTTTATATAAGTTTTTGATGCAAACGGTTTGGATGTTATCATGACCCGGTTCTTTAGATGGTTTTAGTTTGGTGATTAGTTTTGTGATTTCGTTTCGGTTAGTTCTTTTGACTGAGGTACCTAACTTGGTCGTTTTGATGCTACTGAATTCCTTTGTATGTGCTCCAGTGTAATTTGTCGCAGTGGAAACTTCAATACTCCATAATGCTATTCGTCCGATAGAACACAAGCGATAACGGAGGTACATCTTTTTATAAGGTAAGTACGCTCTGAAAATTAATTGGATGTGCCCCGATAAATCTTATGCATATGTTTAACGATTTACAAGTAGTGTAAAGTCAGTTTTTTTTTTTTTACATGTAACCAGTAATCTCTAAATATGAAGCTCTTCAATTATTAGTAAAGCCGTTCCCGATCATACGGTTCGTATACAAAGAAAGCTGGGAACCTGATTTTAATTGATGGGAGCCGACTATTTGCGTTGTGTCTGCGTCGTCTACTGAACATAAAGAACGCAAGTGGCCAGTGTAGTGCCGTGGAAAATCAGCGCCCGGGGCGAGAGTATACGACGGCGCCCGGGGCGAGAGTATACGACGGCGCCCCCGTACATATATTCCAAGTAATTTTTCCTCTCTTTTCCTTTTTCCTCTCCTGAATTTTGCGCCCCCTTACTTTGGCGCCCGGGGCCGTCGGCCCGCTCGCCCCCACACGGCACGGAACTGCGTGTGGCAGTAAAATCCCTACTAATTACATGAAGGATGACTAGCTCGTCGAGGAACCTTCTTGAAAGTGCCCAGGACCATATTTATGGATGAGTTAACCTGGGTCATGGCTTGAGGCACAAACTTTGGGTGGTGGCAAATTTGTAAAACCACGTTTTTTTTTTTTTTTTTTTTATTTTGGAAATTTCAGGTGTTTATTGTGTATGCACATATGAATATGGAACGACATTTTATGCATTTATTTTACATATTTTTCAACTTCCACTTTGATTATTCACTCCACTGTCCTAAATTTTTAACATAAGTGTTTAATGATAGGTGAAGGATCGGCAAATTTTAATGGCCCAGGGTGGCAAAACCGTTAAATATGGTCCCAATGGTATCGTCGTACTTGCGACAATCTTATGTGAGACACGAACTGTTAACTGTCCTATGAGCGACCGATTCGCTCTGTTAACTGGCCTACGAGTCACCGATTCGTTCATATTAAGATAATGGAAGAAGATAAGGTTCCCTCTTATTTAACTTCTTTCAAACTAATGTGATTTAGAACCTAACAAAATCCACTATGAAAAATTTACGTTCCTAAAAGTCTCATTTCTTCCAGCCGTTTCAAAATTACAGGGAACGTATACCCATAACAATTAAAAATTAAAAATTAAAAATTAATAACATACCTATAGGAAAAGGCTCAGTCCCCTCCCTTACTTTACATACACTTACAAATAAACAACATCTGGACATAAACAATTTGTAACAAACACCCTTAACAATTAATCAGATATAAACTTACAGTTCAGTAGTGTACCTTCCACTTTTTTAATTCCTCTTGCATAATTACAAATTTCAAATGTAACCTTGCTCATACATTCATAAGTTGCACCTTTAAGTTTTTTCAAAATAATATATCATTGCTTTGCTTAGTGAGTAATTAACCTGAACTGAATTAAGTGCAGAAAGCAGAGCTTTCGAAGAAAGGGGATATTACAATTGGATATTTAATAATTAATTACATAGGAATATACTTTTCATGGAAATACCCATGTTCTCTCGTTAAGTTATTTGATACGTTTTATGTCAAATCTAACTCAAAATTAAGATAAGTTTTATTTGCACTCACAGTTGAGGGAAAATATATTTGACGAACAGTATCACTGGCACGTACAGTTTTCATAGCAAGGTTGGTCGGATGCTAATAACACCAGAGGGAAACATTTTACGAGGGGGGAATCATATCATCTCCATCACCTCAATGTAAATGAATCGGTCGCTCATAGGACAGATAACAGTTCCTGTCGCTAATAGGACTGTCGCTTCTAGGACTAATTCAGTCCCAATAACGCCGTTTTAGAAATAAGAAAGAAAGCAACTGGTAATCATGTAATAAGTGAAAGTAGAAAAAAACACGGTGAATATCACTACTTCATTGAAGAAATGACGGGCAGATGAGAAAAGTTTTTTTAATTTTTTTTAAGTATACTGGAATGAGTTTCAATTACACTGAGAAAAAAATGTAAGTGAAGCACTTAAAAAGATAGGTTACATGCGTAATTCCTGTAGCTTTTGGACTTAACGTACAGCAGACGTATAACTGAAAACGCATGTTTTATAATACTTTCTGTATACGCGTTCCATCTATACGTACTTTCCGTATGAAACAATGTAGGCGGTCAGAATCTCACATACAAATGGACATATATAACATATAGCTGACGAAGGTAACATAAGTATATGCATGTGATATACGGAAAACTGTTAGATGTCAGACATTCTGCAACGGCATGATGTAACACCTAAGGGCAGTGCCTATGTAGCATACGGATAACATATGCTCTGTACTGATTTCTACAGTAAGCAAGAGGATACCGTATTATTGTACAATATACCGCTGTCCGGAGAACGGATTTTTCTCTGTGTACGTTCTTAATGAAGTAGAACATCGTATAACATATTTTTCAAACAACCTTCTGCATTATAATAGATGGTGGGACTGAAACAGAAGGGAAACTATAAAAGAGGAGTAATGAACCGTAATAATACAGTAAATTCTTACCGTAATCATCTTCCTTCTTCAGCGTATCTCTTTCTAGCATGTATCAATAACATGTTTGTTATAATTTTATTTGTTTTGTTGTCCTACATCAAAGGCATATTAAAAATAGCTATAGCTGTACCTGAAGCCTTGACGTTCATTTTATATCATAGCCCGAAGACAATTGGCATCGACAACCAGCGAGCACGAATTAAATATCTATTTCGGCAAAATTGTTGGCACCGATTTTAAGCGCCGGGAAGCTTGAATCAGCTTTCGTTTGTTAACTATTTCATTTACAAACATTCAATTATTCCTTAACCCTACAACCACACCGTGCTTTTATTAGGACATATATCACACCGTAGGGTCATATACGACCCCAGTCTGGAGAGTCGTTTTATTAGACTAGATAGATTTCCTTTGGTCTCTTGTAGCTTTATCGTCAAAGCGCAAGCAGTTTATGAGAAATTCAAATCTATTCTTGACATAGTGCTCCTAAATGCAGGTGGACCAAACGCTTCAGACCACATATCACTTACTGTCAGGTGAGAATTTTTTAGAACACCGGCTAGATAAAGCAAACCAAAAGCACAATTCAATTTTGTCAGTGGGGGATAGATAACTCTGATCTGATTTGAAGACACACTTTTGTCTTTCTATTTCTTCATTGGTAAAAATCACAATTGTATTCAAAATGTCATCTGAAAAAAACAGTAGCCAAATGTCCTGTGCATTGGTTCTTTGTTTCACTTCCTTCTTGGGCCCTGGGAGATGAATAACAATGTTTTTTTCAACGTTCTGGTGGATTTTTTGAAGGGTTTAGTGTACCACTTACTGCCATTCTTCCCATAAATGACGTTGTAACAAGTCGGCAACATCATCGTTATCAACATCAGCTTCAAATTCATCCTCCGATTGATTATCCTGCTCCTCATTATCCTCATTTTCACTTAACAGTTCATCAGCATCGGACAGATCATCATCTGATTCTTCTAAAATGCGTACAATATCTTCCTGGTTAGAAAACTTCCTTGATGCCGCCATTCGTAAAAAAAAAATCGCCCACTAGAAAATGATTTGTTATATGGCTATTCAAAACAAAATATGTTTCATTAATCACACCGTGGGGTCATATATGACCCGAGCACTCAAAATAACACAGAACTTTCCGCACCAACACAACAATGCAACTTGCAGTGTCAACAGTATGCTCCGAACTGAAGCTAGACAAAGTGTTGTGTTTCCGTCTCACAACGGCGCTGGCGCAGAACGCATTTTATATGCACTGGGGTCGCCGGTGACCCCACGGTGTGATTGTAGGGTTAAGATAAGCAGGCGCCGATGTGTACAGAGAATTTGAAAGCAGCAAACTAGCGCCCTTTGTGTGCGTACTCATAGTCTCTATTCTTGTCAACGAATTTATAAGTTCGATACTGAATTATCTATGTCTCTCCCTCTCTCTCTCTCTCTCTCTCTCTCTCTCTCTCTCTCTGTGTGTGTGTGTGTGTATGGAGGGGGGATGTGTGTGTGTCTGTTATCGAATATTTCAATTCTGAGCCCTCCATTCGAAAGAGCATCAAAAACTATCTAAAAGAAGTGATGGAATTTTTCGCGCCACTCCTATCGTTTACAAGAAATTGGCCAAAACTGTTCCGATTTCGGGAGATTTAAAGAGCCATATCTCGAGAACCGTAAGTCATAAAGATATGATATTGATGTTGATCAATACCTAAGAGAATGGTGAACATTTTGGTACGAAATAGTAACCGGTGACCACTGGCCAATTGGCCACCGTTCCCCAGATATTGGCCAAAAAAGTTCCGATTTCGGGAGATTGAAGGAGCCGTAAGTGATAGAGAGATTATATTTTGCGACTTTTTTCAATTTTGAGTCCTCCATTTTGAGTATGTGTCTTCATAAAACAACATATCACAGAACGTTTTAACAGAATTTTTAAACAAAACATGTGAAAAAAATTTAGTACTCAAGGAAATTATAAATGGATAGATATATTACAAGAATTGTTTAATGAGTATAATAATCAAGTACATAGAACAATTGGTATAAATCCTGTGGAAGTTAATTAAAAAAATAATTCTTTTAAGTTCGTTCTCGCAATGCTCTTTTTAATTGAAATTAAGCATGTGGGTAGAAGTAATTCAAAATCATCACGCACGATCGATAGGGGCACCAGCAAGCACACACGTGATCGCTGGTATATCTGACAGTGTGAGCACGAAAATAGACAAACAGCTTGTTCGTAAGAGCTGTTTCAAAACACGTTACAAAAATTATTGTACAAAGAAACGCTAATTAAGTATTATTGATCCCTAAATTAGCTATGACTTGTCTTATAAATAGCTCAAAAAACCGATGAAACCTTGAAGGAATGGAACTGAGCCACATTAAGATTCAATTCTGCAAATCAACCTATCTATGGCCTATTTTACAAAATAGTCCTGTAATCCTAGTTAAGAACTTATAAAACATGCATTTTACAATTGTATATATCCAGGGCTGCCAACTGTACGGGTTTCACCCGTATTGTATGAATTTAACAACTAAGATACGGGTGTACGGGTTGCTATTCAAAATGTACGGGTAAACTAATAATTTTTTACATTCGTGTTGACGCTTTCTTCGTTAAGGCATTATCATACTTAAAGGACTTATATGATTACGAAAATTGCATAACATTCACTGGCAAAGTAGGTCTTCTTTAACACCAATACTTGAACTTGAACCATTGAATTTGGAAAAACCTCTCAATTGGTCTGATATTACTGATATTTTGAATCATGTTAACTTAAACATTGACAAGTTGTATTCAGAATTCACTACTTTAAAATAAGTGCAAAATGAAAGTGATCAGTCTTCTTCTGTTGTTGTAAATGATTAAAAAAATTTCAAGCTATACCTGACTCAACAGAGTTGTTTAATTTAGCTGCATTTGTATTATCAATACCTGCAAGCAATGCTTTTTGTGAAAGAGTGTTTAGTATAATGGGAAATGCTTGGACTGATGCAAGAAAATATGTCTGAAAATTTACTGAAATCTGAACTAATGGTATAAATTAACTTTCACATGACCTGCAAAGAACTTTACTCTTATGTAGAAAAGAATCCTAGAATTTAAGGTGCTAGAAATGAAAATAAATAAGTGTGTTCAGAAATAAATGTTTCTTACAGTTTCAAATCAACCTTATTTTGTTTTTCTAACGGATATTGCTAACGATAGATTTTACACAAAAAATACATGGATTTGTTTAACTCGTAATTGAATTTTGAGTACTCAAGCTGTGAATGTACGGGTGGGCAAGTTTGAAAAGTTGGCAACCGTGTATATATCACAAAATTGTGAAAAATTGAAGAGCCCTCTGTAATAACAAGGTAAGTGAAAAATGAGGTTTTGAGTTAGATAGCTTATAAACTTTAAATGCAACGTGCAACATGCAGATGAATAGTGTTATTCTCACAACAGACGTTTCGTATACGCACTAGTGGCAACGGAAAAGGAAAGTAAGTCCACACACCTTCTTTATCTATGTTTTACGAGGAATCGAGGTAACTCGACTTACTTTGTTATTGTAGAGGGTCCTTCAATTACAGATAAAAATAATAGTACTTACAAAAAACTTTTGCTATTATTTTAGTGTTCCTGCTTTGTTATAATATGTACAAATAGTTATCAAAATAATGGAAACATCTTTAAAAGAAAGTACAACTTACCAAATTAGTATGACATTGAACCACTTTTCGCCGTCACAACTCCGATGTGACTCACATGGAGTCACAGAGGTCGTGAGTGGTAGCAAGTGGAGGCATACAGTGCATCACTCAGTTTCCCGAGACAGGATCAAAGCGAAAATCTGCGCCGGATTTGCATTTCCAAAATGGACCAAAGATATTCAGGTATGATCATATCTGGGGATTGATCGGGCCAGAGGTGTTAAACTTCATTTCAGTGTTCTTTATAACAGCTCCAGCTGTGAGAATGGGTGTATTCTCCTCTTGGAATATGGTCTTATTTCCTGGAAATATCTGGATCATAGTATAATCATAGTTCCCTAAAATAACAACATGCTCAAGGATAATGAAGCAACCGGTAAGCGTCAGCACAGGAACCACTTTTAAAAACAAGATATTGCGTCCACAGAATTATAGTGCCGCCACCATGTTTCACAGATGGATGGAGACACTGTGAATCATACGGTTTTTGATATATGACATATCACCACACATAAACACGGTCCGTGGTTCGAAATAAGGTAAATGATGAATAATGCGACCATACCACACGTTTCCAATCATCAGCGGCCCATGTTGTATGTTCGTAGCACTATTGGCGTCGGCTAAAGTGTGACAGTTTCTTATCAGCGCTTTCGCTACGCAATTCGACCGCGTATGTCCATGTAATGTAATTCGCGGCGGACTGAAGAATCTCAACATATGATGTTCGAGGTGCTGCTTGACTTCGTTTGTCATCTACATTGCAATCGCACGACAGTTCTAAGTAATAATTTGCTTTAATGCTAGGCGAAACCTGTCACTGAGGGTTTTCCGCCAACCACCATTCCTCTTCGCAGATATAACTTTGCCGTGAGTTTTGTAGGGCGTTATCACCTTGAACACTGACGCTCATGACAAATACTTGCCACTTTCGTCACGCTCGCACCACATAACCGAGTGCCATCAATTTGTCCTCCTTGCAAATTAGAGATTTCGCACATTTTACACTATCATCGTCTGTTCAGTCCACTGGACAATGTCGTTCTGCTTTTTACGTAGTATGTAGTTTGCCGTAATACATTAACACCGACAGCCCGGCGATGGGGTCAGCGATTAAACGTTGCCAATCTAGACATTTGACATGTTCCAAGTGTTTCTATTGTTTTGATAACCATCTGTATTTTATAACTTGTACAAAACACCCGTAGACTTTGTGAGTTTTGTGAAACGAATCTCTGTAGGTGTAACGAAGAGAAACAAAGAAACCATCTATTTACCCAAACTAAAGAAATAAACCAACATGCAAGTAATTGATCAAGACTTACACAGATTTACACTTAAATATTCTAGGAAAAGAACCTCCTTACTATCATATAATCACAATGTCTCTATCAGACATAATCCAGCCATATTTTTCTATCATCTGTACACATACTTAAGAGCAAAATCTAAGGACAAATATAAATTTCGCATGCTATATCACTCCCACTTCGCATAGATTGGTAAAACTTGAATCATACATAGAAAGTAGTCCTACAGTATGATGCAGCAAAGAATAGAAAGAAATATGTAATTTGAAAAACAAAATGGCGCTTGTATGCAGATGAAATAACTTACACTGAAGCACTACAACTCATGATATCATACTGACATTACAGAAGTAGTGAAATAGTCCTTAAAAGGGCGTGTGATCACCACGGCAACTTTGCATGTCTACAAAGTGCTCCCATGATGCTCACAAAATTAGTAATGAGTTGCGGTGGTATGGATTTCCATGGCTTCATGAGTGCTCTTAACAACTGATGGATGGTCATTGATGCATCTGGATGTGCTACAAGACGTCTCCCCGTAGCACACTAAACGTCCTCGATAGGATTCAATGCGGCGGGACAGACAGGCCAATCTATTCGCCGAGTGTACTCTCGTTCCAGGAGGTTCGTCACCTGAGCTGTTCAATGTGGTCACACATTACTATCCATAAATAAGAAGTTGCGGCTGATTGCATCTCTCAAAAGCACACGTAGAGGAGGTATGTCACAATAACGTTGATTGGTGCGTGTACCGCGTTCAAAAATTGAGAGGTAAATTTAATATTACGCTTCTTCACAGAAGAACGCCTTACCACCAAAATGATCATGTTCCACTACGCTCCTGGGTTCATTGTTGTTCTCAACTCTCACGAAATGAGTGTACGTCCACTCAAGCTGAATCTGCTCTCATAGGAGAAGAGAACACGACCCCACACCTTTTCATCCAGCCCTAATGTTTTTGGTACCACCTCACACATGCTGCCAGATAGCCTCTTTTTTAAATAACACTTTTGGTAATCGACTTAATTCTGACGATGGTCTCAACGAGAAAGCTCAACAAATGGAACGACAGCACATCGCAGACAACACATTAGGATTAGAAGTAGAAGAGCATGATTGGGACAGGTGTACACGCTCTTTCGCAAAAATCATATCTGTGGACATCCTCGACTTTCCGAAGTTGACATAAAGAGACCTAAAAATTCTTTTTACAAGCTTCTATCAGTTGTCTCATGTAGCTCCCTACTCGGCTGAAATGATTAACGAGAGCTCCCTTCGTGGCTAAGCAGTTAGCGTACGCCCTTTGGCGTAGGAGACCCGAGTTCAATTCCCAGTGGGAGCTCATGTGGTTCGGATTTCACGTTAATCAGTAGGTCCACATCTCATATAGCCTCCGTGCTGAAAGGAACGTAAACTCAAAATCAACTCAACTCATGAAATGGCAAACGAAGATAACAGCATCAATTTCCATTTCGTGAAAGAAAATACCCACGCAGTTAAACTAGAGGTACGATCTCGACATATTAGTAAGAAGACATACAAGTGTTATCTTGATTTTATTCCAAATACAATAGAGTATTCGGGTCGAAATGGGTATTATTCTGAGTGTGTACATGGGAACCGATCAGTTTGATTTTCATCAATGTCCCTGCAAACATTTATTACCTTTCACGTGCTCAATACTCCGCTAAGACTGTTCGGCTTACACAGATTTTAAGCAAATTGTGTGTCGCCGGTCTTGTCGCCATAATAATAAATGTACACTCATGTCCAAAATTATTGTCGCATGCCTATAACAGTCTTCTTGTGCGAATATAATTGTATAATGATATCGCAGGGTACTTTTAATACTGTTACTATGTGTATAATCGGGAGTATATATCTGATAAATTTTATAAAAGAAAAATATAAATACGAAAATTAGAATGAGCACAGCAAAATGTTGCAAAATGGACAAGAAAAGTTTTTTTTTTTTTTTCGTTATATTGTTCTTATTTACAGTTCTTTTGACATGAAATTTACCACACATATCGTATGTCTCTGCCGATTATACACATACTAAAAGTGTTAAAAGTAAGTTACCCTGCGATATCATTATCCAACTATATTCGCACAGCACGACAGTTATAGATATGCGACAATCATTTTGAACATAAGTGTACATAGTGATGAAAATTGAAGGTTCCACATATACCGTGTCCTTCCTTTTCCTTGTAATGATTTCTAATACAAGAAAGATATTGCAAAAACATTTTGAATATTTTTATATTATCATCATCTTGTGCATTATACTATTTTGCACATTATATATGGCTGTACATTATATATATGGATGATCAAAATCGTTGTTTTCTGTAAATCACGATTTAAAATATTGGTATAATACTAAGACACTATTAATGGTATAAGTGCTCTCATGCTGTTTCTGGAAGAGGTACGATTATGAGAGTTATATTGCAACGTAGAACCATTCATGACGAGTCAAAAACTCAAACTCGACAATCTTTGACTTCTGATAGTATTCCGGCCAAAACATTTCTAAGCGTAACGCGAGTTGCGTATCTTTCAGGTGCATCCAACTACGATTTTCCTCATTTTACGCCAAGTTGCACCACGGGTATCAAACCATGGTCAAAATATATTATAGTCGTGTTAGTGCTGCTTCTATGGTGGTAAGTAGAAGGTGGTCACTCACACATATAGCAAAAATATTTGAATTCGAATATTTTCGACGCGCTTTTCGCTAGAAATTTGAAGGGTGAAGTGCATTGTTTCTTGTTTTCGATAAGGTTCTTCAAGCAAAGTATATTCATATTTTCTTTCACCCTCGTAACTTAATTCGTTTCCAGGATCGCGGTGGCTCAGTGGTAGAGCGTTTACCTTCAGTGCTTGGGGTCCCGGGTTCGATCCCAGTCCCCGCCAAGTGAACTTTGTGGTGGACAAACACCGTGTGCGTGGGTTTTTTCGGGGTTCTCCCACTTTCTTTATTCCACCATTTCATTCATTACTCATCATCACCATCTCCTTTAGCATAACCGTGGGACGTAAAACTCAAAGATTTCATTTCATTTTCATTTTAATTCGTTTACGAGATATGAACAAGTTTTGATTTTCGAATTTTCAACAATAACTTCGCAATTCGAAGGAATTCGAAGTTAATTTTCTGACCAAAGTTAGCTTTGTACATAAGATACCTTTGGTACTAATATTACAGCAATCCATGTAGGGGCCTTTTCACCCTTTTATCCGGCTATACCCTTTACATAAGTAGACGAGAAAATTTAGAGACAAGACTAGAAATCATTTCTCGAGAATCGAGACGAGACGAGAATTCCACAAAAAATACAAGACAAGAAAATATTATTTCTCCTCTTGTCTCGGGGGGAAATCCAATTATACCAGGTTAGGGCTTATCACTTTGTGGTTAGAATATTGGGTGCCTATAATTTGAAAGTTCACTACTTTCACAATGAGACAAACCTGCTATTTATTTATTTATTTATTTATTTATTTATTTATTTATTTATTTATTTATTTGCGTATTTATTTTAGATATTGTAATGGCGAATATGCATTTTTATGCCAGCCATACAATGTTCACGTTTACACCTAATGGTGTTTTCATGAAATATCTTTAATAAATCAAGTCTTTTCTTCTTCTATAATAACCGAAAAATTGATGTTATGACAAGGAACGTACTCAAAGTACTTCAATTGTAAATCACGCCCATCATAATAAATGTGCAATTACTCTTATGCCAGAGTGAATAGTACGTAATTTTATGGACAATCGGTTACATTAACCATTCAATCAATTCAAAAGATATTGAACGAAAAATGCATTAAAAGTATAAGGAAATGTCCCTCCTGATTTGGTTAGGTTATAAGATACATATTTGTCAGTGAATCTGTTATAGGGTCTAATGGTTATACGGTATCATAAATCATATTTCACTATACATACATGTGATACCTCGTTTTTGTTTTAGTTGCAATGCAATTAGCTCCTAATAATAGCATAAGCAAATCTAATATTGGCATATGTAGTGACCGAAAAACATTTTTTTTTTTTTTTTTTTTGGTAAAATAAGAAACCATATTCACAGATTTTGAGTGAATAGGGCACAGAATGGAAGTGTGTTCAAAACTAACTCTTTGGTATGTACACTAATTAAGTGTGTTTACTATAGTGTAAGATTTTTGAAGTAAATTCGCGAATAATGTTTTCTGACAAGAGCAGTTGCTAAAAGGGTTAAACTCACCTCAAATACAGAGATGTGTACAATGACTCAACAGTGTTGTTGGAATACAACATTACTTGAATAATTTTGTCAAGAATATTCCGAACGGGATAGTTTCCAAACTAATACAGTGAAACTTCCCTTAACGGACACCTCTGTAATACGGACAGATTTTTTATCCCGGCAAAATATATGTTCTCTTATGGAACAAAACCCTTCCTTTTACGGACACTCTCAAGTACGGACGCGGACAGTCCTTTCGCCCCCCAAACGTTTCAATAACCTTTTCATAACGGAGAGGAATTATTCCCAGTTCTGCGATATATTAGGGCAGACAGGAAAGTATTTTTCTCTACAAGTAGCCTATATCTCTATCATGAGTCTAGAATTGGTGAACCATCAAACAGAACAGCAACAAGCTGAACTTTAAAATTCTTTTTTTTTTTTTTTTTTTCTGTCCGCAATAAACTGCTGTCTGGTGGAAATCCTAGAAAACCTTCAATACTCGATAACACTTATGCAGGGTCAGTCGTATGGCCAAGAATTCTATGCGAAAAATCTACCCTTCCCTAACAAATTTAGTCCATTTTCCTCTGGGCCTTGCATCTTTCCTGACAATTCCATAGATAACAAAACAAACATTTCCTATGTAGGAAAATATCCAAACATCTTTGGCATATTATTATTGATCAGTTGATGCAGTACAAAATAGAGGATTCTGTATTATTTAAAAGAAATTAATTTCTCGTTCATCACTCCCAGTAATTTAAATATGTACTAAATAGAGTATTTTCATATTGAATTTTACGTATTTACGCTCATACATAATGTATTTAGTGTATATTACTGCATACAGTTACTGTGGTGAAAAATTAAATTTCTGTAACCTCTCTGTAACGGACACCTCTCAGTAACGGACAACAATTTATGTCCCATTGATGTCCGTTATTCATAGGTTTCACTGTACAACACATTTTAATACAACAAATACAAAAATATTTCAAGAATGTAAATCATAGAATATCAAAGGGAATTAGTGGTAATATCAAAGGAAATTAGAATATCAAAATAATCATCAAAGAATCAAGCCAGGAAGAAAGTGATGTGAAAGTTACTAAAGTGAACTACTTTTACCAGTTCTCGGCCTGGTCTGATGGTTAGCGTGCCGAAAACCGCCGCTACAAATTAGAGTTCGAATTTTGCCCATGCCATTTTCGGAAACAATATTGGCGAATATTAGAAAATAGTAGGTATGCGAAATATTCTGAAGTTCTAGCATCAAACAGTGCCAATTAATGATTTTACTACCTTATTATAGAAGTTGCGGTTCTCCTAAACAATAGCCATGATCCATATAGGGTGCTATTATGAAAAAGGTGACTTTCCGATTAAAGTATTTCTGTAGAGGTCTTCAAATACATATATATGTAGGCTGACAAAACAGATTTGTCAGAATAGAAAATTATATTTAGTACGTTTGTAAAGGTTTCCGATCCGATTCATTCCGATCAAGGTTGGTGCAACTTGCCTCTTCAAATTATTCTTATACTTTGCAACACTGCAACATGTAAAAAAAAAACGGTTTTTTTTTTTTTTTTTACTCACCGCTATCCAGTCACCCTTTTTTGCGTACTTAAAGAAACAACTGGAATATTCAGCCACAGGAAATTAAGTAATTTAAATAAATTAAGTAAAAAAGAAAGTAAGTAAATTTCAGAATACAAAACTTACTCGTATCAAATTCGGAAAAATAACTAATGCATTAATTAATGTTCCAATTACAGCATGCTTTCACGAATTCCTGTGTCAAAAAGTATCACATTCTCGTTGATTCATGGACTGGACTCGAGAATGAAGAGATTAGGGAACAAATTCTATTAAAAGACTTTAATACACAGGGTGCTTCAAAATATATATCGAAACTTTAAGGCTTTTATAGAATTATTACATTTAACGTACAATTATAAATAATATATTAAATGAAAAAACAACTGAAACAGTTTTTGCTTCAAGTGTTTAATGTGAGCACCATTCGTCACACTGCACTCATCAAGCAGATAGGCGAGAAGGGCCCATAAACTTTTCGGAATATGGCACAAAACACATTCAATTTAGGGAAGTCTCGTTGCAATTGTACCATCTCGTGGGGGTTTGCTGACCCCCAAATGCGAACGTTATCAGTGCTCATATCGCTCCTTATGTGAAATTCGATTCATCATTGAAGACACGATCCGGAAAATCTTCAGCAACATTTCATTTGCAAAGTTGGCATGTAAATCGTAGTCTGTAGGCTTTAGAGCTTGTAGCAACTGTAAACGATAAGGACATATGTAATCGTCTCCTTAAAATTCTCCATACAGACAGTTGCACTGCAACTACAGATTCAGTCATTGTAAAATATAAAACACAAAAAACTCTGCTCTCTACTCGCCATAATTGTAATTTAATTGTAATAAATAATACAAAACCTCAAAACACCGATATTCATTTTGAAACACCCTATACAAAAACTGAAACTCTGACGGTTCCACTGCTACCATCCAACTATTAGACAAGGGTTTTAATGCGATCTCAAATGTATTTTGGTGCATTACATACTATGTTGCCATATGAAGTGTATCAACGTAAAAGTAAAGTTATCTTGGTTTATATTTGTGCTGCCGAAATCGGTTTTTGAAAAACCGAAAACCGGTTTTTGAAAAAAAGTGAAATTTCATAAAACAGAAATATCGGTTTTGAAAACCGCTTTTGTGGTTTCGGTTTTGAAAATCACTTTTGCGGTTTCGGTTTTGTAAACCGCATTTGCGGTTTCGGTTTCCAAACCTGCATTTGCAGTTTCGGTTTTGAAAACCGCTTTTGCGGTTTCAGAAAACCGGTTTTCTCAAAAACTGAAAACCGCAAATGTCACAAAAATTCGACAGCACTAGTTTATATCGAGTTTTCTCTCCTATATTCCAGTCACTTACTCGTATGAATCCAGTTTTCACATGGGATTCACATCCTCATGAATCCAGAATATACAGTTGCTTCACTATTTGACACCCACGTAGCGTCTCCGGACACCATTAAGTTTGTTACTTGAACATTCTCATATGCAGTTTTTACTGTGATAATGAATATTAGTATTTTACGTTGTCATGTCTAAGATTTCTACTTTTCTCCAATATTTGTCATGCTTGTCAACTTCAAACGTTAAAACTACAAATAGTTAGCGTGGGAAAGACACGAACCCCAGTATGCCTCATGGGAATTCAGCACACTAACCATCACACAACACCTGGAACTGATTATATATATATATGAATGATTTTCATTTCACTCTCTCTTCTAGCCTGATTCCTTGATGCTTACACGTACAGTTCAGAAAATTTCTTGTGAACCTGATCAGCAGACAGCTTCTCTTTCCTACTTGATTGACAGTAGTGTTGCCAACTCATACGTTACAAATACAACTGTAGCTGCATAGTAGGGTTATTTCAATATCTATATTTATTGCCACGACTACAGCCACTATCACTCACATAAATTATACGTCCAAAGCAAATTTCTCCAACAACGTGAAATCGTTGGTATTGAGCTTTATAATTTCACAAACTAGGAAACTTTGATGATATTCACATTAATATGGGTTTATTGAACGGGGCACAAGGATCACTGATTCATATAAAATTATCTTCTGGTTCACAGATGCTTTTCCCTGAAGGAGAATAAATGCTCAACAACACCACTTATGATTCTCAGATATGAGGGAAGGAGTCCTACTTTCAAGAAGATTTCACAGAACTTGTTTGTTCGTCTTATTTTGTATGTGTTTCAATAGCGACGTGCAGCGAAGTTTTAACATTCGACAGACAATTAACGAAAAATTAGCGGAACCAATTTGTTTCTTACCAATGGCAATGGTCGCGAAGGACTGCAACTGGAAGTGCCTTTTCGGAACAGTATTCATAATAATATGCTTGCTACTACAAGGTGTATATTGAACACTAAAAATGAAATCTTTGAGTTTTACTTCCCACGCTTATGCCGGTTCCCTAACAGCACAATTACATAGCAGTCATATGCCTATCATGTTCCCTCAGGTACACGGGAATGTGTCAAGTATGTGCCTTATGTACCTCTGAGAGAGAAATAACATGGATGGCAAGTGATAGTCAAAGTCTATGTCCGCCCCTAGGCACATGTCTGACATGTACCTGGGGAACGTGCCTAGTATGTTCTACTTATGTTCCCCATGTTGTAAGCGTCAATGAACCATAAAATTATTCCCCAAAAATATGTTAAATCGCCTATATGTGTAATTTGTTTACATTAAGGTGAGTCTAAAAAGCACTTTAAACAAGTAAAAAAAAATGTAGGGCTACTCTAGGGTGGGCGCGACTAACCAACCTTAGGATTACTGGCCGCACGCTCTACCGACTTGGCAACGGAGGCACTGAAGACAATGTTGCTTGTAGAGGGATAAATTTTTGAGGTCTTTTTAATTTGGCTAATCAGAGTGCTCCTTTAACCGCGTATATTCGACGATAACCGTTTGAGATCAGATAAAATCTATTCACCATGTAATTTTATAACAAAATAACGAGCTTATATTTACTTTATTTCATGGTTCTTCCATATTCACTTTCAAATGATTTGCGACAGTTGCCATCTAATAAAGTTGATGCGTTTATTGCTTCTAGTACACAATCGCTTAGAGAAAGAAGCAACGAATGCATCAAATGTGGGAGATGAATTTAGAATACCTAAATGTAGCATGCCTAACACATCTTGTGCTGTTAGAGTATCTGAAACAGTGTGCACCTAAAGGACGTAGCTAGAACATGACAGATATATGTCCGAAGTGACGACATAAAAGCAAATGACTGTTAGAGTGCGCAACTGAGCCAGGTATATAGATGCCATATTTGTGGTACATAGTTGCAAATATCAATTAGGTGTAACAAGTACCTAAAACTGTAGGTAGCCTAAGTACATACTTAGCACATGAATGTCATGTGTGCCAAGTGTCGGGTACCTAAAAAGTAGCTGGGACACCTAAATGGCCCATGCCTAGTACATCCCGTGCTGTTAGGGTTAGGCTAAACGAGACGGTGATGAAATGAATGAAATGGTGGAATGAAGAAAGTAGGAGGAAACGAGAGAACCCCGAGGAAATCCACGCACACGGTGTTTGTCCACCACAAAGTTTACTGGCGGAGACTGGGATCAAACCCAGGGCCCTAAGCACCTATTTTCAGTCGTTATCCAGGCTGTCTTCGATTCTAAAACTGGGCGGCGCCAAATATCAAGTATAGACAATACTATAGAGGATCGCAGGCATTGCGCGGTAAATTGAACTCTAACCTTGATCTTCTCTGAACCCAAAATATGACAAGAAGGGTTGGGAAAGTTTTGCCTGTCGCTAAACAATATTGCCATCTTCACTTTATGCTAAAAATCAATTAAGTTAGATTTATGTTACAGGAAATGGAACTTTTGTTCTCTCGATGACAGGCAAAGTTATCAATGGTACCATTCGAGAGGCAATGGTCCATTCGGGAAGCAAGCGTCAGGTTGTGAACCAGAGTTTAGAAAATGTTTCTGAGGGTTAGGTCAAGTTTAATACTAAATTTTGAGAAAGATTGGGGCTCGAGCTAGGCAGGGATCGGACCAAAAACTTTTAAAATTTATCGGGCCCGGGCCGGGATTGGGCCAAGAATTTTAAAAAACTTATCGGGCCGGGCCGGGCTTGGGCCGAAAATCTCCAAAACTTTTTGGGAACGGGCTGGGCTGGGCCTAGGTACATTCGGGCTGGATTCGGCTCGGACAGAAAAATTCGGCCCGTGCAGGTCTCTAGTGTCTGAGCAGAAGGAATTTCACTGAATCTGGTTTGTAGACTAACACGGAAGGAATTCAATGAAAGGTCGCTGATAGCCAAAATCAAGCACAAATCTAAACATACTGAGTGAAAATCTCCTATCTTTACAAAATTGGTGAACCAAATCTACCACGGAACCCAAGAAGGAAATTGGATCCACGTGACTCAGATTTTTCTGACCAAATCCGTGAGTTATTGATGGAAGAGGGTGTTGATAACTCAGACAGTGACAGTGTTTTGTACGATTCAGATGAAGATCCAAACTTTGTTTTACCCAACGAACAAAAAGGCCAAAATGTATCTACAGATGAGAAACCCGAAGTAGAAGAAAAAGAATAAGACGAAGAAGCTTATTTGGAAGGTGAGGTACAGCAATCTGTTGTAGAAAATTTTCTGTCACAGAATACGGAAGAACATTTCTTTTTGGAAAGAATGAAGAAAAAAGAAATTGGCCCTCCAAATGCCTGGAGTAGTAGAGAACCAAGAAGAAATGTCAGAACTCCTGCTACGAACATAACCCGCACCTTGCTTGGCATCAAAGGACGTGCAAAGACTCTATGCAACAAACCGACAAGCACAGATGTTTGGGGTCTTTTGTTCGATCCTACTATGATGGATTCAATCGAAAGAAATACAAATGTAAAGTTAGCTAAAGTAAGAGCTGGATTATCAGCTCAGACAAAACAAAGTAACTACAGAGACACTGATATCGAAGAAATTAATGCCCTAATTGGTTTGGAGTTGCTCTCTTCAATTTTGAGTTCCAACGACGAAAAAATAAACTTTATTTATAAAAGACTGTCTTAGCCGACCCATAATTTCGACAACAATGTCTGAAAAACGTTTTGAGATTTTGTTTATGTGTTTGAGATTCGACGACGTCACAACACGCCCTGCGAGAACAGAGGTGAGTAAAGCTGCACCTGTATCAGAACTGTTTGAACAGTTTATCTCAAATAGCCAGAGTGTGTATTCTGCATCACCAAATGTAACAGTTGATGAAATGTTACTGCCTTTTCGAAGTAGATGTGTGTTTAGAGTTTACCTGCCCAATAAACCCCGAAAATATGGAATAAAAGTCGTGTGTTTGTGTGATTCCAAAACATCATACCTCATAAATGCTTATATTTACAGCGGAGAGGTAGTGACGGCATTGGTCTAAGTGAACAAGAAAAAGCTCTCAATGTACCATGTCAAGCAGTTATCAAATTGTGCAAGCCAATTGTGTCCAGTAACAGAAATATCACGGCTGATAACTGGTTTTCATGTGTGGAGGTTCTCAATGAACTTCTGAAAAGACAACTGACCTACGTCGGTACCATAAAGAAAGACAAGAAATTCATTCCACAAGAGTTTCTTCCAAATCCAAACCGAGAGGAATGATCGTCACTCTATGGTTTCAGATATAAACCACATTGCTAAGTTTTGTACCAAAGAAGAACATAGCAGTTGTTCTTGCATCAACAATGCACCATACGAGTAGTATTGAAACTAATGATGAAAAGCAGACGCCTGAAATTATATGTTATTACAATGGAACGAAAGCTGGTGTCGATCTTCTAGATATGAAATGTGCAGTCTTTTCTAACAGCCGAAGAACAAGGCGCTGGCCTCTGGCTCTGTTTTACAGAATATTGAACATTGCTTCTGTGAATTCTTTTATTTTGAATGTCATACAAAGGCACACCCATAATGACGCGATTTGATTTTGTCAAACAACTTGCATTTGACCTCATAGTTCCCCACCTTCTTATAAGACTTGCTATTCCAAGCCTTCAACGAGATTTGAAAGAAAATATAAAGAAGATCCTGCCACAGGAACAATAACCACAAGATGAGGAAGCAGGCCCAAGTGAGAAGGTAGACCCCAGCGACCCCTTAGAGAAAAGGAAAACTTGTTCAAAATGTCCATCAGCGAGAAAACGCAAAACAGCTTACAAGTGTATCATGTGCAAGCAGCCAATTTGTCGTAAATGTAGCAAGAAGATTTGTGTGAGGCGTGTAGTAGAAAACATCGTGCAAAAGTAGAAGACGACCAAGGACTTTTTTTTTCTGTCAACTGACTTTTTTATGAACAAAAATATGTAACTACAGTTTTATTCCTGTAAACTAATGTGTAATGACATATAATTATACAGTGTCTTATAATTGTACATTTGGATTTATTTTTTAAAATATATTATACTATTTCTCATTATTGAAAAACGTTTTCCAAAAATTTTTATGCGTATAAAAATGTGTGGTAATTTTGTAACTGGTGACCAACCGACCTATAGCTATAACCTAACTTAAACTAAACTAACGTAAGTAGTATTCTTGTAACTGGTTAGTTTAGCTTAGCTTAGGTTATGTTATATATACATAGAAACCAGTTAGAAGAATACCAAAAGTTTTGTGTATTTATTTACTCTGTTGTACGTGGTTAATAAGGATATGTATTATTAGAAAGAATAAAGCTTGGTTACTTAGGTAATATTATGTGCTAACTCTATTGTACGACAATATTAATTAAAGGTAAAACTACAAATTTTCAACTTGAGGTCTCATAGACCGGGGGGGTTTCGGTTAGCGTAAATATGGATAGGGTTTCGGTAGCAGTGTTAAACAAGCAAGTTGTCGGTTTATGGGACAAAGATTAACACGTATTCCCAATACACGTAATCCCAGGCTCAATCCCTGATGGAGCACACAGCCTTACAAAAAAGTTAAAAGCACCTCTGGTCACATGCGATATTAGATTCGCTATTTTATATTTTCGGAGTTGTGTGAACTAGTGGTAATTTCAAGGGGTGGCACGGGGAGGAAATTTTATCCTTCTCCAAACACTGCAAAATTTTCCTCGGTGCATAACTCCGACCATGCTCAATGTGTGTTAGCTACCAGTATTTTGTCAGTACCTTTTCACTTACTTCCCCCATATAAGGTGGTGTAATCTCTGAGTTTGTACTACTGCTCACAAGAATGGGTCAGTACAGTTTTGTCTCTCGTCTCGTTTAGTCTCGCGGGAAACTCAATTATTCAGGGTGTTTGAAAACAACACAGACAATCTTGGGAGGTGATTCCTGCCACCAAGATAAGACAAAAAGTATAGACCAACCTGGGTGCACAAATGTTTCCTTTTGGAGTTATAGGCTGCCGAAAACATGAAAAAATGAATTTTAAAGGTCCATAGTTCCAAACTATGGAACATATCGTAGTCGGGTCAAGACTTCACTTAGGAACTAGTATGTGCACTATCCAAATATCCGTGTTTCACAATCCTAAGGTACTTCCGCAACAATCTTTATAGAGGTACTTCGTGAGTACTTCAAATTGTATTTCCGTAGCCAAACTTCCTCTATAAAAATCGTTGCGTAAGTTCCTTAGGATTCTGAAACATCTATTTTTAATAGCACACATATTAGTTCCTAAGTGAAGTATTGACCCAACTACGGTATGTCCCATAGTTTCGAAGCTATGGATCTCTAAATTTCTTTTTTTCATGTTTTCGGCAGGTTATAACTCCGAAAGGAAGCATTTGTGCACCCAGATTGGCCTATACTTTTTGCCTTATCTTGGTGTCAGGAATCACCTCCCAAACTTTGTCCCTGTTGTTTTGAAACACCCTGTATAAGTGAAGGATTTATCACTTGTGGTTAGAATATTGGGAACCTATAATTTGAAAGTTCACTGTATATCCACAATGGAGACGAGAAAAACCTATTAATATTTACTTATTTATTTATTTTCGATATTGTATGGTGGATATGCATTTTTTATGTCGGTCATACAATGTTCACGTTTACATCTAATGGTGTTTTCCTAAACCACCATTGATAAGTCAAGTCATTTCTTCTATAATAACCGAAAAATTGCTGTTACAACAAGGAACGTACTCAAAGCACCTCAATTGTAAATCACGCATCATAATAATTGTGCAATTACTCTTATGTCAGAGTGAATGGTACATAATTTTAAGGACAATTTACGCCATCGATTACATTAAGCACTTAATCAATCCTAAAGTTATTGAACAAAAGTATGCATTAAAACCATAAACAAATTTTCTCGCTTGTTTTGATTAAGTTTACGGGCAACATATTTGTCAGTAAATCTGTTATAAATGGTTATTTGGCATCATAAATCATATTTCACAATACATGCATGTGATATCTTGTTTTTGTCTTTGTTGCAGTGCAATTAGCTCCCACTAATATAAGCAAATCTAATATTGGCACATGTAGTGACAGAAAAAAAAAGTGTACACTGTTTCTGTACAACAATAAACCGTAGTCTCAGATTTTCAGTGAATAAGGCACAAAATGAAACTGTGTTCAAAAGTAACTCTATGGTGTGTATTTTAGTTAAGTGTGTTTACTATACTTTAAGATATTTCCGTAAAATTTGAACGAAATCATTAACAAAGTGTTGTAAAATATATATTTCTAAAGTTATACAGGGTGGTACAAAAGTCCTCTCCCTATTTCCAAAATATGTATAGCTTTGATTAACAATTAAGAAAAAGACAGTTCTATTCTTTAATTACATTTATTAAGACGTTTACATTTTCTGTCATTAAGTCAAGAACGTAATTTTGGCCAAGTGGCCACAGTCAAAGCTAATACACAATGGAACTCGTTTCACAACATTTCCATTATTTTCCTTAAAACTTCCAGCAATAAATTCTTCCATCTTTTGTTGAATATTTTCCTTTAGGACCACCAAGGTCTGAGGCTTGTTCGTATAGACCCTTGACTTAAAAAAATCCTAGAAGTCTAGAGCTGTGTCAAATCAGGCAATCTTGAGGCCGGCCAATTCAAATCACCAAAACAAGAAATTGAGTGACCAGGAGATGCTTGCTTCAGAATGTCCATTGTTCCTTGTGCTATGTGCACGATCACATTGTCCTGCTGAAATCACATGTTTCTCAAACTCAATTCGTCAATTTGCGGTAGCAAGAAGTCATTTGCCATGATTCTGTAACGCGTACTAGTGACAGTCACAGTGTTGTCAACGCCGTCCTTAAAGAAACAAGGGCCATTGACCTTTTGTCGGTAAGCACTACACTAAACAGTGACTGTGAGAGGATGTAATGCCTTTTCGTGAATTACACGTGGATTATCAGTGCCCCAGAAACGAAAAAGTTTGCTTATTCACATATCCACATGGATAAAAATGTGATTAGTCGTTCATAATGATTTTTAATAGAAAATTCTCATTTTCACGGGCGAAGTTTAGGAGTGCTTAGCTAAACTGCACACGTGCCTTGCGGTCTGCAGGCAATAACTGGTTTACTTTTTCCACATTGTATGGGAACATTTATAAGTTCTGCGCCGAAATTCGCTATAACAACTATCGATTGATGTGCAATTGCGTGGCTCGTCATCTAGTTGATATTTGAGTGTTCTCTCGGAGATCTCGTCTCTCGGAGATCTGCAGCCACAGCAGCGATGTTCTCGCCCATGTGAACACTACGGGGCTCCTATATCCCACGTTGAGTCAGTTTCCTTGAGGTGAGCGGCTAGACATCGCAGCGTTTAGGCAATGGATGCCGCACACGAAGGAAATTGTCGATGAAATTTACGCTCAGCCAAAATTACCGCCCCATTGTTTCTCAAAAACATTGACACAGTTATTCCACGTTCCTGGGGAGTATAGCGATGCGATCCATTGTTCATCTAGGTGTATTTTGAAATTGTGAAGAAAAAATAAATTGATTAATACATAAATAATTTTTGCCAATATGAGAGCATCTTACAATAGGATGACGACTTCTGCGCTATCGTAAAATTGAGATACAGTTTATATTTTAAAAAATAGTTTTAGTCATGGGTAAAAGTGGATCTGAAAAGGTAGGAGGACGCTTGACGCCATGCCGTCCCCCTTGCCTATCTTTTTCCATTGTATTTTTTAGAAAGTGGGGAGACGCCACATATTTTTCGGAAGTGGGGGTACGACGTCCCCCCCGCGTTCCCCCGCTCTTTTACACCTGGTTTAGTGTTAATCATGTTTTTTTCTTTCTTTTTTTAATAGTCGTATTCTTCAAGTTTCGCTGAATTGTAAATTAACAATGCTTTCGTGTAAGAAGTGTTTGTAGTTTTACTTTAAATTCTTACTGAGATACTCGTCAATTCGGTTTTCTTTTGTTTGCATTTTCCATGGCATTGTTTAAAAATGGAAAACAATACCAAAATATTTGGTGTATTTTCTTCTCCAGGGATTAGCGAAACAACCAAATGAGTCGATAATTGTAGAATCGACCTGGGCCCATTTTGTGTAGCTTTCAGATATTAAAGAGAAACTATTTAAATATCTTCAATGGCGATTTTTTCTGCACTCAACCTTATAATATTGCGTTTCCAATATTATAAACCCTTCCACTCCGGAATTAAAATCACTCAATAATGAGGGAGTGAATATACCCCCCCCCCTCTTCTTCATACTTAAATATATTTTAATAAAACAACTATCGCTTGGTTCTACTGTGTTCCGCATCGCTAGTGGTAAAACACATCAAAATTTCATATGAAGTATCCAATATAGTTACAAAGCTGTTAAGTTCTAAAAGGCAGAAAACCATTGTCTTGAGCGGCTCGTCTATTGTCTCCGTTATAATTTGCAAGATTTGTTAGATCTTCAATCAGTATATTGCGAAGTTTCACTTGATCCCCCTAGAATAGGAGAGATGATAGTTATCGAAATCGAACGATATACAACACCATGCATGGTCCATATAACTATACTGAGAGAGTTATTTTTGATGTATGTATGTCTGTTTGTCAGTCGTCTATAGTTTTAGTTCATTCACTGGTACGTAAACATGCCTAGATGACAACTTGTAAGGCCCTCATGAAATTCTACAGTGTTTTCGACTTTTAGCTCTTTCTCCAAGAAAAAGGGTAGCATATTATAAAGTGAAGATCAAAATTAGATTTTCTCGGAACCAACTCTAATAATTTTATTTATATCTTAGAAAATCACTCTTTCAAATTCATAGTGTAGCTAACAGAAACTACCAATATTGAGATTACGTGATTGATTTTCATAAGTACGATCTCTAGTAGAAAATAGTAAATAACGTAGACTTTTATTTAAATGTATTCATCATTTCACAATTTCTTAGTGCTGATGGTTATTTAGTGCAATACAAAAATTCCCTCATTAGTACAAAATTTCCCTAGTCACCATTTTAAGTAAGATGTGATTGGGCAAGATGGATATCCAGTCTCACCTAAAAATATGGACTGGAAGAAATCAGTGGCTGATAAGCCGTTAGGCGAGATGGGATTAAACCCTAAGACTAAAATACTTTGAATGTAATTGCACCATCTGTCTCTCTTGCATTATTATTGTTGCAGAGGCTTCCAAAATTTGTATCTTTTTAATATTGTTACATTGAATAATAAATATGGTATTGGAACTTTTCGTTTAATATACAATAAACTGACGTAATGTCATTTACAAAATAATAAAAATTTGTTTGGTTGGCAACAGGGCCGTGCCGTGGGGGGCGAGCGGGGCGACGGCTCCGGGCGCCGAAGTAAGGGGGCGAAAAATTCGGGAGAAAAAACGAGAAAAGATAGGAAAAATTGCTTGGAATATATGTATGGGGGCGCCGTCGTATACTCTCACCCCGGGCACTGATTTTCTACGGCACGGCCCTGGTTGGCAACATTGTTAATCTGGTGATGTTGCAAAGAGTGACACATAATTCTCTCAGTCGTTATTTGAATCGTACAAAATTTCCGATTTATTTTCTTCTATCTGTTAGTTTAAGAGTTAAAAGAGTATTTGAAAATAAATAGGCCATCCTGTATATATAGCCAAAACTTTAACAATTATTATTATTAATTTTTTCGTTGCTTTGGTAATATTTTGTTAGTATTCTTAGATATTTTCTACTTTGCGCTGCTTCGTCCGATTATTTTTATTTAGGTAACGAAAAACAAGTTTAGGGAGAAAAAGCCATACTATTAACGATGAAGCTGTTGTATTATGTTGTAACTTGGTACAGTCTTACTTGTGTACCAAGCATTTACACACATAGTAAAACACATTTGAAAGTTATTATGTATTTCTCTATTCACTGAAGCCTCTGTGTGCGGTACCAACAGCTCAACAGTAATAAGAAGTGTATCTCAATGCAGTTTCTTTTTAAAAGACAAAGCAACTCAAAAAGTTTCTACGCTAATCAGCAAATTGCCACGAGTTACCCTAAATTCTATGTCACGCAGTGTTTTCAAGCATCAGCAATGTGGTTGTTTCACAAACGCCAGGAACTCTCCATCCATTCCGGTATTGTGAGCTCCTAACTCTGTTCGTTATGTATCCCCAAAGGAAAACAAATCCAATGTGGACAGATCAGGGGATCTTGGAAGCCATGATATTGGCCCGCCATGTCCGATCCAATGATCATTTAGGCGTTAAGACGTTTTTAGGCCAACATATAGTGTACACGTGGAGATTTACTAATTAACATAAAAACTTGATGAGTTGCTTTCTCTTTTAAAAAGAGAGCGCACTGAGATACACTTATATTACTCGCTGAGTTATATGTTTTCTTTTAATCGGAAGTATTGGTGCCGGACATCCTGAACTTACCTGACATATTTGTATTTCAGTTTCCTGTTCCTGCATTCAAACGTATCTTCATTTAACTTCTCGTTGCCTCATGACTACGACAAGAATACTCCACCTTCAGAAGGAAATGGTAAGTTTTAACTACCACGAATTGACAAGTTACTTTAAATTATTGTCGATCAGTGCTTTCTTTCTGGAGAAAAAGGGTCAGTGGCTAGCATGAAGCTTTTATTACACCAATTTTCATTCTTTTTAACGTATTCTCTGATGTGATTTCTTCGTCTTTAGATCGCTTCTGTCTTTAAGTATCAACTGCAGAATGATGACCTTAGAGCAGCAATGAGTTCACATATTTGCTAGGCTTGTGTATTTAGCCTCCCCCCCCCTGGTCTAGTGATTAGCATGTATACTTTAGGTACAGCTAGTCCACGGGCTTGATTCCCAGTGGGAGAGCACAAAAATTAATTTCACAACCATTAATTTTCATTGATTATCTTTTACCTTTAGCCTAAGGGAATATTCGTGTAACATTAACTTTAAAAAAATCATTTTTTTAAAATTGTATTAGAGATGGTCCTACTGTCCTGATATACAATAGTGCTGAGGTTGCTCTTACATGCAGTGATGTTCTAGATGAAGTTGCCATAAGACAGTGGCGGCTGGTACTATATGTTGCATGGTTGTGCAACCGGATATTTTTTTAATACTAAAACTATTTTTAAGTGTTAAAGTAGTGTATCAGTAAAAAATAAACCTTTGCTCTTGAGCGCAAAACAGTATTGATGTTTTTCCGAAAAAAGACAATTAAAAAAACGGAAAGAAAGAGAGAGATTTACCTTTCCAGTGGCAGCGAACGTTGCCACTGGAAGCAGTAACATTGAGCATATGGCAGCGAGCTCCTATCTCTTAACATGGGGAAGTGGTATTTTTCTGCAGCGCTCCTATCTTCCCGTATTGGTCCCTTGCGGTTGCATTTTCTTCCGCAACTGGTCAGCTTCTGTAATAGTTACGAATTCCTCCGCTTAGCAGCGCTTGACTCAATTGATAGGGTGAGGAAGATACAGACGCGTGGAAGAAAGAAGTTATTCACAAAACGTAAACTCGCAAAGAACAAATATAAGTCTGGTGGTAGCAGAGACGGATCCAGGCTGAAAGTTTGGGGGACGGTCGTTCGAAGTCAATAGATTTTATTTAACATTTATAATACAAAGGTAAAAATTCTTGGGATAAGATTTATTTTAAAAAAATCCTATTCTGGGGGGGGGGGGTCAATCGAGTCTCCAAGAAGAAAATATCTTACTACTGGTCTAATTCCTAGCTCTGTGTCTTTCGTGCACATGATTCCGTGTTCGATTTCCGGCGGAGAGCATAAATTAATATCAAATCATTCACTTCCAATACTCATGTCTTCTTTAGCCTAATTTGCTGGAATGTTAAACTATTTTTTTTCATTTTCAAAGGAAAACATCTTAGATTCCATGCTTCTTTACAGACAAAAAAAAAAAAAAAAAAACGTGGTTCCTGAAAATGGACTTTTTGTTCCGGATATTTATACAAAGAAATGCTAACAAAATGCATATTGTCGGAGGAGAGAGGTGTTTCTGGACCCTAAAGAAAATAAAGCGAAAAATATTTGCGGTAGCGATGCTTTCTATTCAGAGAAACTTTGGCGAGCAGCATTTCAGATTTTAATAAAGTCATAGAAAAATTTGAAGCCCGAAAGATCGAAGAAAGACCTTCCATTCTAAAATAATGCATAGTTTATATAATTAAATAATTTTGTTTAACTGCGTGCATGCAATTTTCTTGCTTTTTTCTTCTTTTCGGATTAACGTCATCATTCATGGCTTACAGCACACACTTTATATTCGATTTATCTCGTGTTCAATAACATGAATGTAGAGGTTTTGTATGTAAATAGTGTATAAACGTACATTGATAATAGTTGTTTGAAAAAAGGAAACAGCTTATATATTAAATTAATATTAGAGAAATAATTTAACCAATAATATACAAATAGAGCTTAAAAGACTTTCCACTTCATATTTCCTGAATATTTCTTGGATAAGACTCAAGAATGCTGGGGGAGGGGAACACTTGCGCGTACCTACATACCTTAGATATTGCAACATTGCAACCGGTGCTTGTACAGACTACGATCCGCTACTGCCATAAGATTCATTACAGAGAACACCATTTCATATTTGATGGAAGGTATTGCGATTGAGCTCAAAGCGTGATTTAGAAAATGTTAGTGGATGTAACATGTCAAGGACTTTATTTTCAAGGCAACCACGAACTGATTCTCTTCCGTTTAAATGAAACTTGCGTCTTAACTTTCTAATTTCGGCTTTACCTAATGTCAGCCCATAATTTTCTGGCCAATACTTGCAATCTAAAATCTTAACACTTTAGCCAAATAAATATCATGTTCTTCAAGCAGATGCTATCCAACAGTTTCTTTTAAACTCCTATGACAAAAAGTTATTTAAAAGATGGCTAGATATATCACATTTCTTGAAAACTTAGAAGAAAGGTGCGTACAGAAGAAAAAGCACTGCTATCAGCATCTGAATTTTAATTGTGTCCTTGGTTCTCAGAGTGTTCTGCCTGAGTACAGATTCTAATCCATGTGTCCTAAAGCAGTTAGGTGTGGAAAACTAAGTTAGAAGCGCAGAAATAGGGTAAAAGTTAAGTAAAAGAAGTAAAAAAATCATAGTTGAGTAGAAAGATAGGAAACGGAACAAGTGCGCAGAAATAGATAGAAATTATGATAGAAATGACAGTTAAATTTCGGAAGAAAGTATTGTAAGGTACATATGTGTGGGAAAATAAGACGTCATTTTCGTACACCCCTTGTATTTCTTATCATAACTAAAAAATTATTAAATTGAGTTAAAACTTAATTAACTAAAAAATTGAGTTAAAACAACTCAATTAACGCAAGCCAGTAGTCCCAGAATAACTACCAGTTTACTATGTTATTTCAACATCATGCGTCGCGGTTAACACAGATTTGGCATTACTGATTTGATACAGCGCCAAATTGAGCAGTGTGAAAATAACATCGCGGCAGTGTTATAGAACTGGGAAATGCATTAAGGAACACGGGAATAGGAATAGAACCATGTTAGGCTTTCGATATATGCATCTAAATGTGTTGTTAATAACACCCTAACTAGCATGGTGAACGTAAGGTATTGAATACTAATATTCATGACTGTGTTAATCGTAAGTGATCAGCGAAACCTTTCATATGCTAAAAATAATGACTTAGCAAGGGTATCACAGCCAACGAAATCTTTCATCTCCTAAAAACAATGAGTTAGCAGATCCTTTATTTGCCAACGAGATCCTTTATTTGCTAAGAACAATGACTTAGCAAAGGTATCACAGCCAACGAAACCCTTTATTGTTAGCAAATTATCACAACCGTTTCAAAATACTGTGTACCAGATAGACACACCTACACTGTAATTTTAAGCGCGCTCAATTGATTTTCAAGCGTATAACAAATATCTAGAAACTGATATTGATAATTTGTGTTAATTTATTTGTTTATTTATTTATTTGTTGTTATGACCAAGGTTTTACGCAGTATTTTTGATATTTATACTAACGAACTATGTATTATATTTACTATAATAGTCATGAAAATAGTTTTGTGAGCGTATGAAGTTTCTGACATTTACATGAGTAGAAGTTCTGCCATTTGTTGTTCCTATGTTCACTATGTTCCTCCTCGTAGACAATTATATTTCATTCCTCGTAAGCTTATCAATAATTTATGTCACACTTTATTACTTCTCGTAAGAATCGTGCCCTTTTAATAACAAAAAATATTTGTGTTAAACTAGTGGTTTGTCAACTGTATATAAAATAACATCAAGGATACTAAAATGGCATATTATGTCAAGGTATTTGACTTAAGGACTACCATTTTTAACTCCTTTTTTTTTCAAAGTGCGATGGAGTTGAAGTAGCCCCAGGCTTGTGTCAAAATTTTACACAACTCGGGCAACACAAATCCATTGCATCCATTTGACGCAACCACATTTTTTTCTGTAAGAAACTTTAAAAAAACTAGTAGAAAGACCTACAAATAATTTGGTTAATTGCTTTTAAAGGTATTATTCAATTTGTGTAAGTTAAAAGTATTCATCATATCTTTTCGCTCAGTTTCAGGTCCTTTACAAGTATCAGTGACAATAAAAGTGGACAGAATATTAGATATCGACATGGAGAATGACGTAAGTAAAATAAAACCAATATACCAAAATTATTATTATTATTATAACAACTGTAAATATTTTATGTATATTTTCCTCTGTCATTCATATAATTATCTTTTCGTCACTGTTACAAAAATCATGTAAACACGTAGTTCAGTTAAAACGTATGTGAAAAACTACTGAACAAACTAAATTGTTTACCAAATATCACTTTCAAAGAAATAATTTTGGAGGTGACACATCTCTGCTAGCGTAAATACCTATGAAAATAGTTCAGCAGGCTATTTCTAATCGGCCCCATTACAACGTGCAGTGTGCAGGTGGGAAACTGATCTTAGGCCCGCTATATACTACAGGATAGACCCTAGGAAATCTCTTACGAATTTTCCTAGTCAAAATCTCAACCTCTATGGCACCAGATTACATGTCATTTCCTATTTTCTGAACGATCCAGAGAGATTTCTCTTGTTTAGAGCACGCTCTTTTCCGGAAAGAAAATTAATCAGATTTCGATATAAGCGACATCAGGTGAGAGAAAGTGAAAACAAATTTGTTGTCTCCCCGCCAGCCGCCATATTTGTCCACGATATGAAATGATCTGTGCACGATATTTAAGAGGGAATCATGAGCATGTTACCACTATTCCCACACTACCCAATTGCTTGTTCAACTGTAGGCGTCATTCTTTTTTTACTGTAATGCACTATGGACCAACATCTCGTAACATCATTCGATCAGACAGGAAAAATCTTCACTTTTATGGCACAAAAGGATAGGATTTCCTACGAGAAATGTCGTAATATTCTTCCGAAGATAAATCCTAAGATATTTCCTAGGATTTATTTCATAGTGTATAGAATGCCTTAGCCAGGTTGCTGAACTTTAATTTTACAAAGAACAAGTGGTATCGTACTAATAAGCTAGCGCAAGATCTAGGGACTGTAAAGATTCTCTAATATGAGGCATATTGAGCTAGGACCTCATTCCGTAACAGTTTTAGTCAACACAATGCAAATTTTGCGGTTTACTTTGCGATAATCGGAATAGCAATTAAAACTGCTTTTCGCATGTTTTGCGTTGCATTGAGGTCTGCAAATTTTGTGGAAAGCTGATACGAATTGATGCTTCTGGTTTCACTGTGTAGAAGAGAAGAAGTAATCAAAAATAGTTTTCAGAGTTGTTTTGATAAATACAGGATGGCCCACATAAAAACGACCCGACTGAGTAACACCAAACGGCGAACAAATAATTGTGTGTAATTCACTGAATAATTCTGGCTGGCGCCGATATGCCGCTCTATTGTAGTTATTTTGCTGGTATTTCCTGTCTGTTCAGTTCTGGTAAATGAAGATGGTGCGTCGAAAGATGGTGTTTTCCATGTAGTAGTCGGATTTGTCGTCCTGTGATTTTTTTTGTCTCTCTCTCTTTTGTGTGTGTGTGTGTGTGTGTGTGTGTGTGTGTGTGTGTGTGTGTGTGTGTGTGCTTAAAGCAGAAGGTGAATATACAAGTGAAAGACTCAGAGGAAAATCCTGATATCTACCATTTAACAAATTTCACAAGAGAGCCAAAATAAAATATGAAGACCAAGTTACCAAGTGTGGATTTAACAAGTTATGCTCCTTGACATTGCGAGGTTACGAAAATGATTAAGATCCAGAAACAATACGTGGAAACATATCAAGAGAAGATACTTTATGTTTGGTGTGCAAGTAGAACACAATTTTATTCAATAGTTGTCCAATAACACTATTTAATGTCAAGTTATACTCCTGAATGTACAGCGCTTACCAAGTTATTCCCTTGAGGGCATATTTCTCTTTCTTCAATATCTCTGGAGTCTGGACTTACAATGCTATTTGCTTTAATGTTCCGTAATTACCTAAGCCCCAACTCTACCAACCTAAATCACTATTAAACCGAAAATTGAAGGAATGAAACTATCATGTTCTTCCCCCAGTCCCTTCAAATAGCCCTCATACCCTGGCTAAACTGCAGCAAAATATTACGCACACTATCTGGAGCAGCCCTTGAGAAGAGCTATAGGCAGTGTTAGCCAATAAATATACTTTGACTAAGGTGGCTACAAAGTTCCGGTTCCGGCGAAAACGAACCTGTTCTTGGAGATCCAGTTTCTAGAACAGGGTCCGGAACCGGTTCAAGACCGAAAAACCCAATTCCGGCACCGGTTCCAGACCTGGATCCGAAAACCCGGTTACGGAACCGGATCTTTGGAACCGGTTCCAGACATGAATCCGAAAACCCGGCTCCAGATCTGGATCCGAAAACCCGGTTCCGAAACCGGATCCGTTCAGAGCCGAAAATCGGTTCCACCAGGATCCGGTTCCGGCCATTCCTAACTTTGAGGCACTCAGAGATATATCGACGTAAACGAGGGCTTCTCTCCACATCTCTTTATAATGCAGGTAAACCAGTATTTACATTTTTCTACACTTTCAGCCGATATTCGGTATTACTCAGCTAGACTACTTTTATGTGAGCCATCCTGTATTACGTACACGTACAGAAGCGAAAGTACTTACGTAGAAAGTGATGTTTTGTGAAAGCTCATACATGTCTTCATAAATATTTGAATGATTTTTGACTATATCACGGACAATGAAACCTACGAAAGTACGAAATTAAGGTAGGCCTATCTCTTATTTACTAATGCGTATGCAGGGTCGGCTCTACCATATGTGCAACACGTGCATTTGCACGAGCGGCAAAATATGTCATACCTATATTATTTAAAATAAATATTTCTTGTTGGAAACAGGCTTCATGATGATGGTAGTTAAATTTAACTACTAGGCTGACCTATTTGAATACTATATTCATAAATCATGGTCAGGTCGTATTAGTTTTAGGTCACATGTACAATGCCAAAACAAATGATCAAACAAATCCCAGCATGAATTGCTTGATTATTATCAAATACAAAAACTTAATTCTCGAACAGTAGCGAACACCTGTTCCATAATTATCACAGTTTTGATATGAAAACTAATCTTTTCTTTGTCACAAACAAGTTCTCATCATTGAAGGTGGAAACATTTTTAATTTTTTAACAGATGTAGAAGGGAAATCAAGAAATAAAGATAAAAGAACTAGTTGCACTGGAATTGTATACCGTACTGATATATTAAAACTGAAACTCGATATTGAATTCTATTTAAAAAGCACTGCCATCTTCCCTATGCAGATGTGTTTACTTTATCTTTCACTAACACAACAGATTATTATTTAAAGAAATGAAACAGACACAACAATATTATATTTGTAGTCCTTAGGCCTTTCTGAGTGCGAGTGCTATTTCTCTCCCCTTTGTTGTTCATGATGGTGTAATATACTTAAAATCATGGCTTTTGAGATTTGTTCTTTCTGGAGAAAGGGGGAGGCGGCAAATCATGCCATTGCACGGGGCGGCAAATTGCATAGAGCCGGCCCTGTGCTTATGATAATATCATGACGTCTTACAGTTAGTTATTCTGTGAGTTATGTTGTCATTTTGTTCAATTTGTTTAAGTTTATTTCAAATCTGGATATCTGTCTAAACAGCTCATTTCCATTGATTTATGGATATTCATGGAATGGATTGAAAATAGATTGATTATTACTGGTGATCGTATAAACTCTCACACTGTGCATCTGAACTCCATGAAAGCCAACATTCTGTGGAAGCCAAGCTTTGTTCTCCATAGTATGAGATACGTCTTCCGTCGTCAGTCGATGCAAGACTTGATGCGATTGTCTGTTCACAGTGATAAAAGCATTACATACGCTGTCGGGTAAGTTTACTCTGATTCATAAAGGTAAGAACAAACATTGCTTTCGATGCTAGTCTTTACAACCGTGGCCCTTCAATCAGCTAATACGTTTCATTTCTATGTTTGCACGCGAACAAAATTGCATTCACACTTTCAATCTTTCACACCCTTCGACGTTAGACAACCAACATTGCAATAAAGATTGGTTGGTTGAGAACTACGTAAGGCGTTCTACAAGTATTCTTGTTTGTTCAAAAGATGTCAGTGTAGCAAACCGTAAAAAAGTAGAATAAAATTCAAATCTCTGCAACGAATAAAAATCGAATTTCTTATAATAAATATAATAAAGGCAATAGAGCGAAATAATCATGTCGAATAATATAGGGTATATCAAAATGATGGACCCTATTTCAGAGATTTATTCTGTGAAATCTAATAAACATATATTACTGTTAGAGTTTCCACTTTCTGCCACTAAGAGTCAGCAGAGAACAGTTAAGGAAAATGTCGTTGACTGGAAAATAGACTACTTCTGTGTGCTTGATTATCACATAAACTAGTCTGTGATTCTTGTGCAACGGCATTTCCGTACCAAATATCGGAGAGACCTACCTACAAGGAAGGCCATTCGTAAGTGGTACGAACATTTCAGAGATTCGGGCCGTGCATCACAGCAGCCATTGCTGATGTTGACCGCAAAATGCTAAAAAAGTTTGGGAAAAGATAAGACTATCGGTTTGATGTGTGCCGTCTTACGCGAGGTGCTCACATAAAACACTTGTGATATATTTGAAGAAAATTTCGATTATCTACCTTTCTTAACACACCATTCACAATAACATGTTTATTAGGTTTCACAGAATAAATATAATTTCGAAATCGGGTCAATCATTTTGACTTGCCCTGTAGTAATATTAAATAAAAGATAAACTGTGCTTCTTCTAAACTGTACTTTGTTCATCCTAAACTTGTTGCTGACTATAGGTGTAATTCATCGTTACCTTTAACTAATCATTGTAATAACTTTTTTTCAACAATTAACAGACCATATATATCGATAAATTTAAAAAATACCAAACAAGATTATCAGTTTTGACCCTTTTTGCTTCCAGAGCCACAACTCGTGTGCCATGTCAATTCAATGCCGATATGTATCCGTTTGATCTTCAGAACTGCCCTGTTAAGATTGTACCCTGTAAGTATGAAATGATATAGATGATGATGACAATCGTAAGTATGCTTGTAAATTTTGGAAGTCAAAATTAAAAATAAACTAATAGGCTGTAACAGTCACTTATTAGGGAGGAGAGTAGTTAGATACTTTTTGTCCATATACTTCGTAAATAAATGCCTATATATTATTGCAAAATGCAACAAAGTTCCAGTAGATTCAAAATCACAAACATCAAATCGCTGTAGTGGAACTATAGAATGTAATGTTTAGCTAATTTTGTATGTATTATATGACCCGTACGAACTTAACAAAATGCCCCTAGTAATTTATTATTATTATTATTATTATTATTATTATTATTATTATTATTATTATTATTATGGTAAATAAATATTACCCGATATGTACGTAAGTTCGTCCTTATTACTGAGAATGTCTCATTTATGTACAATAGTTATAATTGAATTTGAATAATCTTACAAAGTGTCTATAGTCATGATACATTACTTTTAAGGAGATAAGGTAGTAGTTATTGTTCCTAATTCCCAAATGAAAGATTTCGCTTCAAATCCAATGGTTTGTCATCCTAACTGTGTTTTCTTCAGAATTTTCCCTCAATTTCATCAGGTAAATTTCGGGATGTTACCTATAAATATAAGACTTGGCTGACTTCTATTTTTATTGCTAATGTTGATTGTTGCAGTGTAAATTGATCTCCCAGATTGTGCCTGGATGTTTTGTTGATTAAACATTACAGAAATTAATGTTGTGGCTCAAGAGTGACATCATATACAGTAGATTTTCGACTACCTGAGCTTACTTGGCAGAAGTGCAGGCTGGATAATTAAAAAGCCAATAGGCCGGTGTTCTATGTTTACTAACTTCCTGCCTTAATCATGCAATTAGAAACACACTTCTTGTACCAGAATCCCTGTTATTCGTATTTTCTGACCTCTTAGTACATACCAGTATTTAATAAATGTTTATGTGCTCTACTGTACATTTTAAGCATTTATGCCAGAAAAAGTTAGTTCAAAATTAAAATATAGTAAACATTTTAAGTTTCGTGTGCCTTCCCCCTTGTCCGAGCACTTCGCCTTTTCGCCACCAGATGCTCACTTTTTCATTTAGCAATCACTGCTGGCACCTCTACTGGGAAGAACTGAAAGATCGTACCGCTCAGTTTGAATGTGTCCAGGATATCCACACTTGAAGTGGGCGGGGAGAGGAATCCAACAGTTTTTTTCATGCACCTGCAGTCAGTCAGAGTCTATTTTTACAAGTCGTGTTGTTCAGCCGCAGGGCAAAACCTCAACCATTGATGGGTAACATAAATCTTTTCTTTTTGCAGGTAGGAATTGAGTTTTTTGTACGAAAAACGGGAATTAGGTTGTAGAGAACGTCATTCGCATCGCGTTGACAAATTTTCTTTCGTTCGTTTATCACATGAAACTCTTTTCTTTTTTCTTCGATTATTACCAGAATATGAGATTTAAAAAAACCTAAATGGTTCTTTGTATACAGAAAACAAACAAACAATACTAATATTTTCTTACATATCAGTATTATATGATTTTTTTCTGAAGTGTATGATGCATGAAAAATGGACAGAATGAATTTTGACTTTTCTATTTGTCCCTATCCTTCTGAGTAGAGAGAATGCTGTGGCGCAACTAAAGGGCCTGCTATCAATGCTGTATGATCAGTTCCCAGAATTATTTTAGTTCCCCGGTAAATCCATTTATAACAAGCTCCAAATACTGCTACAATTTTAATGTGGTTTCAGGAGAATCTGCATAAATCATCCTTTTGTTACTCTCTATATATATTCATCTACTACGTAAACAAACATCAGTGAAAGAAAGAGGCTGAGAGCTAACATGTGCTCCATGAGGAACGTTGTCATTCCTTTCACTGATATACTGTATCTAGAGAGTCTAGTGTTGCCACGAGACGAAACGAGACCAAACGAGACTTCTGGCTCTGTCGTCTCGTCTAGAAAAGATGTGCCCGTCTCGTCTCGTATCGAATGGTTGTGTCTCGTCTCGTGGCAACACCAGAAAGGCTGAGACCCACAAAAAGAGCTGTTATACCAAGTGGTTAAAATTACAACTTTTAACCAAGTTTGGTTAACAGAGCAGAACACACAACACGACTGCAATCTTCCAGCAAGACTGCTTAGTTTCGACTAAAGCCGTAATTACTTCGATAGGAACATTTGTCAATACCGTCAGTACAGTCGAAAGGCAAGATTTCCCCATTTATTCTAATATCCTTTTTTCAGAACCCCTGGCGCCACTTCAACAAATAAGGAGGCCTATGTAACTTTCCCATTTAAAAAATGGTTTATCTTCGAATAACCTCGTAAAAGGATAAAAAAGATAAATTTTATTGTCAAATCAAAATCTTTTCAAAACTCAGTATCGAGAAAGGCTGACACGTTTCTGCCTTGGTTCGGAACGAGAAAGACCATGAAACAATAGTTAGTTACTGATAAAATTGCCACTTCTACGCGTACTTGTACTTCTGTAACAGGATTTTTATACGTAGATATCTCCACCGGCCCCCGGAATAAAATCTTCTGAAACACTGATCTCAATGAACGCTTTACATTGTATTTGAATCTGGAGCACTATCACAAAATAATTAAACTTGAATCGATTGAAAAATGGAAGTGAAAGCTGTTTGTAAGAATCATTTTTAAAAAAATGCATTAGGTATTCCCTGTTCTTTGTAGGATTTGAAACATTGAATCATTTGGATCATTTGAAATAATAAAAGATGGTATACACTTCGAAGGCAAATAATTTATTTCGAGTTAATAAATTTTTAAGCAAATTCAGAAACCGTGTTTGTATTTTTCGAGACACGAGACGAGACATTTCACGAAACGTTTCGTATTGTATCGTGTCTCGCTTCAAAGAGTCCTGTCTCGTCTCGTTGCAACACTAACAGAGTCTTACGCATTCTCTTTCCAAGAAAATGAGCTAGAAACTTGTAAAGCACATTCAGTCAATTGTTATCATAGAATATACTATGGGCATAGCCACTGATGTGTAGAAGGTGACACAGGCGGAATTTGTTTTTGGCGACTTGGAGCCGTGAGGCTCTATTATTTGGATTGGAAACATTGGTTCAAAAATATTTTACATTTAGCATACATACATATACACACATATATATACGTACACACACACACACACACACGTACATGTGTGTTACATATACTTTAATTAATGTGTAGACCTAAGGAAAAGGTCCGGTTCGCCCGCCCAAAAACCGCCTCTGGGAGGTGGTTTGGAAGTGCCACCCTGAACATAGAATTATTTTAATCGTAATCTTCTGAGATAGACTATCCCCCGAGGAATAAGTAAATAAATAAATAAAAATAGTTTCTTAATGTTTATCTTCCGTATACGAGTAATTGAAAACTTTTAGTGTCTCAACAATGAGAGCCGTATACAGGTGATCCTGCGTTCCTGGCGGAACTTCTCTAGTTGCGGACAAAATTTCACACTATACCCTCTTTCGGCTCTCTCTCCCACGGTAGTTTTAAGATTTTTTATCTATTATCTACTCCCTTGGAGTAACTGTTGCTCTGTATTTTCACGGCCTTCCAACCGTCAGAATGGATATCTTGGCTGCTTTCCCAGCTACCCATTCAGCATGCAATAGATACATGCAATAACAATCAAATCCCAAACAAACTACTCTACCCATCAAGTATTTTAACATGGAAAGTTCTTTTACGCAACGTATTTCGTTTGTTTAAAATGGAATAGACCTAAATACAACTTTTTTTAAATGTTCTTCTGGAGATTCGATAGCGTGATCGTTCACATCAAAAAATGAGAGAATTAGTGCTCTGACAATCTGGCAGAAATACAACATGCCTTATATATATTACTGTGATTACATTGCTATTAATTCAATGATTATTTTGCTTAGAGCTTCCTTACTCTCCAGGGTTCTCTTCAAGGGTATTCAATTATTCTTCACTTATGTCGCGAAAAAATATTCAGCTTGCAAATTTATTTCGAGAACTTCTCATTCCCTAATACATGTTTTTTTTTTCTCTCAATTTGTACGTATATACAACCGACAAACTTACATAGAATCTCAACAGAGTTCAAATGTGAGGTGTCTGCTGTGAAACACAGGTCAGTTATATGGGAGGGGCTTTTAGAGTGCAATTCTAGGAACACTGTGGGCTTTTAGAATGTAATTCTAGGAACGCTGTAGGGGGCCATCCCGCTCCACCTGAGACAAAAAAAAATCTGGCGGCACACAACTAATTCACACTGGTTACAAAGCAGGAACAACAGTTCTGAATGAATTTTTTTTTTTTTTGCACTATTCCATTTTCCGAACAATAACATTTACCGATGACTTGTTAGCCCCTCCCCCACAGCCGCCATGAAAACAAATTCAATCGGAATTTGGCCAGCTCGTTTGATCACGAATAATTATCGTTTGACCAACGCATAATGACGTATTACACATAATTTGGCTAGGGCTTGTTAGCCCTTTATAATTGACATGTACTATTCCATAGATATTTCAATCGTAAATAGGTAAGCAAAGTTTCATTAGTTTCTGGTAGAAAGTATGACAGATAAAGTTGATTGTTTATTTAACAATGGTGGCCTCTAACAATGAAACTAACAACAACAACTGAAATCGACAAGTACCATTTCATAGATATCTCAGTGGTAATCCGATGGATGTGCCAAGTTTGGTCGGTTTCTGGTTAAATATATATATATATATATATATATATATATATATATATATATATATATATATAGCAAAGTTGATTCCTTGTTTAACGATGGTGGCCTTCAACAATGAAACTAACAACAATATGTGAAATCTACACATACTATTTCCTAGATAATTCAATCTTAAATGGGTGTGCAAAGTATGGTTAGTTTGTGGTAGAAAGTATGTAAGATAAAGTTGATTGTTTATTTAACAAAGGAGAAATAAAATGATTGTTTATTTAACAATGGTGATCTTCAACAATGAAACAAAAACAATATGTGAAATCGACACGTACCTTTCTATAGATATTTCAATCGTAAATGAGTGTGCAAAGTTTGGTTAGTTTGTGGTAAAAAGTATGGCAAGTAAAGTTGTTTGTTTACTTAAAAATTTATAAATCCATCGATTGTGTATTTAACAATGATGGTCTTCAGCAACGAAACTAACAACAATACATGAAATCGACACGTAGCATTCCCTAGATATTTAAAACTTAAATTTGTGTGCAAAATTTGGTCAGTTTCTGGTAAAACGTATGGCAGACAAAGTTGATTGTTTATTTAACAATGGTAGCCTATAACAATGAAACTAACAACAATATGTGAAATCGGCAGGTACCATTCCCTAGATATCTCAGTTATAATCCGATGGGTGTGCTAAGTTTGGTCAGTTGGTGATAGAAAGTGTGGCAGAAAAAGTTGATTGTATATTTAGAGATGGTGGTCTTCATCAATGAAACTAACAACAATAAGTGAAATTAGCACATACCATTCCATAGATATCTCAATCGTAAATGAGTGTGCCAAGTTTGGTTAGTTTGTGGTAGAAAATATGGCAGATAAAGTTCACTGTATATTTAATAATGGAGAAATCCAACGATTGTTTATTTAACAATGGTGGCCTTCAACAATGAAACTAACAACAATATGTGGAATCCACACGTACCATTTCCTAGATATTTCAATCTTAAATGCGTGTGCCAAGTTTGGCCAGTTTCTGGTAGAAAGTATAGCAGATAAAGTTGATTGTTAATTTAACAATGGTGTCCTCTAACAATGAAACTAACAACAATAAGTGAAATCAACACATACCATTCCATAGATATCTCAATCGTAAATGAGTTTGCCAAGGTTGGTTAGTTTGTGGTAGAAAATATGGCAGATAAAGTTGACTGTATATTTAATAATGGAGAAATCCAACGATTGTTTATTTAACAATGGTGGCCTTCAATAATGAAACTAACAAAAATATGTGAAATCGACACATAGCATTCTCTAGATATTTCAACTTTAAATGGGTGTGCAAAGTTTGGTCAGTTTGTGGTAGAACATATGGCCGTTAAAGTTGATTGTTTATTTAACAATGGTGGCCTCTAACAATGAAACTAACAACAATCTTAATCTTAAATGAGTTTGCAAATTTTGGTTAGTTTGCTGTAGAAAGTGTGGTAGAAAAACTTGATTGCTTATTTAACAAAGGTGGCCTTCAACAATGAAACTAACAACAATATGTGAAATCGACACGTACCATTCCCTAGATATTTTAATCTTAAATGCGTGTGCAAAGTTTGGTCAGTTACTGTTAGAAAGTGTGGCACATAAAGTTGATTTTTTATTTTACAATGGTGTCCTCTAACAATGAAACTAACAAAAATAAGTGAAATCGACACGTACCGTTCCATAGATATCTCAATCGTAAATGAGTGCGCCAAATTTGGTTAGTTTGTGCTAGAAAGAGTGTAAGATAAAGTTGATTGTTTATTTAACAATGGTGGCCTCTACAATGGAACTATCAACAATAAGTTAAATCGACACGTACCGTTCCATAGATATCTCAATCGTAAATGAGTGCGCCAAATTTGGTTAGTTTGTGGTAAAAAGAGTGTAAGATAAAGTTGATTGTTTATGTAACAATTTAGAAATCCAACGAATGTTTATTTAACAATGGTGGCCTTCAACAATGAAAGAACAACAATATGTGAAATCGACACATACCATTCCATAGATATCTCAATCGTCCATGAGTGTGCAAAGTTTGCTTAGTTTGTGGTAGAAAGTATGCAGATAAAGTTGATCGTTTATTTAACAATAGAGAAATCCAACGAATGTTTATTTAACAAAGCTGATCTTCAACAATGAAACTAACAACAATATGAGAAAACTAAACATATCTTTCCCTAGATATTTCAATCTTAAATGTGTGTGCAAGGTTTGGCCAGTTTCTGGTAGGAAGTATGGCAGATACAGTTGATTGTTCATTTAACAATGGCGGCCTCTAACAATGAAAGTAACAACAATAGGTGAAATCGACACATACCATTCCATAGATATCTCAATCGCAAATGAGTGTGCCAAGCTTGGTTAGTTTGTGGTAAAAAGTGTGGCAGATAAAGTTGATTGTTTATTTAACAATGGTGGCCTTCAACAATGAAACTAACAACAATATGTGAAATCCACACGTACCATTCCCTAGATATTTCAATCTTAAATGGGTGTGCAAAGTTTGGTCAGTTTCTGATATAAAGTACGGCAGATAAAGTTGATTGTTTACTTAACAATGGTGTCCTCTAACAATGAAACTAATAACAATATGTGAAATCGACACGTACCATTCCCTAGATTTTGTAACGTCCATTAATCAGATTATATCCGTTTTTGCTTAATTTTTGAATTGTTTATTTTATTTTTGATTGTTTTAATTTTATTAGTTGTATATGTTTACATTGGTGACGGTGGCGCCATCTATCGTTTTAGACACAAACTATTTGGACGTTATGAATAACCTTAAGATATGACTTATAATGTATGAATATATACGAGGGCCATTTAACTCGAAGTGGCAACATAATTGTGAAATGGAATGTAGTGAATAACTCACCTCAAGAAGCTTACATTTCTTTAATGTAATCTCCGCCTGCCTCTTTAACCCTTCGCCCCGTTGAATACCTGTCAAACCCGCACTTTGTGAGAGGCTGTTGATAGTGCGCCCTAAGGCACGAACAATGCTGGGAATGTCTCTGGAACGTTTACCCCTGAGAGGTTCTTTCATTTTTGGGAAAAGGATCAAATCGTAGGGGCTCATATCCGGGTGTTCAGTAACTCCTAACCCCATCGTCGTAATAGAGTCTGTACTGGATGGACTGTATAGCATCTGGCATTGTCGTGTAGGAGAATTGGTCCAGATGCCAGGAGGTTTGGAAGTTTGCGAAGCAATGCTGGTCGCAAATGGTGATTGAGGTATGAAGCATGGTATGCAGCATTGACGGTAACGCACGGTGGAACTTGATATGACAGGATAATGCCTTTGTGGTCCTATGACATTATCATCATCACCTTCACGTTTGCTGGCTCTTGCCTAAGCTTTTTCGGTTGTGGAGATTCTGGGTGGCCATTACTCGACTGAAGTTTCAATTCAGGCTCTTAGGATCTTCCTCACGTTTCTTCACTTGCAATAATGCGGTGCAAGAAGTCATTACCTTCCTCATTGTAACGTTGAAGGTGTAGGCGCGCACATTCCCACCTATGCCAGTTTTGAACCTTGGTCAGAGCATGGGCTACTCATCTGGCTGCAATTTTCCGCATGCCAAGATCTTGTGTTAGCATGCGGAACACTTATCCGGAAGAAATGTTCAGCTCCTTCGCCAATTCACTACAAGTCCAGCGCCGATCACCGCCAAACAGTGTCCGTAGTCTTGCGAGATGAATTTCGTCCGTGGTCATTTGCACATGTCTTCTACCGTTCATTTTGTCTGTTGACTGTCGTTCCGCCTGAAATGCTATAAACCATCTCGCCACTGTCCGATACGATAGAGCAGCTTCACTACGAGCCTCTACTAATCCTCTGTGAAAATATCTACTCGCCACACATACCGATATATGGGACCGCAGTAGCGTTGAACTGACTCCTACACATCCGCGGAACATACTACGTTCGCAATGTTGCCACAGTCTTTGCTCTGGAGTGGGCTGAAAAATAGTACCAAATTGAAACAAAAAGGGCTGAATTCATTATTTTATACCGGTGTAATACATCACTCTATAATACGAAACTAAAAGAGGTAGATTTCTAGAACAACTCCCCCCTCCTTCAAGAGTCCAAATAAAGAAAGTACTCTTTTCAAAAATTACTTTTAAAAACATCAAAATGGGAAGGCCCCGAATAACCGTGGAAGTAGATGAAACTTTTCTCGCACTTAGGAAGTATAACAGTGGCCGTAAATTAAAACGGAAAACAGTTATCATCTTCGGTACGTATTGTATAGAAACCAAGCGCGTCTCTATTTCAAGGTGACCAATAAACCAAAACGGTATTATCGCCATATTTGAAAAATATATAAAACGAGGAACAAATCAATGATCTCCGAGTTCGTGTGTAAACAGTACGTTATAATAAAATATTAAAATATAAATTATTGCACCTTATACTTGCTCATTTCACGACCGAAGAAGGATAATAGACTGTAAGAAGAATATAAGGTAAGTAAACTGACATTTGTATAAAAATGTAAAACCGGTTCAGGGTCCTAGAACCTTCCCTGAAAGACAATGTGATAAGTAATTGTTAAATGGTGCTGAATTGAATAGAATTTTACAAACTTTTTCACAAAAGGGGCTGGAAATGCCAGCGTGGTACCAACGGGCCGATGAATGACAAAAAGGGCTGAATTTGGTTCAATTGTACCAAGTGTGGCAACACTGTACGTTCGTCATTTGTCTCCTGCCAACACGACACTTCAATCGTAGCAGTGTTGCCAGTTCGAGTTAAATAACCCTCGTACAATTTTAAAATAAACGAGATATGCGAGATGTAGGCTTAATTCCATCGAAATAAATAAATAATTTTAATCTTCATTAATAAATAATTGTATAAATTTGAAAAGAAAATGAAATCATTCAGTTTAATGTCTCATGAAAATGTTTAATATGAGTATTAGCTCAAGTTGGAGGCATGAGGTTCGATATATAAACAAATAATGCAAAATTAGTAAACATGTGGGACAGCATTTTCGACAATTCCGATTCTAAAAGGGAAAAGAGGAACATTTTTATAGTATTCAAATTTCCGGTTTTATATTAATTTAAATCTTATTCTTCCCGTATGTAAAATGGGACTTTGCCTCTATTTGTTCTATTATACGCATTTATTTGCTTTGATAAACATGTTTAAATAAACATCTAACAGTCGAATTACATTTAGGGCCAGAAAGTCGTTAGGGGGGCTGGGATCACATTTGTCCTTTGCACCCGACTATGGATACACTCCTGTTGTCACTGTCAATAGCGTTACTTCTTTTGTCGAGGTAGGTAGGCAAATGCTCGAGAAAGCGACCAGTTACAACGTAGGGCAAACATTGGCAGTTGGCTAGCCTACCGTTTCCCACTGTTGGGCCGACTGTCTGTGTTCCTAGGGTATGTATATTCATACCAAAATAACTATTGTAGTGTTCGTCATGAAGATATTAAGTATTCTGTCTTGTACTAGATCTATTTTGTAACACAAAGTATACTCTCAAGACTACAACGAAGGTATTTAGTGTACAAGAGTGGCAAATTTATTGAAATCGATACTGCAATATACTGTAAACAATAGTCGTCTATATATATTCCTAATATATACAAATCTATATTAGAAGTTTACATTTCTCGAATATACAAAAGTGTTTTAGAAAAATTGGAATTCGTGAAAACGCTCTTGAATTGTATTGTTGTAAACCTCAAAAAGTTACTAAACATAGTAACATGCTTTGAATTTTAAACATAAAAATGCACACCAAGAAGAAAGCATCAGACTGACCCCACATTGGCAGGATGTATAGAAGGTAGACGGACAATAGAATGATTGCCAGCAAAGCCATAGCAACGCGTCAAGTACGCCGGCAACGCCCCTAAAATAGTAACCGAAGGAAAGCCAGAGAGCCACAGTTCAGTAGTGGAAGAGTATCTTAAAAATTCAAACCAAGAAACTCCATATATAACGTTATTATTATAAGACTCAACTGATTTAATCTTGACAAAGCAATAATTCTATTTAAATCGTATTATGTTGGCTCCAATCCCTGCTCTGAATATAGTTATGACGTGAATATATCTAGGAGGTCGAACAATACCTCTTCGTCAGATACAGCATCAATTTAAGCAAATTTATATATTTTATCACGGAAGAATTGTGTCACATTTTGACAGTGAATTATCCATCTGCAACATTCGTGCCTGTGTGGAAATGAATGTAGTCAAAGTGATAAGAATACGAAACCGATTCTCCACGAAAATATTGTAATACACAACAACTTGCAGGAGCCCAACAGATGCATCATACCATGGACCAGAAATATCCCATTCTTCTTGTGTAAATGCCAATGACGGATTGGAAGTGACCAGTGTTCCTACGAACAGTTCGACATAGTCTGTCATGAAGGAGTGTATTTGTACAGCACTTATTACTGCGGAGCCTTTGACTATACAACGTAAGAAATGCAGGTGGCTGAAATGTTGCCACAAACATCACTGCATGAAGAACTGAATGTAACAGAATCTTTTTCTCGGAAGAACACAGCTTCTCTGTCTGCATCATTTGGTGGATGGCGGTACCGTGGGAACAAACTGGGTGACACCTGCATTTTACATCGTCTCACCGAGCACCGGGGGTTAATAATGGAATGCATTTGGATTATGGCCCTCTCGAATCTAATACTCATTGATAGATCTTTGGCTTGTCAACACTATATTAGTAAGATGTTGGAGCTGATAGTGAGTTCCTTATTGGAAGTCCTACATGGAACTAGTTACCAACAGCATAACGATAGACCAGCGCGTTCACCTGATCTTGTGAAGATTGAACATATCTGGCCCCTGGTCGCACAACGCTTCGCATACCAAAGATCTCTTTTAACTACAGTAGATGATCTTTGGTAACGTGTCGCAGACGCATGACCTGCTATACTGCAAAAGAACATCCAAGAACTTTCATCCTCTTTATGCCTCATTGTGTCGCAAGCATTTTGGACGCCCGTAGTGGACGTACGCGTTGCAGACCTCCTGACTTTGTGCTATGGTCTTGCGTTGCTGTTACACAATCACTTCATATTGGTCTTTAAGCTGTATGGTACATTTGGAGCTGTTACGTCTTCTCCGTTGTGTTGAATTTCTAAGCCGAGTGGTGTAGTTCTTTGAAATACATGTGTATATATGCAACTCACTTTTTCTTTCACTCATTCTTCATCTCATATGAATTCTTTCTATTTTTCTTCCAGATCCCGATCCTTCTGACAAGGTGATACTCAAATGGGACGATGCTGAGAAACCTATTTACTTCAACGAACAATCCTCTGAAATCAAAACACCGAGTTACGTCATGAAATTGAGAAAGATAGATCAACTAACAACGCAAAATTCTGTGGCATGTAAGTAACATTCAATGTCGCATATATCGTTTTTCCAACCACGAAAAATCATTGACCTACTACCAAGTAAAATCGTTTGAGACCAGCACTTCATTGGCTCTTCAATAATCACTGTAGTAGTTACTTCAAAGGAACACAATAATGTTAATAAGTCGTTACCGTAAAATATGATTGGAGGAAATCGCTAGTTTCATTTAATATGCTTGGGAATACGTCTTCTCCAAGAAAGTATTTGTAATCCTCCGCTGTAAAATTGCTTTCGATGAAAACCGCACCGATTACTCACTGTACCAAAATTCCGCATCAACATTATATTATATCTTTATTCCATTTTCAAAGGATCTGTCCAGTGAAAATTTGTAGTAGCCCTAGTCCATTACCTCCAGTTGTGTTTGTTAAATTACCCATTAAGTAAAACAACGTCTCATCACTGAACAAAACAGTTTATGCAAAATCAGTGTTCTCATTGATGCAAAAGCAAGCCCGCTTACAGAATTGTATGAGGCAGGTAGCATCACTCTCTCTGATGTATAACATTTGGATTTTGTACAGATGCCACTTTTCCTTGTACAGAATGCAGCACACACTAAATTGACTTAATTCATGTTCCATCGATTAACATCGAGTATTTTTCGTTAAGTTCTTGCTGCATATAGCAAGGCAACACACTGGTTGATTTCCCTACATCTGTGGCGGTCTTCAGTCTCTCTATACTCGGTTTTTCCTGTACGCTATCAATCTTCTTAAATTGCTGTACTAATTTTACCCCTGTGTTGTGAGTGATAGGCTTGTCTTGGTATCTGTGATATAATTCCTCTGGTAACTGCGATTGCTAGCGGTACCATGCTGTGGAAAATCAGTGCCCTGGGCGAGAGTATACGACCCCCCAGTGCCCCCATACATATATTCCAAGTAATTTTCCTTTTTTTTTTCTGCTTTTTCTCCCGAATTTTGCGCCCCTTACTTCGGCGCCCGGGGCCGTCACCCCGTTCACTCCCCCTTCCACGGCACGATATTGGCTGCAAGTCAGGACAATCAGTTCCACCTTTCCATCTTGCGTAACTTCCCATCCTCCACCTTTCCATCCATCTTCTTCTCTCACTCAGACACTTATTCAGCTGATCTGAAACAGCAAAATTAAAAACTTGTACGTAACCTGACATTTGACTCAACCTGTAGTAGGAAAATATAACGAAATATACAGAGAAATCAAATCAATGAGAATTTACAGGAAACAAGGGATTATTACGATTGTATTAGAAAGCAAAAACTGAAAGATGATCAGCGAACAGAATCCTAGGAAGATAGTAAAAACATGAGGATTTATATGAAGGTAGTGATAGGTATATGCAAGACCAGGAACACTTAAATTACAATTGGCTCCGAGGGGATTGTGTCAAATTTTATTCCAACTGAGGCCATTACTACCATTCTTCAAAAGCAGATCAGTACTTTTGTGTGACCTAGTAATAAAACAAGAGACTAACTCTTTGTAACGCTGCAACATTGGGCCGACTACACCTGTCCCTAATGACCTCTTGTCAGTTTCACTGCTGGTAAGAAAGGTAGACTTAGTTTGTTACTCTATTATAAATTGATATAATCTAATATTTTCTAATTACATTTTAGACTGACTAATATTATTATTATATTTTAAAGATCAATATTCAACCTTGGTGTTTTGTCTTCAATTGCGACGGCAGATCATAAGACATATCCTATCCACTTACATGCCCAGTGGCATTTTCGTCACCGTATCATGGGTCAGCTTTATGGTTAATCCAGAATTAGTACCTGGAAGGATAGTCCTCTTGGTCACCAATTTGTTAGCGCTGATCACAATGTTTGAGGGAACAAGGTACGTATTCTTAATGTGATTCAACTTATATTATCCAAAAGTACGACTGGTTTTTACTGCAAAATAATAATAATAATAATAATAATAATAATAATAATAATAATAATAATAATAATAATAATAATAATAATAATAATAATAATAATAATAATGTATAAGGTTAATCAATAATTCTTGTAAAGAGTTTCTTTTATATCCAAATTCGTTTCGCAAAATCCTTTACACCACAATACGGGGAACGGTCAAAAAGTTCCCGGAAAATTAATTGTGGCTCTTTATTATCACAATTTAAGTACACATTTACTTAGAGTGTCCACTTTACCGAGAGTCCTCATTTGGTATCTTCCGAAGTTCGGCCGTCGCGTTGGTTTTGATGTCTTCTACGATGACGAAACGGGTATCGGTGCTTATTTTTCTTAAAGACTGACACCGTAAATTGATTTTAAGGCTATCAAATTAAGTATTTGAAGCAGGTTTCGTTAATTTGTACTTGAACTTGATGTTTTTGCGTTGTTTGAACCGCGACATTGCACCAACTTATCACCATATACTCTTTCGTTTAACTATACTACACGTAAACTGATTGTTATGACCTATTCACACACTTGTCATATTCATAACTAGGTAACTTACGGACTGCCCTGTACAAACTCACTGTGATTGCGTCAAAAATGCCAAAACTAGAACAACATTCCGGAAACTTTTTGACTGTCCCTCATAGACTCTGAGTTCTCCAGAATACAACCCACTTAGCACACAGACGTTCAAGGGACGTTCTAGACTAATCTGCAATGGACAACGGGACATCCCAGGATCATCCGAATTTGCTCCCGGGACATCCACAGAACCTCCGCGAGATATCCAGATGTCCGCTAATATCCCGGAAAACGGTTTATTCAACGGCACCTCAAAGGGATGTCCACTGGTAAATCATGGGATAATGTGGTCCTAGATATGTTCGGAATGGGATTTCCCTAGGATCTTCTGTCCCATCCGGGACATCCTATGTGGAAATCCTTTAGGATGTTCCATGCAGGACGTCCATGGGATGTCTAATCATTGTCCCGATAATCCCGGGATCTATATGGGATAATTGGGATCAAAATGGAACGTCCTAAGGACGTCGTGTGCTATGTGGGAAGGTACAGAAAATAAATACTATTAAAAATTGCTTGTATTTTTTTAAAACAAAATAGTTGGTTGATTGGCTTAGAGTTTATTATCCTGTTCAGCGCCGAGTCTATATGAGACGTGAATCTACAATTCAACCTGTGATACAGAAAAACCTGAGCCCCCGCAGGAAATCGAAAATGGGTCTCCTGCGCCGAACACGTACGCTAACCATATAACAACGTTCTTAAAACAAAATAGTAAATTAGAGCGAAGTGACTGTTGATGGAGATCTTAGATTGGCACAATTTGTAAGGAAAATTAAAAATCTACATGGATACCAACATTGGCGCAAGCGTTTGAGAATAGCTGCTACTGCCTTTAGGATATGAACAAAAGGGAAAGAGGGAACCTACTTCCGATTACCGAAGCGGACTAACTGCATCGGTATGCGGCAATTGCTGAGCATAAAGAACGTGTGTGGCTGACGAAAACGTGTGCTACTTATATGAAAGATGATTATCTCGTTGGATGAGCTTTGCTCTCTTGATAGTGCCCAGATTCATATGGACGCACTAGTCAACATGGGTCATGGTTCGTAGTGGGGGTTAATTACTGGTACCAGCTTTTTTCATACTCCAGTTCTGGAAATTTCAGAAATTTATTGTGTACATGCATATGTATATGGCACGAGATTTTTACGTTTATATTATACATTTTTTTTTTTTATTTACACTTTGGTTATTCACTCCATTGTATCAAATATTGTACACGTTTTCAATAAACATGAAATGAGACGGCAAACATGTTGAAAATGGCCCTGATAGTGCCGTATTAAAACTCAGGAAAAAAAGAAATTGGAATACATGCAATAAATTAAAGTAGAAAAAGAGATGGTGAATATTATCACTTAGCTGAAGCAGAGCTGTATTAACCCATCTGAATACCAGTGCTAGAAAAAATGTGTGGGCCCTGCTGACTTCACCTAATACATTTTTGTAAAAATACAGTAGGAAAGTTAAAAGAATATGTTTCATATTTTTGGTTATATTTGATTTTGTGATGACGATTGTATCTTTATGATTTTTTTAGACAGCCAGTTGAGATTTTGATCAGGCTGGAGCCCCTATCCACCTGGAGGCTCGGGTCTATACCCCCCCCCCTAAGCCATCCCGTTAATCCGGCCCTGAGCTGAGGAATCGAATACTGATGAGAAAAGATTTTTTTCAGTTTCAATCACACTTTTGGTAAAATAGAACATCGTTTAACATATTTTTTAAACAATCTTCTACATTATAGTGTATAATGGGCCTGAAGCAGAAAGGAAACTATAAAAACAATAGTAATAAACATAATATAGTAAATTTTAATGAATATTTACTAATCTTCCTCTTTCAGTTCGACACTTATCTTTTTCCAATTGTATTTGTATTTATCATGATGGTATTTGTTTTCGTTGTTGTCCTACAATGCAGACATATTAAAAATAGCTGCAATTATTAAAGTTCCGACGTTCATTTTATCTGACAGCGCACAAACAATTGGCGCCGATAATAACCAATGGGCGAAAATTAAAAATTAATTCTGGCAAACTTATCGGCGCCGATTACAAGCGCTGATAAGTCTGGTCCTGCTTTCACTGTGTGTTGTTTCGTTATACACACATGCAGTTATTCTCCAAGCTGGCAGTGCTCGGTCGGCGCAGATAGAAAACAAGCGTTCTTTTGTGTGCGTACCCTTAGATAAGAAGTCAAATTGTACTGTACATTGGTGAGCATACACCGAATGTGATCCTCCAGCTGATACAGAATTTGTTGTTTGATGCGATAAGCCTTTTAGATGCACTCTAGCACAAGGCTATGGATACTCCACCGTTTTCTCTGGGCCATTCCACAATCTATGAATCAGTCGTCCCCTTTCTAGTCCTTCTACACCTTCTCAGTCTTTCACTTTCCGTTTCCCCTCAAGTTAATACGAGGGAGAGTCAAAAAGTTCCTGGAATTCCGTTGTAACTATTTATTACTACAATATAGGTACACATTCATTTAATCGACTTCAAAATAAGCTCATTGAGAACACACACACTTGTTCCACCGTTCCCGCGATTGTTGGCAACAACGCCGAAAGTTCTGTTTTTGTATAGATTCTCTGTTTGATTCGAAGTCCACGTTGGTTTGGATGTCTTCTACGGTATCAAAACGGTTACATTTGAAGGCCTTTTTGAACACGGGAAGGGCCAGAAGAAATCCGCTGGTGCTAAATCAATGGATTTCTAGCTCTTCCCCAGGATGAAAAAGGGTCTCAAAGATGACCATTTTACCACTGTAGAAACAACCAATCCAAGGACATGGATGAACTTCGGAACATATTGTTGTTTCCAACAATGGAAGGAGCGGTGGAACAAATGTGTGTGTTCTCAAGCAGCATATTTTGAAGGCAATTACGTGAATGTGTACCTATATTGTAGTAATATGGTTACACCGGAGTTCCAAGAAGTTTCTGACTGTTCCTCGTATACCGTGTTGCTCTTACTTTCAAGCTAATGTCATCCCTATATGGTGTAATTCTTCCTTCTAACGTCTTCCTATGTACTTCATATGACATATTTTACAATTAATTCTGTACAATACCCCTTAAATCTTATCTTCAAAATATCTGTTAGTGGTCTTTATTCAGCAACTGCTATTACACTGCCACCTGTACAATAATTCTAACCTTTAAAATAATTGAAACCTGAGCGACACTGTTCAAACAGCACTCGTGTAACTGGATTATCTACTTTACGGCTTATGATCTACAAACCTTTGAATATGGAACAAGCTATTCGGTGTCTTGTATTTTGAGTCATCAGATGACATGAAGTTCTGTTATGTATGTAAAGAACGGAATGAATATAGAAAAGACAAAGGGCATGAAGTTAAGATTTGAAGTATCGATATCCCGTATGTTACATGAAATACTTTGCTGTACTTGCTAATTTAAGGTATTTTAATTGCATCATCACGATCATCTAGACAAAATTTATTTTATTGAACTGTATTTATTGAACTGTTTTATTGACTTGTATTAGTATTTACGAATACTAATCAATCAAATAAACTATTGTAAAAAAGAATCATACTCAACAGATTTCCAATTATTATAGTGCATTTTAATGTATTTAAGAAACGTGCCAGAGCAAACAGAAGGTTGATCGATTTATATCCAACCGATTTGGCAACGCTGTATGTCAGACGTAGGATTGTGCCAAAAACCTGGCGTCGTTAACAGGGTGTTGTAAGTGCTTTTCATACAGTGGAGCCTGTCTATCTCATCTATGCCCTCGAAAAGTATGCGAACTATAATTCGGCCCCACTCCGCCACCCTCTGACGGAGGAAATTTTCCCTTTGCTTACGGAAAAGAAGTGAATGACCTCCGCTGTGTTGCCAATTTGTCATTCAGTCGTTTGGTCTTGACGAGTGAAGATCGTAGGCTACTTAGAATGGCTGACAAGATAGAGGACAGCGAAGTCTGTGAAATAATTCATTTTGGCAACGTTGCCGCATCTAACAATTTTAAGACCTCGGCCGCAACAACTTCTCCCTCCTCTTTTGAGGGAGATACGGGAAATCACACATCGAGTACAGCGCCAGAAGGGGCACAGATCAAATAGAAAGGCTCTAAGTGCCCTTTGCAAACCGGTCGAATATAACACGACCAGCCTCCTGTAGTCTAATTTTAAGCGCATTAACACGTCTCGGAAGAAAGCATGCATTGTGTGTATAGTTTACACGCAACTGTTGAGTAAAGATTTAAAATTTGTTCCTCTTTTTATTCATGATTACAGATCTCATGTTCCTCCATCACTGAACGTCCAAGCGATTGATGTTTGGTTGTTATCCTGTATTATATTCGTCTTTAATGCCCTCTTGGAGTATTCGTGTCTCCTGTTCAAATTACGCAGCGCAACTAATCATTCGCAACAGCAAAATATATTCATAACTAAAGCAAATGAAATTTCATATACAACTTCTGTGTATAAAATGCAAAGACGGCCTACAAGATCGAAAATGGTAAGTTTCCACTACATTTAGCTTCACATGCGATGATTGCAACATGAATGAGTGAAATTTTTAGTGTAGGCTTGCTGGTTAAATAAGATATGATACGAAAAAACTGGATACAGAAATAAATAAAAAGAAAGGGACCCCCCCTCGCAATACACATATACATTTCCAGGTTCCCCAACCATCTCCATTGCTTAGAGTTGAAATTCTTCAATAATAAAGGTGTAATATCACAATATTGCGAGCGCTGATGATATTTAATGGGAAACAAGCAAAAAGACTAATACTCAGCGCAACAAAATAGCAGAGTTTTCTTCTACATGTAAGAATCGCTTTCGGAAGAACCTTCTTCCATCATCAGCTTGCTTAAAGGCCAGCGTAGGATTTTCTTATGGTTCCAGTATTTAACTTAGAAGTTTTACTCTACTATATTCCACGAGGAACGGAGCTGTGTAACGCTAACATGAAATTGGGGGAATCGAGAGACGGCAATTTAGCATTCCTAGTGGTATCCCTTTGTTTTATTCTTATTGTAAGTTACTGTATCTTTAAATTCATGAGATTTTACTATCAAACAATGGTGTAAACCTACGTTCGATATGTTTGAATAAAGTTATTCAATATAGAATATAAATGTAAGGACTGATAGTACATTTTTTTAGAAAGTACATAATTAAAATTTAACATTTTTTCATACTTTGGGCTTTTGATTTTCATATTTTCTATTGCTCTACCAATGTGTTTCATATATGAGAATGAGCAGATATTATAGTAGCATCCACACGCCAAAACCCCATTTTCCTTCCTTTTTTCGTTTTCACTTTCCAAGATAGGACTTGATGGGATTTTTGCGAAAGGGAAACTTATCTTTAGCTGTTAATACTAACGTTCGAGTAAAAACTTCTAAAATGAATTTAGTTCATAATTGCATAAGACCATACATATACAAATTAGAATTGGGAAACTGAAGTAGTGGTATACATTCATGTATACAAGAGTTGAGTAACTGCAGCTTCATTAACTCCTTCCATTACAAGTGTCATTTTCCTACATGCGTGTTGTACTACCAAATTTTCATTTACTTTAAAATACTGTCTAGACCGTTATATAGGACATAGTTATTGTGCACGCGAGAGGAAAGTATTCATATTACTGATAAAAAAATGTTTGCACTGTGTAACATTTGGACTGGAAAATGGTTTAGATGTTGTGAAAGGATTTTATGTTGCTTCAGGTTGGTAACACTGACCGGAGATCGAAGACAAAGTGTTTTGTGTTTTGTTTCTTCGATCTCGAATTTACTAATTGTTTATCGTAAAAAAACACTTATATGTCGTAATTGAATGCTCCGTTAGGCCTGCCATCTACGGAGACAAAACACTTTTTTCTTTCAGTAAGGTGCTGTCACCTAAGGAAGAATAATAGAACTAACCTTGCAACCACTAAAAATTTTCATCATCTCCAGGATTAATACCATCCTTAATAAAGGATAAGTTTTCATAACATGCCATGGATGTCACTGGTATTTATCAACGGTGTATTTTATGGCATTCACATAGATGTCACTCGAACGCAAGAGGTTAAACAGATAGTAACATGCACACATTTTTTTATATAAAGTAACTATATTTATGATGTATTTCACATAAAATAGATGTAATACAATATTGCCTGCTCTCTCAAAAATGAGATTAAATATCCTGTTATTAAAAAACAGAAAATAGCAAAAGAAAAAACTCTTTGTAAGAAAATTTTCTACAGATTTCTCTCATAAATGAAACATGTTATTTTCACTGCACCTTGCATATTCAAGTACACCATATACCTTCTTATAATCATATATTTGAAACTTACTTGAGTTGCATACAAGAAATTAGCTTGTCCATACGCTTAATAAAAACGAGTTCTTAATTAGGCATCTGTAATCAAGAACGAATAATTTCCAGTAGAAACACAGTGGAACATTTTGCGCTTTATATAACTTTTAATAAATGTAGCGAAGAAAAGCTAACGTAACATAACCTAAGGGTTAAATTCTTACATATTTGAATTTCTGAACATGTTTATCTTCTGGCTATGTACGAACAGGCAAGCGTCAATACATGAATCGCACTATTTTCGTACAGTAAATATTTCCGAATGAATTATAACATAACTTCTGATGGCATATTACAAAACGAAAATTTCTTTACAGATTCAGAAGTTAAAATTTCGCTGGAACTTGCTGAAGGAGAAAATTCATCAGTTTCTTCCTTGTTGCAAAGCAAGCATTTTCTCTTCAACCAACAAGTGGAACAGCTTGGACAGAATTTCTTTGTTTGTGTTTCCGTTGACATTTCTTGTTTATAATGTAGCTTACTGGGGTTTCTTTATCAAAATGTTAAACATGGACGATCCTGAATTATGTGAATAGCAAACAAAGTGTTTCCTATATAAGACCCCAACTGAAATACGCTTTTTTATTTGGACTTCTCATAATGCAGAATATATCCAAATGATTAAAGAGTACAGTGTAAGTTTTTGAAACTATTAATGTATTAAAAAAAAAAAAAAGGATCGTACTCCGCATATATATCATACCTAAAGCTGGCAAACAAATTCAATATGCTGATATTAGAGCAACGTTAATGATTTAGTTTTTCTGTATAAAATATTACATAATAAAATCTATTACATAAAACTTACTTCTAATATATTTCTGCATGTTCCAACGTCTAAAACAAGGTTGAACAATAGTATTATGCTGTACTGTAAGAAAGCATGTACTGACACCCTATATAAATCCCCTTTATGAAATCTCTTAATACAATACTATTAAAGAAAAGTGTGAAGTGATACATGTATTCAATGTGTCCGAAAGAGTGTTTAGGAATACAATTTGTAATTTGAAAGCTGAATTTGTGAAACAGTAAAACTTTATGTATTTTACTGTAAAAAAGTCACCTACCATATATGTAAACAAACACTGTAAACGGGCAGGATGCCTGTTGTTACAATAAATAAACAAATTAAATAAATAAATAAATAAAACTAAAATTTCTGCTGGTGTACCAATTGTGATAATCAACTTGAAGGTTATCATTCAACAATTACGAACTTGTTGGAAAGTACTGATTATGTTATATTACAGCACAGTATGATGAATATACAAGTATCAAAATTTTGTACTAATGTTTAATGTTTGCAATAAACTAACAAATGTAAAAATATGTTCAGATTGATGCACGCCCTAGCAAAAAACTAAACTGTTGTTCGCATTACAAACACCTGAACTGTTATGTTATAAAAATAAAATACAAAATTAAAAATATGTTCATGTTCAATACAAAAATATTCTTTTAAATTCTTCTTTTCAAGAACGGAAGGAAAATTCAATTACCTCACTAGAAAATCAAATTTCTAAGTTTACAAAATTTACACAATAATCAATGAGACATTATTATTATTATTATTATTATTATTATTATTATTATTATTATTATTATTATTATTATTATTATTATTTATTACTTACAAACACAATTTGTAATCAAAATAGTATACATTTTCAATTTAATTGTAAAAAGACACATTTAAAAATTTTATTAAGGATTTTAAATAAATAACCAGCACATATCAGATAAATGTTGCTGGATCGTAAATATTCCTGTCACAGGTATAAACCCAAAATCAGAAGGCATAATTAACAACTCTTGGAATTAAGCATGTTAAATTTTGGACAAAGCAGTAATAGCTACCATTCACTACACCTTCACGTGAAGACAGATGTTCTCAATATTATTAACATTATATATTCATTTGTAGTTACGAATAAATAATGGACATTTCAGAGAAATTGAATTTACATCAGTTCATCAATTCAGCTATATAACATTATACATGCTGTTATATATAATTATTTATATATTGAAGTTATATATGTGGTACGGCTTCAATAAGGTTTAAAAGAAAGTCATAAAATCTGTCAATCATTTAGATGTAAATATATGCAATCATCATTCCGTTTAGTTCACCTATTGTATATATTGGGAAATCAAAAGTAGACAAGTTCTTGTAAATAAATTTTGTTTTCGAATAAAATATTGTTAGTTATTTTATAAATGCTAAAAACCCTTAGTAATATTCAAATGCTCGGATAATTAAGATGTACTGTGTACAAAAATTTACGAATAAATAGGTCGTAAAAATCATCTGGGTTTGAAATGAAGTCATTAAAAATTGTCATAAATGGTTATAGAAAAGATCCCGTTCATTTCATCATTAGTATCTTACAACTACTATTAATTCGAGGATAAGTCATTCATAGTAACAACCTCGAAATATTCGACATATCTGACGAAGACTTACAAAATGTGAAGTAAGTCCTGCTAATGTTGAAAACATTTTGTCGAGATACACTTATACCTCAAGATAACATTTTTACGAATAGAAATTATCTTATGGGCGCAAATGAAAAATTTAGCTGCAAAGTGCAGCAACGTTCGTTGGGTTATAGTTGAGTTCAACATAATAACAAAGGTCATCAATATGAGGAGCTAGATGATCAACACAATGATTTTTTTCATTTGATCATTGCTGTAAAACACTTTTCCTTTACATTTTTTTTTCAATAAACTGAATAAATGAAATTATGAAATTCGAAAGATAAGTCCAGGCTGTAGGGTGATTGAAGCAGAACTTCTCATCTTTCTTCTCTAATACCTGCTGCAAAATGCCTACCACATACGAGGGAGAATGAAGAATGATGACACTAAACGTCAAAATCATAGAACGTTTCCTTCCTATGACCACATCCAACATATTGAGCATCATGGTGTAGCGCTCTGCATTCACTGTCACCCCAGGTTCCTTGAACTCTAACAAAACACAATAATACACTGAGCAAGGCTATGTGATAAAATGTAACAAAACACACAATCACGTAACAGTTTCGACACAATAACTATGTCTTCATCAGACTTGCACTCCTATTGGAAGTCTATCACATAGCTTTTCTCAGTGTATTATTGTGTTTTAGTACAAAATGGAAACAAGGCCTGATAGAATAGTTTATGTGAATATAGTGTCTCATAAAATAGAACTCTAACAAGTAATCGCAGCCATATCCTTTCCGTGCTACCACAGTCAAAAGCTATGCATTAACAGCAAATCTGATATACACCCTCCATTCCAAAAGAAACCGAACTTTTGAAAACAAATAGTACCACTAGTGCCATCTGTTGTAATATTTTACCGGTAGATGGCGTAGTCCCTCATTGACAACTAGTATAAATGTCATGACATTTGGATGCACGGCAACAAAGTTATTGCGTTTCAACTGTCAGTGTGTTGTGTACATCGGTCGGAAAATGAGTTTCAAACAACGAGCTGCAATTGAGTTTTGTGTTAAACTGGGTAAAACTTTTAGTGAAACGCACGAAATGCTACAAAATGCATATGGTGATGAGTGTCTATTCCGTACGCAAGTTTACGAGTGGTTTAGGCGATTCAAATCGGGTAGAGAGACGCTGGATGATGACGAAAGATCAGGCCGTCCCAGAACCGGATTATCGGAAGAAAACATCGAAAAAGTGCGTGAATTCATCAAACATAACAAAAAATCGTCGGTGAAAGTTATTGAAATGGAATTAGGCATTCCTCAAACATCCGCATACCGCATTTTGACCAAAGTTTTGGGCCTTAAAAAGGTTAATTCGCGGTTTGTACCACACAAACTCACCGAAGACCAAAAAGTTGATCGAATTGCGCATTGCAAAGACATCGTTAAAAGTGCTTGGCAGGATCGAAACTTCTTGAAATCGATTGTAACTGGTGACGAGACGTGGTGTTTTGAATATGAGCCCGAAACAAAGCGGCAAAATGCTGAATGGAGAGCGCCGGATGAAGGAACACCCAAAAAAAAGTCGCTTGGTGAAGTCAAAAGTTAAGGTGATGCTGATTTGTTTTTACGATTCAAAAGGAATTATCCACAAAGAATTTGATCAGCCCCGCCAGACAGTCACTGGAGAGTTTTACTTAGGCGTCATGAAGCGTTTGCTGGCAAGAATTCGTCGTATTCGGCCCGAATATCGCGAAATTGGCAGTTGGACTCTTTTGGACGATAATGCACCATCACATCGTTCGCGACTTGTAACTGAATTTTTGGTCAAAAATCACATTATTCGGTTGCATCATCCGCCCTATTCACCAGATCTCGCTCCGTGCGATTTCTATCTGTTCCCGAAACTGCATTTGGCGATGAAAGGAAAGTGGCACGCATCGATTGATGCCATTGAGAAGGCGACGACCGCCGTCCTAAAGACCATTCCAATAAAGGACATGGAGAAGTCGTTTGACAACTTGTTGGAGCGTGCAAATATGTGTATCGATGCAGAAGGGGAATACATTGATTAATAAAAATGATTTGTTCCAAAATGTACATTGCTTTTTTTTTTTTTTTTTTTTTTTTTTAACGTTCGGTTTCTTTTGGAATGGAGGGTGTACATGTACGTCTATTACTAACTGTTGTGATACTCGCCCAACATACACTTTCCTCGATGCTCAGTATAGTGCGCAGTGTTGCCCGGACAGGTTTTTTTGGACGGACAGGTTTTGTAGATCAATAACATCCAGTTGTAACATAAGGATAAAGTCAGAGAAACAACTTATTTTGGAGACGCTAAAACCATATGAAAAAGATTTTGTTGTCATGCCTTACCTCTTTACAGGGTGTCTACTAGTCTGGAAAACATGGAAAACCTGGAAAAGTCAGGGAATTATATAATTTCTGGAAATGTTAGGGAATTTTCTGTATATTCTGGAAAATTTTGGTGAAGTTAGATTTATTTCATTGCTTTTACATTTTATCTGCACAATGTTTGGATAACAACTTTTCAGTAGAGCAGAATTTATCGTACAATGAAGGTCTTCTAAAAAGAATTAGCAACCCTTGCGTCTGGAGCTCGTGCTTTCTGCTCTGCACGTTAAAACATGATCCTCATGTCTAATGGTGTGGCTAGGCTATTGCAACCGGTTACCCCAACTGTCCTAAATAACACTTGTCCCGATCTTGTTGATTTTAATGTAGCGACAAGTTAGAGCCTAACTATTTATGGTTAAGTCTAATTTATATTATAGTGCGTACCTAGAGTAGTTAGATTTAAAACTCCTATTCCATTTCCTTCGTATTCCATTTTCAGTGCAGCTTGCCGTTCCGCGTGTCTTTGTGATGTTTATTATTATTTTGCAGGTAATTTCTGTAAATATTTTTGATATGCTTGTAACTTTCTAATAAGATCATATTTTCTAGCAACTGCTCATATTTTTATAGAAAATGTAAACGTAGTAGACAGAGCTCAGCGATTATTACCACACTTGAAGAAGTATGTCGATTCAGTTTCAGGTAGTAATAGAGAATCATCTTGTGATAGCTTTAAAATTGTTAAATCATGTCTGAAAGATTCTTTGCTTAGAACTATATTAGCTTTCTTCCAAACAGCTGCCGCAGACATTCAGTCTTTTCTTACGAAATTTCACCAATGCGCCCTTTTCTAAATGGTGAAATACTTAAACTTCTGAAATCCCTTGTGATTGGATTTGTTAAAAAAAAAAAAAAAATCATTGTGATAGAAACTGAAGACCTGATGAAAGTTTGCCTAGATGGTAGTAAGGATCTGTATTCGGCTAATCAGGTTGATGTTGGATTTGCAACATGTACAGTATTAAAATCAGAGAAGTTATCTCAACTGGATATCCTTCGTCTTCGGAGGGATTGTTTACATATTTTAACAGGTTTATGTAAGAAAATTCCGTGCAAATTGCCATTGAAATACAGACTTACTTATGGTGCTGCATGCCTCTGTCCCGATTCAGTTTTAAACAAAAGACTTTGGGAGGAGCATATAACGGTAGCATTGGAAGTGCTTGTAGAGAATAGTCATTTGTCTGGCCCTGCTGCAGACTCCACAGTGAAATTTGTACTTAAAATTCAGTTATCACAATAATGAAGAATTTTGACGTGACTAAAGATCGTTTAGATCACTTGCGGTACTTCACTCTTGACAACACTAACACCAGCAACATCTTTTCAGCGTTCGTTAAGAAAATTCTAGTGTTATGACACGGAAACACTTCCGTTGAGCGCAGTTTCTCATTAAATAAGGAGTTTCTTATGGATAATTTACACGGAGAGTCTTTAGTTTCGCAGAGAATAGTACATGACTCTGTCACATTCCACGGAGGTGTTCAGGCAATACCAATCTCAAAACAATTAATTCATACAGCAAGAAATGCAAATGCCGAATTTAAAAAAAAGTTCTCAGAAAGAAGCAGCTGAGGCAGAGAAAAATCGTTCGAAACAAAGAAAGACAGAAACTGCAGAAGGAAAAAATCCGTCGGCGTTATGCAGAGTCGTTTTGATGTATGATTAGCATCATACTAAAGGTCTGACTACTGTTGGAAACATATGCTAGTCGAGCTCTTTAGTATGGTACTAATCACGTTGCAGAACGACTCTGCATAAGACCTCTTGAAATCAACGAAGTTGATGAGCACATGAAAAATTTTAACAGAAAATCCAGTAACGTGATCATAATTGGAAATCTCATGTAGTTTTTAGTATTCTAGATTATAAAAAAAATCTGTATTTAGTATTGTACATAGAAATACTAAATATAGAATATTTTTGTAATTTAGAATACTGAAATCCACAATGTTTGTCAGTATTTGTATCTCGCAACAACATTCTTGTTAGTATCCATATATGTGTGTTTATTGTTGTCTGTGTATTAGCCCTACATTATGTTCTGGAATATTAAAAAATCTAATAGATGTAAATCACTTGCATAGTCCAACTTATGTAACTGAGTGTACCTCCAAGTATGTGCTGTGAATCTTTATACACTTTCTTGTGCATTATGTATGTATGTTTCATCATTCACACTTTTTGTATTTGATATACATATTAGTTGTATTAAAACAAGGAGCGGAGAGAGCTCACTTGTATGGCGATCAACGTTGAAATTGAAAATTGTTAGTATTTTTGCTACTTTCAGCTTGACTACAAAATAAACGGAGTATATGGAATCTATTGTTGGAATAGTGAATCGATTCCATAAAACAGCTTTACGCTTTCTTTTACCGTTTTTGCTTTATGAGGATCATCATTGAAGCTCAAAGCAAGAGTAAATTTCATTCACTTCCACTTATACTATAGAGATACGGTTGAAGATAGTATTCTTTGAGACGCTGAATCAATTAAAAAAAAAAAAAAAAAAAAAAAACTTTATCGCTATATATTTCCGCTTTTTTTATTATTATTATTATTATGATAAACGTTAAACCGATAATGGTTTATTTCTAGTACTATTAGTTTGAACAGAAAGATCTCAAATACTTAAGTTAAGCACAGTTTCGAAGTCTTTTGCTAATGTACTTATTGTAATAATGAGTTTGAAACATATCATCCAACAACTGTGAACGTCTCAAAAACTACTAATTGTGTTACATTATGGCACAGTATTTTGTAAATATCAAAAATTTATAGTAATGTTTAATGTTTACAGTATATTGTAAAATGTAACAATATGTTCAGGTTGATGAACATATAGCAAAGAAACTGAACTGTCCTTCGCATTACAAGGGGCTGAAATATTATGTTATAGAAAATAAAATACAAAGTTAAAAATATTTTCATGTTTAATTCAAAAATAATGTTTTACATTCTCCTTTTCAAAAAAGAAAGAAAAAAACTGAATTACTTCAGCAGAATAGCAAAATCTGTAAGTCCACAAAACTTACACAACAACCAATGAGATAGTTTATATTATTATTATTATTATTTATTACTTAAAAACACAATTTGTGATTACAATACACATACATTATTAATTCAATAATAATCAAAACATATAGAAAATATTTCATTAAAAATTTTACATAAATAAACAGTACATGTCAGATAAATGTTGTTGGCTCATATATATTCCACTCACAGATAAAACTCAAAATTATAAGGCACAATTAACAACTTTTTTGAATTAAGCACGTTGATTTAGGAGAAAAATAGGAATAGCTAACATTCATACATCATTACATCTTCACGTGAAGACTGATGTTCTCTGGGCAGAAATTTGGATTCTGTGTAACAAAATGCATATATAGAATCCATATTTATTTATTTATTTGCCTGTTTTGCATACAAATGACAGTATTCTCGAGTACGCATACAGTTGTCAAAATTACAAAATAATTATATATATGCTATAAAAAAACCTACAAATAGAGAAATACATACATAACGATGACTTTTACAAGCTTACACATTCATAACATAATTAACAAAATACATTTATACCTTGTCTTCAAAAAACTCATTTACCGAATAGTAACAATTACGTACTAAGAACTTGTGAAGAGCAGATTTAAACATAGAATATGATTTGTTTTACTTTAGAAAGTCAGGCAACTTACTGAAAATGTTTATACAGTTAATATATACGCTTTTGAAAAAAAAAAAAAAGGAAAAAAGAAAAGAAAAAAGAAATTTTGGGGAATAACACGAAAAAATTATTAACGAATAGAGTGTTGTGCTTATGGACGTTACTGTTTTCAATAAATAAGTGTTTATTACTTACGGTAAACAACCCCCATTTTCTCGCATATCCTCATTGGATCAATTCTTACAAAATCATTACCTACTATTAATGTCTGTCTTCTTAAGCACACAGATCATGATTGTGGGTCATGAACCTGCAGATGTAATGATTTTATTTAATTTCCTTCTACCCACTAAATTCAGCCCCAACTGTAGTTACGCAATCACACACAACACACCAAAACTCCTTCGCCATCTTGATTTTGTTCAAAATATTGGTCTGCCAACGACTTTTTGTTACTTGGTGGTACGTTGTTCTATGTGTCATGAATCGGACCCATTTGTCCAAACGAAATATCCGGGACCCCTACTTCCTGTGAGGGGCTCCCTTGAGCCGCCAATGAACGATTCAGAATCATGCATTTTTGGATAGAGCAGATTACAAATCTAAGACAATAACATGCCGCCTCAGCTCAATAGCTAATAGTTTTGGAGATATTCGCCCCCAAAGTTCATTTTCCCATGGTTTTGGACAGCTCTAGCTCTGAAACTATGCATTTTGACCACAGGTCGATATGAATTCTTTCCCTTATTTTGATGTGAGGAACCACTTGTTTCAGTTTGACGGTCTAGTTCATTAACACTATGTATAACCTTTCTCTCTTTATATATATATATATATATATATATATATATATATATATATATATATATATATATATATATATATATATATATATATATATATATATTGAAGATATTACACGGCTTAAGTAAGGTTGAAAAATAAACTCAAAAAGCCTGTCAACCATCTAGATATAAATACAGGGTGTTAGGAATGGGACTGACGGTTTTTAAAAGTGTATAGTTTTAATATGATCAGAGATACAGAAGAAAAAATAACATTCATATTGAAGGAAAACTCAAAAAGTTTTGTTCAGCAAATTTTCATATTTGAAAACTACCGGTGACGGCGCTAGTATCGCCGATAAAAAGAAATGGCGTCAGCAGTCGAAAAGGCGCAATGTGTGTGGTGGTTTGCAGAGACAAAAGTGTTGTTCAAGTTCAACGAAACTTTCGACGTGTTTACCACAAAGATCCTGCATCACGCTACAGTATCCAGGTTGGAAGGATCAATTTTTATCAACGGGGAGTGTAGTGAAACAACAAAGCGGTGGTAAATCGCGTGTGTCAGAAGAAAATATAGAAGCAATAAGAGAATGTTTCTCACGTAGCCCGAGAAAGTCAATTCGCGCAGCGAGCAGGCAATTGGCAGTTCCAAAGTCAACAGTGCACGATGTGGTACACAAATGATTACGTTTGCGCGCATATAGGTGCAATTGTTGCAAGACATTAAATCCAACGATAAGCCACAGAGAGCAGCATTTGCTACTGAAATTCTGGACAGGATTTATTATGACAATAATTTCGTATTGAATGTTGTTTTCTCTGATGAGGCAACTTTTCACTTGTCTGGTTGTGTTAACAGACACAATGTTAGGATCCGTATGCGTACATAGATAGTCCCAAATTGAATGTTTGGTATGCTTTAACACATAATGCAGTTATAAGCCCCTTCTTTTTCATGAGCAAACCATAACAGGAAATTTGTTCTTAGACATGCTTCAACACTTTGCTATTCCCCAATTACAACGTTTGCCACCTCAAGTGATATTCCAATTGGATGGTGCCCCACCACATTGGAGCCTACTAGCTAAGGGAGTATTTTGATACTGAATTTACTGGCCGTTGGATAGGCCGTGATGGGCCAATTAGGCGGCCTCCATGCTCTCCTGATGTTACCCCCTAGACTTCTTCCTGAGGGGGTATGTAAAAGATCTTGTGTATTCTGGTGAAAAGGTGCGTAACCTTGATGAGCTGAACAACCGTATTAGGAATACGATTGCTTCAGTAACACCTCAGATGTTACAGAATAGTGAAGAGAGATTGAGTTCAGGCTAGATACTGTAAGAGTTACAAATGGAGCACATGTGGAGTTACACTGAGTTAAAATGACTTGTAAATAAGACCAAATAGACCTTTTGAGTTTTCCTTTAAAATGCACGGTTTTTTTTTTTTTTTTTTTTTTTTTTTTTTACTTCTGTATTTCTGACTATATTAAAGCTATACACTTTTAAAAACCGTCAGTCCCATTCCGGACACCCTGTATATCCAATTATAATTCAGTAAGTTTTCCTAATGTGTGAGTTGGGAAACCAACATTAGAGAAGTATCTGTAAATAAATTTCGTTTTCGAATAAAATATTCATAGTTGTTTTCAATTAGAAAAGATCTATCACCCTCATTAAATTTACTCATTAAACAATTATATGAAAAATGAAAACCCTTATTAATATTAACATGCTCGGGTAATTAAGATGTGCTATAGATAGAGAAAAGATCCAGTTCATCATTGGTATCTTACAACTAACGTTAATTCAAGAACAAAAAACTCATGAAAAAATCATGAATAATAACAACCATGAAATATTCGACATATCTGACAAAGATTGACAAATGTGAATGAGATCTCGCCAATGTTGAAAATATTTCGTCGACATACACTTATACATCAAGATACCACTTTTATGAACACAAACATTCTTATGGACGCAGATCATAAACTTAGCTGCAAACTGTAGCAATGTTGCACTTGGGGGTTATACTTAAATTTAACAAGCAATAACTAGTTATCACAATAACGTTTAAATTCTGAAGGTCAAAATATTATTATTCTATTCTGTTCTGAAGTTTTTGGTTGAAGTAATTGGGCGAATACTAAAATGTTTAAGACCTCAAATGGAATCTGCACCAAATCACGTGCATGAAATGTATTTGCCTCAAGTACCAAGCACGTACACGTTAAGTATATTAAAAAATGTTCTTTCTCACTTTCATACCTCTTTAACAATATGCAGTTTCGTATGCTTTTGGAGAGTTTTTCTGCATACAAACGTCTTTTTACATATCACACACAAGTAAGGCCGTTCCTCTGTAAGCAAGCTTGAATGATCTTGGAGGTTGTGTTTGTAGACAAAAGATTTTGAACACAAGGTCCAAACAAATGGCTTCTCTCCCGAATGCATTCGTTTATGATCAGCTAAGATTTCTCTGCGCGCAAAAGTTTTATTACATACTTTACAGGCATACGGTCACTTTCCTGTATGCAAAAGAATGTGCTTCTTCAAAGTACTGTTGCGTGCAAATTTCTGGTTACACATCTGACATTTGTAAGGCCTTTCCCCTGTATGAATTCTTTTATGATCAACTACGTATTCTTTACGTGCAAAAGTTTTATTGCATACACTACATGCATAGAGTCGCTCTCCTGTGTGCACAAAAATGTGTCTCTTCAAATGTTCCTTGCGTGTAAATTTCAGGCCGCATAACTGACATTCGTGAGGTCTTTCCTCACTATGAATTTTTTTATGATGATGTAGCTTGAATTTATTTGGAAAACTTTTACCACACTGCTCACAGTTAAACATGGGAGATACTTCCACTCCTGCTACATGTGTGGAATGGCCCGTATAACTATCATCACTAACAAATAAACTATGATTATTCGATTCTTGGAAATGAATATTCCCGTACGGGGAAGAACTGTTAGACCTGTAGTTTTCTTCCTGTAAGAAATGACTATACTTGATTTCCTGTTCCTTGTCCATCATATACTCGGCTCCATTATTTTCGGTCTTCAGATAACTATTTGATCCCTTGTCGTTTGAAGAATCACAAGCATAGTCATACATATGTTCTACGTTGTCACCGTTAGAGAAATCGGTTCTTTCTTGCTTAAGACATCTGAAATGCAAAGAACAAATAAATTAAAACCAATATATCCTAAGTAAAATGGTAACGAAGAGTGCAAACTTCAAATTCACATGAGTTTCGGAAAACTAAAGCCAATTATTTCGCTTACTTTTTTTTTTTTTTTTTTTTTTGCTTTATTCTCTCTTTCAGACGTGTTTTAAAAGTGTGTAAATGGAGCTTATAGAGGAGAATTACAAATTACAATATAATCGATAATCTTTCAATTAAAGTAGTTTCTTCACGAATAATTCAAATGGTTGCAGTGAGTTCGTGTGTTGTTCTCTTCTGTATTTTGTAAAACTTCTATGAGGCACACAAATTAATCACTTTATTTAATGTTCTAGGGTCTACCAAGTTGTAATATCCACGTTAGAAATATTTAAGTCTTACTATGTATGACTTTCTTTATTGTATGTTACTCAATACAGTAACAAATACGTGTATCATAATTTGAATTTATTATATATATAATGTTAATAGTACAATGAAGAACTAAACTATATGCTCAATATTATTCTTTCTGGGAGGAATTTCATTGTTTCCTACGAACGAATATTTCTTTTTTCTATATGGGTCTCAACAGTAGTATATTTCTTATATGAACAACTAAAAGAAAAATGCAGGAAGAACGATTAGCTGAATGATAATGAGAAAGAGAAGTTGCATGATGGATAGGTCAGCGCTTTTATTTTTCATGTTGTTCGAGCATAATCATCATGAGGTCAACTATACTACTGAAGTAACTCCTACCTTCCATAGCTTGAGCACAATCTATTTCTAGGGTAGCGTTACATCTCTTATTGTTGTTTCTGTTTTATGATGAGTTTTGAAATACTTTTCTATTTCGCCCTTTGGCTTTGACCCGCCCAACCCAATTTGTCAGGTCAGCTAAATTTGTTTTCAATTACCTTCTTCCAAGTTTCGTACAAATTTGTAAAGCAGCTCGTAAAAAAAGACAGGTTCACGAGCAGATGACATGGTGTAGGATTACGGTAGCTCGATCAGGGACCCACCAACAAATCACAAACAAATTGAGATGATTAATCATTTGCACGCTACTGCTTTACTCAGTGTTCGACTAGTCCCAAAACGTCTGGGGAATAATATTGGAGTTGCTGTTTTCTAGGGAAAATGAAAGGAAATTTTTAGTTTCAGACCCTTCGCTTAAGCTCAATCCAACTGCTTTAAACGTTACTGAATAACTTAAAGAAAATGAGGAATATAAAAATATAGGAATTGAGCCAGGTAATATCTTCAAAATGCTATTAAATAAACTAAACCTTTTCCAAACCTTTTCTTATGGACCAGAAACTTGGGTTTGCAGTTCATGATATCATAATTACTGGGTACTCCAATTTATTCACTAAACAAAATACCTTGAAAATAATTATTAGTTTACGTAATAGTTTTCTGCAGATACTAGATACGAATTCTAGATATCCTTCACTGTCCTTAAATAATAGCAAAAATCCTTAACATCCCAATGCATCGAAAGATAGCTGTAAGAGTTCACAGAATGAAAATGATGCAAACGAATCGGAATTTCACATGGCTAAAGACTTTATATCAAAGCTCACTATTAAATTACCGTCACCCACGTTTACTTTGGGACGCTGAATCAATTAAAAACCACATTTGTCTCTATTTATTTTGTTTTTGTTTCTGACGATCAACGCCAATGTTATGAAGATCAGCTTTAATAGTTAATTTCTACTATTGGTTTGAAAAGAAGATTAACGAATGAGATAGACCCTATTATTGAAGCGCTGAATCGATTATAACAAACAGCTTTTTTATATCTCTTACTGTTTTTCCCTGATACTTGTTGACACATAGACAAACGGACATAGCTGTTCTATAATACCTACTATACTTACGCAAAGCACAGTTTCAAAGTCTTTCGGCAATGTACCTATTGTAGGAATGAGCTTGAATATCATTCTACAACTATGAATTCCTCAAAGACTATTGATTGTGTTATATTATAGTACAATATTTCGAAAATATCACAAATTTATAGTAATGTTTAATGTTTGCAATAAATTGAAAATTGTAAAAAGACGTTGTTTGATGATTACTTAGGAAAAAAAAAACTGTTTCCTATATCACAAGGAGTTGAAATATTATGTTATAGAAAATAAAACACAAAGTTAAAAATATGTTCATTTTAATTCAAAAATATCCTTTCACAATTTTCTTTTCGAAAAAAAGACAAAAACTCATTACTTCACCAGAAAATCAATTTTCTATGTGTACAAAACTTACACAACAACCAACGAGATCTTTATTATTATTATTATTATTATTTATTACTTACAAACATTATTTGTGGTTATAATACGTATACATGTTTAATTTAATAATAATAAAAACATATAAAATATTTCATTAATAATTTTAGATAAATAACCAATACATATCAGATAAATGAAGTTGGATCATAAATATTCTTGTCAGAGGTATAAACTCAAAATTATAAGACATAATTAACTGTTGGACTTAAGCACGTTAATTTAGAAATAGCTACCTTTCATATATCATTACATCTTCACATGAAGACAGATGTTCTCAATATTATTAACATTAAATCTTTATTTGTGATTACAAATAAATAATGAACATTTCAGAGAAATTGAACTTCGATATCAATTCAGCATATATAAGTAAATATATACATGTATATTGGAAATTGTGTATGTGACACGGCTTGAATAAGGTTGAAAACTACAATAATAAAACCTGTCAACCGTCTAGATATAAATATATGGAATTATTATTCTGTAAGTTTTCTTGTAGTGTACTTTGGGAAATTAAAATTAGACAATATTTTTTTTCTTTTCGAATAAAATATTTTTACTTGTTTCCAACTCAAAAAGACCTACCATCCTCGTTAATTTACTTAATAAGTATGATATGAGAAATGAAAACCCTTATTAATAAATATTACATGCTTAGCTAATCAAGATGTACTGTATACAAAACTTCACAAGTAAATAGCTCGCTAAAATCATCTGGGTTTCAAATGAAGTCATTACAAATGATCATAAATGGATACAGGAAAGATACCACTCATGTCATCATTAGTATATTAAAACTATTCCTAATTCGAAGACAAGTCATCCATAGTAACAACCATGAAATATTCAACATGTCTGACAAAGACTTACAAATATGAAGTAAGACCTGCTAATATTGAAAAAAAATTTCGTGGAGATACACTTATACCTCAAGGTAACATTTTTACGAATGGAAATGATCTTATGGACGCAAATCAAAAACTTAGCTGCAAAGTCCAGCAACGTTTGTTGGGTTATATTTGAGTTTAACATAATACCAAATTAGCACAACAAAGTTTAAGTTCTGAAAGTCAAAATATCAGTATTCAATTCCGTGAAGTTCAATCAAGCTTTTGGGTTGAAGCAATTTGGTCAATACTAAAATTTTTCAGACCTCATTTGGAATCTGGCCCAAACCACGTACATCAAATATATCCGCCTCAAGTACCAAGCAATTACACAATAAGTATATTAAAAAAATGTTCTTAGTCACTTTGGCATCTCATTAACAATATGGAGTTTCGAGTGGCTTCGGAGAGCATTTCTACATGTATACGTCTTTCCACATATCGTACATACATAAGGCCGTTCTCCTGTATGCAACCTGTAATGATCTTGGAGGCTGCATTTGTAAACAAAAGATTTTGAACAAATAGTACAAACAAATGGCTTCTCTCCCGAATGAATTCGTTTATGATCAGCCAAATATTCTTTACGCGCAAAGGTTTTTTTACATATGTCACAGGCATGTGGTCGCTCTCCAGTATGCACAATAATATGTCTCTTCAAATGCTCGTTGCGTGTAAATTTCAGGTTACAAATCTGACATTCGTAAGGTCTTTCTCCTGTATGAATTCTTTTATGACGATTTAGTTTGTATCTATCCGGGAAACACTTACCACACTGTTCACAGCCAAACATAGGAGGTATATCAACTCCTAATACTTGTGTCAAGTGGCCGGTATAACCGCCACCACTAATGAATACACTATGATTATTCGCTTCTTGTGGATGAATATTCCCGTACGGGGAAGAACTGTTAGAACCATAATTTTGTTCCTGTAAGAAATGGCTATACTTAATTTCCTGTTCTTTGTCCACCATATACTCGGCTCCATTATTTTCGGTCTCCAGATAACTATTTGATCTCCTGTCGTTTGAAGAATCACGAGCATAGTCATACATATGTTCTACGTTGTCACCGTTAGAGGAATCAGCTCTTTCTTGCCTTAGGCATCTGAAATGCAAAGAACAAATAAGTTAAAACTAATATGTCCGAAGTAAAATGATAACGAGGAGTGCAAACTTTAAATTCACATGAGTTTCGGAAAACGAAAGACAAATATTCGCTTACAAACTAACATTCTTTGGTATTATTCTCTCTCTTTTAGATGTGTTTTACAAACGTGTAAATGGAGTTTATAGGAGAGAACTACGAATTATAGTATAATCGATAACCTTGCAGTTAGAGTCGGTTCTTTATGAACAATTCTAATATTTACAGTGAGTTCGTTATATCTATCTATCTATCTATATCTATCTATCTATCTATCTATATATATATATATATATATATATATATATATATATATAGATAGATAGATAGATAGATAGATAGATAGATATATGTCTTGTGATGTTCTGTCGCGCATACAAATTAGTCACTTTACTTATTGTTCTACGCTCTACCAAGTTATAATATCTACGATAGAAACGTTTAAGTATTACCAGGGACAGGGGTATGACTTTGTTCATTGCACGTTACTTAATATGGAAACGAACACATTATATAACTGAATTTATATATATATATATATATATATATATATATATATATATAATTTTGTTAATAGTACAACAAAGAACTCAATTATATTTCCATGGACTTTCTGGGAGGAACTATTGGTCTTTGTTTTAGACCTTTTTATATGAGATTCAACAGTCATGCATTCCTTATATCAACGCAGTTATATATATATATATATATATATATATATATATATATATATATATATATATATATAGAATATCAGGCAGAACAATTAGTTAACGTTATGAAAAAGAGAAGTTGCACGATGGTTGGGTCAGTGCTTCTTTTATTTAAAAAAAAAATGTTCCTCGAGCAAAATCATTTGGAAGTCACCAATACTCTATAGAAGTTAATTCCTATCTCCAGTGGTTTGACGACAATATATCTCTAGGATAATATTACAGTTTAGCGTCAGGCTCGTATTGCTTCTATTTTCTGATGATTTTTGAAATATTTTATGTATTTCGTCTTTTAGCTTTGACCGACAGCCAAATTTGTCAGGTCAGCTAAGTATGCTTTCAATTATTCATTTCTATGCTATTGCCTCGCTCAGTGATCGACATAATTCCAAAACATGTAGGGAATAATAACAGTCTCGGAAAAATGAAACGAAATTTTAATTTAAGGCTCTTCGCTTAAATTCAATATAAATGGTTTGAGTAAGTTTTTAAAAACTGAAGAATGTAAAAAGTGTAAAAAATGAGTCAGATAGTATCTACAAAATGCTATTAAATAACGTAATAACCTTTTCTTATAGGGCAGAAACTTGGGTGTGCACAATTTATGATATAATCGTTGAGTACCCGAATTTATATATTACACGAAAAATTTTGAGAATAATTATTGTTTTATGTAATAGTGTTCTGCAGACACTACATATGAATTTCAGATATTCTGCATGGCCATTAAAAATTTTATTAAAGTTCAAAAAAGCGGGTGCAAACTTAGTAAAAAGGCTTACATCCCAGGGTTATGCTTTGTATGCTAATAAGAATGGTAGACCAGTGCAGTGAAAGGTACTTGTAAGAGTTCACAGAATGAAGATAATGCGAAGAAACATAAAAATCGGAAAACTTAAGTAAACGAATTGATTCAGAATTTAGATTAGGGTATCACGTATACAAGAACTTAGTATATATAGCTTCATTAAACAGATATTCACATGCACATATGTTTTATCCAATGATAGGACTATTGAAATACATGTATTTTACATACAGAATATAACTTATACGGATGTAATATTGTCTGTTGCACCACAGTGAAGACAAAATATTCTAATTACTTTTAGTTTAAAAAATCAATCTTGATGAGGAAGTTTTCTCCAGATTCATTTCATAAATGAAACATATTATTTTCACTGTACCTTATATGTGGAAGTACTTTCACTGTGCCTTACTATAATCACATATTTGAAACTTACCTGATTTAGGACAGAATGAGCCAGAATATAACTTGTACGGATACGTTTTAAACATTAATTCTTAATCAGACATCTTCAATTAAGAATTCAGGTCAAATAAAGTGAAACATTATATCACTTTAGTAAGTGAAACCAATATAAGAGAGGCTAACATAACCTCAATTCATTTTAAAACTTCAATTTAGGACACGTTTATCTTATGGTCCTCTTCGAACAGAAAGATGACAAAACATGAACTGCACTATTTTCGAAATATAACTATTTCGAAGTATGACTTATCATATACCTTCTGATGGAATTATACAAAATGCAAATTTCTTTACAGATTCAGAAGTTTACACTTCGCTGGATCTTGCTAAATGGAAAATTTATCAGTTTCCTTTCCTGTTGCAGAGCATTTTTCTCTTTAACCAGCAATTGGAACAGGTTGGACACAATTTCTTTGTGTTTCCATTGATATATCTGGTTTATAAGATAGGCTAGCTTACTGGAATTTCGTTATCAAAGTGTTAAACAAGGACGATCCTGAATTATGTTAATTAAAAATTAAAGTATTTTCATAGTATGCGAAAATATGTCCTCTTCAACTACAAATTCAAAGAGCAACAAATAGTACTATATTAACACACAATTAGCAATAAAAATAGAAAAGTGACCTTCATCTCACATTTTGAAACTGCGGTAGCCTTACAAACTATAGAACTCAATACAGAAACTGGTCGTAGTACAAAGCGCGTCCACATGAAATCTATCCGTGATAGAAAACAAAAATACAGGCTAACATGGAAAGCTCAACACATGTACAGAAGAAAGCACGATACCTAAAGGTCAAAGGTTATACAGATGTTGGGGTTAGTAGTCACCATAGTGGATGAGACACGCATTTCAGTTTCATCAGGGGTCGAATTGTATCCGAGAAGGATTTCAGCTGTGCATTGAATCATTCCATCACTGCACTTTTCATTAAATCATTGCTGTAAAACAATTCCCTAAAGAGCAACAAATAGTACTATATTAACACACAATTAGCAATAAAAATAGAAAAGTGACCTTCATCTCACATTTTGAAACTGCGGTAGCCTTACAAACTATAGAACTCAATACAGAAACTGGTCGTAGTACAAAGCGCGTCCACATGAAATCTATCCGTGATAGAAAACAAAAATACAGGCTAACATGGAAAGCTCAACACATGTACAGAAGAAAGCACGATACCTAAAGGTCAAAGGTTATACAGATGTTGGGGTTAGTAGTCATCATAGTGGATGAGACACGCATTTCAGTTTCATCAGGGGTCGAATTGTATCCGAGAAGGATTTCAGCTGTGCATTGAATCATTCCATCACTGCACTTTTCATTAAATCATTGCTGTAAAACAATTCCCTCTTTAGAACCTTTTTAAAGGGCCCGAACAAATGGAAGTCGCGAGGTGATAAGTCAGAGTTGTAGAGTGGTTAAAAGAGGAACTTCTCATCATTTCTTCCTTAGCGCCTTCTGCAAAATGTTTGCTGCATGACACCAAACGTCAACATCCCAGGACGTTTCGTTCCAATGGCCATATGCAATATGTTGAGACGGTTGAGTTTCATTTTCTTCGCTTTTGCGATGACACATGTCTGCACTGCATGATTATTGCTTTGCTTCCGAATTTAAAATGGCAGCACCACGTTTTGTCCTTGCTACAATGCACAGAATAAAGTTATCACACCATCTTCGGCATATCGACACAGATGCTGCAGACGGAACCACACAGGCATGCCTTGGATCTGCACTAAGAATTCGCGAGATCTATTGTACACACAAGCTTCACGACACAAGAGCCTCTTCCGCACGATAGTGTGCACTGTACCGTACGCAACAGCGAACTCAATAGCCAGCGTACGTACACTTTTTCCCCGATTTTCGCGTATAGCAGTGTCAACTCTCGCTAGAGGTCATCACCAACGATAACATCCGACCTTCCTGGAGCATTCATGTCCAATTTTTTTACAGTTCTTTACACTCATTCTCCTGCGAATTTTACTGAGCTGACAAGGATTGAATTGTAGCGCGTTGATCATCGCGAAACGGGTTTGTAACCGCCGCCATTTTTCCGTGCTACCATAGTCAAAGGTCAGAGAAAGAACTTATTCCTGAGACGCTAAAACCATATGAAAAAGCCATTTCTTGTTGTCTTGACGTTTTTGCTATATGAACATTAATATTCAAACCGGAAGTGGTCGCAGATTTCTTTAACTTCCGGTTACACCAGAGGAGTAAAATCGGAAATAGAATATGTTGTTCAGAAGCTTAATCGGCTGCATAAAACTGCTTCTCGCTCTCCTAGCGTTTTTGCTCTATGAAAATTTACACAGTATAGAAAAAGTATATTTCTCCTGGTTTTATAGAGAGATGTGGGTGAAGATATTACCTTTCCCTGAGATGCAAAATCAATTCCTAAACCACTATCACTATCGTGTTACAGTTTTTATTCTATGGCGATCAACATTGAAGCTAGGAATAGTTAATTTCTGCTACTTCTGGCTTGACTACAGAATTAACGGAGTAAATAGAGTGGATAACGGACAGAATTAACGAGAACCTATTGTTGGAATACCGAATTGATTCTAAAAAGTCGCTTTTATCTTTATTTCTGAATTTGCTTTATGAAGAAGCCGGAAGTAGTAGTAAGTTTCAGGCACTTCCAGTTTTAGGACAGATACAGTTGAAGGTAGTATCTTTCTTTGATACACTGAATCAATTGAAAAAAAAAAAAAAAAAAAGTATGTCGCTGTCTACTTCCGTCTTTGTTCTATGACGATTAACGGTGAAACTGTGTGTGATTTATTTCTACTACTACTGATTTGAATAGAAAGTTAATGGATGAGATAGACACTATTGCTGAGACGATGAATCGGTTCTAGAAAATGTTTTCTCTTTATCTCTTTACCATTTTTGCCCTGATACTTGTTGACAAACAGACAAAACGGACATAGCCGTTATATAGGGCCTCCAATACTTAAGTCTGGAAGTCTTTCATTAATGTACCTATTGTAATAAGGAGCTTGAAGGATCATTCAACAACTGTGAACTTCTCAAAAACCATTGGCTGTGTTACATTATAGGTCAGTATTTTGTAAACATCAAAAATTTATAGTAATGTTTAATGTTTGTAATATATTGAAAAGTGTAAAAATACGTTAAAGCTGATAAACAAACACTTAGCAAAAAAAAAAAAAAACTATTACTTGCATTATAAGGAGCTGAAATATTATGTTAAGAAAATAAAATACAAAGTTAAAAATATCTTTATGTTTAATTCAAAAATATTTTTTTACATTCTTTTTTTCAAAAAAGAAACAAAAGTCAATTACTTCACCAGAAAATCAAACTTCTAAGTCTACAAAACTTACACAACAACCAATGAGATCTTTATTATTATTATTTATTACTTACAATTTGTTGTTACACTACGTATACATTTTTAATTTAATAATAATAATAATAATAATAAAAGCATAAAATATTTCATTATAAATTTTACATAAATAAACAGTGAATGTCAGATATATTTTGTTGGATCATAAATAATTTCCGTCAAAGGTATAAATTTAAAGTTCTAAGGCATAATTAACAACTACTGGACTTAACCATATTTATTTTTTTAAAAAAAAGAGTAATTGCAAACATTCATATGAGGTATCATATAACGTACATACTTCTTCAAGTCTTCGTGTGAAGACAAATGTTCTGAATACTATTAACATTGAATATTCGTTTGTGTTTACAAATAAATAATGAACATTTCAGAGAAATTGATCTTCGCCATCAACTCATCACATATAACATATATATTGTTATATGTAACTATATATATATAAAGTTATATGTATAACAAGGCTTGAATAAGGTTGAAAAATAAACTCACAAAACCTGTCAATCATCTAGATATAAATATATGCAATTATTATTCCGTAGGCACGCCTATAATATATGCTGGAAACCAAAAGCAGACAAGTTCCTATAAACAAATTTCGTTTTGGAATAAAATATTCTAAGTTGTTTGCAACTTGTATAGACCTATCACCCTTATTTTTTTTTTTTGGTAATAAATGTCATATGAGAAATGAAAACTCTTGTTAATAAATATAACATGCTAATGAAGATGTACTGTGTACAAAAAATCACAAATAAATAGCTACTTAAATCATCTAGGTTTCAAATGAAGTCATTAAAAATTGTCATAAAACACGGGCCATTAGTATCTAACAACTACTGTTAATTCAAGGACAAGTCATCCGTAGTGACAATCGCGAAATATTGAAATACCTGACGAAGACTTACAAATGTGAAGAAAGTTCTGCTAATATTGACAAAATTTCGAGATACACTTATACCTCAAGGTAACACTTTTATGGATAGAAATGATCTTATGGACATAAATCGGAAAATTAGCTGCGAAAGTGCAGGCAACATTTGTTGGGTTATAGTTGAGTTTAATACAAGAGAAATTAGCACAATAAAATATAAATTCTGAAGGTCAAAATATTGTTATTCTATTTCTTGAAGTTCAATCAAGTTTCTGGTTGCAGCACTTGGCCCAATACTAATGTTTCAAAGCTTACACTGGGAATTTAAGCCCAAACCACGTTCATCAAATATATCCGCCTCAAGTACCAAGCAATTACATATTAAGCATATAAAGATTTTTCTTTTTTTTACTCATTTAGGCATCTCATTAACAATATGGAGTTTTACATGACTTCGGAGGGCATTTCTGTATGTATATGTTTTTCCACATATAGTACACACGTAAGGTCGCTCCCCTGTATGCAACCTGTAATGATCTTGGAGGCTGTATTTATAGACAAAAGATTTTGAACAGATGGTACAAACAAATGGCTTTTCTCCCGAATGAATTCGTTTATGATCAGCTAAGTTTGCTTTGCGCGCAAAAGTTTTATTACATACGTCACAGGCATAGGGTCGTTCTCCAGTATGCACAACAATGTGTCTCTTCAAATGCTCGTTGCGTGTAAATTTTAGGCTGCATAACTGACATTCGTAAGGTCTTTCCCCTGTATGAATTCTTTTATGACGATTTAGTTTGTATCTATTCGGGAAACATTTACCACACTGCTCACAGCCAAACATAGGAGGTCCTTCCGCTCCTACTACATCTGTCGAGTGACCCATATAACCCATACCACTACTGAATAAACTATGATTATTCGCTTCTTGCGGATGAATATTCCCGTACGGGGAAGAACTGTCAATCCCATAGTTTTCTTGCTGTAAGAAATGACTATACTTGATTTCCTGGTCTTTATCCATATACTCGGCCCCATTATTTTCGGTCTCCAAATAGTTATTTGATCCTTTGTCGTTTGAAGAACCACGAGCATAGTCATACATATGTCCTATGTTGTCACCGTTTGAGGAGTCAGGTTTTTGTTGCTTTAGGCATCTGAAATGCAAGGAACAAATAAATTATAACTGTCTACATCCTAAGTACAACTATGTAATAAAGAATGCACAATTTAAGCATTTTAAAGTAAACATTATTACAAGATTGATTCGTTAATAATAATAACATAATGTGTGTGTGTCTTTTTTATAGCTACCATTTTTTTTTTTTTTTTTTTTTTTTTTTTTTTTTTTTTTTGGTAAAAAGAAGCCATTAAATTTTATACAACAGATAAATCTACACCAGATTCAAACGTATATGGATCCTGTTATTTTTCTCGGTGCGGCGTGGGGTGAAAATGTCCGCACGTTTCTCGCAGTTGGTAGGAAAAACTTCCTCCATATGCACATACACCTATGCTACATTGTGGATATGCCGGTTCACAAAACAGAGAGGATAAATATCCCGAAATGGACCTCCTCTCTTCTTATACAGGTTCTGAATTAAGATCTGGCAACAATGAGTGTTTACAGCTAGTAAAACGTAATTCTCGGAAAACCAAAGACAAATATCTCGCCTATAAAAACTAATATTATTCTCTCCTTGAGATGGGATTTTGAATTTTGAGACTATAGTTTATAAAGAATTACAAATTCCTGTATAATCCATAACCTCGCAATTGGAGTAGGTTCTTCACAATAAGTTCAAATAATTAACGGTGAATTTGTTTATTGTCTTCTGTATCTTGTAAAGTTCTAGCATGCACACAAATTAATCACTTTACTTAACGTTCTATGATCTGACAAAATGCATTGACTATATCAGAAATTTTTAAGTGTTGCCAGATATGAATCTCTTTATTGTACGTTACTTAATACATACAAGAACATGTGTATCAAAATTGAATTAAAATATATACTACCTGAATTTGTTAATAGTATTATAGGGATCTACTCTATATTTGTAGTACTGCTCTTTCTTCAATGAATTTTATTGTTTGCATCCAACGAATGTTTCTCTTTGTATGTGATTCAACGATAATACATTTCTCTATATGAACAATAATAATAATAATAATAATAAAAAAAGATAGTGGAGAAGGATTAGCTGAACGAGAATGAGAAAAGGATTTTCACGTGGCTGGATCTTTTTTTTTTTTAATAATATTCTTTGAGTGTCATTTGGTGGGTGACCTTTTTCACTAATATTCCTGAAAAGTAACTCCTGCTTCCCATGGTTTGGAAGCAATTGAAGAGCTTGGTGGAAGAAGGGCCAATCCCATTCCTCCATGAAAAATTAATTTGTGATAGGCAGCGCCATTACATCACCTCATCTCTTATTGAATATCTTTGGAAGATTCCTTAGCTTTCCCGGCAGATGGCAGCACGAAGATTGGTCAAGTGACTACATAATTCCTAGAAAAAGTGATAGTTTCCTTCTTTATGTTGGCAATCACCCGTGCATCAGCAGCAGCAGAAGCAGCACCGAAGGCCAGATGGAATTAGGATAGGTAGAGGCAACTCATGAAAAACAGTGAAGAAAACGAGTGCAACAAAACTTTCATTACGTGATACAATGTTTGATTTGAACCAGATGAGTAAAGAAATGCGACCAGTGGATGGATTTACAAATACCTAACTTTTCTTTTTACCTGTACAGTCTGAATCCGTCATCTGTGTATAAATTTGTAAAATATATGAAACATTTAAAATATTATCATTTCACAGAATTGAAACCACTTTTACCACTCCACGCGCCATCTGCGCAACCAAGATAAAATGTACCCCCACATTTGCTCGAGCGCAAATGCGACGGTGACAAGTTTTGTGGGTGAAGTATAAGGTAGTGTCATCTAGTGTTTACTCATTGAACTAAATGCGTTGTAGGTTATGCCCAACACCTTGCAATAGGCATCATAACACTTAATGGCAAATGAACTTCAGTTTCTTGATGGAAGGCGGCTCAATCCCACTAATTACCCTGATGAACCACTTCCTATATAACTAATGGAAATTAATTTTTTTTCCCACAATGCAACGAACGTGATTCTGCGACACTACGGGCTAGAGATGTAACTAACTGCATCGTCTGCTACTGGCAGTAGCTAAAGTGTATCATTGGCTAATTCTATCAGACTCAGGCGCTCTGAATGATTTGATTCGTTCTTGCTTTTAAGTAGTTCGTGCTACCCAACTTCCTTGCGTGGTGGCGCCACAGTCTTCACAGTTTCAGCAGCTGAAACCTCTTATACAATTACTCTATGCTCAATGCCGTCTTAGCTCATCGTAGATGAGTGTCAGCTTGATTCTAATTGGCCCTGTGGACGCCAGCTTGTCGTTTAGCTCCAATGAGATGTTTGTGTTCTAAGTGGCTGCTAGTAAATAATCATTGTGGACGTAAATGGCGCGTCTGTGAGTAATATGAACGTAATGGTGTTGTAAATGAAGGAAAATCTAAAAAACGAAAGAGAAATAGTACAGAATGGAAATATAATAAAATAAAGACTTTGAGGGCTCAAGGACAAGCATATGCAAACAGAGAAGGCATAGTTGTGCAAAAGAAGGTGAGAGTGGGAAATGAACAGTGCTGTGCAGCAACATGGTGCAAACCGGATACCCAGAGTATGGAGTATTATGTAAAACACCCTGTTGAAGGTTCCGACATTAGGTTACATAAGTCTGTATTTCTTCAATAGGTCAAGTATTACAGCCAAACGGGTAAGGCTAGCTGCACAAGGTTCGAGCAGTATGCAGCGTTCTCCTAGAATGGACAGTAGGGGAAGGCATACCAATAGAACACATGCAATATCTAATAATGTTATTGACAATGTCGAAAAGAATATCACATTTTTTTTTTTTTTTTTTTTTTTTTTTTCAGATATACTCGTAGATTAGACTATAGAATTATTAGAATTGAGTTCATATTTCAACTGCGAAATCTGCAGCTTTGCATTAGTTGAAGAATTGAATTCTTTTGAGCTTCGGTAATTACTAATGAGAACTCTAATGAAACCTGAGCTAACGATTATACACCTCTTTCCAATTGTTTATCAATAATTAAAAATGGACTCAATGTATTCACCTTGCAAACACAATATGTCACTATCACAATTTAGTACATTTCGAAAAGAACAACCTGCCGTGATATATCACTAAATCAGATATTATTGTATTTCGCTAAACGCACCTAAACTTAATCAGGCGAATTACGAGCCTTAAGACTTAGGTTGTACCTTCGTATTCGACATACATGCATATTCGATACTGAAAGTTTATTTATTTATTTTGTCCACCTGAGGAAGTTTAACTCCAATTGCGCAAAATACATCGATAACTTATTCTTACAAGCTAGTAGAAAGACGATATCTTTTCAATTTCAATATACTATTTTTTAACCATAAAGGAACTCAAAATATCTTTTTATTTGCAAACAGATTCGGATTATGTTTTTACCATCATCTAATAAAATTAATAAACTGGAGAGCTTGCTGTTTCATTTTACTGTATATTCACACAATTTGCAAAATATAATATAGATATTAAAATTTTGCAATATACCTTCTCAATTGACTAAATTCTATTTTTTTTTTCTCGACAAATTCATTAAGCAATACGCCACCAAAGCATATGACAGGACAATTGACTTATAGACGTATTGTTCAATAATGAGTTACTTTTAGGAAAACTCAGTTATTTTCGAAACAGCATTTTCTAAATACTAAAAAAATATATTATTATCTTAAGTGCACTGATTAGATAAATTAATACGAATAGATAAACTATTTTGTAATAATTTAAAAAAAAGTTATGTTACGTCAATTAGTTAGTCATACCATTCAACTAGCTTATATGTGGGCGTAGTGATATTAATGATCAAGTCTGTTACCCATCGAAATACATATATTTAGGAAAATTCTTCTAAAATCTGCGACTTTATATTATTTTAGTATTGTCGTATTCTAAATATTCGATTTTGTTTCGATATGTGTGATAAATGTTTTCAAAGTTATTCATTTAGAAACTTCGATGATTAGTAAAAATAGGCGAATTATATTCATAGTCTCACGTATGTTTACATTCCCATATGTTTCAATGTAACGTTGTCATAGAAACAGGCGTGTGAGCCCCTAATTCGCTGTATGTCTGGGGTTGAAATTAGGTAGTTGATGGTGATTTTAAATGGAAGTTGGACTACGTAATTGCTGCTACTGCAAACATTTTGCAATTTTAGTGATTTTACCAGAAATGAGGTATGTTGTACACCTGAAGTGTAATTAGTGAAGTATAAAAGCATATACTGAACTGAAATTGTGAAATCAAATGCCAAAGTGCATCTAAATTCTTGTCAGTAGATTGGCTATTATTTCTTCAGTGACATTTCATCTGCTTGGTATCAGTAAATCTTATGCAGTACGTAAGCTGAAACATTATTTTGGTAGGTTTTTTTTAATATATATATATATATATATATATATATATATATATATATATATATATATATAATTAAAGTAAAACTAGCCATAACATTTCGGAGGTTTTAATAGTGAAGTTCAAATTACTTTTACTAGGTAGTCGTTGAAATCTGAGGTAACGAACATGTTTTGTAGCTAGTTTTATTTTAGTCCCTCCTTCCAAAGAGTAAAATGACTCTATTTCCGAGCATTACACAGTATTTTTACTACATATCTAAATTATTAATAACTTGGCAGAATGGAAGTCTTGGTAAATTATATATACTTTTAATTCAATGACCTCAAATTTATAGTAATGTCAAAATTCTTCTAACCAGTTTTGAAAATGAAATTTTTGAGTTTTACGTCCCACAATTATGCCGGTTAGGCTAAAGGAGACGGTGATGATGAGTAATGGATGAAATGAAGAAAGTGGGAGGAAACGGGAGAACCCCGAGAAAACCCACGGCCACCACAAATTTCACTTGGCGGGGGCTGGGATCGAACCCGGGACCCCAATCACCAGAGGTGAAAGCTCTACCACTGAGCCACCGCGGCCCCCTCTAACCAGTTTTGTTCCGTAAATAATACTTATTATTGCACATATCTTCACAGCAGATAAATATCAATGAAACAAATACAATTTAATGGATACTTTCATTTTATTTAGAATCGTTCTTTGCTGCTGTTTTATCTTCCTATTTTGATTCTGGTATAGATGCATACTCAGTGACCCAGAAAACATGGTTAGATTGTGGTTTGATAATATCTGTGTTTAATTATAAGTTATGAAATGTGAATTACAGAATATAAATAGTACACAAAATTTCTACTTATGTAGCGGCCAATATTACAGAGTGAAGTAATGGTGTATGTTATATTATGCGTAAAAGGCATGCAGGGTTATTACCGTAATTTTGATTTGTTATGTATGTTAACACTGCATGTACAGAAAACGATTTAATATTTCAGAAACTATGCGTGTAAACACCTGAGCACAACTTTGTAAGAAAATGTGAAATTCATTTTATTGAAAATTTGATAATTACATAACTATTGAAAACCGATTACAGCAACAACTATTTTTAAAAAATGTAAATTAATTGGGATTACTTGTCACTAGAAGTTCATTGCAAACTTTCTTTTTTCTTTTAAAATTCCCATATTAATTTGCTGTGAATAAAGATTACCCTAATTACTACACAATTTTCTTTTAGTACACAATTAGACAAATAATTTCCTTGCATTTTACATTATTTCATAAAAATTCTTCAGTATATTTTCAATTATAAAAAAATTAGTTTCTTTTTTTATAGATATAAAAAACTAGTAACAGCACTAAGGTTCTCATGTGCACAAAGACGAACGTGGAACATATCCTCTCTATCATAAGTTGACAGGTTAATAATAAGTCAGATTTGCAGTTGCAAAAGAATAATAAATATATTTATTATTATTATTTTAAGTAGAATTCTGTTTTTAGCATTTGTAGAGACATGTTTATTAACAGCTGCTAAAACTGCGGCACTATATTAAATATCCCATCTACATAATCTATTACACATTTATTATCATCAGCACATACACAGTTCAAGTAAGTTTATAATGTATTTCTTTACTTCTAATATTTTGAAGTGTAAAACTGAAAAACAAAAGAAAGAAAAATTTAACAAACCTTTGTCAACATTAAATTTGTATTATGGAGAAGCACTTTGTGTTTGATGACGATACCAATACAACATCGAAATTGTCACGTAACTGTAGTTATTAACGAGTTCGGTTTGCCAAAACTTCTTTACACATTTACTCTGTCCGTGTGTCCATCCGCCCGGGAGACGAAAAATTTCAAGATCTACTTGATGAATCACCATTAATTTTGGGCAGGATGTAGAGGAATCGGTTTTGTTGATAGAAATGATATTCAAACCGGAAGTAGTAAGAATCGACCACTTCCGGTTTTAACGTTGATCACTATAGAGCAAAAACAGTAATAGATACCGAGAAATGGTTTCTTGTAATCGATTAAACATCAGAAGAATACATTTCATCTCCATCGTTCTACTAAAACCAGATGTGATAGTAATCCACTCCAACTTCCGGTTTCAATATTGATCTACAGAGAGCAAAAACGATAAGACAGAGAGAAACAGCTTTTTATAGAATCAATTTACCGTTCTAAGCATAGGTATTATCATCTCCCTTAACCCACTACTCAAATCGGAAGTGACAGAAATCAAAACAGTAATAAATAGCGAGAAGCTTTTTGTGCGATCAATTCAGCGTCCCAAGTATATATTCCATCTCCACTGTAATCTCTCAACTAAAACCAGAAGTATTAGAAATCTCCTATCACTTCTGATTTCAATATTAATTGGGAACAAACCAAACGCCTTCACGTGATATACACATGACATAGCTACTTCTCTTTAATCATAAAAGTAGGATTAGAATTAGGAATTACATTTCTGGACTTGTGGCATCTTTGGCCATATTAGCCCGGCACGCATGAGGGATGACGTTCCTTGGCGATCATATTATCCAAGGAAAGGGGAGGAAGGAAGCGGCGTGGGACCTATATGTTAGGTACCATCCCGACATTTGCCTTGTCTCAATGAGGAAAACCCCATCAGAATGGCTGGGCTGAAAAAGCTTTTACATTTTTCGACAGTCTCTCCACCAGGAATACCATAAAAATAGATTCCATGTCCACTTTCAGCGCTGAACCTATATAACTGGGGACATATTCTTTATGATGGCATTCGAATGACTACTCCAGTTGGTATCCGAGGCCAGCAAACCCACCAGGAATCGAATCCAGGACGACGCGAATTACTTACGAAGAGGTGCTTAAAATTTCGATTGTTTTACATTTTTGTTTTATTATGTACAATACTGAAACTTTTATGTACTTCACAGGTAAATATTTAATTAACTACTATTGTACTGAAGATGGAAAAGAAGACTGACTGTAATCTACTCAGACACGGCAGAGATTTGATGAGGCGATTTCTTCCATTCGAAGGATGTAATTCCCATTTATATAATCTACAAAAACCTTCGTAAAAAGATGACACACGATCAGTACTTCCTTTCAGGCTGAAGATTATTCCTGTTATTTAGGGTTAAAATCGGTCACGGATAAAGGAATGAATTCAACCCTAATTTACCAACCGGTGTATACTCATGCCTGTAATGAAACTTGACGTGTGTTTTATAAAGCAGAAACGTGAAACATACGGTATTTCCACATCACAAATGTATAAAACACGAAGCTGCACTATTACTACGTGAGAGTTTCTTTACCTCACTAAATAAGCATAATATAGGTGCATCACTGCCAAAGAAAGAATATAACATTCAACTGTAGGTCAACTTAAATCCAGCAAGTGCGTACTTGCGCGATAAATTGAAACATAACAACCTTGCGTTTTCTCGATTCCCTATTTGTGGAGTATATGAGGCATTCCGTGCAGTAAAGGCGAACATAACAAAGGGTTGCTTCCTGAAAATGTATTCTGAATAGCCAAATAATCATCCATTTATTTTGAAATATTTTTACTAAGAGAAAGAGGAAAGACTTCCTTAAATCGTACATAAGGAACGAGAACTTTTCACTGAGTAGTTGTATTACAACTCGAATATCTGGAATGAAATTTCCGAGCGCTCAAACTCAACGTAACCTTGGTTGAATTCTCCCTTACTACCTAGAACGCCTCGCATACCCATACATATATTGTTATGGCGCGAAAACCTAAAGCCTCAAAGACAAGGAATATAAATACGCAGTATCTTTTCATTTATCTATGAGTAGCAAATCCGTGCTCTGTTACAAAGGAAATTCAGATACTCTATTCAAGTGGGAGAAATTCACGTTTGAAATTCGAATAGGAATCAGATTTCTGGGCTTCCAGCAGGTATGGCCACCTTAGCCCGTCAAGTATGAGGAATTACGACCTCGGCGATCACACTAGCCGGGGATCTGGGGAAGAAGAAAGCGACCTTGGGACCATTACGTTCGGTACCATCCCGACATTTGCCGGTATGAGGAAAACCCAGGAAAGCCTCACTCAGGATGACTGGCCTGAAATCCCCACCGGGAATATAATCCAGACCAAAGGTGAGAACGGAGCCAAACGTTTAAAATTCGACATGACCTGAAATTTTCGAAAGCGCTTCGATGCAAAATGCATTCTAGATTTTTGATCAATCCACCCTTTTCAGAGCATACATAAAACTAATTTCTTGATTAAACTCAAATTCCCTGAATAATTGTTTATTGAACTTCAACAACAGGTATGGGGACCTTTATACTGAAACCATTAACAATAGAAAAGAAAAAGAGTTCCCGAAAAAAAAAAGGAAAAAAAAAAAAACAGGATATACATTTTAAAAGTACTGTCAACATTCACTTCGTGAAAGTGAGAACGTAGCCAAGACAGTCGTAATAGGATTGGAACCAGTCATTTGATTACGAAGTATGAACACTCACTCGCTTCGTAGTGAAAATGAAATGAAATCTTTGAGTATTACGTCCCACGGTTATGCCGGTGAGGCTAAAGGAGACGGTGATAAATGAAATGATGGAATGAAGAAAGTGGGAGGAAACGGAAGAACCCCGAGAAAACCCACGCACACGGTGTTTGTCCACCGCAAAGTTCACTTGGCGGGGCTGGGATCGAACCCGGGACCCCACTCGCTTCGTAGTATTGCAGACTTTGTTCATAATAAGACCATGTAGATTGATGAGCGAGGAGCAAGTCCTGAAAGATTTTGACCTGTACCAAAAGAAAACTGTTATAATTTATTTCGGTTTTACATTTAATTAAATTTCATGTTTTTTTTAACATATTTATACTTACTGCAGTCACTCAGCTATTCTTCAAAGTCTTTTTCTTGTGTTGCATTCTATTGGGTACTTCTATTACTTAATTTAATCTACTCAGTTACAAATGATTATTTATGGAGTAATACACATTTGTTCATCAAGTAAATGAAAGACGCCAACAGTTTATAAGAATGATTTATTACGTTTACCAGATACTACGTGATAAATAAATAAACAGAAGTTTTATACATCAGATAAATATAAATGCGATAAATCAACTACTTTCTATAAATTATGCATGGAAAAAAGTTTACTTCAATCTACCGTATTTTATCAGTAGCCTGGGATTTCGTATCAAAGTGTATTTAACTGTGAAGATTTCAATTACTATTTACAGTAATATGTTTTCACAGCACTATTATGATATTTTTATATCCAATTGAATACTCATTAATATTCATCTTACTATAGTGTTCCCAAGTCACAAAGATAATGTTTAAAAAAATTGCACTGGTATTTGAGTGCATATATCATTTAGTCCTGTGAAAGCAAATACATACAAAAAAAATAAAGCATTTATCAAATCAATTTTATTTTTCAGTGAAAAGAGCATTCAATGTTTCCTATATCGTCTGCATTGTTCTAACAAGTTCAGTATTTTTGCAAACTTTATCTTAAAGCGCATAATACTCAAAGCATACACATATTAGGATAAGAAGCAATACTTTACTCCAAATGTGAAAGAAAAAATAAATGACACGAAATTTCATCTTTTCTGAGTCACAAGTGCAGAAAGCGATAGAGAAAAAAAAATCGAAAAAAATAATAATCATAATCAATTATATTGACTTTATCTAACTTCATTTTTCCTTTTCATTTCTTGTGAGATACCTGCGCGATGGTGAGAAGAATAAGAATGGTTGCGCTTTCCGATCCATTTTTGCGATTTTTTTCTTTCCATTGTTATAGAAGTTTTAATTTATTTTTCTCTAAATTGTACAGCACGTGAGGTTCCTTGAGAATTTGCTATGGAGACAGCGTCTTACGAACAAAAGAACGTCGTCTACTAACATGTTAAGGAAAGTAAACTATAGATACGTAATTGGACTATTTCAATTCTACATTATTTGTACAGAAATTAGTGTGCTTACGATGATTTATATGACGCAGGTGCCAGAATATTATGTGCAAATGCTTTCTACTTGCTATCTAAAGACGCTGTAGCCAGTAATCAACAAAGACAGGAACGAAACAATTGCATGTTCACTGGGACTTTTGAAATGTTAGGTTTGACAGCTCAGGAAACAAACATCAAGTTAATAATACATGTAAACAAAGTTTTATAATTGATGTCGTTAATGTAATACGAGAGAGGATCAGAAACTACGGTTTCACGGCCGATATTTGTGGCGTTTCGTCTGTTATAGAGGAATGAGGAGTGTGCAGTAATTTTCTACATGGAGCTTCAGCCATCCGTTAACTATGGCACCCTCCCTACAGATCGCACTTCGCTCCAAGAGACTCTCACCTGTTCCCACACTTGAATGAGCACCTAACAGGCCGTCGCTTCGCTTTAGATAAGGAGGTGAAACACTTCATGACAACATGGCTGAACACGAAAAGACAAAATTTTTACCCGGAAGAAATCTTCAGACTCATCCCACGATGCTACAAGTGCCTCAACCAAAATGGAGCCTATGTCCAAAAATAACCTGTTCTATGTACTATCTTTCGGTTGTATTGATTGTATGAAATAATATACACACGTTTCACTGCAGGCTTTGTAACTTTACTTTCTGATTACCCTTCGTATTAAATTTATGTAGCGAGCATTCTCTTCTTCTTACTGAGAATAAGATATAAGGATATTTTGTGAACATATGTTGTAAGGAAATGATGCTAATTTTTGACTATGATTACACGCTTTCCGACACAATCAGTAACACAAAATATAAAGTAGCAATACTGTGTTTCTTCCTAGTCTATATTTTTTAGATGGCACACTCATCAAACCCTGTTACTCTCTTTAAAACATAATATATTTTAAATTTGTGGATTTTTCAGTAGCAGAATGGCATTTCAAGTACATATGATCCCGAGTTCAATTCCAATGGAGGCTCATACCGTGAGGAAAAACTGCGTAGTGGTTAAGATAAAAAAATGATATCTGTTGTGATTTTGGTGTTGGGTAAAGCATAATAACAACATACAAACAAAAACCCCTGACTTGGTGTTAAATGAAAATGTTAGTTCCTTTTTTTAAATTTGGTCTAGGTTATAAGAAACTGAAATTCCTTTAAGTTTTAGTAGCAAAACAATTAATTCGTGAGTATAGAATACCATAGGTGCACCTATAACAATTCTCTATTCATTTTTATTCATATATTTATTTCCAAATAAACAAAATAACTAACAATTTTCTATTCGTGCTACTAGCTTCTCTGTTTTAAGAAAAGAGTTCTTTCTGCTACACTAAAAATCGTAGCATCATAATCCTACTTAAAAAAAAAAATGTATTTCTACAAGAAGTTAACGCAGTAAAACAATATGTGACATTTTTCAACCACATAACTGAATAGAATCTTTGATCTGCAGATGAAGAAAAGCCGTCCTGCATTTCGAAATATTTAAAAGATCCTAGTTGTTTGGCTACTACAAGGGACATGAAGGTGAGCAATTTTAATCTGCCACAAAAAGAAAACTATCTTGAAGTAGAAGAGTAGCAGAACTCTTATCAATACTTCTTCAACTTAGTGTTATAATCGCTGAAAAGTACTTAGTACGCTCGGATGTACCCCCAAGAAACCTCACGAGCTGTTTACATTAGACCTTGAACCTTCGTAAACACTGGTTCACCATTCAGACTATACCTGCACGGAAAATAGAATGGTTATTAAAAGTAAAAAATATGTGATCTTGTGTAATGCGCACTGCTTCTTTTCATTTCTGCCATAATAAGCTCTTTGGACTATTAGAACGAATGCTTAGTGTTTGGACTCATGAAACTGAACGAATAAACAAAAATTACAGATCCTTCAACAAAATTTGCTTAAATACTACCAATTACTCACTCTCTCATCTGTTATGAAACATTCATGTTTTTACATGAATTTAAGTTACATCTGGGGGAGGACTAGCGATAATTTTTGTATTGTTACACTCAGTACTGTGATTACTTACGATGAGTGATGTAACTTAAATTTTACTCTGTTTCATAAATGCCTTCGCTTCGTATCTAGAATAATATAATTGATTTCACGTCAATTAACTTCTACTAATTATTAAATAAAATAAAAATTATACAAAATATATGTGATTCAATTTAATTTCAGTGTCTTCTACACAAACTGACGATGCTTTATTTCATTAGAAAGGTGTCATCTTGATTATATGACAGGGAAAAATAGTCATCTAAGTTAAATAAAATATTAATTTACGAAAAGTGATGTCATGAATGTTTACTTGACGAAGTTCTATTGTTTTGTACGTGTTATAAATAAATACAGGTTCTTATTTTACTTTCAGTACTCTTGCACTGGGATTCTTGATATAACAATGCGCTAAACATCAATACATATACATATATTGATTTTAATGTGAATTTTTCATACGAATTAAATATGATAAGAACGTACTGTGTAAAAATAATACACCTCAAGAAGGACCACATAAACAAAATTCAAACAATATAGCTATATTACTGGCCCAACAGTAGGTAAAACGCATTAATCCATACCAATGAACATTCAAGTAAATATGTTACATTCACACTGGGACCAATATTTACATTCTCCAATTTCACTCTCAGTATGAACGCTTAAGACTTCTTGCGGAGAAAATCATTGTATATTAGCAATTCCAATAATTCATAATGAGAAAGGTGTGTATGTAAAAATCAAATTTCAATGCAAACAAACAAAACTAGATATCTAATTAAAGGTCCCGAAACCAGAAATATAAAGTACTATATATGGTGATATTTAGAAAACAATAACACTCTCAAACGTGACAGAGAGGAGAAAAAAAAAACTGCACGAATATCCCACACAATTCATATTCATATCACTTACGAGTTATTTACAATTTATCATATACAAAATAGCTGACAAAGTACTAGATCTACACAATCCTTAAAGACATTTTAATAGTTGGTGGAAAATGTGATGTGTAAGATTAAACATGAATCGTTAACACAACCAAAGTCTGGTTTATATAAAACCAATAATTAAATAAAACAAGATTAAAACAAGATTTTACACGAATAATGAAAATAACTGCATTTAATTTGCAACCCACATCTCATATTATTACGGTATACAAGTTATATTTGTGAGGTTACACATTTAAAGCCATTTTGATTTCTTATATACACATACGCACATTAGAAAAGAAAATATTGAATTGTATGGTGCTCTTGGAAACGGAAAATTAAAAAAATAATAAGTCAAAAACTACATAAATACGTGCCACGTATAATCAATCAAATTCACTACTGCATTAACATTTCATACCTTTTACTTTTTCTTTAACATCCTCATGAACATATTGATTTGAGATCCGGATTTCGGTAAACTTTTAACAAGTTCTTTATATATATAAATTTCCATGTATTATTTCCGAAGTTAGACGCAAGAGAAAAGGTATGAAATGTTAATACACTCATCAAGTGGATTGCAGGAAGTCCGATGGCTTTACTCTGCTCTAGCAGAGGCTGTGCTGCCAAAAAGCATCAGCTGCATAATAAGATTCAAGAAAAAAAAATGAAATCTTTAAGCTTTACGTCCCATTGTTATGCCGGCTAGGCTAAAGGAGACTGTGATGATGAGAAATGAATGAATTGGTGGAATGAAAAAATAGGAGGAAACGGGAGCATCCCGAGAAAACCCAACGCACATGGTGTTTGTCCACCACAAAGTTCACTTGGCGCGAGCTGGAATCGAACCAAGGATCCCATACACCAGAGGTGATCGCTCTACCATTGAGCCACCGTGGCTCCTGATAAACATCAAGAGAAACAATTGTCTCTAGCTCCGTAGCTAAGTGGTTAATGCGCGTTAATTTCTGTGCATGTGGTCATTAGCTTGATTTCCGTGGGGGTTCTTTTCTCGGATAGAAACCCAAGTAGTGTTAGGATTTAGCTTAAACAGTAAGTCCGCCTCGCATAACACCCTGAAAATGAGCGTTACACTACAATCAATTCATTTCTCTCAATTCACCAACATTACAATTAATATGATCTTGTTTATTCTTACACAAACCTTTTTTCTTCATTACGGAAGAGCTACTATGGATGGATACATAAACAGACTGACAGTAGGAGGCGTGTCCAGAAAATAAGAACTGTTTCGTTTGAATGCCACCGCAGCGCTAGTGTTGGCGCTCTGTGCATGTGTGCTAGTTACACTGGCTCATTATCTCTCCACTTACGCCAGTACGGTTGAGTTGTCGCGAGTGTACTGTATCCTGTGATCGTTTGCAAGGTTTAAAACAATTGCTGAACCCGTCACTGTCAGATTCATTTTGTTATCCGGTTTTCGAATGCAAGGAACATTACGTCGGCCGAAATTTCATCGTCAAGTTGTAGAGACGTACGGTGGAAATGCAATGAGTGATGGAATGGGACGACAGTGGGTGAGGCAGTTGAATGAAGGGCGGACAAATGTCCACGACGAATCACGAAGTGGGCAGCCTTCTGTTGTGACTAATGAGTTGATGAGGAAAGTGGATGAGAAAATTCGTGAGAATAGACGGTGCCGTTTGACAGCCCCGACTTGGCGCCGTCTGACTACCACTTATTCCTGCACCTGAAGCACGAGCTCGGCAGTAAGCGCTTTGAAAGTGACAGCACCGCAAAAACGCTGTGGAGTTATGGTTGCTTTCACTTGCGTGATCTTTCTTTGAGGAAGGTTTGGACAAGGTAGTAACTCGCTATGACAAGTGTTTGAACATTGGTGGAAACTATGTCGAAAAATAATTTAAGATGCACTCTTTCATGTGAAATTAAATTTGGTTTGAATAAACCTGTTTTAGTATATTATTTTGCAAAAACGGTACACGCCTCATTATTATTTTTCCGTAACAATTTCCCTAAAGCAACGAAGCAGAAGCTTGAAAGTCTTTATCATCGACACTGTCACTTGGCAAGCGCGCATAGAAGGGAAGGAAATGAAAATGAAATGAAATCTTTGAGTTTAAAGTCCCACGATGGCCCTTTAGAGCAAGTGAATGATGATGATGGAAGAATTGGTGGAATGAGAATGTGGGAGGAAACGGGAAAACCCACTGACACGATGTTGTCCACCATAAACTTATTGTCTGGGGATCGAACCAGGGACTCCACGCACCAGATGTAAGCGCTCTACCACTGAACCACTGCTACTCATTGCGCGCATAAATGAATACATGGTGATTTTCAATCAATGCCGTACGGAAGACTGCTTGCGAAGAACATTCAATGTATACAAATTTGTATCTACGCAGCCATCGGACTTCGTTCCTGTCACTATTATAACTAATCTGTACAAAAACTTATCGTAAAATATTTGTGATGTAAAGAAATCTCAGCAATTTTGGTACTAACACTTCCCTTCTGATTATAATTATTATTTGAAATTAATTCACTATAATTATTCATTCCTCTGCAGAAGATAATGCATTTTCTGGTGATTCCGGAAAGGTTCTCTCTTATTATACACTTTGGAACATACCTCACACACATATGGTCCATTACCATGCGTTCTCAAATGTCTGTTAAGATCTCCTTTCGAATAAAAATTTTTGCCGCACTTATCACACCCAAAGGGTTTCTCACCAGTATGCGTCTGAAAATGTAATTTCAAATTCTCTTTCCGAGAAAATGCTTTGTTACAGAGCTTACATGGAAAGGGCTTCTCGCCCGTGTGGATACGCATATGCCTCTTAAGTTTGCTTGGACACGGAAATACTCTACAGCATTCTGGGCACACAAGAAGCTTCGGCTTGGGTATACCAGAAATTAGAGGAGAGTCGTAAGGAACCTCACAAATGGGCAGTGTCTCGGAATATCTGAAAATGAACAAATACACTAAGATGTACCAAAAGAGCAAACAGATAAAATTCTTTAACAATACTGATAAAATCTAATACAGTTAACATACAAGTTTTTAATGTCTATAAACAGACTCAACACGTAAAAGTAAAAAGTACACTCATTAGAAGAAAACAATGAGTGTTTGTTTTTGTTTTTTGCTGCGCCGTGCCATGTACTAACTTAACAACAATTAATATAAAAAGCAACTTCACACCAATGTTTGTCTTCTCAAGAAACTGCATCGATGAACATCAACATATAAAAATACATTTCTTCGTCGATCTTAAATGAAGATTAAACGAAGACTATGCAATTGGGGGAAGATAGTGACATAGTTTCCCTAACGATATAACTAAGCACGCAAACTATACTTTATCTTATAATGCCGAACCCTCACTCTTCCCTTCATACTCAACATACAGTTCAATGAGAGATAAAAGTATCTTCGAAAGAGGAATAAGCTACACCTTTACTCTACACTAAGAGTTTCCTAAAACACTTCCTTGCTATGTAATATTGAGGGGGAAAAAGCACGTAATTATCCAGTTTCAACTCAGTGTTAAGTTTCGCAATTCTAATCACCGAGAAAGTCTCTATGAGTTCGCCATTATATTTATTAACTACCATTATCTTTACGATTTTCAAAGTGACAAACATAAAATATGAATATTAAAAACTGAAGTCTTACAGCAGACTATGAAAGTATTATGAAATAAAAAGACCAGTGTTTTTACTATTTATTGCAGTAAAATTTAACTGTTTGCTAGATGGGGTCATCATACAAACTTTATACCAACAACACAGATCACTGATTATAGAACATAATAAAATATAGAGAGTTACCCCAAATATTGGCCTACTTTCCCTTTTCTTGGAAATTGTACACAACAGCGGCATATCTAAAAAAGACCTTTTCTTCAGAGTGTGTTGAAAGTTGTATCCAACGAGGAATCCCCGAATATTTCAGAAGTCTGTGAATAGATTTCGTATCTAAAACCAACGTTAGACCAGTAACAATGTTCGCATGTCAAACCTTGATGGATTGAAATTTGAATATTTCCGAAAAAACTAAAACACCAATTGGTTTCTCGTCTTTAAGAAAAAGATATACCTAAGCTTATAGCTTATCACGTGTAGGTTGGATAGTAATCCGTGAAAGGCATACATCTCAACCAAATGGACGACTGAAGAAAATAGTAGCATATATTGAAGATGATATTCAATATTTGCATGGTAGAGCTTTAGATGTCAGAAATCAAAATGGTCATTTAAAGAGAATTCGAACACATACCAATTCTTCCTTCACAACAAACCAGTAGCGAGTTACTCAGTTATCAAATAATTAATTTTTCTTTGTTTTCTCACTAAATTTATTATGATATTAACCGGTTAGTAATCAAGTTCCTGCATGAAGTACTTATGGAACGTAGCATGTAAATTTTATTTCATTTCATTATATTGTGATAATTGCGAAGGTTGATCCCCAAAATCATTAAGCATATTTTTTTCTTTACATCATCTAAAAAGCGAAATATAAAGATGAGAGTACCATGCCAGAAAACTGAATATTTAATTCTTTCTTTATCGGACACTTATTCGTAATGAAAGAATTAAAGGGCGATTTTTACTTTACATTTAGTTTAGTGTTTTAATTAAGACTGGAGCACAAATCACTGGTAATGTGAAAATTAAAATATCGTGACTTACAAATATTTTTCAAGTGATTGGTATGACATTTGTACGGTCTTCAAGTCAAGCTAAGTGAAATTATGTGTTGAGTTAGTTCTATACAGGTTCTTAACTAACATGCATCTATTTTGAATACAAATTAAAATTTATAATTAAATAAAAACTCGAGAGAAATAAGCAAGTTTTTTAAGAGTGTTGAAGGAAACGTGAATATCATGTTTTAATTAACATTAATATTTTGTGGTTACCTACTTGTGTTTGAGGGAAAATTGAAAGGAGGATCCACTTGGTTTTAACAATAAATAAATAAATAAATAAAAGCAGCGACTCAATGAACATTATTACTATAATGGAGAAAACTGATCAGAATATATTGCTCTACAAGCAGCGGAATTTCTTTAAGAATACATATTGAGGAAAACGATACATATTGAGGAAACGCTTGCGTCACATTACCAATTACTACTCGGATGCTTCAGTGGGTACTTTTCTGATAATTAATAAACATCCCATTACATCATAAAATAATTTTATGGATTAGAAGCGTTCATGTAGATTAAAAAAAAAAAATAGCGAAGTTAGCGCAATGTAACGAAAAATTAGAACATGAATGATACCTCAGATAACATTAAAAAATGAAAATGAAATGGTTGCATCATTATTATTTAAAAAAAAAAAAAAAAAAACTACCCTGAATGGGAAGGAAGAAACTTGAAATTTAATGTACGATATTAGAAAAGTATATTTTTAATGTTAAAACGAATGCTGAAATGCATTATAGCTCCTCAATTTCCGGCAAATGATCTACCAGTTATGGCACAATACCTGATAGTGACGATTGTTATATTCTATTCACGTAACTAAACCACACATATGTGAATTATAAATCGAAGAAATAGCCGATTTTGCATCATGCCAATTTAATGATATACCAAGAGTGTAGACCCTCCCCTGTGATCTGAATAACTGAGCACTGATTTCAAGACTGACAGAATGTATGGCTGTTCAGGCAGTGGACTGGTTAGTACTGGTTAACGCATCGGCACCTCATGTTGGAGACTCGGATTTGAATCCAGGCCCAGACTTGCATTTTCTTACTTTAGACATATTCTGAGTAATGCATTGTAGCTCTGATGTGATACAAGTACTGGAATTGGTACACAACTTTAAACGGATTGTTAATCTATATATTAAAATGCTAGGTTTATATGTTTACAACGATATCGTGTATCATTGCGTTAGATTGCTTGTATTTTTATACTTTGATTTTGGGATAACGGTGCTTAAATGTATACAAACTGCTTGGTAGAAGAAGAAGAAAAAAGAAATTATATGTTGTTGAATATATAGATAAAATGACAATATAAGAATTTTATTTGTAATGAAGTTGTAAGAAGAGAAAATAATAAAAGGTAATATTCATAAAATGATATATATACATTTATAAAATTAGTCCGTGTTGATATATTACCTGGACTGTGGCCTACAATAAACAATAAAATCATTGTGGTTGTTATATATTTGTGGACGTTTATATATATGTAGCCAATTCTTTTGACATCTTGGAAGCCACAAGCTCTAAAAAGATGCCGTTTTCACTGACCCATTGCAAATTTTGTGCAGATTGTTCAGATCTAACTTCATATTTAAAAAAAAAAAAAAAAAAAAAAAAAATGGCCGTTATTTCTTTATTACATTTTTTAGGGGTACACTGAAAGTATTGAAATTTTAAAAATCATTTGGCCATATCTTACGAGTTATACATTCCAACAACACATAGTTGTATACAGGGGTTGATTTTCTCTCAGGCGTTTGTTTCATGGACAAATGATAATGAAAAACGAAGGATAACCATTTCTCCAGTCTAAGATAAATCTTTATTATTAGGAGTATTTTGCCCAATGAACACCATATATCACTGACATAATTAATTGTGTATGTAATGTACTTGCTAATTACATACTGCATACAAGAAGAAAGAAAACACTGATCATACATGAATCAGAAACTGCAACCAGAAGTAGGCTCAAATCTTGCAAACGGTGCGAGATATTGAAAAAATAATCGAAAAAATCTCCCCTTTACGATACCTCTTGCCGATTTTTATCAAGACGTTCTTCACTTGTGTCTATAAAGGAACATGTACAGATGTTGTGAGGAGTGACAACGAGATTCATGCTCATATGTGAAGCGCAGGTTCAGCTAGTAGATACACATTTTGAGAAAACGCCCCTTAATTACAACGGTAATTTGCAAAATATCACTTGTACCTTTGGTTTTTATTTTCAAGCTGTAAGAGTTTTCATAACTATTTTCAGATTACAATGCATCTAAGTTCTAATTGACCTCGTATCGCGTATTATTTTTTTTAGAGGAAGATTTTAATAATAAGCAATCTGTAATGAATATAAACTAGCACTTATCAGGATTAAACTAGTAACAGTATTTGTTGATAAGTACACTATACAAGTTTACTTTAAATCAAATCAAAAAGTTACTCATGTATTAACAAATTTCATCCAATGCTACCTAAAACTAACACTCATTTCACAGAAGCTTCAAAACTAAATACCATTCATACAACTGTGTTACACACACACACACACACACACACAAGAACATAAATAAATAAATAGAACATCATAGATGGAATACGCCCTGTAAGTCAACTGAGTTTCTTCCACTCTATTAGAAATTTAGGTTTAAATTCATTAGAAACGCTCGTTCCTTTTCATATGGAATTATCGTGGTACTGAAATTCGATTCAAGGAATGAAAAAGTCCTTTAAAATCAATATTTTGTCTATCAACCTACGTTAGTTCAATAAATTACATCAGATGTCTTGTATTTATTGTCCATGTTTAGTGACAGTTGCTTAGTAACTTTGTAATGAAAACTGGCCTCAATATATATATTTACGCATTCAGTTTGTAACACTGAGGAAAGCTTTGGGAAAATTAAAGCTATGATTGGCCGGCCGCGAATTCTTAACTTTAAATCATATCCTACTTAAAATATTGAAATGAAATCTTTGAGTTTTACGTCCCACGGTTATGCCGGTTAGGCTAAAGGAGACGGTGATGATGAGAGATGAGTGAAATGGTGGAATGAAGAAAGTGGGAGGAAACGGGAGAACCCCGAGAAAACCCACGAGCACGGTGTTTGTCCACCACAAAGTCCACACGGCGCGAGCTGGGATCGAACCAGGGACCCCCAAGCACCGGAGGTGAACGCTCTACCACTGAGCCACCGCGCTCCCCTACTTAAAATATTGAGTGCAGGTGGAACGCAATATATATCTGTGTAAAGCACAAAGAGAAACCATATGCTGTGTCTAATATGTTCTCCACCTCGAAGCCTAAATGAAAATATTGTTCTTGTGCTTTGGACACTATAATAATTTGATGCGAACTGAAATTAAATAAAATTTCTAGTTTTATGTCCCATGCATAGGCCTTTTAGGCTGAAGAAGTCGAATGATTAATGAAGGCAAAGGTTTACGAAATAACTTGTGGGATGAGAATGTGAAAGGAAACGAGAAAATCCACGGATACAATGTTGTCTACCACAAACTGAACCAGAGACTCCTTCGCTCCAAAGGTGAGCGCTCTACCACTGAGCCAACGCAAGCCACTAGTTCAAGTTTTTACGGTTAGTGCTCAAAAATGTAAAGTTTAGCGGTTGTTCTATAGGCTGAGTTGGCGGAAGATAAGTGTTAACAGAATGATGATGATACAAATAATTATTAGAAAAATGATACAACCCAAAGAAAAGATACGGACATGACTTGATCCACGGCATGACCTAGAACCTAACCAAAAATTCTTCTTGGCTTATTATCAAACTAGACATTCCTCGCTCCAGAGATGAAAGCTCGACCACTGTACTATTAACGTGACCTCGACATTCTCTATCGTGCAGAAAAACTCTTTTGTCCGAATATTAAAATATTGTTGATATTAAGCAAGAGTGGAATTTGAACCCACTTGACTTATCTATGGCTAATCTACAACTATTACACTACCTCTCAGATTCCGGCTACATCCACATTGCTCTCTTGATTCCATTTTTAATATACTGAATCAAGGGGTTAAAGATACAATAAAACATGAAGTTCTTGTTATGGTGCCCAATTGTTAGCAAGAATTTCAAATTTTTATTGTATCTATAAGCCACTTCTTACAATGATTTGGCTATGAGTACAGCGCATTTCAGAACTGCACACGACATCTAATTTTTAAAAATTCATTATACAAATGCCACGAAAAACACCAAACTAATCAACTTCGACTGATAGAAAAATGTATCGAAACCGTACCTAAGCAGTCTTTTCACTCAATTAAAATCTCTCTCCCATGGAAGTCGAGTATATGCCTATTGAGATCACATTTCCGTCCAAACGTATTATTACAGAGCACACATATAAAGGCGTTGTCTTGACGATGAGTCCTCATGTGTAGAGACAGGTGGTCTTTTCGTGAGTACGTCTTCAAACACACTTTGCACTCGAATGGCCTCTCCCCCGTGTGCACTCGACGGTGCCTCTCCAGTTTACTTTGGCAGGGAAAGGCCTTATCACAGTGCTCACACAAAAGACGCTTCCGTCTGCCTCTCACGCGGGTCACTTGAATGCTTGACGAAGTGCTCAGGATATCCAAGTAAGCTGAATTCAGTCGAAACTTCTCACGTGCTGATAAACTTGCCTTTGAACGCCTGCAACGAAAATGAATATCACATTTCATTTACACTTTCGAAACAAACAGTGTTGAATTAGTACATATTAAGTAGTACGCTAACGGTGTAATGACAACGAAATATGGTCAAACGGGGATAAGAGGAGCCGAATGGATGTAGGTGAATGTATGAGTTATGATTTCGTAATGTTGATGAGTAGCCCGAGGTTCTAATTCCGTGATCGGCCATCCTGAACTGGATTCTTTCAGTTTTCTTCAGTCCTTTCCAAGCTTTCATTGTTTCCAGTTTAAAATGGCTCAAGCAGATGTATTTTAAACTTCGTTAATAAATAGAACTTTCTTGTGTACTGAAAATTCTTGATATAATTCTTTTAGCAAATCAACGAAAAAGCCTTATGACAGGGAAGGTTTTCACCTTAAGCAGGGTTTTATATCATATAAGCTCTGTTATCAACTGAATGATAAAACAAATCGATCCTAGATATAACTAAAACTGCCATCGACTGAGTAAAGGAAAAAGTGAAAAAAATATCTTGGCCAAATTAGCAAATAATTTCTGAAATCGGACTCGCAAATTAAGTAGCTTAACTTTTTTCTCCTCCTTTTCACGAGTGAATTATTCCTTGTAACATAGAATCAACTGCAATATTTCTTCGGCTTCTGTAGTGCTTCTACCGCAACCTAACAGTGGCACTTTTTATTTATTTTGTGCGTCATGCAACACCACATTTAACATGAGTGGAGTAATTAGACAATACATTTAATGGACAAACATATTACAGGATGATCCACAAGGTTTGACAATAAAGTTGCAAGGACTGACCGTGGTACTCTGTAACTGCTAATGTCAGAAAATCATCTGAGATTGTTTATCATCTGAGATTAACCCAATGACATGAGAAATATCGGTCCTCTTCTAAACATTCTTCATCGAAGACACCCTGGTTCCCATTGTCATAGCTGGTTAAAGTGTGGAGTCGGGCACTTCGTTGCTGAATAACCTCGTCACAGCCGAGGAAACATAGTACCATCAATATGATCGATGACTAAAAGGTCAAAGCATGAAGAGAGAACAAATTCACTACCATCCAAAAAGATCAGCCTTCAGAAATTACAGATGAACACGATGCTAATAATTGATTTTGACATCCAGGGCATTATACAGAATGTGTTCATGTAGGTGTAATGATCATTGGTCCCTTCTCTCGCCTCGTTTTTTGAAGCGAGTTCACTGTGGGAGACTACATCTGCGAGAATGTGAAGCTGGTTTCTCCTGGATGAAAATCCTTGTCCTCACTCAACAAGAATTGTAACACAGTTCTCAGCGAAATGTGAAGTTCAGAGAGTCACACATCTTCCTTCCCAGGATTTGGCTTCCACAGACTTATTCCTATTCCCCAAACTTAAACTAGCACTGAAGGCAGGATTGGCAAAAACCATGGTTTTTATTGAAAAACCAAAAAACCCGGTTTTTTGGTTTAAACTTTTTTTTTTTTTTTTTGGTTTAAACAATTTGCTTTAAGTATTTATATTACATATGGACAGAAATAAGTTTGTTTTGCTTTAGTGTTATAATGCAACAACAGGGTTATGCTGGAAGGGCTCACATAAACTTAAAGCGGAATCCAAACCGCTTCTCGGCTTACATCTACGAGAAATTGTCCATTTGGACACGGAACCGGGACTAATTGGTCACAAATGCGATGAGTATGCCGACTCACTCACGAAGGACTCCTGATAAAAATACTTTGTATTGCTCTTTACATAGGCCTACTTGTTAATATAATTGTCAAGAGTTATTTCAGAAGGACAAAAAGATAACAGTTGTACAAGTAAAAACATTATACAGAATTACATATAAATCGGGAAACTTCGCCTTAGCCACTGGGAAAATCCTGTTATTATTTTAAAAGTATTTGCATGTAAAATTTTAAGGTCAACATATTATAATCAGTACGCTAAAACTGAGGTATTAAATTACAAATGTAGTATGTAGATATCATTCAATAATTTAAAACACAGTCCAATCCAAGCTAATGTTGGAAGCTACGTAGGCAGTTGATAAATGTTGCAAATTTCTATCAATATATGTAAGCAATCTTGGTTTCTTTATAAAACAACAGGCATTCAGGCAAGCAGAAATATATAATTTGGTTTCGTTTCGTATGTTTAGGCTTAACATCCTTATGAAATATCAAGGTTATCAAGGAGGAGATTTTCGCTTAAAGGGACACCCGAACCGCTACTTGGTTTACACTTGAAAGAAGGGTTGTGGTTCGACCGAGAATTGAACACGGGAACCCCTTGATTACAAGGTGAAAAGTATATAAAACTAATGTGTATGGATACGTGGAAACGTCATCATGAAGTTCACATCATTTAAAGCGTTTTGTTTGTTTGTTTGTTTAAACCATTTTTTTAAACAGCTGGTTTAAACCAGCCAACCCTGATTGAAGGGACAGTATTTCACGACTGTTGAAAATATCCAGACTTCCGGGATGGCACAATTCAATCGCACTCCTGTGAATGACTTCAAATTATGTTTCAGAGAAACAGGCAAATCTGTACATTGAAGAAAAGAGAAACTACTTTGAAAAGTTCTCAATGTGGTTTGCTCCAGTAACTTCAACTTTCTACGTATCAATATCAATCCTGGAACTTTATTACCAAACCTTGAATATTTAAGGACATTTTCTTCTTCCTCTCTTATCTGTTAATTGTGTGTGTGTGTAGGGGGGGGGGTATGCAGCAAAGGTATTTTCTGATTGTATAACAAAGGGTATTAAATGAAACAGATCACTATCGAAATGTAGTTTATATCTTTGAAAATAAGTATGTAAAATAATATTTCGTTTTAATTCTGTTCTTGCTCATCTTTTAATGTTACGATTTAATTATATGAATAAAATGATGTGTTTTACATAAGGCTGGAATTAGATGAAAGGAAAGTCGTAATAAAGACTGGATTACTTATTTAGTTTTTTAATCTAGTCATTACCGTTTAAAAGCTTTGATGCAATCACATTTTTACATCTTAATAATATAACGGTATTATATTTATATTATAAAGATATTATACATATATAAAGGTATTACCTTTATATTAAATAATATAAAGGTATAAAGGTATAGAGACCCATCGACTCAACTTGTAGAGTTTGCCAAGTTGATGAAGGTGCTGCCGAATGGTTTCTCCACTCACAATGAACTGTACTTCCAGTTCCTCACATGTCTAGCCACTGTTCGCCTCAATTGCTGCCTGAGGATCTTCATTTTGTACACGTGTTGGTCTTCCGGCTCGTGGCGTGTCTTCGAGTGTTTTGTCACCGTTTTTACACTTGTTAATCCACAGTTACACTGTCCGCATAGTCACGACACCCTCATCAAAGGCCTAGCATATCTTCCGCCCCTCTGCAACGGCGTTTGACCCCAGTTTGAACTCGTACAGCATACACGCCCTTATGACACTCTTTGCAGGTCCCATGTTCACTCTGTCCTTAGGGACGTTCACGATGTAACTGAACTGCCACAACCAGGTAGTATGTTGGATATACCTACACCAACAACTGACGTTCGCCTTATCTCCTTTCGCATTCACCTCACGATGTGAAGACCAATTGAACACAGAACTCCACAAAAAGTGACAGAACTTTCTTGGCTATCTTTATAATTTACACTAAAATACTGTTGAAAAAATATTTCTATTGTTTTATGTCACCGAACTAACCAAAACTAAAAACAATACGTTCGACCTTTTTTTTTTTTTATTTTTAATACTGTTTTGTTCTGACTTTAAATGTTTTATCATCATCGCCTACGGTATGCATCGAGACACTACTGAGCGAAAGTAAATACATTTGTTCCACAGGATGCTTCAAGTAATCTTACAAATTCATTACAAAATACTATGCTTTTAATAATGATAAGGTGAAAGCAGCTTACTATCTGTACTCTATGCGAGAAATGATACAGTGAGCGGCATATTGCAAAACGGTTCAACCCATCGTGTAAAGACGTTCACCAAACACTTGTTAGAAAACGAAAGACTGGCACAAATGAGAACAGAAAATGAAATGGAAAACCCGAATCGACAACATAGTAGGACCAATTCATTAAAGTTTTGTCTGAAATGAACTAGCGTCTAACTGCTTACAATTCAATGCTGCTTTAAATGAAACAAGAGAAACTCGTATCCACACTAGGTTAAAAGGTGTTTACTATCCATTGCCCTCAGATAATGAGTAGCAGCTAAGAAATCAAACTTAACAGATAAGAACAAGAAAAGTAGACTAAATTTGACCAAAACAAACACGAAATGGACTATAGTCCAACAGAAGCAAGTTCTTACACAGATGAATCAAAATTTCAGTTATTTGATTGTAACAAAATGGTATTTGTGAGCTGCTCAGCAAACAGACATCCGAAGTGTGTACTATACCAACTGTTAAGTACGAAAGAGGCAGCATACTACTTTGGAGGTGTTTTGGAAGCAATAAATCTTGTATTCTCGTGAAAATAGACAGGATATTAAAGAAAGAAGGATATTTAAAAATTCTATACTGCCTTGGATAAATATCATTGTTTCTAGTTTTGTGTATCAACAAGACAATGACCCAAAGCATGCGACTAGACTATGTCGAGATTCTTCGAATAAAAACAGCAGAATCACTGACTTGAATCCAATCAATTTAGGAGGAACAAATCAAGACAGTCTCTAATAATTAGTGTCAAACAGGTAGGTGTGAGACTGTTACATGCCTAATGCGAACAACTGGATAACGCATACTTTTAACAAATTAATCAACAGAATGCAATGAATCTGTGAGAAAAGTTCTTAAAAATAAATGTGGCCATTTTAATGAGGCTAAAGTTTACTTTCCCTGTGTTTAAAAACTTAATTTTGAATTCAACTGTCTTTATATAATGTTTTGTGAAATGATATTACAATAAATTACTTTGCTTTCTTTTTCATTTTTTTAATGTTAACAAATTTTTGGACGCTAGCACATATATATTGTATACATTCCACGTCATCTAAAGGTATTGAGCTTTTTGACACGAGACAGCCTTAGTGAATAAAATCTCAGGGTATATGAGTCGCAGAGGGCTTAACATCATTTCACAGCAAACAGTTACAGCTAGTAGATGTATAAAATGTGTTGGAGTTCTGATATTAAGACGTAAAGTATTGTGCCAATAAGATGAGTAAACTTACCGCAAAAATGTGTTATATTTTACAATTTTATCTCGATAAAGGCCCCAAAATCAAGCACGTGAAGAAATTTGTGCTGTTTATACCAAGATAAGTTATTAAAAGCAACAGTCAATAGATGGCTTAGTTGCTTTCGTTCTGGCAATTCAAATATCTAAGATGCTTCTCTCAGTGGGTGACAAATCACAATTACCTTCTGGCAAAAGTCGTTTAGCAAGTCTTGTATGTATTAAAGTATTATTAATACATAAGGACATCGCCAATGATATGAACATCCATCACTAAAAACCAATGTTAAAGAATTTGAAGAAAACTGGCTACAGAAAGAAATTCGTCATTCGGGTGCAATATGATCAGCAAAGAGGGCATGATGCGAAAATAATGAAAAATATACAATAATCGGCACGTATATTCCGTAATATTAGAATAAATTTGTATATTTTTCCTTATATTGCTTCACTTGAATTACTCTTTCCTCTACCATAATTTAAAAGTTACGAATGATCAGAAAAACTAATAATGTCGCACAAAATAGGTGCTTCATTGAAATATAAGATTTTCGATGTGCAAGATGATAATGTATGTGCTATTTGCAGTTAAACGGGAGCAACACAGAAACAGGAACTCTCTAAATGTTTCTTGACAATAACATCCTACAACCCTTGAAGGTTCAATGATAGCGTTTTCACTACTGTAGTACTGATTCGTGTGTTCGATCCTTAGTACTGCCTCATGTCCATTGGTTCTCTTAAGATTCTTCTAATTCCTCCCACTTTCTCATACAATTAATTCCTTTCATACTGATTTCCTTTCAGTAATCATCCATCTCCTTTAGCAGTAGTGCATAGTTGTGACGTAAACCTTGAAACATGTAATTTTCATCGTAGTTATGCCTTATGGATACTACTGAAAGAAAAACTTTTCTCGAGGTACTCAATTTCGTTTCATTTTAGAACAAATTATCTACACTAACGTTAGAGATAATACAGTGTAAGTATGTGGCCGTTAATGACTCAAAAACTACTACACTACAATCACTGAAATTTTCATTAAGTTCTTCAATAGAATCTAAGAATGGTTACAGGCTACCATAATCACGTTGTCACTCATGAAACCGACCAATTGCGTGAACTGTGAAACAAGACGTACAGAAAGCTGATTTTTATATCTAAAATTCTACTATTATATTATGTTTTCTCTAAGGAAATAGTATGTACACACTACTAAATTTTAAGACTAGCAACACTATAAGATAACTGCTAAAGCCACCAAGGTTATTGTGTGTAGCTTTTAATACCGAGTGTGTTGTTCATTGTGTGAAGAATTCATGAGTTGATGTTCCGAATTTTATGAGTTACAGTTACTTCAGTGAACTGTGCTTTCTTTGTTCGTCATGGATAGTAAAGTGGAACAGAGTAGCCATCAAGTTTTATGTAAGGATACTGTTCAGAAGATCATGGAACAAGATTTACAGAAAAAAAAAAAAAAAAAACAAAAACAAAGAATCTGTTCCAGATTTGTGCCCCACAGTTTGATAGCAGAGCAAAAAGAAGACCGGGTGTCGTCGTGTCAAGAGTGGGTCCAACTGGCCTAAAATGACCCAGAATAGTTTGATGAATCATTCTTCCACGTTGAAAGAAAAACATTTTGACTCAATTTCAGACATCCAAAGAGCTGTCACGAAGAAACTCAACACTGTCTTAACGATTTACTTTCACGGTGAAAATGAACATGCTTAGCCCCCATTCATAGTTCTTGATTTTAAAATGCATTGTTAGGGATGGTAGTGCACGATGTAATACAGCACTCACTTTTGGCGTAAAGCTTTAAGTTGGTCGGATGGGAGTTTAGCGTCCTCTCAGCACCGAGCCTATATGAGACGTGGGCCTACAGCTTAACGTGGGATCCAGGCTTCATACGTTCCCCCGGGAATCAAACTGGAATCTCGCGCCCAAGGCGCGTGCGCTAATGACGATGTGAGTTTGTAGTAGACAATATTTTTTTGGGAGGAGGGGGGCTTTTTTGTTTCTTCCCACACTCTCATTTGACAATTTTTTCCATAATCATTCAATGTTATTTACCATTCATTTGCTTTTACGTAAGGAGCATAATTGAGGAACATCAGAATGACGATTTTTCTTTTTCATTTCCACTAGCATGTGGTGGAATTTTAAGCACATTTACTTAATGTGATAGTGCAATTCTTCATTATTTACACTGTTATACAGTTGTAACATTTTTACATATTCTCTTAAACCACATGAAAAAGGATCTTTCTGCTGTTCTGCTAGTCAAATAAACTAGAACTTACCTTTTAGAACACCCAAAGATATAAACAGAAATAACAGATTATATAGAGAGAATGATCGTTAGCTTGTATCAGTATTAAACTCGGCTTGTATTGCTCAGACTCTTGAAATGAAAACATGTCATATTGAACAGCTTGTATCAAATTTAATGGTGCTATTTTGAATTTCCAAACCGGATCGGCAATATTTTTTTTAAAATGAAAAGCGGTAATTTTTCATCTAAATTCGGAATGGAAGCAATTCTTTAAAGTATTTTTTAAATGCCTTTTTTGCCCTCAAGGTAATATTGAAAATGTCACAGAAAAGTTAGATTAGGCACAAAAAAAACAGTTTGTTCATTCCTAAAATACAGAGACGAGAATTTTCTCAAAATACTGAATACTATGATAGCTAAATCTTTCACTGCTCTATTAAATAGTAAAATTTTCAATCCAGGATAGAAGTTAAATATTTTAAATGGAACATGACCATTTTTGTTTTAGATTTGCAAAATACGCAGGAAAATAGGAAACTAACGAAAATTAGTGCTTTATGCAGCATCTTTTTTTTTTTTTTTTTTTTTTTTTTTTAAGTTTTCAATAAGTATTAAGAACTACCATATTCCATATCTACTTCCGTTCTAAATAAGCTACTTCCAAACTGTTACGGAATTTGACAATTTCACCATTTAATAGAGCACTCACGATTTTGTTATGAGAGAATTTAATATTTTACAAAAATTACATTCCTCAACTTCACAAGGGATATATAAACGAGGTATAAATTAAATTGTGCGACTGAAATTCCAGATTTTAGTTTGATAGGGAACCACTTTCTGTAACGCAACCAATGGGTGGACCAAGAACAAGGCTGGGATGCCCAGTTAGGTCAGAAGGCAGTGTGCGTTGTTGAACAGGGTCGTGTGAAAGCGCACATAAAACACAACTGTGAATGATTCATGTGAAAGTGCATCATACAAAACACACAATTACGACTGAGTTTCCTTTACAACTTCAAACTGGGCTACTTTGCATATCTAGCCGCAAAAGTAATCATTATTGCATTTGGATCAAGAGTGGTGAATGAACAAACCATACGCCCTTGGTTTGTGAAATTCGTGCCGTGACACGACACTGAAATCTGAGGTCCGCGGTTGCCAACAGCATGTGCAGAAAAGTATTTATGAAATTCCAGACGAATTAGGCATACATTATACCAATGCAGTTTGAACTTCGCGCAATCGGTAAAAAGAAGGTGGATTCGTGGGTGCCACACATCAGGTGTGCAGTTCTTTGAATGTATGGAATAACCGGGAAAGTTTCCTGCATCGAACTGTCACTTCTGATTGAAAATTATCTTCTACGACAATCGTAAAATCTCAAAGAAGTAGGTGGGTCATCATCAATATTAAGAACGGTTTTGCTGGTATGGTAGTGCATGGTTAAAGTGATGCACTACCTTTGTCCGTCGAGATGAAACCACCACTGCGGATCGTTACAGTGCTTAACTCTGTGAAACGCGCCGGAAACTTGTTCGCAAGTATCCAGCAATAGTGAACAGACAAGATGCTCCCATGTTGCATGCAATGCATGCCAACATGTCGCTGAAAGAAATGTGAATACTCTCTGTAAGTGCCAGTACGAAACCCTTTCTCACCCACTATATTTTCCTGACGCCTCTACCAGTACTTCTTCAACATCTCGATCACTTCTTGATAAGAAAGAACTTTCCTGATGACCGATGGTACAACGTGCGATGCAAGATTTTTTCGCATCCAGACTTCATTCGACATCGAATCCAATTACTGGCTGAACGATAACAAAGTTGGCTGCATCCAGAAACTACTTTGACTAACTAGATATTACTAGCAGAATGCTCGTTCTTCGCATGGGAAGAATATTTTCATTTTGGACATAAAGGGCACCAAAACTGTCACCAACCAACTTAAAGACTGCTAAAACTATGAATTCGACACCAACATCGGTCATTTTCGATCATCTTTATATAATCCTCCCCCAAGGTGCGGGGTTGAATTTGGATTTAAACGGCATCAGAAGTGTCACTGTTCATCTCAGCGACCCCGAAAACTACGGAATCGACACTAATATCAGTCATTTTCGATCATTTTTAAATATCTCCCCCTTCCCTACGTTGAATCGTTAGAGTGAAATGATAAAAATCATCCCAGGCCCGAACTTCATCAATGATGAAAATCTGAATGAGAATGGACAAGTGGTTCACGAGGTATGAAGTCACATAGTCACTTTCATCTTTACGTATATAGATTTCCCCTTTTGAAACTGACACATATCAGTGGGGCATTTCAATCGCACCAAACCAATACTAAGTTTCTTTTCTTTAGCATTTTCAATGCTATTTTGAGTAGAGGAGGAATTTAAAAAATAACTGATTACTTACTCGCGTTCAGTCTAGACAATGACAGTTCTGGTCGGTTTTGGAAGTTCAAAATAGCATCAATAAATCTGACAGTGCGATTTTATATCATGCTTTCGTTTTAAAACTACGTATAATATGAGCCCAGTTAAAGGTCTGGTACGAATTAACGACCCCACCACAGTTACCATAGTTACACACCTATCTTAATCAACGTATGGGCATATAAGGTGTATGTATACAATTGAGTAAAAGTTGTTAGCATGAAAGGCTAAAATATTTTTGTAACTTAATTTCAATACACAGACCTCTTTAGAATCTACTGAATTTCACAAGCCAAAACTCCGGAGCGAGAGGTGTCAGGCCCAATACAGATTTTAAATCATTTGAACAGTGAGCAAGCATTAGCAAACTAAAATACTTAATATATTTTCTACTGTGATTCTTGAGACTTACCTAATATTCTGATCATTCTTCTAAGCTGGCACCACTTGTTCTCTTCCCGTTCTCTTGATTACGGCTACTATTCTCCGTAACAACACAGCAAGCTTCCCGCTTTATTTCGATGGATCTCATCTGCGCTACCAAACTGTAAGCTAACTTACAAAAAGCTTACAGCGTATCACCGCATCTTAAGTAGAACATTTTCTTGTTAACCAGAAAAGAAATGAACTAAATAAAGAGAAGAAGAGAAAAAAAAAAACCTCGACTGCCCACGAACGTGAAATCAACTGATTCGATACTGTTATTATATATACTTATTGTACTATTTCGAACGACCACCCATACGAAAAACTTAAAAAACACATTTTGGGAACGAAAGTGAAGAGAAAACACATGTCACGCAATACATCAAGCTGTCAACCACGAAAACTTTCCAAAAGGCATTATTGCTCATACACCAGCCGCGGTCAACGTTCATGAGTTCGACAAGGAATTCAAAATAATTATAATTAATAACAATTTGCCTAAAACACTTCAATATTTTACACAGTTGAGTAACGACTATTCACCGCATGTTCTTCTTCTCTTCTCATCTACAATCTATACGATTATGCCTAATGCAAGGGTAAATAAATCCGCTGAAGGCGAAGTCCATTTGTCGATATTTATTATCAAGATACAGACGAATGCGCACAAGTATTAACATGTTATTACATTTAAAATGGCGGAATAAATTGAAGGCGCTAATTACAAATGTAACTTTCCATACCGATAACATTTTACATTCTCCAGATATACAGGGCGCTGCACACATATAGAAATACGGAAACACATACACAGGTAATGACATTAGAAACAGCCTGGTAAAACCGAAAAAGTTGACTTCGAACTTGAATTCCGTCTGTCAATAGCTCTTTGCGTTGTCAAGATATACTGCGTGACAGACAGATTAAATCAATACATTATTAATTAATATTGGCTGCAGTTAACTGCAGTTTAGATATAATTAATTAAGTAATTCACACTATCATATAAACTTAAAAAAATAATCAAAAAGAACATCTTAATTATAAAGGTAACCAAGAAAGTTCTGTCGCTTTTTTGGAGGTCTGTGTTTAATTCGCTCTCATACCGTAAGTTGAATGCGACTGGAGATAAGGAGGTCAGTTGCTGGTGTGGTTATATCCAACATACTAAATGATTGTGGCAGATCAGTTACACCGTGAACGTGCGTAAGGACAGAGTGAACATGGGACCTCCACAAAGCGTCATAAGGGCTTCGCTTCAAACTATAGTCAAACGTCGCTGCAGCGGGGCGAAAGATATGCCAGGTCTTTGGTGAGCGTGTCGTGACTACGCGGCAGTGCAGCCGTGGTTGGTTTAACAAGTTTAAGGACGGTGACGAAACACTCGAAGACGCACCACGTGCAGGAAGACCAACACATGTACAAAATGAAGATCTTCAGGCAGCAATTGAAGCGAACAGTGGCTAGACATGTGACGACCTGGTACTACAATTCGGTGTGAGTGGAGAAACCATTCGGAAGCATCTCCATCAACTTGAGAAGTACTACAAGTTGGGTCGATTGGTTCCACATGATTTGACTCCGGGCCAGAAGGCAACGCGAACAGAAAAGCAATGTGTTTCTTTGCTGTTTCGTCTGAGGAAGGAGTCATTTCTGGGCAGGGCGTTGACATGTAATGAGCAGTGGGTCCTGTACGAAGCTCCACGGTGTCGTCTCATTGGTTAGCATCCCATGAATAGGTTCCAAAACAGCTGAAACCAGCACTGCACCAGAAGAAGGACCTCCTGTGTGTTTGTTGGACTGTTCGCGGCATCGTACATCGGGAACTCCTACCAGCTGGTCAGAGTATCAAAATGCAATGAGTATTGTCAGCAGTTGAACCATGTTCAAGAAAAACTTAAAACTCTGGAGCCAGCATTTCTGAATCGCAAAGGGATCCTCATGTTGCAGGACAGCGCTAAACTCCACGTGGCTAGGATGACCCGGGACACCATTCTACGCCTTGATGGGAAACACTATTGCATCCGCCATATTCCCCGGACATTGCATCGTCCGATTATCACCTGTTCCATTCCATGGACAATCACCTTCGAGGACGCCAGTTCAAATACCTCGTAGAAGTGCAAAATGCACTTGATACCTTCTTCGCTTCACCGCTCACGAAGTTCTACCGCGATGGAATCCATGGCCTTCCAGAACGTTGGCAGAAGGTCGTCGATCCTGATGGGGACTATTTTTGATCTTCCGGGTACGTCTTAGGTGACATAACGATATTCGAAGGTGGTGGGTGAAAAAGCGACAGCACTTTCTTGGTTACTTTTATAGCAATCTTGCGTTTCAATAACTAAAAATAATAATGAAGAATATGTGATGTGCTTATCTTTAGCTGAAGACGACAGAAGACATAATAGTAATTACACAAATCGTCTTGGAAACCTTATTTTGATTCAGTTTCCCAATTACTTAATTTTTTTAATTACACAAAAACACAGAATGTAAGGATTTACCAAATAAGAGCGCCAAAACATTTAACATGAGATTAAATGAAAACTAGAAGTGATAATGATTTATTATTATTATTATTATTATTATTATTATTATTATTATTATTATTATTATTATTATTATTATTGTGAAAAGGAATCAATATTATCACGTTTTGAAAATAATGTCGTTCAAATGTCCTTCCCTGCTTTGGTGGACGAAATCGATTACTCTGCACTTATTACACGAGAAGTTCACCTAACATGTTCTGACGAGAATGATGTTAGCTGGCCCCCAAAATCATATGATCTCTTCCACTTCGAATATCTTCTATGGGGTAGTCTCAGGTCTATGAGAATAAGCTACGAACAATTCGTGAACTGAAAGTGAACTTCTGTCGCACCACTGCGAATTTGCCGCGCAATAAGTGTGCGTTAAGGTGCAATACTGAATTTTGAGAATCCCTTTCACTCACATCACAGGATACAAAAAACTCTGAATGACAGTATCTTCAACACATAATGATATTGACTGCTTTATACACACCAACATAGACAAGTAATTACCACCTAAAGTTCTGACGTTCTTACTGGTGAAGTATTTAGTTTTCGACAACGAGACTACATGAGACGTAAACTTACAGACTATCGTAGGATCGGAAATAACTTTATACTTTCAGTGCCAGCGCCACACCTAAGCAAAAATTCTTAATAATTCCTAATAATAATAATAATAATAATAATAATAATAATAAATAATATATATATATATATATATATATAAAAGATTAATCTGTTAAATTAAATTCTTCGAACTCCAAATGTATTATCACAAACCACCTAAACATGACAAATTTAACACGAAAAAAATACACACAATTATCACTGGATATATTCAAGTAACATCCACAATCCTTCACATGCAGATGAAAATGAATAGTTATGGGAAATCTAAAAATCTGCTTTTATCCTGTAAGCAAAACTGTTACAGATAATTCTAAATAAAAACGAACACCAACACCTCCCGCCACGGAATCGAGCATACAGAACCAGAACAAACTAATAAATCCATATATTTTTCTTAACAGTATCAAAATGCAGAAGTTTTTCTTGTGCGTTATTGCACATCACTTGGTACACATTTTCAAATGCTGGAATCATTACAAGAACGATACTAATTTACTTTTAAATTCAATTTCAGATATTATTATTATTACGATACAACACATGAAGTTTAAAAGTGGATTTTCTATATGTGAACCTGATAATGTAAAAAACCAATCATAACACATTCTCTGCCTCATTAAATTTTAAAAATGTGAAAAACTAATAACACTGGCCCTCTACTATAAGGTTAACTAGGAGAAAGAAAATTTATCTGAAATAACTCATTTTGGACGTGTCAGTACAAGCTTTTCCACTCTTATATGACGCTGAATCTGCCTGTTTGTTCTAACATGTTCATCCGCCCTCTACTAATTGATAACTGCCAGAAATTTATTCATTCTCAAACCTGAAAGGTGAATGCATACGAAATATTCCCGTTTCTCTGTTTCCTGTATGATAAGATTCTTGAAGCCAAGTAGTAATAACAATAATAATAACACTAACAAAAACCAAGTACTATCAAAATAAGTACGAAAAAAAGGTCATAGTTCACCTTATTCCGTTTTCTTTTCTTTCTTATTTTTTTCTGGAACCCTACTTTTGAAATATATTTTACTTCTAGACATCAGTAGACAACAAAAGCATATCGTAATTTGTCTTAAGCCCATACGTACAGATATGCGCGGAAGCGTACATCCGCATCAAGATAGCGTTTGTGGATATTTTTTTATTCCCTTGGTGGATGGAGAACTCTTAACTTGCAGATGCTCGTGAAAAGACAAGAATCTTCGTGAACACTATTAACTGTTGACATCCTGTATTAAAGTAAGTTTGATACTATTTCTAAACAAGAGTAAAACTATGCTTCGTTGGATTTTTTTTTTTTTTTAAATATAAGTTTGTGACGAGGTGGGTCATGTCATTCTTCTCTTTCGATGACCCTGTATCTTTTCTCCACTTTTGCATTCTGTACGAAGACAATCGACAATCATCCCTTTATATAAGTAACACGACTAAAATATACATATATATATTTGACAGATAATATTACCAACGTGGCAACTTGCTTCTTAGAAATTGTATTTGAGAGGACCTTCAGTACTTTTTTTTTTTTTAATTAAATCTATAATTTCTGTCTGCATGAATTTTACTGCATTTTACTTAAGCGTAGTTAGTTACAACTGGAAGAGATTGTACTCAATGTTAAGTTTAACTTCATCGATATCATATCATAAGATTTACAAAAGAACAAAGTATGTATATGCGATTATTTGATTTGATATGACTTTCAATTTAGCGTACCTTTCAGTAGCAAGACTATATCAGATAAAAATCTACAGCTTAACGTGTGACCTGAACCACACGAGGTCCCGTTGGGAATCGAACCTGGGTATCCTACGCCAAAAGCGGGTGCGTTAATCGGTTAGTCATGGGGGAAGCTCATATTAACGATTATTATGTTAGAAACTATTTTTTAAATCATAATTGTAATAGAACAGATAAGCTGCATTTATTTATTATCTCATTATGAGTAGATGCGGGTGGAGATGCTGCGGATGCAGTACGAATGAGGATGAGATGTTTGTATTCGAGCAGCCCTTTACCTCTACCTCTACGAAACAGCCTAGACTCCAAATCTTCTACATAGATTGTAGAATAGACTATACTCGCCGCGACCTTATTCTGACAGTCGAGATACGTAGCTTCAATTCGGACGACTCCGACACGTTACACACGAAAAACATTACTTAGAAGATCCATTCAAAGAGCTAATTGAGTATAAGTATATAAAAATGTCAATATAGGAATAATATTTAAAATAAAAGTACCAGATTTATTAGTAACGGGTAATCAAAATGACGTCACGATTCAAAATCGGAAAGAAAGAAGGAAAGAAAGGAGTGAAAAGCCGGCAACTAAGATGCGAGCCTTTTACAAGTGGTGCAAGATTATAAACTTAAAAATCTTATATCAAAAACAGAAGACTAGTAAAATTAGTTAATTGATCAATGTTAGAAACCGTCCACAATGGCTAGGAAATGGCTTAATGTTTTATATATAAATTAAATAGAGTAGCTACACCGCAGGGTTGGCAAAAAAACATGTTTTTTATTGAAAAAACAAAAAAAGTTTTTTTTTTGGTCGTTTAAACCTGGATTTTTTGTTTAAACCAGGTTTTTTTGGTTTAAATAATTTGCTCTACTATGTATTTATATTACATATGGACACAAATAAGTTTGTTTCGCCTTGCTGTTATTATGCAACCACCGGGTTATGCTGGAAGGAGTCTTATAAGCTTAAAGCGGGATCCAAACAGCTTCCCGGCTTACATTCGAGAGAAATTGTCCTCCATTTAGACTCGGAAACCGGGACTAATTGGCTACAAATGCAATGAGTCTGCCGACTCACTCACGAAGGACTCCTGATAAAAATACGTTGTACTGATCTTTACATACTTGTTAATATAATTGTCAAGAGTCATTTCAGGACAAAAAGATAAATAGTTGCACAAGTGAAACCATTATACACAATTACCATTAAATCGGGAAACTCCCGCGTTAGCCATTGAGAACATTAAATCGGGAAACTCCCGCGTTAGCCATTGAGAAAATCCTGTTATTACTTTAAATGCAAGGCAAATCCTGTTATTGCTTTGCATATAAAATCTAAGGTCAACATATCATCATCAGTACGCTAAAATTGAGGTATTAAATTCCAAATTTAGTATGTAAATATCATTTAACAAAATTAAAACGAAGTCCAATCCAAGCTAATGTTGGAAGCTAACGTAGGCAGTCGATAAATTTTGCCAATGTCTATCAATACATTTAGGCAACTTTTGCTTCTTTATAAACAACAAGCATTCAGGCAAGCAAAAACATACAATTTGGCTTCGTTTCGTATGTTTAGGCTTAACATCTTCATGTAATACCGAGGTTATAAAGAAGACTTTCGCTTTAAAGTGACATCCAAACCGCTACTTGGTTTACACATGAAAGAAGGGTTGTGGTTCGACCGAGAATTGAACATGGGACATCTTGATTAAAAGGTGAAAAGGAGATACAACTAATGCAGATGGTTTGATATGTGAAAACGTCACCATGAAGTTCACACGATTTAAAGCATCTTTCGTTCTTTTTTCTTTTTGGTTTAAACCATTTTTTTTAAAACCAGCTGGTTTAATCTACCTTGGTTTAAACCAGCCAACCCTGCTACACCGTAAGAAACTTCTTTGCCTGCTGGTAAATGAAACAAAAGAAAGAACGGGACTCACGTGTAATTTCCGCAATCTTTATGCAAATGGTAACCTTGCTCTGCCAAATATCGTCTGCGCGAGTGCGTTAGTGTGTGTACGTGGGAGTAGTGAAACTGAAACCATGAAGAGTGTTGAGCGCGAAATTGAAAACATGAATGAATCCGAATTATCATCTTCTCAGTACTATCGCAAACACGAAGAAGGGAAAGCTTCTTGAAGTCAAGCAAAGTAAATTGTCATCAATGTGTACGCTCGCATAAGAGAAAAATATGCAGAAAAAACTATTGAAGAAACTGTTGATATGACTGTTGCCGGTTCGCTGCTGGTTTACTCATTGCCAACGTAGAGTTGCTGTGCTTTGAGGGAAAAAAAATCGTATTTTTAATTTATTGTGTGAGAGGGTGGCTGCTCGTATGTTTCTGTTTATGATTGACCTTTTCTAGGTAGACATATGAAGATAACTTCATTTCTTATCCTTTCTTATCTTAATCAATCGAAATGAATAAGCAAAATAGTGTTCATGCTCTCGTGTTTTAATTGTGAAGATTGCAAATAAATCACGTGCGAATTTCTAATACATTTATTACTACTGTATTGTCTTCATGAATTATTAACAACAAATAGACCAAGAAACATATTTTTCGTTAGCGGCAGGAAAAGGACGAGAAATTACCGCTCCGCGCATATCAGCTGAGACCCAAAACAGCGCCAGTTGAAATAACTGGCGAGTAAGAACCAAACCAAAACATACACACACAACAAAGCTTCCCTGTGAAAAGGTCCGCGCACCAACATGTACTAATGCGCTTGTGACCCGGCTCTCAAGTTAGCATTGCGTTTAGTATAGATTAGTCTGCGACTTAAAACATGTAAAAACAAAATACGTCTTTTTATAGAAGGGCCAAACTTCGGAAGATGGATTTTTAAAAATATATCTTGCTTTACAGTTTACAAAGAGCTACAACCGCTTATACGACTCAGTTCACAACGCTGATATTTCTGGTTTTTTAGATCGAATTTCACTTCTTCTTAATTTAAGTAACTCACAATGCTGGCTCAACACCGAATATTTTGTGCTCTACCAGCAACTGAATCCAGAATCAGAGGATGAAATAAACAGGGAAAAAAATATGTATATAACAATTCTAATAATCACAGATTCAAAAAACAAAACTTCGTTTAAAAGCTTTGTGGATAAAAATTCAATAAGAACAAATTGAATTAATAACGAATAACGATAACAGTAAAATTGATAACGAATAGCGAGCGTCCAAAGCAAACATATCCGGAAAATTGTTTATTCACGAATTTCGCTCAATGGCATTGCGAAAATTAACATTTCAGAAGAAAGATATGAGATATCCAATATTCCCTTTCTTTTCCTTCTGGGAATTGCTTACAAAGCACCTACCACTGAAAATATTGGAGTGAATCGTTTTTACGTGCAGTTTCCTTCTTCTGTCTCTTGTATAACTGCACAGTATTTGTGTAACTCTGACTGTTTTCAATTTAGAGGTTTGAAGGATCCAATACAAAGAATCCCTAAGCTTTTTTTTTTTTTCTTTTTCGTTGTTGTTGTTGTTGTAAAAGTTCATTCATGTAAATACTGTAGGACATATTTTTGTCACTAGCAACTAAATTTAAACATCACAAAATCATCTTCAAACAAAAGTATCACAAAGCTAAAAATATTGGCTTTTCAATTTACAGCTTCTTAAAAAATTTTAGTAGATACGTTTCTGCGCTTTCACTTCCTAAATGAAGTGTTTTATTTTCGTCGTTCCTTTGTATATAAATCACCTCCCGAAGACTGTGATTCTTTACATCTATATATTTGTCAATAAAAATATGGATACGTAGCTTGGGTCTGCTCTAAACAGAAAGAGGAAATCTGAAGAACAATGTTTCAATTTACGAATTCCTAAACACAACCAATGAAACAAGAAAGACAGTAAATGAATGCAAAATCTGCGAACAACCTTTTACTAGGTGATACATGCTTCAATCTAACGGGAGCAATTAAAATAATCCTAACTGCAAAGTAAATATTTATATAACAAAAAAATAAAATACAGATTTCAATGAAGCTCTACCTGATTGACAATATATTTAAGATTGAATTTAGTTCCGTCAGTAGTTATGAAATAACTGTCTGTATTGGCTTCTTCGCAGTGGTACCACCTCCAGCTATATATGATTACATGCATCTACATACAAAGTATTTCAGTGAATAGTTTTGAATACAGTGATTGAATACAGTTTTGCTCTACTTTGAAAACGAGAGATATAATTATGTGGGTTAGCTTTTAGACTTTTAAGATGTGTGTCAAATTTAAATTTTTTAGCTGTAATCTTTTATAAAGTCATCTTGAAGGAAAGCTTTTTAAACATCGCTCTTTACACGTGGATCATTCTGAAGAACAACGTGCCGTAATAAGTTTCTGTTCCAATGTGATGAGAAACCTGTTCATATTTATCATCAGTTAAAAGATGTTTGCGAGAACAACACTATCCGAAAGCTGTTCGTAAATTTACTGGTAAGCGGAATCAACCGAAAATGTGCCAAGCTATGGTCGTCCAATTTCTGACAATGTTGCAGCAATCGTTGGTTGAGGCCCTAGCCATGGAAGACAGACGACGAACTGTTGATATTTGTAACTTTAGAGAATTCTCTCATGACACCGTTGAAAAAAAAAAAAAAAAAAAACAACTACTTGCAGTTGTTCAGGTCAGTTCAGACTGGATCTTTCGACAACTGAATGAAGCAAAAAAAAGCCTTTTACATGACAATTCCCAATGGTCTTACGACAAGCAACTGTGCAACCAATCGGCAAGTGTTGCTTCTGCTATCAAAGGAGTGAAATGTTTCATTTATCTCCAATTCTGAACGGCTCGAAACAATGAAAACCGTCCTCTTCGTCTACAGCCGTCATTTCGGATATTCGAATGTTCCGCCGTGGAAGCAGTAAGACAATTTGTTTAAGCCATCTTTTGGGGCAAAAAGAAATTAAACCAAGTTAATCACGTATCAAATAAACAGGACAAACTATACATCGTATAATTTTAACTAAGTGATTGTTTTCTGCAATTCAACAACATCAGCCAACCTTTTAGATATAGACTTTGTTTAAGAAAATCAAATTGCTTCCTCACCCATTGTACTCATTTGATCTCTGATCCCAGGCTATTTTTAAAACTTAGGCATCCATTGCGGGACAGACGCTTCGGAAGTGCTATTTTCTAATGTCTAAAACAGGCCACCACAAAAGGCTTCTCAGAAAGCAATGATAGTTGGGTAAAATATTGGAGTGTGTAGAAGTAAATGAATATTATATTGGAAAGCTCATGAAGAATATCACACCAACAATAAAACTATTGAAAGATCCAGTACAACAGTACGTAATTTTAGTATAGATTTCCATATTGGTCAGGAGCTTCCAAGTGAAAAATAAACTGACACTACAAACATTACACCAAGCATACACTGAATGATTCATATTCCTTTCCAGCTTGAAACAGAACTCAACTGGGTTATTCATGTGTAATAAAGAGGAAGTAATAACCGTCGGTGATAACTGGTTGATAACGTCATAACAATGGTGAGTGATTAAGATACATCATTGTTTCAGCACGGATAAATTGGACAGAGTACATATTTCTATTGACATCTCTAAGTGGTCATTGCTCTTGGATTTTCGTACGCAAAATCAGTACGAGTATATCTCGGATACGTGAATTTCGAAATTAGTAGTGGCTCCAAGTTGCACGGAAAGAACTACGGAATGACAAAGAATACTGCATCAAATCACATCTCAACTCAAAGCTCAAAACCTTCAACGATTGACAGTGTACATTATATTCATTAAATGTGATTTGGTAATCGTCAATCTTTATTTCAAATCCCTGACCCCATCAAGTAATTCAATTTATTTGGGTCATAAAAACAGTTGAACTGTGTATGGATCGTTCGTTTCGACTGATCTTATCACGTTCCACATGTAAGATAAAGAGTCCATGAATGCTGGAGAGACAAAATGAGGCAGTATCATACAATTCGATGGTGATTCTGTAATGGTGCTATTGGAGCAAGCACAAACAATAATTAAACTGGACTCAATATATACGACACGACATTTACAGATCTCATTGCAGACACTATGCATCCTTTTATATACATATAATACTCATTTTCTGCTCTAGGTGCACTTTGTACCAATAAAATAACGCGTCCACACATTGCACACGGATTGCAAACGGATGGTTTAATGTACAGTAGCAACCACTAACGATTGTTGAATTCCCTCGTCACTAACTATTAATGTTCCCGTCTTTAATAAGGAAAGCCTACACGTCCAATTTTCCATGTGAGTAGGATTGTTCGAATCCTAGAAACAATTGCTTCGTGGTAAGAATGGATGCTAACTCTAGCTAAATTATAACTGTTCTAACAAGCCATCTTGTATTAGGAAACCATCTTTTACTTCTTTTCATTCTTTTTTGCCTGACATTGAAAATTATCTCCGTCTACTAATTTCTTTTACGCGAAAAATAAATAAAATACAATTTTACTGGATGATCTATGAAAGTTACTTTCTTCCGCCTCCAACTCTCCCCCAGCCATCCTACCCTCCCCCCCCCGCACACACAAAAGACAAAATTACTTTTGCATATATTTTCAATCTCTGGTTTCACGAAAAGCACTTGCAAGAGACTTCAATTCCTACCATACCTGGATTATATTGCATACTACTTCGTTCACCTCCATAGCTGAATGTTTGATGAAATAACAAGTAAAACCACTACGTCAACGAAAACGTTATAAATAAATAAACGAGAAAATAAATGCAGGCGATGTCAAATATACTATCAATTCTGCACGCGAGGACAAACATATACATATATTTTTGTATGTGTATAAAATTAGATGAAGTCTTTCGTTTCGCAGATTAATAAAGGTTATTTTAATTCGGCACGTAGAATCCTTTGACGATAATTTTTATCTCGTATCCTATTTGTTACGAAATATGCTCACATTACCCGTACATATCTCGACCCACATTTTTTTTTTTTTTTTTTTTTTTTTTTTTTAATTATTCAAAATAACTATTTTATAATTCTAACTATTTCTTGTTTTTCATCCTGTTATATTGCCACTTAAATGGAAGTCTCGCAGTAAGAATAAATTATTTCTTTAGCAGCGATCTATCTGTCTGAAGGCAAAATTATCTGCACTTTTCAAGTCTGTATAATTTCTCGGGGTATACACACTCCCCATTTTGTAAAATTTCAAAATCTAACTCGCGACCGATCGCATCATTTGTGAGCGTCGTTCCCCGCTGACAAAGCCTTCATCACAATCCTTTCAGGCTTGACGGTTCTGAAGCCTTTTCGAAACATTTATAGTTACTACTGTCGGTTTTGTCAATCTGATAGAGCTACATTGAATCAGAAATTACTGTTATTTACTATTTGCCATATTACTCACCTCATTTGCTCTGAGGATGAATAGTCACTCTGGGCGGTTCTTTGAGAGTTCTTCTCCTTGTTCACAAAATGAGAATCACTCACTACTTTCACATCATCGTCCGAATCACCCGCATCTCCTTCCTCATAGCCCTCGTAATCCCCTTCGTAATACTGATTATTGCCTTCAACTGTTTGCTCTTCAGGCACCATGCCGGCATTCTCACTTTCACCACCACTTACACCAGGGTTCTGTGCTAAACCCTCTTCACCATACACGTTTGTAAGAGCAGATGGTGGTATCGCTTCCCGTTTCACTCTCGTTATAGATATATCCACTTCGTTGTTCCACGGGGTAGTCACTGTGCCACAATCAGGTGCCACGTTGTCTTCCACACCTTTCTCTAGTTTAATATTCGATACAACAAGAACTGTTTCTGGTTCAAAGATACGATCACTTTTATCCACTGCATCACTACCTTTCGAATGAGCAGAGGACGAAGATGACGATGCCCAATTGGAATTTGCATTCTGAAAGTAAAGGTTAAAAAGTTGGTTTTAAAAACATAGGTTCTTTTAAACATCATTTAACAATTTTAGGTTCAACGAAGTTATTTACAGAATAAGACAAAAGTTTAAAAATAAATAATAAAACCTGTTAAAACGCAAATCTAACTTTCCATACTGACTACTTAACATATGGTACAATTGATCGTCATAATGAATTTAGGTCAACAAATTTTAAATGGAAATCTTTGCGACATTTCAAACAAGATTAGCGTATTATCAGAAAGTGATTAATGTTCTAAAAAGATAAGTTGAAAATACTAACTTTGTTCATTGTGTCTATAACGTTTTTGCTGGACAGTTTCGCTTACTTAAGCTGTAGCCTTGTTCACCAGGGTATGTCACTAACATGAAAATCGAATCACTTTATAAGTACATTTTGCTAGGGATGTAAAATAGCTGGGTATTTATTTCAGCGGGTAAATACCCTGGGTAAATACCAGGGTATTTACCTAAAATGGGTATTTTATTGGTTATTTTACATTTCAATTACTAATAAAGGATTTAGGATTTAGATTTCTGGTCTTTCGACATCTAAGGCCATTTAGCCCTTCACGTTTTGAGGGATGACGTCCCTCGGCGAGCACACAATCCGGGGAAAGTGAAGGAAGAAAGGATTGGGAAAGGAAGGAAGCGGCCTGGGACCTATAAGTTAGGTACCACTCCGGCATTTGCCTGGTGTGAATGAGGAAAATCCAGGAAAACCTCATTCAGGGTGGCTGGCCTGAAAAAGCTTTTACACTTTTTCGACCGAGTGCCCCCACCGGGAATCGAACCCAATTACTAATAAATGGATTTTATCGTTGTCAATGAAAAATATAATGATCATTTATATCACCTGCAACAAGAATACTAAATCACCATTTATTCTAGTAATTAAAAAATGAATTTGATATTTATTAAGTAACCCAGTACGGATTTCCTAGCTACTCACCATTATTTTTCTTTCTACTACAATAAATTTCCTTCTATTACCATTGGCAAAAAATAATTTTCCATTTTACACCGTGAATTCGTTAATTCTAAAGAAAGTGAAGTTAGTTGTCACCAAACTAATCACACATTATTATTAAGTATCCTGCCTGCCAGCAGCTACTGGTATTATTAGTGACATGGAATTTAAGTTCTTCCTTAGGTTCGCGTCTGATGAAACTGATTTCTCCATTGTTCTCTATCTGGCGCATCATCATCTTTATCTTCCAATATCTTCTCCAGTTTTTCAAATCATCGATGAACACACTAACTAAACTATTTAAGTAACAGCAGGGTCTCTATTACTAAAATGAACAACCACGTTTCCTGTTGGTTTACCAAATTTATTAATAGCGGAAAATGAATTATTAATAATTACTTTCCTAATTTAAGGATTTAAAGTTTACAACAATGTTATTATACGTAAATATTTTTAACATTACCTTTAAAAAAATGAATAGTACTGATGAAAAACAACTTTTTAATAATTAAACATACTAAACTAATATTGCTTTCTAAAAGTACTGAAGACGTTTGAGAAAAGCCTTCGGGTCTCATCCTAAACGAAGGGAAAATCCCAACCTACACCTTCTCGTGGGAGAAAGCGGGCAACGTCTTTGGCGGCTAACGTAGGTGGGGACCGACCGATTTCCGGGATCAGGGGTCAGCTTCTACCAAGTGCAACAGCTTTCTCGGAGGGCGGATGAGCGGGTGGAGGTCAGGGCACCTTCTTGTCCTTATGAGGGGAAACTGTCCTAAAAGGCAGATGAACCACTAGATGGTCAACGGAATGGAGATGTGGAAAGGAAATGGGAATACTACCACATTATCTTTTTCCCAGAAGGGACGGAGGAGGAGAATGAAAAAATATGATGGTTCTTCTTGAGGTAAAAAATTCCGGAGGTAAAATAGTCCCCCGTTCAGATCTCCGGGTGGGGACTACTCCAGGAAGAATCTCAGAGGAGAAAATAATAACTTTCATTTCAGCATGGGAACCTGGAACGTACAACGTGAGGGAAAACTTGAAAATTTAAAAGTGGAAATGGACAAATGTAAAGTGGACATAGTGTGCTTGAGTGAAGTGAGATGGCCAGGGAAAGATGAGATAGTATCGGAAAATTACAGAATATACTATTCGGGTGGCGATAAGGCCAAGAATGGTGTCGCGATAGCAATGAAGAACGAAGTAGCAAGAACTGAAACCAAAGTGGAATACTGCAGTGACCGCTTGATGTTTGTGAAACTACATGCAAAATCAACTGTGATAATACAAGTGTATATGCCAACAACCCACCATGATGATAATGAAGTAGAAGTAATGTATGATCAGATCAGTGACATATTGCATCAGGAAGGAAAAGGTACGGTCAACGCCATAGTAATGAGAGACTTCAACAGCGTAGTAGGAGGAGCTGAGAATAAGGTAGTGGGACCATTTGGACTAGGTAGAAGAAACGAACGAGGTCAAATGCTTATCGACTTCTGTAAGCAACATGATCTGGTGGTGATGAACACTTGGTTTAAGAAAAGAAAAACCAAACTATACATGTGGAAGAGTCCCGAAAATAAGAAACGCTACCAAATCGATTACGTTCTTGTGAAGCAACGTTTCAGGAATAGTGTACGAGACGTAAAGACATTGCCAGGAGCGGACACTGATTCGGACAATCTACTGGTGACAGAAGTGCAAACCTGGTTAAAGTCGATCAAGAAAAATGGGAGAAGAAATCGAAAATGGAACTTGGAGCGACTAAGAAATCTCGACGATGATATGAAAGAAGAGATTGAAGAAAAATTCTGTGCAATGGGAGATACGGTTGACAATATAGAGAATAGTTGGGGACAAGTTAAACAGATTATACTTCACACACTTCACAATAACATTGGTAGGATGGAAAGAGCACCGAGAAAACCATGGATAACTGAAGCAATGCTTAAGAAGATGGAGGATCGCAGAAGGGCAAAAAATGCGGACATCAATGAATACAGAAGGCTGAACAACGAATTGAGAAGAGAAACGGACAAAGCCAAAGAAATGTACATGGAGCACATATGTGAAGAAATAATGGAACTTCAACAGCGCGGCAGATATAATCTGATGTACCAGAAAGCACAAGAATTAGGAGGGAGAGCTAACAAAAGTATACGAACGTTCGGCATCGAAGATTAACAAGGTAATGTAACCACTGACCACCAAAGAATCCTTAGAATTTGGGAGGAATACATAAAAGATCTGTATGATCAGAAAAACCGCCCCAAAGACATTGCGATCGAAGCAGAGGAAGAGGCGGATGATGATGAAAAAGGACCCAGTATATTGAAAAGTGAATAGCATAAGCAATCAAAGACATGCGGAGAAAGGCCACTGGAAACAACAACATACCAGTAGATTTGCTTAAGGAATTAGGAGACAATGCAATGAAGGTACTGACTTCACTTATTAACAAAATCTACCTGAGTGGGGAATGGCCAAAGGATTTTCTTGATGTTACAATGATTGCATTGCTCAAGAAAAAGCAAGCAAAGAAATGCTGCGATCACAGAACCATTAGCCTGATTTCCCACAGTAGAAAGATCATTGCACGCATACTGAACGGGCGGCTGGAAAGCAAGATAGATGAGAGATTAGAAGATCAATTTGGATTCCGGAAAGGAAAAGGCACCAGAGATGCTATTGGATTGATGAGAATTGTATCAGAAAGAATTCTTGATGTAAAGGAAGATTTGTGTTTGTGCTTCATCGACTGGCGAAAAGCTTTCGACCGAGTCAATCGAACCAAACTTCTGAAAATACTTAAAGAAATCGAAGTCAATTGAAGAGATCGACGACTCATTCAAAACCTGTACATAGGACAACGAGTGAAGATGCGCTTGAATGAAGGAGAAACCAATAGTGTGGAGATTGGACGAGGAGTCAGACAAGGATGTAGTTTGTCGCCCCAATTATTCAACATTTACAGCGAATGTTTAATGAAGGAAGCATTAATGGGAACTGGAGACTTCAAGATTGGAGGGAAGATCATTAACAAGATCAGGTATGCAGATGATACGGTTATAATACCTATAACCGAAGGAGGACAACAGGAGATGATTGACAAAATAGTTGACACTGAAATACTGTATGGAATGGAAATTAGCATCGAAAAGTCGAAAGTCATGAGAGTATCCAGTGGAAATACGCTCTTACGGATCAGAGTAGAACAAAAACAACTTGAAGAGGTCGATAACTGCAACAGCTAAAGAAGCATTCAACAAGAAAAGATCATTCTTAACTAGCAGGCTCAATATTGGACTTAAGAAGAAGTTGGTCAAGTGCTATATATGGAGCATTGGACTGTATGGTTCAGAGACTTGGACATTACGGAAATTAGAGAAGAAATATTTAGAGAGCTTCGAAATGTGATGTTGAAGGAAGATGGAGAAGATAAAATGAACAGACAGAGCAACAAACGAAGATGTTTTAAAAAGGATAGGAGAGAAGAGGACACTTCTAGCCGCCATCCTTCGTAGAAAGGCCAACTGGATTGGACACATCTTGAGACGAAATTGTCTTCTTCACACCGCCATAGAAAGAAAGATGGAAGGAAAGCGAGGAATAGGAAGAAGAATAGCTGATCGATGATTTGAAAGATAGGAGAAAATATTGGGAGTTAAAAGAGAAAGCTGAAGATCGACAAAAGTGGAAGAAACATTTCCAGGCCCAAATCAAAAATGGAAAAAAAGAAATCCTCATTAGTCCCAGGACCTGCCGAAAGGCAGAATACCTAATAATAATAATAATAATAATAATAATAATAATAATAATAATAATAATAATAATAATAATAATAATAATAATAAACTAATATTCCAGATACAGCTGGTTAACTTCTTCACGCGTACTGAATTGTCAATTATCCAAAGAATTGGACTAATGAGTTTCTTATGTTTTACTCCTGGTTTACTGAATTAATAAATTCAAACTGTTTAAGAAACTACACTGTAACAACTAAGTTGTTGGTATAGTTAAATCACAGTAAAGAAACTCGAATTTATTAAGTAATAACCTAGAAAATACTTAGAGACTAAACAAACTACACATTTACCGAATTTGCCATTCTGTAGAAGTAATTGTACATTACGAAAGTTGCAGAATAATCAAAGTAATTAAATTTAGTAAATTGGTCGATCAAATTATTTACTAAATATGTCATTGAAAGAAAATTATACATAAAATAAGGAATGAAACTTCGTAAAACACTTAAGTAACTAATTCCTGACTTTTAGAAGTGTTCACTAAATGGATTTTAACACTAACAATAATGCTTTGTGAAAGTGTTTATTGGAATAGCATATTTTAAATATTAATGAGATAAACAACGTTAAGCTGTATATAGTACCTCAGTGAAGATAATATATATACTTTAAATTATTCAGTATAGAACAGCAATTAACCTCTACCATATTTGGAGCATTATAAAACTACCACAAATTTTAATGTCCTACTCAGAATCAAACGTAAGATCAGATTTGGAATCATTACAATTCTTCAATATGAACATCACTATCATTCGTTTTTTCATTTTCTTCTATAACAGTCATTTCTTCTTTCTCCTCTTCCAATGTGTCTGCTGTTTTCATCTGTTCCATGTCAACAGCTGGTGACTTGTTCCTTAATGACCCTGGTCCTGAGTGTTGCATTTATTATTTAAAAGCTTCCAGTTATATGAAAGATATGCTAGTTTTCCTACCCTCTCCGATGATAAACCATTTCTTGTTTTACTACGGAATCAGGGCCGGATCCAAGATTGTCTGGCCGAGGGGGGGGGGGGGGGAATGCACCGATAACTACAAAATAACCAATCACACTGAAACTCTTCAAAGTGACATGTGACAATATTCTTTACCCCTGACAACACTGATGCGTAGAACCGAGAAAAGTATTTCAAAAAGGGTCGCAAGTGTTATGCAGAAAAAAAAAATGTTCTTCTCTCCTCCTGGCTTGTTTTCTTCCATACTTGACAAATGTTATATTGCTTTGCTTGGTGAATCCTGTTCCTTCAACATTCAGAAAATCAACTTAAAACGATTGCTTTTGCAAAGTTCTGCTTTCTTTTAAGCCCTAAACGGAAACATTATGACAGAAATTTTCGGAAAGGGTTGCTATTTTCACTCCTAGCTTCTCATTTTAGATAGTGTATATTTACAACAAAGGGGGGTGCACATGCACCTTTGAACTCCCCCCCCCTAAATCCGGCCATGTATGGAAGTTCTTTCTGTGGCAGCAGATGTAACCGGAGTACTAAGGATTCGAATGGCGACATCAACTAATCCAGTGATGCCTCAAAACCCTCTCCATCAAGGTAGTGAGCTCATTTGTTCCATCCGTCCCACAAAAACTTCCTGGCTCATATTTCTTCCTTGTTCCTATAGTCAGTCAAATGTGCTCTCAGTAGAACAGAATTCAATCCCATTTGTTTTCAAACTTCACAAATGAAGTTTACTACATCAACCAATTCTTCAGCGGCCAATTTGCAGCCCTGAAAAGTGAGATTGAGGAATCTGCAGCCAGATAAATTGAACCCAAACCGAATTCACTTTTGTGTTTAATTTTTCCACTATTGATTGTTCTTCTGCTTTCGAAAGGATTGACGATGAGAACTGTTCTGTCAGAGTCAGATGAAGGCTCTGGAATTTTGAGCGCACAATGTTTGAAGATTGTTTGACTTGAAGTAATTAATCAAATGCACTATGGGTTTCCAAATGGCTACAAGTTTTTCAATACGAATCTAGAATACATCATCAAGAAATCTTCTCTTGATTTCTGAAGGTAATGATGATTCCCCACTTACAGCGAGAGTCTAAAGTACAGTTTTATTGACAAGCAAACTTTGGAGACAGTATAAATGGCTTCTCTATCTTGTTTTCCCAGGTAACTTTAATGAAATTGTACCTCTTTTCTCACTTGAGATTTGTCTAAATAGTGCTTGCAAGTGATGGTTATATTTGTTTTAACAACATCAGTTACACTTCCGAGTAATGTCTTTACCGATAATGTCAGAACAACGCAAATGCAGAAGATGAGCAAGACAACCCAAAGATACTATTACTAGCATACTTCTGTTTTACTAATTTAAAAGCTGCTTTCATGTTGCACACGTTGTCTCCTACGGTACGTGACGTTTGGGCGCCGCCATTTGGGCGCGGACGTTTGGACCCCGCCGTTTGGGCGCGAGTTAAATAAAAAAAGTCATTATGTTAGGCGCTGAGTACTAAGTTCGAATCAAGATATCACAAGGTGTCTACTGTAGTGGAAGTCCTTGAATTATACTGGATTTTGTTTTACAAATTTTGTAAATTTAAGTTTCAGCCAAAGTTAAGTGCGCTTTTTATTTGATAACTTTTCAAGCTAAGGTAAGCAGACCTGACTAGATATGATTGCCTGCATTACATACATAGTGAGCCTATTCCATTAAAAAACTTAAAGCAGGCCTTCTAATGTAGTTATACGATAAGTGTAAATGTCAAAAACATTTCTAGTGGCTAAATGACCAATGTATGTATACTTAACAATTATTTTTCACTTTGAAATCGTTCTTTTTTTTTTTTTCTTTCGCTACTTTCTTCAATGCAGATTAAATGCTTGCAATGGGACGAAAAAAAGTGTGTTAAGTTTTGATTTTTATATTGGAATGTTAAAAAAAAGTGATACCCGAAATACGGCAGTTCTTAAACGCAATGTCTTAAACACCCTGTATTAACATCTTTCCCTCAACTCGATTAGGAATAGGATTTTTAGATTTCTGGGCTTTCGGCATCTAAGGCCATATAGCCCGTCACGTTTGAGGGAGTACACTATCCGGGGAAAGGGGAGGAAGGAAGCGGCCTGGACCTATAAATTAGGTACCACCCCGGCATTTGCCTGGTGTGAATGAGGAAAACCTCATTCAGGGTGGCTGGTGTATTACAAAGAGCGTGTTACAATTTTTCGACAGAATCCCCCCATCGGGAATCGAACCCGGGACCGCTCGCACCGAAGACGAGAGCGTTAGCGACTACGCTACGCGGAGCCACTTCCCTCAACTCGAGTGCGCGGTAATCTTTTATTGGACTTAAGGAAGAGAAGAGTTTGGCAAACGTAATACGAAAGAAAACAAATTTTATTATTCATAAGTATGTAATGATTAACTTTAAAAAATATACACAAATTAAATCAATATGCTTAATTAACATTAAGAAAATTATTAACAGTTCGTCTGATTCCTTCGTTTCCTAGCTTTCTTATATAATACAAAAATGAGATCATTAGATCAGAAGTACAAGAATCGTAAACAAGCGAAAAATCAATCCATGACGAGGTTAGGCAACAAATGCCACAAACGCATTAAACCATTTAATTTAGATGAATAAATAAGATAGAGATAGAAAATATACAGATAAATGAGGTGAGATAAAGATAGAAGTGTAGGAAATGTATATATCTTGATCCGCGCTTAGTTTTCAGTGCCTAGCTTACTTTATATGTCGTAAATTGTGATTTTTATTATGTACCTCGCGCCCAAACGTCTGGCGCCTAAACGGCTTTGCGCCCAAACGTTCGGCGCCCAAACGGCAGCGACGAAACGTCCTCGCCCAAACGTCCTGTCCCGGTCTCCTACGGTTACTAAAAAATTTTCCGTATTATATTTTTGGAGAACTTTCATAATCTCTTCAGACAAGTAATGTGCATCGTGTTTTATTTTCTGCAGAGTACTGCAAAAATCTCTATAAAACTATGGGATGCTATGCATTTTAGTGTAAAATATCCGTAGTGTAATTTTTGTAACAATTTCAATAACCAATAAAATACAGAAAAACTTCACCGGTATGGTTACCAATTCTTAAAAATTCATAATAATTGAATTTTCGTAAAATACCCATTTTTTGGGTAAGTAAATACAAAAGGGGTAAATACCCATTTTTATTTACCTACCCACTGGGCATTTATCCGATCCACATCTCTACATTTTGCACTGTTAAATCATCAGTTCTTCCATGAAGAAGAAGTCGCCATAGACATTATTGCTGCATAAACACATAGTTTACCAAGAATCTTTCAATTTTGAACCCTGATACTAATGGTGAAAAATGTGTTTATACTAAAGGGATTCGATTTTCATGTGAATGATTTAACCTGGTGAACAAAGCCACAGCTTGAGAGATCAAAACTGTTCAGTAAAAATCTTATAGATACAATCAACTAAATTAATATTTTCACTCATCTTTTCAATAGGGTCAATGAGGATAATTATGAGACAGATTTCACAACTTTTCCACGTTACTCAGTTTATATTAGTTCTGAAAGCAGTTAACCTAGACAGTAGTTTATGGTGCGAATAGATTAACAATTTGCTGCCAAGAAATTTCCTGTCATTTCATAAGTTGATGAATAAATGTCAAATTTGTGATGTCTCATAACTTCCTTCCAAAAGGGTAATTATGAGACACCTGTTGTCCCCAGCTTCCTGTATATGATATTGAGGTCTGAAGAAGTCCAATTGTGAGGCAAAGAAGTCTTCGTTATTTTGTGTTTATTACATAAAGATATACAAATATTTTGCTGAGTTACGAGAAAATAACTAAGAAAGAAAGAGCAAATAGCTGCTGATGTTATTCTAACGTTTTTGTGAGTTGACTATAATAGGCCTATAGATTAATAGGCTATATTAGATAGTTTCAGGTTATAAGACAGGCTTATGAAAGAAATTTAGACCAAGTTCTACGCTGTTCACTAAAAAGCAACTTACGTTACTTCTATTTCTTTATGTTTTAGTATATTGATATGCAGCCTACGCTAGGTCATTTTCTGCAAAATAATGTAAATCTACAACTTTGAAAGTTACTAAGAAACAAGATTATAGGACTACCTAAACTGCAGAATACAGTTTCTTTGAAACTTAACATACTAGGATACAGAGACAGATTCCAGCATGCGTTTCATAATTATTCTTCATATAAGCGAAATGAGATACAACAATAAAAATTGTAACTCTCAAACAAAAGCCCAAGGGGCAAACTCAACTTTACCCGTAACTACTGACCTACCAGGCTTCCAACAACACCCATTGGTTTCACAAGAGTGATATTACTGCAAAAATTAATATAAAAATTAATGACAGAATTTCAGATTTCAAAACTTTTTTTTTTTTTTTTTTTTGAATGAGTTTGTTAAAAAATCGGTACTTCCAAACTTTTATAAACTGAAACTTGAAAATGTAGACAGAGCATTGTGAAGGATGTTATTAATGCCTGTGCTCTTAATTTGTATTTATCCTACAGTGGTTGAAGATCAGTGAGGGGTGTCTCATAATTACCCTCCATAGGCAGTGTCTCATAATTATCCTTACTGACCCTAAGTTGATTAAAAATGTCAACTTGTATTTTTAAGTATTACTGTTCTAATGTTTAATGTATCTTCATTCGTTTGGATACATTTGTAATCCAAATTTGTTTCTTACAGTATAATTTTTTATTGTCGCAATTTATTAATGAATAAATAATAGTTGTTTGTTGCGCCCGAGCCTTCGGCCTGCTGTACACTACAGGTTAAAATCGTGTTGAATTAAAAGCTCTAATTGTTTACAGCTTTTACGTAATAGTTCTTTTTTTTTTTTCCTTTTTTTTTAACGTAATAATTTGCCCACATGCTGCTACACTAATATTAATGCAAGTCTAAACATGGCTACGGCTCTTATCCGAATGTCCTTCGGGCTTCTAACTACACGTTTATGTTCAGTATCATCACTATTCATACTGAAATAATTACAATGAAACAATAAATTTCACGACGCAATTAAATCGTCAGAATAACCTGAAATCTGCAAATTGCCTGGATACTAGGAACATCTATGTTTATTATTAGAAATTAACATGACGCCTGGGACGTTTGTCGTTCATAAAATAGGATATATATTACATAGAAATATTTTATGGAAGTTGCGGTGGCTTATGCTCCAATCTCCCGACTGCTGGGCAAATGCGCTACCAATTATTAAGATTAAGGATTTCATTCTCTACTTTATTGTCTGAATTTCAATATATTAGCTTTGAAGCTAGCAGTGTGTAATCCACCAGCAAATTTTGTTATACAAAATTGTAAATTGTAAGATAGATGTTTCAGAATTTTTGGAAAATATCTCATTTAATGCTGCTGGGATTAGAAATAGGAATATATATTTATTTAAATATGATATTCCAAGAACTGAAAAATTCAAGAACTCTCCTTTAGTACGTCTGTGCAAATTATATAAAGATCTATCAGCCAAAAAAATCCAGTTTTGGATTTAGGAGTTCCCTTGATAACGTTTATAAAAATTATAAACCCAATAATTAAAAATTCAAATTGCTAATGGTATGAATATTATTAAAATATCGTTGTCGAATTTGAAATTAAGCATTGTATAAGACACTCGTCATTATTAATATAATGCTACTAACAAGAATATGAGTTCTCCGACATTAGTATTAGATCTCTAGATTACTGGATAGTAGAATTTTGCATGTATCTAGCGATTTATTTAGATTGTTTCTTTTCATTGCTTGCTACTATCTTTATATTTTATTTTTTTTTCTTTTCACTATGCACGTAAATAATATTTGTATGTTATTTAACATGTACGTTATTTTATTAAATTATATAAGCATTATTTGTAAGACTTCTTTAACTGGAATATTTACTCTGTTGAAGGCATTAATTAATTAATTAAACTACTCACGACATGAAAACACAGCTTTCTGTTTTTTGATATTTTGTTCATTCTGAAGCCTGACTAACCAGCCATCTAATGTGTAACATACCTTGTATGTTACATATTTGTTTGTAGAGTGTTCACTGAGAATTGCTTATACTCGTGTTCATTATATTCTCTTGATTAATTCAATTTCCATCTAAAAATATATTTTGTCCTATAACGATTCTCTATTGGCATTATTATGGTCGTTATCTTCAATATTGTGGAGTTGCATTGGGTTCTTTTGCATATTTTGCGTTCCAATGCTTATTGATTAACGATATGTCGTGATATATTGTCGTTACGGTAACGTCGTCTTAGCATTTTGCTAAGGCATAGATATTACTGTTGCCGTCGTTTCGTTGAGTGTCACTTCGGTTGTCCACGGTCTCACTTAAACCTTAGTCCAAAGTTATTCACGTCAATTAGTAAACAGGAATCCACAGTTGTGTGGAAGTTGCTATTTAGTACTTTCAGGTGTGTCTCTGGTTTAATTGTATTCAAGTTATTTAATGCTAAAGTGCGCTAGTGTTGCCTTGTGTGAAACGGAGATGACTTAGATAATGATGAATATCCTCTGTTCCATTTATTTTTCTTTTATTTGGGGACGCCTGACGTTAGTAAGGAACTATTCGCACTTCCTCCTCCCGAAGCGCGTTCGGGCTGAGTGTAGTAAGTGATCCTGTTGGATATTTAATATGTATGTAACGTGATATGTAAAGTACAAGGTTTCATTAAGTTCAGTTTAAACATGTAAACAGTGAAAAGGTAGATAGGCAGCCGATTGCAACTACGAACTCTGGAATTACAAATTTAGTGGTTATGTGGAACTAAAGTGAGTGTGAAGTTATACTATATCATCTTTCGTCAATTAACTGTTTGGATTAAATGGAACTATTCTGGTGAAACTAATATTTTGTTTTGGAGGAAGAAACATTGTGGACATTTTATAAACACTAACTAAAGGTCAACCAAGCGTTACTTATGCAAGCATATTCTACTCTTGATAATTTATATTGTTTTTTTTTTTTTTTTTTTTTTTTTTTCCTATGCACTTGGATATTTCCAATCATATATGAAACTTACTGTGATACCTAGTCTGTGATAAGTTTTGAGTGTGATACCGAATATTATGTTGTTTGTTAATAAATGTATATCTTAAGAGATATTGACGAGATCATTTAAAACTTTGAAAACCAACTTGATACAAAGTCACTGAAGTCAGCATTAAGCGAAGTAGTTGTGTTAATGGTTTGTTTTTCCTTTCTTATGCTGCTCTTCTGTCCGGGCTGCATCCTCCGTAGGTAAGATCAGGGTATCTTCAATGTAATTAACTTTAGTCTTAACAGAAATTTCCGTTGGGCATATCACCATCTTCTCGGCTTCTGTCGGAATTGGTAGGATACCGAGCCAGGAGTGGAGAAGACTGGGCTAAAGTTAGACTGGTTGTTACGTAAAGTAAAAGTAGCGTTACAAGTGGTAACTATTTAATGAGGGAATTCACAACTGTGAGTATTTTCATTGAGAATGTTTTACTGTACAGTCTGGACAAATATTCTGATACTAGCCGAAATGCTTATTATTTGCACCGGAAAAATAGGATGTAATAGTATAAGAACGGAACTTCGAATTTTGTAGAAATAATACTCCTCCCTCCCCCGCCAGTTCCTTCAGAAGTGGGAATTTTTTTCGAAAACGACAAAATGTAAATTTCCTCATTTATAATAAGAATTTATATAGTGAATTTCACATCTCCAACTTAAACGATCCTTACATTTGGCACTTTCTCAATAAATAAAGAAGGAAATTTCATCAATATTACAGAAATGATCCCCTTTCATCCTTTGTTGTTATGGAATCTGAAGAGAAAATCAATAAGATGTTAGAAAACTTGAAGAAGGGCTGTGAAGAATATAGGATGAAAATAAATGTTAGAAAGACAAAAGCCATGATGATTGCAAAGCAGCAGTCGGTGTCAAATACAGAAATAGGAGGGGAGAAAATAGAACAAGTGTCTAGATTTCGATACTTGGGTAATATTATTAATGATGATATGAAATGTAAACGTGAAATAAAATAAAGGATAAGAATGGCGAAAGAAGTCTTTAGGAGGAAGAAAAGGCTGTTTCCTGGGATCTTGAATAAAGAATTGAAAAAACTCATAAAATGATTCGTGTGAAGTAGTGTACTGTATGAGGCAGAAACATGGATATTACACAAAAACAATGAGAAACGACTGGAAGCATTCGAAATGCAGATACAGAAAAAAAAATAGAGAGAATAACTGGGTCAAGCAGAAAACGAATGCGAGTGTTAGAAATGGTGGTAGAGAAAAGAACAATTTCAGATATTAAGCGGAAGAGAAACTGATTGGGACATTATCTAAGAAGGAACTGTATCATGAGGGTATAGTGGTAGGAAAGAGAAGGAGGGAGCGAAGGAGACTACAATTAATGATCGATACCTATGATAATGATCATGATTCTTCCCTTGGATCGATAATTTCGAAAACCGCCGGAACACATATTTTTTCATATTTTTACTTAAAAGTTCATATGCTGTATTTTATACATCCAACTTACGCGAATCATCACATTCGGCACTTTCTAAATGAAGAAAAATATTGATATTACAGAAATAACTCCCCTTTTACCCTCCCAAGAGTGGAATTTTCGAAAACGTTGAAACACATATTTCCTTATTAATAATTTCCAAATTTCACATCTCCAACTAACGCGAATCCTCATATTGGATATTTTCTTGAATATAGAAAGTGAAATTTGAGTATTACATAAATATTCCCCCTTTGGAGTGAAATTTTCGAAAACGCTGGGAACATGTATTCCTTAATTTTTAATGAATTTATACGTCGATTTTCATCTCTCACCTCACGGATTCGTGAGATACTCAATTCTTAACATAAAATTTGAGGCCCCTTCGTACACCTATTTCAAAAAGAATCATTTATCTCCTGCCTCCGTGAGTATTCTATCCAAATTTCATGTTCTTACCTATCAAGGCATGACGTAGGCGATGACAAGTGAGCCAGTTCTAGTATTTTATATAACAGCATAGATTAAAATTGTACCTAACATCAGTAAGTATTGAAGGTTAAAAGGCACTACGCAAACGGTAGATCAGTCTCTCTGTCAGTCTAGCGATAAAGATTTCTCAAGGATTAAGCGCAAAGCTAATAAAATATTTTAACGAAAACAGCTTTCAAAGAACTTCACCGTTTCGTTGTAACAAATCATAAAATTAACAACCGTAGTATAAATGTTTGTGAATCAACATACTAGAAAAAATTATTATAACCATGCATTATTAATAACGTACACTCATGTCCAAAATGATTGTCGCATATCTATAACTGTCTTCTTGTAAAAATATAATTTGATAATGATTTTTCACGGTACTTTTAATACTGATACAATTTGTATAATCGGGAAATGCATCTTTGTGGTAAATTTCATAGGAAAACAATTATAAATACGAAAATTAGAATAAGAAAAACAAAATATTGCTAAATGAACAAGAAAGATTTATTTTCGTTTTGTTTTCTTATTTACTGCTCTTTTGACATGAAATTTTCCACATATATGTCTGCCGATTATATACATACTAACATTATAAGAAATACCGGGGGGATTCGTTATCAAATTATATTCCTACAACAATATATTTATAGACATACGACAATAATTTTGGACATGAGTGTACATTAAAAGAATTAAATTAATTTTACCTCGTTTCTTGTATTATTGCGGGCTTTACCCCTCGCTGAAGAAATGTACTCATTCAGAAGATTCTCCGATTCATGGCAAGTATCTCGAAATTCTTGGAAATTCTCTAATTTGTCTATACATGTATGGCATACATATTTAGGAAGATTATCTTCTTGTGAAACCTGTAACAATAAAAAAAAATTCAAGGGTTAAAATATCGTCTGTCACGCTTTCAAAAATACATACATTTCCATTGGTAATACTAGCTTTCAGTACTTCATTCTCCAGAATGTTTTAGTCATCTTACATTGGAAATAATGGGAGATGGGGAGGAAATCTTCCAGAATCCCTATATTTAAAGGTATCATACCATCATCTATCCTGCAATACGACTAATGGTACTAAGGATAAGCTATAGAAAACCTCAAGTGAGAACCGTAGAATGAGAGATTAGTACAGAGAATTTCCCGATTATGAAGTGGAAAACTCACCGTTTACCTACCCCCGCTGCATATACTATAAATTAAGTAGTTGTGGTAATTATATAATATACTAGACATATTAGTATCGGGGTTTGTTGGTTTAAACAAATAAATAAATAAATAAATTTAAGATTAAAAATGGCACAAACCATGTGAACTTCATGGTGAAGTTTCCTCATATTTCAAACCATCTATAATGCAAAATCTTTTCTCATATATTACAAACCCAGGAAACATCAGTGTAAGTGGTTTATTGAAATAAAAAATAAGCATATACATATGAATGGTTAGAGCCAGAGTGAACTCTCACGATTCGTATCATTACTCACTTCTTATATTTATGCAAATTAAATTAAGTCACTGTATTTCTGACTCAGTGAAGTAACTTGGACTAAATTAGATCTTCTGTACGCTGTAGTCTTTTGAAATTATTCATTTATTTTAATAATGTGTATAAGTGTAATCTATGCAATGATTTCACTTGGGAAGTTGTGTATTTTTTCCCCCTTCTCAAGTGACTCTTAAAATATTCACAAGTATACAAAGATCGGTACAAAGTATTTCTTATCAGGTGCCCTCCATGGGTAAGTAGCTAGACTCGTCGCTTTCCATGTTAACGTGTTCGAGTCAAGATGGAGTACAATTTCTCTCCGGTGCAAACCGAACAGTGGTTCGGATTTCATTTTAAGCATAAGGTTGCCAGATTTTTCAGATGTGATATTGAGAATTTACATATAAGAAACAAAAATGACTTTACATAATAACGCAGACAAATCTTAGCTGGAAACAGAGGCACTGCAACACATAAAATACAAAAAATATACTACAATTCCCGGTGAGAGATCATGTGGCTCGGATTCACGTTAAGCCGTAGGTCCTCGTTTCATACAACCTAGATACTGAAAGAGACGTTACACTTAAATCCAACCAAGTAGCTATGTTAAACACAAATCTCTGATGCCTTTTAACTGTACTTTAATGAAAATGAATCTTTTTAACAGTCCCATATTCTTTTTTATACGTCCACACTCTTGCAGGATACATTTACAATATTCACAAGCACTTGAAATCTTGTTTTTACTAGCTCACAGCAAATTCTGTTCCTTACGTCAGTACATCATGGTCGATCGAAACTCTGATATGATCGAGACAACAATGACAGATGCTAGAGCTAGATTATTCTTAATTTTAAGGTTGGGGTTGACTAGATAGGGGCTAAAAACGCAACCTGCTGTATTTTCTCTCTGGATACAAAGTTGCATTGTTGGGTTGCGTTGTTAAGTGTGTAAGAAATCAATTCCTCTAATTAAAAAAAAAAAAAAAAAACTCGCACTAACAAAATCGTATAAAAACATTTTTAAGATGTCCAGAACTATGATTTCTTTTATTTCCTTTTTAAAAACAAAAAATCGTTTTACGGCGAAAATAAAAACTTACAACGTGCTAGAAAAACGTATAATCCGGGAACTCTATTTAAGCTATTTTCTTACAGCAGTGTGTAAATGTTTGCACAGTGGAAGAGACGGATGGAAAATGATCCCCTCATTCTGGATCGAATCATAACTGACGATGAAAAATGGGTCCATTATAACATATCGATTTCTCTGGTTATTGAAAAAAAAAAAATCAAGGTTATATTAGATTTAATTTTTAGGTTGCATTAGCTTTAGCAAAAGAAAAGAACAACACAACGATAAAGCTATTATTTATCATCAGAAGTTTCCAGATTCTTGTTTTGTGGCCAACCAAGAATAAGAGTCAACATTGTTCAGCTTAATGAGTACTTTTAAGAAGAGAAAAAAAAACTTCATAAATTCTAATTGTATAGATTATATTTGAAATTATAGAGCTAAACTTTTTATGACTATTTATTCGTGCCAATTTATTAACAATTTACATCATAACAGATCGAAAGAGGGAAAAAAAAATTTAAAACATTTGCCTCCATTGTGGTATCTCTAAGATACTTTATCAACATTTTATAAAATGATATTGTTATATTGTTTTAACATATCTAGTCTCCAACATGATTCTCAAACATATCTCATTAATACATATAAAACTCATTATCAATCAAAGAATTGGCGATCCATCCACTCTACTTATGTAGTTACAGAAGATTCTTTTACTTGGGCGTTCATTGCTTATAATGTCCCTGTCATTCATCAAACAATATGCAAGTTATGCAGACATAGGCAGTATCATCGCTACTACAATTCCATTTTTCAATTCAATAAAAAAAAAAAAAAGTACGAGTAGCATCATGTATTACTTTACGTTAGCCTATGCATCATTCGCATAATACATCTACTATGAAAGCACTACTATCAATGAAAATGATATATATATACAAATGTCTAGCGAGAACGAAAGAAAAGAAAAAAAAAATCTACATATGCTCGACGGGGTACAATTACTGAAACGCCTCTTCAAAGAATTATTATTATTTTAACTTATTATCTCTGTTTACAACTAATTAAACTTATAGAGGGATGGATACGCTCCACTGGAGAATAGCAAGTTGAAAAACATTCCAATGTTATTGGTTTCCAACGAGGCAAATATCAATGTAGGCACGAACATTTAATTCCGCACTGTAATTATGGCACGTTCAAAGTAAATATCTACCTAACTGAAAATAAACAAACATAGCACGAAATAGTATTTTTGTAAATAGTAATGTCGAACTCCGGAGGTATGTCCAGAGTAAAGTTCTCCCACATCGGCACAGATCTATTACTCGCACTCATCAAGATACGATATTAACATCGGAGGATATGTTATATTCAATTTTTCCTAACCTACAAACTAAATATATGGTGCAACGAAATCTATATATATAAAAGAGAACGTACAATCCTTTGTCCGCTCATCACGCTAATACGGCTGAACCAATTTCTTTCATTTTTGGGGGGTTATTAGGATTTGGACCCTAGATGGTTTTTATCATATCACTTTAATTTTTAATTACCAGTGTCTTGAGATAATTGACCATTCAGGTGTCCACAAATCCTTTGTTAGTTCATCATAGGTAAAAATAAACGTATTTATATGCAACCCGCATGACCGTGTCACTCGGCGGGTTAACATAAATGACAGGCGATATACAGCGGAAAATAGCTTGAATCTTCTGTTTAAAATTTTTTAATTGATTTGCTTATTTTTACAGACACTTTTACAATATGCCAGCACCGGGATGACCGCAGCGAAGCGGGGCGGGTTAACATAAATGACAGGCGATATAATGTTAAGATTTACTGCAATCTTCTATGGTTTTTATCATATCACTTGAAAGCGAAAAAGTAAAAATTATCTAAGTAACAAAGTTTATTGCGTTCCGGGGTGACCGCAGCGAAGCGGGGTGAACGCTGCTAGTGAGATCATACATACGAAATAAGATTTTAAACCACTAATGTATTACGAGATACTATAAAAGGACACACGACAAAATAATAATAATAATAGACACGTTTGAAATGCAATTTTATCAACATTACACGTCTTGAATATGCACATGACAAAATATGGCAAACACGAATACAAAATACATTACAGATAAAGCTCGGGCCTTGCACCCTGCGATTTTTGGTTATTTCCACCTTTAAAGGCCGCTTTACGTGGTTGTCATTTCATGCTGAACAAAGAAGTGATCACCGCAGCGCAAGTTTTCTTCAGTTCGCTACCTGACGACGAGTTTTCAGACATTCACAAAGTGAAAAAGATGTATGTCTACTCGATATAGCTGATTCTGAATAAAAATGTTATTGTTTGTAAGCTTTTTGTTTTATTTTAATGATTTTGGAGAGGTCCCTATACATGTTTGTCTTTTAACTGCTATGCAATCACAACTGTTTGAACTATTGCGCTCATTTTGACTTCAATTGGAAGCTAATGAACTAAATTTCCACCGTAATACTTTACTAGCGAATGAAGGTCGATGTTTTCCTATACAGGAATTAGTCCCATCTTCTCTGTGACATCCTCTGGGAGAGTGCTACTTATTTGCATGGTATGTTTTAGTGGGATTCTGAATCGATTTCAGAAACAGTTTGTTGTTATCTATTACCGTTTTTATTCTAAAGCGATCAACGCTGAAACGGAAAAGATTTATTTCTACCGCTTTCGGTTTTAATAGACGGCTAACGAAGCATATAGAACTAATCTTGGGACGCTGAATCAATTTCAATAAGCCGGTTCTTAATATCTCTATTTTGTTCTATGAAAATAGATGTTGAAACGGCAGGTGAAATATCTACCACTTCCGGTTTAAGTAAACTATTACAGGTAGAGATGGTACATTTTCTTTTGTCAACAGACCGAGAGGCATAGCTGTTCTATAAGACTTCCGACTCTTACGCTCACCAGAGTTTGGACGTCTAATAATAAACTTTCGCTTCTACAGTACACAGCATCACTAGTTAATGAACAAAGAACATTCCTAAATACAATCTCTGTTCACAAAATGCGGTAAATAACATCATATTGCTCACGGTCGTAAGATGCGCCACCGCCGATCATGCGCCGGACAGATCAAGACATGTCTGAAGAAGTTTTCAAGCCACGACAATGTGAGTGTGTTTGTCGTGTGCAAACAGCACATTGTAAAGTAAAGATGTAGTACACGCGGTCGAAACCAAAACTGGATACCAAAACGGAGGAGAGAGCGAATACAGTGTTCTGTTTCAAACTCGAAAAATCTGAAAAAGAGACTCATGAAATGGCGAAAATAGTTTACGAAGAACGTGCTGTCACCTTGAAGTGTGTCTGACTGGCTTAAACGTTTTCAAGAAGGGCGAGACACGTGGAAGACGCCCCCGAACTTGCCGGCCTGCAACTGGACGCACCTGGCCAAGGTACAAAAAGTACTCTTTTGGCCCAGAATCGTAGTGTGACAGTGCAAATGATAGTGGAGGAAGTGGGAATTGGTTGTGAGGAACACCTAATAGTGACAGAGGATTTGGGTAAATGCAAGCTTGGTTCCCGACACATGCCCTTCACTTTGACGCTGGACCAAATGTAACGTTGGCTTGACACCTGTAGAGATCGCACTGACACAGCGGATCGACATTCAAATTTCCTAAAAACCATCGTCACGGGCGACGAGACCTGGTGCCGGAGGTACGACTTCGAAGGCAAGCGTCAGAGTATGGAGTGGCGGAGTTTAGCATCGCCGAAAAGCAAGAAGGTGTAAGGTGAGAGATCCCGCAATCAAGACAAAGCTCGTGATGTTCTTCCATCCTGAGGATTCCTCCCTGCTGGTATCACGTTAAATGCTGTTACGTACGTGGAAATACTGAAACGTCTGCAACAACGGATCAAGTTGGTACGCCAAGCAAGGCGACTGGACCCTGCTCCACGACAATGCCCGGCCATACACTGCCCTTCTGCTGCAGCAGCTCCTGGTCAACAGGAGAGTTGTGTCACTTAATCACCCACCCTACTCCGTCTTACCCGGACTTATTATTGCTCCTCAAATTGAAATAAGTCCTAACGAACATTTCCGACATCCAACGCAATATTACAGCCCAGCTAAAGGCCATTTCTAAAGACGAATACGCCAGGTGTTTCCAGGACTTGTATAGCCGTTCCAATGGAAATTACTTCGAAGGATATTAACTGCTTTTCAGGTAAAACAATAATCCATTCAAAATATTGCCACTTTTCCCGAAGCTTCTGGATAGAGGTTGTATTTGTTCTTACACATCTACAACTTATGAATGATCAAAATTATTCTCTGGTGTGTTACTTTAATTTCATTAATTGATGTTTCTAATTTTTTAAAAAAAAAGTTAGGAATTTTTTCGATGAAACTACCTTAGGCTCCATGTTTTGAAAGTAGTAAACAAAATAGTTCTGAGATAGACCTTATATCTAATTTTGGGCTGCCGATCACAGCAAATAATGAATTTAACAGAAAAACGAGAATTGTATCTTAAATGTACAAAGAATATACACTAAAAACCTTGTTTTCAAGAAAGGACCAGCATGTTGAATGCTGTCAAATCTATATCAACAAACACTGTAGCAGGTTTTCGCAGTACGAAGTCCATTACACTGCTCGCATGTTCAACTTCTTTATAACTGTAGTGTGCTTGTTTCTGATGTGTGTTTCACACACGTAGACAGAACTTTAAACAAGAGAAATGCAACATTGTGGTTCAGTTTCATTTCTTTATCTTCATTCTTTTTACTAAATGGTAAGTAATTTCGCAGTTTCTTTCCCTTCGTTGCTTGAAAAATCTTTCAAGTTCGCAAGGATGCACAATTTTTTTTTTTTTTTTTAAATATTATTTTGTAATATTTTCTTGGGAACATTTTCCTACAGGAAATGCTTTTTATCATCTCCGCTTATTAATCGCTCAACTTTATCCAAATGTGGAAGGAAAAGTAAAATAACTGCGAAGAAACATGACTTACAGTATACACGCAAACTTTTCTGCGCATGAGTATAAATTTCTCTGCCGTTTCTCACCTTTCCAGTCATTTTAGAGATTTCTGGGGACAGGTACAGTCTTTATGAATATCTTATATCAATGAAAGAAGGGGCCTTTGAACCACGTTTGCAATACCTATTTGCTCCATTTGGTATAATCTATTCTTACTGTGCAATCCAATGAAAACTGCTTTGTTAGCAACAGAAATTACTAGTGTACGTTTGAAATTTCGAATACGAAGAAGTCAGTTATTTCTAGAGAGGCAAAATATGAAGTTTCATATTTTAATGGGAACAAGGATCTTAATGTTTCATGGTATCCTGAGTCGAAATATTTCATAGCATTTTGACAAAATTTTCATATTTCGCAAAAATCTGCATATTCCTTCATATGCTGTATATGTCGTATGCCTAATCTGATCTCTAACTTCGTCGAACCAAGTGATTTTACATTACTTTGAAGGGTAAGTGCATTTCGCTTCCCTCTCACAGAAGAGGAAATTCCTCCATTTCTTAGCGAAATCTACTAATGGAAGGAACTCCCCCAGAGAGTGCAAGTAGACTAACATTTGCTATGCTGACGTCGAAACGTTTTAAGGGGAGTCAACATTTCCCTTTTGGTGTCAGGCATTTCGACATAGCAATGCACTGACTTTCACGGTATGATCACAACCTGACAGAGTCCAACCGCTTTAAATTAGGTTACAATCTCAGTCCTACCTAACACAGATTAAGGCTGAAGTATTACCTACACTATAGGAGCCAACGACTCATGCAACCCGGCCATTTCGTAGTAGGACGAACTACTTCTCCTCCAATAAGTTGTTTCTTCATAAGTGGCTCCTCTAACTTTATGAGAAAGAAAAACAAAGCCAACGCTGTATTTACTTGTACCCCAAATATATTTCACTTTAAAAAATCTACTTTACTGTAAACCACGAGAGACAAGGGTCTGTGGCGCTAACGTAAAACTGAGAAAATTGACATGGTGATTGTTGAATATTCCCAGGCCTATAGTCCTTTATACGTTACTGAAATGGAATTAAAAAAAAAAAAAAAAAAACCCTCATTCGATTCTCACGTTCATGTCCTGTAGGCTAAGGAGATCGATTACATTCTTGTGATGAAACGTTTCAGGAACAGTGTAGTATGAGACGTGAAGACATTACCGGGGGCGGATAACGATTCGGATTACAACCTCCTAGTGGCGGAAGTGCAAACCTGGTTAAAGACAATCAAGAAAAATTGAAGGAGAAATCAAAATTGAGTGACAAAGAAGTATGGACAGTGATGTGAAAAAAAAACTGACGAAAAATTTTGTGTAATTGGCGATATGCTAGACAATGTAGAAAATAGTTGGGAAAAATTGAATTGAATAGATTTTGAGTTTAACGTCCGTTCAGCAGCGAGGCTATATGAGACATGAATAGTTGGGGAAAAGTTAAACACATTCTACTTGACACACTCCATAACAACACTGGCAAAGATGGAAAGAGCACCGAGAAAACTATGGATAACTGAAGTGATGCTTAAGAAAATGGAGGAACGCAGAAGGGCAAAAACCACGGACATCAAAGAATACAGAAGGCTGAATAACGAATTGAGAGGAGACACGGACAAAGCCAAAGAAAAGTACATGGAACGGTTATGTGAAAAAATAATGGAACTTCAACGGCGCGGCAGATATGATCTGATGTATCAGAAAGCACAAGAAAGAAGGGAAGTTAATAAGAGAATACGCACGTCTGGAATCGCAGATCACCAAGGTCATGTAGTCACTGATCATTAAAGAATTCTTAAGAGTTTGGGAGGAATACATAAAAGATCTGTATACCAGAAGAACAGACCCAAAGATATTCCGATCGAAGCAGAAAAAGGAACCAGTATAATGAAAAGTTAAGTAGTACAAGCCATCAAGGACATGCGAAGGAAAAAGGCCACTGGAGACGACATAAAAGCAGATTTACTCACGGGATTAGGAGACAATACAGTGAAAATACTGGCTTCACTTATTAACAAGATCTACATGAGTGGAGAATAGCCAAGGGATTTTCTTGATGTTACAATAATCGCATTACCCAGGAAAAAGGAGGCAAAGAAGTGCAGCGATCACAGAACTATTAGTCTTATTTCCCACACTGGAAAGATAAAATTGCGCGCATACTGAACACACGGTTGGAAAGTAAAATAGAAGAGAGGTTGGAGGAGATCAATTTGGATTCCAGAAAGGAAAAGACACCAGAGATGTCACTGGGTTGAAGAGAATTATCTCAGAACGAGTTCTTGACGTAAAGGAAGAGCTGTGTTTGTGCTTAATAGACTGACAAATGTTTTCGACAAGGATCAATTGGACGAAACTTCTGCAAATACTCAAAAAAATTGGATCAACTGGAGAGACCAACGACTCACTCGCAACCTGTACATAGGACAACCAGTCAAGTTGTGCTTGAATGTAGGAAAAACTAACAGGAGACTGGAAGACGAGTCAGACAAGGATGTAGTTTGTCGCCCCAATTATCCAACATTTATAGTAAATGTTTAATGAAGAAAGCATTAATGGGAACCGGAGACTTCAAGATTGGAGGCAGATCATTAACAAGATTAGGTATGTAGATGATGCAGTTATTATAGCTCGAACTGAAGAAAGATTACAGGAGGTGACTGACAAAATAATTGACACTGGGAAGCTATACGGAATGGAAATCAATATCGAAAAATCGAAAGGCATGAGAATATCCTGTGGAAATGCACCCTTATGGGTCACAGTAGAATAAAGAGTACCTGAAGAAGTCGATCATTTCAAATATCTGGGAAGTATTTTAACGAAAGACGCGTACTGTGCCAAAGAGATCAGGTCGAGAATTGCCATAGCCAAAGAAACATTCAACAAGAAAAGTCACTCTTAACTTGCAGCCTTAATATTAGACTAAGGAAGAAGTTAGTTAAGTGCTATATATGGAGTATTGGACTTTATGGTTCAGAGACTTAGACATTACGGAAGTTAGAAAAGAAGTATTTAGCTTCGAAATGTGGTGTTGGAGAAAGATGGAGAAGATAAAATGGACAGAAAGAATAACAAACGAAGATATTTTGAAACGGATAGGAGAGAAGACGACACTTCTAGCCTTCGTAGAAAGGCCAACTGGACTGAACATATCTTGCAAAGACTGTCTTATTCATACCGCCATAGAAGGAAAGATGGAACGAAAGCGAGGAATAGGAAGAGCACAAATGATCGATAACTTGGAAAATAGAAGAAAATATTGAGAAAAGAGGAAGCTGAAAATCAAGAAACGTGGAAGAAACATTTCCAGGCCCAAAATTAAAATCAAGGAAAAGAAAAAAAAATTATCAGTCCCAGGTCCTGCAAAAGGACAGAATAATAATAATAATAATAATAATAATAATAATAATAATAATAATAAGAAGAAGAAGAAGAAGAAGAAGAAGAAAAAGAAAAAGACTGTGATTACTGAAAGTGAATGATTATGATATAATTGGTGGAATGTGAATGTGGGATGATACATGAGAAGAAGAAACAACTCAAGGACACAGTGTTGTCCAGTACAAACTCATATATTCTGAGATCAAACCAGAAACCAGTCGTACTAGATCTGAGTGCTCTACGTCACTCTCTCTTGTATCCTGAGTTTAGAGTCCATTTCAGCACTAAGGCTACATGAGTACAACGAAAAATTGTCAATAGTAAGCTTTTATTACTGAAATAAGCTGAAATACCCGCTTTTCGCACGGAAAGCCTACGATTATGAAATATATTCGAAAGGAATATTTTAACCCCCTTCTCCTTACTATTCGATTTTAATCACAACAAAATGACGAACTCAGCTTGACTCAAGTGCTATGTTCAAAACATATTGTACACACTGCTGCCGCTATTCGTTACGAAAGTTCTAAAATTTAAACCCCTTTCCCAGTTACGATATCCATTTCAATGTGAACTGATAAAAACACAGTCCGAAAGAAGTGCTATGTTCCAAAATTCGATTTAAACGGTACAAAGGTTTCATTATTTTAGCTATTTTATGAATAAAAAATGAGAAATTAAAGCATTTTAGAAATTTACATCTTCTGAAGCGGAATTTCCGAAAACACTCGGAAACGTGTCAACTTATATTTACTAAGTAGTTTAAACACTGAATTATATTTCCATAATTTGGGAGGCTAATGTGACATTCTACTTCTAGTATAGATTTTGAATGTCTTCATCCATTAGAATAAGCACTGTAATGACAGCAATATCACGAAAACTCGGTTCGACCCTCGTGCTATGTTTCGAAAGTTATTTCAAATAGTACGGTCGTTTTCCCGTGATGATAATACAACGATGAAATAATAGAAATTGCCACACCCTCACCGCTTAAAAGCGAACTTTTCCGAAAGCCTGCGGAACGTGGCCACTTATTTTTAATTAGGAGTTTATTTACCGAGTTTCACTGATATGTTTATGACACACTATATTTTTGGCACACACACACACACACACACACATATATATATATATATATATATATATATATATATATATATGTGTGTGTGTGTGTGTATGTGTAAATGAGACCCGAGGATGTTAATATGTTCAAAAATTCATTTTGAACGGTTCAGCCGTTTTCCTGTGATAAGACAAACAACGTCGATTTGACTGACGAGGAAAAATTTATAATTTCCCTCTGGATCCGTTCGTGGCGGAATTTTCGAAAACACTGAAACATGTATTCCATTGTTTTCACATTAAGAGTATACATATCAAATTTCATGCATTCATTAAGACTTTTCTGAATAAATAATGGCAAACTTTAATATTAAAGAAGCTACCTTCCCCTCTTAGCAGTGGAAGTTTTGATAACTTTGAAACATCTACTCCATTATTTTTTGTCAAAGGTTTCAATGCCGAATTTCACATTACTCACGTGAGTGAATCCTTAATTTGCATTTTCGGAATAAATTGTGAAATTTTAATTATCTTTTATTATAGAACTTGTCCCCTCTTTCTCCTACAAAACACGATTCATGAAAACGCTGAAACACGTACCCATTCATTTCAGTTAAGAGTTTAAATGCCGAATTTTATACCTCTAACTTGAACGAGTCCCTTATAAAAGCAAACCATTTGGCGCAACGGGCCGCTTTGTAGACCTGAGCCGCTCCACGCCATCTGTTAGCGACTGGTGGAACTACGTCCAACCTAATGACGAACTGCGCGTCGCCCTACAGCTAATCGAAGTATCAGGAGCTTTGATAGGCCTAGTGACTGTCACGTCTTTTATTCATGACTCCCCAGTTTTGCCTCACGACGCTCGGTGAACGCCGAAATCTGGGGAAGCACCGGACCGGCCGGGTCGAACCCGGGGCCACGCGGACATGAATCCAACGCTTTAATCACCACCAGACTACGGTCTCCTCCTTGAGCAAATCCTTACATTTGACATTTTCTGAATAAATTGTGAAAATGTTAAATACTATAAATATTGCCCCTGTTTCATTCTTTAGGTGCGGAATTTTCAAAATATTCTGAAACACGTATTATTTTAAATGGGAAATCTATACGTCAAATTTCATTTTCTTAACTTCAAGGATTTGTGAGATACATTATTCGTGGCAAAAAAAAAGGCCCACTTACTCTTCTTAGATGTGTTTCAAAAAAATCCTTATCTCTTGCTTTAGTGACAGGATGAACTCTCTGCAAATTCAATGTTTTTACCTATAGTAGTATGGCCTGGGCGATAACGAGTCACTCATGTCTACTTCTTTTAAGTAACAGTATAGATACCTAGATTATGGTGTAAATCCACGCCTGGCATGATTTACGAAAGTTGTCGTGGCCGAATTTGTGACATATACATATAGAAGTTAACACTTAAAAAGTATATAATTTTTTTTTTTATATCTTGGATTTCGATTTTCGTATTTCTCTTCATACTTTGCCTCTCTGTAGTTATTTCTATTCATTATGTGTTTCCTGTGTTTGTTTATCAAAGCAAAGTAAGGCATTCTTGAAACCCCATCGCTAACCCTGTGACACATATGTTAGTTGATTTGGAGTTCATCATTCAGCAATAAGGTTGAGTTGATTTTGAGTTCAATGTTCCGTTCAGCAGCGAGGCTATATGAGACGTGGACCTACTGATTAAAGTGGAATCCGAACCACATGAGCTCCCGACGGGAATCGAACCCGGGTCTCCCTCGCCAAAGGCGCATACACTAACCGCTTAGCCACCGAGGAGCTCTTTAGCAATAAAGTATACGAGGATAATTAGGGAAGTAAACCCCGTTTAGCTTGTTTTTCTTACATCTGAAAAGTACAGCTGTTCTCTGCTTTTCAACATTTGCTATGAAAATTCAAACACTCGTCATAGTGCTTCACCGCTTAAAAATCTCTTCTGCATAAAACTCGGCCGCCCAAAAATTCAATCAATCATTTTGAAGATTCTCGTCGTTAGCTAAATGCTACGCCCCAAATCAGTTCTTGATGGAAGTTAACAGATGAAAATTAGGAGACAAGTCCGGATTGTATGGCGGAATGATTAAACGCGTCCTCTTTGAATTGGCGCAAAAGGTTTTGTATTGGCAGAACAGCCATGTATGCGGAATCAGAGTATGCGGAGTCTGTAATCTAGCGAACGCCCAATGTGCAATTAAAACTTCGAGTGTGGTATTTAGCCGATCTGAGAGAAGCAAAGAAGTCGTTTCACGGAGTTGATCCTCGCGTGGATGCTCCATCAGTGGTGTGCACAGAGTCTCAATGTGGACCTTAACGCACCCCAAGGGACGCTGGAACAAAAGGCGGCGATAGAATATTAGATCATGCCTGTGAACCCGATGGCAGAACTTTGTCTTTCTGCGATGAGCTTTTGTAAGTCAAAATTTTTTTGCCGAAATTCTGCAAAAATTTTCTGCATAAGAAACACTTGTGATTATTAAAAATACGCTTTACGCGACCTAAAAAAACAGTTCAAACTATATTTATGCGAGTCATCCATGCATTTAAGACATTTACACATAGCACGCATGTTTTTATACTTTTCTGTTGGGTACTCTTTTCTCCTCTGGCAATTTTTCTGCACAGGCGCGGCAAATTTTCTGCTATCACATCGCAGATCGCGGCATGTTCTGCTATGGGGCCTGTGAATAAGAGGAAAGATTCGAGAACGATTAATGAGAAATTTAACTTGGAAACTTGTGGATGGAAAATTAAGGACCAGAAAACGAGATAAGTTAAACATGATAAGTTGAACATCAAGTAGGTCATCTTTCGCATTCCCAAGTTAACAAAGAAAGTTTAGACTTCTCAAAGGGGTGGGGAAAGTTATTAGATAGTATAATGAAACAGACATGAACTTCGCAACTTTTAATCTTAGCTCTTTTTGTTTAGAAGGGGAAGGGGGCCTTTATTATGTGACGATACAAAGTCGCTTTGTAAATAAAAGAAAGATGAAAATCGCATGTTTCTTCACGATCATATGTAATCATGTTTGTAACAAGTCGTGAAGGTACAGTCTTAGAAATTTCCTTGCCTGTTCCTGGTGGGCGCCGCCTTACGACTCATTTCTTGGTTACCTGATGACTAGCTTGCCAATGCTGTCCTCGTATGGGAGGCCATGGGAAATGGCGGAATCATCAGTTAACTAAGGGAATAACAAAAGGTTAGATCAATGAATCAAACTGGAATTAGAATATTGTTGTGGTTGAAGTTTTCTGTTTGGATTTATAAACCTTAGTAAATTCTTAACCTAGTTAAATTCCGTGAAAATATGGCTGGTTTAATTCTGAAGATGGGCTAACTTGGACAAAGATTACTGAATTGTAACAAGTTTTGTTTCCATCTGGAGATTGGGCGGCCAGTATGTCAAAAGGGAAGACTGTGTGTTTTGACAAAAGGAAATTGGAGGATTATGTGTCTTAAAATAACGGAGTTGAGTGAATGATATGCTTCACAAAATTCATAGTGTGCTTTAATTTTGTTGCAAATTTAATTTCAGGCAAGTATTCCTAATGCTATATCTTATCACGAATTAAGTGAGTTTGATTTGCTAACTTGTTACGTCGTAATCATGTTGCTACATGTTGAATGGTTACTTTAAAAAAGGGTACAATTGCACATAAAGTTCATGCGTTGTTTTCGATTGTTTGGTTGATGTACAAGATATACATTGATATACAAGATAGGAGGCAGAGGGTTACTATTAGTGTTGTTAAAACTATAATAATTCATTATTATAATAATTTGGTGTAAATGACAGTCGAGAAAAAGTTATATATTTTTTAAATATTTTTTCACACAAATTGAAGAACCAGAGATTTATTTATTTCTTAATGTTCTTTGAGTTAGAAGAGACCAGAAGTTTCCAACTAACAGTAAAATTCTACATATTATTCTATGCTACGTGACTTCTGTAAGTGAGTGGGTTATAACAGAAATAGGTTAGGAGGAATTTAATCACAGTTACACGATTAATCTAAAAGACTGCCGTAAATTTGCTTCGGGGTCCAGTTAGTACGGTGGACAAGCAAGGCAGTTGTCTTTAGAAGTCTCCGTCTTTCGAAGCATCGAGATGGCTCTCTCCCGCTCATTAAAGGTTGGATCTTCTGATCTCTTCTGTCAAGTATTAATGTAAGTGGCAATCCTTCTCTTATCCTAGTATATGGATAAATGTTGAATTGTGTAGTGAAGCCGAAGTTCTTCATTACTATCTACCTGTTGAAGGCAACAGGATTGGTTCCGAAATATACTAAAAACATATCAATCCTTTTATGATTCCGACGACACACTACAGGTGAACGTTAATTAATCTAATAGAATGTTTAATATTTACTGTCTAATAGGCTGCTTATACGGTAATTCATATAACGAACAAATTTGAGTGCTCAAAATTGTGATATCATTAGCTGTGTAACAAAATGTCAGCCTGCAAGAACAGATTCTGAACCAATTCTTAGTCATTTAATATATTTTGTAGATACTATCCAATTCACTAAGTTGGCGTTTTATTATTTGTTTCTACTACGAATGACACCAAGAAAATTTTGAGATGTGGACAATTGGAATGCAGGAAGTGAAAGAAATTTCCGTTGAAAGGAACAAGTGAATTCAACTAGTTTCGTAACAATTACCCACTCGTTAGAAAGAGCAGTGTTGCCAAGTCGCTGCATTTGTCGTTAGTTGAGCTTCAGCCATGGGGCTGGAAAGGAAAACATCGTGCAACGATTTTGTAAGACCCAAAAAGTTGTTTAAATGAATCATAGTGCCTTGAATGTTTGTCTGCTGCATTTGGGGACAGTGCACCATCACATGCAACAGTTGAGTGCGCCACAACTTGACAGAATGCTCAGAAGAAGACTCGTGTCGAATGGTGTCAAGACATGCTTCAGAAATTTAACAATGGTGATTCTAGGAATGTGTCAGATATAGTTACTGGTGACGAAACGTGGATATATCAATTTGATTTCGAAACAAAGCGCCAAACTCCGTGGACGTAGATTTCTTTCCCCTAAAGATGCTGTCACTGCTTGTACGGAGCAGTTAAGTGCAGTGCCTGAAGCAAATTGGCGCCAATGCTTCCAGAATTGGTTCAGAAGAATGACACTATGTAGAGTGTCATGGAGAATACTTTGAAAAAATGTAATACCTACAATAAAGTTTTGCATACCCAGAGACCTAATGTCTCAAAACTTCCTAGTGTCCCTCGTAATACGGGAATACGTACTACAAAAATAAAGGGACACAGTCGCATTGCTTTTTGTTCCGCATTACAGTTGAATATCGTTACAACAAATTTGAAAGACAGCGATCTAAATTCGTTATGCATGATTCCGAAACGTACCTTTTTTCAATAGTATTCTGTTCGGAAGATTTTCTTTTGATAGATATATATTTAAAGCCAATTCTGAAACTGCACATGTCCTCAGAAACACAATTGAAGAAAGTAATTACGATCATATTAGGCTATTATAGTGCGGCAGTTTAGCTAGGATATTTCAACATATTGTGCACTTTTTGATAAAAGCACCAAATTTGGCACAGAGCTATACAGATGTCAGATGAACAAATTTGGATGTGGAGCCATCGGCCAACTGATCCCTGGCGGCCGTGGTGGCCATTTTCCAAAATGGCCGCCATTGGAAATCCGAAAGATAACAAAAGTTAGTTAAAGTTTGTTGCTGAAAGTTTTAATAGATGCTTTGAAGAAAAGTATGCCAGATAATTTGTAAATTATATATATTTAGTTCATAATTTTACATTTCAGAGCATTACCCTCGCAAGCACATAGTGGTGTGCATTCCAGACTGGCCTTCTTGCACTTGCACTTTTTCATGCAGTCTTTGCATTTGCAAGAGACGAGCTCCCAGCAGATCTTGGATGCTTCGGGTAGCATAGTCCATAAAGGTTCCTACACGCCGCTGGTCTTGATCCAACTCCAGTCGGTTGGTGATGGCAGTGTTAGTGCAGGGACCATGGCCTGACCTCAGACATGTCCGCCATGATATACTGTTCTTCGGACGTGCTGCTCCAGGGTTGCTGTTGTCGATGGGATCAGCTGGACGTTGTTTTTCTTTGCAAACAGTTTGTGACGTGCCTTGTCAATGTACGTTTCTGTGCTTGTTCTGTCATAAAGCAGTATGATGAATTTTTCAATTATATGCATGGCGTCTTCATTAATACGATCTGGTGCAGTGGAGAGAAGAGTGAGCGTCTGCGTGAGCTCAGGTAGCATTATCCACACTGCCTATGCTCTTTCCACGTCCGGCGAAGCAGGAGACCGTGTCGCAGCTCGTCAAAGCATGAAACATCGATAGTGCCTGAGCTTTTAAAGGACCCAGAGCCAGAGCAATTTCATGGGCTGCCAAACAGCGGAACGTCTTCCCCGAGAGAAAAGATACCCACACTTCAGTTTCCTCATTCAAGGTGCGTGCCAGAGCCACCGCCAGGACAACAATATCAGTGTCTACTGTGCAGATGAAGATCTTCTTGTCACCATTGTGAGCAGCGTGGGCGGCATACAACATAATACGGGTATCGGCCTCCTCTTGGTTGCAAGGTGCCAGGGCTGAAGTATCCAAAAGCGCTGGCTTTCTCAAGACATCATCTCCTTTAGTGATGAGCAGCTCCTTATCTTCAAGCTGGAATGAGTCGTAGAGGATGTCAGAGAGGAAGGTGAACAACTCTGTCTTGTTTTCGTAGACTCTGAGGAAGCTGACCCAGTCCCCGGGTATAGTTGAATTACCCACCACTCGTTTTCTCACCCCTTTTCCTCGCTTGGCTCTTGCTGCACCTTTCAACGAGTTTTTTATGTAGCGGTCCCACACCAGGTCCAGTCGCGTGGTTTGATGAAATTTTGAGAGTATGTGAGGCACAAAAACTTGTTGGGCATATTCTTTGAAGGTTTTTGCGGTAGCAGGCTTCAGCAACTGGATGATGACTGCTCCATCTAGGACAATGCAGCTTGTTGGAGGAACCTCAGACCTAGGCTGACTGAAGTCTTCTAGACAACTGAGAAGATCACTCTTTACACCAAACCGGATGCCACCGTCGTCCGATAGTGCAGAAGGGAAAGATTGGTTTTCATGTTTGCAGAATTCGTCTAGATTTCCATCCCGGTTCTCATATCCGATATACAAACGAGAGAAGAGGTTCACATCGTTTCTAAGGGATTTCATTTGCTGCTTGCCCTTTGCTTGAGGTTTTGTTGTAGGCTGACCAAATATTTTGATATTGTTTCTTTTGATAGGATCATGTATGTGTTTCGTTCTCTCCACCAGGCGTTCTCTGACAAATTTGTCAAACTGCACCTGTCCCACTTTATATGCACAACGGAGGTCGTCTACAGCTCGGTCTATCTTCTTGGTGTCAAGTACCAACAGATCTTGACTATCCTCTTCAAATGGATTCCCAAAGTCTTCCATCACTTTGATCATTGACTGTACATCTTTTTGGAAAGCAGTTTGCACACTCGATGTCTGGTTAGAGTCCTGGAACTCTGATGAGCCTGACAACCTCTGGTGCTGCCACCATCCACGGTCGCATTGCGCTGGGATTGTCAGTCAGACCTACTGCACCCGCGTCTCATTTTATGGCTGCAATATTCTGTTCGTCGGCCTGATCGATAGGGATGGCGAAGAACGGCTAGTCGTTTTGTGGACTGTGTAATTCCCTGCGAAAAAACATCAGCGATTTCAGGGTGTTTAGTCGGCAGTTCCACCATGTCTCGCAGATGCACAGGAATCCAGCGCGCGTAGTTAGTGTCATCCAAGGCATGGAACCACACTGTTAGTTCTTTGAGGGCATCGACGTACATAGCAAACTATGCTTGGCGCAGAGAGCGCACGTACACTAAGATCGTCAGTTCCAATTCCAGTACAGTTGTCCAGTAGTGGAAGTGGGGGCAAGTCTCCGCCTTTTGCTGGCACCACACTGCGAACTCAAGCTGCTTGGTGCTGGCGTCATGCAACTGGTCAATGTAGTGGTTGTATGTGTTCTGCTGCAGGGTGAAGAGGGCTGCTGCTGTTATTTGATGCGCTCTCCTGGTTCGAGTGAAATGTGATGCCCGCAGGAAGGAATCCGTAGTCCCGGCATTGGTGATTTCTGCTTGCACCCATCCGCTCCCTCGCAACAAGTCACCAATGGTCTTCAGCGCTATCATCTCGATATGAAGACCTCCGAAGAGGATGGCGAACTTCTCTTCACCATACACCTGTGGCCACTTCCATTGGATTTGCATTGCCAGTGCAAAAAGCGGTTGGTCGAATGTGAGCACTGGAATCTGGCCAGGGTTAAGATGTTCCAGTGTGTTCCTGACGACATCCATGGAGTGCTTGATCATAGCGACGGTATGGGCACTCTCCATAAAGAGTGGAAGAAGTGAGGTGGGGCAGATAGCCCAATTTGTGTTACTGGACTGTAGACTTGCGTGGTATGCAGCCCATGAAGTGTTTTCTAATGGAAAAAATTTCTTTTACGGCTAATTGGGTGTGTTGTAGCCAAAGATACTCTGTTTCAATATGTTGCTTGAGGCTGCTGCTGCCTCTCAGGGATGTCACGTTGGTAATCGGTACCTGCGTGTTCATGATGCTGCTGTTGACGGATGGAACGTCTGTATAGTATCGTGGCAAACGGTCAACTGATTTGAGGCCTCTTTCGTTCGACCCTCCGAGGATACTGATGCAGCAGTCAACATCGGAGCCATGGAAGGCAGGATGTTGCACCAGCGAAAGAGCATGACTGTTGACTGTTTTGAGGTCGTAGAACTTGGATTATGGTTGATGTTGTCTACTGCGGTTGTGGTGAAGACTTTGCCTCTCATCTTGGGAGGGCAGACTACTTGCTTCTGATGGTAGAGGCGGCAGGCCCTGTTCACAAACTGTGCGGAGAGGGACAGGAATCGGTCGTAGGAAATAGAAATTTCCATGTGTGACAGCTTGTCAACTAGCTTCCTTTTACGAGTGTGTGCATGTAGCATGAGTCCGATATAAATGGGAAGTGGCGTCTCCTGCGTGGTGGCGTGCCGGACTGGTCGAGATGTACTGCCTATGTCGGCTCTTTGGTGCTTCACACAATTGAATTTGAGGAGTTGGCTGATAGACAGTGCCGCTTGTGTAGTGCTTTCTCTAAGGTCTTTGATACTTGATCCTTCCAAGATCATAGTGACTAGGGCAAGCAACACCGATGGCACGGAATCCTGTTGACATTCTGGAGGAAATTCGTTGAACACATTGTCATCTCCGAAAATGTGGCGTCGCACAATTTGGACAGCGCGCGCCAGATAGACAGCATCAGTATCTGTATCCAGTTCACAAGCCTTTGCCAAGTCATCGCCGAGGTCTTCGTTAAATGCAAGCAGGACATCGCGCCCCTGATGTTGTACACACATGTTAGGAAAGTAAGCAAGCAGTCTCTGTTTAAGACGGGTCGTGTGCACTCTGCCTTCGTACTTGATTCCCAACATTTGTTCCATCCGCGAAACATACAACTGGGCTAGGTCTGCAAGTTTGAAAACCGGAGCCGTCTCGCCTTCCGCTAAAACTTCTTCAATAAACACGACCAGTTGTGCAAAGACAAGCCCTTCTATTGCTTGTTCATCATTTGAACTTCTACGAGACATTTCCTTCAACATCCGAACGCGGTTGTACAAATTCATGAGACAATTGCGGTGGTACTTCGCATCCTGTGTAATCATGTCCCCAGCGTTGAATTTCATCTATAGGTCCATATCGCCCAAAATCATTGCACACGACCTGACACGCGAGTCCAGTTGGAATGTCGCAGCTTCATGAAGAGGGGCACAACCAGCTGTTTATCCGCAAAAGAAACAATTCGCTTCTCGTTGTTTAGGCTCAGTACGTGATTGTCGTGACAGACTGCATTTTCATTTGTGGTCAGCAGCTTTCTGTACTTCATCATCTTCGCCTATTTTCAGCTGCCTCTTTTCTGCTCTCTCTAACTTCGTTTTGTTATACCTCAGCATGCAGGTTTTATGGTATCGTGCATTGTTTGCAAACAATGCTGGTTCAACGCCATTTCCTTAATCTAGTCCGCTAAAAAGAAATGATTTGGGGAGAAGCTCAAGGTCATTGAACCTTTTCAGATATCCTGCGAGAATGCTGTAGCTGCTCCCCTTGTCTTTACGTGTATTGCTGGATGGACATGTTAGCGACTCTTGTGTCACTTTTTGAAATGAAGCATAATGACCAATCTGTCTCTGTTCTTGCTGTTCGGCCGGAGGTAGACTGTACTGTTTCTGCTTCTTCACCACGAGGCTTCACGAGTTTGAAAACCTTCGACATTGTTCTCGGAACAGAGAAGGAAGAATGAGTAATTATATAAATTAGCATTAAAAAGCAGCATCTTTCGAAATTTCAAAGCTAGCTCAAATTAGTGATTGTTTATAATAGTCCGGCACTTTAGCAGGATATTTCAACATATTATGTACTTTCTGATAAAAGCACCAAAATTTACACTCCAGTAATATCGTATCTCAAGTGACATTCCGGGAAAGTTTTTTTATAATTTTTCCAAAATTGTGGTTGTATCTGTAGTTATGCAATGGGAATGAAAGGGTGAAGTATTACTGTTGTAGATGTTGCGCACATATTTACATCAGTTAATGATTATGACACCAAACACAATTCGAAAACGTGAAATATATTAATATTTATTTGCATATATTTATATATATTACAAGACGGCATGTTTTTATTCAAAACATTCAATAAACATTCACTAAAACATTCAGCAACAAACTTTATCTAATTTCTGTTGTCTTTCGGGTGGCCACTGGCGGCCATTTTGGAAAATAGCTACCACGGCCGCCAGGGGTCAGTTGGCGGATGGCTCCACATCCAAATTTGTTCATATTATATATGTCTAACTCTGTGCCAAATTTGGTGCTTTTATCAAAAAGTGCACAATAGGTTAGCTAATCCGCAGTACTATTATTTCAATCCAAGTTTTGAAGTATATTCTTAGACGTGGCTTTTCTTGTGATTTTTAAAAGTGGGTTTTACCCAATGAGGAAAATTCCAACAATCCCGCTCTTGAAACATTATTTTTGGTAGAAATGTTGATTCCCTTATTAGGATATGCATATTAATAACAGCGACGTGATAAAGTCCACTTTTAGGTAGTATGTTCAAAAATTCATTTCAATCGGTTCGGACCGTTATATGTACATAAAGTTACAGTTACAGTAAAAAGTATGTCATATGAATTACATCATCACAATTGTGAACTAAAACTTGTGAGTATTGCGTGTTAAATGGATTTAAGCTTTTTCCTCAAGTTTTCTGTACGATACTAAATGATTAAATCACACAGTCAAATTTCTTGGCCCATTAACTGTGATAAAAAAAAATATAAAAAAAACTATATACAGGGTTTGCGCGGAAAGTAACGAGCCTCATTTTTCTTCCACAATTTATTAATCGTACTAACTAACTAACTAACTAACTCTATGGCCTATGGAACCCGGAGGTTCAGTGCCGCGTTCACAAAAGCTCTCCACTGACTTCTATCCTTAGCTAATTGCATCCAGTTTCTACTTTGTATTCCTATCTCTGCGAGATCCATCTTAATATTGTCCTCCCATCTGCGCCTAGGTCTTCCTAATGGTCGTTTTCCTATGGGTCTACCAGTCAAGACTTTGAAAGCGTTTCTACTTTCTTCCATTCTAGCTACATGACCTGCCCACCTAAGCTTCCTAGACTTCACGACCTTAACAATGTTGGGTAAACCGTATAAACTATGTAGTTCCTCGTTATGAAGCTTCCGCCATTCCCCATTCTCGTTCCTCTTGGGTCCGAATATTCTTCTCAGGATCCTGTTCTCAAATACTTTCAGTCTATGTTCTTCCCTCAGAGTAAGCGACCATGTTTCGCAACCATACAGAACAACAGGCATGATTATCGTTTTATATATTTTAAACTTCAAATTCCTCGACAGAATTCGCGACGACAAGAGATTTTGAACCGAATAGTAACACGAATTCCCTGCTTTCAGTCGACATTTAATTTCTTCGTGAATATGATTTTCGTCTGTTAATATTGATCCTAAATATTTGAAAGTATCCACTTTATCAAAAGTATTATTTAATATTTTAACGCCTCCACAATTTGCCGTATTACGGTCCCGACGCACTTCCATGTATTTAGTTTTCTCTGCATTTACTTCTAAACCCATGTCCCTGCAAGCGTTTAATAATATCTCTGCATTTATTTCTACTGTTCTCCTATCATCCCCTATTAAATTTACATCATCAGCATATGCATTTATTAATCGTATACATACAAAAACTTATCTTCCGCATCAATACACTTTTGTCAGCGCGATGCCCATCCTGTATATGCCTTTTGAAAGTCCTCGACCGGGATGTCCTATAGAAGAGCCGTCCTGGTTGCTTGGATGTTCTCCACAATGCCCAAATGATGTCCTTTAACACTAGAACGGCGGCTGGGTCATTTTTGACCCATTTCGAACTTTATGTTTTAACAACTTTTCTATTTTCTTAGAAATCGGATCTAATTTTTGTGACTTTTACTCGTTCTCTTGTAGAAATATTTGTACTAAGTATCACTCTTATCCACACTTTGCCTTTTGAAATAACAAACAATTATACTAGAACGGCGGCGTGGGTCAATTTTGACCCAACTCTTATGTTAGTGATATTTTGTTGGATTGTAGCAACACTGCTGGCTAGCGTCTTTATCTTGGGGCCGTTCTTTCTCATAATTTTCTCCCATTCCAACTCGTGTTCAAGACCAGCTTCTCAGCAATTTTGTCAGTTTAGTTGGAGTTACGGTAGTAATACTTTAGAAAGTTTGTAGGAGAATCTCATTATTTTCGGACTGATGTGCTATTTCAAACACTCATTATGAGCAAGAAACTGATGACACTGGATGAAATACTTGCAAATTTCAATGACATAAGTGAGGCCGAGTCTGACGCTGAATGCGTTGATATTTCTTCAGATGAAGAGTACATGCCGAATAACAACGAATATGATGATACGGATGAAATATCGAAAGAGGAAAAGAGAAGCACAGAAAACCATACTTCTGCAAAAAAGATTATTATTATTATTAAAAAACACAAAATGTATGTCTTACATCGTAACAAAATATTCATAATAATTTCAATCATTTTAACAAAAAAAATTGCAAACAATTTGCATGCTATTGTGAAAATATATAGCTAGTGTTTTTTTTTTTTTTTTTGTTGGTATCACTATGTTAAAATGTTTCATGAGAAGACGTTTATAGCACAAAGAAATAATAATAAATAAACCACAGCCATATTCGATCCACTATTGGATGAGGCCTCTCCCCGGAGGGAGGACTTGGTCTACCTCTCCCACGCTGACCAGACGGGTTGGGACAAGGTTCCTATATACGAGACTGGTTGGGAGAAAAAAGCCGAAGCTCTCACTGTGATCGCCACTATATGACCGCCCTGCTGGTCTAGTGATGAACGTGGCTGAGTACGGATTGAGGGATTCCGAGTTCGATTTCCGGCGCTGCCAAGAATTCTTAGACTACTAGCCGGTGGCGTAACCAGAAATTTCAAAGCTACCGAAACCAAAACGTTTTGAGGCCTAATGGGAGACAACTTACTTTCTCGTATATTTGGATAAATTATATTTCAACCAAAGAAGTAGAATCTCTAAAGGAGCTGTTCCAAAGAACAGGTAGTTTACCATTCTTTTTATGTCAGAGCTTTCATGATTAGAACCTAGCATATCATATTTAGAAAACAGTCACTTTATACTGACTTTTTCTGGTTTGAACTACTCCAAGTTTACGACTGTGTATGATATTTTAGGTTATGTCAGGTTATGTGTTTCCACAAATTCTACATAGAGAGAGGAAAGTTATAAAAATGCGTAGATGCGTATTACAACCATATTACTCAAATATTTTTTGTGTAATACGTCACGTTTTTATTTGTGAACAATGTTTTTATATGACCCTTCTCCTTGTAGAAGAGTCACTGAACTTTGTTCTGTGTAAGACTGCAAGTTTAGATATGTGTAGATTAGGTTAGTTTAGTTCAGTTGGATCATGCGCTTGAACAAACTATCTAAGAATAATAAGTATCTATGAATTAGAATGATATATTACATTACTATATAATAAACTGACATTGTATATGATACATTTAATAATATCATTCTAACAATATTATATTCATAAAAAATAGCATATTTGTTTAATTTGTATTATTGGCAAAAAACACATTGATCAATATATATTAAACTAGAGTTCAAAGAAGTTTTCTGTTTTATTGAATGAAAGTCACGTTTTATTATGCAATAAATATTAATGATTTAGAATATAAATATTTAATAAAAATGGAATGGGTCATTTTTGACCCACTCCCGCAGTTCTAGAGAGTATCAAAAACACCGCCGTTCTAGTGTTAAACACCCGTTTCAATAGGGGGAACAAAATGAAGTCCTTTGGGACTAGGTCGGGACTGTAGGGTGGGTGGGGAGTCGTTGCTACGCCGATCCGGGTCAGGTAGGACGTCACAGAAAAGGCGTTATGAGAGGGTGCATTGTCATGATGCAGTTTCTATGACCCTTGGAGCTCCTTTCGGACTCTGGTGACCCTGGCGTTCAGTCTCTTCAGCACCTCCTTGTAATATTGAGCACTGACTGTTTGGCCAACGTGAGCAAACTCGTGATGCACGATTCCTTTTGAAAAAAAAAAAAAAAAAGTTGACCATGGGCTTGACTTTGGATTTGTTCATTCGACGCAGTGACGATGACGTATGCCATTTGGAGCTTTGCCTCTTGGATTCCGGATCATATTCAAAAATCCATGACTCATCATCAGTGATTACGTTGTCCAGGAAATTGGAAATCATCCTCACAAAGTTTTTTCATTTCTGACACGTTTCCACACGATTCACTTTTTGCGCGTCGGTCAAGACTTTCGGTACAAGTTATGCACAAATTTTCCGCATGCCCAATTCTTCTGATACAATCTTGTGGACAACCGTTTTGGCAGGTTTAACTGTTCTGCCATCGTACGAACACTAATGCGGTGATCTGAGTTGAACAATTCGCGCACATGGGTGACATTTTCTCCGTTCGCGATGTTGAGTGGCTTCCGCAACGGGCCTCGTTATTGACGTTTTCCCGACTTTCTCGGAACACTTTGTGCCACTTCTTTGCCTGTGAATAGGACATGCAATCATCCCCAAAGGCTTCTTTCAGCATGTCGTAAGATTCCTTTGGCGTCTTGTTCAACTCACCCAAAATTTCAACGCGTAACGTTGCTCTAACGTTTTCTTCATCGTAAGTACGACAATGTCAGTGCACAGTGGTTCACGCTGCAGCACTTTCTGACTTGCCGAGAGCACGAAGGCGACTAACCCCGGTACCGTTTGAAAGCTTAAGGTCTCTCTCACTCCTTTTCACTGGTAGCACCGCTCGGCGCTGTACAGTCGCTTCACAGTCAAGTAGAACTCGTTACTTCCCGGACGAACCTTTTATAGTACTTTGATCAAACCTGCATTATTAATATCCTACCATCATACGATTTACGATGAAATTTTATACTTATATTGGATTAATGTCCCAGAGTACTCAGAAATATCGCATTTTATTCATGTTTTAAGCGAAATAAATTTAATTCAAAAATATATCTTAAAAAAAATCATTCGCTTTAAATCAATCAACTCTGGCTTGTAACTTTTAAACTAATATATAAAAATACTGAAATGTTGTACGATACAAATATCAAAAGAATCGTTCGACATAATCTGAAATACCACCAGATTAACAGTCTATCACCTAACATAAAGCTGTATTTTTTCAAAAAGCATTACGTCAGATGATTACACATTGTAAATCTACATGTTAAACAACTTACAGTACTACATTTATTATTCAGTGTCCCAAACTAAGGACGCAACAGTATTACGAACATCTAAATTTTGGAAACCCCTACAACAGTAACAATGGAAGTGAGACAAAGCAACAATGCACACGGAAAGTTCTATAGTGTCGAATGCTATGATTATGATTTGACAGATTAAGAGTAAATAAAACAAAGTTAAAATAAATTTAAAACTCGACCTTTCTCAAAAGCCTTTTTTCCGAAAAGCTGCTTAGATAAGTATTACATCCAATCTTGTACCTAAACGGTTTTCAACAGACATAACAGTTATAACACCTTTACAGCAATTTCGTATCTCAAATCGTTAAACATTAGAAAAGTTTGCTAACTATGTTACGATCTGCTTTTGGTAAAAGCAAATCGTATCATTGAAATCAAACTTAAATATGCTTATTGTTAGATATGAGTTTAAATATGCTTATTGTTAGGTATGAGTTCGTTTATCTTGGCGTGTTTAATTTTGACCTGCACTTAATGTTATTTATTTGGTGTGTGTATAATGTTGACCTGTGCTAACCAAAAAGATGTTTACTTGTGTGCCATTAATGTTGACCTGCGTCGCATGGATAATGTGTCGTACGTATGAATACATTATCCATAGATATCCGTTGCATTCTATAAAAAAATACAGATATATATAAAGCTATTTTGTGTGGCCATAGAAAGTAAATTCTAAGTATAGTGCTAACATGTTCAAGCGAATGTACACAAATTTGATATACATTTTATAATGTAATTCGAGTAAATAGTCCATAGCTTCAACTGAATGAATTTATTTATACTCCATGAGATTTCGTATTACCATAATTATATTGTTTGTGACAATAGAAGAAGTGCAGTTAAGAAGAATATGAATTAATGAACATAGTTCGTCGTCTGGCCCGGAAAATCTAATTTTTAACCTCAAAAGGAATATATTTGAACTCAACCTGATAAAAAATTGGTTTCGATATTAACAGTGTTTTTGGAAATTTTAAGGGGGCCAAGCGGATGATGAAGGTAATATAAATTTAGACTTAAGGAGAAGAAAATCAAAAGTAAGAGATCGTCGTCTTTGGTAATGTTTTAGAAAGAACCTGTTTCTAATAATTTTAAGTTCGTAAAAGTGAACTAGAAATTCTTCACTATAAATTCTTCATTAGATGTGTTCCTTTGGAAGTTTAAAGGACGTATGTGGTGCTACTATGGATATTCGCGGTCGCACATATCTGGGCAGACTATAAAGGGGGACATGTCTAAATTGCTGCTTCTTAATCGATAGGGTCTAAATGTTCTATCACTGAATTATAAGAGGTCACGATATATATAATCTAGCAAGATCAAGTCAATATAATTATGCGGCGAAAGTAACTAGCATAGCACACAAGCTATTACATATTTAAATTATTTCAATAGAATAACGATATTTACCAAACCATTGTTAGATCGAGTTAGTAGGTCACATTTGAAGCTCGTTTCGTTGGAGTAGTTTTTTTTAAACTCAAGTATTGATAATTTATTAATCAGTATGAAATCGAATTTTAACATTAAACTAAGAAAATATCACATTTTCTCATTTGACTTTTAATAATATGTATACGAGGATGATTCATAGGATCTATGCACTGGTTCTCCAATCTATAATTAATTGTTAAGGGAGGATAAGATCTTAATAAGATAAATCGAATCGGGACTTCTTTTATCAATGATAAATAGGTTAAGTTAGCTAGGTTAGGTATAGTATAGGTATAGCGTTTTAGACTAGGGAGGTTAGTTATTAATTGTGTTACTATTGTGTTAATCTTATATACTAAAAGGATGACGAGATTGAAAGCTCGTATTACTGAGATATGAATTGTGATAATAATATGGAAAATAGATAAAGTTGAGACAGAGATAAATGTAATGATAATCAAAAGTGAATGTGCATATATTGTTCCTGTTGAGAATGTGCACATATTGTTATTCCTGTTGAAGTGAGTAAGTTATTCTTATAAAAAAGAGAATCGACATTCCTGTGTTGCTGAGCTCTCATTATTGTAAAGCTTTATGATCTAAAAAGAGAGTAATATAAATGTATTTTGTGTTGTTGTCATAAATTGACGAGGAATGTTCCTGATTGTTCAGTCATAAAAGAAATAATTAAACATGGAAAACCAGGCATAGATTCCAGCATATGATGTAGAGATATTTATAAATTGAATAAATAAACGTGTATTGGAAACAGAAAGTATTTATTAGACAGATTAGCTACACAACTAAAAACTATTATAAATTGTTACTGTGATTCATCGTAAAGCTATGTAACAAATCTTTACGCATGGATATAAATTATCCATGGTTTTGTAAATTTGCTAATTAAGTTCGTTGTTATGAACTGCATCATGCATCTGAAAATAATAAACGCCAAAAGTTGTAGATTTTCCGAGATATGATTTATTTCCATTTAAACGAATAATAATATAGGCTAGATATAATATATATATACATACAAGCATTTTGTTCCCTTAAATAGTATAGTATGTAAGATACGCTGAGGTTTCTTGTTCGGAGTGGCACTGCTGCAGGTTCCTGGAATACTTATTTACAAATTTGGATAAATAACCGTTGCGCTGAAAACAATTTAGACTTTAAAATCGTAAATTAAAAGTTTTGAGTATATTTTAAAAATGGTGGCTAAAATAGCCAGAATTGTTTAGTTTAAATAAATGCGCCGAAGTGAGTGCGTTTTAACTAACTCTATGGCCTATGGAGTCCGAAGGTTCAATGCAGCGTTCACACAAAAGGTCTGCACTTACTGCTACCCTTTACCCAACTGGATCCACTCTCTACTTTGTATTCATATTTCTGCGAGATCCATCTTAATATTGTCCTCCCATCTGCACCTAGGTCTCCCTAATGGTTGTTTTCCGACTGGTCTTCCAGTTAAGACTTTCTTCCATCCTGGCTACATGGCCTGCCTACCTAGCCTCCTAGCTTTTAACTGCATTGTAAACTGACTTCAAAATCGATTATTTTCAATTAACCGATTAATTATGTAATTACGTGACTTAAAATTATGTAATTATAAGAACCTGTCATTACAATTACCAAACATTGTTGCTGTAATATTATAGAAGCAACTGGGAGCAACGATCATTTTAAAAATTTCCCACCAATGCTTCATTTTAAGCAGTACAGCAACCTCTACTATGTTTTTCATATCTTCAATACAGTTTGAGAAATAATATTGCCGTAAACAATATTATGATTTTTAATGCCTATAGAAAGTGGCATTAAATGCAATATTTATTTAAGCAGTTTTTCGCTGAAAGAAGTCAAGTTTTCAATCTCTTTTAACTTTGTTTCTATTTGCAACAAATGTTGTTTAATGACAATAAATATTCTATTCTATTCTATTCTATGGGGGGTGCGGTGGCTCAGTGGTAGAGCGTTCACCTCCGGTGCTTGGGGTCCCTAGTTCGATCCCAGCTCGCGCCGTGTGGACTTTGTGGTGGACAAACACCGTGCTCGTGGGTTTTCTCGGGGTTCTCCCGTTTCCTCCCACTATCTTCATTCCACCATTTCATTCATTTCTCACAATCACCGTCTCCTTTAGCCTGACCGGCATAACCGTGGGACGTAAAACTCAAAGATTTCATTTCATTTCATTTCATTTCTATTCTATTCTATTTATTCGAAATTTTGTCATACCATAGTAATACTCGACACTACGGTATCTTACCACGTTCTAATCATCCCCAATCGGCTTCCACTGTACTCAAGCAGAAAATTTACCCTAACCGCATTAATAAATAACACACCAAACAAGCCATAAACGGCACAACTGTGGTATGACGGTACGCGTTGTTGCCAATACTAAACTTGTATTAAAAATGGATACATTTTGCTCATATGTATCAACAATAATAATTGTACCAATCACATAAAAAGCATTGAAGTAGTCCTCTTAAAGCATCTTAAATATGGAATTAAACGCACTGGCTAAGTTTTTACATGGCTTTCTGTATAAAGAAATGAAAAAATTGAAACATCGCTTTCTTTTCCCGTAAATCAATCGGAAGACCACCCTCAACTAGAAAGATTTATTGAAATATCCCTGTCATTTGAAAAAACATGGGTTACCTCAAAGCTGTTCAGCTTCCTTTGAAACCGCCTGAGGAAGATTTGGCCGCGCTGACCTTAGTTCAGATGTGCACAATATTACCTCGTTTGTCTGACAATATTACTGTGGGTTTCAAAAATTGAATGTTTGTGATACTGTTGTGTCCTTAGTTTTAATGCGTGCCATTGCAAGTTTTCACATAACACGTAGACTTGAAATACGTAATAGTCTGACGTAATAGCATTTGAAAAATAATTTGTTGACTTGCAACACTGTTAATCTGGTGGTATTGCCGAGTACGTCAAACAATATCCCCTTCTAATATTTTCATCGTACAAAAATTTCAGCGATTTTATTCCTTTGAGATAATTATCCATACTGTATAGTATTGTTCAGTATATGCAAGTGGGGCCATGGCGGTGCCAGCATCAGACAAGTGGGCTTTTTGATGGAGTGTTCGAGGGTTGTCACATTACTTTCTACTTTCTTTACTCCACCATTATCATTCGTCTCAATCGCCATCTCCCTTTGCTTTAGTGCATACGCATGAAACATTAAATTAATAAACACACGAAAGTTGCAACTAATAAATGTTGCTTTTGCCTACAAACGTTATAGTGCAAGAAAAACTTGTAAACTCTGTTTCAACTTCCAACAGATTTTTAAGGAATAAATGAATTAAGCATGATTCAGTATGACAATGCACATTAATAAATAATAATAATGAAAACATTACTAAAAACTACAGACACACGCCAATCTTGTTTATGTACTTTGCAGTCGTATTGATTGAACCATAACCTACGTATACTATTTTGAGCCATGTACTACAGTTCACATCATAAGTAACGAAATTACTTAACCCATTTCATTACTAACATACCGTATTTAATTTAATATATGCATCCCATACAAAAGAGTATCGGTTTTGAAGTCAGTTTAATATGCAGATACAACAATCCCTATAAAATTATAACACAGAAAATTCATACAACTACCAAATCAAAGGCTCATCGTTAGTTGCAAAACCAATAACAGACTTGCTAGAATTAACTTTCAGATTGAGTTACCGGTAGTACTTCTATAACTTCTGAAAAATATGCTTAATTTACACGCAATGTAAAATTAAAGGATTTAGTCCCGTAAGCTCCGCTGGGCCAAAGCTATGTACTAAGTACATTGCTTTGGTTTCAAAGAAACCAACCCAAACTTAATGAACTAAACTAAACTAACCTAACTCAACCTATTCATTAGTAATTATATGTTGAAAAGCTAGTGGGGCTTAATGAAATAAATGCCAAATTAAAATACTACGACGAAAACAGAGATAATAAAAATAATTTTAAGAAAAAAACATTTGAAAAGTATATACGAATATTTCTGTCAAAAAAATATTACTATAGGTAGATTCTAAGCGCTCGAGACGAAATTTTAAAACATTTTTGAAAGGTTAAAGGATTAACTGCCAGCCACGGCGGTCCTGAAACACATAATTTACGGAAAAATGAACAGAAATGTTAGCATAATCATGAATCAGATGAAATGTTAGCATGAAAGTAACAAAAAATGTAGCAAAGATCATAAGTGTAAGGTAATTAATTAGGAATGAAAAACTAAGTAAAATTCTGCAGTATGAGCTCGCGTATTAATGAGATATCAGGTAAACAGGCAATACAATACAATATGCCAGTGTTCCAAACCCAGTCTTATTAACGAACTTCGGATGAGTATGCTGCAGTAATGGAGGGAAGTACAAACGTGTAGAGCGGAAACCAATAAGACTAGTTTTCTTACTGCATCTGAACCAAATTTCGTGAAATGAAAAAAAAATTAAGATCTTAGCCAATTTTATGGGGGCATAAATTTGTAAATGAGTTGAGCTAATTTTAAGTTTAACGTCCCTATCAGCAGCAAAGCTATATGAAACGTATATATCGTACGCTTACTGATTAACGTGGAATCCAAATCACATGAGCTGCCGCCGGGAAGCGAACCCGGTTCTCCCACGCTAAAAATGCCTACGCTAACAGCAGCTTAGTCATGAAAGAGCTCATAAATTTGCAAAATTCAGGTAAGAAGTATGTTATTTCGTTTCACAATAGGCTTTTCATTAATGTCATTTTTTCCTTAAGAAACAATTTCTAAAGCAGTAAGAGTGCATTTCCTGCAAAGAGAAGTTTATATTTCATGAATATAAGTATTATCTTGTGTGGCAACCGAGTACAAGAGAGAAATATTTTTGTACGTGTTTTGCAATTTTTGATGTTTCAAGGACATGTATTTGAAAGGGGGCTTCGCCCCAACCCTCTCTCCCTCTAAAAGTTTATTTACATAATATTGTAGTAGGGTATTGTTTTGGTGCCGGTTGGAAATATGAGAAAGTAAGGATTCATTTTCAAATTATTTCGCACTTTGTAACCTTGAATAGTTGGAAGGCAATAATTTTCAAGTAATACAATACAGATAAATCGTATCTACTGAAGAGCGAAGGAAACATGTAAATATGTGTGTGCTTAACAGTTAAGAGAACGACAGACATGAAAGACAAGTAATTCGGTACTGATAAAGTTTTGGCACCATATTTTGGAAAATTTATGGACATATTTATGTGAAACAAATTTCTCCAATCCACAGAAATTAAATGGAAACTAATACAGCTAAATTTAAGGCTTATAAGTGTAGGTTACTAGTGTAAAATCGTTACAAGCGCTTTACGATAGATAAAATGATTTACTATATATATTTAAAAAAATGATTGTATTGGTAGTATATTTCTGCACAGTGTACAGTAGCTGTACTTTATAAGTGGAACGTTACTAGTATGAAACCATGACATGTGCTACGGAAATTCATATTATCGCCAAAATCCACTTGTTTTCACTACCCTTCTTTTCGCGCATGCCCACCGTCGCTAACTCGCCTGCTCCCTTCGGACGAATCTACGATGATCCACCAACTTCGCCCTGCTCTGACTTGGTTAAACACCATTCGTGCTTTTTAGTGGGCACCCAGTAAAGGTAAGTTTGTATTTTTGGACTGTTTTATGCCATAAATCCGGACGCCGTATTTATACGCAAACTGTAAAAGCACTGCATTTATTTTGGCTTAAGTTTAGAGTTGCCCTTGGACTTTGCAACATACAAAAAACAGTGCTTAAGGTATTAAAAATTTTTACATTTCACTTAACTTCAGTACTCCGTGGACCTCACAAAAATTTAAAAGGTTTTCTTCATTATTTTTGCGCATCTGTTACACCTATTCGCCATATTTTACAACTACCATGCTGCTGTAATCTTCCGCGAATGCTTCCGCATCCGGCAAATAGTTCTAACTTCCACATATCTTTTCTCGTATTAAACATAACTCTCCTGCCAAAGTTACATTCCTAAACATCAAATAAAAACTTCAAATTATCATTTCTTAACTCATTTCTCCTGTAAATTTTCCTGATTTTTATAAAAAGCGGAGGGGTAACTCTAAACTTAACCCTTTATTTTAACAATTACTTCTGGCAGCCCCCTTTAATATCTCTGCTAAATGAGGTATTATCATGCCCAGTGCATTTTTTTTAGGACAATAAGAAGGAAAATTAGTGAAAAAATTATAATTTTTGAACGATTATTTCGAGTGATGTGGCTAAACTTTACCTGCACAAGCAATTACTTCCAGGTAAGGTATATTTAAATAACAAATAAATAAATAGTAATATAAAGTTGAAAACAGGTTCATGTGGATCTAAACCAGGGGCGCCATCTGCAAATTAGCCGGATAAGGTTCCGATAAGCACGCAGCGCCGAACCTATGTACTAAGTAAGCGAACGAAACCAGATCGCACCTAACTTATTCGTAAGTCATTATTGTCTCGCTGAAAAACTAGCTGGGGTTAAATGAATAAATGTCTTTATAAAAAAGAAAGCGCTTATATTAGAGTAAATATGGTAGTTAAAAAAGACTAGTTTTCTTACGTTATACATAAATATTTTGAAAAACAGTTTCAGAATTCTACTCTTCGCAAATACACTTCACCGGACACTTAAGACGACTGATATATAAATCTATTTTTTAATACGAATACCAACGTTTCTTTACGTAATTACCCACTAATATAAGTGGCAAAATTGACTTCCAATGTAGAGTACTAAATTGAGTGCAAGGCAACACAATACCAATCAAGTTTAAAATTACGGTTCCCACGATATACTCTTAACACACTTACTATGAGAGATAGACAATTTAGAATTTTATGATTTATTTCCCTAGACACTCCTTCTGCTTGAAATATATCGAGACGCATACTAGTCCGCTTCAGGCACAATCGACAAAGTTCCATATAATCTGGTCCAATATACACTTGGCGTGCTTTCGCCTTTGAGCCCATTGTTTATGAATAAAGTACATTCAGAAAATAAACTTTCTGAGTTAAAACTTTTGATTACTATTTTCATTTAGCACTATTTCACTGAAATAAAGAAATTAACAACCCACTTGTATTCTAACACCGACGCCATATTTGCAATTCCACTGAATCATGGTATACAACTTCTGTAGGTAATTTATTACTGAACAAGCAATCAAAATTTTAGCACAGAAGAAACAACTATTTCGAAATCGCCTGTAAGCTAATTTTAAATTTTGAACTTTCTTATGTAAATTTACTGATAAATTGAATCAACAAATATATAGTTGAGTGCAACTACTTATGTACAATTACCAGGAAGTTAAATATTTTGTATCATTGAAATGTTGATATTATAAGGAAATCATACGTTGGTTATGTGAGGACAATAAACAGCTTTCAACTATTGCGATCTAAAAGTTGCTCTATGTACACGATAATTTAAAAAAGAAAAACATTACAGCTGTACGACTTTTCTTAGGGCAAATTTATCTCATAAAGACTCTCAAATTCACATAGAATGACTATCCTAAATAACTTGTCCTCATTTAAGTATAATACAAGTCTTTTCAAAGAACGAAAAATAATTCGTTAAAAAAGCTCCTAAACAGTAAAATATTGTCTTTCTAATACTGATTATCAATATTCTCTATTTTCTTTCCGTTTTTAAAGAAATAAAAGAGAAATATTATACACTTCTCAGAAATGAACTGAGTGCGATCGTGATAGACGGATAGTGTGCTGTATTTTTTCATGCTTTCATCAATGTTTCTTGTCAAAAATTTGTGGATTAGAATGTAATCAAATTCGAAGACTATAAAAATTGCAAAATTGCACGTTCCTAAACTCATTTATTCTGACATAGTCATTTGCCTAGTAATACATCATATTAGTTTGCAATATTGATATCCATATCCCCAAGGTATATCATTATGTATCCAAAGCCCCTCCTCAGAAACTAGGCCAGGGGTCAGGTATTGATATTTATCCGCCATATACGTTGCTCCATATGCCATCCTATTTGAAATATTGTTATTTAAAAAAAAATTATAATATTGTTGGTGCGAAACATATTAAATATTACTTCAAATCATAAGAGAAATTGATACAGCATTTTTGAGTCTCTCTCTGATTCTCATTCTGGTTGAGCTGCCAAAATTTCGAAACGATTACACGCCATGCGCAAGATTCTCATGGACCAATTATTGGATTTTGTAAACGAAGCCAAAAATTGTTGAAACCGGATGTGTTAAGTTTTTATGAGATAAAAATTGCCTTGATCATTTATGAATTTGACATCAAAAGTATCCTATATTTGTATTTTGAACAGTATTATTACATATATTGAATCTTAAAATATTTGCTACAACAACAGTCTCTAACAAGTTTCCATTAAGGGCCAAGACAAGTTGAGCTACAGTCATTGAATATTGTTTAAATCCATAAACAAGTAAACAGAGTAACTTTTGAGGTTTATAGTCTGTGTAATACAGTTTTCGAACATTGTAGTCGTATGAATTCTGCTGACTCAGAGATTATATCAAGATGTGTCAAATTCAAAATACTGGGGAAAAACGTTTCGATAGGAACTACGGGATTCCTCCGTTTGTTTGTGACAAAACCAAAATAACTTGCTCTGTAGGCTAATTTTCTTTCAATTTCGTAACATCTTGCCGTTTTCAAAAGCAACGTAATTAACTATATTGTACCATTTTCATTGAAAATAATAATAATAATAATATTATTATTATTGTAGTAGTAGTAGTAGTAGTAGTAGTAGTGGTGATGGTATTCTGGTCCTGGAACTTTTTTTTTTTTTTTAAGGTTTGGGTCTGGAAAAGTTTTTCCACGTTTCTCGATCTTCAGCTTCCTTTTTTAACTTCCATTATTTTCTTCTATTTATCAAATCATCAATTAATTGTGTTCTTTTTATCCCTCGCTTTCTTTCATCTTTTCCTCTATGACATTATGAAGAAGACTATTTCTTCGCAAGATCTGTCTAATCCAATTTGCCTGCTGGCTAAAATCGTTCTCTTCTCTCCTACCCGTTTTGAAACATCTTTGTTTGTTATTCTCTGTCCATTTTATTTTCTCCATCTTCCTCTAACACCACATTTCGAAGCTCTCTAAATATTTCCTCGCTAACTTCCATAATGTCCAAGTTTCTGAACAATATAGTCCAATACTCTATATATAGCACTTGGCCAACTTCTTCCTTAGTTCAGTAATAAGCCTGCTAGTTAAGAGTGATCTTTTGTTGTTGAATGCCTCTTTGGTAATTCTTGACCTTTTTATGGTGCAGTAAACGTTTCTTGTGAAAATACTTCTTGTATTATCGGTTTCTTAAGTTCTCTTTGTTCTACTCTGACCCATAAGGTCACCTTTCCACGGAATATTCTCTGACTTTCGATTCTTCCATGTTAATTTCCATCCCATATACAGAGGTTGATTCACTTATATTGAGCCAAATTTGAATGTGCCACTTACCAAGGAAATGCAACGTTTCCACCACCGGTTGTGTTCTATCTGCAGCTACCTCTACTAACTAGCAAGGTCTGGAGACTAGCATCGGAGTTTCTATTTCAGCTGTATCATGGGTATTGCATCCCACTCCTCTTTACAGGTTTTCCACAGGTCGATGGTGGTGCGGACTCGATTATGGGGCAAGCACAACTTGAAGAGTCCGAAAGCGCAATAGTCCATTGGGCTGCCATCTAGACTCTTGACAGAGATATCATAAAAGGCAATTGCCGAAATTCCAGTTTCCTTTCCATACGGCCATAGAATTCGAACGATGTTTTCGGAATGTGGCTGGATGACTTGTTTTCGTGCAGTTCAACCTGGTTCACGCCTTGTCCGTATAATGCTGGAATTTCATGCTGATACATTTCAATCAAAGCATGAGTCTAGTAAAACACAGCATTGGTTTTGATTTTTCACTCCACATTTCGGAGAGAAGATGCTAAATATATTTAATACCGGTATATACATTTTAATACATAATAATTGACGAATAGCTTTGCACGTAAAAAGATTTTATTTATGTAGAAATAATCTCTAAGTTGACAACACCGAGATTTTTGTTATCTTTTTCCCTACCTTTTGTTTTTAAAATGAGGTGTCTTCAAAGAAGTTCATCTAGTTTATATTTTGATATGCCATATTGCATTGTTTCTTTCTTATGTATATATGTCTTCTTATCTGAATGTATATATAAATATCATATTTTGAGCATGAAAGGATTTAGGGGTTATCTGCTATGGGAGCGGATCTTCCGCGGGTTTGGAATACCCCTCAATCGAGAGGGGGTCCGGGGATTTTCCGGCACGAAAATAATATAAAAACTCGGGTTTTGAGCATTTTCGTGTACAATTCTCTAAAATATAACATAAGGATTTTTTTTTCTTTCAGAAAGTTATTGGTGGGAAATCAAAGTCTCTCCATCCTCCCAATGGTCTTCAGTCATTATGTAAATATAAATGTAATCTTTTAGGCAACATACCCTCATTGTATTTCAACATTTAGATAGTCGGTATGTCGAGTCAAAATCTTAATAAAACATACCGCCTCTGCATTTTTTTTCCACTTCGAACACTACATATGGCCCAAAAGTAGGTATACACCCCTGCATTGATCAAGTATAACATTCTAGCTTATAGGTTTATTTGCTTCGGCTGTTCCGAGCTTAAGATATAAGTAAAAATACATTAAGAACAAATAATAAAGAAACTAAATCTACCTGATGGATAAGAATAAGAAATGATATAAAAACAATGAGTTGATCAGTACGCGACTGTATACCTACTTTTGGGCCACCCTGTATATATATATAGGGTGCGTATGGTATTTGAGGACAAATTGAAATTAAAACTAATTTGCGTATAGGTTTCACAACATATATTTCCATGACAGTTTTATACAACGTGAAGTATCTACTCGATTATACATTTATTCAATAAAATCGCCGTTAGCGGCAATAACCTGCTCAATCCTAGGCCAGAAACGAGCGCATGCCCGAATCAAATGATTTTTGTTTACATTGACCATGCTGGCAGTTATGGCATCTTTCAGCGAAGCAATGGTGTTATGAGGATGTTTATTGGTGTCACGCTCAACTGCGCCCCATACGTAATAATCCATGGGATTAAGATCTGGGGATGTGGAAGGCCATAAGTTCGGGGTGATGTGATCATGGAAATTTGCAGCCATCCAATCTTGCGTCGCCATCGCTTTGTGTGAAGGAGCAGAGTCCTGCTGGAATATGTATGGTCTGTTCCCGCGGACGCTATCAATCCAGGGTTTCACAATGGTTTCTAATACCTCGATGTAGGCAGCAGCATTAACCCGAAGTCCTTGAGGAAAGAAATGAGGTGCCATCACATGTCCTTTGTTGCTCACGACCCCTAACACCATGACAGTAGCTTGAAATTTTGTGTGCATACCACGGGGAACTTTTGTAGGATCTGCACATAGCCATCTACCATTTCTGCGGTTGGCTTTTTGGTCTTGACCAAATATTTTTTCGTCCGAATAAAACCACATTTTCGGATCTTCAGGGTGCTTAAGCTTATTCAAAATGCGCTTTCCACGGATAGCTCTCTGTTCCCGCGTTTGTGCTGACATAAACTGTCCTCTGCGCATAACGTAAGTGATAGCGAAGGTCTTCGTGGATAACTCGACGGATTAGTCCCTCCGAAACGTTAAGGTCCCTAACAATGGCTCTCATTGACTTCGAAGGGTTTTCGTCAATAATCGCTTGTACTTGTTGGATAAATTAAGTAGTTCTTCTCATGTCTGAACGTTCCTCATGCTTTTTTTGCTTTGCAACAGATTCGATATTGCCAGCTGATGCTTCCAATTCACGGCGAACCTTATGGACAAACGATCGGGCAAAATTCAGAAAATTGGCTATTTCTAAATCCATATGTTTCGCACATATAGCGACGATCACAGCATGTCTTTTCATTTCGTGCGTTAGGTTATAGTCCTTCATTGCTGATTTACTACAAAAGAAAAAAATTAACATAGTAGGCCGAAGGGAAAGTCGGATTGTGATGGTGACCAAGATGGCAGCCATCTTGAAAGCCGTCATCTTGAATTCACGTCAAGATTTTTAAAAGGGAACATGTTCATGCGGCACATCATTTTAGCCTAGAATTTAAAGACAAACACAAAGGTGAAATCGGTTTGTTGATATCTTAATGTGTTCAAAAGTTATAGGCATTTCAAATTGCTAATTTTACCGTACTGTTTCTGTTGTTGCAGGTGAAGAATTATGCCCCTAACGATAGCAGAGAGGAAGGAGTTGATCAGGGCATGGGGATGAAGGAGTGCAAGGGCTGTAGCAGCTGAATTCAATGCCAAGCACCCAGATCGACATCCTGTGTCCCATGTTAGTGTCGCCCAACTCTTCCAGAAGTTCATGGATACTGGTTCCATAGCAGATAAACCCAGGTATGGAAGACCCACGACGGAAACAGATGAAGCCACATCAGTAGCAGTGCTCGCATCATTTGCTACATCACCACATGGCAATACCCGTCGTCTGTCCATGAAATGTGGTGTCAGCCGTACATCCATCAGACGTATCTTACAGAAAAGCAAGTGGCATCCGTACAAATTGCAACTTCAAAAATCATCTATCTGAAGATGGCCCTGATCATGGTGTGGAATTTTGCGACTGGGTCCTTGCACAGTTGCAAACGGATCCCACATTCCACACACACATTTTATTTTTCGATGAGGCCAATTTTTCTGTCACTGGGGAAGTGAATAAGCAAAACTGTCGCTGTTGGTTCTTGACAAATCCTCAGTGGGTTGACCCTTGCAAAATGGTAGGTACATGCAAATTAATGGTGTGGTGTGGTCTATAGGGCACCAAATTAATTGGTCAATTCATCATTCCTGGTACCCTCACTGTTGAACGGTATTTGGATATGTTGCGGGATCTCATCCCTTCCATATTGTCCGAGGAGGCACATTTCCACTCTTTTTCCAGCAGGATGGTACCCCTCCGCATTACGGATTACAGATCCGTACCTATCTGAATGAACAATTTCCTGGACGTTGAATAGGGCGCCGTGGTCCCATTGAATGGCCAGCTTGATTACCAGATCTGACGCCTTTGGATTTTTATCTGTGGGGTCATCTGATGGCAAAGGTATACGCCGAAAAGATCCGGGATCTTGAACACCTGGAAGAACGCATATTTGCAGCCTGTGCCGATATTTCACCAGAAACTCAAGAGTCATAGACAATTGAATTGAACGACTTACCTTGTGCATAACTCGGGATGGGGGCCACGTAGAGCACATGCTCCGCCATGCGTGACAGGTAAAATTAGAAATTTGAAATGCCTGTAACTTTTGAACAAATTAAGATATCAACAAACCGATTTTACCATTGTGTTTGTCTTTAAATTCTAGCCTAAAATGATGTGCCGCATGATCATGTTCCCATTTAAAAATCTTTACGTGAATTCAAGATGGTGGCTTTCAAGATGGCCGCCATCTAGGTCACTTCACAATCCGACTTCCTCCTCGGCCTACTATGTTACTACATGATTGTTGTTCACTATTTTCCACGAACACGGATTTTACAAGGGGTGGTAAGGGACTTATGGCCCACTTCGAGACGAAATGAAAAAAACATTAAGGAAGGATGAAACAAAATGAAATGAGAAAAAGAAGGATCAACGTTAAAAATAAAAAGCTACAGCAAGCTTTTGGTTACTCTTTTGAGGAGATTTGTATTACTTGCAATACATGGTGGTAGTGTTGCCACGAGACGAGACGAGACGAGACTTCCAGACACATGAAACGTGGATTCATCTGAGAACAGTAACTTTGAAAGAAGCCCTGGATCACTGTTCAACCGTGCAAGCATCATTTCACAAAACTCACTTCTTATGTCACAGTCTTCTTCCGTCAATTCCTGTACAAATTTCAACTTGTAAGGCTCTTTATTTTCTTACGAACGATATTGTGTAGCGTTGTCATTGGTACTCGCAGCTCCAAGGACCTGCGTTTCAACGATTTCTTTGGACTTCGCAACACGCTTTCCTGCATGCACTGAATCACATCAACACTGGTTATTGGCCTTCCGCTACGAGGCAAGTCCAAAACACTTCCGGTAGCTAGGAACTTATCGTACTATCTCTTGATACTTGAACCTGCATGTAGTTGTTTCTGATATTTTTGTCGGAATTTTCAAGGGAGACCTTAAGTTGACAAAACCAGAGCACCACGGAATATGACGTCACTAAATGTGATGTTAATTTTAGCAGTGTTTCCAACTGATTTGATGTCAACTTATTAATTTTATAGTAGACTAGCAGACCGGTAAAGAAAATATGTTGAAAAAAGATAATGCATTAATGACATAATATACTTAAAGAGATATTTGTATATTTGTATGAAAACATAACATCTAAACACGCGTAATTTGATGATGTACTCCGCGAAAGATTTGCTGCCACAAAAAATTTGGAGATCTACAATATATAATTGACTTAAAAATTAATGACAGGCCTACATCGTATTAGTATGAGATAAGTGGATCCAGGCGTAGAATACATAAACATAAAAACAGTAATTTTATGATTAAAATGAATGACTGCGTGTGAAAGAGGACTGTTCTACTAACTTTTTAAAATTGTATAACGTTTACTGTATGCAGAAAAGGATAGTGCTGTCCTATTTTATGAGTTTGAATTTGCAAAATTTACGAAACAAATATGTAATATAGTTCTCGGGTTATGCAGGATTACGGGGGACCAAAATAACGTAAAAACACAATGTTCACAGGTGGAATGAGTTCATGTTGCGGAAAGATAATTGATATTGATATGTAATTTTGTGAACTGAGTAGACCGGATTTGCCATGTGCGGAATGGAAAATCTTGCAATTACCATTTGCTTTTAATTATAATGGACGAATATAACCTGCATTGCGGCGCTTTAACCTGACTTCGCTCGCTACTGCTCGCTCGTCAATACTGATTCATTTATTTATTGATACAAGTTATGGCCATTACCTGCATCTATGACCTTAAGCGTGTCACTTTGGAGGGATAACACCCTCGGCGAGCACACAATCAAGGTTAGGAGGAGGGATATAAAGAACGGGTAAGGTAAGAAGCGGCCTGGAACATGTAATTTATACCATCCCGGCATTCACCTGGTGTGAATGAAGAAATCCCAGGAAAAAAGTCATTCAGGATAGCTGGCCTTAAAAAGCTGTTACACCTTTCCGAACAACTGACCCTGCCGGAAATCGAGCCCGGGACCAAAGGCAAGAGCGTTAACGGTACGTGCACTCATCAATACCGGCTGCAACTTTTTAGTTAGTGATATGTTTGACTTAATCTAGATTAACCTCACAAACATTTAAGAAATAGGCAATATTTAAGAAACAGCAATGATTTTCAACAAAAAATGTTTCTCCCCGTAATCCGACATATGGCTAGTTTTCATACACTTCATAAGTAATGCATCTATGTGGGTGCTGAACCTGTGGGTTCGATATTTCTTCATTAATAAATGTTGTGCTTCTCAAGCATGTAATCCCAGAATAGAACACAGCTATAGGCGGGAATTCATGTCACTTAATGACCTTTCCATTTTAAGTCAGTAGTAAAAACTTGTTAGTAAATGGTTTGCCTACTTTGGTTTTGCGACGTCGCCCATGCAGTGTTCATTGTATAGTCGACTCCGATAAGTAAATAAAACGGGATACTTCAAAAGTTGAGCCAGTGGGTGTGCAAACGTAAACCTCGTGTAGCTCAGGTACAGTCTGCATAATTACTTCATTACATCAATGTTAATGTGCATCCTCAACTTGGGATAGCACAGTTTCCGCACTTCAGATCAAGAATGACTCACATTTCTTGATGTAAATAGTCAGTGTTCGAAGTGGAGAAAAAGCAGAGGCGGTATTTTTCATTACGATTTTGACTCAACATACCGGCTATCTAAATGTTGAAATGCAGTGAGGGTATGCTGCCTAAAAGATTGAATTTACTTACATAATGACTGAAAACCATTGAAGAGCTTCTTTCTAGTGACGCGGGTGGAGGGGCATGGAGACTGATTCTCTCATTCCAACAACTTTCTGAAAAAAAAATCATTTTTGTTGTATTATAAAGAATTATACACGAAAATGTTCAAAATCCGAATGATAAAATTAACAAATTCCTGCAAGAAAACTCCTGGTGCCCCACTTCACTGTGGATTATTCCAAACACATGGAAGGATCGCTCCCATAGCAGATATCCCCTAAATCCGCCCATGCTCAAAACACGGCATTTATTAAGGCAAGAAGACACACACACACACACACACATATATATATATATATATATATATATATATATATATATATATATATATATATATATATATATATGAACAAACAATTAATATGGCATATAGAAATATAAACTAAGTGAACTTCTTTGAAGACATCTCACTTTAAAAACAAAAGGAAGGAAACAGGTAAGAAAACTATCGATGTTGTAAACTTAGAAATTATTTCTACATAAAAAATAAAGTCTTTTTGCGTGCAAAGTTATTCCTCAATTACTGTACATAAAAATGGATTAAATAAAGGTATTTAGCGTCTGCTCTCGAGTGACGGTATGCCTTCATCACTGAAAAACCAGAGATCGTATGGCATATCACAGCATACCGTCTTACTTCGACCACTAAGAATAGTGTCAACACGCCTTCTAGATTCTGCATGTGTTGCCGCATGCCAATAGCTCACCAGGAACAGGTTAACTTAAGGGGCGCAACAAGAAATAATTGTTCAAAAATTACATTTTTTTTTTTCATTTATGGGTACACATTTTGTAGTAGTAATAGTTGTAATGATAGTATAGTAGTAGCAAGGCAGCAGTAGTTTAGTAGTAGCAATATTTTATAGTAATACGCTAGTAGTATTAGTAGTATAATAAGGCAGTAGTGGTAGCAGTTGAGTAGTAGTAGTAATAGTATACTAGTAGTAGTAGAGTAGCAGTAGTTCGGATTAGGTTAGGATAGGTTCAGGCCAGCGAAATAAAGTCATATTTCAAGTCCCTTGTTCATTATTGTGCTGCCCTGGAATAACACCCCTTATCGAGATTTTCATAGAAATGAAAGCAACACTTTATTGCTGAATCTATGTTCACAGATGACTTATATGTTCTGCGCCTGCATAAATAAATTCCTTAAACATTTGTCTTTCGTTCTGAATTAACACCTTTTACCTATAAATTTTAATAAAACAGGTCCACGCATTCTTAATCTGCATTGTTTCTGCCGCTCCAAAACACTTATTAAGCCTACAAACGCAGCGCCGTAACTTAGATTTTTTGTGGGGGCAAGCATTAATACGCGAATTTAGGTCCCCTAGAAAAAGTTGTTTTACTAATTTTTGGGCCCCATCTTTAAATCTTTCTCTTAGTCTTTATGGACCTCCCGGAGCCTATGGGCCCTCCTACACGGCAAGATATGTGGGGCGGTTAGTTACTTCCCTGGGCCCGTTCCATATATGACAAACTAATTAAGGGGACAACATTGACAAATCTCAAACCCATACGAATAATTATTATTTTTAGGGTCCCTAATAGTAGACATTTTTAACTGAAATGTGCCTATGACTCATTCTTTTTATTTACCTTTCGTGTGCTGTTTTGTTTATGTAATGTAGTGAACCTGTTTGATGCTTCATTAAAAATTTCATGTTCATATCGTATATAGAGTAAGAAAATTTTCTCTTAATCTGGACTCCCTTCGAACAGCGGACAGCTTCCCTGGAGGGGCAGTTGCTCCCTCTGCCCTCCCACAACTTACGGTCCTCTACAAGAGTTCATTTGGTGCTAAAATAAATTGATGTATCATGAATGTCAGTGCACCCATAAAATAGAACATAACTGAAGAAACCTGAATTTTCAATCTTGATACATGCATACTACCAATGCATGTGCAGCATGAAAAGAGGTTCTAAAAGAAATTCCCGGCGTTCTTCCCGCCTTTGGTGGGACAATTCCCAATTATTTACGCATTACTCAGTGCATTTGCGACGGCGATGCCGCTGAACTCGAGAAATAGAATACTCCATAACTTTCTGTATCAAATTAGTTCTAATGCAGAAAGGAAACTTGCTACTTTGATGCACGTTGCCTGCAGATTTTCCTGTTATTTTAGGCAGAGACGTCACTAGGCTACCCAGGCTAGCTGCCTGGGAAGTGCCCAAGGAAATTGACGACATTACTGTGATTCCACAAAGAAGCATCATGCCGAACTGTTATATTAATGTGCCCCAAAATATTTAACCTCCACCTGGAAATTCTTATTTTCTATATTCGTTAGACCCTTTTCATTTGAAAACCATAACATAATAGGCCTATATATAAAATAAACCTACATACATATACTATTACAGACATTACATTTCACATAACCTTATATGTGTATAATGTTCTTCGTTTTCTGAATGTAAAATTTCAACTTACACAACCGTCGTAACAACGTCAATGCCTTTTTTATTGTCTATAAGTACACGAACAAATTCCAGATATGTCTTAAATTATATTGCACCTTGGCACATTACCTCAGGCGTAATGCTGTCAACATAGCTGCCTTGATTATGGATACACTGCGCATGAAGTGCTTCAGGTTAGTGACGTCATTAAGTGACGTCATGTGCTGTTGCTCTGGTTATGTCAACATAAGAACTCCCGCGCTTTCTCTTGAGTAGACGCCATCTTTGTCACGCGATTTGCGGTTATGACGTCAACGTTTACATCCGCTCATTGTTGCCAACAAAAATTTTAACATTTCCACTAAACATTACAAACAAAATACAAAACTGTAAGTAGTACTTTCAAAGTTACAGCTTTTTTTTTCTTTTTTGCAGGACTTTTGAAAGACTGTGTCTGTATATATATATATATATATATATATATATATATATATATATATATATATATATATATATATAGATAGATAGATAGATAGATAGATAGATATAGATATAGATATAGGGTTGGTCAAAATAAGTGTTACAAGCCAATATCTCGCGAACTATACATCAAATAAGAAAAATGTTAAGATTCAATGTATACACGACTCCAAAAGTGCATTACCACCTGCAATTTTTCTTTTCCTGCAATAGCAGGCAACCCAAAAAGCTCGGCGGTTGGGTTGGTTGCGAATTCGAAAGGCGTTGGACTAAACCTCAATTTTGTCACAAATATATCAGTGTGGCAAACTGCAAATAAGGGAATAAAACAAATTGTTAAGAATGACAATTTTATTATTGTGACGGAGTTGGATGACATCAAAAGTTACAAACTGACTTACTTAAGCAGTTCAAACAAGATGAATGGTAAGAAACAGATATCAGAAGAAAGCATTTCTCTCTTTCCCCCCGCCCCACCCAAAAAAGAAACTCATAAAAAGAAAAAGTTACATAATATAAAAGTTTCATATAAAAGCCTAACAGCACAAAAACAAATATCTACACGAAACGAAAAAGAGACAAACAGAGAATAGGGGACACCAGTGGCGTAGCAGACTTGCGGCCTTCCCATGCAAGATAAAGAGACAGGACCCTAGTTGTAAACCCCATTGTTATAATAATAATAATAATTATTATTATTATTATTATTAATATTATTAAAAAGTCGTTTCCTTTTCTAAATCTCTGACTCTACCTCAGAGCATAAATGCATATAGCGATCATGTGTGCACCTTTTGTCAATTAGCGGTCCCAAAGGCCAAAAGGGATGGAAATCTCCAAGAGAGAGAAACAAAAAGTTTATTACGGCAAATTCTAGTTCAAAGTTCGAAGTACTTGCTTTTGCATGTGATTTTTTGTTTCTTTCTTCAGGGAACAAAAAAGTTCTGGCGCCTAAGAAATTACATCATATAATATTGCAAATTTGCAAGTGGATGTATTTACATTGCAATGTTTGGTAATAAAGATATTATGATTAGAAAACAATCTTGCAAAAAGTAAGTTTAATTTCTTCATCCATCGCAAGTCTTAGAGGACCTTTATACCTCGCATCCCCACTCCCCGAATATCGATATCGAAAATTTAGAATGATATATTCATGTCCATATATTTGCGATATCGAATGTTGATATATGATAATATAGATATCGATGATACCGATATATCGACATATCACAGGCCCAGATTCCGAGAAGTGATGCTTGAAATATACTGGAATCAAAAATCAAATTCTAAATAAGTTTTTCATTTCCGTATCCAATGTTGAGGGGGAAGGGTGGGGGTCTACTTAGCTACAGAGGCCATATCAATTGTGTTCTCAAATCAGCCATTACACCCGCTATTATCAAAGTGTTAAGTCAGCCATTGTCTGCGAGTTACCCCAGTTCCATTTGAAGTTTGAATTGAAAACCTGAATTACAAAACATCCCAAGTCCACTCTTTTTCTTCGCATTTTTCGTTTTCTGTTTTTTATGTTGTCATCTATGTTTTAGGGCTATTCACTTGCATAATACGTAAGTCCAAGTCAAAACTTTAAAAAAAATCAAAATAATTTCAGCTAAACAGAATAGGATTCCAAGTATAATCTTCTTGTTTTTCTTCTAAAAACAAAAAAGTACTCCGGTGGACTTCGGGTGTTCTGCAATTCAGATCTTCAATTTTATTTACGGTCTTTAACCATGTTTAACTCGCAGGCTCCTTGCTTTCATAAAAAGCATTTGTTGTGTAGATTAAAATCAAAAATGAATTAATCTATATTCTTGGGAACTTATTGTTGCACCAACACACATAATAACAGGGTGCAACAAAAAGGCACGGCAAAATTTCAGAGGTGGATTCCTTATGGGTAGACAAGCAAAATCGTTCATATGACCACATGTCGGGAAATGTATCATTACAGAGTTACGGCCATTGAGCCGCCTAATGGTGGAAATAGTCATATTCTGGTCGCTCCTTAATGTTACTCAATTTAAACCTCAATAACTCAGACCCTATTAACCTAGGAAGATATTTTTGATATCTATGTATTTCTAAAGAACGATGCTTTCCGCCTATATATATAGGGTGAGTCAAAAGTCTTTTGATACTTGCATAAGTTTTAAAATCGACGGGAAAAGTAAAAAAGTGATGATGGGAAAAGAGGTTTGATGAGGAGCTGCAACTTTTGGAGTGTATGTCATTCATGGCCGCCATCTCGAAATCCGCCATTTTGGATTCAAGTCATTTTTTAAATGGGAAGAAGGTGTACGTCACATCAAATAACACTAGCTTGAGCTCAGAAATTTAGTGGTGTAATTTGTTTTTTCCTATCTTGTACAGTTTAGAAGTTATTAATGTTCAAAAGTGGGAAATTACCTTGATACTGACCCAGTTCTCTCAGTTCCAGGTGATCTAAAATAGGTCTGACACGTGAACAGAAGATAGAAATCATCATTATATCAGTGGAACACAGCTACCGAACAATAGCAGCTAACTACAACCGACGGCACTCAGACAGAGAACCGGTATCGCACAGCACGGTGGCTCACGTGATCACCAAATTCCGAGAGACGGGCTCTGTTCAAGATAGGGCACGTAGTGGGCGACCAAAGACTGCCACCAATGACGAAACTGCAACGGCGGTTGTTGCATCGTTTGTGAAAAGTCCTACACGAAGTACCCGTCGTGTGTCCCTAGCATGTCCAATAAGCCAATCCTCCGTTATCCGGATATTGCACGCCAATCAGTGGCATCCTTACAAGCTGCACATGCAACATAAACTGAACGAGGATGACCCTGATCGCCGGTTGGAGTTCTGCATGTGGGCTACTGAACAACACAAACTGGATCCTGCGTTTGTCAAAAGCATACTGTTCAGTGACGAGGCGTATTTCACTTTGAACGGGGAGATTAATCGACATAATTGTCGATACTGGTGTGACGCAAATCCGAACTGGGTTGACCCGAGTCGAGAACATAGTCCACCGAAGGTGATGGTTTGGTGTGGCATATGGGACACCCGCATCATTGGGCCATTTTTCATTTACAACACCTTAACTGCACCACAGTATCTGATGGAACTCCTTCGTGGCTAAGCGGTTAGCGTATGCGCCTGTGGCGTGGGACACCTGGGTTCGATTCCCGGCGGAAGCTCATGTGGTTCGGATTCCACGTTAATCAGTAGGTCCACGTTTCATATAGCCTCGCTGCTGAACGGGACGTAAAACTCAAAGTCAACTCAACTCACAGTATCTGATGCTGTTGCAGAAATTTGTGTTCCCTGCCACACTGAACGCTGACGGCATTTTCCCATCTTATTTTCAGCACGATGGAACCCCTCCACACTATAGACTTGGTGTCCGTCAATGGTTGGGTGAACAACTGCCACGGAAGTGAATTGGTCGCCGTGGTCCCGTGTAGTGGCTGCCCAGATCCCCTGACTTAACGCCCTTGATTTTTATCTATGGGGATATCTTATGCAGAGTGTATGCTGAGACAATCCGTGATTTGAGACACCTGGAGGAACGCATCCAACAAGCCTGTGACCAAACTTCAGGAGACATCTCCTCCGTGTGCAGTCAGAGTGGTTGCAGCGACTACAGTTGTGCATTGCACGAAATGGACAACTCGTAGAACGTGTGTTGTAGCATTCAGTATCAAGGTAATTTCCCACCTTTGAACATTATTAACTTCTCAACTGTACTAGATAGGAAAAACAAATTACACCACTAAATTCCTGAGCTCAAGCTAGTCTTATTTGATGGGTCATACACCCCTTCCCATTTAAAAAATTGACTTGAATCCAAAATGGTGGATTTCAAGAAGCGCGGCCATGAATGACATACACTTCAAAGTTGCGGCCCCTCATCAAACCTCTGTTCCCATCATCACTTTTTACTTTTCCCGTCGATTTTCAAACTTATGCAGGTGTCCAAGGACTTTTGACTCACCCTGTATATTTTATGTATGTGTGGGAGTACCACGATGAACATGGGAGGGTAATTACTTGTTTTTTGTTTGATTTTTGCATCAGCATTTTGGAGATGGCATTCCTTGGGGATACACTCATAAAATGCATATAAGCGGAAAGCTTAATTTTTGCAGAACACGTTGCTACTAAAATTACCTTCCTATCTTAATCAGAGTTTGATATATTGAGGTTTAAATTGAGACACATTAAGGAGCGACCAGAATGTGACTATTTCACACCATTAGTCGGCTCAAAGGCCGTAACTCTGGAACGATGCATTTCCCGATATACAGTCATCGGAACGTTTTTGCTTGTCTACCAATAAGGAATCCACCTATGAAGTTTTGTCGTACCTTTTAGTTACACCCTCTATATACAAGATCCGTTTGGTTGATTTATGAAATCACTCTTTTTTTCTCAAACAATTTACAAAAAGGGTCTTGAATGAGGTGGTCGCACTAGTAATGACATCCCGTAGCGTCGTTACGTAACACACACAGTATAAATAAAGCTTCGAAACCACAAATTGCAAGTTCTGCCGCAGATAATTCGGTAAGGTGTCTGCTTGTTGAGTAGGCAACCCAGATTCATATCACGGCTGGTACGATTTGCTTTTTTTCCCTTTCAAAATACGTTTCTATATGTTTATATTTCTTCTTAATAATTACTTTCTTGCAATCTTAAATTAGTCGGGGTTAAGTAGTCAGAAGATTAAAATACATGTATGACTACTTTATCCGTGTGTGTGTACTCATATATGTATCTTTACATATTTGTTTCTCTCTTGGGGCCGCGGCGGCTCAGTGGTAGAGCGTTCAACTGTGGTGCTTGGAGTCCGGGTTCGATCCCAGTCCCGACAAGTGAACTTTGTGGTGGACAAACACCGTGTGCGTGGGTTTTCTCGGGGTTCTCCCACTTTGTTCATTCCATCATTTCATTCATTACTCATCATCAACGTCTCCTTTAGCTTAACCGGCATAATTGTGGGACGTAAAACTCAAAGATTTCATTTGTTTCTTTTTTCAACTAGTTTTGCCACGAGACGAGACAGAAACCTTTGATACGAGACACGAGACGAGACAGACTACTTGTCTCGTCTCGTTTCCGAGACGAGACGTCTCTTGAAATGCCTCGTATCGTCTCATGTCTCAAAAATGCAAAGACAGTTTTTGAAATTGTTTAAAAATGTATTAACTCGGAATAAATTATTGCCTTCGAAGGAATACCAGCGTTTATTATTTCAAATGAGGACTATCCTAAAAGAACAAGGAAGACCTAAACTTATTTTTTAAATGATTCTTACAAACAGCTTTCATTTCTATTTTCCAACCGATTCAAGTTTAAATATTTAGTGATACTGTTCCAGATTCAAGTAAAATGTTACACCATTCTTTGAGATCAGTGTTTCAGAAGATTTCATTCCGAGGGCTGGTGGTTATATCTATGTATAAAAATCCTTTATAGAAATATAAGTTCTCTTAGTGCCAGTTTCATCAGCAACTAACCATTGTTTCATGAGTTTTCTCGTTCCGAACAAAGACAGAAACGTGTAGGCCTTTTCCTGTACTGAGTTTCAAAGGATGCTGGTTTGACAATAAAATTTAGTTTCTTTTTATTGTTTTATGATGTTATTCGAACCAAAATCATTTTTGAAATCAAAAAGTCACATAGGCCTTCTTATTTTTTGGAGTGGCGCCAGAGGTTTTGAAAAAAGGATTTCAGAATAAGTGGGGAAGGCTTGCCTTTCGACTGTACCGACGACATTGACAAATATTCCTGTCGTAATAATTCATTACTGGAAACCATTGGCGCCCGAAGAAATTTTTAAGGGGGTCATCTCCTTGATTGCTATATTACGCCTGATATTTAATATACGTAGTTTGCTATATTACGCATACATTTTCGTGAGCAAGAGGGGCCGGGCCCCTTCCCCCTCCCTTCGGGCGCCCGTGGTCGAAACTAAGTAGTCGTTGTTTTAACCAGTGTTTCTTCCAGACATGTTTTTGGGGTGCTGCCCCCTGGAACTCTGAGAGTACCCCCCACGGGGAGACCAAAATAATACATCTATAATAGAATAATACCAGCAGTACCCCGGAATCCTAAATATACCCCCCAGGAACATGTTTTCTGAACGAACCTATGATTGGAAGATTGTAGCCGTGTTGTGTTTTGTGCTGATAACCAAACAAAAGTGGTTAAAAGCTGTAATTTTAACCACTTTGTATAACAGCTCCTTTTTGTGGGCCTCATCCGCTCTAGTGTTGCCACGAGACGAGACATTTCTCGTGTCTCGTCTCACGAGACATGTGAGACGAGGCGAGACAGCTTGAAGTCTTCTCTCGTCTCATCTCGTGGAAACACTACTTTCGACCATGTGGGTTACTGCCCCGATCTTGGAAATGTCCTAGAAGGGATTGTGCTACGAATAACAGATTTTATTCGAACTAATTGACTGACTCCGATGCAACATTGTTCCAATTTCGCCTATTCGCAATGTAATGAAATAGACAAACATATGTTTATATGGTTACATGAAGGCGGTCCCGTGTTCGATTCCTGGTGGGGGCACTCGGTCGAAAAATTTAAAAGTTTTTCAGGCCAGCCACCCTTGAATGAGATTTTCCTTGGTTTTCCACATTCACACCAGGAAGATGCCAGGGTGATACCTTAGGTTTCAGATCACTTCCTTTCTTCCCCAATCCTTTCTTCCTTCCTTTTCCCCGGAAAGTGTGTTCGCCTAGAGACGTCATCCCTCGAACGTGACGGGTTAAATGGCTCAGATGCCGAAAGCCCAGAAATCTAAATCCTAAATCCTAAACTTACAAGGTTACTTCTGGGGAACATTGTTCTTTCAAAATATATTTCTATATATTGATATTTATTATTATTAATTGCTTTCTTTCATCTTTCCTACATTATTCTAGATTAGTTACCATCGGTTAGTGTAGTCACATTATGTATAGTTAAATACGGTTACTTATGTTAACCGTTTCTTTTTTTTTTCAAAATACATTCCTATCTGATCACATGTATTGTTAATAATTTATTTGTTGCATTTTTTAATAATTTATTTCATACACACAACAGATAAAACAACTCATACATTTTAATTACAAAGCACATAGTTCTTTGACATGGAGGAAAATCTCCTTTGGTTATAGGAGCATATAGTATTACCAATGGGGATTTCCCTCATCCTCCTTGTAATTCGCACATCGTCAACAGATATAGAACATTGTTGAACATTTCTCGAACCACTTCATCACACTCCTGGCCTTGTGACATGGTGCATTATTTTGTCGAAAAATGCCACTACCGTTGGGAAACATGGTCGTCATCAAGGGGTGTACGTAGTCTGCAAGCAGTGTGCGATACGCGTCTGCCGTCATTGTGCCTTGCTCGAGCTATACTAGATACATTCTCACGTGTATATCCCCCAGAGCATTATTATTATTATTATTATTATTATTATTATTATTATTATTATTATTATTATTATTATTATTATTATTATTATATTTGAAGTACAATCAAATATGACGACATTAATTATTAGTTTTAATTAACTGAATTGAGCTGAAAATTAAATCCTGATTTCGAAAGATTAACCATTAAGTTTATGCGTTCGGTACCTTTCTAAAGTAATAAATACTGGAATTGGTTTCAAGGCTGTTTCTGACTGAATACTTTCTTCAAAATAATATTAAAAATTATAGAAAGATTTTCGAGACATTCGAGTCGAGTCGAGATTTTTACGAAAATCTCGACTCGACTCGTGTCTCGGCTCGAAAATTAGAGTCGAGAAATAAGTTTATAAAGTCTCGAATTTTATAAAGTGTGTCTGAACTCGAATTCCAGTCCAGATTCGAGACATGTCTCGACTCGTGCGCATCCCTAAATATTCATATTTTAAATGTGCAATACTACCTCGGGAAAAAATGACCCGAAGTTAATTTACCAAAGTCTACTTTCTTTTTGTTAGATTAGTGATCGTGGTTTAGGATAGATTATGTAAAGTCAGACATGGTTATGTATGTTTACACTTTCGTTTCTTTCTTTCAAAATGCATTCCTATCTGTTCCCATTTATTATTAATAATTTATTTCTTGCATTTATTAATAACTATCAGAAAAACCCATTATTCGCATGGTGGCTGTATTTGGAAGTCAACGCCTCTATTAGTAGTATCACCGTTGATTTCAGCGAGTGCGAAAACTTTGGATTTGACACTAATATCGGCCACTTTGGATTATTTTTACATGTCAGTTATCCTCTCCGGTACCCCGACCCGCAACTAAGTGGGGTTAATTTGGAAGTTAGTGCAATCGGAGTTTCACCATTGATCTCAGCGACCGCCAAAACTTTGAATTCGACACTAATATCGGTTATCTTCTACTACTTTTACATGTCCCTGTAAACGTCTCCTGAGTCTTCCTGGTTCGATTTTTTTTTTTAAAAAAACGCTTCGTCTTGATCCGGAACCTGAGCCAAGGTACCCAAGATCAAAATTTGGTAACTCTCGGTCCTCTCGTCTGGTCTCCAGGCAGCACACAGATACATACATACAGACAGACAGACACACAAACAAACTTTTTATTTTATTTATATTAGACTAGGTGTATTTCAAACAGTGTTTCTTCCAGAAGTGTTTTTAGGGGGTACTGCCCGCCCGGAGCTCTGAGAGTGCCCCCCGGAAGAGACCAAAATAATACGTTTATAATATAATAAAAAATAGAAAGTTATCAATAGTGCCCCCGGAATACGAAGTGTGCCCCCGGAACATAGTTTCTGAAAGAAACACTGATTTCAAACCCAACAGATAGAACCAACGGCGCCGACTTTCCAAAATGTATGTGGGTGCATATAAATGGCGGGACGTGGTATATGTTTTCAGGGGAGTCTCGATTTTTTTTTTGATTGATTTCTTTGTAGTTAAAATCTTTTATGAAGACTGTCATAAAGGGTTGTGCTGTGATAAAGTAAAATATACCGGCAATATAAGGATAAGTTGGGACTGTCCTAGCTCAGTCGGTAACACGGCTGACTTAAACGTAAAGAAACAGGTTGAAACCCGGGTTCAAGTTTAATTCCTGTAATGCATATTCCCAACATATATAATCGTGGTATTTAGTGTATATTTTCAACAACTTACATGATGCACAATGAGTGCAAGAGGCAGTGATATTATTAAACGTTACTAAAAGAAAATACTACATTCATACAAATTAAAATGAAAAAATCATCATAAAAGAAAATAATTTTAATGGTATTGCAAAAAGAACTTGCAAGGATTTTGAAAATGAAATCTTTGAGTCTTGCGTCCCACGGTTATGCCGGTTAGGCTAAAGGACACGGCGATGATGAGAGATGAATGAAATGGTGGAATGAAGAAAGTGGGAGGAAACGGGAGTGCCCGAGAAAACCCAAGAGCACGGTGTTTGTCCACCACAAGGTTCACTTGGCGGGGACTGTGATCGAACCCGGAACCCCAAGCACCAGAGGTGAATGCTCTACCACTGAGCCACCGCGCCCCCTGCAAGGATTTTGTTGTGGACATAAAGTAGCCTATAAAGTGACTAACTTAGTGTGTTCCTTGGTTGTTTTTGCACAAACACATTTGAAACAATCAATTATGTTTTAGAGGTTAGAAATTTTAACTCCCATCTCTATGTTTTAATTGTTTATTTTTTGATAGTGTCAACCGAGAAATATTTATTTTATTATGTTTATTATGTTTCGAAACTAAAAATCTTGCCTGCAGCGCCCTGATAAGATTATTTGTGTGAGTGCTGGAACCAGGGAACACCAAGGAGGCGACGCGCATTGACAGAACAACCCCTAGCATTTCTTACACAGTACAACGTTGTTTGGCATATAACGTTGCTCCTGTACTAGCGAGTTCCAGCTAGTTAAGCCTTTTATTAACAGCCGGAGGCAGCATTCTGTTACATCGTTGTAGTGAGTGGCGTGTTAAAATACTCCTAGTATCAGTTTTTTCATTGTTCGATTGACCTTGAAGGACCAACAAAGGCCTTTCGAGGAATACAAGTTCCCTTTAATTCATGAAGTTACTATAGAAATGACCGTCAAACCTATGCTGTGCATAAATGCTGGAAGTCTTTTATAAAACGGTTTTATCGGTGTGTCTGTAGACCAGAGCCCTGCAAAGCCAGGCCCGGAGACGGCCCAGATGGATCTGTATTCAGTGTCCGGCTCGATCCGATCCGGCCCGAATCTCAAGCCGGGCAGAGAATGGGCCGGGCGTAACCGGGCCGGGCACAAGCGGGCCGGACTCTAAACTGGCCGGGCACAAACGAGCCAGGCTCTAAACGGGCCGGGCGTAACCGGCCTGAGAACAACGAAGTTGATAAATCAAGTCAATCCTTCAATATGCAATGAAAAATGAGAAATGTGTCGTCATAATATTGCACTGTCTATTTGTCCTTCTCAAATAGGAAAATCGTGTGAAAAGTTACCCAAGGTTTGTTTTCTATATCCCTATACTGTCTGTCTATTTGTTATTTGTGCTTGCTCTGTCCAGCCATGTTTATTATACAATAATACAGCTCATGGACGTAAAAGTCTTATACTACACTCATTAGTGCGTTACGAGTAACAGAGAAGATATGTAAAACTTCTACACCGTATGTGATACTAATACTACAACTACTACTGCTAATACTATTATTACTATTGCGATTACGAATGCTAGTGCTAATTCCACTATTGCCGCCACTGCTACTACTATTACTATTACCATTACTGCTACTACTTTTTACTGTACCAATACGACAGCGACACTACTGCTATTACTAGTAATACGAAAACAAAATAATGCAAATGAAATCTTTGAGTTTTACGTCCCACAGTTATGCCGGCTAGGCTAAAGGAGGCGGTGATGATGGTGGAATAAATGAAATGAAATGGTGGAATTAATAAAGTGGGAGGAAACAGGAGAACGTCGACAACCCCCCCACACACTGTGTTTGTCCACCACAAATTTCATTTGGCGAGACCTGGGATCGAACCTGGGACCCCATCCACCAGTGGTGAACGCTCAATCACTGAGCCACCGTTCCAGGAACACCTAATCGCCCCTATCGTCTTGGTGATTTATTTCATCATAATATTTTGCTATATTTGTAGTATCATACTATGATATAAAGAATACAGGAACATGTAACATCATTTGGTATTTGGCTTGCTAATTGAACATAACTACAAATTGCACTGTCTTATGAGCACGCCAGTTCACGGTTTTGGCCTCCGTGGTCTAAAGGTAGCGTACCAAATTCTACTTAGTAGGTCAAGTACTTGACTTTGTCATACGTTCTTTAGGTAACTACGGCTCAGGCTGTACGGATGATGATGGGATGAATTGGTGGAATGAAAAGTGGGAGGAAGCGGGACCAAACGGAAAGTCCCACGCACACGGTATTTGTCCACCACAAAGCTCACATAGCATCTGGGTGGTAGTTCTGTACGGATCCAATGAACTACGGAATAACATAGCAGAAACTCCCTACTCTGTAAATATATACTGCTAATATTCGTAAGTTTCAAGCTTGTAAAAGAACGTAGCTGTTTTGTCTTTCTATTAAGGTTTACGATATTTCTATCGTATCTTGTCTGAGCTGCAAAACGAGAGGTAACACATTTATCAATTTATGGTTAGGGATTGATCCTTTAAAACATTTAATTAAATCGAGAGGTGATAGAAACATACTATCCCGCGAAAAACGTACATTTTCTTTTGTGACAGATGATAACACTACTTCAAGTTTCACTATTGAATTCATATTGTTTGGAAATCTTCGTTTCACACTGTGAAACGATACTCACTTCTTTTAGTTTGATATTGGTACTGGTAACTCCTCTAATACAGTAAACCCCCGTTAACACGAATTCCAAGGGACTGAAAAATCAGGAGTTCGTGTTAAAAAAAATCGTGTTAACCGGGGATCCAAATTATTCGAATACATTATTTATTATTTATTATTCGAATACATTTTCTCCATACATACTGTACATATCACTATAGTATATTATGTATGTCATAGAAAACCCTAGAGATGGTATCGAGACGAGACTGAGTAATCCCGGTCTCGTCTCGATTTCGAAAAGCACGTTTCAGTTCCCAATTCGAGACGAGACTAAGACTATTCTTCGTCTTGATACCATCCACAGAATGGTATCGAGACGAGACTTAGAGACAGTTTCGGGCTCCTCTCGATTTCGAAAAACACGGCTCGGTCTCAAATTCAAGACGAGATCGAGATCTAGACTAGTTTCGGTCTTGGTACCATCCTCTGAAAAGTGAAAACACTACACTAAGTTTATTATGGTATCTTTGAAGATTAAAAAAAAAAAAGTTTACATTGCTACTACGTCCATCAATCCTCTTTATAACATCAGTTTGCAACAACACAGAAAATTCACTTGAGGATAAAAGGTTTTACATTTTAATAATACTGTAATACTGATTATAACTGTATTGCAGCTTGAAAAAATGTACTCACTGATCATTTTCTGGTGAAATATTCCTGGATATTCCGCTGTCGCAGACGGGAACGAAAATGTGTGGTAACCTCACGACCAACTGTAGTCATGGCTTCCGTCTGCCAAGCACCTGCATGTTCAGCGCTTGACGGAGGACAGAATCAAGCCTCATAAGAGAGGAAAGATACCCGTTTCTGGTTTTTCTCTTATTTACAAGGTAATGTTCGTGTGTATAAACACTGTATGATAAAAACTGATCTCGAGTGAAATCTAAAACAAGAAAAATGATCTGAAAAAAGAAAACAAAGGATTGAAAGTTCGTGTTAAATGGAAACATTTACTGACTCAAGGGACTAAAAATTAGTTCGTAATTCGTGCTAACCGAAATTCGTGTTAACCGATAAAACTTCCTATAAGATAACGTACAGCGATGCCGGGACCAAAATTTTGTTCGTCCTAACCGAGTGTTCGGCTTAAGCGAGTTCGTGTTAACGAGGTTATACTGTATATGCAACAAGTTGAAACTCTTAGTCATAGATTAAACATGTAGCAATACACGTTGAAACCGAGCTTGGCTAACTTCAGCTACTTCTGTTTTGAATAGGAATTGGTGGAGAGTATGCTCGGGATGCTGAATTCTTGGAGGAACATTTCCTTATGACTCTGATATATTTTAAAAAGCCGTATCTTGATATCTGCTATTGTTTTGATTCCTGGAAACAAAAATTGAAATAGGAAATGATAGTTAATTTGAACCACTTCCTGTTGATCGTAAAAAAAGCCGTATCCCGATATCTCCTATTGTTTCATCTATGGAAAAAAGAATTGAAATAGGAAGTAATAGTTAATTTGAACCACTTCCTGCTCCGGTAGGGCGTTGACAATAATTATGGTATGTTGCCTAGAGACGGTAAATCGTTTGGACAAAAATGTTCTATCTGTTACTGTTTTTGCTCTATGGCGAGAAACGTTCAAACATAATATGGCTAATTTTAACAAATTCTGCTTTGATCAAAGCTGCCACGGAAATGGAGGAGGCTATTCTTGAGACGATGAATCGATTGCAAAAAGTCACTTTTTAATATCTTTTACCATTTTTGCTCTACGGAAATCAGTATTGGAACAGGAAGTACTAGTAAATTTGAACAATATCCAGTTTTAGTAGAGTTATATGGATAGTAACGATATGTTTGTTGAGAGGTTGAATCGTTTGCTTAAAACTGTTTCTAGCTATCTGCTGCCGTTTTCATTCTATAGCGATAAACGTTGAAACCGTTATTGAAACCAGAAGTTATAATAAATTCTAACTACAGCCGAATTTAGTATTGTTGATATTTGTCTTTAGACTCTAAATCGTTTGCAGAAACCACTTCTCACTATCCGTTATCATTTCCTTTATATATCAACAAACGTTGAAATCGGAAATGGCTAATTTGAAGCAATTCCGGTTTGAGTAGAAGGTTAACGGAGGAAATAAAATATATTCTTTGGATACTGAATTAATTGCAAAAGACCACATCTTGAAGCATTTACTATTTCTATTAGGCGGAAATTGGAAATTGAAACCGGAAGTAATAGTAAATTTCAACCATTTATAATTTCGGTAGAATATTTTGTGTACCCATGATGTTGACTCTAGATGGTAACTAGTTTTCAAAAATCAGTTCTCGCTGTTACCGTTTTATGCTATGACGATAAAAGTTGAAACTGTTGTTGAAACGGGAAGTAATAATAAATTTAAACCATTTTCAATTTTAGTAGAGATTGTGAATGACCATGATATGTTGCCTATACACGTGCAATCGTTTACAAAAAAAAAAAAAAAAAAAACGTTTTCATGTATGTTACCGTTTTCATCTATGGGTTAAATGTTAGAACCGGAAATTGCTAATTTGAACCACTTCTGGGTTCAATATAGAGTTAACGGATGAGATGGAACCTATTCTATTCATTGGATGAAGAATCAATAGCAGAAAACCATTTCTCTATATCACTTTCTCTCTGCTTTGGTATCTGTCAACAGACACACGGATGAAACCACTCTATAAGATTTCCGACTTTATGCACAGCACAGTTTGGAAGTTTAAACCCTGTCTTTGGTTCCATAAATATTATTAACACTAACATATCAATGATACTGTTGTGTATGATTCAAAACGTTAGCCTTGAAATTTAATCTAGATTGGAAGTAGTTGTGGAAAGGCCTCTTGCTATAACAGATTTGTGGGTGTTCACACAAAACCAACATAATCTTTCTATTTCACAACGGGTGAGTAATGCATAGGTCATTTCTACTGTATATCAACTTCACGGACCAAAGCGACTTGTGACTTCATGAGAAACCATTTGTTAGTTCTTCAAGGTCAATAACAACAAAATAGGACTACACGCGACCGATTACTTCGATAGAAGAGGCAGATTCAATAGACGTGTTTGCGTATAAAAGAAGCCCTCCGGCACTTAGGCTGGGTGGAAGCAACAACATTCTATGCGAAAGAACGCTGTTTGTTCTATCTGTTCGAGTTTGCTTGTGTGTCTGTGTGTGCGGCCTGGGGATCAGACGAGTTGACAAAAAGTTACTAAATTTTAATAACGGATACTTTTGTCCAGGCCCCAGACCAGGAACAAGTGGTTTTTATTTGTAAAAAATCGAACCAGGGGTCTCAGGGGAGGGGGACGTTTACCGAGACATGTAATAATATTAGAAAATTGCCGATATTTGTGTCGAATTCATAGTTTTCACGGTCACTGAGATCAATGGTGACACTTCAATTAGCGATGACTTTCAAAATCAGCTACCATTGCGTGCGGGCCGGGGTCACTGGGAGGGGGGAGATGTACCGAAACACGTCAAAATAATCCAAAATGACCTATATTAGTATCAAATCCTTAGTTTTCACGGTCGCTGAGATGAATGGTGATTCTTCCAGAGGCGTTGAATTCTAAATACAGCTCCCATCGCTTGGGAGCCAGAGGCGTTCTTTTTAAATTTTGAACCAGGGGGTCTCAAGGGTCGTTTCCCGCGATATGTAAAATTAGTAGAAAATTACCGATATATTTTCGTTTCGTTGTTCAGTTTGTTTACATAGATATTTTATCTGACCCATGCGAAAAGTGGTTATTTTCAGCTAGTTATTATTAAATGCAAGAAATAAATTATTAATAATATACAGGGTGGCCCAAAAGTACGTATACAGTACCGTACTGATCAGCTCATTGCATTTTATATAATTTCTTATTTTTATTCATCAGATAGACTCAGTTACTTTATTATTTGTTCTTAATATGTTTTTACTTACATCTTCAGCTCAGAAGAGCCGAAGCAAATAAACTCATACACTAGAATGTTATAGTTGATTAATACAGAGGTGTGTGCCTACGTTTAGACTACGTGAACAGATAGGAGTGCATTTTGAAAGAAAGAAACGAAAATGTAACCATACATAACAGTATTTGACTTTACATAATCTATCCTAAACCGTGGTCACTAATCTAAGATAATGTAGGAAAAAATACAAGAAAGTAATTAATAATAATAATAAATATGAACATATAAAAATATATTTTGAAAGAAAAAAGTTCCCCTGGCAGAACTTGTTTACTCCAGACGCCGAAGCGTTAACCAGAGTTGGAGTGGGTCAGTGGGTCGAGTTTTCTGAGTGGGACGTGGGTCAACAGCATGTGACCCACCACCCACCGTGACCCACTACGACCCATCACCCACCATGACCCACTCTGTTCACTCCACTGTAAACAGCATTTTCTGAACAGCATATTTTTTTTCACCCTCGACTCTAGCCATAGAAAGTAAAAACTAAAAAGAAGAACATTGAAGAAGCAGTTGAAGTTAAATTTATATCATGGCAGTCACGGTGGTTCATATCAAGGACTGCCTAATATCAATATTAGGCAGTCAATTAATATCGATCGTTTTCGATTATTTTTAGAAATCCATCCTATATATAGAAAATGCCCCCCCCCCCAACAAAAGGGAGTTTTAAAAAATGATATTGAGATTAGGGCCTAACTATGTATATGCCAAATGTCATTTCAGTTGACTTTGATGTTGATGATCACACATACATAGTTATATTAATTTTTTATATAATAATTCATACATTATAGGGGATTAAAAATAAAACCAGTAGTTAGCTCCTCTAAAAACTCTTAGGCTGTGTTTGAAAAGTCAAGAAGTAAGTCCTATTGCTATTATTACAATTGAAAATATGATCAAATTCCTGAAGTTCTACAAGAGTGCCTGAAGTTCTTTCTTCAATAGAAACAAATGAAAAAAGAAGAAAAAAGGCCTTGAAAGTAAAACGTAGACAAATTCACCAGTGCTCAGAAGAAGCTGTCTACAATGCACTGAGCAGAATGGGTTGGTGAGTCACAGTGGTTCGGTGGGTCAGCGTGGGTCAGAATGGATTGTTGGGTCAAAGTGGGTCACGGTGGGTTGTGTGTCGCAGTGAGTCATATCCTGTTGACCCACAACCCACTTAAAAATCTTAATCCAATTGACCCACTGACACTCCATCATTTCAGTCATTTTTACCGAAATCCAGAAAATCAACATTTTCGATTACTTTCCAAAATTGGCCCTGTAGTGGCGAAACGGTCAGTGAGTAGTGGTTGTGCCTATTAAATCCTTTTCTCAGAATCACAATATCTACAACATACCACAGTTTCAATCATTTTTACCGAAATCCAGAATATCACCATCTTTGGTTACTTTCAAGTGGCCTGGTTGTGGCCAAACGGTCAGTAATTATTGGTTGTACCCATTAGGACATTTTCTCAGAATCACAATATCTACAACATATCACAGTTTCAGTCATTTTTACCTAAGTCCAGAACATCACCATTTTAGCTTACTTTCATAAAAGTGATCTCGTAGTGTCCAAACGGCCAGTGATTATTGGCTGTGCCCATTAAGACTTTCTCTCAGAATCACAATATCTACAACATATAACAGTTCCAGTTATTTTTACCGAAATCCAGGCCATCAATATTTTCATTTCTTTCAAGAAAGCGGCCTGGTTGTGGCCAATGGTCAGTGATTAGTGGTTGTGCCTATTAAGACCTTCCCGCAGAATTAGCAGTCTACAACATATCACAGTTTCAGTCATTTTTACCGAAATCCAGGACATCAACATTTTCTGTTAATTTCAAGAAAGTGGATTGTATTGGCGAAACGTTCATTGATTAGTGTTTGTGCCCATTAAGACCTTTTCTCGGAATCACAAGATTTACAACATATCACAGTTTCAGTCACTTCTATCGAAATCCAGAACATCACCATGTTCCGTTACTTTCAAGAAAGTGGCCCGGCAGTGGCCAAACGGTCAGTAATTATTAGTTGTGCCCATTAGGACATTTTCTCAGAATCACAATATCTACAACATATCACAGTTTCAGTCATTTTTAGCGAAATCCAGAAAATCTACATTTTCTATTACTTTCCAAAAAGTGGCCCTGTAGTCGCCAAACGTTCAGTGATTAGTGGCTGTGCCCTTTTCTCAGAATTACAAGATCTACAACATATCACAGTTTTATTTTTTCGAAATCCAGAACATCATCTTCGATTACTTTCAAGAAAGTGGCCTGGTTGTGGAAAGAGGTTAGTGATTAGTTTGTGTGCCCATGGAGACCTTAGAAGATCTACAACATATCACTTTTCAGTCATTTGTACCTAAATCCAAAACATCACCATGTTCCGTTACTTTAAAAAAGGAGCCCTGTAATGGCCAAACGGTCAGTGATTAGGTGTTGTACCATTTTCTCAGAATTACAAGATCTACAACATATCACAGTTTCAGTCATTTTTACCGAAATGCAGAACATCACCATCCTCGGTTACTTTCAAGAAAGTGGCCTGGTTGTGGCCAAACGGTCAGTGATTAGGGTGTGCCCATTGAGACCTTTTCTCGGAATCTCAAGATCTACAACATATCACAGTTTCAGTTATTTTTTTAAGAAATCAAGAATATCACCATATTCCGCTACTTTCAAGAAAGTGGCCAAACGCTCAGTAATTATTGGTTGTGCCCATTAGGACATTTTCTCAGAATCACCACATCTACAACATATCACAGTTTCAGTCATTTTTACCGAAATCCAGAACATCACCATGTTCCGTTACTTTCCATAAAGTGGCCTAACAATCAGTAATTATTGGTTGTGCCCATTAGGACATTTTCTCAGAATCACAATATCTACAACATATCACAGTTTCAGTCATTTCTATCAAAATCCAGAACATCACCATATTTCGTTACTTTAAAAAAGCGGCCCTGTAATGACCAACGCTCAGTATTTATTGGTTGTGCCCATTAGGACATTTTCTCAGAATCACAATATCTACAACATATCATAGTTTCAGTCATTTCTATCGAAATCCAGAACATCACCATGTTCCGTTACTTTCAAAAAAGTGCCCTCGTAGTGTCCAAACGGCCAGTGATTATTGACTGTGCACATTAAGACTTTTTCTCACAATCACAATGGCTACAACATATCGCAGCTTCAGTCAATTTTACCGAAATCCAGGCCATCAATATTTTCGGTTACTTTCAAGAAAGTGGCCTGGTTGTCTCCAAAGGTCAGTGACTAATGGTTGTGCCTATTAAGACCTTTTCTTAGAATTACTACATCTACAACATATCACAGTTTCAGTCATTTTTTACCGAAATCCAGAACATCACCATGTTCCGTTACTTTCAAAAAAGTAGCCTAACGGTCAGTAACTATTGGTTGTGCCCATTAGGACATTTTCTCAGAATCACAATACCTACAACATATCATAGTTTCAGTCATTTTTAACGAAATCCAGAACATCGCCATTTTCGCTCACTTTCAAAAAATTGGCCTCGTAGTGTCCAAACGGCCAGTAATTATTGGCTGTGCCCATTAAGACTTTTTGTCATAATCACAATGTCTACAACATATAATAGTTTCAGTCATTTTTACCGAAATCCAGGCCATCAATATTTTCGGTTACTTTCAAGAAAGTGGCCTCGTTGTGGCCAAACGGTCATTGATTAGTGTTTTTGCCCATTAAGACCTTTTCTCAGAATTACCACATCTACAACATATCACAGCTTCAGTCATTTTACCGAAATCCAGAACATGGCCATCTTCGGTTACTTTCAAGAAAGTGGCCTGGTTGTGGCCAAACGTTCATTGATTAGTGTTTGTGCCCATTAAGACCTTTTCTCAGAATCACAATATCTACAACATATCACAGTTTCAGAAATTTTTACCGAAATCCAGAACATCACCATCTTCGGTTACTTTCAAGAAAGTGGCCTGGTAGTGGCCAAACGGTCAGTGATTAGTGGGTGTGCCCATTGAGACCTTTTCTCGGAATCAGAAGGTCTAGAACACATCACAGTTTCAGTCATCTCTATTGAAATCCAGAACATCACCATGTTCCGTTACTTTATAAAAAGTGGCCCTGTAATGGCCAAACGCTCAGTATTTATTGGTTGTGCCCATTAGGGCATTTTCTCAGAATCACAATATCTACAACATATCACAGTTTCAGTCATTTCTATCGAAATCCAGAACATCACCATGTTCCGTTACTTTCAAAAAAGTGCCCTCGTAGTGTCCAAACGGCCAGTGATTATTGGCTGTGCCCATTAAGACTTTTTCTCACAATCACAATGGCTACAACATATCGCAGCTTCAGTCAATTTTTCCGAAATCCAGGCCATCAATATTTTCGGTTACTTTCAAGAAAGTGGCCTTGTTGTAGCCAAACGGTCATTGATTAGCGTTTTTGCCCATTAAGACCTTTTCTCAGAATTACCACATCTACAACATATCACAGCTTCAGTCATTTTACCGAAATCCAGAACATGGCCATCTTCGGTTACTTTCAAGAAAGTGGCCTGGTTGTGGCCAAACGTTCATTGATTAGTGTTTGTGCCCATTAAGACCTTTTCTCAGAATCACAATATCTACAACATATCACAGTTTCAGTCATTTTTACCGAAATCCAGAACATCACCATCTTCGGTTACTTTCAAGAAAGTGGCCTGGTAGTGGCCAAACGGTCAGTGATTAGTGGGTGTGCCCATTGAGACCTTTTCTCGGAATCAGAAGATCTACAACATATCACAGTTTCAGTCATTTCTATCGAAATCCAGAACATCACCATGTTCCGTTACTTTATAAGAAGTGGCCCTGTAATGGCCAAACGCTCAGTATTTATTGGTTGTGCCCATTAGGACATTTTCTCAGAATCACAATATCTACAACATATCACAGTTTCAGTCATTTCTATCGAAATCCAGAACATCACCATGTTCCGTTACTTTCAAAAAAGTGCCCTCGTAGTGTCCAAACGGCCAGTGATTATTGACTGTGCACATTAAGACTTTTTCTCACAATCACAATGGCTACAACATATCGCAGCTTCAGTCAATTTTACCGAAATCCAGGCCATCAATATTTTCGGTTACTTTCAAGAAAGTGGCCTGGTTGTCTCCAAAGGTCAGTGACTAATGGTTGTGCCTATTAAGACCTTTTCTTAGAATCACCACATCTACAACATATCACAGTTTCAGTCATTTTTACCGAAATCCAGAACATCACCATGTTCCGTTACTTTCAAAAAAGTGGCCCTGTTGTAGCCAAAGGTCAATGATTAATGGTTGTGCCTATTAAGACCTTCTCTTAGGTTCACAACATCTACAACATAACACAGTTTCAGTCATTTTTACCGAAATCCAGAACATCACCATGTTCCGTTACTTTCCAAAAAGTGGCCTAACGGTCAGTAACTATTGGTTGTGCCCATTAGGACATTTTCTCAGAATCACAATACCTACAACATATCATAGTTTCAGTCATTTTTAACGAAATCCAGAACATCGCCATTTTCGCTCACTTTCAAAAAATTGGCCTCGTAGTGTCCAAACGGCCAGTAATTATTGGCTGTGCCCATTAAAACTTTTTGTCGTAATCACAATGTCTACAATATATAACAATTTCAGTCATTTTACCGAAATCCAGGCCATCAATATTTTCGGTTACTTTCAAGAAAGTGGCCTCGTTGTGGTCAAACTGTCATTGATTAGTGTTTGTGCCCATTAAGACCTTTTCTTAGAATTACCACATCTATAACATATCACAGCTTCAGTCATTTTACCGAAATCCAGAACATGGCCATCTTCGGTTACTTTCAAGAAAGTGGCCTGGTTGTGGCCAAACGTTCATTGATTAGTGTTTGTGCCCATTAAGACCTTTTCTCGGAATCTCAAGATCTACAACATATCACAGTTTCAGACATTTTTTTAAGAAATCCAGAACATCACCATATTCCGTTACTTTCAAGAAAGTGGCCTCGTGGTGGCCAAACGATCCGTGATTAATGGTTGTGCTCATTAAGACCTTTTCCCAGAATTACAATATCTACAACATATCACCGTTTCAAGCAATTGCTATGAAATCCAAAATAACGTTAAGTTCTGCTGTTGGCAAAAATGTGGCTCTGTAGTTACCAAACGGTCAGTGATTGGTGGTTGTGCTTATTGAGACTTTTTCTCAGGATCACAACATCTACAACACATCACAGTTTTACTGATTTTCATTGAAATACAGAATATCACTATGTTTAGCTGTTTTCAAAAAAGTAGCCCTGTAGTGGCCAAATATCAGTGTTTGGTGGTTATGGCCATTAGGACCTTTTCGGAATCACAATATCTACAACATCACGGTTTTAGTATTTTTGTCCAAAATCTCGAATGTCGTTTTCTTCGGCTTTTTTTTAAGAAAGTGGCCTCGTGGTGGCCAAACGGCTAACGATTTTTGGTTGTTCCCATTGAGACTTTTCTCAGGAACATAATATCTACAACATAACACGGTTCCAAGCAATTCCACCGAAATCCAATTTCCATAAAGATTGTTCGGGGTCCTTTCTCATTTCGAAGGAGTATTGCCTCTGCAAAACTTCTCTGTGAAAAACTTCAAAACCCGTATTTTGTACTTTGAAGTCACCTTTGCATCGGCAGAGTATCGTTTCTTTAATTTGGTCCTTTTAAATCAAAGGTACCTTTTTTTAAAAGGAAGCGAAAAAAACGTATGTGCATTTATTTTTGGTCTAGTATATATGTGCCAAGTTTGAAGAAAATCAGATGAAGAGAAATCCTTGTGAAGCTACCTCCTTTATACTTTCACCTTTTGGACTTGACAGGTCGTTTGCCCCGAAGTCTTCAATTTCTTTATTACCTCAAATTGCATTGTAAATAAATGCACTTGCAAATTTGCAATATTATATACTGTAATTTCTTAGCCGATACAATTTTCTGTCCCCGAAAAACAAGAAAGCACCCATCAAAAGCAATTCCTCAAACTTTCTCCTAGAATTTATCATCAGAAAGTTTTTTTGTTCCTCTCTCTCAGAGATTTGCATCCCTTTTGACCTTTAGGGCCACTCATTGACAAAAGGTACTCACATGACCGCTATATACAGACATGCTCTTAGGTACGGTCAGAGATTGGGAAAGTAGACGATTTTTTAATAATAATAATAATAATAATTATTATTATTATTATAACAATTAAGTTTACAACTAGGGTCCCATCTCTTTATCTTGTATGAGGCCCGCTAGTCAGCTAAGCCATTGGTATTCCTTATTCTGTGTTTCTCTCTCTTTCTGTGTCGTGTGGATGTTTGTTTTGGGGTTGTTAGGCTTTTATATTAAACCTTTACATTATATAATCTTTTTCTTTTTTACGAGATTTTCTTTTGGAAAAAGGAAAGAAACTGCTTTCCTCTTGTGTGTGTTTCTTACCATTCACCTTGTTTGAACTGCTTAGGTAAGATGATTTTGTAACTTTTATGCCATACATTGCCATCACGATAATAAAATGGTAAGTCTTAACAATTTATTTTATTCTCTTATTTGCAGTTTGCCACACTGATATATTTGTAACAAAATTGAGGTTTGGTCCAACGCCTTTCGAATGTGCAACCAACCCAAGCGTTGAGCTTTTTGGGTTGCCTGCTATTGCAGGAAAGGGAGAATTGCAGGTGGTAATGCACTTTTGGAGTCGTGTATACAATACAGAGGGGCCTAAATAAATAGAGTTAAACACAAGGTCCACGCCCACCATTTTGTACGTGAAATTTTCAAATGGGAGTCTAGGTCGAGTGATACCTCGTTCGAAAGAGCTTGGAAAATTGAACAATTTTTGATATGGGGCACCGTTTTAAAGATGGCCCCTGAAAATGGTCCTGTATCAGATAAAATTTCCAGTACTTATAAATCAGGAACGGCTGAGTAGAAAAAAATTAAACAAAAAGTAAAAAAAGAAAATGCCATAGGCAACGTGGAATAGTGTTGTCGCGGTGTCCCCAGAGCCCCATCATGGGGTCCCGGGACCAACTTAAAAATTTCATATGGGAATATAGATCGAGTGATACCTTGTTTGATAGATCGTGGAAAACCAAAGAGCTTAGTACAAAATTTGTTTTAATTTCGGGCAAGCCTGTTTCAAAATGGCACTGAAAATGGTTCCCCATTCAGATACAAAGACCAGTGTTTAAACTGAGTGTTACAAGCCAATATCCAGCGAACTATGCATCAAGTAAGAAATATGTTAAGAGTCAATGTACAATACAGACCGGCCTAAAAAATGGGTCAAACACGGAGTCCTTATTTTGTACTAAAAAGTAAGCTATTTGGTGTTTCACGATCTATCAAAAAAGGTATCACTCGCCTTATGTTGCCATTTGAAAATTCCAGGTACACCCCTCCCTCCAAAATGGGGGCGGGGAACCTCGTGCTTAACCCATATTTTAGGCCGTCTGTATTGTAGATTAGTGTCTCTTAACACTTTTCTTATTTGATGTATAGTTCGCGGGATATTTGCGTGTAACACTCAGTGTGAACATTGCGCTTTGTATTTGAACGTGGAACAATTTTCGGCGGCCATTTTGAAACAGGCTTGCCCGAAATCAAAACAAATTTTGTACTAAGCTGTTTGGCTTTCCACGATCTATCAAACAAGGTATCATTCAACCTATATTCGCATATGAAATCTTCAAGCTGGTCCCGGGGCTCCATGATGGGGCCCTGGGGACATCGCAACAATACCATTCCACATTCTCTATGGTTTTTCCGTTTTGCATTTTTCGTTTCGACGTTTTTTACTCAGCCGTTTCTGATTTATAAGTACTGGAAATTTTATCTGATACAGGACAATTTTTGGCGTCCATCTTGAAAACGCTGCCCTATATCAAAATTTGTTTCCTACAAAAATTGTTTAATTTTCCAAGCTCTTTCGAACAAGGTGTCACTCGACCTATATTCCCATTTGAAAATTTCACTTATTTCCCCCTCCCCGCGAAATGGCGCGCGGAGCGAACCTCCTCGTGTTTGACTCAGTTTTTAGGCCTTTCTGTATTTTACATTGACTCTTAACATTTTTCTTATTTGATGTATAGTTCGCGAGATATTGGCTTGTAACACTTGACTCACCCTATATATATATATATATATATATATATATATATCCTATCTCTCTGGCAAATAAAAAATAACTAGTTCATCGTTTCTCCTAGACTGATTGTTGAATTTGCCGCTGTGGTAGAACTCTCAACTAACTTGCTGAACTTGACAAATACAGTATTTTTTATATAACAAAACATTAATCTTGCCCAATAATGAGTGCAACGAAAGTATTAAATGCATAGATCTAGTATTTACATTTGAATCCGAAGACTTTTTTTTTAAAAAAATATCAGTGGTCGAGTGATGTCGTTGAAGGTTTGCATTTCATTAAAGTGGTTGACTTGTTAGTGGAAGACGGTTGGAAATATATGTTTTCAGTCGTTAAAAACTTTTTTTATTAATTGTATAATTACACATGTGTGTGTTGTACTGTGTTCTTTAGGTTAACGTGGTGTGGTGTTACTTTTAGTTTTATATAACAATGGATAAGTTCATTATCTATATCTATTAAAATGCTACAATAGCAATTAAAAGCGCCTGATTTCCAACCTTTAACTTTAGCTTTCAAATCTTTCATTTACGGTTATGTGTGATTTCACGTTTAACAGAGATAAACATTTTAAGTATTTGTACTTTATATAGTCTCAATTAGTTAACTATATCTTTTTCATAAAGTTTATGATACAAAATTATTGCTCAAAGCATTTGTATTTTAATAAGCCTTCTCTAAAAATCAATGCATGTGAGTTGTGCTTCCATCTTCCGAGTTCTTTTAAACTATGTTTATATGTTTGTTGTCAATCCTTTCGACAATGAATCTCGGAAACTACAGGCTCTAGAAAGATGACGTTTTCACTGATCGATTGGAAATTTTGCGTAGATTGTCCAGTTCTAATTGAATATTTAAAAAAACATGGCCATTATTTTTTATTACATTTTTTTAGGGTACGCTGGAAGCGTTGAAATTTAAAAAAAACTAAAGCATCATATCCTATGCGTTATACATTCCAACACCACAATGTTGTATATTGGGCTTGTATATGTATCAGGCGTTTGTTCCATGGCCAAATAATAGTGAAAAAGGAAGGATAACTATTTCTCGAGTCTTAAGATAAATCTTTATTTTTTGAGTGTTTTCGACACCATATATAACCACCCAATGAACACCATATATAACTGACATTATAATTAATTGTATATGTAATGTATTTGCTTATTACGCACTGCATGCAAGAAGAAAGAAAACACTAGTCATACATGAATTAGAAACTCCAACCGGAAGTAGGCTCAAATCTTGTAAACGGTGCGAGATATTGAGAAAAAATAATCGAAAAAATCTGCCCTTTATGATACCCCTTGCCGATTTTTTTAAAAATCAAGACGTCTTTCACTTGTGTCTGTAAAGGGACATGTACATATGTTGTGAGGAATGAGAAGAATATTTATGCTCATATACGAATGATGCGCTGTGCAGGGAGCGCAGGTTCAGCTAGTCTACAGTAAATGGCTAGATTTTGTCGCATCATCTTCATAGTCTCGTAATAATGGACAAAGGGAACGCTCTTCTACTATACCTCAAGATATTTCAAAAAACAGGTGAAATTATCAAGCAAGTAAAACTTAAAATATCAGACGGACAGAATGGTTTTCAAACAGAATGGTTTCAAAGAGTCACAGGGTTGGAATACTCACAATATCAGAATGCAGTTTCCTGTTAAGGCCGCACAGTTTCAACTTTGTGGGTGTAAAGAAGTCACCTTCACATCAAAAAAGTTTTAGGAATTGGAAGGCGGCTCTTGACAAATCAAAACTGGGTTTTATAAAACATACAGCTGCAACAACGACACATTGTTGCAATGAAATCCTGGGCAGAAAAACAAAATCGCACGTCCGTAGGAAAATCAGTTTCACTTTTGGTAAATGAAAACGTTCTTGAAAGAAATTAGTATTATGTGAAAAGTATAGCTGAAATTATTTAGTTTCTTGCTGTAAATCAATTACCAAATGAGGTGTACATATTGTGAAGAACATGAGGAGCACACAGCCTATTCCAAAATCATTTTAAATATTGCAATATTCCCTCCACATGCATGATACGAACAGCAGAAGCAGGTCGATATAAAGTGAGCTGCTCAACAGCATTCGGTGTTTGACTAGTCAACCTTACCTCTTCTTCTCCAGCTGCTACGGGCCAGAAAAATTCTTAACTTCTCTCTAGCTGCAGCGTGTAGGAGATTCCTTTATCCAATTCTCCAGCTGCTACGAGCCGGAGAAAGCTCTACCTTCTCTCCAGCTGCTACGGCAGGAGGAATCCCAAGCACTTTATTAAGGAATCTTGTATATTTTACACTTAGTGAAACATTGCAATATAATTTGGGTAAACACTTGGTTTTGTAATAAGACGCGGTGACGGAACTAAAACACGTGTACTGTTTACTCTACGGATACGCAACGAAAAGACGAAAAATCTTGCTATTCATTATATGCAAATCCCTAAAAACGCCTGTTATCCGTCTCCAGACTATTATTATACAGTTACATTAAAAAAATCTTACAATGTCGACTTGTTTCTCAAGAGTCGTAGCTAGAGTTTTCTTTTTCTAGAATTACACAATTCAATCATATTTCTTCTCTCTCTCTCTCTTTAAGTCTTTAAAATGCGCTTTTGTATTCCATTACTTTCTCTAATGACTATGGTAAATCTCCTGTAACTGTTAACAGACTTTTGAATGTGATCATACATTCTAACATCCGGTGGGAGACCTTTGAAAAAAATTGAATTTTCACTTTAAACTGAAGGTCCATGTCTCATATAGACTTGGTGCTGAAATGGATGCTAAGCTCCAATCTAACCAACCACATTAGACCAAGTTTTTATTATTATTATTATATTCAACTTATCTATGGATTTATCTTATCTGTTACTTTGTTTTATTGATATTCTCTCACTGAATCGCGTTACTTTCATTCAATAGAGTCCATGCAATATTGTTAGCCCCTGGCTTTTTAATACATAAATCCGAGCCAGCTCTTCTTTCACATTTTTCTTCCTTCTAACATTATCGGTGGGCAATGGCTTCAATTTGCATATATCCACATCCCATAATTCTTCCTCTAGGCTCCGTGACTAACATCAGGTGAAGACTTGTTCAAATCTCTCCAAAAAATTCGAAAGGCGTACTTCATCCGTGAAAGATGTTTCATACTACACCCTTCTCCGATACGAATTCAACCGAATCTAATCTCGGTAAGCTAAACACATCCGAGACTCCTTGGATTTCAATGACGTTCTCTACACCTATATATGGTTGAACTCCACTACTGCCTATGTGTCTGATGCTTTTCGGATCTTGTTTGATGTTACACTCAATCAAAATGATTTTCTGCTGAACAGCGGAAGCATCGCTTACTCCATGCTGAACATTTACCCTTCGGGGCAAACTTTTCTACAGGTTTTGCAGTTCCAAGTGGGTAGTGCCTGTTTACAACTACTGCAAATAGACTGTGATGAAGCTGATAAAAATGAGGTTCACGATCTCTCTGTGATAATATTTGCCTTTGCTGTTCCCCTACTCTATTCGACGCACGTCTTGAGAAGCATAGCTTTTGGTTTTAAAGAACCCCAAATGAGCTTTTGTCTGCTCTATCGCACTGATTAAATCCACTCCCTGCTGAAATGCTAGATGCTATGAGCATGAGTCTTCAAGCCGTTTTGTCACGAGCTCAAAATACAAATTGATCCCGTAATGTATGTTCCAAGGAATCCCTCTAATTGCAATACGACGCTTGCTTCCTTAGGGTTAACACAAATTGTGCCACGGTCTGATATTTTTCTTGTTTAGTTAAGTGGAAACGGAATCTTTTCTTCAATCTCACATGTTTACACACCAAAATGTGCAACCACCACCTTCTTTACCTGTGCAAATTTCTTATCATAGGACATATCTAGTACTCACAGGTAGTTTACATTTTTATAAGCTTCATCAGCGAAAAAAAAATTGTCTTTTTTCTATCTATTCTATCTATTGTATTGTATTGTATTCTATTCTATCTATGGCAAGATCGTTGATATCCACATTCCTTAGAAGCGTTGCAAGTACGATTTCAACTTCAACATCGAAAAATTCCAGTAAAGAGAATGAAGTCGGGTTACTTTTTCACATCTTTTGACTGTCTGAATGCGAGAATTCATATTTAAAACGCCTCTTGTTTCACGGGGCACAATCAAAACAAGTTATATTAGTTATGAATTAAGAATGTGTTAGAAGAACTAGAAACAGTTCAATCTTTCAGTAATTTACTTTATTCGACACAAATCAGAGGTAATATTAACAGATGTCAATAACCTACTAACTTGTGGAACGACCTAATCGTGTATCATTTCAATTCAATTATTATTTATTCATTACTATACGAGGCTCTTCACACCAAATTTTCATATAGAAATATTTTTTTTTTTTTCTAAATCAAACGCATAAATAGAAAACTGTCCTAGGTACAACAACTGATCCCGAAATTACAAAAACATTCGCAGATTGTTTTATTCCCTCAGCACCTACAAGACAACAGTTGAGGTTATTTCATCTTGAAAAAGTGTCCTGAAAGTAATTTCTCGACTTGGAAAGTAATCTCTCGACTTGTTTTTATTGGGAAGACTATTGTCTGATATCATCTCTTGAGTAATCTGAGTTATCCTCTCCCGCCCCAATACTTTCTTCGCGTCGGCGCTTATGTCCTATACAGTATGGCGCTAAATTTGTTGTACTAAAGCAGAGGAGTGATTCCTAAGAGTAATACAAACAAAAAAGTTCCAATAAACATAGGGCGAAAACCCCATCGTATACGTGTTATAGGCTGTCGAAATCATGAAAAAATGAATTTTAAAGGTTCATAGCTCCAAAACTATGGGACCTACCTTGGTCGGGTCAAGACTTCACTGAGGAACTAGTATGTGTCCTATCCAAAAATGCGTGTTTCAGAATCCTGAGGTGTTTCCACAACAATTTTTATAGAGGGAATTTGACTACGAGCCTATAATATAAAGTACTCTCCAACTACCTCCATAAAAATTGTTGCGTGCGTACCTTAGGATTCTAAAACATGTATTTTTGGATAGAGCACATACTAGTTCCTCAGTGAAGTCCTGACCCGACTACAGTAGGTCCCATAGTTTTGGAGCTATGGACCTTTAGAATATATATATATATATTTTTTTTTTAATGTTTTCGGCAGCCTATAACACGTAAATGATGGGGTTTTCGCCATATGTTTATTGGAACTTTTTTGTTTGTTTTACTCTCAGGAATCACTCCTCTGCTTTTGTACAACGAATTTAGCCCCATACTGTATATTAAAATACAGTGGATGAATAATTCTTACAACGATGGAATTGTTTCCGCTATATTTGTGATGAAATGTTCCCGAGTTTGATCGTTTGTACAATATCAATAGTGAAGTCACTGCAGAGTAAAATGTCCCAACCAGCCTGATGTCAAGTTAGTTGGAACGTTTCTTCTCGTAATAATTCCGTTATCTAATATGGCACATTTCAAACACAAACGATTAAAGTGGAAATATTCAGAGAATTCTGTGTACTATTTCAAAATGGCATCAAAGAAAGAACCAACATTCCGATCTTAACTTAGTTTTCTGAATTGCAAACGCACCACAAACAACTGAGCGAAAACATCCCCAATAATATTCAAATTTCAAACTGCTGTACAGGACAGTGGCGTAATTGTGGCCTTAACTTCGTTAGTGCGATTGTATGAACATTCGAATTCCGATGAATGTTGTTTAGCGAGGTGGGAACCGAGTCTAAATCTCCGAGAATATTTTTTCCCGCATAAATGGCAGTTAAAAGGACGTTCTCCAGTGTGCGACCGCCAATGGTTCTTGAGGTGTGACTTCTGAACAAAGGCTCGACCACACGTTTCGCAACGAAAGGGTTTCTCTCCTGTGTGAATCCTTCGATGCACTTCCATGTGCATACGTGATCTAAATTTCTTTCCACATATATCACATACACTGTTATTAGGAACTTTCCATTTAATATTTTCAATAGGCACAGTTTTCGTTGAAGGTATCAAAGGATACTTCATTCTACCATCAACCTTCCTGTTGTTCACTTGTCGATCAACACTGAAGCTTCCAACAGACGATACAGTATTCTCCAAAGATACTCGTAGCAAAGAACACTCTGACAACGGTAAATGTGTCCATGCACTGCTCACAATTAGAGATCCATTTGAGGTGTTTTGTTTCGATATGTTTGAAGTGTTTACTGAAGGTAATGTGGGAATATAAGCAGTATTCTTCATGTAGCAGCTTCTTTGGTTGCTTTGGGATAAACTTTCCGCATACGGCCGCTGATACCTTAAGAATACAATAAGAACAAGAATTACTTATTGTCACTGAACATCAAGATGCTACGATATAAAAGGTTAATTATCAAAATTGACATGCGCATAATTAACAGCAGACAAGACTTCTTTCCTTTCCCAAGTATCCACCACCAATAGTCGAAGCAAGTTAAGAGAAGGGAAGAGAACACCAATCAACAGCGTAGACTCGCCATCTTTCCGGCTCCCTACATACATGTAATTGATGCATACCATACTGGACATAGTTATTGTAGCTTAATAATAAAAAGCGGTTAATACATTCAATACGAGGAAGTATCGAAAAGTTCGCGCAATCACCTAGAAGGAGATGAACTACGAACCCCCTCGGACACGCATTTTATAGTTAGATCCTCGTATGTTAACCATATAAATTCTGGACTCGATAGAACAACTCTTTCTTTTTTCTGAAGGTGCAATGATTAACAAGCTTGAGGCGCGGAACGTCATTAAGACTCTCCATCTCTTCAGGGGAAATCAGCAAAGCAGATCCACGAAGAGAGGAGAAGTCTATGGGAATGAAAGCCCATCCAATGAGAGGGTATCCAAAGTGGAAACGGCAATTCCAAACCGGACACATGACCACTGCGGACGCCTCTAGATCTGGAAGACCATCTTCCACTGATGATGTCATCTTGACGAAGAAAGTTGAGATCATAATGGAAGGAGGAGGATAACCACTGAAAGTGTTATGTGTACAATAGGTATGAATCTGCTTGGAATATCATTCAATCTAGCTGCATCTTCAGAAAGTGTCAGCACAATGAATGCCACGACTGTTCACACCTTTCCAGAAGAGAAATTGCGAGGATGCTGCAAGAGAAATGTTGCATCGCTGTGAAGTGGATGAAGAGGACTTTTATCGGCAGACTAGTGACAATGGATGAAAGTTAGGTTTATTTCTGATCCAGAAACAAAAGAAATGAGCAAACAATGAAAACACTCGTCCCTTAAAAAAGTACGAATGTAGAAGTCTGCCGCCAAGGTGATGAAAAATCCATGATGAAGGCAGTGGAATTAGGATATCAAATACTGCCCCACCCCAACACTCACCCGACCCAGCACCAAGTGACTTCTTTCTCTTCCCAGAATGAAGCGTCTATTCAGAGGCCGCCATTTTGACAGTAGGGATGAAGGCATTTCTGAGGTTGAACTGTAGTTTGAAAGCCAAACTGCCGACTTTTACAAAACGGGCTTACGGAAAGTGAAGAACCGGTGGCAAAAATTTCTCGCCAGGCACGGTGACTACGTAGAGAAGGACTAATATCATGGTATCAAAGTTCTCCAGAGTGGGTTTTTTCTAGATGATTGCACGAAGTTGTCGATATCACCTCGTACAATTTCGTGGCCCGTAATCTATCAGATCCAGTAATGCGTCCCCCATGAAGACTTAAGGAAAAAAAAAAATAGACAACCGCAGTCAGTAGTTCTGACAAGGGATCAATACCACCCAGGGATTTATTTTTAACCATGGAAGCCTGTGAACTTCCCCCCTTGTATGTTTTGACTTCCCTGTCTCTAGGTTTAATTCAGTCTTCCCAGCCTGGAAAGATATTTTCCCCTTTCTTAGGCTACATAATCTGTTTTAAAGTACAAACCTATCACTGTTCTGCCCAAAGTGAACTCTTATCTTTTGTTGTATTTATTGTTCGGGTGAGGAATTTGGTTTTCAAAGACTTAAGAATTACTTGTCATAACAAAACTGTCTTACGTAAGAGTGTGACATTTGTTATGACAAGTTGTCCAGGCTGCAATGTAACTATAGGGCTTTTACTGGATGTTGCACACTTGTCCTTAGCAGTAGGATAAAAAGTAGTAAGGTAAGTTCCGGTAATGCATGTAATCTAATCTACTTAACCAAATTTTATCTAACGTACCTACCCATATTTATCATTAAATTGTTTTAAGAAAGTGAAATAATAATAATAATAATAATAATAATGAACTTGGGGACTGCCTATGTAACTAGTGCCATAATTTCAAAGTAGGTAGGTTTAAAAATAACGTCCCAACCCGACTTTAAAGTTGTTCTGTTATACAGAATACAGTCTTGGGTATATATTCCCCCTTTCTACAAAATCCACAAATAAATCACTGATACCACCTACCATCATTTTCTTATGTACCAACTTTGGGTTAGATCCGTGAATTCCTACTGGGTGTTCTTATACTCATTTTTACTACTATATTCATACTTTTCACATTGAAATGTAAACTTCTGTGAATATATATATATATATATATATATATATATATATATATATATATAACCAATTTTACGTTGTGTAGAGGAGGATTTAGATTTCTGGGTTTTCAGCATCTAAGGCCATTTAGCCCGTCACGAGGTATGAGGGATGACGTCCCTCGGCGAGCACACTATCCGGGCAAAAGGAAGGAAGGAAGCGAGCTGAAACCTATAAGTTAGGTACCACCCTGGCATTTGCCTGATGTGAATGAGGAAATTCTAGGAAAACCTCATTCCGGATGGCTGGCCTGAAAAAGCTTTTTACACCTTTTCGACCGAGTGCCCTCATCGGGAATCGAACCCGGGACAGCTCGTACCGATGGCGAGATGTGTTCAGTTTAGAATTTTACGTTAGACTTTAGATTTACCTAGTGATGATTTTTAGGTAGCGAGAAAAAAATAATCGTAGGAATCTGTAATGTAGTCACAAAATAACGTCTTTTTCAATTTAATACGAAGAAAAATAGTTTCATAGAAGGCAATTATGGATATTTATTCTGTATACGCATGAAAAATGACTGAACAAAAATTTTAGTTTTTTTAAGAAGCATTTTGCAACCTTCATTGATGTCCATGAGAGACAAATCACTTACCTTTGTGTTACCCTCTGTTCACGTGTTTTGGCTTGGTTTTTCTTGCGTTCGCCTGCTTCACAGAATAACTCTTTACGTTGGTCCTTATGTGTAATGTAATCACACTTTTAACAGCCAAAAAGGAACTAAGACACATTTTCTCTTACCAGAGTAGCTATGGAGGGAAAAAAAAAATAACGACTCTCACAAATGGATATGGCCGCATGATCTGAAACTAGTTTTTACCTTTCTCTGAACATCGTAAGTGACCTTCTCATTATATTTTCCAGCTCATTCTTGTACAGTTACTTCTAAAACACGTGTCTTAGTCTCCTTATATATGGCATGTTCTATTCGAGAAATGTTGTATTGTAATTTTTTTGTATGTGACGATTCATTGATCGCTTTAGTAGTCTATTTATTCCGAACATTGTGAAGTAACTACTTAATTGTAAATACTTAATTGTAAATATATACGCTTTGATTGGACACGTAAACTGAAGGAAACAATTACACGAAAAAAAAAAAAAAAAAACTAACAGATAATATTATATAGTAGAATGTAACGTGGAAAGCATTTGTAGAAAACGGAAAAGAAGAAAAAAATCGTACACAACAATCCAGCCTTGAATGTTCCACAGCGACCAAATGATTGCCAACCTGAGTGTATCGTCCTCTTTCAGCTATATGTAGGTATACATATATCACACTTTATGGTCACCAAAAACGTCAAAGGCTAAATTAGTAAAACAACTGTCAGGTATTTTAAATTACTACATAAGACATATCTCAAACAGAAAACAAAAACACATTACAAGAAAACATGCAAGCCTAAAGCATAATTCAAAGTCCTTCTCCTTTGTCTTTCTGACACTGGTATTGCATCTATATTATACAGGGTGGACTAAAAATAGGTATACACCACTGCATTGATCAAGTATAACATTCTAGCTTATAGATTTATTTGCTTCGGCTGTTTCGAGCTTAAGATATAAGTAAAAAGACATTAAGAACAAATAATAAAGAAATTAAATCTACCTGATGAATAACAGTAAGAAACGATATAAAATGCAATGAACTGATCAGTATGAGACTATACCTACTTTTGGGCCACCCTGTATTTTGAAGAAATTAAAAAAAAGAACTGTCGTTTAGAACTGTCTTTTTGTCCACTATTTCTCTGTTAAATTTACTGTGTCTATGGTATTTTAAGTAAGTTTAGAACCAACAAAATATACTTTTTGTCAAGGAAATATTTCATTTTTTATTGCACTTAAGAACCTGCTGTTTCGCATGCAAGAATAGCTTGTAAAATAACTCTAAAATCAATTGCATAGATAAATATACAAAATTTAATCATTTACCTTATTTATACACTGGTATACTAGTAACAAACAACACTTAGTTCCAAAAAATACCGTAAGGTTTCAAAATGAATTGCACATGACATGAAGTTAATCGACATACTTATGATTATTGAGACTTTAGATTAAAGGAAGATACTTAAAAGTTATCTGAATACCATTCATTCTAGGTTTGGAACTTCATGTACACAATAAACGGCAAATTCTGACCAAATCATATATTATCTAATAAATAACACATGCTTTGGTCAGAATTTTCCTTTTGTTGTGTTAAAATTTATGTTGCTCACCACAACTGTTCTATGTAAAGTTATTTAGTGATACGGACAACATCAAGGCGACAGTAGAATTTTTCACAGTACTCATTCCAGCATATTTTTAAATGACACGACGTTAGGTCAGGTGACCTAGGAAACCACTTGTAGAGCACCAAATTATGGCTTACAAACTGGTGCGCACATGGTAGGAATTCAATTATCGCTTTGATGTTCCTGTTACTACAGGATACACTGAATTTTAGGGTATTTCTCTTAAATTAATAAGTTATTAAAATTATACATTCATACATATTATAAATACATTTGAAACCCAATCTATTTTGAGAAACCTTGTATTTGTTAAGATCTTATCAGTAAGGTTCCATACAACAACACTCAATATCAGTTGACATATCAAAGTTGCATGTATATTACAGCGCAAACACATTCTACTACATAGGGTGTGGAAAAAATTGGGGGGTAAAATTTGGAAGTGAATTCGTAACATCAAATAGAAAAATTTAAAAAGAAGTTATTATTAGCGTTTAAGAGCGTGGCATACTGGAAATAATACAAGATTTACCACTTTTCTATAGTTTGTTTTTCATAAGTGAAAGGAGATAATGAAATGCAACTTAACAAAATCATAGATAATATTATTCTACAACAGAAGATAGGAAGCTGAAGAATTTTCATTGTGGCCATCCATAGAAATTACAGTGTTGCCAGAATAACATTTCCCTCAAAATCTAAGTTAAAGCAGCGACTAGAGTAGCGTTTCCCGACTGGTGTGCCGTGAATGGGCCGCTGGTGTACCGCGAGGAATCGAAACAAAATTATTAATTTTATAGCAATCAAATTGCAAAACGTAGGGAAAAATGTATATTTGTATTTCATATTACTATGAAGCTCTACTATGAATCTACAATTTTAAGTTTCTTACCGGGTTACTGTTCTGTACATTTCTAATGTTGAAAAAGGTATTTATCATTGTTATGACCAATATTGCTTCTTTATTGTTGCAGACTATTTCGTAACTTGAAAATTTAAAATATCATTCAATCCTTTCGATAAATTACCTACATTTGCGTTTTAAAAGTAAAAGAAATTTGTTTGTTCGTTCGTTATTTAGTGATCTTCCTCCTTAGTAAAAGGTTGGATGCATTTTTTAAAAAGAAAGCGTATTTTCAAAAACCTGAGTCCAATATTTCATTGCAATTGTTTCTATTTTTAAATTAGAATGAAAAATATGCATAATGATTTACCACGGGGGAAAACTAGTGATAGAGCTTTCTTCTCTGTAAGAAAGAGATAAAAAGTCACAGAAAGAATACTACCGTGTTTCAAATTTACAAATAATAATATCTATAAGTGTGCCGCGAGAATCCAAGTAACACCAGTAGTGTGCCGGAAGTTGAAAAAGGTTGGGAAGCGCTGGACTACAGGAACGAACTCAATTGCATTTGTTTACGTATCATGTTATCTTGGAATCCTGTGAACTTCCTTTTAAATAGTAGTTGTATTTAGTTTATAATAAACAAAATAGTTTTAACACACAGTTAATATAATTTAATAATGTTATTTAAATAGTAGTTCACAGGACATTATTTAAATAGTAGTTCACAGGACACCAAAACAATACGATACGTAATCAAATGCAGTTGAGTTTGTTCCTCTAATCGCTGCCTTAACTTAGATTTTGGGGAATTGTTGTTCTGGAAATACTGTAATTTCTATGGATGGCAACAATGAAAATTCTTCAGGTTCATATTTTCTGCTGTAGGATAATATTAACTATGATTGTGGTAAGTTGCATTTCATTATCTCCTTTCACTTATAAAAAACAAACAAAAGAAAAATGGTAAATTTTGTATTATTTTTAGCAGGGTCAGGCTTTTCACGAAAACAAATGTCCGAAGATGAAACATATACTAATCAAATAGACTTAGTAAGCTGAACAAAACTGAAAGAAATCGACTAATTTATAAACCTAAAAATTAATATGAGACTCATACCATTTCTTTCATTAAGTTCTTCATTTTATGACACTACCAGAGCTGGATTTAGGTTTGGTGGGGCCCTAAGCTATTGAAGGTAATGGGGCCATTTGTGAGTCCAGATGAACGTAGGTGTCCTATACACACAGAAATGAAGAAACTAGTGATATTTTAAAAAATAGGTTAGTAGAAGGGGCCCATTATTTACATCACAGGACTTACACAACACGAAGCAGTGTTGCTATATGTAGACCTCATTTGCTGTTTCTCTTATATGTTCTAAATGTAAATTCACTTTATTCCTTTATTTTTGGGATAAAGGAATAGCTTCCTAAGCTATAGCTTGTTTAGCTTATACGTAAATCCGGCGCTGGACATTACCGAAGTACGGTTAATGAGATATAGCCTGAACTTATTAAATTTTAATTTCTGCTTAATTCAAATACTGCACAAATATAACACACACATGATTCGATGTATCATATCTAGCTGAACCAAATATTATGCTAAACCGGAATTCTCATGTATAGTTTTTGAGAAAATCGAAATGAACGCATTTTTGTGGCGCTAAGAAGTATGTCATTTGTTGCCAATAATACAAGTTCAAAGATAACTTTCGTTTAAAAAAAAAAAAAAAAAAAAAGGACTACTACCATAAAAATTACGCTGTTCAACACAGATTCTCTAACGGAAACATATGCACCCAGTTCTTGGATAATTTAGTTACCTGAACAGGAAAATCACAATTAAAGAGTGAGAAAATCACTTCTTGTGATTGCGTTGAGAACCCAAGAAGGGAATGTAGTTAACTTTTAATGAGTAATTCTATGAATTTAAAATAACCAATAAACAATGAAGACTCATGTTGAAGTATCTTTAAAGGAAAAAAAAAAAAAAAAAAAAAAACATATACAGTTTCGATGGTCGGCTCACATCATCCTCGGTACAGTTAAACTTATGCTGCTAATTACAAATTTCAATTTCTTCAAATCTGCAGAAAATGTTCGAGAGAATAAAAATTCTGCTGTAGGTAAGCAGGCCCGCATTTACGCACGGGCTAAGGAGGCAAATTAACAAATATCAAGGCTAAAATATGATATGCAGAAAAAACAAGGCTCTACACTGACGGAAATTTAAGGGAGATATGAATTTTGAAAACGTGATTACTGTGATTGCCAGTACTAAAATAAAGAGACCATTTTCCTAGGCGTTGATGAACTTATTCGTTTTACTTAGAAATATATTTTCAAAATATGTTACATTTTGTGTAGACTAGTTTTAGTAATTTTTGCTTTTACAGAGTTCCAACAGATTTTTGTACATTGTTTTCCCTGTCAATGATTTACCTATTTCCCTGACAACAGTTTGTTGAATTTTGTTACTTTTTCGTAACCCCATGAGTTAAGTTAGGTACTAAACTAAAAGTAGAACACAAAAACTTCCTATAAAATATAGGTCGGTCTAGAAAACACACGTGACTGTAGGACTGTTTTGTTTTGTATCCTAGAAACACACTACAATGGTTTGTCTTTTGTCAGTTTCTTTTGTTTTTCCTTGCACATAATTGAATACGAATGAGGAAGAAAGGAGGATGAGCAAAATTTTTCCTCGGTCCAGAGGCATAAAATGACTAAATCCGAATTTGTAGATAAGCATAACTTCTGAATTCCTTAAATCAAAGTTAAAGATTATGTTTTTTTTTAAAAAAAAAGGAAATCCTTTAGTTTAACGTCCCGCGAATATGTCCATTAGGCTAAACGAGACGATGAATACGGCAAGTGAATGATGATGGATGAATTGATAAAATGAGGATGTGGGAGGAAACTGGAGTAGTACCCCAAGAAAATCCACTGTACTCCCTACTATTATGTAACTATGTTAGTAACTTGTCCACATAACACTTGTAACATTATAAAATAAACGTGCTTAAATCAGAACAAGTACGAGGAGGGCTCATACATTTTAGAAACATTTATTACATAATTTACACTTACTATAAATTAATTTTAGCCTCTGTACAAAATGCATGAGGATGATGGAGAGCAAGACAATCCACTAAAGTACAATTGATTTCTCAGTTCACCGATTTTCTCCATTAAGGATGCTTCAACTAATGTTTGTCCAATGATATCACTGATCAGAACAACAATACAAACCACTTCTGAATTCACTCCACTGCACGAAATCACTTCCAAGGTTTACCCGCCTATTTCCTTCACACCCTATGCATATGTTTAGATGCTATAATACCATAATAAATATTTCTACGCGGGATTTTTTTCATTTAATTAATATGTATTACTAGCATTGTAAATATAATAAATAATAAATAAATCTCCTTATCGAACACCATTAAAGCTCTCATTCAGATCATTTGAAACGGTTAGGAACAATGTCTACAAAACCTAGGACATATACACACACATATATAAATCTATACAAAAAATACGTCACAATAAACTATAGTAAGTTTTCCGGTAGTACGAAAACTAGTACAAAAAAGTTAGTATTAACATATCTATAAATAAATTAAACTATCTCACAAATAATATTTTTTTAAAAAAATATGTTTTAAAAATAATAAGCTTCATTTAAAGCAAGTTTGAACTATGCAATTATGATGCACAATATAGAATACACAAAGTTATAAATACTAGGCAAGAATTCATTACACTCACTCACTATTCTTTCAATAATAACATTATTTTCAGAATAAGTACTACTGTAAATTACTGACACAATGATTTCACGTAGCGAATACAGAATTAGCTTTAAAATTTTTCAGGCACTCATGTATAAAATTGAAACTAACACTATGTACACGTTTTACTTCTCAGATGAACTGTTTATCATATGAATACAAGAATTCATGGTTTCCACCGTTTTTGTGATAAGAATTTCTGAAAAGATGGAACAGTAAGTACAGTTTATTTTCTCCAGTCAACCGACATACGTATATACAGATGATTATCAAAATAATGGAAACAAGTGCATGTGATAACACTGATAAGATGCATGAATGCATTTACAGCGCCTGGTGTGTTAGGTGATCGTATGTAGTACATAAGGCGCGTGTTCAAGGTGATACAGGTCTACAGAACTCGTGGCAAAACAACACGGAAGAAAACTCGCAGTGCCAGGGATCGTCGAGTATTGAAGAAAATTGTAAACAAGGTTCGTAGAGCAAATGAGGCAAAAGTGACTCCGGATCTCAATGAACACCTAGTACAGCCTTTCGACGCAAGTTGCCTAACTTCACATCAACGGTCGGGTTGCAATTTTCAAGCAGCTGATAACCGTTAACAATGCTTTAGTGCCAGGAAAATGACGCTGAGAACATCCAAAGACATCGCCGATGATTCTTCTTTCACCTTATTTCCACTATCAAACAGTGTATGTATGGCGCAAGCCCAAAAAAGGTTATGGTCCAATCTGTATTCTCCTTATTGTATAACTTGGTTGTGATGCTGTGGGCTCCAATTTCTCGTATTCCGTGGGTCCTGTGATTACGCTCACAGGATATATTACTGACTATTAATTATGTAAACATTTCAGATGACCACGTGCATCCTATAGTCCAGATGTTTCCGGCCAATAACGCACTCACCACGATGACAAAGAGCCAATTCACACTGCTAAAGCTTTTGCGGCAAGGTTTCATGAACATCGCGATTAACTACACCTCCCGAGTTCCTTCGTGGCTATGTAGATAGCGTACGCGGCTTTCGCGTGGGAGACTCGGGTTCGATTCCCAGCAGGAGCGCATGTAGTTCAGATTTCTCGTTAAGTTTCAAGTCCACGTCTCAAATAGCATTGCTGTTGAATTAGACATTACACTTAATTCAACTCAAGTACTTCTCCCCATGCCCGCTCAATCCCCAGACCTCAATATAACTGAACACCTTGTGCAACTTCTGGAGCTCAGATTCCGAAATAGGTATCACGTTGGATATGGCAACTTTACGTCAATTTTTGGTTGACTATTCTATGTATGATGACTGTTGTAGTAATGTAAGAAAGAACATTTTCATATTCACTTAAAATATTAAAACATAGTTCAATATGCACTACTGCATACTTTTATATTATTTCATATTTCCACGGACCTTACAACGATAGCATATCCTCGTCCACCTTTGCTGACGAACTGAGTACTTCACTAAATGAGAACGGATATCATCACCGTGGAATACATATGACATATACTTCATTCCACCACGAACCACACTATTCTACAGGCTATAATGTTTATGATGTCGCGATTTAAGTTGCACTTCCTTCAAGTGTTTCCATTATTTTGATAAACATCAGTATATTGGGGAAAATAAACTGTGGTTATCACTTCAAAGGAATTAAATTTGTTAGTAAGGAGTTTTTAAAAAAGTGCATTAAAGACCTGCTAAACAATTCTCTCTCTTTCGGTTGTTCCATGGTTCGTAGGACTCTTAAATATACGGTTGTTCACAAAAGATTCGTTCTTTTTACCATTCATCAATCTACCTTTATTTTAATATGCATATAGTTGTTACCAGATGGTGCATCTATTTTTATTATTAATACGAACTATTAAAGTTTGTTCTGTTTTCTATTTATTTCTTTACTTATTTTAACTCTCAACTGATAACAACGTTACGTAAAATATGTTTAAAGATACTTACGAGGGGGGATGAAAACTTTTAAAAATGAGTCAAAATTTTGGAAAAAATGGGGTGAGATTATCGTTGAAATTTGCAACATTGGGAAGAACACGTTGAAAAGTAGTCATAAAGTGGAAGCACCTAGTCGGAAAAATGAATAAATAATAATAATAATAATAATAATAATAATAATAATAATAATAATAATAATAATAATAATAATAATAATAATAATAAAAATCTACTGCAGTAGCTTATTATGACTCGCTCCTCATAACTTAAAATTACATACCCACCGCATAATTCTGGAACTATTTGAACCAGAAATTTGAAACTGTCGTGTTAGGTAGCTATAGCTAACTATTCCAGGGTGTCTACTAAAAATCCAAAATGAAATTTCGTGACTTTTTCTCCACAAAATCATAAAATTTCCTAACATTTTCAAGAGCGAATTTGGGTGCAAACTAGGCCGAATTTTCATCCATGCGATAGAAACGTAATTTGCTTGCGATTTGGTAGCATCTAAAGCCGACCATAGACATTTTTGGTGGTGATTTTTGACGTTTTATAGAATGAAATTTTCCAATCTATACTTACATTTGTACAGTTAAAAAAATCGTGACCCAAATGCTAAATTTCATGACTTTTCCGTGACTTTCATGACCGTTTCCTGATTTCGTGAACGATAGACACCCTGTATTCTCTAAACAAAAAATTGGATCAGATTTAAGAGAATCCCTTCCTACTTTAAAATTTCAACATCGTCTTCTAAAAGCAACAGAGAATAATTTATTGTGCATAAAATGAAAACACGTTCTGGTATTAGTTAAAACTCAGAATAAGCACTCTATAATACTATAGACAGCGACAAAGTGTTTCAACAAATGTTCTTTTGATTATAAGTATTGAATATTTGTATTAACATGAAATTTAAAGTACAGTACTTTCCTCTTATAAGAAACACACATTTAACTCCCGTTTCAATAGTTTTCTATATGTAATAATGACACGTTGTATAAAGGTTCGACCCGGCGGTGACATTACAGAAATGTAGAAGAGTTGTATCCCGAAAGTAATGGTTTCAATAATGTTCGAACTGCCACACTAACCTCCAAACGATAAAACAAATTCTTATCCAAGGTCCAGGGCATAACTGTTACCAACCCCACCACATGGACTCAACGCTGGAGCTGACAACCGATAAATACTGTATATACGAGGTGTGCTAGAAAAGTAAAGAGACTGACAAAACTGTGCACGAACCAGCAACGCTGCTGCTTTCACCTTCACTCAACAGTTAAGTTGAACCTTGGCGTTGACTCAGTACATGTTTGAACTTGCTTCAGTTGCAATACGATTATTGAGAGCGTCTGAAACGAAGTTGTGTTTGTGAGGTGCGTTACGAAAATGGTCAGGCAATGAAGTTTCGGCAACGTTCTGCCATCAAATTTTGCGTAAAACTTGGCGAATCCGTTACTGTTACTTATGAAAAATTATAAAGAGTTTATGGAGAATATTCCCTATCCAGGGCACACGTGTTCAAATGTTTTTAGAAGGTCGAGAACAAGTAAAAGACAAACCTCGCACGGGAAAATCTTCAACCTCAAAAATGCGGAAAGCGTCAAGTCTGCAGTACGCTCAGATCATCGATTGACGGTGAGAATGATCAGTGAATTAAATCTGAACTGTTTAGCATCCACCGAACTTTAACACAGGATTTCAACATGAGAAAACTGTGCGCCAAGATGGTTCCAAAGAACCATGCCACACGACAGTCTCCATCAACGAATTTTTGTCAGGAAAAAGCACTTTTCTGGTTCCTCAGTCCTTTATTCGTCTGATCTCAGTTCCTGTTACTTCTTTTCATTCCTCTTGCTCAAAAACCACTTGAACGGGTTTCAGGGGAAGCATTACAGCATTGCTGCGAAGAACGAAAAAAAAAAATGAAATGAAATCTTTCAGTTTTACGTCCCACAATTATGCCGGTTAGGCTAAAGGAGACGGTGATGATGAGATATGAGTGAAATTGTGGAATGAAGAAAGTGGGAGGAAACGGGAGAACCCCGAGAAAACCCACGAGCACGGTGTTTGTCTACCACAAAGTCCACACGGCGCGAGCTGGGATCGAACCAGGAACCTCAAGCACCGGAGGTGAACGCTCTACCACTGAGCCACCGCGCCCCCACAACGGAAACAATACATTTATCTCTGCGTGATTGCCAAAGAGGACTATTTTGAACGGGATAACCTTGATTTATAACATTAAAATAAAATCGGTCTCATTACTTTTCTAACACATCTAGTATATGTAAGGTAATCTTATTCTTCTATATATGTATTCTTTCAAAATACACTTTCGTAATGCTACCACCGGAAAACATGCAGGAAACAAATTATGAATATCATAATCTAATATAAATAGTTTGTTTGTGTGTTTGTCTGTCTGTCTGACTGTGTGCGGCCTGAGGACCAGACGAGTGGACCGAGAGTTGCCAAATTTTGGTCAGGGGTACCTTGGCCCAGGCCTCAGATTAAGACGAAGCCCTTCTTTCAAATTTCGAACCAGGGGGTCTCAGGGAAGGCGTTTACCGGAACCGGCTTGGGAACCAGACAAATTGACCGAGAGTTACCAAATTTTAGTCACGAATACCTTGGTCCAGGCTCCAGACCAGAGTTAAACGTTTTTGTCAAAATTCGAACCAGGGGGGGTCTCTGGGAGGCGTTTACCGGGACATGTAAAAGTAGTAGAAAATGACCGATATTTGTGTCGAATTCATAGTTTTCGCGGTCGCTGAAATCAATGGTGAAACTCCGATCGCATTAACTTCCAAATTCACGCTATTCGGCTCCGGGGTGGGTGGGGGGTGAGATACCGAGACATATAAAAGTAATCCAAAATTACCGATATTAGTGTCAAATCCATAGTTTTCGCGGTCGCTGAGATCAATGGCGATACTCCCACAGGCGTTGACTTCCAAATACAGCCCCCGTGCGAAGTGTCTAATTGTTCAAAATTTATTAATCGATAATCTCACTGAGCTGAACAAAATGATATGGGTGAGCATAAATCCTTATGCACAGTTTTTGAGAAAATAGGGAGAATTGAATCAGGGTGTATACTAAAATTCCAAACTGAAATTTCGTGACTTTTTCGTGACCTTTTCTTTACCAAACCATAAAATTTCGTAACATTCTCAAGAGCGAATTCGGGTGCGAATTAGGCCGAATTTTCACGCATGTGATACAAGTGTGCTTTGCTTGCGCTTTGGTAGCGTCTAAAGCCGACCATAGACATTTTTGGTGCTGAATTTTGATGTTTTATAGAACGAAATTTTCCAGTCTCTACTTATACAGATCCAAAAAAATCGTGACCCAAAAGCTAAATTTCGTGACTTTTTCTTGCCTTCCATTACCGTTCTCTGATTTCGTGACACTCGTGACTTTCGTGACCGATAGACATAAGGGTGCCAATCCTGAGGGGGCAGGGGGCCGGGTTGCCCCAAAGCTCATGTGGCCCCCCAAGTATATTTATGAATATACAATATTTGACATAATTTGAATGCAATTTGTCTTAACATCCTCATATATATATCTTCTGCGTCTGAGCGGGCCCCCAAATTTACAGAGAAATCGGCGCCCTTGGATAGACACCCTGTAAATTCTTTAGTAAACCTAAAAATTCATGCTGTATTATAACCACGCCACATATAGAGATGAAAACTGTAATGAAGTATACCTTTATCAAGGTTTCCATTACGACAGTATACAGTATGATTAATGTAAAAATGAAATCTTTTAGTTTACCGTCCCATGATTATGCCCTTAAAGGCTACGAGAGATGAATGATTAAAGCAAGTGAATGTTGATAGAATTGGTGGAATGAGAGTGTGGGAGGAAACGGGAGTATCCTGAGGAAAACCCACAGATACAATGTTGTCTACCACAAACTTACTTGGCCGCGGATCAAACCACCATGGACCGCACGCACCAGAGGTAAACGCTCTACCACTGTGCCGCCTACCTATCCCCCCTCCAGTATAGTTAATGAGACACAGGCTAAAATTATGACTAGCACTTAAACTTTAATATGTGTTTATAATACTTCCATAAATAAATAAATTATATCGCGTGAACAGAATGATATGTTTAAGCGTAAAGTTTCATGCATATTTATGGAGCGAAATGAATTTCTACAACGTTAGAAGGTACATTGTCAGTTGCCAATCTAACGCTGTTGGTAAGTTTTTTATCCTGCTGGAAGTTACTGCTTATTTATCTATTTATGCACTGTGCATGAAATTATACACTGCTATGCATCTATTGTCGCTTCATTTCTCCTAACCGTCAAGCTCATAATCCTGACTTATATATATATGTAGAGCGTTAGCCTGAAAAGCTCATGCCAAAACAGCTTTCTATGTAGACCACGAATACCTTGGGTTAATGTAAAGCTTTTCGGATACGTGGGTGTTTATAATCATTATCGGAAATCTTATAAAATCTTTCAGTTTTACGTCCCACGCTTATGTCGGGTAGCACAAAAGAGACGGAATGATGAGAATGAAATGATTGAATGAAGATAGTGGGAGAAAACGGGAGAACCCCAAGATAATCCACGAACACGGTGTTTGTCCATCACAAACCCAACTTGACGCATGCGGTGACCAAACCAAGAGCCCCACGCACCAGAGCTGTACGCTATACCATTAAGCTACCGCGGCCCACTGTTATCATTCCTGGGTTGCTAAGGTACATAATAGAATAAAGTTCACTGTTGGACTGCTGTTCCTGCAGCGACTAACTTAAGACACCAATTGCGAGGCATTAACGGAAGTTAGTCGTTCTTGGATTGTATAAATGCATAATTTTATTTAGTTCTTAAATAGAGTTGTGTTCATTCCAATATTAACATATTATTTTGTCTTCCTAGTTGCTAGTGTTTTATTTAGTATTCTCGTGGAGTTAACAGAAGCAGACACTGTCTGGAAACCTCAACCTCAAACACGCATCAAGTCACGTATCCTACAACCCTATCCTCTTGGTTTAACCTCAATACTAATCACGAAGGGCGGAAACCCAGATACGGAAAGAACATTTAAACTTGAAAAATCATGAAGATACTCAAGATAAAATAACTATATATGATCTACTTTTGCTAAATTTAAAATCTAAAATCTTGATAACACAATTCAAAACCTAAAAACGCGTTTGTTCCATTGCAGATCTGATGTACGAGATATGGTACGTGACTGGAAATCTTACTCCTACATCGGAAACACAATACTTTGATGGTTTATTTTAACAGGCACAAACTTTTTTTCACATGCTAAGTAACCGCATCTCTCTATAATTCGTGTAACAGGTTCAAACACAGTTAAGAGTGCAACGTCTCGGATAAACTCCCAGCAGTAGTTCGGTTATACTTCATCGTCCTTTACCGTATAATCTTGGTGTTAAATAAGGGTATAAAGGATTTAGTAACAGCTCTCTAATTAAATTAACTTCCATGGAAGTTACTATGAAAATACTGAAAAATCCGTGTAACATTACTGGACTGGGTTTCCATAGGTAAAATACTAGGAGCTCAAAGGGCTTAAGCCTCCTATGAATGAGGATAAGGTTGCATCTTACGAAGTTACCCTCCTGTCATCTGGACCTTATAATAGATAACGTCATTTTTATTATTTGTATGTTCTAATTTTTATAGTCATAAACTTAGGATTTAGAACTAGGGCTTAAAATGGGGAATCTGGTGGAGGAGGTTCATACCTGAGCGAACATGTTGATACAATTTCTTGTATTACTGCATCTACGCTCACTCACTCAAACATGTTGAGAGTGAAAACCGTCATTAAATGGAGCACTTATTATTCTAACGTCCGCTAACGGACCTAATATTTCTGGTGTTTAATGGTGAGCTAATTCATGTATTCGCAGATTACTTTGATGTGCATATCGTTTATCGCAAAGAGTGCAAATAAACGGTTTTTCCCCTGTATGCGTCCTTATATGTTGTTTGAGGTTGCCCTTTTGTGAAAACCCTCTGTTACAAATCCTACACACAAATGGCTTTTCACCGCTGTGCACACGCAAATGGTTCACCAAATTAGATGACGTGGAAAAGCTTTTAGGACACTCAGTACAAGCATGCATCTTCAAAGTATCATTCGACAATCGCTGAATGACTTCCAGAATGTCAGGATTTATCACTGGCTTCTTAAACTCGTTCACATTTTTCTTGAAGACCAAATTTTTTAAATTCATTTGAACTGTTGATTTGTTTGGTGATGCTGGTACAATTTTCTGGACTGGGGGTACCGGCCTCTCAGATGAACGTGATCGGTCACATGACAATCGTTGAATGTACTTCACAATGTCAGGATTTACCATTGGTTTCTTAAACACGCCCACATTCTTCTTGAAGACACCCAAATTCTGTGAATTCATTTGAACACCTGCTGTTGATTTTCTTGCTGGTGCTCCTGTGATTCTCTGAATCGGGGGTACCGGTCTCTCAGATGAATGTACGTTCATAACCCGTGACGACCCTCCACCAGCGCTACCAACTACAAAGCTAACGGCTGGAGTTAAGTAACGTACTATTTCCTCGTCTGAAGCATCTGTCCTTATGCGAGATCTGTAAATGAACAAACAACACTTGTGCAAATACCTAGTGAAAGCACCATACCTTCTTAATACTACAGAAATTAAGTCATTAAATTTTAGAATGAATCTTTAGCGTTTTATTGGGACATAGTTCCGTTACCAACCATCACGTGCTAAATACTAAAGGGATGATACATTGGTCTAATAAGAATTGGTTTTCTTGATCATAGACAATGACACTACACAGTAAATGGAAGATGTGCTACCTGTTACATTATTATTTTATTTTTCATGACCAATTTGTGTGAACAACGTACCGTATTTGCGCGAATATAAGACGGGTGCGAACATACGCCGCACCTAAACTTTTGACACAAGATTATAGAAAAAGTAAATCTCGAATATAGGCTGCATTACTAAATTTACGAGAAAGTTCAATTAGACAGTACTTTGTGTTGCATTCTCTCTCCTTTCCCTTCTTCGACTCTTGCATAACTAAGGGTGACTCATCACCAGCAGGTCAGGTTTTGAGTATTGGGAGGTCTGGTGACCTGATTTAAACGACACTGCAGGGAAGTTCAAAGTTGATTTATTCGAGAAAAGCTGAGTATTTGGTTTCTAAGTGACGATGAGAAAGAAGCGTATTAGTTACACAGCGAAATTTAAACTTCAAGTTATCAGCTATGTAAAGAAACGCGAAAAGTGGATATCTGAACGCAGATTTGATGTTGGTGAAAAAACTTCGTCGCTGGTGTGCAAGTGAAGAGAAACTCTTAAATAGTTTGAAAAGTCGGTCTTCATTTCGAGGGCAAAAGTGGAAAAGATCTGCTTGATTTTTTAGTTTAGAACACAAAATGTGGATACGTCGTTACAACTGAAATGATTCAAATTGAAGGCTGCAAAATAATAAGTGAACATTTCATTTTGAAACTGCCGATTTATGATCTGAAGGAGGAAAATCTCGATTATAGGCCGCTCCGTGATTCTTCAAGCCAAAATGTAGGGGAAAAGTGCGGACCTATATTCGCGCAAATACGGTATATGGATGAAATTTAATAAAAGAATAGTTAAGAAAAGAGATACAAAATGAAAATGTTGAAGACGGATTTTGGAGAAACGGATATGGATTCTTGCCAACGCATTTCAACCGTTTTCTGTTTTAAATGATAGAACGTTACGTGGTAATAATCAATCCCATCTATCATACACATATAACACCAGAAATAATCGAAAACCATCAACACGTTTCTCCTTCAAAATCACGTGCACGTCAAACGTAGATGATTATGAGCACTGTGAGGTGAAAACAACTAGAAAAATTGGTAATACACACAAAACACGTTCACTTCACCCATGCCACTACTGTATTGGCCATCCATAACAAGGTATGGCTGCTAACAACAATGGTTTCTGATCCTCCGAACTCGCCATATTTAATTCTAATTCCTAAGCTAGAAAATCCACGATTCCAACAATAAAAAATATTTCAAGCACGATCGTGTCTTGTTGTCCGTGAAGCTGAAAGATAAAGTGAAATGAAATCTTTAGTTTTACGTCCCATGGTTATGCCGGTTAGACTAAAGGAGACGGTGATGATGAGAGATGAGTGAAATGGTGGAATGAAGAAAGTGGGAGGAAACGGGTCCCGGTGCTTGGGGTCTCTGGTGCGATTTCAGCTTGCGGCGTGTGGACTTTGTGATGGACAAACATCGTACTCGTGGGTTTTCTCGGGGTTCTCCCGTTTCCTTCCACTTTCTTCATTGCATCATTTCATTCATCTCTTATAGCAGTTTCAAAGATGCCTCCAGATTTGTCAGCATTACTAGATACATTGTAAAGTCTTAAAAGAAAACCATCTTCAAGGAATGGCCTACTAACTAACCTGAGCTATTTTTTATGTTTTTGATACGGAAATTTAATGACTCAACCTCGTAACATGCCAAATCAGGTTAACCAAACATTAAATATATACATATTCAAGGCGTTCTCCATTTGCCTATAACAAATCATTTACAGAATTAATTGCTCTTCTAGAGACGAATATTAGCCCCTTGGAATCACATTTAAATAATTTGCTTTAAGTATATGACAAGATGTTGACCAACTCACATGTCCCTTCTACAAGAAAAAGTGAATCTAGGAAACATCTCTGCGCAGGAAATGTACTATTTCCATTTATATTAACCGGCAATACTTCGTGAGTTCTAGTCGTCATATGATTTGAACGTTTATATGACATACGACTTCGTCATATGTCGTCATATGGACTTCGCATGTCCACAACTCGTCATATGATTCCAACGGGTTAATCATCTCGTATAATCATCCAAGTAAAATGTGGTAAAGCCGCTGATGTTACGAAAACTTACGATTTCTATTTTGGGGGCTGCGGTAGCTCAGTGGTAGAGCGTTCACCTCTGGTGCATGGGGTCGCGGGTTCAAACCCTGCTCCTGCCAAGTGAATCTTGTGGTGAACAAACACCGTGTGCATGGGTTTTCTCGGGGATCTCCCGTTTCCTCTCACTTTCTTCATTCCACTATTTCATTCATTACTCATCATCACCGTCTCCTTTAGCCTAGCCGGCATAATCGTGAGACGTAAAACTCAAATATTTCATTTCATTTCATTTCACGATTTCTATTTTCAAGTTAAAACGGCTGGAAAGGGAGCAATGGCAATATATTTAGAAATAACAAACCATTTATTCTAGAATCTGCAATATTACATCCTACCGTATATATCCTGCCAATTCCGGAATGCCATGTTTGTTCATATCAAAAAAAGAGCGTCCGACCGTTTCCAGGATAATGTTTCTAGGTAAGACGACTGAACACTCAGTGGTTCCTTAAATTTGATGATAGAAATAGAAGAGCTATCGGAGAATTTTGGATGTTCGAGTACTTTTCACCTGCGACGTGAGTCAGTGAACACACGTGTGTTGAAATGCTGCCATCCTTGCCGGAAAGATGACACCCAACATGTCAACGTCTGACATAGAAAGGCTTTGTTGCCATGGGATTCGCAGAGATTCACACAGCATACCTTCGTCTTACTGTCACGTATTACTTTTATTTAAGGCAGTCCTATTGGAAAATATTGTTCTGGACGGCTCAACATCACATCCGCCCTATTCGACTTCCACAGTGAGTATAATGGTTATTATTAAGGCACTTCAATAATTTTTTTTATCGAGTGCAGGACGTTTTGGATTCCATATAGAGCTATTTCCGTATGTACAGAGGCATTCCGTATTAGTGATGTGCTGAACAATAATTATGTCTGAAGTGTTCCATGAAGAAACTGACAAAAGCTCATGGCAAAGCTATGCCGGTAGGAACTTGGTCTACTCTTCGTAAAGAAACTATTTGGAACTGAGAGTGTGATGGAAAATAATTCTGTCTGAACGGAAGTACTGTAACAGGATTGCAAAGAAATTATAGTAAACAGATAATGAGATCAAAATACATCCAAAAATCGTCAAAACTTTAAGTGTCGTCAAAGGATTCACGAAGTCAATCAAGTTTCTCCCATGATTTTACATTATCCCACCTGTTGTTAAATTAATAATGTAAAATACTTACGGTTCTCATCAGATTTATTTCACCTGGATGATTACGCAAATGCAGCTATGTGAATTATTACCACAAAACCACATGGAATATGCAATGTCACAATTAAAAAAAAAAATCGATTCAATTTCTACTATCCATTATATTAATTGCCAATTTTGTCTTCCTTTTCCCTAACCAACCAGAAAATAACCAGATAGAAACCTGAATTAAGTCCTCATACGAAATAATGAAAAAACACTGGAGTTAGTTAAGGAAAAATACAGTCAAGGCTTTCACTCAACATGAACAACAGAAATTATATAGGGCGTTTCAAAACAACACCGACAACGTTTGGGAGGTGATTACTCACTCCGAGACAAGACAAAAAGTATAGACCAATCTTGATGCACAAATCCTTCCTTTCGGAGTTATAGGCTATCGAAACTTGAAAAAATGAATTTTAAAGGTCCATAGCTCTAAAACTATGGGACCTACCGTAGTCGGGTCAAGACCACTTAGGAACTAGTATGTGCCCATTCCAAGTTTCAGAATCCTGCGGCACTTTCGCAACAATTTTTATAGAGGTAGGTAGTGAGTACTTCAAATTATATGCTCGTAGCCAAACTCCCTCTATAAAAATTGTTGCGTAAGTACCTTAGGATTCTGAAACATATATTTTTAGTTAGTGCACATATTAGTTCCTAAATGAAGTCTTGACCCGACTACACTAGGTCCCATACCATAGTTTTGGAGCTATGGATCTTTAAAATTCATTTTTTAAAATTTTTTTTCGGCAGCCTATAACTCCAGTGCATCCAGGTTGGTCTATATTTTTTTTAGCTTATCTTGGTGCCAGGAATCACCTCCCAAGAATTGTCAGTGTTGTTTTGAAGCACTCAGCATATATTTTAATATATATATATGTACAGGTACAACTGACATTGTTAGTACACAACTCTACTTTTGTACGCCTACTGTCTATGATAATACTACATGTTATTTCAACAATACAATTCGTAATCCTTTATCTATGTTCCCATAAAAAATGTATCAACATTATTGTATGTCCTATTAAATAACGAAAATACGCTGGTATGTCATTTCTTTTATTATATAATTAATGGTAAGTTAGAAGTAACTAAAACAAAAGGAGAAAACTGATGGATAACTATTACTTTTTGGTCCTTTACGATCTCTCGGACAATCAGCAGACATACATATCTCAAGATTGTTTAATTTTGACAAAACGGCACTGATGACAGCAGATGGTGAATAAATTAAGTGAATCCATTAATTTAACGTCCCACGATTATATTCTTTAGGCTAACGGAGACGGGTGATTGAAGTGAATAATTATGAAATATCATGATATAATGGTTGCATGAGGATGTAGGAGAATCCCGAGAAAACCCACAGGAACGATATTCTCTAGCATCAACTCGTTTAGCCAGGCATAGAACCTGGGACTCCTAGCACCAAACATGAACGCTTTAACATTGAGACATACCGTACCTCCCAACAGCAGACTGTGGACAAGAATCGTTGGTTGTAATTACTTATCGAGCGTATAGAATACATTTCGAATTACTCACCTACTGACGTTCTTCGGACGATATTTTCCTAATATTTCGAGTGTTACAATCGAACACTCATTCTCATGGGCACACAGTGACTTACGTCATTTCTCATAACACAATCTTCAATGAGGAAGAATGCTCGACTGTCATCTCGAAATATTGGAGGGAAAAAATGTAATTCGAAATCGCTGGTTGGTTGGATTAGTGTTTTAGAGTCCCCTTCAGCATGAGGCTATTTTGAAGCATGCACCTACAGCTTAACATGGGACCCGAACTACATGAGCTCCCACCAGGAATCTAACTAGGGTATTCCATGCCGAAGGCGCGTATGCTAGCCATACAGCCACGAGGGAACTCTGGACACCAATCGCTTAACTACGATTAGTCAATATTAAGTTAAATTTCATTTAGAGTATTACAAATTTTCCGAATCTTAACCAGTCTATAGTGTACCTCATAACTGAAACATTTTCAGGTTTCTTTCAATGCCGATTGTTCTACACAAGTCTCCTCTTAAGTTCTCTAATGTTATTTAACTTCGTTCCTAATAGCTGTAAAGCTATTTTATGTTGAAAACAGTCATTTTATAACGGAAACAATTAACAATTAAATTAGAAGAATTTTGAAAGTCGGCCTGAGTATACAGGGTGTTTCAAAACAACAGCGCAACGTTTGGGAAGTGATTTCTGACACCAAGATAAAAGTATAGACCAAAATGGGTGCACAAATGCTTCCTTTCGGAGTTATACAGTGCCGAAGACATGAACTTTTAAGGTCCATAGCTCCAAAACTGTGTGACCTACCATAGTTGGATCAAGACTTCACTTAGGAACTAATATGTGCGCTATCCAAAAATACATGTTTCAGAATCCGAAGGTACTTACACAACAAATTTTAGAGGGAGTTTGGCTACGGGCGTATAATTTGAAGTACCCTCCAACTATCTCTATAAAAGTTGTTGAAGAAGTACCGCAGGATTGTGAAACTTGGATATTTGGATAAAGCACATACTAATTCCTAAGAGCAGTTTTGACCCGACTACGGAGGTCTCATAGTTTTGGAGCTATGGACCTTTAAAATTCATTTTTTCATGTTTTCGGTAGCCTATAACTCCGAAAGGAAACACTTGTGCACCCAGGTTGGTCTATACTTTTTGTCTTATCTTGGCGTCAGTAATCACCTCTCAAACGTTGTCTGTGTTGTTTTGAAACACCCTGTATATTTGAAGGTACCATTGCAGTTTGCTTGGTAGCACTGATAAAACTGGAAAACCAAGTTAGGATGACAGGCCAAAAGTTTGTAACTGTTATTACCCTGTGTACGGTCTATAATGTTGCTAACCATTAAATTACTATATATTTCTAAACAATATTCTGAAATTTAGAGGGAAAAAATGCACATGTCTGAAAAATACAATTAAGTTATATTTCTAAATGTACTTCAGTTTTATTTTACATTCTGAGTAGTATTCAGCCTTCTACCTTGACCTTAGAGGTTTCAACAAAATACATATTCGCAGATGCTCACATAAAGGACTAGCTTCAGTACGAGGAAATACAAATGCGGGGATGTATATTTACTAGGCGTATTCTCAGCAACTATAAAGATATTCGTAACACACTGAAAATATTTCATTAATCAAGGATCTTGCCGGATAAAAATAGTTTTGCACTGCCATAAGAAATGTTTATTACTGACTTAAGTTTGTAAACTGTAATTAATCTGCCATGCCCTTTAATTGAAAGTGGATAACGCGCTTGCCTTCTATGCACGTTGTCCCTGATTCGATCTTCAGTGGAGTACGTGCCTTAAATAAAAACTCAATTATTTGTCATGTACCGAAAAATTTAACTCTGCATGTCACAATAATGGTGAGGACAAAGGGGGATCATGGTAATGATATTGTGGATACACAAAACATTCTTATTGGCTTTAACGTTAGGCTTCAATTACCAGCGAGACCTATGTTATACTTAAATATTGAAGAAAACTATTAGCAACACACTACAGATCCATTACCATAACTTTAAATTTTGTTGAACAATACGAGGGATGATCGGGAAAAAGGTTACAAAGCATATAACTTTTATGATATCCACTGCAGCTTAACGAAAATTTACTTGTAGTTTAATACAATATGTTTGTCTTGTTCCAGGTTCGAGGACTTCGGATACTGACCATGTTTACCCAAGAAGCGGGCACTTAAAATCACACAATTCCCACTTATTTGGTGACCACAACTCCCTGACCCTTCCAGGTTATTACATATTTCCAAGTTTATATATATAATGTTAAAGAAAAGAAAGAAAAAAAAAACTATTTTTCCCCGCCAGGGGTTTCTCATCTACTAAGCATGTATCTATATCTATCTATCTATCTATCTATCTATCTATCTATCTATATATATATATATATATATATATATATATATATATATATATATATATATATATATATGCGTAGGCAGACTAGTATTGTAAAACAAACTAATTTATTTTATAAAATATCTCTTACTAAAAAGGCAAAAAGAGAAATGTATTCTTTAAGGCAAAAGTCCCAACTTAAAATTCCCTGACTTTTCAAGGTTTTCCATGTCGATTGGAACCCTGAAATGATGACTCGTCTGGAAAATTGATAAGGCTAGAAGGCCAGTGTCATAATTCTTGTGGGTTCCAAAATAGTACACCTGCTAACACTCATAGGCAGATTATGGAGGTGTATTGGGAGGGCTCAATTTCAAGGCAATATATAGCGAAGTGGTGTCGTGCCTTCAAAGAAGGACAGACTAGTATTGTTAATGACAGCCCTGTAAATAGCGGTAGACCCAGTACCTTAATCATAGATGTGAACTGTCCTTCCGTGGATAAGTGTACTCGTGTGGACAGAAGAAGAACATTATGTTCAATATCAGCTGAGCTTGGACTACCATACGTGCAGGACATGCTTAATGTCCTTAAGTATAGGAAAATATGTGCGAAATTAATGCCTACGAGAACCTGATACGTACTTCTGTGCAACTGGTAAGGAAAACCTCATCTACCGTTGTGACAAGTGATTTAACAAACAAACAAACAACACACAAAACAAAAAGAAAAAGTGATTACACTGATTACATCGAGATATAGTATTTAGTACTCTCTATCAGATGTGTTGATCTTCCAGCTATGTCACAGATCAGCCATAATAGACTTTGTAGCCTTTATTTATTTTATTTTATTTATTTATTTTTTTTTTTTTTTCGATTATCCCTCGTAGTTTAATGTGCATTCACAAATCCGTGAAATTTTTTGCTTTGATTTATTAATGCCAAGTAAGGAGGCATTAGTTTTTAATTGAACCCCCTTCGTAACCTCTCAGTTATATTAATCATTTAGAGCGCATTCCTAACCCAAAAAACTACAAAAGTTGTCAGCACAATAACCAAACGCGTATCATAACTGACGTGATACTTCAGAATCCGCAAATAAAATTTTGTCTTAATTTTGGAATGGGGTCCGCCGGGTTATATACATCTCATTTGAAAGTGTGCAGCGAAGTTCTTTTGTTTTAATTTCTGAAATTTTCTGTCTGACCATTCGGGGAATCATGATTACTCTATTTTATCATGGTTAAATAGCTTGTGTGTATACGGAAATCGATATCTTCATTTGAAATTTACTGTGAAAATATATGTATAAGGGCTTTATATTACATTGCTCTTTCCTATGCAGCATAATATTCACTTCGCTCATATATAAATGTGAAAATTAAAACGAAAAATTCGACACTGTACGTAAAAGAAGCGGTGTCATGAAGACAATACATTCATATTAAGCTTGTTTAGTACAGACTATACAACCTAATATCCTGTCATAAGTTACGACCTTCGAATAATTGAAATGAAATGAAATGAAATCTTTTCAAGTTTTACGTCTCACACTTATGCCGACCAGGCTAAGAAGACGGTGATGATGAGAAATAAACGAAATGGTGGAATGAATAAAGGGAGGAAACGGGAGAATCCCGAGAAAACACACACACACACACGGTGTTTGTCCACCACAAAGTTTACTTGGCGCGAGCTGAGATCAAACAAATGACTCAATACACCAGAGGTAAACGCTCTGCCACTGAGCCACCGCGGTCCTTTCGAGTAATCGAGTTTTACAGCAAGAGTGAGGCAGTGGTCACAAGTAAGAAAAAACTTGGAATAACTAATGTTTTTATAAATATGTATTTTTTATAAATATCAATTTTTTATTAAGTTTGACGGCGCTCTTATATTTAGGACGCTCATTCGAATGTACGAAATCGCTTCTCTCTATTACCGTTTTTGCTTTATAGTGATCAAACGTTTAAAAAAAAAAAAAAAAAAAAAAAAAAAAAAAAAAAAATCGACATTAACGCAGCACTAAAGTAAATTAAATACACTTTTAGTGCCATAAGAAACTAAACGAAACATCTAAAGAAAGTCAAGAAACAAAAATGAGTGACTGAACTGCTAATTAAACGCAGGTCTCCAGCTTACTATGCTGGTACTCAGATGTTCAGACCTGATCTGTACCGCAATCCTTGTTTTGTTTTGACAATCAATGTTTGTGTACTAGAGTGTCTGTATTCATGAATAGCATTGACGGTTGAATTAAATATTGTATGGTATATGAGAGTTCACCTACTTTTTCTCGCACCTATCTTCTATAGATGCAATTTCAACAGAATTCGAAGATAAGAATGTGAGACTGCACCGGTAATCAACCCATCACCGGCTTATTGTGTTGTTGCGAATACACATAATCTAACTGAACATAATGCTTGATAAGTTGTACTGCCAGAGAATTCAGCACATACTATGGCGAAAAGACAACGTTCTTAAAAATTAAAATTGATACAAATTTCTTAAGTTAGATGGCAAAACTCGTCCTTTCGATACTGTGACTGGTGATAAAATCTCGCTTCTTTGAATGAATTTCATATTGAGGTGAAAAGAGAGACAGTGCCTATTCCTGGAGCGCTAAACCGATTCTATGAAAAGCCTTCTAACTATCTCATCATTTTTGCTCTATGTAGATCAATACTGAAACCTTAAGTTGCAATGGATTTCTATCACTTCCGGGTTTTCGTAGAGAGTTAAGGATCGAGATGAAATGTATTCTTCTCACACTTAATCGATTGCAGAAAACCCTTATCGCTATCTATTACCGTTTTCGCTCTATAGTGGTCAGGACAGGATAAATATATATAAAGAAGTTTATGTAAACGTAACTCCTTACGAGCTTTTAATAAAGGTTACTTCTGTCGCTTTGAAATGTCTGAAACAGAAATGGCATTCTTTAGCTAAACGAATTATTTGAAGACGACAAAAGACTTTTTTTTTTTTTATTTATTGTTTCCACGTGGTAATTTATAATCACTGTAACGAAATGACAGTTTTCTGATTGCAAGACTTGTGCAACTAATTTTTAAGGTGCTAATTATTTGCGGATAATCCTCAAGAAGGTACTAAGAACTTGAACATCATCAACAGTGTTCAAGAATAGTGCTCATCGGCAATTTTTCTTTACAGAATGAGAAGTGAAAAAGTCTTACAAACAAGAAAAATTAGATCTCTTACTCTACATTTCGTTTAGCAGCGAGACTTTACCAGACACAGTGACAAAGAGGTGGGCTTTGCCCCGAAATCGTATATATAAAACTATCTTCAATGGATATTTAAGGTAATTTTTTTTATTTATTTATTTATTTATTTTATTTTATTTATTTATTTTTTTTTGAATATTTAATATGCATTCAATCGTATTTGTTAGTAAATGTTCTTAACAGTTATTTTATTTCCTAGTACTTACGTTGGTGATTTTCCGTTCTGTTTTACGGACTTTAAATCATCAGTATCATCATCATCATCATCATCTACTATTTGAACATCATCATCAGAATCGTTCGAGGCTGTAATCCTTTCATTGGGGTCATAGTCACTTAACTGTACCGTACTTTTCGTCGAAGAGTCACAGATTGATGTTTGCACAGTAGGCGGCTTGGATTCAATCAAAGCCTCAGAATCGTCAATTTCTATTTTGTTTACGCGACAACTCGTTTCAGCACTACCCACTTGTTCCCCACTATCCCAATAGTCGTCATCAAGTCTTTCCTCATCGCCATCTTCAAAGTTCTGAGGTTCTGTTTTTACAAATTGCTTCGCTGTAGTATTCTCTGGAACAGACACAGTTTCCTCATGGCTTGAGTCTCTCTCGATCTTAATATTGGAACAAGTAACATTAACCATCTCAGACTCATTTGTCACAGCTCGAGTATCAACCTCTTGACTATTTTCATTTGAGCATGGAGCCCACACAGGATCCACAGGTTCACGACACTGTAATACATAAAGAAAATTAATCAGCCAAAGACTGAAAAATACTTCAACATTGTGTTCCATATAAATGAACTCAGTTACGCCTGTTGATACAACATATACAACGTACCTTATCCTGTACGCAGTATCCTATGAAATTGATTATCAAGCCTAATTGGAGTTAATGAAAATTCTGAGTAAAAAAAAAGAGTGCAAATCGAACTCGTGTCTTCAGTTCAGTGTTCGTGCGCTGTCATGTTTTTCATTCCGAATTAGATGAAAAGAATGGATGGTCTAGGAACACTGTGGACAGTTTTTTAAAGAGCTTTTGGCTTTTAATATCTTAAATTAACAAATACCATAACCTATATAATAAAGCTGAACCTAAGTCCAAGGATAAGTGAATCTCTTTTCCCTATTGCAACAAATTGTCATTTTGACTGAACAAAGTTCATAATACATATGGATTTCAGATTACCTGCAAATAACTCATAAATATTAAAAAGTATTTTCAGATTGCAAAAATTACTTTGTTAATAACACCGCACAAGCTGGTTGGTTGGTTTGCTTGGGAATTTTTAGCGTCCCTTTCAGGACCGAGGGTATATGCGATCTGGACCTAAAGTTGTTTAACGTGTACTCCGAATTATTCTAATGTGTTCAAATTTCATGGCCTTCCCACCTGGACCCCATGCACCAAAGATGCGCGCGCTAGCCAATAATAAATGAGAAAGGTTGTACAAGCTGGTTTATACTAGGTTATATCAATACAATAGTTCATATACTGCTATGCTTAAGAGAAACGTAGGATCTACAATAAAGAGCATATAAAAACATGCAAAAATCAATATTCTGCTGACTTTATCATAGCACCTGGGGACACCCAAACATAACTTAAAGGAGGTCAAAATAATTCGGAAAACGTTCATGATATATAAAAAGAAATGTATTTGAGTCCTATTATAGTGGACCAAACTCCAACGTTAAATTTGGATAAGGGGAACCTCGACAAGAATTAATATACTGTTATAAACAGCTTTATTCAAAAATGAGTTTGCATAATATTAAATGAATTGGAAATTCAATTTTCTGGGTACGTACGGAGCCTGCAAGCTCAATCATTTTATTTCATACCTGACAATGTTCATTCACTCATAATCATAACATGAAGGATTTCAAACCGCGTAGGCGCCAAAAGGGGAACGGGTGTCCCCTGGTGGGTACGTCTGCTCCAGGGCTGTCTCCTTTCTCCAGACATGTTGTATTGTAATGCAGATGAAGTAATTTAAAATTATCCTTTCGATATATAAATAATAATAATAATAATAATAATAATATCTGCCCCTCGCTACTTTTTTCTACTGTTCCCTTTACTTCCCCACAAAATTAAAGCTGGTTTCGTTACTGGTATTAGCATATAGCTGCATCTTGTATATATATATTATTTTAATATGTATAACTGTAATTCTGAAGTTTCTTTTTACACAGCGTTTGGAAAGACCACCAACATGTATAGATAATAACAACAGTAATAACCTTTATTATTGCTTTTGCAAAGGATATGATTAAAAACATATAAAACTCTTTTGAATCCTTCTTTTATTCAATGTCTGTCAGAAGATAGGTCTGTCTAAAGAGATTTACATGCTTTTAATCTTGTCCTTTGTAAAAACAACAATAAAGGTTATTATTATTATTACTTATATATCAAAAAAATATTTTTAAATTACTTAATCTAAATTACAATACGACATATCTGAGGGAAGGGGGTCAGTGGGGGAGCAAATGTACCCACCAGGGGGGCAATCTTCACAATTTTAACGTCGTCACTGACTACACTCTACACGGTTTTAAAACCTTCATGTTACGACTGTGAGTGAACGAACACTGCCAGACATGAAATAAAGTTGTTGAGCTTGCAGCCTCTGTACGTAGCCAGAAAAAGGAGTTACCAATTCATTTAATGTTATGGAAACTCATTTTTGAATGAAACTGTTTGTAACACTATATCAATTCTTGTCGAGGTTCCCCTTATCCAAATTTAACGTTGGAGTTTGGTGCACTATAACAGAACTTAAATACATTTTTTTTCTATTTATGATAAACGTTTTCCGAATTATTTTGACCTCCTTTAAGTTATATTTAGGTATACCTAGGTGTCAGCACCTCCGGTGCTCGGGGTCCCTGGTTCGATCCCAGCTCGCGCCATATGGACTTTGTGGTGGACAAACACCGTGCTCGTGGGTTTTGTCGCGGTTCTCCCGCTTCCTCCCACTTTCTTCATTCCACCATTTCATTCATTTCTCATCTTCATTGTCTCCTTCAGCCTAACCGGCATAAACGTGGGACGTAAAACTTATATATTTCATTTTTTTTACCTAGATGTCATGGTAAGTTAACAGAATAGTTATTTTTTTTCATTTTTTATGTGCTCGGCATTCTAGATCCTACGTTTGTCTTATGTATCGCAGTATATGAACTACTGCACTGACATAGCCTTGTATAAACCAGCGTGTTCAGCCGTCCCCACTGATTTAGTGGCTAGCGTGCTCGCCTTTGGTGCATGGGGTTCCGGTGGGAGGGCCATGAAATTTGAACACATTACAGTAATTTGGATTGTATTAAACAAGTGTAGGTCCACGTCGCATATACCCTCGGTTCTGAAAGTGACGCTAAACTCTCAATCCAACAAACCAACCACCAACACTATACCTAGCATGTATAATGTTATTAACAAAGTAATTTTTGTAATTCAAAATTACTTTTTAATATTTATGGGTGATTTGCAGGTAGACTGAAACCCAAATTTCTTATCTTTGTTCAGCCAGAATGATAATTTGTTTAAAGGGAAAGTGTTCATTAAGAGTTCACTTAGTTCAATGGCTGACAGCTGCACACGCAATGTAACCAAACATAGTGAACTTCTTATGTGTTTATGAGCGAGCTTCCTGGATGTTCGTTTGGCCGGCGTGGACCTCATGAATGGCCAGCAAGAAATCCAGATCTCACTCCGTGGGGCTACACTAAAAAGAACGTGTACAAGTCCAAACTTCACACAGTGGACGAATTGGAGTTACGGAATCAAGAGGTATCCCAGTATCCCAATAGACTTCCTTCAGAAAAGCATCAACTGTATCCCTGGTCGTTTCAGGAAGCTTGTTAACAACAGGCACGAGATTCAACATATTCGTCTGTTTTCTTATGTAACGAAGGACATAAGATTTGTTTTTTTCTAAATAAAAACAAATCAATATTATATAACTTATAGCAGTTTGTTATTACATAGTTACTTTTCACCCACCCTTAGGGTTGCCAACTGACCGGAAATATTGCTGTTATTTTGATTAAGACCGGTACAAATTCCTTATCAGCCTATTTATAACATGTGTTTTGAAATCTGTAATCCAAAATAAAACACCGAACATCGAAATTCTTTACAATGCCTTTACAAATACAAATTTCTGTTGTATTATACATTAAATGATCTTTTTGTAATGTATGGCATTTCCTTAATTTAACATACGAAATTTTGATAACAATTAAATTTTATTGTGAAACATTGTTTTCAACAACAGAGGTGTATAAATTATCATAATTGTGCGGCATAAATATAGCGATAAAGGTGAATTGTCGATCGATTGTTGGCAAATAAAGGCATTTTGTTAGTACAGTGTTTGTTGCATTGTTTAGTTTCCATCCCTAGCTGCTGCATATGACAACTTTCCTTTTTTAAAAAAATATTCATTCCTGAAAGGGGCCTCAATCAATGTTTTGTCTGATAATGTCGACTTGGCGTCAGCACTTACTCTTTCCAACACCTAATTGCTACGAGTACAATAATTATTCTTTGTTTCTATTAAGCTTATTAGTGAATATACTAAGTATATACAGAATACAGGTGTTAATGCACTTTTGTTTACGATACATTTCCGTCTCATGGATGGTCCGTTCAGAGATACTTCACATTTTGGCCTATATCATAAGCTTTTGAGGGAAGCAGGTAATTTTATTTTCCAGGGTTGGCAGCCCTACCCACCCTGTACAATTGAAGTTAAACTTTATGAGAAAAGACAGTTCGAGATACAAGATGAGATTTTGATTCTGAATAAATGAACCCCACAGCAAGCATTAATAACTGTTCGGTGTACAGTTTATTAATTCTCCGAAGAAAAAAGGCGTACTACTCTACTCAATTTAGACTTTAAAGTGTTGAAGCAATTCTTTTTTCCATAAACATGAATATGTAACAGTTTATGAAGTAATAAAAAAAAAATACGGCTGTTGGACAAAGCCATCACTGAAATATAGCAGCAAAATACAAATCCACTACGCACAACGAAAGTAACAGAATTTGTTCTTTTATATAAATTACAGTATTAAAATGTATAGTTAATGTATTAAAATGATGTATCCCTTGAGCAACACTACAAAATATGCAACACTTTCTTATTTCTATAACTAAATTGATAAAGGAAGAGCCACATTTCAAATTAAACTACAGCTATTGCTAAAATTACTTTTTAACTGTACAGCTAAGAGAGTTCAAATTTCTTCAATTCTTTCCCCCACCCAAAAAAAAAAAAAAAAAGATAAATCAAGATTCAAATTTTTGTATACTTAATAAAACTGACAATATCAATATAACTAATATATAGTTATTCAATGAAACATTTCAAGAACTATCTCACTATTGCGAGCGATGATTATATTCAATGAGAAAAAGCGGAAAGGCTATTACTCACCGCAAAAAATATGTTGCAGAATTTTGTTCTACATGCAACACCTAGCGCTTTCGAAAGCTGCTACTTTCTTCATCAGCCTGTGGTAGACTTCAAAAAGGATAAAAAACATGAAGGATGGTTAAAAAGTTAGGATATGTAAAAAACCAAATCGTCTGTCAAACATTAAAACTCACGATAATGGAAACTCACTGACATTGTTCACTGTTTTCTGTTTTTGCTTTCCAAATGATAAAAGTATGTAGTGAAAAGATTACTCCCTAATAATATTTATTTCTCCTTTATCCAAGTTAAGTGAGGGCCTTTCTTTGTGAATATAATATTATGATGAAGGAAGTAGCAGCCTCCGAAAGCGCTACGTGTTGCATGTAGAAAATTCTGCTACATATTTTTTGCGGTGAGTAATAGTCTTTCCACTTTTTCTTATTTGAAGAACTCTTCTATTGGCACACTTACATTAATATCTGAAGACGAAGATGGCTTAAGCACTGATGAGGCAAGATACGAATTTAACAAATTCTCTGATTCATGGCACTGATCTCGGAAGTCTTGGAAATTATCCAACTTATTTACGCACGAGTAACACACATATTTGGGAAGATTATCCTCTTCTGATACCTAAATACGAAAAACATAAAGTATCTCAATATTTAAAAAACACAATAATGAATCGTAATATGTATGAAAATGAAATGAAATCTTTAAGTTTAACGTCCCACAATTATGCCGGTTAGGCTAAAGGAGACGGTGATGATGAGAGATGAGTGAAATGGTGGAATGAAGAATGTGTCTGTAAATACTTAGATTATGTGTCTGTACATTCATACTTTGTACAAGAAGAATTTATTTGTATTGAATGTGATATTCGCAGCTTTTGAATGTGTATGACACAAAAACAACTTACGTGATAAACAAATTCTGTTGCAACAAGTACTCAGATATATCAATACTACTACCATTTCTAGTTTAAGATAGTTTAGGTTAGGTTAGGTTAGACTTGCTAAGGTTATGTTAGGTACAAGTACTTTTATCTTACATTTCTCCTGTAAACTTTGTATTTTTTAAGTGCATCTCGACCCCTTTTGCTAAACAATAACCAGGACTTCATATAATAGTTTCACATTAGTAACTCACGGGTTAATAGCTGTATCGCCGGACCACCTTTTAGAAAATTTACCAGATGAATTGGAGAATTTATCTTGGTTTGTGAGGAAGACTGAGTGAAAGTCAGGTGAGGGGAATGGTTGAAGTTAAGAAAATACGGTAATAGTATACAACAGTGCCTCATGATCTGTGCGCGTGGATACTTCCTACTGTTGCACTACGTATAAAAATGATTTTATTACATTTAGAAGTAGTAAGAAGCATCCACGTGCACGTGACATGCGATATGTGTTTCAAATCCCCCACATATACTCATACACTACGTACAAGGGCACATTATTATTCTTCGCATACCATAAAACACAACGAAACGCAACGCAAACCGACGTACATTTTATTTTATATTACTCAGTAATTAAATGAAAGTCGCCTTGTTACCTCATTTTCAAGTTCCTATATCCTCAATGAATAATCCTTAAAAGACTGCACTTCGTGAGTCCTCGCTAAATGATGAGGCACTCTCGTATACTATATCCGAAAATACTTGCTTTGTTGCTTTCGATGTTGTGGAGCGGAAGGAACTATTTAGCGGAGAGGCACACTCGTTATGATTTATGGGAAAGGCAGTGTGGAAATGGTACGTACATGACAAGATTATGACATATCTTGTTTAAGTTTTATCGAGTTATGATATAATTAGTGTCAGTTGTTGAAATTATGTGATAGGCATGGTCTACTAAACAGGCGAACAGCTTGTTGTAAGCGTGGAAACGGATTACAGAAAAGAAGAAAAACATCTAACAAAACCTAATTCCTTACATTTTGGTACTTTCTTGGATGACGTTTAGTATCTCTCCCAATGCTGCACAACACATAAGCAGTTTATTTTATGACAAATAGTTTCTCCACCATGTTCGTTCACGCGTATACCCACCGCCACTGACGCGCCTGCCCTTACAAGTGTATTTCCCGATTTAGCCTGGGTCCACTTAATGTGTTCCTGCCCTGACTTTGTTAGATGGCATTCGTGCTTTTTAGTGGCCACTTAGTACAAGTTGGTTCGTGTTTTATGCACTAGCTTTTATGCTACATGTGCACATTGTATTTTAAAGAATAATCACTACCAAGTAAGCCAGGATTTTGGGAGAAAAACTAAATAATATTCCCTTTTCTTCGATTTTCGTGTGGTCTGGCAATATAGCAATAATGCCGTAACCCAAATCTCAAATACTTTTCTCTTAATTCGTGCGGAGGTAGAGCATCAGTCGAAACTATATCGGAATACGTGATGCTGAAGAGGATAAAAAGAAAAGAATCTAAACGGCAGAGTTCTAGAACACAGGTCAATCTTCCCATTTAGCTGTAATAGACAGAAAACAACGTGCCCTCGCTCGGCAATATTATGTGAATTAAATATTAAACTTTGTAAGGAACCAACCTAGCTTCTAATCTATATGGGGGTAACCTGTGTTCTAGCACCTTCCCAATCTAAACTTACCTACTCTACTCTATCCTACCCTAACACACCTCTACCACCTGATACTTCGGTAATAAAAAGTAGAAATTTAACACTGTGTACAGCTGCCCCTTCTGTAACGCAATAGCCATTAAATTTAATAGTCCTCCTTCGGCAAACATTCAGTAGATGTAAGGTGTTTTTAGTTGAATTGAGTTGACTGTGAATTTAACATATCTTTCAGCAGCGAGGCTATACGAGACGACAGATACTGATTAATGTGGAATCCGAACACGAGCTACCACCGGGAATCGAACCCGGGTCTCCTGCACCAACGGGGAAAAACCCTTTTCCTTCATATAGTCACTCATTTAAACTGTAAAATTACTATTTTTGTGGCGGTATACTGTAAACATTTTATTTTATTGAACAAGGTTTATCGTATGATAATGTTCCGAACTTAATCTCAAATCATGTTACCAAATACTGTCAGATAAACTATACAATACCCTCTCCAGCTGGAACCTTGGGAACACGAGAAATCACACTCCATTTAATATGGATCTGAAATTTCCTAAATTAACCCACCTCAATCTACCCTACTCTATTATACCCTTTAAAGCGGTCCTACATAGCAATGAGCAGCTGAAGCAGTAAGAGTGCACTTTGTTCAAAACATTCATAAAACCAATACTTAAACGAGTCCTGCGGGGCTTCTAACCCGCTTCGCTCGCTCAGCTATGTTTTCTAAAGTAACGCTGGAGATCTTACATTTGCAAGACTGGGGGAGAAAGATACCCAAAATCACTTGTTCTGCACAAAGTACACTCTTACCACTGAAAGCGTATATTGTAAAATTTACCCGAAGTATCATCGATGAATTGTTAATGTATTGTTAAACTGTTCAAAGCAATCTCCGAACATTTTAACAAATACTTACAATTAACGATAAGCAATTGAGTATTTTTTGATATACTTGGCGCTGAATGCCTTCATCATGAAAAATATTTAGTTTGATTTGCGTGTTCATTAAACAGAGTCTGCATAAGTCATTAAATTCAGAATTTGATAGCTTTCTCAATCGACCGATCTTTGTCATATTGTTATTTTTTTCAATACGAAATATTATCCAAAAATAATATTAAACTTTCCAATAATACTGAATGTGACTATACGAATTGTCACAAATATCCTCTTATTTCATTCATAAGAATCAATAAATAATAAAACCAAGGCATGAATCTCTCTTAAAAACACATATTGACTTCTTCACTTTCACCAAGAATGCCTAGAAAACAAAACACATCGACCGACACCATTCTGAACTGTTTATTAATATTTCCGAGACTTCAAAAATTCAGGACTTCTTTCTCCCATCAGTCCGGCACGCTGAGACTATGTTCCTCTATGTGCCTCAGTTCAATGAGCAGTTCTGGAAAAAGTGAGAATTCCTGTCATCTCTCTCATCACAATAATCATATACCACCAAATGAAAATAATAATAATAATAATCTAATAAATTTATAAAGCGCTTGATAAACATTTTATTTTGGTCAGGATTCCTATACAATATATGGAAATATTTAACCGTGCCGTCCAGTCCCAGTTTAAGTATATATATTTAATTTTGACACAATATAATGTGTATAAATTTTGAGGCTTTAAGACAATCCCCACAGATTAGAGTTAGGCTAGTGAAAAATAGTCCCCTTAACCCCTCCTCCGGCCCCTTCCCTTTAAACAAACTATGATTTTAAGAATGTGTTCTACAATAGCTTTTGGAAAACAAAATCGTCCAAAAAATGAGATAGTGAAGCCCCCCTGCTGAGTTGTAACTAAAATATTTCCGTGAAATTGTTGTAAAAATGTTTCGATCTTTATAAATCATAATGGGTATTTTGTTCGAGATTTCAGAGAAGAGAGAAGGTCCTTCGCTTCTACAATACACGCATCACTAAAACTTATTACCATTATTTATGTGAGATTCTACCATTTATGTGTCTAACTTGCTTTAATTGTACTGTGATAAATACAAGTATATTGTGTACCAAAATATTACATGACATGTGACACAACCTTGTATGATAAGAGAAATAATTTTCCTCGATAACTTTCATAAAAATAATTCAACTTTGATGCAATATGGATATATTTTCTTTTAGGTTTCCCAATGTTCTCCACTGGGTTTAAAATGAGTCAAGAATTAAAGGTAGAATTTACTTCTCAATCGATATTTTAACAAGAATTTTAGGAAACCTATAAATGGATCAAAAGATTGCATTCTTGCCAATGATTAGTTTTTTTGGATCAGGGGCCACAAAATTTTTGAACGTTCCCTAAATAGAGTTTTCGTGTTTCCTACGGAATAAGCACATCATGCTAAGTTAACTGATAGTTTGGGTTTGGCTAAACTATATGTATAAAGGTAACCAAGAAAGTTCTGTCTCTTTTTCATGCACCGCCTTCGAACATCGATATGTCACCTAAGACGAACCTGGAACATCAACAGTAGTTCCCATCAGCATCGATGACCTTCTGCCAACGTTCTGAAAGGCCATGGATTCCATCGCGTTAGAACTTGGTGAGCCGTGAAGCGAAGAAGGTATCAAGAGCATTTTGCTCCTCCACTAGGGATTTGAGCTAACGTCCTCTAAGGTGAGTCCAAGGAATGGAACAGATGATAATCGATGTCTGGGTAGTATAGTGGATGCAATAGTGTTTCCCATCCAAGGCGTAGAATGGTGTCCCGGGTCATCCCAGCCACGTGAGGCTTAGCGTTGCCCTGTGACAGGAGGACCTCCTTGGGATTCAGAAGTGCTGGCTCCAGAGTTTTCCATTTTTTTTAACACAGCTCAACAGCTGACAGTACACAGTTGCATTGATGCTCTGACCAGCTGGTAGTAGTTTCCGATGCATGATGCCGCGAGCATTCCACCGAGGACCTTCTTCTGGTACAGTGCTGGTTTCGGTTGTTTTGGAACACGTTTACGGGATGCTAACCAATGATGACTGCGACGTGGAACTTCGTACAGGATCCACTTTTCATCATATGTCAACTCCCTGTCCAGAAATGGCTATTCCCTCAGACGAAACAGCAAAGAAATACAGGTGTCTGCTCGCGTTGCCCTCTGGCCCGGAGTCAAATCATGTGGGACACATCGACCCGATGGAAGTGCTGCCGAATGGTTTCTCCACTCACACTGAATTGTAGTCCCAGTTCCTCACATGTCTAGCCACTGTCTGCCTCAATTACTGCCTGCAAATCTTCATTTTGTACATGTGCTGGTCTTCTGACACGTGGTGCGTTTTCGAGTGTTTCGTCACCGTCCTTAAACTTGTTAAACCACTGCTGCACTGTCCGAGTAGTAACGACACCCTCACCAAAGGCCTGGCTATATCTTCCGCCCCGCTGCTGCGGCGTTTGACTCCAGTTTGAACTCGTACAGCATACACGCCCTTATGACACCCTGTGGAGCTCCCATGTTTACTCTGTCCTTACGCAAGTTCACTGTATAACTGAACTGCCACAACCAGGTAGTATGTTGGATATACCCACACAGGCCGGTAGCCAGCCCAAAAATGTAGGGGGAGGCGGTAGAAGTTAGGGGGCCCGATCCAACCATATTATACTTGATTACCATATTATAGTTCATTTGCAAGCCTATCTTGAAAATTTTAGGAAACCGGCAAAAATTTAGGTGGTCCCGCAGCCCTTAGAACCCCTTGGATACGGGCCTGTACCCACACCAATAACAGACAGAACTTTCTTGGTTCCTTTATAGTTCTCCAAATATGACCTATAAGCATGGGTGGAGTTATTGATTGTCTCCTGGGGGAACAGACCATTTGTCTTCTGGAGGGGACATGGTAAATACAAATGAGAATTGAAGGATCTTATAGGCGCCACTTTTATTTTTTGTCAAAAAGTTGAGGGCCAATGCCCCCTTATGCCACCCCATAACTCCGCCACTGCCTACAACTTTGGTGATCATAAAATTTTCCGCTGAAAACGGAACATGTTCCGATTTTTAATAATCATGAGAAAGCCGTTTAACTGACTTTTGCAGTATTGCCAACACCCAACCTGCCTTCACCCGCCAGGTGCCAAACTCCAAGCATCTCTCACCATGCCCATAAGAAAACTGGCGTTAAAAAATTCACTTTAAATTTCCCATGCAAGTTACTTATAATGAATATATTTTTTAAAGACATAAGAATGAATATGAAAATAGGCTATAAAATGTCTAGATGAGTGTGGCTAGGATTGCTACTGGTGCTGAAATAGCAACCCTGGACTTTTAGGCCTACCTTTGTTCTTATCAGCATCCTAATATCAGAGCTTCCCCTCCCCCTCTCTCTCTTTGTTACAGGGCGGGGTGAAGAAATTCGATACTTATGAAAAAGGAAAGACATGTTGAAAAGTTTGTTCAACAAACTAAGCATCTCCTAAAACCTCTGCTGCCTTTAGAGCAGTACTGCGAACTGCAAATCGTGTTTATTGTAGGGAAGTTCAGTTCAATTCTCGCCTCTTTGATATTATTAATATTTTTACAATGGATAAAGGTACTGGGTTTGTTATTTATTTATTTCACTTGCATAACAGAGGATAAATACTACTTTTCTCTATTTACTGACGGAATGGCCGGGACACGTTTCTGAAGCAGGACTATCCTGGTCAAAACGGGACGTATGGTCGTCCTACCTACAAGAAAATTTTTGCTGAAATACATTGAAATCTTGTATCTTTTGGGCCAATCGGATCAGGGGCCACAACATTTTTGAACGACCTCTAAATCGAGTTTTCGTATTTTCTACGAAATAAGCACATAATAGTTAACTGATAGTTTGGGTTTGGATACACTATATGTAGTTCTTCAGATATAAGGCCTATAAGAAAATTTTTCATTGAAATGTATGAACTAAAAATAAGTTTCATAATAATTTTCGTTTAAAAAAAAAGTTATTAAGCCTTATGCAGAGTCGTAATGACGCATGATTAGTGTCATATAACGAGTTTGATTAACATGTCTCCTGCAGTAGACAGTCCTTTAGTATGATGCTAATCATACGTCCAAACGACTCTGCATAAGGCAGATTATATTTTGGTGCAGTATGGTGTTTTATGTTCTTCAAGATTTTCCTTAAAATCTCCACTGCTTGGGATTAAAATCAGTCTGTAACAAGGGAGAAAATTACCTCTGTCCGATTAACAGGACTGTAGGCTGTATCATGAGACACATGAGACAAAAGTCAATAACGCTGCCTTGTCTTGAAAATGTGTCATGAAAGTAACGTTTGGTCTCGAAAAATGTCTCTGTTTCTATTGGAAGTCCTTGTCATAGCTAGTACAAGGTATTAATTTATTGTTACATAATTGAAGCCGCGCGTTCTGTAACAGCACAAGTCCACTTTTTGGTACTATATGAGCAGGCACGTAGCCAGGATTTCGTAATAGGGGGGGTCCGAGACATGAAATACTGTGGTTATCGCCTCTTCTCTTTCTCTATTATCAGAGCTCGATTATACTAAACCATTTTACTGGTAACATATACTGGTTCGTTTAGTCAGATTTCGTGATGGGGGGGGGGAGTTTGATATGGAATATTGTGGTTATCACACCAGGAGCTTGACTAATTTAAACTATTTTACTAGCAACATATATTGGTTTGTTAAGACTTTAAAATTAGGACATGTTAGCAAGGGCGCCGATTTCTCAGTAAATTTGGGGGGGGGGTCCATTCAGATGCAGAAGGCATATATGAGAATTTTAAGACAAATTGCATTCAAATTATGCCAATATATTGTATATTCATGAATACAACAAGGGGGCTCCACATGACCTTTGGGGGGCCTGGCCCCCTTATCCTCTCAGGATCGGCGCCCATGCATGTTAGTAAGTATTTTAGTTACAAACTATGAAGAAATCTCGAATAAAAGAATATTTATAAAAATATTTTTTAAAAATTTACAATATCTACGTTCCTTCTTCTGATCATCCAAATATAACAATTTTCCTTTCATTATGACCTCAACTATTAAAAAAAAAAAAAAAGTACTATCCAATAATGTCTTGTAAAATATTTTATATCTGCGTTCCTTTCTCTGTTGAATCAAATGTCAACATGACTTGGTTTCCACATAACTTTTTTGTTTCATTATTTCCATTTATAGAAAAAGGGAAAGAGATGTGTGTTATATTTATTGACCTAGAAAAGGCTTTTGACCGCGTGAATTGGGAATTGTTGTTGGGAGTTCTAACGAAGATAGGGTTGGAATGGAAAGATAGAAGACTTATAAGAAACTTATACATGAACCAACAAGTAAGTGTTAGGATAGGGGAAGAACTGACGAAAGAGAGTGCAATTGGAAGGGGAGTTCGACAAGGATGCTGCCTCTCACTAACACTATTTAATGTCTAGAAGAGATAGTGAAAAAGAGTTTACATGATGATGATGGTATTTTGGTAGGAGGTAGAATGATTAGATGCATAAGATTTGCAGATGATATGCCGCTTGTTGCAGAATCTGAAAAGAAAATCAATAAAATGTTAGAAAAAATGAGAAAGGGCTTTGAAGAATATGGGATGAAAATAAATGTTAGAAAGACAAAAGCCATGGTGATTGGAACGAAGGGGTCTGTGTCAAATATAATAGTAGGAGGGGAGAAAATAGAACAAGTGAATAGTTTTCGATATCTGGGTAGTATTCTTAGTAATAACATGAAGTGCGAACGTGAAATAAAAGCAAGGATAGGAATGGCGAAAGAAGCCTTTAGGAGGAAGATAATTATGTTTAGTCTGTTTTGTGGGACCTTGAATAAAGAGTTGAGAAAAAGACTCATAAAATGCTTCGTGTGGAGTGTTGTATTGTATGGGGCGGAAACGTGGACAATACGTAAAGGTGATGAAAATCGACTGGAAGCCTTCGAAATGTGGGTGTGGAGAAGAATGGAAAGAATTAGTTGGGTCGAGCGCAAAACGAATGAGAGAGTGTTAGAAATGGTGGGTGAGAAAAGAACACTTTTAGATATTATTAGGAAGAGGAAGAGAAACTGGTTGGGACATTGCCTAAGAAGAGATTGTATCATGAGGGATGTCCTAGAGGGTATGGTGTCGGGAAAGAGAGGGAGGGGGCGAAGGAGACTACAATTAATGGATGATATAAAAACAGAAAGATCATACGCGAAGACGAAGAAGTTAGCGGAGGACCGTGGAGCATGGAAGCTTCTCAGCTGCGGCAAGTGACCTGCCAATAAAGGCAGAATACCTATGATGATGATGATGATGATGATGATGATTCCGTCAACTACTGTCTGTTCCAAATGACAAGTTAAAGGAGCAGTAGAAAACCGTTTCTGAAATAACATGTTTGATACTACAGGGAAGCGATGATAAAAAATTATTTTTATTTTTAGCTTTATTTTATCTTTATATTTTATCTTTATTTTTAACGCCGATTCTTCCTATTTCTTGTTTCTTTTTGTTTCGTCCTTCCTTAATTTTTTTTTATTTCTGGTCTCGAAGGGGGGGGGGTCCGGACCCCTCGGACCCATCCCTTGGCTACGTGCCTGATATGAGTTATATATATCGCTGGAATCGTCTAACTGAGCTCTATTTTTGACATTATCCGCTTCTTCCGCATGTTACTGACATGTTGAGTTTCATTAGAAGCAAGTCCATGGACCTGTGCTGGTCTGGAAAGCAAACAGCCGACACGAGTTTAGCGTGGCTGTCAATCATAACAGCACAACATTCCACTGTCGTCGAATTGAGGCGTGCGCATCAAGCGCTGATTTGTTAAAAATCATACAAAATACACGAAGAGATACAAATGTAATTAAAGTGGAACAAAGTATGATTAAAGATTTTAAAGCTGTTTTTTTTCTAAAATTAAAGAATCTTTTCCACTTACTAAAGAACAAAAAAAGTGGAAAGTAACATTTTATAAAAATAATTGAATACAGATCAAAAACCATAACTGCAACCAAGACATCAAGCGGCTTAGTTACAGGAACATTCATCAAGACAGGAAAAGCAAAAGTTGATGTGATAAACATGGAGAAAACATATAGAGCTTATATTCTCCTGATAGCCACTGAAGCCGGGGCTATTGAAAATTCTCTCTCCTCAATTTTACCTGCAGAGCAACCTTACTTTCAGAGACTTCTGGGCCAGTATGGTAAAGATCAGACTGCCAGTGCTGAGGAAGCAGGAAGTGAAGTGTGGAATTCTGATTAGGCCCTAAGTGAAGGGAAGATATGGGCAAACTAAATGTGTTGTTTCTTGTAAGGTAAGGTAGTTTTAGTTTAACGTCCCTTTCAGCAGCGAGGCTATATGAGACATGGATCTATTGATTAACGTGGAATCTGTATTACATATTGTGAAAATAGATGCTGTGTAGGGCCGGACTTAGTGGTGCGGATCCCGATTGGGAACATTTTGCGGGGCTTCCGGTTTACAACTAATTTGCATCAAGGTCTGTAGAGTAGAGTAGATAGATAGATAGATAGATAGATAGATATTGCGCTCTCTCTGCTGGTCTAGTGATTATATCCATTTCCCTTTATAACGTTCTTCCTTCTGCAAAATGTTCTGATGAAAACGCTCACCCTGTTCATTGCTTATAGCAGCTAATTTTTCAGAGAAATAACTCAAATGGAAATGCAGACAGTGATGAATTTTAAAATATATATTTCACCCTTGTGCCTCGCAATTTTTCAAGAAGGTTCTGTACCAGTATGTTATAGTTTTCTCTTTGACAAGTAAACTTAACGATGTTGAAATCTAGTTACTTCACCGAACTTGGCAGAGAAGTGTGGAATATCAAGAAACGAGTGTAGGCAAAATTTAAAATGCTTCCGTCTGTAAAGACGGCCGCAGTGACCAAAAACCTGATCGATCAGAATAAGTCATAACAATGTGTTTCAAGTTTGAAAATTTCATTTTATTTGTAAAAAGGGTAAAGGGATGAAAAACAAAAGCATTAACCAACACCGGGAGGAAGTAGACATCTATTGGAAGTATGCTTATCATGGCCGTATCTTGAAGTCGTCCATCTTGTATCTCTCTTGACTTTTTTTTTTTTTTTTTAATAGGGGTTCATGTAATTTATTGTGCTAGAATTTTACGAGAAATACAATGGTGACGTCTATATTTCCATAAGTTCATACTTGTAAGACATAATGAAATGCCCCTTGATATGTATCTTTTTGAAAAGAATTCAAGTCAAATATACGCTAATGAAAACATCGTTGGCATAATCGGTATACTTATAAAAGGTATAATCAGCTTGGCATCGTTATCGACCACAGACAAAATGAAATGATGATAAGACGACCACAAACCTCAAGGGACTGATGGGAGATGGACGACATATTTTGTATTGGATTATTCGTGTTAGAAGACAAATCTTCATAAGTAGCCACCTATTCAGTACGCAATAGTATACATTCGGTTTTCCTGACGATTTTTTTTTAAAGAATACATCCACGGGATTTTTCGTAGGAGAGGGCAAAGTTGGTCCGCTGGTTTTATATTTTTAATATAGCTATAATAAGAGAAAGGATATACAAAGAAGTCGCACTGAAGCTGATTTATTTGATACCATCTCGGTATTCACGGTAGCATCACATGACATAATCAGTAAGAACACCACGAACTTTTACTTAGTGAGGTGTTCAAAATAAAAGAGGGTGTGCACCCAAAATAAAGATATATATTTTTACATAAACTCTAAGAAAACAATATTTTTACGCCCAGGGGTGTGTGTAAAGAAATTTGGGGGAATGTTAGGGGTGTTGGGTGTGTGCAGAATTCACCGTGGACATATCTATTTTTACAACAGAAATTGTAAACGTAAAATAAATAAATAAATAAAATAAAGAAAGAAACTACTGAAGCATTAAATTCAAAAAATATTTGCTTATGTACGGAACCTTAATTTAAACTATTCATTAACTTGTTAGAGGCCATGTCCTCCCTTGTAGAGTCCATGGATGTATAATACCTGTATTGCAATATGTTGTTGTGTGTACTTCACAACCCAGAGCAGCAGAGTCATCTTAACGGTAGCATAGCCATTTGGCCGGGGGCCCCGCGAGCAGAATGGTGTGTATTAATTACATGTATTAGGAACAAAATTTAGTCATAGAGACCACAACACACTTATTTACTCTGGGGCCTGATATGCTGTTGAAATGACACTGGAGACTAGATTAGACTGGACAGTAGAGTAGAGTAGCGCGGGGGCCCCTTAGGCGTAGGGATGCATTCGAGTCGAGTCGAGACAGAATTTTCCTGACAAAATTCGAGTCGAGACACAGCTCTTCCAATAGAAAAATATATATTTTTCGAGTCGAGACATCACTTTTACAGCACATTTTCGAGTCGAGACAGTCTCAAATCTTGTCTCGTGCGCATCCCTACTTAGGCGCGTGGCCCGATTGGGAGCAATCGGTCCAATCGGTTTAAGGCCGGCCTTGATGCTGAGTTTACGCACAGTGACTGTTTGTTGTTTCATTTCCAGACATTATTGCTTAAACAAAAGTATATTTCTATTCCTTTTCCAAATCAGAGTTATAGGGCCTTATGCAGAGTCGTTCTGACTCACGATTAGTACCATACTAAAGAGTTCGACAAACATATGTTTCCTGCAGTAGTCGGGTCTTTAGTATGACACTAATCATACGTCAAAACGATTCTGCATAAGGCAAATAGAATCTAAAATCAGAGGTAAAAGTGAGGAGGAACGCGGGGTACGTCGTGCTCCCACTTCCAGAAAATATCTGTGGCGTCTCCTCGCTTTCTAAAAAAAAATTACAATGGGCAAAGATAGGCACGAGGAAGGGCGTGACGTCATCCGTCTCCCTACCTTTTCAGATTCAATTTTATCCCTGTCTAAAACCAATGTAACAAACACTAATGAGTTGCATAATAACACAAGTCCAGTATTTTAATTTTTTATTATAGACAAATTACATGTAATACTCGTTATTTTAATACTTTGTGATATTTATTATTCAGCAAAACGTAAGTATGAAAAAAAAAATCAGATTTCCAAGTTCACATTTCCAAGAAATATTCAGTTTTTATTGATTTTTTCAATTTCTCTGGTTATTGGAAGTCACGGCTTCAATTAGAATCTGCATTGCTAATTATAAAAGTTCAGTATAAAGCATAAAGGAATTAAATTTCTAATAATAGCCTATCTCATGGAAGACCTCCATATTGTTATGAACTTCTCATTTAAATACGTTACCTAACAAAATCAAAGGGAAAACTTACAAGATGAGAGTTGCAGAACATTGAAGTCTCCATTTCATGTTTATTCCATAGAGAGTCCATTCTAACCAGTCTAATGAGTGTACTCTTTAACTTTTCTCGTCTACTAGGCACTATCTCCCTTTGTTTATTTTTCAGGACGTTTAGTTATGTATATAGTTTACAACTTGTTTTCCAACTGTTTCTTCTTGCTTTCGATTTTTATTTTGAGAATTTTCACTCTCACTTTTGAGTCTGACTTTCAGGATGTCAAACTGTTTATCTTCATTTCTGGAAATCAACTAATTACGTTCACTACAAATGTCATAATTTTATATATTTGGTCTAGGAATTAATTCGTGCGGGTGGACAAGAGATGGCGCAACGAACGGAGCGTCCCACAGTTCCGTGTATCCACACATGTGTTGCAAACCCCTGTCATCGCGTATCGTTCGTAGTATAGGGCAGTGGATTAAAGCGACAACACCAGTTTGTAGTTAAGTGAACATGGCGCAATTTGTGCCTGATAAAGTGTTTTTGCGGGGTGTCCTGCTGCATTACTTTAACATGCAGAAAAGTGCGACTGAAAGTCATCGTATTTTGGTGGAAGTGTATGGTGACCATGCTCTAGCTGAGCGAACGTGTCAGAAGTGGTTTGCACGGTTTAGAAGTGGTGATTTCGGCTTGGCAGACCAAGAGCGAGCTGGACAGACAAAAAAAAATTCAAGACGAAGAATTGACAGCATTGCTCGAGCAGGATTCGTGTCAAACGCAGGAACAACTTGCAGCAGCATTAGGCGTTGATCAAACAACAGTCTCCAAACGCTTGAAAGCCATGGGAATGATTCAAAAGAAGTCACATTGGGTTCCACATGAATTGAAAGACAGAGACGTTGAAAGACGAAAAACCATTTGCGAATTGCTGCTTCAACGACAGAGCAGAAAGGGGTTTCTGCATCGAATTATTACGGGTGATGAGAAGTGGATCAATTACGAGAACCCTAAACGAAAAAAGGCCTGGGTGAAACCAGGTGAACCAGGTCCATCACAACCAAAACGAGATATTCACTGTGCAAAGGTTATGCTGTGCATATGGTGGGATATGAAAGGTGTGGTGTACTATGAGCTGCTGCAACCGGGTGAAACTATGAATGGAGAACGTTATCGACGACAATTAATGCGTTTGAAGCAAGCTCTGGCCAGAACACGACCAGAATGGGAGAACAGACATGATAAACTTATTGTTCAACATGATAACGCTCGCCCACATGTCGCAAAACCGGTCAAAACCTATTTAGAAAATGTCGGATGGGAAGTTTTACCCCACCCGCCGTATTCACCAGACGTTGCTCCTTCGGACTACTACTTGTTCAATTGCATGAACAACGATTTGATTGGACAGCGGTTTACTTCTTCAGAAGATATCGAAACATGGGTCTCTGACTGGATCGCTTCCAAGGATGAGGACTTCTTTCGCCACGGAATCCGTACATTGCCTGACAGATGGGCGAAAGTGGTGGCTAGCGATGGACAATATTTTTCTTAAGGTATTTATGTATTTTGTGTTTGTACTACAGCTTCAATGTGTGCGTACCAACCGCACGAATTAATTCCTAGACCAAATATATAAAACAATTTAATACACCTAAATAAATTATATTACAATGCTGCCTCATTTCGTCTCGTGTGCAACTCTAAAATTCTCCCACTTTTATTTGGCGTAGGAGACCCGGGTTCGATTAGCAAAAACGTTTATGTCCATCCCTTTGTTTGTCTGTCGGCAAGTATCAGAACAAACACGGTAGGTAACTGATAGCATGGAACTTTATACATATATGGTTTCAGAATTCCAAGAACAGATTCCATCTCTGCTCTTGTTCGTTTGGTGTTTGTTGAAACCGGAAGTAGTACAAATCAACAGAACTTCCAGTTTTAATATGAATCAATATAGAGCAAAAGCTGTAAGAGATATGAAGAAACTGTTTTTGATATGGACTAAGCGTCCAAAGAATATTGTTCCGTTTACAACTTCGTCCTTGTATTGCAACTGGAAATGATACATTTGCTACTTGCTATTTCAATTTGAATTAACATTGTTTGGATCTACCAGTGTCACACTCTGAAACGAAACACTTGTGTTAATTGTTTACTTCGAAATATTTACTTCAAAAAATTAAAGCAAAAGCTTTGGTTTTACTCCATAAATTTCCAATTGAAGATACATGAATATAAGGTGACCTGAAATATTGTGAACAAAAAGAGTATGAGAAGAGATATAACTAATACAGAGTGGTATACCCACGGGGATGAGCAATTGGGAGTCTGTGTGGGGGGGAGGGGTCGCGGTAGCTCAGTGCGTTCGATTCTAGCTCTCGCCAGGTGAGCTTTGTGGTGAACAAACACCGTGTACGTGGGTTTCCTCGGGGCTATCCTGTTTCCTCCTACTTTCTTCATTCCACCATTGCACTCATTTCTCATCATTACCGTCTCCTTTAGCCTAACCCGCATAACCGTTGGACCTAAAGATTTTATTTTTTTTTCTTTTAATTTCATTTCAATTGGGAGTCTGGATCCCCTAAACCACTTTCTGGTTCCCGCAAATTGGGTGCGACTGTTAGGTATTTGTTTAGATATGTTTACTAAAGTAAACAACGAATATTTATAATAGAAATAGAGACTCCTACTCTTCACACGGGAAGAGTAAGGTTTAATGAATATAAACCGGAAATTTGAAAATTGAAAAATTGTTCCTGTTTTCACTTTTAGAAGCGGAATTGTGGAAAAGCTGAAACGAATGTTTACTCATTTTCATTATTTTTTTATATATCGAATTTCATGCCTACGACTAAGCAAATGAGTCACACTAATCATTTTCTGAGTAACGAGTCGAAAATTTTAATACTGGAAAATGTTCCCTTTAGGAGTCGAAGTTTTGAAAAGACTGAGAAACATTATCGATTAATTGCAATTAGAAGTTTATGTAAGGGCTACCAGATTTCTTAGCTCCAACCAGTGGCGTATTTACGATTTTGTTTCGGGGAGGGCTTTGCTAACTTTCGTGGGGAGCTTTGCCTGAAAATGTGAAAATTCTGCAAGATATTTCATATACTTCACTATAGTAAGTCAGATTTCGGGTGGGCTTAAGCCCGGAAGCCCCTCCCCTAAATACGCCACTGCCCAACTTAAACGAATAACCAGTAACGAGCTTTTCTGTATAAAGAATCGGAAATTTAAATATTATTTAAAAAAAACTGTTCCCCTTCCCCATTAGAGGCTGAATTCTCGAAACATGTATTCTCTTATTTTTAATTAAGAGTTTAAATACCGAATTCCATTCTTCTAACTTGAGTAAATCCTCACATTTAGCAATTTCACAATAAAGAGTCGAAACCTGTAAGATAGAAATTTCCCCCTTTTCCTTATGTAAGAGCAGAATTTTCCCAAAACTCTGAAACACAAGTTCAGTTATTTTTAGCGAGAAGCTCATATAACAAGTTTTATTTTTTAATCTGAGATACTTCATTCTTGGAAAATAAAATATTTGAACCATCTTAAACCTTCCTTAGGATACAGATTTTTAAAAATTATTTCTCATCATTTGTTTTCATGGCAAGAGAGATTCCTGTCCAAATTTTGTTTCTAGCAATAGTAGTATGATCTTTATGCTGATGAGCAAATCACTTATATATATATATATATATATATATATATATATATATATATATATATATATATATATATATATATATATATATATATATATAATGGTGTAGATCTGAAAGAAAAATCTAAACAGAGTCAACGCATTATAATTAAGAACTTTCAAATGCAATTTAGTGGAATAATGATCACTGATCAGTGGTATAGCCAGAAATATATGATGAGAGCACTAATAATTGCTGGTACACTCCGCATCAAAAAAATTGCGACACCTAACGCTGTGCAGTTAGGCCACCCAATATACACATTCTTATCCCATAATCGTGTCAGGTAAAGAGACCCTTCTCTCTCCTCCTTTCTTCTCTCCCATACTAAAATTAGCTAACAACATAAGCGCAATTCTAATTTCAAACTACACATGTATTAGCTTCGATAAAATGAAATAACAAAACCGAGACGAAACAAGATTCATAAGTTGATGTAGGGAGAAGCTGAAACACACATAATGAAAAGAGGGCCGCGGTGACTCAGTGGTACAGCGTTCACCTCTGGTGTATGGGGTTCCGGGTTCAAACCCTGCTCCCGCCAAGTGAACTTTGTGGTGGACAAACACCGTGTGCGTGGGTTTCCTCGGGGTTCTCCCGTTTCCTCCCACTATCTTCATTCCACCATTTCATTCATTTCTCATTATCACCGTCTCCTTTAGCCTAACCGGCATAACCGTGGGACGTAAAACCCAAAAATTTCATTTCATTTTCATTTACACATAATGAAAAGTTGAAACCAATGAATGTCTATTACACAGGGATTCAAAAATTAGGCAGGGAGAGGGAGAGAGAGAGAAAGAAGAAGAAGAAAAGGGAGAACAGATAAAAGTGTGGAATTCAAACGTAGTAAAAAAAAAAAACAATCTAGCATTATAAAGTTCCGTTTCCAGAAATCCAACAGTAATATAGAAATAACGTTTGTTTTCACATATTTTTTCAGAAGTATTCGAATATATAGAAGATGCTTTAACACTAGCCCTTTCCGGATCCTGGCTTTTTGGGCTATTTTTTAGACTTTCAGTCAAGCAGCTACTGTATCGTCACTATTTATCCTAGGATAATGGTTCATACCTCATTCTCTTCAGAATAGAGCTGGCTTTCAAATGGTAGCACTTGCGTGCTCATACCATATACCAGAAGCGGGAAAAAAGTGTCAAAGTGAAAATTTCGGAGGGAAAATTTTTTTCTCGAACTTTGGCCCCCCTGCCCCCCCCCCTGTGTGATCGTAGCCATCTAAAAAAATCTGATAAATAGTACTTGGTATACTGAATGTGTGTGCCAAATTTCAAGTTTCTATCTTGAATAATAAGGGCGGGAGAATTTTTATCACAAATTCCCACAGTGCCCCAAAGTACCATAAAACACTATGATCTCAGGGAAAAAAATTCCTGAGACATCCCTAATTACCCTAGGACTATAATCCGCCAATCATTCTCTTCAGAATAGAACTGTCTTTCAGGCGGTACCATTCATATGTCTCCATCATGTATCTAAGGCGGGAAATTCCTGAAAAAGAGAGTTTTTGGGGCAAAATTTCCCTTTTTTCAACTTTTGCCCCTCTGGACCCCCCTGTTTTTACGCAGAAATCGAAAAAAAACTTCTGGTAAATACTACTCGGTGGACTGAATGTTTGTGCAAAATTTCAATCTTCTACGTGAAAAAATAGGCCCGCCAGAAAAAAATTCCCTCCAATGCCCCACTTTTACCCTATACAGAAGTATATTTGGATAAAAATTCACTGAGACGGTCCTAATTACCCTAGAATAATAATTCGACCGTCGTTCTCTTCAGAATGGAACGGCCTTTCAGACGGTATGACTCGCGTGGTCCTATCATGTTTTTTGGCGGGAAAATGACGAAATACGGGATTTTGGGGGTAAAAAATCCCTATTTTTACCCCTTTGCCCCTCTGGTTCCCCCCCCCTGTTTTAGCACTGACATCGGAACAAAAAATCTGGTAAATAGTACTCGGTGGACTGAATGTTTGTGCAAAATTTCAATCTTCTACGTTTAAAATAAGCCCGCCAAAAATATATATATATACCGACAATGCCCCATATTTCCCTATATAGAAGTATATTTTTCAAAAAATCCCTGAGACGTCCCTAATTACCCTAGAATAATAATTCGACCGTCATTCTCTTCAGAATGGAACGGCCTTTCAGAAGGTATGACTCACGTGGTCCTATCATGTATGCGAGGCGGGAAAATGACGAGAAACGGGATTTTGGGGGTAAAAAATCCCTATTTTTACCCCTTTTCCCCTCTATTTCCCCCCCTGCTTTAGCAATGACATCGGAACAAAAAATCTGGTAAATAGTACTCGGTGGACTGAATGTTTGTGCAAAATTTCAATCTTCTACGTAGAAAACTAAGCCCGCCAAAAAATATTGAACATAGGCTTAAAAAATGAGAAGAGAAATTTTTGACTTGTGACGTCATCACCACCTATGTCTGGATGCAGGACGGTCTGAAACCATATGTAATGTCTTCTACAAGGACTCTGGACTTGGAAAACAAAAAAACAAAAAAAAAAACGGACGAAAAAGCTCAAATAGAAGAGAAATAACGCAATGTACCATGAAAAGTGCATATGGTACAAATTGTACCATAGGATCCCGAAATTGCTAGAAGCACAAAGCAGTCATTTTGACTGCTTCGAGATATATAATTTGGTAAAACTTCTGTAATGTTTCCGCTAAGGCAATGAAATTCATTGACTTTTAATATTTTTGTGTCCACTTGTTTATAGTGTTAATAGGAAGTTTATGATCCTTTTTACAGGGGCGCTAATTTCACTTAAACCTAGAAGCACGAAGCAGTCATTTTGACTGCCTTATAAAGAGTATGGAAAATTAGTATATCTGTTTCTGATTTACAAATGGCAGCTTGAAACAGTTCTTATTTCTGGACAAAAGAAAAATTGAAACCTTTATTGATTGTAATTTGATTCAGAAAAGTAAGATAACTTATTATTTTATTGTAATATCTAGCTCCGACAATAACTTGATAAAAGTTTTTCCATTGCCTTACAAGATATCTCGCAGTGATTTATCGTCGAAAAACAATCTAGTTCAGGTATATGTGGCCAATATCTGCATGTTAGTGTGTACGTGTAGTTGGTTGGGGTGAACTGTGTACATGTGATATTTTACGATGAGACCTCAAGAAACATTTCGAGTTTTACATGATCTGTCAGAAGATGAGTCTGAAGAAAATAATGACAATTTGCAGAGTTGGGGTAAAGGGGATGGAAACTGAAGTGATACTCAACCTAAAGACAACATTTTATATTCAAATGATGAAGAAGTGGAAGACAGTGATGGAGAAGACAACGACCGTAGTGGTGACAGTTTTATTGCTCCAGATGGAACAAAATTTGATTTGGGACAAGATGACGTTGTCCGTATATCTAGCAGAATATTGTTCACGAAGCTCCAGAACTGACAAATTTTGCCAAGCAACGAGTGTCTGAGGAAGAATGTAGTAGTGTTTTCCGTTTATTATTTGACGAATCAATGATGAGTCATATCCTAAAGTGCACCATTGCAGAAGCAAACAAGCAACTGAAGTCAACAACATGGACATTAGCTCTTTCAGAACTACAACCTTATTTGGGCTTTTTTTTTTTTTTTAACCGAAATGCTACTGGTGCTTCAGCAATACCCATTACGGTCTTGCGAAGAAAAACCGAGTAACCAATTTATAGGAAAACAATGAGTAGAGACAGGTTCTTTGAAATAAGACAGTACTTGAGATTTGATGAAAAGGGGACAAGATCTGCAAGACTTCAAACATAAATTCGCACTCGCATCCGAACTGTGGGATTCGTTAATTGAGAACTGCATAAAATGTTACAAACCACATGACAACGTGACTGTTAACAAACCACTCTATCTGATGAAAGTCAGATGTCAAATTCTGCAATATATGCCAAATAAACCCGATAAGTTTGGCACCAAGTTCTGGTTACTTGCCGACGTACAATCAAAGCCTCAATGGCTTTCCATATCTGGGCAAGGATTTGGAACGCCCTGCTGGGATAGAGTAAGGTGAATTTATAGTGCCCAGTTTGATAAATCCTTTTACTAAAATAAAGAATAAATGTGACATGTGATAACTTCTTCACAAGAAAACTAGCTGAATCTCTTAGGGCTAAAAGTTCAGCTCAACTAGTTTGGTTGAGATAATAAAGCAAAACCGAAGCAAGTTTCCTAAAGCACCACCACTTCGTGCTTCCCAAAAAAAGCAAAGACCTACTTCACTGTAATGTTTGCTGAGATCAGAGTGGTAGTACATTAACGATGTCTACAAATGTAAACGGAACAAAGGCGTTTGTGTGTTGCGTTCTACGCACAAGTCAGTGTCAATATCCGTAACACGAAAGAAAGGCCCGAAACTATAATCAGACAAAGTTTGGTGTAGAAATCGTGAATCAAATAGTGAAGAAACACACTGTGAGATGAGAGAGTAGACGATGGCTAATCAGGAGCGTCATTTCAGATTTTGCTTGGGGGGGCAAGACCCCTTCATATAAGTAGAATTTCGAGTTTTTCACTGATTTACTACTATTCTATTAATAAAATCTATATACATCTCAAACTCAGGGGGGCAAATGCCCATCCCTGCCCCTCTAAATGACGCCCCTGTGGCTAATGTACGTTTTCTTCAACGTAGTTGATTTGGCATATTTGAATTCCTGGATAACATACGGAGAAGCTACCGGAAAGAAAATCAGTAGGGACAATATCTCCAAGAGTGGCTGAAGAGTTGAAGGTCAATGTTGCTGATGACAATTACAGTGTAACTAAAGATGAGGAAGTTCCTTACACACGCACGCGACAATGTAAAGTACGATTGTGTAAAGCAACAAAACAGTTTATGTATGCTTCAAGTGTCGAAAGTATGTTTGTGGAATGCACAGCAGAGATCTGAAAGCGACTGCACCAAGTGTAAAGTCTTTCCAGCCTTAGAACAAAGTAGACGTAAACAAAGCAAAATGAATTACTCCGCGGCTCACACGCGCTTTGGCAACGAGAGACGTGGACAGCAAGATCGTCTGCTTGCTTACTGTCGTCACATAATTTCGACTATAAGGCTACAGTTTGTTGGTGAATAATTAACGGGCTGACACTGACTACTGCTATGTTGGAGATATACAGTATATTTTCTTAAATCCTTATATAAACGAGATTGTCTCTATTCCTGTTGTCTTCTTTAGTGTTTTATAACACGAGACGAAAATGGATTATTGTCACACATCGTCGCCTTTAAACTCTGCATTCTACAATAATTTTAAATGAATGGGGAAGGCGCGTGAACGCATACGCATGCGCAGTAAATACTATACGTCCAGATACGGGTGAGGTTGAAATAAAGTTACATCTGTTGTTAAATATTATATATATTGCGCTTATTATCACAAAATGAAGGATAAATTCAGATATTTTTATTTGAAATTATTATTTTAGTAGGGATTATATTGCGGTAGGATACTAGTGCACTGGGACCAACAACCAATCACTGGTCATCGACAAACTGGTAGTCAGGTGGGTTTGTTTACATCTACTTTTTCCTTACAAGGGACATCACCCAATTGTCCGGCTCCGATTTCAATAAAATTTTTGTTGCTGATAGAGGACATATATTCATTACTTGTGATGACAGAAATTTTTGCCATCGTGCATGTTTTCTATTTTTTAATAATTTTTAAAGATTGTGATCTGGTTAATAGAGATTAATGCAGAAGTCCCTTACTACCCTTCGTAAACGGAGTGTTAATGAAAGAACAACCATGTAGATACGTATAGGGTCTACGGAGAAGTCGTATGGTATGCATGACCTTGACGGCAGCCATCTTGAAATCCGCCATTTTGAATTAAGGTCTATTTTTTTAAATGGGAATAGGGTAATATGATACATAATTTCGGGCTAGAATTTAATCAGGAAAACAATGGTGAAGTTAGTTTTAAGATGCGCTCGTTTGGTGAAAAGTTACAGCCATATTAATTGTTTATACTTACTATGTGCCTAAGTCCTTTATCTCCGCTTCTAACCCGCGTATTAATGTATATAAGTGGATAAAGGTTTCGGTAATACATATTATGCCTAGAGGGAAGTGATACGATAAGGGTATCATTGACGGCAGCCATCTTGAAATCCGCCATTTTGAATTCAAGTGAAGTTTTGAAAACTGAAAACCATAGCATGTGGCACCAAATTTTAATAGTAAATTTTCCCCAAAAGCCACTGGTATGCTTAGTTTTGTTCTATAGTTAACTAGTATAAATTTATGACTCTTCTAATGTACACGAAACGTCCATTATTCGATCTTTCAAATTGGCAACACTCCTAATTTTCATTGCATGTTTTACGATTCCAACCGGCACTTTGCAATTGTTTCCATGGCTCATGTTTTCTAAATTTATTACATTTTTTAAGAGTTGCGATTTGTCAGTTCATGAATAGTGTTTGGATAAGCATCCAGCAATCTTTCTGAATTTTGAAGACTTGCCATGTAATTATTAATTTCATAGACAATGTAATTATTTATTTCCTATACCTGCAATTCAAAAACTCGTTTACTGACATGAATCATCGCAAAACGAAAGAACTCCAACTTTGCATTCAAGTAACACCGGAGACGTAGCTTATAATGGATAGTAGATGAGACGAGAAATCAAATGAAAATTCACTTCAAAAAAGGAAACGAAATATGACTGTTGTGTAAATCAATGGTCTTTTGTTTTGTGTTATACTTATTTGTTTATTGTATATTTATTTATTTATTTATTTTCTATGGCAATATTTTAGCTAGTCAGACAAAAAAAGTCATTCGTTTTCTAGTTATTGTTGTCGATGGTTCATGTTTGTAAGATTTATAATCACTATTGATCGGGAACTCGATTAAGTTACACCTTTTTATAAACAAGTTACCTGTTTTCATATTTTGTTCATGGTACAAACAGTGTGTTGGGAACAGTCATATTACGTCTCTTTGATATTTTCTATCATTGTTGCTGTTCCTTTAAAGTTGTATTTATTAAAAAAAAAAAAAAATACTGTTTGTTGTTTGCGCAACATGTAGGCTAAATTTCATGATAATTGTGAGTTCGTGTTACACCAATTTCTTATAATTTCATTTGTATTTCTTCACATCACATAGGTCCATAGGTTCCTCATGTACTTTGGGTTAAAATAAATAATTACACTGCCTAGGAAATTAATAATAACATGGCAAGTCTTCAAAATTCAGAAAGATTGCTGGATGCTTATCCCAACACTATCCATGAACTGACAAATCGCAACTCTTAAAAAAAATGTAATAAATTTAGAAAACATGAGCCATGGAAACAATTGCAAAGTGCCAGTTGGAATCTTAAAACATGCGATGAAAATTAGGAGTGTTGCCAATTTGAAAGATCGAATAATGGACGTTTCGTGCACATTAGAAAAGTCATAAATTCATACTGGTTAACTATAGAACAAAACTAAGCATACCATTGGCTTTTGAGGAAAATTTACTTTTAAAATTTGGTGCCACATGCTATGGTTTTCAGTTTTCAAAACTTCATTTAATTCAAAATGGCGGATTTCAAGATGGCTGCCGTCAATGATACCCTTATCGTATCACTTTCCTCTAGGCATAATATGTATTACCGAAACCTTTATCCACTTATATAGATTAATACGCGGGTTAGAAGCGGAGATAAAGGACTTAGGCACATAGTAAGTATAAACAATTAATATGGCTGTAACTTTTCACCAAATAAGCACATCTTAAAACTAACTTCACCATTGTTTTCCTGATTAAATTCTAGCCCGAAATTATGTATCATATTACCCTATTCCCATTTAAAAAACTTGACCTTAATTCAAAATGGCGGATTTCAAGATGGCTGTCGTCAAGGTCATACATACCATACGACTTCTCCGTAGGCCCTATACGTATCTACATGGTTGTTCTTTCATTAACACTCCGTTTACAAAGGGTAGTAAGCAGTGATTTATTTGTAGAGTTTTGTAGAAGGGGGGAATATTTATGCAAGATTGTGTTCCATATAACAGAACAACTTTAAAATTGGGTTGGAACGTTATTTTTAAACCCGCTTACTTTGAAATTATGGTGCCGTCCCCAAGTTCATCAGTTTTTCACTTTTTAAAAAGCAATTTTATGGTAAGTATGGGTAGGTACGTTAGATAAGATTTGGTTAAGTAGATTAGATTACATGTGTTCCCTACCTTGCTACTTTTCGTCCTACTGCTAAGGACGAGCCGTGTGGACTTTGTGATGGACAAACACCGTGTTCGTGGGTTTTCTTGGGGTTCTCCCGTTTCCCCCTACTTTCTTCATTCCATCATTTCATTCATTTCTCATCTTCACCGTCTCCTTTAGCCTAACCGGCATAATCGTGGGACGTAAAACTCAAAGATTTTATTTCATTTCATTTGGTAAGGACAAGTGTGCAGCATCTACCAAACTCCCAATAGTTATATTGCAACCTGCACAAATTGTCATAACAGGTGTCACACTCCTACGCAAAACAGTTTTGTTATGACAAGTAATTCTTTAATCCGTTTTAATTTGGACTTTGAAGACCAATTTTCTCGCTCAAACAATAAATATAACAAAAGGTAAGAGCTTACTTTGGACAGAACAGTGATAGGTGCACATACACTTGAACCTAATTTTATTAAATTGAAGAGGAAAGACGGTACTAAATGACATTCCTTATATCATAAATAAGTTTTAGTACGATTTTACCCCTTTTGCTCAATAAAATTAGATTTAGGGGTATGTGTACATACCACTGTTCTGCTGAAAGTTAACTTTTGGTCAACAAACCATACTGGTCTTGAAACGAATCCAGAATTCAACATAGATTGTAATCTGGTCTCTGAAGAATCATGAGCATGTATTAAAAAATTACCAATATGATGCTACCTAGGAAAAGAAAGAACTTTACCTTTTCTTTCATTTTTACTCTCGAAACTGAAACGGTCCTTATACAATATTTACAGTTTTTACAACAAAATCACAAGACTGACTGTCGATTACACCTTGGGTTAAGCTGAAGCATGACTTACGGCATGTTATCTAACACTCTTTAGAAATTAACTATACTTTCACAACGTACCTCACTTTAGAATAATGAAGCAATAAGAGGGTGGTTTACATCGGATACCTCTTTTTCGCAGTTGATTTGTCGGTAGCAGCATGATGTCCACTTTTTATCCAGCTGGTGGTATACTTTTCTGCATTGAAATAAGTAACGTCTGGTCCATTAATGTTTACGAAAGAAGAGATTCGAGGGGTTTTACAGATAAACAGTTTCTAGCGTCAGTATGCTGTAAGCTTAAGCTGGAAAAGCCTCTCTCACACTCTGCAGAAGAAACTGGAAGAAAACTGATTCTCGTATTACGATTTTTTAGATTTGGCCCAATATTAGAAGGTTTCACCTTATGTTCTTGGAGTTCCTGCAGAATTTTGGATGAATCGTCAGAGGAAAGTTTTAATTTTATGACATTTCCAATACTTCTTTGTCGCCGTATAACATTCTTGCAGACAAGTTTTCTGGACAATTGTATTGTAGCAAAGCCTCGACCTCATTGAACGTTTTGTTAGGAAAGATAGACTGTATGTTATCTGGTGCCCTTAAAGAATTGCAATCCTATTTTCTGATACTTCAAGAGAAATGTCTGAGGGTTTTGCAAGTGGGACTCCACAAAACTGACCAGTTTCTTCAAACTGACGAGTAGTTAGGGGTGGTTACTTCTAGCGCATTTCCTCCTCCCACCCCTAACTACCAAAAATTACATATCCGCCACTGACCATTGTACTTTAACACAGAAGGATACCCCAAAGTGAGATTGAATATGCTTTTATGACATTTAAAATCATAAAAACTTACATCTAAAAACTTACAATCTAAAATCTTACATCTAAAACTACAACTCTTCTAACTTATAATGACCCCAGGGTAGGGTATTGATTCCATCCTTTAAAACACACCTCTTATCATCTACACAACTTAAAGCTAACTTATTTACTTCTATACTGTACAAATCGTGCTTATAACTTCTAATCAAATTCATCTTCTTATAATATTCTTTTTGGCTAATCAAACAGTCCTTATATTCGTTAAATGAAAGTTCTTTATACACAACACACTTCTTAACACCTTTAGCTTTCTTACAACACTTTTCTTTATCGAACTTACCTTTAAAGTCTTTATCTGTTAAATCTATTTGAGGTGCTTTTATACTGTACATCTTACTTCTTAAACCCACAAACTCTTCTATGATTGTACCTTTAATTTCATCCTTCATCTTACCAAGTATTTTCTTATTGATTTGTGTCATCCTATATTTGTTATCTTTAGGGTAATCACTCGTATCGAAGTAATCAATGTAATTTTTCATGTCTTTGTACACATCTTCTGTTTGAATATGGTATATATAACTATCGGTATCTGTATAACATACTTCTATTTTGTCTTGATATTTTGGTTTCATCACATTATAATGGAAATCGTACATTAAATAATTTGACAAATCTAGAATTGACATACCAACATAAATCGGTTTGTTAAATTGCACTTTAACCTTGTTCATGTGAACTGCTACTAAATTTTCCGTAAAAACTGTAGTACTCTTATAATTCGGTTTTGCTACAAGTTTCTCGTATTTTTTCTCATCACTTACAAGTTTGATATTAACTCTCTTTCTAATATTCTCCATAGTCTTTCCAAAAACGGAATTGTTCATGAGCTTGTAGAAGTCTTTTTCAAAGTCATTTGTCGCTCTAGTTCTCATCTGGGTGTTTAAATCTATATAGTTCTTTAACCAACCTGATTGCTCGAACTCTATTACTCGATGTATTTTCTTAAGTTTTAATCCAAGTGATAGACACTGTTTTAAATTTCGATAGTGAATCACATATTTCTCTTTACCATATAGAGTTGTTAATAGCTTTGATTGTTTTGAACCAGGCGGACATATGTTTTGAGGAGCTAATGGGTAGTCTTTGTGATAGTCATGTAATTCTTTAGGATATTCAAGATCAACTTCTAATATGTAACCAGTATCAGAATCATCAGGTATATTTGTGAAATCTATTTCTTCAATCTCATCTTCACTTAACCATCTAAATCCCTTATACGGCAGATATTGACTCATTGCCCATCCATACAAGTTATTGGCATCTAGATACGTTAAGTAAGAATCTTCTTTGTTCTTATCATAATCTTCCATATACTTATTGTTTGTTTTTACATACCTTTTTGAGCATTGACTAATCCCACCTCTTATACCTTTCTCTACCATTAATACCATATCATAATCCCACAACAATTCTAATTTTATATTTGTCATCTTTAACATTGCATCCCAAGCTAAACCTGGTGCCGTCATATACCAAGCTGGATCAAGATCATAAGCTTTAAGACATGTTTCTCTAAAGTTCTCAAACACATCTGCTAACAATAATACATCTGTTTTCAAATATAAATCATGGTATTGTCCGAGATTCTTAATGTCAAATGTTTTCCATACTTTCTTTGCGTGTTCATAATCTTCATCACTTATATGTGTGTTCATAAGCTTGTTGAAGAATGCTTCCTTTAGTGGTAATTTTCTTTCTCTAAACCTATCCCAATTGTTAACATAATCATATGGGTAAACACCTTTTCTTATTACAAGTTGAAACTGTTCTTGATTAGGATAAAAGTGTTGCGTATGTATCATTTGTTCGCGTTTCAAGTTCGATGACAATTTGTCTAAACTAGAAGCCATAAATCTAAATGAATCTACAAATTTCAATTTAATAGTTCCAACCTTTTTACTGAATGATATGTATCTTTCCTCGTTATTGGGTATTAGATCTATTTCTTCTTTATTACATCCAAGCTCTTTTATAAACAAGTGAGAGTCATATCCTGTCAAGTTATGTATGATCACTGGTACAAACTTTGGTACTTTGACTTTTAAATTGCAGTTATTACATAGAGGTGCTACAAATTTTCCTGTTATATGATCGTGGTGCTTCACTTTATGATTTTCTTTAGTATACTCCTGCTTACAGTAATAACAACATTTAGATTCATTGAACTCTTTTCTCTGACTTTTTGTTAATGGTAATTCGTTATTTTGTTTGTATATGTTCGATATGTGTTTAGCTTCTTTTGTTAACATTCTTATGAACTTCTTAGCAGCGTTCTTACCTCTATACAAAACAGGATTAGTTTTACTTCCATCGCTCTTTACTACATAATAACAAAATCCAGATGGTTTATGTTGTTGATATTTTTTCGTATATGGCTCGTTATCTGGATAGCATTCTTCACAACCCATAACTTTATGTAACAAACATTCAAAATCAGCATAAATCACAAATGGCATTTTCATTCTGTATTGGTAGTTTTTAAATTCAACACATTTACCTTCTTCAGGCATTATTATTTTTACTGGCTCATTTAACGAACAATCTTGCTCATGTTTATTTAAAGCGTTTTGAGAGTAAAAGTATAACAAACATCTATCACATAAATATTTTCGAGCTCTCTTTTTAGTTAACTGTGTACATACTAGTCTGCTTAAATCCTTAATCCAACAATAGTGTGTTTTAACTTGGTCTTCATTTTGTTCTTTTACATATAATAAATTGACATGATTTTCTTGCTTGTTTTGTGTGTGATGTAGTATATAGATTGAATAGTCTTTATCATATGCATAAACATTTATAGAAATATTAAGTAATTTTTCAGCTCTTGGAATATCACATAGTTTTACAGGAAAATGAATATTTTTTAATTTTTCTTCTAAGTATTTGATAGCTTGCTTGTACTTGGAAGGTCGTTGTGGATCTTTATTAACTGGGTATAGTGCAGAACAAATTGAATATAAGAAACATTTTTCATCTTCATTCTTTACATTAATTACTGCCTTTTTGTTTTGAATTTGTTTAGGTAATTCTATGTATGTCGATCCTCTATATGGTGTATATTTGACGATTGCTAGTTGTAAAAAGTTAATGTTTATAAGAGCCCAACCAGAACCTCTAGCTTGGAACTCATCCATTCTTGTTCTTAATCTTTGTTTCAACTTAGTTATTTCTTCCTTTAGATTACTTGATCGGTATATTTCCTGGTTTTCAGTGTTAAAATAGAAGTTTTCAGTTTCTTCACCTTTCTTATATGTACAACTTATATAAAGATTAGCTTTCAATGAACTATGTTTACTTAAGCCAATTTGTAATCTGTTTAATATAGCTTTAGATGTTGCAGTAATATATTGTTCAAGTGGATCTTGTGGTTTGTAATCTGTTGTAAATCTCCATGTTTCTAATCTTGATTTTAATGCAATGTTCTGACGTTTTACATCGATTGGTTGTGATTCAACTTTGATTCTTGGTTCTTCAATTACTTCTTGTTTAAAGGGGAATATATTTCTAATCTGCCTTCTGCTTTGTTCATCGTCATATTGTTTAAGAAGGTCTATCAGTTCTGCTTTTCTTAATCGGGAATATCTTCTGATTCCCCTCTCTTTACATTGTCGTCTTAACTCTACTACCGTAAATTTACTATAATTATTCATCCTATTTATTATATAGAAAATCTTCAATTTTTATCTTCACCGGATTATTTCAGTTCATTTTCATTTGTCCTAGTACAACGCTTAACATTGTACACTCCTGCCATTGTCTACATATTATGCGTTGTATTAGAACACGGCTTTTATGGGATTAACCCATCAAAGTTACATATACACATATTAAAATTAAATCATTTTTGTAAACTTACTCATCATCATCATCATCATCATCATCATCATAATCATCGCTACCATATTTATATTCATCATCACTACTCAAATCAGATGTTTTTTGTTGTGCTATTAATTCTTTTTCCTTTAACAGTATTTGCTTCTCTAGTAGTGCTGCTAAAAGTTTAAGATCTTCATGAATAAGGTTAAGTCTATCATGTAATAAATCAAATTCTTTCTCCATATTTGTTATATAGAAAACCAACAAAAATGATATAAATTTAAAAAACTAAGAATAAAAAACGAACATGACTACTGCTAAGGAAATATTATCTTACAAACCTGTATTTGATTATGTATGTAAATATTTAGATATTGGTGGTTATAATGATGAAGACAAAATAAATTTTAGCGTGTCCATAGGTATGTTAGATCATTTGTTCAAGAAAGCCACTAAAGAAAACAACTCATTTCTTATACAAAACATTCTCTATGCAAACGTTATGGACTTGTCTGATGAGATATTAGATTCACTGACTGATGAACAATGGTTATCTATAGGTTATGATGATTATGAGGAGGAATATAACTATGATCACATTACAGAAGACTTCATACGCAAATATCTGCATAAAGTTAATTTGAGCGAAATATGTTTATGGAAAAAGTTATCGGAAGAGTTTATAAGAGAATTTGCAGATAAAGTTGATTGGGAGATTATTTCAGGAAGCCAAGACTTATCAGAAGACTTTATAAGAGAATTTGCAGATAGAGTTGATTGGAAAGAAGTATCGTATAACCAAAAGCTATCTGAAGAATTTATTAGCGAGTTTATAGATAAAGTTGATTTTGATGCCATATCTTATGGAAACAAACTCTTTGAGACCTTTATACGAGAACATGCAGATAAAGTTTCTTGGAGGTGCTTATCTGAAACTCAACAATTATCAGAAAACCTTATAAGAGATTACGCTGACAAAGTAGATTGGGAAGCAATTTCATTGTTTCAAAATTTAACAGAAGGATTTATTGCAGAGTTCAAAGACAGAGTTCATTGGCATAACATCTCAATTTATCAACACCTCTGTAGACTTTATATATTTATTTAGATATTACGTAGATTGGAGAGTTATAATAAGAAAATATCATAATAATCCCGATTTAGGTAGTATATTGAATTTAGCATTCGGTGTTATAACAGATGGTTTGTTTAACGCTTGAAATTGTACTTTGATGGATTAAACCATAAAAGTCGTAACCTTAATTATCAGATAATAACCTATCATACAAGCGATCTATACTGTTAATCAATTCTTCTTCTGATAGGGGTGTCCAAAACTCATACCCCTTACCTTTACGAATCTCTTATACTCAAAAACAAATCAACAACAAACTCGTCGTCTTCTTCTTCAATATCCACATGACAACCATACGAAACAACACAGCTGTATTTTTCTTTGACTTTGTTTAGGAGGTTGACCGAGTTTGGATCTTTGGTTTCTGATAACACTGACATTCTTGGGTACTTTTCTTTGAGACATTGGAGTCTTGCTTTGATGTTTCGCTGCTGAACCCTTCCAACCCAATATTTGTATGACTCGTAACGCCGAACCTGATCATGTTTGTCTGTGTCGTACTTGTCTACTATGTCTTGAAGCTGACCAGCCGTGAGGTTCTTTTTAACAATGATTAACTTGTGTACTTTTCCTGGATCTTCTGTATATGGTGCTGCAACTGTTTTAAGATAATCAACTTTGCTTTCTAGTTCTTGATTGTGCAATCGTAATTGCTCCATTTGTTGTTCTATCTCTTCTACTCTTGTTTGAAGCTGATCGTTGTTAGTAAGGTATAACTGTTGAAAGTCTTTAGCGAAGTAATTGATAATGATTTGATTGCATTTAAGATAAAACTCTGGAGATAACCATCGTGATATATCTAGAATCAATTCTTTACAAACATACGTTCCTCTTATTTCATTCCATATTTCTCCTTTACCTCCTGCTACTTTTTTGATAATTTCTAGACCCGGAATACCGGTTCTGGAAATGTATGCTATGAGCTCTTTTGATCCCTTATTTTCTAACCAGTGATCAAGCCTTTTTCCACCATCTTGACACAACTTGGTAGCATTGAAATATCCTGTACTCTTATCTATAATCAACTTGAAATCACCAAACAGACCATACCAGTAATCATCTTTAATCTGTTCGTAGCAAATATCGTTTAAACTAAGAGGACTATCCATAGTACTCATATTTATTATATAGAAAATGTTGATTTTTAACTTCATTTTCGTTACCAGCTAGCCGGCGCCAGATATCCCGCATCGGCTTTGGGGGTTTGTTTGTTCTAATACAACGCTCGTACTTTGATGGGCTAACCCATAAAAGCAATGGTATATTTAGTTTCTCGTATTTTTATACTTAAATGTCTCTTAACTGAATAAACCTGTCAACAAGATCTATATCACTCAAATCTGTGTTCATATGCGAACCGTGCCAAGTTATCTTAACATCATAGCGTTCTTTAGCTCTGTTGTATAAGTTGATAGAGTTTGGATCGTCCACGTTAAGCACAATACTCATACTTGGATACTTAAGTTTGAGTTGTTTAATCCTACTTTCGTAATTGCATGCTTGTACTCTTCCAACCCAATACTTATATCGTTCTATTCTTTCTTTTTGATCTCGTTCTTCTTCGTCATAGTAAAAGAGTATATTTTCAAGTTGTTCTTTAGTAAGGTTTTTCTTGATAATGAATAGCCTATGTATCTTTCCCGGATCTTCTGTATATGGTGCTGCAACTGTTTTAAGATAATCAACTTTGCTTTCTATTTGGTCTAGGAATTAATTCGTGCGGTTGGTACGCACACATTGAAGCTGTAGTACAAACACAAAATACATAAATACCTTAAGAAAAATATTGTCCATCGCTAGCCACCACTTTCGCCCATCTGTCAGGCAATGTACGGATTCCGTGGCGAAAGAAGTCCTCATCCTTGGAAGCGATCCAGAGACCCATATTTCGATATCTTCTGAAGAAGTAAACCACTGTCCAATCAAATCGTTGTTCATGCAATCGAACAAGTAGTAGTCCGAAGGAGCAACGTCTGGTGAATACGGCGGGCGGGGTAAAACTTCCCATCCGACATTTTCTAAATAGGTTTTGACCGGTTTTGCGACATGTGGGCGAGCGTTATCATGTTGAACAATAAGTTTATCATGTCTGTTCTCAAATTCTGGTCGTGTTCTGGCCAGAGCTTGCTTCAAACGCATTAATTGTCGTCGATAACGTTCTCCATTCATAGTTTCACCCGGTTGCAGCAGCTCATAGTACACCACACCTTTCATATCCCACCATATGCACAGTGAATATCTCGTTTTGGTTGTGATGGACCTGGTTCACCTGGTTTCACCCAGGCCTTTTTTCGTTTAGGGTTCTCGTAATGGATCCACTTCTCATCACCCGTAATAATTCGATGCAGAAACCCCTTTCTGCTCTGTCGTTGAAGCAGCAATTCGCAAATAGTTTTTCGTCTTTCAACGTCTCTGTCTTTCAATTCATGTGGAACCCAATGTGACATCTTTTGAATCATTCCCATGGCTTTCAAGCGTTTGGAGACTGTTGTTTGATCAACGCCTAATGCTGCTGCAAGTTGTTCCTGCGTTTGACACGAATCCTGCTCGAGCAATGCTGTCAATTCTTCGTCTTGAAATTTTTTTGGCTGTCCAGCTCGCTCTTGGTCTGCCAAGCCGAAATCACCACTTCTAAACCGTGCAAACCACTTCTGACACGTTCGCTCAGCTAGAGCATGGTCAGCATACACTTCCACCAAAATACGATGACTTTCAGTCGCACTTTTCTGCATGTTAAAGTAATGCAGCAGGACACCCCGCAAAAACACTTTATCAGGCACAAATTGCGCCATGTTCACTTAACTACAAACTGGTGTTGTTGACGCTTTAATCCACTGCCCTATACTACGAACGATACGCGATGACAGGGGTTTGCAACACATGTGTGGATACACGGAACTGTGGGACGCTCCGTTCGTTGCGCCATCTCTTGTCCACCCGCACGAATTAATTCATAGACCAAATAGTTCTTGATTGTGCAAACGTAATTCATCCATTTGTTGTTCTATCTCTTCTACTCTTGATTGCAGCTCTTCTTGGTCTTCTTGAATTTGTTTAAAATTAGAAACGAAATAGTCTTCGATAATATCAGCATTTGTCATAGAAGTCTTGTGATATCCATAAAGCAATAGCGAGAAATATATTTTTATACATATATGTTCCTGAGATTAGATTGTTTATTTCGTTACCAGCTAGTTTTACTGTGTAAGACGAGTTTCTGAAGTTCCTAGCTTCGGAGGAATTTTGAAGTTTGTTGTAGTAATCTAATAACTCTTTAGAATCTTTATTTTTCAGCCAGTTGTCAAACCTCTTACCACCACTCTGACACAACTTAGTAGCATTGAAGTATCCTGTATTCTTATCTATAATCAATTTGAAATCACCAAAAATAACCATACCAATAGTTATCTTTGATCTGTTCATAGCAAATATCATTTAAACTAAGAGGACTATCCATAGTACCCATATTTATTATATAGAAAATCTTTATTTTTAACTTCATTTTCGTGGGGTCCACCAGCACTGGACCCCTTTCAAACATGCATACGTCGCTTCTTTGACCGCTTATCTCGTTGATGAAGATTGTATGTTCTTGTGGATTAACGCGGGTCCCCGTTTCGAGAACCTCATATTTGTTTGTATGTAACTTTGTCTTGGAGCAACCCCTCGTGAGGAGTCGCTTATTTTTTGATAAGTAGAGCGACCGCCGGAATTCCAGCTACCGGTTTTTTCATTACAGTATTCTATGAATTCCTTGGATTGTTTATTTTGAAACCATACTCACTTGTGTTTTGGTGGTGCAGATCAGACGTCGGGAAAATGGAAAGCCCTTGTGATGGTAAAGCAATCTTCATCAACGAGTCTGGCCTATATTCACTTGTGCTCGACTCAAAAAGATCTGCTCCACCTAATTTCTTGTTATAAAACTGGGAAGCTGGTTTTCTTTGATAATTTTCACAGCTCGAATACGAGCGCTGGAAATATATGCTATGGGGGGTAACGTTTCCTTACCCCCTTGTCAAACCTTTCTCCACCTTTGATTGTGTACATAGAGCGGTTGGTAGAATTGTCCCTATCGCCTGTTCTATGTAATCTTAAACCAGCCTTTTATGGCATAATAACCATAAAAGACAAACATTTATATTTACACTACAACATTACTCTTATCTATCCAACTATTATGCGAATCATCAAACCCTAGCCATGTGACATATACTTTGTCACCTTTCTTTCTCAACACCTTTTCTACCAAGTATTCATCCTTATGTTTCGTCTTTAATAGTTCTGGTTCGTAAAATCTACCTTGCACATCCTCTTCTAAATCTTTAATTCTATATGTAGGCGGATTAGATGGAATAACTTCGCTAATAACAAATACTTCTGTTGACCAATTAGGTGTATATCCTTTCTCAAATAAGCCTTTCGATTTACTTATACGAACATAATCACCTAACTTGTATTTGGGCTTAACACGCTTATATTCTTTTTGATACACTTTCTCCAATATTGTTCGCTCATTCTTCTTATTAACTTCTATAGGTTTTAAACCAATTGTTCTATGAATTTGATAATTATACTCTTTAACTAGTGTTGGTAATATCTCTATCCATTTATAATTTCCTTGTGTTGTGAACCTTTTCCACATGTTCTGCTTAAGTGTTCGATTAAATCTCTCAACAACAGAAGCTTTCTTACCACTATAGGTTGAGTAGTGATTAATCTTATTTTCCTCCATTAACTTCTTAAACTCTTTATTGTAAAACTCTTTATCTTGATCAGTTTGTAAGTTACTAGGTTTTCTCGTTCTTAATATGGATTCGAATGCTTCTGTAACATTCTTACCACTCTTATCTTTAACAGGAACAGCAAACGCATATTTCGAGAACACATCTATAATCGTTAGCAAATACTTATAACCTTTATTTATTTTGGAAACACCTTTTAACACACCACTATCCATTTCTACAAGATCAGCTTGCCAAAGATCATCGATACCTTTTATAACTACACTTAATCTGTCAAAGTTTTTTCTAGATGGTTTGTGAATTTCTTCTATAATGTCTTCTCTAACACCTTTACCTTCTTCTAGTCAATCGGGCTTTTTAACGAATTGAGTTTTAGTAACACCACATACAGAACAAATACCTTTCTTTAGATATCTTCCATTCTTTGTTTGTTCAATTCTAATAGTATCTTTCTTCGTATCTGTTGCTTTCTTACACTTAACACAATACATCCTGTTTATTATATAGAAAATCAATAACTATCGCTGTTTAATATTATGCTATCAACATTCTCACCATCATCATCACTATTTTCGTCTTCTCTTTCTACATGCATAAGAAGCAATAGTAATTTACCATGTTTCAGATCAGAACCTTTAGATGGTCTAATTGCTAATTTATCATTTGTATTAAAGTGCAATGGAAAAGTTTCAACTAGAGAATCATTTAAATATATATCTATATAATACTATTGTAAGATGATTCTATATGCATTAACTTACCTTTATAAAGAAATTTGTATGTGATAGATAGATTATGTATTAAAAAGAACGGAGTTTCAACATTTTCTGATATCAATCGACTATGAAGCTCTATAACATAACTCCGTTTGATGAAGTTAAGCTCTTCTTTCAACATAGCAATATCTTTTCTCACAACTGTATTATCTAACTCTGATGTCATTTTAACATTACCAAAGATATCCATATTTATTATATAGCAAGCGTCTTTAGGAAAGCTCTCTTTCTATGTATATTACAACAAACAATAATTGTCCTTCTTCCATAGCAGAATTTTTATTTGGTTTAATCGTAATTATATCGTTCTTCTTAAAGTCAAAAGGTATCTCTTTAATCAAAGTATCACCCAAATATATATCTAGAAAGTATTTATCCAAACTTAAGTCCATGTGCATTATTTTCCCATTATAGAGAAATTTGTAACCGTTAGAGAGATTAAATATTCTAAAGATTGGCTCCTTAACGTTTTTAGCTCTTAATCGATATAGTAGAGGCGTGGTTTCTTTCTGCATAATCAATCTAGTAGTATCCATCCTAACCTTTTCAATATCTTCTTTCTTTATGTATGTGTCTTGTAACGTTTCTAATGCATCTTCAAATCATTTTCTATCGTTCTCTAATTGAGCTTCTATTGATCTAAGTTGACTTACGCTAACAAGATCATTTAAATTCTCCAACAATTTTAATTTTTCTTCACTAATATCAACATCGTCTTTTCTATCTTTAACATTACCAAATATATCCATACTCATTTATTATACAGAAAATGCCCATCCTAATTTTTCAAAACATTTCTTTAACATCTCTATTTGTCTAGGCGAGTGTTTAAAATCAATATCAACATGAACATCATGCTTTTTCAACATATAGTACAGTACACATTTCAAGTTAATAAACAATGCTCTTTCCGAATACAGCTCCCTAAAGACCTCGTGTAAGTTTTCGAAGTCGTTTATAAGTGTTTCCTCCATATGTTGTAATTTTAATGGTTTTTGATCGGTAAGGTGATAGTGTATTAAATAGACATCATCATAATATTTTGTGTATTTGTTTTTCTTTAGTACTTCTAGAACATCTTTTGTTGATATTAAATCTCTTGGTATATCTCTAAGTTTATCATGTAACACCTTGAGCACCTCTTCGGGAATAATTCTATCCTGTAAAGCTTGCAAACGAGATAGCTGTAACTTAAAACTTTTTATAGTATCATACCATGGTTTTCTTACGTAAGCAGCTTTCGTTTCTTCACAAGTACTGTAAACCCAACCACTCTCTACAGAACAATCATCACAAATGTATCTACTCATACCTTTTGTTAATGACTTACTACCACAATAATTGCATTGTAATGGTCTAGAGCTATAATTTGACAACAAGTCCTCTAAGGTAATTATTGGACGTAACTTTTCTAACTCTTCTTCCGTGTACAAAAATTTTGGTATTAGCATTTTCCATAGATCAATAACATTATATACGTTGTTTTTATCTTTTAAGTCTATATCGCTAACATGCTGAAAATACTGATAAAAATTATATCTATCTAGTGCATCTAGTTCATCCTCATGCTTCTCAAAATAATCTAAAAATCTATTGTGTATAGCTTCCATATTTATCTTAAAGAAAAACTTTTATGGATACAAACCATAAAAGCACTTAAACCTAATCATTTTAATCATATACATAACGTCGCTAAAAGAATACCCTTGATTTAGAAGATTTAAAACCTTAACACAAAGATGACCACATATAACTGAGTTAAAGTCTTGTATTCGTTCGTCATTGTAAAAGAAGTTTTCGGTACCAAGATATTGTACTAGTTGTTTAGGAGGAACACCACCATAAGAATCGAACACGTACTTTATGTTGTTATCTTTCCAATAGCATATCCAATGAGTACCAATGTTTTCTGATTTATCAAGATTAACTACACCACACTCATTTACATAAGGTTTTTGTGGAAGTTTATCACTCATAAATACACCTCTAAATCGTTTTATCTTTAATTCTTTAGCCAACCTCTCTATATCGAAGTTGGTCAATGGTTTTAGTTTTTTGACTTCTTTAGTTTACCTGCTCCCTGCTTTTCTTCCATAGCCATATTGTGTCTTTTTTGTTCTTCAAGTTCTTGTTTATTCTTCTTAGCATCAAGTACAGTTTTAGTAATCGCTGCTGCACCACCTGCTAATGAACCAACTGCTCCTAAAGCTGCTAGAATGGCTGGAATTGTAAAGATAAAACCGCCAATATGCTCTTTCTTAATCTTTTTCATTTGTGCAGTAGTTAAAGTTAAATCCATTCCTTTACCTTCTTTCATTTTCTTGGCTTTATCGTTGTTTCTTTGTTAACACATGATCGATATTTAAATCCTTTAGTTCGTTATAAGGAACACTAAACATACAACCTTTAATAGAACACATCTTCCTATTTATCTAAGAGAAAATCTTAGTTTGCAAAAGAACAGTTGTTGTTGCTCCACCAAAATCAATTAAGGAATCACTCTCATCTGTTATCCTTATCTCAAAATTATCAACCTTGTCTTTGGATATAGGGAAAAATAATGGATAAGTAGGCTCGTAAATAATACTATGTTTGAACTCAGCATCTGTTTTGAATGATGCTATAATTCCTGTTTCTCTATGTGTGTATTCTGTATCTTTAACAAACATGCCATCTGCTATATTACAGTGAACATTTATAGTATCAAACGGATGAAACTTTGGCAACTTACTTCCAATATGTGTTTTGTTCTTTTCTAAAACTTCAAAAACATTAAACCCGAGGACAGTGCTTATACTCCCAATTGTAACATCATTACTATCAGTTTCAATTTTAACTCTATTTCTTAAATGATCTTCTGATAATGTTATGTTGATGGATTGAGATTTTAAATATTCATTAAGACTGTTTAAGCTGTATTGTCCTTCTGGTATAAAAACTTGACTATCACCATATGAGAAACTGTTTTTTTCTGTTGTTATGTTTGGAGTTAGATATGTACTGTAAAACCCAACTAGTCCTATGCTTAAGTAGTTGTTACTGTTGTCTAATTCGTAATGGAGCTTCTTCTTTAAAACAGAAGTATCACTCGTTAGCTGAAATACCTTAGCCATTTATTATATAATAAATGAATGAGTTTGATTTACCTAGAGATATTCCGAGAGAGAAAGTAATTAAGTTAATAGAAGATGTCATTCAAAAGTTAGAATACAGTTTAAAGAAGAAAAAGAGAAAACTACGAATTGTTAAATATGCATACTACACTTTGATCGCGTTGTCGGTTATACTTTCTGCAACAACTGGGTTTATTAATATTTTTATACCTGTAACAATTTACTCGATATTAACAACGTCTCTTGCAACTGGAAGTGCTATAATAACAGGTTTGTCTTCTAAGTTAAACATAAGCAAAAGAAAAGACGAATATAAAACCATTGTCACTTGTATTAACTCATTTAAAGAACAGTTAGAGATGATAATAACACTAAATGGTGAAATGGATAGCGAATATATAAAAGATACGTTGCTTAAGATCAGAGAACAACTTAAAGATATAAGATCATAAAAAGTGCCCCCGCTGTATTCGGAGGTCCACCTTTGTAAAGATGGCGGAAAGATTACAAGATGCGAAGGAAACAGTTGAAACGTTTACAAGACTTTCAGGCCCTTCACATGTGAATGGCCAAGGATTAGAGTTCTTTAACAAATCAAAAGGTACAAACAAGCTTGGGGGCTCCGATCGGTGCTACCAAAAATATACACGTTGAAGACCTGGAAACAAACCAAGGGGGTGTCCAGAATACGGACACCCTTCCAAATGAACAACCTCACACAACTTTCATCAACGAACCGGGTCTGTACTAGTACTATGAGCAGAAAATTAATCATCGGATTTTTAAAGGTGAGCAAAACGCTCACCCCCTGATTTTCTCTATAATAAATGAGTAAGAAAACTATTAATTGGGATGTAAAAGAGATGATAAAAGAAACAACAGCTAAGAAAAGAAATGGAGAACTTATACCTGATGATATTCGTTGTCTTATCGTAGGTTCGTCGGGGTCTGGTAAAACGTTTTTGCTATTTAACTTCTTATTACAGCCAGGTTGGTTAAACAATAATTACTTCTACATATATTCTAAAAGCATGAATCAGCCAAAGTATGAGCAGTTAAAAGATCGATTTGAAAAGGCAGAACTAAAGTTTAAGAAGCAAATAGCAACGTTCTTAAGCAGTAATGACTCTATTGTACCTATTGATGAATGTGAAGAATACTCTGTTGTTGTGTTTGACGATTACATTTTGGAGAATCAAGATACTGTTAGAAATTACTTTACGAGAGGCAGACATAGACATTTAGACTGTTTCTATCTTGCACAAACATATTCAAAAGTACCTAAACAGCTTATAAGAGATAACGTTAACTTCCTATGCATATTCAGACAAGATGACACTAATCTTAAACATGTGTATAATGAGTTTGTTGGGGGAGATATGTCTTATGATAAATTTAAAGAGATGTGTTCAAAATGTTGGCAAGAAGATTATGGTTTTATAGTAATTGATATGACAAGGAAGGTAAACAATGGTAAGTATAGGAACAAGATAAAACACTTCTTAAACGTTTGATGTTTATTGACGTTTTACGTTTTAACGTTTGACGTTCTTTGACGTTTATTGACGTTTTTTCACGTTTATTGACGTTCTTTGACGTTCATTGACGTTTGTTCGTTTGCTATACAATAAATGGATGAGAAAGAAATTGATAAGAATATTAAGTTGAAGGAGTTCTTGATAAAGGGCTTCAAATCTTGGAAGAAAGAAAGAGCAGGTATATACGATAAATTTAAGACGCAAGAACAACCTGTAATTGATGCTATTCAAAACTTGGGAAGTGAGATCAAAGAAGTAGCAGAACAAAATAAAAATCTAATAACTGAACTTGTTCCAGTTGCACATAAGACGGCTTCAATAGATCCCAGTCTACTAGAAACACCTAAAAAGATAACTTATGATAGTTCTCCAAGTAGTAGTGATACACCTATAACGGGGGAAATAAAACAAATGAGAAAACAAATTAAAGACAAAGTGGAAGGAGTAGAACCTTTAACAACAGCACAGTCATTTGGTAAGATTGCAACGAAATATTATAGTAAAAGAAATGATACTGTCTTTGGAATAAGAACTGTAGAAGAAGATGGAAAAATAATAAACAAGATAGGAAATTTGGAAGTTAAAGTGAATGGCGATGATTTGATAATTAATGGTAAAACTTATAAAGGAACAGAAGGTCTATGGGAATTGTTAACGACGAATACTAATAAAACCATTGAAGATTATGATGATGATGATTTTGAACAGTACAAGGAAATAATAATAGACTCAGATGCTGCCTCCCAAAAATATAATCGAGATAAAAAGGTAGCATCTAGTAGAGGTTCAAAGTACATTAATATTATCAAGCCTATTTGGGATAATTATATTAAACCATCTTTACCTCCAACACCGCCAAGAAAGAAAACACTAAGGTCTGGGGAAGGGATTAAACAATATACCGAGATACCTAAAGAATATGTATGGATGGATGACGTGAGAAAGCTTATAGATAGGTTAATAGTTATAGATGGAGAAGAAAAGGCTGGAAATGATAACTTTTACAATGAGAAAGTAGGTATAGTGAGTATGATTAATAATAAGTTTTCACAGTTTATTCCTAATGATCCAAAAGGTATAGGTTATTTGATTAAGATCTTAAATACATTACCACCACGATTCTGGAATGATGAGAAGCTTGGAAAAGGACTAATGAATAAGATTTTAAACATGAAGGGAATGCCGGAGTTACATATACCAGGCTTCAGATTTTGCGGGCCTTTTACGAAACTTCAAGAAAGGTGAGAAAGAGGTGATGAAGGTATTAACCCATTAGATGAGGCTTGTAAAGAACACGATATATACTACAGAGACAATAAAGATACAGAGTCGAGACATATTGCAGATAAGGAATTAGAAACTAAAGCATGGAAAAGAGCATTTAGTAGTGATGCGTCAATTGGTGAACGATTAGCTGCTTTTGGGGTTGGTACTGCTATGAATGCTAAGGTTAAGTTGGGATGGGGATTATAAATTTTAGAAAATTTTTAGCCCCTCTGTATTCGGAGGTCCAAAATGTTAAGTATTTTCTCACATCTAAAGGTGCAAATCCATCAGACCTCTTTAATTGTTATTATGTATGATTCTTTTATGGGTATATCACATAAAAGTGTTGTTTTTACACTTAGTCTAAAGCTTGATGGTTAAAGCCATGAAGCCACAAAAATGAACACAACAACAAACTTAAAACCAAAAACCAATATGTCACAATGGACTCACTTATTAAAGACATCACAGCCATAGACATCACAGACACAGCGTTTCACTTCATCAAGTCAAAGGATGGCATAGAGTTCCACAAGGCTCTTTATGGTGACTTTGTTGTTATCATGATTAAGAGCGACGACTACCGCAATGGATTCATCAACGCAACTAAGCTTTGTAAGGATGGTGGAAAGGAGCTAAAACATTGGCAAGAAATTAAACGAAGTAAGAGAATGATTAAGGTGTTTGGCAAATTTTTGCTCGGTCGACTTTCCGACAATGCCAATATTTATACAGCTATATAAACACAAAACAAAACAACGGAAGACAAACTTATCTCAGGTACATACTACCACCCAGACATCATAGTTCACATTGCGTCATGGGTTTCAGACGAGTTTGCCTTCAAACTTTCTAAGATCGTCAACAGCTACATAGTCAACCACTTCAAACAAGAGTACAAAGAAAAGATAGAACGCCTTGAAGAAGCTGAAGCACGCTACGAAGACCAAATAGAACAACTAACAACTCAAGTCGCATCACTCAAACTCATTGCAGCACCATACACAGAAGACCCAGGCAAGATCCATAGACTCGTCGTAATCAAAAAGAATCTAACTGAAGAACAACTAGAACTGATACTTGACCCTTATGATGAAGAAACTAGAGAAAAGAAAATTGTTTACGAGTCTTATTTTTATTGGGTTGGTAGGATTCAACAATGCAACGTTAGCTCAAGACTTAAACAGCTCAAAACAAAGTACCCACATCTCAAAGTCATTCTAAACACCGACGACCCCAACTCAATCAACTTGTACAACAGACTAAAGGAATCAAAGCTAGAGTCAAAGACAATCAAATGGTACGGTTCACACCTTGAAGCATATAGCGATGAAGATGACGCCGATGAAAAGATTGTTAGTATGTTTGTTGGTTTACGAGAAGATTTTTGATCCCTTACACTTATACAAAAGCTTGATGGTAAGCGCCATAAAGCAACTAACTTTAACAAAGACATCCCCAAAACTTGATGGTGTTTACCATAAAGCATTGTTTCAAGATTTTCTTTATAATAAATGGATAGTGTTGAGAGTTATGAGTTACAGAGTTTTAAAGCTAACACAAGAACATTTAATAATTTGAATGAAGCTAACAAAGATATTGAGTTCGATTTCAACGTGGGCGATGGGTTCGTACATCCACACAAAGCAGATTGTCATATGACTTTTGAAGTTGTTGGTGCATCAGTTGGAGGAACATTTGGTGCAAATGATACTATAAAACTTGTAGATAACTTCTTCCCATTCTTCTTTTCTCAAATTGAGGTTAGAAAGCATGGTGTTGTTATAGATAAGATTGAGCTACCTGGAATAACATCTACAGCTGTCGGAACATTAAAGATTTCCAAGCCAGAAGTTGAATATCTAAAACAAGCAGGATTTGAAACAGATGATAAACTTGGTCTAAGAAAGGACTTTAGCGTTTTGTACCCATTAAGATTAATTCCAGGCTTCTTAAGTGATTATAAAGAGGTCATGTGGAAAGGCGGATTGAGAATAACATTTACAAAAGCTAACAACAATAACGATGTCTTGTACAAATGGACTGGATCAGGAGCAGCTCCTCATGATGGAAAAATAACAATAAAGAGTATGGAGATAAGAATGCCTATTGTTGCATACGAATCTAATTACGAAAACAAGTTAAAGTTGAATATTCTTAAAGAGCCTAAAGTCATGTTTTCATTCCATACTTATCAATGTGTTCAAAAGAATGTTGCAGGTTCTTTCTTGGAATTTGATATTACTACTCAATTTAATTCTAGACAATTTGATATGCCTGATTTCGTAGTTGTAATGTTCCAAACTGATAGAAGTGGCAAACAAACAGCAGATGCAAGTAAGTTTGATCATTATAAGGTAAAGAATATCTATCTTAAGAATGGGAGGAATGAGGTATTTCCAAAAGAATCAAGAAACTTAGATATTGCTAACAAGGATTACTTTAAGATGTACGAAGATTATACTGCGTTTAAGAGAATAACATGTGGCAACACCGAAATGTACTATGACCCTAAAGAGTTTATAGATAACAGACCAATGTATGTGATTAATTGCAGTAAGAGGAAGAATGTATCGGTAAATGAGAGAACAAACATAAAGATTGTTGTAGACTTTGCAGAAGCTGTGGCTGCTGATACTATATGTTATGCGATTTTAATTGGACGAAAGAACTTCACATATGATCCTAAGAATGAGAAAGTAGTAGAAGAGTTTTAGATAGTTAACAAAATATCAACGGACATATAGAGATTTTAAGGGTGAGCGTTTTGCTCACCCCACGGTTCAAGAATCTAAGGTCAAGTATTACTGGCCCTTTATCAGTTAGCCATAGGCGACTTTAAAGGGTATCGAAAAGATACCCTTGCATCCTCAAACTGTTTTCATTATCGATTGTTTTATGGAAGTTTTTCCATCAAACGAAATTGTTAAAAATGATTAAATATTTTTAGTGAAGGTAAAAATTGAAGAGTGTTCATTGATTTTCTATATAATAAATACGATGGCAAAACACGTTGATTTTTTAAACAAGCTTGGAAGTCTTAAACAAAAAGAGGTTATTGGATTAAGAGAATTAGAATTAAATACGGAATATAAGATTGTGAAAATGGAAAAGATTAAAACTAAGTTTGGAAAGAGCATATTAGTTGAGTGTGAGACGTTCAAGGTTTTTCTTCCACCTAGATTTACAAAACACGTAACAGATAAAATGATTGATGAGATCGTTAAAGATGGGATAAAAATCAAATACACTGGTCTAAAAGAAAACTATCCTACTGTTGAGTTCTGTATGTAAATCCAAAAAATGAACGAAAATGAACAAAAATATGTTGTCACAAGTAAAAAATGGAGTGATTAGAAATGGATCCTCAAAAAAAGTTCATTCTTACTAATAACTTTAATGTAATTGTAAAAAATGTGCAAACCGAAGTTCAAGTGGTTTTTGATATTAACGGCTGTCTATTCAGCTTGAATTACGATCAGTGGACAGAGTTTAAGAAGTCATTGTTTCCTATAGAGAACGAGGTTAACAGAAGATTCCATTATCATTATCCGAACTTGTAATTTTAAGTATGTTTTAACTGTATAAGTGTTTTATAGTATCAAGACTATAAAACCTAAGACCTTTGGATATACAGAACATAGGATAGATAGGAAATTTATTTGTCTATTGATTACCGTTTGAATTTTGAAAATCGGTTAATATTTGAAGAAGTTATAGCCAATTCGAAGTTTCGGGAATTTTTTACGGGTTTATTTTTGAGTTTTCGGGAAAATGTTATTCTTTAAGAAAGGCTTGGAATTTTATTCTGATTATGGTAGTATTTTTTATTTTTCGATTTGTTGAAATTTTGTAGAGATATTGAAAAAGGGAAACATATCCTGTGGGTTATGCAACCATTTATGCATTTCAAACAATTGGCTATGTTATTAGTATTCATTTGCCGTTTGAATTTTGAAAATCGGTTAATAAATAAGGATGGTATAAGCATTTTTCGTTTTTGCCCCTGAAATTTCAGAAGTTATGCATCCCGCATTCAGCATTCCGCATATATATGGGTATCCAAAAATGCAATCAGATTGCCAAAATATTCAATAGGAACCAAGATATAGATAATCTTATTGTTATATATTTTGAATTTACCGCTTCTATACTCATGCTCTCTCTAAAGGATGTATTACATTTTCTCCCCGAAGGAGACTACGTCACGGATTCAATGACGTCATGTATTACGTTTTCTCCCCAAAGGAGACTACGTCATTGTACAGCTCCCTCTGTCCACTGCTAGCTAGAAGCTCTTGTTCAAGGAAGAGGCTAATGCATATATATGTATGTTGATGTGAGAAGAAGGAAAGAGAATCGGATTAGACAGTCCTGTGCTGGTACTGGAATCGTTCAAATGAATCAGTAACAGATCACCTGTTCCGGAGTTGTATGTAATCTTTGTATGTATTCCTTCTCATTGAGTTTTTAAAGCTAATTATTAACGGATTTTCATGATTCAAGTGTCAAATGAAAGCTTATAAACTGGAGATTAAGATGCAATAAATATATTTTGTGTAGGATTCCATTGTAATATTTTAGATGTAAGTTTTTATGATTTTTAAATGTCATAAAAACATATTCAATCTCACTTTAACATTGTAGTTATGGGAATACTTTGCGCCGTGTAACTTTATATAATTAGCTGGCTTCTTCTGCGCTGGTTAAAAATATTGAGAGGAGGGAAATGCGCCAGAAGTAACCACCCCTAACTACTCTGACGTTGTAATTCTTCCATGGACATAACGTATTTTTCTTTCAACGCTTCCAGAAGACTTACACTTGTTTCAATTTTGCTTATTGTCTGTACAAGGGATGCTGATCTTTCATGTAGAAAAAAGCTCAGGACATGTAGAGGTTCCAGCGCATCTCGGATTATGGACATTTCATAAACAAAATTCCATTTAGCGAGTTTTACGTATAGACCCGAAAATATTGCATGGTGCTGAAAGCTTGTCTGCAAATTTGTAGAAGTTTCTTGAATGTGTTCCACAAGCGCAGGGTAGGACTTCCACAATACTTCTACTGAACGGTAAGAAAAGCCTAACTATCGTATATCAAAAACTTTAGTCATATTATAGAAATGAATATCTAGTTGTTCTGACATTAATTCGATTTCTCGTATGATCTCCGGGGACATTGAGTAAACATTGTGTGATCGCTCTACAACGTTTTGAAAATGGCCCATATTTGAAATCGTATTAACAACGTTGTGAACAGTCAGTTCCAGCTTATAACTAGTACAGTGAAACGAATAAATTGGTGTCTAATTCTCGCTGCAGTAAAGACACAACACCATTTATTTCGCCTTGATGTTACTTGCGCCATCAGTACAAACTGCTGTCTTTCCTGTAATATAGTTTTGGAAAGATTCATACTTTAACATATTTTAATCATGGAATCAGAAACCTATCTGCCTGTTGCCTGTATCTCTAATAAACCTAAAAACATATTGCTACACCTGATTAACTACAGAATGGATATACACAAGGAGACCAGATTTATAAGACAAGTGGGGGATTCCTCCATCATTAGCGCTAAGGGTTCATCGGCATTCATAAGATACTCGGCCAGTTTTTCCTTCGTTTCTGTAGCTACGAAGTCAATAATATTTGAACACGTAACATTGGAGAAGAGAACTTGTCCGAAGTCCATTCCGCTTATTTCTTGTAATTTAATAAAATGCGGATGCATGGTAAAAGACACACGATTTTGGGCAACAACATGGACAATTCTAAATATCGCAGCTGCCTTTTTAATACGAATTTCATTCACAATTTTCAACCTGTCTTGTGCATTTTACACTGACACCTTTATTTCTCCCCTATCCCTTTGCTCACATCTTGACAAACTTTTTTTTGTATGAAATAGACTTCTCGTGATCATAGATTTTATGAGGAAGTTTATTTGATGTTTTTGCAGTAACCCGTTGCACCAAACTCTTTGTACATCTAGTCTTCTTTCTGTATGAATATCAAGTTCACGAAAGAAAGTGCACATAGTACACACAACGCGAATGTCATCCAGTGTTTTGTTTAGCACCTAGCCACAATCGTTTAAATTTCCAGCTCGCAAATTGTTCTTGATCACAAATGGAAGGGAACAAGTCACTGGCACCAGAAATAACCTAACAATTATTAACACTAAGCCCCGAATTATTTCCATGTTTCTGATTTGATGTCCGTAATGCGGTTTCGGACGTTGCACTATTTTCAGACGGAAACCTCTTACTTTGTGTACCGGAATTATTTGCATTTTTATCGTCAGGAGCTTTTCTTTTATTGAGTTGAGTTGATTCTGAGTTTAACGTCTCTTTTCAGCAGCGAGGCTATATGAGATGTGGACCTACTGATTAACGTGGAATCCGAACCACATGGGCTCCCGCCGGGAATCGATTCTTCTGTTCTTTTTAACGTGTTTGTCAACGAAGAAGCTACCAATTCAGAACTTCAGTGACTGATTACTGATGACTGGAAACGTTGTTTATTATTATTATTATTATTATTACTGTGCTACTCAAATTAAGAATAATAATGCAATGGTATTACCAGTGGTACCAGCTTCAAGATTTTTCTTCGAAAGGCAATTCTATAAACAAGACCAACATAGCTCGCGATAATAAACATACTGGAAAAATAAAGAAATGCTACTAAATCTTGAAGTTGATTATTGCACTTTAAAACAGATTGTATAGCCTAAGAAAGGGAGAAAATATCTTCCCAGCCTGGGAAGACTGAATTAAACCTAGAGACAGGGAAGTCAAAACTTAGAAGGGGGGAAATTCCCAGGCTTCCCTGGCTACAAATAAATCCCTGGTAGTAAGGGACTTCTGCAGTAATCTCTATTAACCAGATCACAACCTTTAAAAATTATTAAAAAATAGAAAACATGCACGATGGCAAAGATTTCTGTCATCACAAGTAATGAATACATGTCCTCTATCAGCAACAAAAATTTCATTAAAATCGGAGCCGGACAACTGGGTGATGTCCCTTGTAAGGAGGCTAAAAGTTATATTTATAAACAATTATTCAACTTATAAGCATCCGCCCACGAAATCAAACTTGCGGTTACATGCGCTAATTTTTTTAGTCAATGTTATGAAAAATGTTATTTCGATATTAATTTTATGAGCACACATTAAAAATTTCCAACGGATGCTTCAGTCTCAGAGCCAAGGCAATACCCATGTAGTCTTCACCTATGATGTACGGAATTACCGATGTTCAATGTTACATTTCTCTTTGGATTTGGAAAAAGAACACCACTAATATGGTTTGAAATGAAATGAAGTGTTTAGTTTAACATCCCACATAGAGGGGCGGATCCAGGACCGACTTCCGGGGTGGGACAGTGGGTTGTCATACTGCTACTTTTAAGGGCTCCAAACTTTGGGATGAGTTTTATTTATATATATAAAATAAGAATGTTTCCTCTTCTGGATCCGCCCCTGCCCACGTATATGCACCAAGGCTAGGTGAGACAGTGATGATGAGAAATGACTAAAATGGTGGAATGAAGGAAGTCTGAGAAAGCGGCTTAAACAAAGCGGCCGGCTTAAGCGGCAAAACCCTGAGAAAACCCACACACATGGTGTTTGTCCACCAAAATAGTTCACATGGCGCAAGATGACACCTGTGTCTCTTGAAAATGAGCAATATATACAGAAAATGCGAACAACCAACTCAGAAAACGACATATTGTAGCTATATGCTACAGGGGCAGATTGACTCACACGGATTGCATAAACTACTGGGAACACATTCTCTCCAGTGGCATTTTTACTGAAGCCAAGAAATTCGAGTAAAAGATGTAATGATTTTTCTCTTCTTTTTTTACACTCTATAAAAAAATCATGTAGTACCGGTACTTGTGCAAGACTCTTGCGCAAGAGTCTTGGTCTTGGTCTTGGTCTTGCACCCCACGGTCTTGGTCTTGCAACGGGATTCCTGGTCTTGGTTTTGGTCTTGCATGCAAGACTCTTGCAAAAACTGCAAGATCAAAACTTGCGCTCATCACTAAATTAAAGTTCTTCCCCTCCTACTACAGAGGGACTCGAAAACCTCACGATCATTAGTCTAATAATAATGTCAAACTGCTCGGCTCGGCTCAGCTTAAGTGAGCCATCGGCTCGGTTGCGATGAGCCACCGGCTCGGTTCGGCTCGACTCAGGTGAGCCATTGGCTCGAGCCAGCTCGGTTGGAATAAGTCATCGGCTCGGTTCGGTTCGGCTCAGGTGAGCCGTCGGCTCGAGGCGTCTACGTTGGGGTAAGCCATTGGCTCAGCTCGGTTTGGTCCAACTGAGCCGAGGACTCGAGCCACCACGGTAGGGTGAGGTGTGGGCTCGGCTCACATCTTGGTTCGGCTCGGTGGTGACTGAGCCGTGAGCCGAGCTACTTGAGCCGTTGACAACACTACAGTCTAACACCTCAGGCTGTTCAGCTAGACCCACAGGCTTCCACTGGGCCCCTAGCTTTGTAACAGTTTGTAGTAATATTCATTAACTTCATCCTTGCAATCAGCTATCGAGTCACGGTAATTAAATTATTCATAATATGTATTTTATTTATTTATTAACTAAAAAATTTACGATACAGCCAAAAGATGATTATTTTTGTAAAATGTTTATTATTTTCATGAAGCAAATAGTGAATATTCTACTCGGGTTTAGAACTATCGCTACTACACTTTTAATTTACAACTAAGTGTTTGTGTTCACTATTTCTGTCCGTTTTCTACAAATTACTTGCAGAGATTATTCGGAGTAAATGTTTTATATTAGTAATGTTTCATTAACGTTTAGTCATCTGTTAATTACTATTTCAAATATTTATAAGTTTCCCCTTCTGGTTAGGATAATGATTAAAAATGAAGTTTCCTCTTTTTATAAAATTCTTGATAATTCTAATACTTTATTTAAAGGGCGTAATTCTGAATTATTTGGAGATATTCAAATAAACTAGAATGAAGACGATAGTACTAAGCAACATTATTAGAACAAAACATTGCTGTTTAAGAAATTGACAGAATCAAGCTTTTCTTTTAAAAAGGCAGCGTAGGGTACGGGATTCGAACTGATGATCATGATAAAAACAAAATATTCGGGGAGCGTGCGATAACCGCCTACGAAGGTATGTTAAGATTCATTTTCTTAGTAAACGCATATTAGAAAATCAATACCACGAACTGCCTGATCGCTTCGCATATTTTGTGGCTTATTAACTTTTATTTGTTTGTTTACGTATAAAATGTTTAATATCTATTTTCATTAGAACTGTGCAATATTTATAGTAACTAACATTGTGAATGATTTACGTTGTATTTATAATAAAGCATAAATTCCCCCTCTCTCTTTCTGTAAATTTCGCCGCGCGTTTGCCACGCTTACGAAAATGGAACTTACAATTTGGCAGTGAGTTTCGGAGAGTTCTTTTATTCATTATAACTTTTTTCTTAATTTTTTACAGAAATATTTTTTGAAATATGTGGCTTCATTTTTCTAAGAAGACATTTAACATTTTCTATCATAAGAAAGAGAGTCATCTTTATGTATGTAATTTTGAAAGACATGCGACAGAATTTCTGGACAGAAGTATAGTTTCTTCTTTTATTGATACTCCATTCCTAGACAGACAAAACAACTTTCCTCCATTTTATTGTTCTTAAACAAATCACGTAATGACCCATACCTTTGTTTCGGACTTACTTGTTAGCTCTGAACTTCATGCGTCTCGATTCGTTTTTTTTTTACTTATCTACTTGTGTTCAAGGATTAAAAATGGTTCTGCGCGGGAATCGATACGTGCACTACAAGTTCTTCAGACCACCTTGATGTCGAATACTCAATGAGGGAGGATGGCCAAGGCAGACAAAGTGATTTCTTTGTTCAAGAGACATACGCACATTACTCCGGCTTCGTTACCTCGATCTTTGTGCGAATTTACACAACTAAATCGGTCTTCAAATTTTACACATGATTTCGCCAACAAGTTATTAAATTTAACGCTACATGCAACGTTGATAAAGCATTAAAGGAATAACACAAATTACAAATAGTGATCAAACTTACAACTCTAGTCACAAGAACGATTCTATTCAATGTGTCATGTCACCTTCCTATCAAGAAATAGATCCGGGTTCGATTCCCGATGTGTTTCAGATTCCACGTTAATCAGTAGGTTCCGTCTCATATAGCCTTTTTCTTGTTCTCATAAAATAATAATTCTATCTGTCAATATATAAATGTAATAATATTATTATGTTGATGTGTAAACCTAAAAAGAATCTTACATAAATATATCTTTTCTGTTCCTATCAATAGCTTTAACTATGTCTTTTTCTTTTTTTTCTTTTGTCATTCTAGTAATAATAATAATAATAATAATAATAATAATAATAAATGGACACTTTTCCTCAGAAACTTGCGACTTTAAGGTCTACAGTGTAGAGCTCTGCCGACGACAACACACTGGACATTGTTTATAAAAAGACCGAAAAACATTATTCACTAACTTATTGTCTACGGTTTGAACTGCAAGAAATGATTATATTTCTTCGCGATAATGTGAATACAAAAATGAAATGTTGTGTTTGTACACAATTTTCTTTTCTCGGATGACTGGATAATTAAAAAAAACCAGCTTCTATTGTTGTAAAGAAAATAAGAAGTATATCTGCAGGGGGAATCAATCTGAGGACCCCGTGAACTTGAGCAAAATGTGTTACCGATTACACCATCAAGACCTGCTTGCAAGGAAAGCGGTACATTGAATGATTTGTTGAAAGAGTCCAAGCATTTTACATCACATTGTATTTTTTCTTGTTTCGTTTTTATTGCTTTCACTCTTTGTGTTTTTCATACAATGCAGGAAAAAGCAAATACACTTTTCGCCATGATGCCCAGGAATACTGTTTTAAATGATCAGCAAATAGGAAGCTACTGGCGAAATGATATGGGGTAATGTGTAGTATTTTATTTTCATAGCAGCAAGGGGCAAGATACTATCCCGCGGAAAACATGGGTTTATTTTGTGACAGACAATACATATACCAGTACTTACGATACGAGGCGGAAGGGCCACAAAAAAATCACAGTCCAGGGCCCACTGGGAAATTTCCCGGTTTCGCACCTGGCCAGTATAGCTCTGTTCCTATACAGTATTAAAAGACTGATAGGGATGCGCACGAGACAAGATTTGAGACTGTCTCGTCTCGAAAATGTGCAGTAAAAGTGGTCTCGACTCGAAAAATATATATTTTTCTATTGGAAGAGCCGTGTCTCGACTCGAATTTTGTCAGGAAAATTCTGTCTCGACTCGTCTCGTGCGCATCCCTAAAAACTGATTAAATTTACGAAGTAATAAGCTAAACTTCCTGCCGCTACAGCCACAAAGACTAGTGGGTTAATAATGGATTTTTGTTCTCCCTCAAAAACAGAGCTCAGGGGCTATATACATCGAGATCGTACACGCTAACAAAGAGGTTAAACCAGAACTAAATAATAATAATAATAATAATAATAATAATAATAATAATAATAATAATAATAATAATAATAATAATAATAATAATAATAATAATAATAATAATAATAAATTTAAACAACCATTTTTAAATAATCTCAATTCACATCAGCAGATGGTAAATTTGATGCCTATGGTAACAAAAAAAGAGTTGAAAATATGAAGAATACAGCACATAACTAATCTGCTGAAATCTTGTATAGGGTTAAGAACAGAGCTTTCTTATGGAAAGTATTTTTTTTTCTTTAATCATGTCTGTGTGAAGTTGGCTTCTCGTGACAAATTATCTATATAAAACTGTTACAACATGTCTATATAAAAGAAATGAAATTATTTTTTTGAGTTTTACGTCCTACGGTTATGCCGGTTAGGCTAAAGGAGACGGTGATGATGAGTAATGAATGAAATGGTGGAATGAAGAAAGTGGGAGAACGCCGAGAAAACCCAAGCACACGATATTTGTCCATCACAAAGTTCACTTGGCGGGGACCGGGATCGAACACGGGACCCCAATCACCAGAGGTGAACGCTCTACCACTGAGCCACCGCGTGTCTATATAAAAGAGTCGCAAATGGAACATACTACATGAAATCAGAATCAATTTCGGTATCACTGTATTAAAGGAGGGAAATCGAAGAGTCCACCCCCTGCTTACATCATTCATACTGATTGATCATCAACTTTGTTACTGACAAAGTGTAACTAATTAATGTACCCTCTCAAATTTCAACTAAAGATAAAATATTTATTCTCGAACCAGATCTATGCATCGAAACCACACGTGATAATTACTTAAAATTTGTTTCCCAACAATCTAACATAGAAGAAGATCTGAAAGTGGTCTCTCACCAGGAATCGAACCTAGGACAAAATGCATCAAAGGTACGCTAGTCACTAAAAGGATAAGAAGTGCTAATTTTAAAAATTTGGAGAAAAAATCAACTCATCTTTGAAAAGTTGAACTACCTAAACTCGAACAAAAAACGAAAACAAACAATTCCAATAGTATGGGCTAATCACTTTTAAAAGTTGAACTCTTGACCTCGAACTAAACACCCACAGAAAGTGAAATGTGCTGTTCAACACGTACTGTTTGAAAGTAAAAATTTATTACGAAAATTCAAATTTTATATCGCCACAACATTCAAACGTAAGTGATAGACTCAATCTTCCAATATACAGTAGTTCTAAAAAAAAAAAAAAAAATAGTATCATAACGTTATCCTGATAATTATCAATGACGTTATAACACTCTAACGTTTATGATAGGCCCAATCTTTTCGCCATAGTTCTGAAAATAGTATCACGACATTAACCTGTTCAATTGTTAAAAAAGGACAATTCATTAAATTGCTACACGTGGGTGTCAGATGAAGAATGATATGATAAGAGGTGACGTCATAAACACCGTGAAATAAGTAGATTTTTCGTCATAGTCTATCTGAAGTAGTGGCGGCCGGTGGATTGTGGTTTCGGGTGTTGCAGTACGAACGATAAGAGACAGAAGATATAAAGTTGACTCATTGACTAATCAACATAACTTGCTATGTGCAAATTATGCACGTGCACGTGAGCAAATGCTATGTGACATGTTAAATTAAATAAAATTCTGTAATATTTTCCATAAGTAGAAGCTTTGCTTTGTATATACTGAAACACAAACTATTTGCTGAGCAAAACAATATATTCACATAAAAAACTACATGCGTGTTACAGTTTCGCCAACTAACATTTTGGCTTCATCAGACACTATCTTGTACAGATAGTGTCTGATGAAGCCAAAATGTTAGTTGGCGAAACTGTAACACGCATGTAGTTTTTTATGTGAATATATTGTTTTGCTCAGCAAATAGTTTGTTTGTGTTTCAAAATTCTGTTTTTAAAAAAATAAAAATGCAGAACATTTTATCCGATTAATCGCCTTAATTAACTAGTAAGTTCATTCTCCTCTCTTTGATTGGAGCAAATCTGTCTAATACATGCTGGTTGAACTCTGGTATTCTTATTGTCAGGTCTTTTTCGATGGAAAGCATAACCAATGGTGATAACCTTTCTTGGAACATTCAATTCCTTGAAAGTGTCAATTCTTTCTCATGTGGAAAAAACTTTTCGTCTTTTGTTGATGCCATAGATACTGTTAATATTAATTTCAAAGCTTTGTAGATTTACTAAATATTTTTTTCTAGATTATTGCGAACGATTCATTCTAGCAAACTCAGTCCTTGACAGTGATCCGAATTCCTCTTCAGCGTTGACTGAAGAGAGTTCGTAGCAGAGATTAGTGTTATAAAAAAAATGTATATTGAACACAATTTATTCACAGTTTATCCAGGAAAATTTAAAATAAATTGAGGAAATGTATTTGGTGCAAACAACACTACTGCATAAGATATCCTGTAAATTTAAACTGGATTTTTTTTGAACACTCTCCTGAATTGCCCTTTGCTTGTTTTGTCTAAGCCTTAATTCCAAATTTTTCCTCAGTTGAAAGCTGGTCAATGTTTTCTTGTAAGTTATTTACAAAAGTCATGGTATACAATTCATTCAGAATTTGTAGGTTATTTACAGAATTAAAGCACACACAATAAAATTAAACCTAATAATTAAAAACCAAACCAGCTGATACAAAATAGGTACTGGTATATGAATTCCGAATATCACATATTCATACATCAACACACACACATGTGCGCAAAAGAAAAAATTACATTCCAAATCATCCGTCTTGCTTGTTACGCAATGCACGATGAACACAATATACTTCCACATGAGGCGAAACAATGCTTACCAAAGTGATATGTTCTGGAAAGGAAACCTCGAAACCCGCCAGATGAAGGATCAGCATGTAACAGAAGCCAAAAAATCAAAGAACATCAAAACAAACAGCACTGCCAGTTCTACACCCAGAAATGTTAACTGGGAGGAGTCCAAAGTATTTGAGGGAGGTCCAATACGTCTACATAATATGGAACCTGTCTTATACTGCACCCGAAAAGACGATAAGTAATTCTTACTTACTGTCACCTATATTTTTTAGAAAAAATGATAGAACGATTATTTTTATAAGAAAAGAAAAGTACATGATGAGGCGTAAAATAAAATATTTAGCATACATCAATCGTTTCTGTGTTAAAAAAAGTATAGTTTATTAAGAAAGTCTACCAATGTTAGTCAAGTTTCGAAATTTTGGGGAGGTCCGGACCCGGTGGACCCTATCGTGGCTACGCCCCTGAGCATTGCTAACTAGTCCAAAAATCCAAGTTGGCGTTCCGCATCATACAATTTTATGTGGAAATTATCAAGAGTATAAAATATACTTATTTTATAAAAGAAATATGTTTATACTAAAATACTATCCACAGAGGGGGGGGGGGGAGGAGAGCGATTCTACATACAGACTTATTAATATTTGATTCACAAATTACTGTAGAAGAAGCCTTCATTATCAATATAAGCTAAGAATTAACTTGTAAATGCGGGTCTACTTTCATTTGTTTTCTCCTCTACTAGATATTTTCTTTCTTATTTTGTAATTTTGCAATCACTTTTTTTAATTGTCATTATATTGATTTGCTTCAGTATGGTCCCGTAATTTAAAAATATGAATGCATAAAAACAAATTCCATTTGTTAATTGCTAGTGAAAGAAAATTCAGAAATCTTATTTAGCGTGGAAAACCTTCTCGTTCACTGGAAACCGTGCTGTGTTGCAGAAGCACTGCAACGACCAGTTCCTTTAACTTCTGAGATAGGGGAAAGGAGACTTAACATTTGCTCCAATTGCCGCGCTGAAGGAATCTGGTCGTTGCATGCTCGCTGCAACACAATGTAAATTAGAGACTCTGTGACGGATTATTTTTCGCTTTTTAAAACGGATTAACGGAATGGACAGTTACAGAAGTAAAAAATACGTTATTTAAAGTGTATATATGCAAGTATTAAAAAGTATTTTTTCTGTTCTTTACTACTATTGATAATAATATTTTTTTCTTGAAATACTTTGGTCGTTGCGCAACGCTGCAACACTAACATTAGCCGCCACTGATCTGAAGTATGTCATTAATTGCAAATCTAAATTTGGTAAGCTGAGAATAACATTTTGACATCATAGGTAATGAAGTAGTGGTCATCATTAAAATAACTAATTTGTTTTACAAGAATGTCATAAATTGCAAAACATCTGAAGTCATTGAATTTGCATTTTAAATAACTACTCGTTAAATAAGGAATAAGAAAAGCATGTCAATGTTTGGTTCTTTTATAAATTAAAGTTTACAACATTCTTCTAATGAATGATGCTGACAAAGGAAACTAATACGTAATACGATGTATATGTCTGTAATAAAAACATGTAAAACGATAGCTAACGCTAGTAGTTGATTCATTTGAAAAAGAAAAACTGCTGACATTTGCTTTAAAACATATGAGAGAATCCTTTTAAATACTTTTCAACATTTTCACTTCTAATCCATGAAAAATATGATTGTTCATAAAATACTTATACTAACCAGATCCTAGACTGCTCCTACCCTCCCTCAACCTTCTCACAAAATTACTGTATTCTTTCAGAGTGAAGCAATACATTCTAATATTTTTGATAATTAGACACCCTGGTCCGGGTCCTATACACCCCTGGGCAAAGTCTCACAAATCAAAACAGAACCTTGACCTTTTGCCCCAAAATTTTCAAAAATAGATACCCCTCTTAAATTTTTGGATTTTTAACAATCTCACACCCGTTCACGGGAACAAAAGATGGTTAAATGCCGAAATTTTAGAGGGGTTAACCCTAGACCATGACCCTGACAGCCAAGGTATTCTGCAAAATTTTAACCTTAACCTTTGACACCCAAAATTAGGTACCACTCCCAAAATTTGGCCCGGGCCATGGTAGCTCTCCATTTTTCCTTAATCCACTAGATATACGCGGAGTAATGCTACCAACGTATCGAGACCAAATTTAAAACTTTACAAGATACCCTAGCAATGTTTTTTGACTTTTCTTCCTAACCCTAAAAATAAGGATAAAAATTAAAATTTATGATTTTCTCAAAAACAGCTCTAACAATTTCGTTCATAGTTCATAAACCAATGATCCAGTCGTTTTTTCTTGGAAAAATCCAGAAGAGGTAGCGAATTCTTGTAGGAGAATTTTCCTGTCTATTTTCTCAAAAATGACTGCGATTTTGTTCTATTTCATAAATAAACATCTAATTAATAACCTTACAACAAGGTATAATTAATTTGTCTCGCAAACATTAACAAGGGATAGTTAGTTAGTCTTGCGATGAGTTTTCCGGACAATTTTCTCAAAACCTACTTACTTGATTTTCTTCATATTTCATTAATTGATGCTTTGTTAATAATCTACCAATATGACAACTCATTTGCCCTGAAAAAAATTACAAGGGATAGTTTATCCTTGGAGGTGAGTTTTCTCAAAAAAAAAAAAAAGACTATTTTCTTTGAAATGAAATTAAATCTTTGAGTTTTACGTCCCACGGTTATGCCGGTTAGGCTAAAGGAGACGGTGATGATGAGAGATGAGTGAAATGGTGGAATGAAGAAAGTGGGAGGAAACGGGAGAACCCCGAAAAAACCCACGAGCACGATGTTTGTCCACCAGAAAGTTCACTTGGCGGGATCTGGGATCGAACCCGGGACCACAAGCACCAGAGGTGAACGCTCTACCACTGAGCCACCGCGCCCCCAAACGACGATTTTCTTTGTATGCCGTTAATAACTCTATAATATTGCGCAAATCACTGGTCATGAAAATGTTTACAAGGGTCTTTTCGATTCTAATATTAATATTATTTACTATATTCTCAAACGAGTTTGTTAATATCTCATTAACGATTTCATAAAATAACACTAATACATGATAATCATTTGTCACTAAAATGTCCACAAATGGTACTTTACTTTTGAAGCTGTTTTCTTACACGGGAGGGTTCCACAAGTTGTCATATTGGTTTCGAAAAAACGAAAAACAAATTTTTTTTCGAAAAACGAAGATCGAAATTTTTTTTCGAGAAACAAAAAACGGATAATTTTCGTAAAACAAACTGAATTCATTTTATTTGTTAGTACTTCGAAACTATAGTATACTATGCATACGTATATGAAGTCTTATAGAACGGCTATGTTCATCTGTCTGTCTATCCATCCGTTCGTCTGTCGGCTGGCATCAGAGCAAGAGCGGTAAGAAATAGCGAGAAGCATAGGTTTGCAACACGAATAGATTCATCTAATGCATTTGACTTTTATTTAATCCAGAAATGGTAGAGATCTATCACTTTCTGCTACCTTGTTAATCACTACAGAACACAAACGGTAATATATAGAAAGACGCGGTTTTCCAGAACCAATTCAGTGTCCCAAGAATATATTCAATATTCGCCCTTATTACACTTACAGACTAAGCTATGCATAAGTGTCGGAAGTCTTTAGAATGGCTTTGTCCGTCTGTCTGTCGACAGGTGTCAGAGCAAAAACAGTAATAGATATTGAGAAGTCGTTTCTTGCGGTTGATTTAGAGCCCCTAAAATAGGTTCGACCTCCTCCATTAACCCTCCATTCAAACCGTAAGTGATTCAAATACTCTTTTTTGGTTTCAATTTTTATCGCTATAGAACGAAAAGAGTAATAGATAGCGAGAGGCGATTTATTGCAAACAATTTAGTGTCTTAAGACAATATATAACTGTCCATAACATTCAATCGAAACCAGAAATTGTTTATATTTACTATTATTTCCGGTTTCAATACTGAATTACGATATATCGAGATGTAGATTTTTGCAATCGATTCTTCAACTCTTCCAGGTTCTGTGGAAGTTGTGGTACATAAAACGTTGTCTTTAACGAAACCCCACAGGAAGAAGTCACAGGGTTCCAGATCCGGTGACCGTGGAGGCCAGCTGAGATATGCTAACTGCTAAGTCGCCAGCTCCTTGACGACCAATCCAACGGTTCGGTAGAGTTTCATTCAGATATTCACGCACTTGGCGACTCCAGTGAGGGGGTGCCCCGTTTTGTTGAAAACTGAGGTTGTCTTCGAGCAGCCCCGGAAACAACCAGTTTTGTAACGTAGCGAGATACTGCTGACTGTTAACCGTGTTTCCATTAAAGAAGAATGGGCCGTAAACAGATGATCGGGATATCGCACAAAACACATCGACTTTGGGCGAATCTCGTACATGTTCAATGACTGTATGTGGATTATGTAAGCCCCAAATTTGAACATTTTGTTTGTTTACCTGAACACTAACACGGGAAGTTGCTTCATCATTGAACACGACGCGTTGTGCAAAAGTGTTATCATTGTCAATAGCATCCAGAATATCGTTACAAAATGCCACACGTTTGCTTTGTCATCAGGACACAGAGCTTCCAAACTTGTAACAGCTGTAACTTGTACGGCTTCGTAACCAACCGACGTTTCAAAACACGCCAAACTTGTTGTTGTCGGCACTTGTAACTCCTGACTGGCACGACGAGTTGATTTTGAAGGTCTACGTTGGAAAGCAGTTTGAATTCGTGCAACATTCTCTTCAGGAACACGAGGGCGGCCAGGACTCTTTCCTTTACATACACATCCTGTATTTAGAAACTGTCGATACCATATGCGAATGTTACACCCATTCAGAGGATCAATTTGGTATCTCAACCTGAAACGTCTTTGCACTGTAATCACGGAAGTATACTTCGCAAACTCGAGAACACAAAATGATTTCTGCTGCGGAGTAGCCATTTTAAACATACACCGTATGACGGTTACCGAGCAAAACAGAAGACAATTGATATCTAGCGGCTATTAATATAAACTAGACTATATTAGTTTCTCCAATAGCCGAGCCGAGGCGCAGCGATCGATAGTTTGGACAAAATAATTCTTCGTAATACGTATATTCTTTTTGAAACAGGGTGTATTTTGTTAGTATTAAATTATCTATTTTTGAAAACAAATTGTTTTTGATACTGACTTAGTTATAGAAAATAAGAGAAATGAATGGGGGATCTTAGTGAGAAGTCTTTAGAATCAGTATCAGTACATACAATCATTTCATGTTTCATATTTTGTTAAAATCAATTGTTAAAAGTCAGTTTATTACAGAGTTGCCTGATACTATCACGATCAGTTTATACAGGATCCTTCTATTTGATAATTTGTTAGTCTTACATTATAAAATATATACATTATAAAATATATTGTCGGGTTAAATGCTGTATCGCCGGACCAATTTTAGGAAATTTACCGGGTCAATTGGAGAATTTATATAAAGTTTATGAGGAAGAGTGATTGAAAATCAGGTAAGGGGAATAGTAAAAGTTCAAAAAGTGATGGTATTTGCTGGTTGTTTTTGATGTTGTAAGCGGCACTGTATGTGGAGGCGGATGAACTATTTCGCGGAGAAGTACACTTGTTTTACTATACGGATCCACAGATTGTAAAATGTACAGAAAAATTTGGGCAAATCTTTAATTTGCCCATTTCATATCGAGAACAGAACCCAACCAACCCCTGCGGGGCTTCTAACCCGTTCCTCCTCCTCCTACTACTACTACTACTTATACTATGGATCCGTATAGTAAAACTGCACACCTAATAACATAATCTAACGTAACTTAATGTAATCCAACCAAATATAACCGAATGCAGTATATTTTGCTCCATTTTTTCGATTTTCAAATTGGTCTGGCGATACAGCAGTAATGGCATATTGTCGATAACTCGTTAATAATCACTATTAGTAAATAATTATTTGTTAATATTCTGTAAAATATAAATTTTACACTGTTTACCTTTGTGAATTATTATTTCTAATTTATATCCCTCAAGAACAGAGAACCAAAGGTCTGTGCATCACAATATTTCGTGCTGAGTTCGCACGCGTACCAGACTCGAGAAAGTCTATGACCATTTCAACTTTGGCCAATACCGGATGAGTTTAACGTGTTTTAATGAGATTTCTTGATTTTACTAAGTTCAAGTCCAAATTTTCTGGACAGTATTGTGAGAAAAAACATACTGTACCAGCTAGTCAGAGGATCAATGCAACTGTGTACTGTCAGCAGTTGAGCCGTGTTCAAGAAAAAACTCAAGACTCTGGAGCCAGCACTTCTGAATCGCAAAGGGGTCCTCCTATTACAGGACAACGCTAAGCCCCACGTGGCTAGGATGCCCGGGATACCATTCTACACCTTGGATGGGAAACACTATTGCATCCGCCATACTCCCCGGACAATGCACCGTCCGATTATCACCTGTTCCATTCCTTGGACAATCAGCTTAGAGGACGCCAGTTCAAATCCCTAGTAGAGGTATAAAATGCACTTGATACCTTCTTCGCTTGACGGCCCACCAAGTTCTATCGCGATGGAATACATGGCCTTCCAAAACGTTGGCAGAAGGTCGTCGATGCTGATGGACACTATTTTTGATCTTCCAGGTATGTCTTAGGTTACATATCGATGTTTGAAGGTGTTGAGTGAAAAAGTGACAGATCTTTCTTGGTTACCTTTATAGTTACCAAGCTCGTCCAGATCTACCACCTCGCCAAGTTTGGTAAAAATGGGATGAATTCCATCTTTCGCACTTTAATGAAATTTCTTGATTTCACTGATTCCAAACCTAACATTGATAGCTAATAACTCAGGAACAAATAGTCTGTACATCATAATATTTTATACTGAGCTTCCATGCATACCAAGCTTGTCAATATTTACGATCCTACAAACTTTCGTCAAGATCATTTGAGTTTAATCAAACGCGTCTTAGTGAAAATTCTTGATATCACTAACTTAAAACACAAATTTGATTAGCAATAACACTGGAACTAGTCCCAAAAACCATAATATTTAACGTGTGTACTAAATACATTGCAGTCCATAATCATACTAATTTTGGTCGTGATTGGATGAATTTCGTCAATAGTAGGCATCAGTGGCGTATTTAGGGGGGCTTCCGGGCTTAAGCCCCCCGAAATCTTACTATAGTAAAGTATATGAAATATCTTGCAGAATGTTCACATTTTCAGGCAAAGGCCCCCCGAAAGTTAGCAAAGCCCCCCCCCCGAAACAAAATCGTAAATACGCCAGTGGTAGGCATTATACACTATCCTTTCATTAAATCCAAATCCAAGGGGGCACGGTAGCTGTGTTAGAACGCTTACGTCTTGTGCACTTCATCCCAGGTCAAGTAAGTTCGTGGCAGATAACATCGTGTCCGTGTGTTTTCCCGGGGTACTCCCATTTCCTCCCACATTATCATTCCACGAATTTCGAAAACTTTTTCGAGAAATGAAAATCATCGAAAAACGGAAAACGAAAATGCACAGGGTTCTGGGTTCGATTCCCGGTGGGAAAGATTTGAACACTATTCTGGTGATTTGGATTCTACCTTAAACTGTAGGTCCATGTCTCATATTGGCTCGGTGCTGAAAGAGACACTAAACTGTAATCCGAACCAATAAACGATATGCTGATCATATTTGTTTTAGTTTTGACATCTTTAAATTTATTGCTTCCTATTTCCTGACCTGAGTGCAATCGCAAAAATGAAATCTTAAACCACCGTTCCTGTTAAGATGATTCATTTCCTGATATCACAAGGTGATTAGCCCAGTGGCGTATTTACGATTTTCTTTCAGGGAGAGCTTTGCTAACTTTCGGGGGGGGGGCTTTGCCTGAAAATGTGAAAATTCTGCAAGATATTTCATATACTTTACTACAGTAAGATTTCGGGGGGGGGGCTTAAGCCCGGAAGCCCCCCTAAATACGCCACTGGATTAGCCTAATAATAACTTTCGAGTTTTTGTTCCTTTGTGTCAAATTAGTTTGATGCAACTCAGAATAAGAGTTTAAAACAATGACTATGGCCACACAAAAAAATTAGGCTGAACCTTCAAAAGAGTAGACCTATAATACTCTTTAAAAGAGTACATCTGGTCATCCTACCTGAATATCTTTAATAATGTGTGGCATTTTTTGTAAACTGTGTAAAGACATTTGTAAACTTTAGCTTAAAGAACCCGAAGAAACCAAACCTTTCTTTTAGATTTTAATCTGTGTCAAGTTAACGTGCAGTGTGGAATGTTATTATCCTCCTCTCTAGATTTTGCTTTTTACTATTCTTCCAGCTTCTTCTTAATCTTCATAAAATATTTATTTTCCCTCAGCTTACCGTCTAGGACTTTATGAATCCGCTGCATAATTTGCATGAAAATGGCCATTCTCCCCATCCCATAGTCGCGATTTTATCATCTCTATGATATTCGGTGACCTGAGAACATTTTATTGTTTTCATTAGCATTATTTTCCAATTTGTTCGTCTTTATTCTTGAGCCAAACATTTTCCTTAAAACATTGCTTTCGATAATCGTGAGCCATCTTTGTTCCAATGACAAACTTCCACAAACAACGGAAACCTTGAAGTTATGGCTCAGTATACAAGCCAGACTCTAAAACTGGCAGAGACTAAACACACTTACAGGAGCGGGGAAAATGTAATGAGACAGAAATACGTATTTGTATGAATCAGCCGGAAATACCACATACCATGAAAGCTGAGGCAAAATTTCTTTCTTATCTATCAACTTGTTTCAGTCTGGTTTCCTGAGCATAGTAATAGCGGAGAGTAAATTCAGAATGGCATGTGATTTTGGTTAATTGGAATCCTTCTGCTCTCTCTGCAGCTGTAGCAGCGCCACACTTCAACTTTGGGAGCGGTTTGGTTGGCTGACATCCATACGCTGATCGATTGGCTACTTACTTAAGATCTGTTTCTGAGCACGTGGCATCTTCAGAGCGATCGATGCTATAGGAAATCGTAAGAACTTATGCATCTGTGGCGAAAGGGGAGGGGAGACATAGTAATTAATACCTCATTTAATTACAGTGGATGAAAATTGCGAAAAGAAAATTAGATGAAATCACAGATGAAGATGAAACGATCATGTATATTGTATAAGTACTATGGATGAGATTGTGAATAAAGAATAGGAATACAGTTGTAGACGTGGGCTAGGAGGGGGAAACGTCAGAGAGGAAATAATATCAACTTTTGAAGACAGAACTCGCTAATATTTTATTTCATTAAAGCTATCCGGCACAAAAAGAGGAAGATACACATCGAAGTTTCCACTCGATGAACAGAAATACAAAAAAGAATAAGAAGGCTATCTTTCGTGCTGAATGAGTCTTTCGAGTCTTTATGAGACACAGACATACAACTTAACGTGAAATTCGAACCACATGAGCTCCCACCGGAAATCGAATCCAGGCTTCTTGCGTCACGAGCGATCTTATCCATAAGTGAGAAAAAATAATTGGGAGAGGAGTTTTTAAAAAATAGTGAAAAGTTGAGAAGTAGAAGAAAAGGAAATAGAGTTATTAAAATGTTCGTATAAAAGTATTGAGTTTTGAAACAATAAACACGGAAACTGATAGTAATCAAGAGCATTTCAGGTTGCGTATGTAAACAGATGGATATCATTAAGAGAACAGACTTTAAAAAAAAATAAAAGTAATCAGAGGAAATATTAAGAAAAAAAGAGGGAAAGAGTGGTTTGGAAATGAAGTTACACTGAAGAAGTTACAAGGTCATATATGAAAAGTTAAACAGCAAATTACTAAGAAAAATCCATAAACACAACGAAGTATGTTACCGGTACATTTAAGACAAGGGAAAATATATGACAGAAATTGCAGGGGATTGGAGCGAAACATACCGCGCGAAATGAGTTCAATGAAACTAAGAAAATGAGAGAGAAAATACAATGAAGTAGAAATGAAATAGCTGAGGTGACGTAGTCAATCTACCTACCAGGCCAGGAAACTGTTCTCATTCTACCTACGCTCTTCCCAGTGCAGCTTACGGATTCCTGGCTTCTATAGCTGAAGAAACGTTGGAAGTAGGCTAAAGGCGAGAAGGCAACGCGACCTGCTGACTACATCTCCTCACATACGGAACGGAATAGCTCTAGAAAGTATAAAGTCTTACCTTGACCCAGCCCTTTTCCCTCTTGTGGCCTGGGGGACACCCTTTTCCTTTCTAAGGATGGAAGACCATTAGTGAACAAAATTCTGACAGATACACACTGAAATTAAAATTAAAAAAAGTAGCAGTGTCACGTGTACATCACGTGAAGCAGTTTGGTTTATATTACACGATAGTTTCTCAATTAATATTGAAACCGGAATTGGTAGTAGATTTCTATAACTTCCGGCTTTAGTAGAGAGATTAAGAGTGGAGATGGAATATACTCTTGGAAGATTAAATTGATAGCAGAAAAAGCTTCTTGCTATCAGATGCCACGTTTACTCGATCAACGTTAAAACCGGAAGTGGTTGATTTTTGCCACTTCTTTAGATAGAAGGCTAAAATAGAACATATTATCTATTCTTAGAATTCTAAATCGATTTAAAAAAAAAACATCGCTACATTATATTGGTTTTGCTCTATGTAGATCAATATTGAAACCGGAAGTTGTGGTGGATTTCTATCACTTCCGCTTTTAATGGAACGCTTGATCGATTTCAGGAACCCTCTTCTCGCTACCAACTACCGTATTTGCTCTAGGGATGGGCACGAGTCGAGCTAAAACTCGACTCGACTCGAGCGAGTCGAGTTTCGAGTCGAGTCAAAAGCAATTTTCTCGAATCGAGTTCCGAGCCGAGTCACTGTTTTGAGGTCGAGTTTCGAGTCGAGTCGAGTTTGAAAAATGGCTCGCTCGTTTTAACTCGTTTTGAAATCATTGTTTGATTAGACTGGAAAGCGAAAGCTATGAGAAATGTAAGCAGTAATGTGGACTGTTTTTAGTGTTGTTCACGAGGTGAGACACTGCTCGCAGCTCGCCTCGTCTCGATTAGAAAGACGACAATGGATTTTTATAACGAGACAGCCTCAAATGTCGTGAGCACTAACATAAGTATATACTGTAGTTCTCACCACCAAGACTGAGACCTGCATGGTGAAAGTTTTGAGCCAAAATAAAAATCCGACACGTGTAGGGAAGTTAACCGGCTCATCTCAGTTCAACTGAGCGAACAGCTCGAGCCGGCGTGGTTGAGACGAGGCACCGACTCGGCTCAGGCGAGCCATCGTCTCGAGCCGGCTCAGTTGGAGTGAGCCATCAGCTCGGTTTGTTTCGGCTCGGGTCGGTTTGGGTGGGTGAGTTGTTGGCTCGGCTCGATAGGGAATGAGCTGTGAGCCGAGCCGCTCGAGACGTTGAGAACCCTAAACCTGGACCAAGCAGTTTGCGCTCTAACTTTTAACGATTTTGGTTCGAGCTCGGATACTTGCTCCTCCGGAACTCAAGCCCAGAACGTAGTGAAAGATGTCCTTGCCTCCTAGACTTCACGACTATCGAGGTCAGCAGTCAACCAGTTTTTAGTATTCAGATACAAACCACCTATCTTTCATGTTTATACACGGTGTTTAATAATAATAATAATAATAATAATAATAATAATAATAATAATAATAATAATAATAATAATAATAATAATAATAATAATAATAATGTTATAGTAGTAGTATCATTAATAATAATTATATTGTCTATGTAGGATACTTGAAGAAAGTACTTGAAACTATACACAGCATTTGGCTCGATTTGGCACGTTTTGGCTCGACTCGACTCGAAACTCGAGTCAAATTCGAGTCGAGTTGGAGGAAATTTTTCGAACCGAGTTCTCGAGTCGAGCTCAAAGATGACTGTTTCGAGTCGAGTCGAGTTTCAATGAAAACTCGCTCGAACTCGCTCGTGCTCATCCGTAATTTGCTCTGTAGTGATCTACTTAAAAACCGGAAATGGTGGATTACTACTAGTTCAGGTGAATATATCACTTCCACCAACGATCTCATTTCCGAACTTTTGACTCTCTATCCTGGCCAAAATTGATGGTTATCCATGAAAAGTAGTTCTTGAGACTTTTTGTTTTCCTTACGGACGGACTCACGGAAGAGTAAATATTCAAAGGAGTTTTGGTAAACTAAATTCCTTAGATATCAAATGAGTAGTTTTGGAAACTGAAGAGGAAAATGAAGCAAATAAAGATGATGAAGGTTTTGCGATGTTGAGCAATAGTTTTGAGAAATTTCGTAGCAAAATTAATGACAAAAAGGCATGAATTTGACGACCACAACATCAAAGCAGACCGATTTCATTGACTGCGTCTGTTTGCACCGACAAGTTAAAGCAGCCAAACTAACTGACGATTGATTTATATGTTACGTCATTTGTTAGCAAGCGAAGTTATATGGGGTGAAACATATACTATAGTGTTTTCTACCGAAAATCGAACCCAGGACCTGGTATATCAAAGGGAAGCGCATCTAACTACTTGACAATCGAGGACAACGGCACCCAATTGTTCATGGAGATATCACGTAATTTAAGAATGTAGTGAAAGAACTATAGTTTCAAGAGTGCAGCTAACACTGCTTCATCCTCAGCTGTAGGCTATCTTTCAATTAAATCCAGATCCAATAAGAGTAGGCATTATGAGAGATTACTGTACCACTCCCAGCGAAGCTAGTAAGACTTATTTTTCAAGTATATTTTGTGCATGCCATAATTATATTTGTTTTCCTGTTTTGAATACGATGTATAATTAATGATAGACTACAAAAATTACATGTGCCACCTCAACCAAAACTAGAATAAGTAAGTTTAATAAAATGCTTCAAAAGTAATTAAAATTATTAAATTCGAACTCAGAATCGCTCAATTTTATGTGAAGTAACCACTTTTAGATTGTTCACATATTTGGCGAGAGATGGTGTCCCAATCTTAAGAGTACTACAGTATAGGAGGGTGTCCGGTATTTTTATTTCAAAAGTTGGCAATCCAATCGGGCCTCAGCCACGGTGAGCATAAATAAGTTTAGGTTTCAGTCTTGAAAATCTAAGCTTACAGATGCTCCAGTCAATGATAGTAATAATGCAATAGAACGTAACACGCAAATAGATGGGTCAGACTAGTATAGTAAATTTAACTAACATAATCCTAAAGTCAGGTTTCAATAATAAATATTTTTTTTAAATCAAATACTTTTCATATATTTCAATTTTACATACTTTATACCAGGGTGGGAAAAAATCATGATTTTTTTCAAAAAAATCATTTTTGTTGATTTTTTTGATTTAAATCGATTTTTTTGATTTAAATCAAATATTTTTCTTCGTATAATACAAGTCGCGAACTGAAGAAAAAACATTAGGAATTAGTATTAAATGTTAATTATGTCATTTACGTGAAAGCATTGGGTTTAAATTTTGAATTAATTCCCAATCATTAACCTATTTCAATCCCAAACAATGTTTCTTAAGCATTAAGGAAAAAGTACAGCAATGTATATCAACATGACACTTTTCTTTTCACGAAGGTTACTGATATTTGGCAGGGGCATATTTTTAAACAATTGGAACTAGCTAGCACGAAATCCATATAAAGTACATAAATTTCGCCTAAAATTAAGTAACTCACTCTATGACCTATGGAACCCGGAGGTTCAGTGTCATGTTCACAAAAGCTCTCCACTGACTTCTATCCTTAGTCAACTGGATCCAGTTTTTACTTTGTATTCCTATTTCTGTGAGATGCAACTTAATATTGTCCTCCCATCTGCGCCTAGGCTTCCTGATGGTCGTTTTCGGATTGGACTTCCAGTTAAAACTTTGAAAGCGTTCCTACTTTTTTCCATTCTCGCTACATGTCCTGCCCACCTGGGCCTCCAAGATTTGATGACCCTAACAATGTTTGGTAAATGGTATAAATTATGCAGTTCCTCATCATGAAGTTTTCGCCATTCCTCATTTCCGTTCCTTTTGGTTCCGAATATTCGTTTCAGGATTTTATTCTCAAATACTTTCAGTCTGCGTTCTTCCCTCAGCGTAAGCGATCATGTTTCACAATCATACAGCGCAACAGGCATAATTATCGTTTTATATATTTTAAAGCTTCAAATTCCTCGACACAATTCGCGACGATAAGAGATTTTGAACTGAATCATAACACGAATTCCTTGTAGGGATTTTCTGCAGGAATTCCAAAATAAAAAAATCAAGATGATCAGTTCCAGAAGAAGAAACACTTATGATTTTTAAAAATATGCTTTATGTGACGTGAAAAACAGTTCAAATGCGAGTTGTCCGTGCGTTTAAGACATCCATACATAGCAGGCACGTTTTTATACTTTTCTGTTGGCTATTTTATTTCCTCTGACAATTTTTCCTGCACAGGCACGGCAATTTTTTTGCGATCACATCGCAGATCGCGGCATGTTCTGCAATGGGGTCAAGTATCCACTTTATCAAAAGTATTATTCGATATTTTAACGCATCCAAAATTTGTCGTATTACGATCCCGAGGAACTTCTTTGTGTTTAGTACATAAATTTCGCCCAAAATTTTAAAATCTATTTTTTTTTCTTGTTTCGGAGAGGTGATCGGACCCCCCTAAATACGCCCCTATTATCTGGAAACAAACAAATAGACGTGTACACAAAAGAGTTTTCATCTTAAATGTCCATGGTGATTTCCCCGTTGGAATAGAAATTTTAAAACCTTGTGTTACAAAGAGAAGAAAGCAGGGTTCACCCGTAACCCGTTCAAACGGGATTTTCCCTGATCGTTCCCTACATGATAGTAGTTTTCATACTGTGCTTACATACATTTGAGTCTCATTGTATTATGATTATTATCTTCCATAATCGAAATAACAGAAGAGAAACGGGATTTTACTTACTTTCACTTTAAATTAATTCATTTCGGAATTTGATTTAAATCAACGATTTTTATTTAAAAAATCAAGTGATTTAAATCTTGATTAAAATCGTGATTTAAATCAGACTGATTTAAATCAATCCACCCTGCTTTATACTAGTTTTTATCCCCCCCCAAAAAAAAAGTTGCCGTGGTAAGATTTTTAGAGAGCGAGAAGTGGTTTTCTGTAATCAATTAAGCACCCAAAGAATATATTCCATCTCCACTCTAATCTCTTTACTAAAACCAGAAGTGGTAGAAATCCATGCTATACAAACCAAAGTCCTTCACGTGGTATATACCATGTAACATTGCTACATATATGTTTGGATGGATGAGAGGGAATATTTGTTCCATTCATTTTGACATGGTTAGAAATCGAGCTTTATCTCTCAAAATTGATTACTTTCCCGATCTTTTCTTACTTTTTCGTCTTATGTGAATCCCAAAACTTACCAGTTTGCCTCTCAGCCTTAATGCTTGCAATCCGAAACGTAACAGATCATTTTTCGATTTATTTTAACCTCCGTAGCTTGTCATGTGTAGAAACGCATGGATTTCGCTTAAATGTGACCCATGAATGATTCATGATATCACTTCTAACCACTTGCCTACAATCACGAGGACAAATTTCCAGGGGGCGAACCAAGGCAAAATCTTCACCCGGGCAAAGTTACTTTTTGGCGCCCCCCTAGTCGTAGCCTATATTTTACATTTTATTACAGTGATTTTAATATTTTAAACTCATTTTTCACAAAAAATTAATACTCAAATACTGATATAAGTATATGTAGTACTTAAAAATATACATATAGTATCAATTACATTGTACTAGTAGTAATTTTTATTATTATTTATGTACCGATATGTATAATCAAAAACAGTATTGAACAATATTTATTGAATACTACTAATGGTGACATGATTACTGCTATTTTGTAAATTGTTTTGTTATATCAATAACATCAGGAGTCAATCTACCATATATCCGACTATGTAACCATCTGCTCTAATAACGTGAAGAGCTCCTTCGTGGTTAAGCGGTTAGCGTACGCGCCTTAGTGTGGGACACTGGGGTTCGATTCCCGGCGGGAGCTCATGTAGTTCGGACTCCAAGTTAATCAGTAGGTTCCGTCTCTATAGCCTCACTGCTGAAAGGGACGTTAAACTCAACATCAACTCAACTCTAATAACTTAAAATACCAATAAAATATGTTGACCGTGTTTTACGCACAGCAATATAAACAACTCTTTTTATGTAGATTCTAGTAGTTGAAGTCCATAGCATTCATAAAACGTATCTCATAAATTTGTACACAAGATGAACACTCTTACAAGGCCAAAACTTAATAACTTTTTTTTTTCAAGTATTAGAAATCCTCTAACTTTCGTAAGTTTGATAAGTAAGTAAACCATATCAAAGTCAATTTAGGGAACTATGAGAAAGCGTCCATATCTTCTTCTTTCATAAAAAGAGTACCTTAAAATCTAGAATAATTCACACAAATTGTTTTCCTAATTTTGCTACCTTTGGCCTAAGTAAAAACTAAATAAAAAGTTGTTAAATTTCACTATTACTGAAAATTAGCAACAAATTAAACAATTTTAAATACATTTGTTTTCAACGATATATACAGTATATATTAATTACTACCTTTTAAATTATATGATTTACAAAATGGCAAAGCTTACGAAATAACATGAAAATTAATTCTATCACAGAAAGAGAAATTTTTTTAGTACAACACATTAGCCTAGCTATACAAAGAGGCAATGCGATTAGTATCTTAAGCTCCTTCCCTTCACCCAAGTTAGAAGAAATCTTTTATCTTAATTAAACATAAATTTTCCCTTATAAAATTTCAAAAATAATTCATTTTAGCGGCTCATTCTTGAAAAATATTTGATGTATAGAATATTCATTATTTAACGGATTCATAGATCATAATGCATAAATAGCTTATATTTTTCATATCTGTAATTTCTTGCTCTGTATCTTCATAATATCATTGTGGCATTCGGGTTTTATATTTCCCATCTAAATGTACTAAAACTCTTTCACCTGTACTCTAAAACTCTTTCTGTTATAGAATTAATTTTCATGTTATTTCGTAAGCTTTGCCATTTTGTAAATCATATAATTTAACAGTTTGTTTTCGACATCTCACAACAATTACAATATAACTTTCCGAGCTCTTTTGTCTTTAAAATCTCTGACAAGGACATCTATGCCAATGTCATGAAGAATGTCGAACTCAACCAACATCATGACAAGTCCCACAAGGCGCTTCTGGCCAAAGGCGCAAATCTGTCTTCAACACTGGGGGGGACGGGTAAGATGGTCCCGTATATATATATATATATATATATATATATATATATATATATATATATATATATATATATATATATAAAAGAGAACGTACAAAATCCTTTGTCCGCTCATCACGCTAATACGGCTGAACCAATTTCTTTCATTTTTGGGGGGTTATTAGGATTTGGACCCTAGATGGTTTTTATCATATCACTTTAATTTTTAATTACCAGTGTCTTGAGATAATTGACCATTCAAGTGTCCATAACGTACAAATCCTTTGTTATTAGTTCATCATAGGTAAAAATAAACGTATTTATATGCAACCCGCATGACCGTGTCACTCGGCGGGTTAACATAAATGACAGGCGATATACAGCGGAAAATAGCTTGAATCTTCTGTTTAAAATTTTTTAATTGATTTGCTTATTTTTACAGACACTTTTACAATATGCCAGCACCGGGATGACCGCAGCGAAGCGGGGCGGGTTAACATAAATGACAGGCGATATAATGTTAAGATTTACTGCAATCTTCTATGGTTTTTATCATATCACTTGAAAGCGAAAAAGTAAAAATTATCTAAGTAACAAAGTTTATTGCGTTCCGGGGTGACCGCAGCGAAGCGGGGTGAACGCTGCTAGTATATATATATATATAAGCGATGTTCAAAATATTTATGAAGTTGAAAAACAATGTTGTGAAGGATCAGGGGAGCAGAATTGTCTTCAGTGACGAATTTAGGAGGCTATCGGGCTCATTCTCCCCTCGAAATAATTTGTTAGTTTTACGCATTCCACGTACAACAATAATCCTTCTTACCATTTCTAAGAATGTCATTGACTTTCCATTTTCTTATGCTTTTTGTTTAGAAATAATACTGTATTTGTCAAATTTCATTCCATGTAAGAACCGCGTCCTTAATTGTTCTTTCTGTCATCCTTTCTATTTTTCTGTTTCTTTTTCTTGACGTTACTACTTTCATTTCGCCTATCATACTTTATCGACCGTTGTCAGTTGTGATTCAAGTTGGCCGTCATCAGTAACACCAAAACTAAGAGGAGTTGATAAGTGAAACTAGTGTTCCACACCAACATGCGCGGATATCAACATGACAAGACTTTAGTTATTATAACAAAGGAACAATTATATCGTTTAGTTATTTTTAAAAGAAGGAAATGTTTGAATTAAAGAAAATCAAAACGGGGAAATAATTAGCCCGGGAAATTAGGACGGCCAAGAGGATGCTTTCTTTTTCTTGTATGAATAGAATAAAGGGTTAGATTCACTTTTAAATTTTTGTGTCATATCATATAGGATTTATCGATCTGTAATTCTTGTCATTATAACTTCAATTTATGCATAAATTAAAATATATTTAATTCTCAAACTCAGGTGGGCAATTGCCCACTTCCTTCCTTGTATTGGGCATAGCCCTCAAAAGAAAATTCTAAATACGCCATTGGTTGTCTTCAACATTGGAAGGTGGGCAGATTTGAGGCTTATTCTAGATAAGGGAGATGAAACTCATATTACGGTAGATGAATTCTGATCAACTGTTGTAGAGTAGATTATATATTAGGTGATGTAGATGAAGTAGTAGTACATATCAGTATTACAAATCACTGCCGTGAAAACATTCTGAAATCTGAATACATGCACATTTATAATTGGTATGTTTCTAATTAGGCATCCACAAAGATCCACGTTAAAATTGTTTTATAGTAATATAATAATATAAATGACGACTTCCCCAAAACTATGAAGAAAGAATATCAATTATGTGTGACGCAACAATACTCTTTGAGCAAAATGATTATAATCTCAATAACATTACAGGAATCGTTTCAGAAATCTGACGCATGTCATACTCTTTACTTAACAGATGTAACCTTAAGATTAGAGAGAAAAATATTCCAGCAATTGAATTCTTTTTTTTGCTTACGAAACATCCTCTCTCAAAAGAAAAATTGGGACACGCGGAAATAATATGTAGGAACAAACCATGGTTCGAACTAGCAGAGAAGAGAAAACAGGCAAAATTACGTTGGCTACAAAATCCAAATGAAGTAACTACACAAAATTTCGTAGACATCAGGCGAGGAACTTCCAAAACTTTTAGAACAAAAAAACGCGATATTTTGAAAGCTAAAATTTAGGAACTTGAAGATAGTAAAAATAAAAACATTCGGGACATGTATAAAGGGGTCAACGAATTTAAGAAAGGCTATCAACCTCGTTCTTATATATGAAAGAAAGCTGATGGAACAGTTCTCACTGATACAGATAGCATTTTAAATAGATGGAAAGATTTCTTTGACGATTTGCTTAACACGCAGCCAAAAACTAATGTGCGGGGAGAAAGGAAGATACACACCGCAGAACCATATATTCCAGAACCCAATCGAATAGAAGTAAAAATCGCTATAAAGAAATTAAAGAAACATAAATCTCGGGTGTAAACGAAATCCCGGCTGAGTTAATTTTAGTTGGAGGCAAAAAAAAATTGTGGAACAAGATACACAAACTCATTCTCCTTATCTACAACAAGGAAGAATTGCCACAAGAGTGGGAAGAATCAATCATTGTTCCAATTCACAAGAAAGGCGACAAAACTGACTGTAATAATTATCGAGGCATCTCTCTTCTGTTAACATCCTATAAAATCCTTTCAAACATTCTATTAGCAAGAATGAGCCCATACGCAGATGAAATGTTTGGAGATTATCAGTGTGGATTTAGACGAAATCGATCAACTATCGACCAAATATTTACCATTCGCCAAATACTCGAAAATAAGCGGGAATACAGTAGTCCCGTACATCAACTATTTATTGATTTTAGAAAGGCTTATAACTCGGTTAGGAGAGAAACATTGTACAACGTTCTTACAGAATTTGGAATACCGAAAAAGCTAATTAGATTAATTAAGGCATGTTTAAATGAATCCCAAAGTAAAGTCCGGGTAGGAAAAGTTTTGGCCACGAACTTTCACGTTAAGAATGGCCTGAAACAAGAAGATGCGTTGTCGTCATTATTATTCAACTTTGTCCTGGAATACGCTATAAGGTAGATGAAGGATAGCAACCAGGGCCTAGAGCTGAACGGTGTTCACCAGGTTATGCGTACGCTGATTATGTAAGTTTAGTAGGGGTTGATATGAGAAAAATAGAAAGAAATCAGGTCTTATTAGACACGCTTGCATGGACATGAGTTTAGAAGTAAATGCAGAGAAAACTAAATACATGGAAGTGCGTCGGGACCGTAATACGGCAAATTATGTATGTGTTAAAATATTAAATAATACTTTTGATAAAGTGGATACTTTCAAACATCTAGGATCAATATTAACAGACGAAAATCATATTCACGAAGAAATTAAATGTCGACTAAAAACAGGGAATTCGTGTTATTATTCAGTTCAAAACCTCTTGTCGTCGCGAATTCTGTCGAGGGATTTGAAGCTTAAAATGTATAAAACGATAATCATACGCTTACTGAGTACAGAGCATAGACTGAAAGTATTTGAGAACAAGATCCCGAGAGAAATATTCGGACCAAGAGGAACGGGAATGGGGAATGGTGGAAACTTCATAACGACGAACTACGTAAATTATATGGCTTACCAAACATTGTTAAGGTCATCAAGTCTAGGAGGCTTAGGTGGGCAGGACATGTAGCCAGGATGGAAGAAAGTAGGAACGCTTTCAAAGTGTTAGCGGTAAGACCAATCGGAAAACGACTATTAAGAAGACCTAGGCGCAGATGGGAAGACAATATTAAGATGAATCTCGCAGAGATAGAAATACAAAGTAGAAACTGGATCCAGTTGGCTAAGAATAGAAGTCAGTGGAGAGCTTTTGTGAACGCGGCATTGAACCTCCGAGTTCCATAGGCTATAGAGTTTGTTAGCTTACGAAGCATGAGTAGATGCCTAGGCTGATACTACAAATAGATTAAATGCGCATTTACTGAAAAGATGGGTTCTACTGACATTGGATAGTCTATATACTCTTCGTGTGCTAGGGCCTAGGGGAGAGGAGGAGATAAGATTTCATATGAGGTTACGTCACGCACAGTCACACGCCTTCATTTTCATTATAAATGGAAAAGCCAAGAGAAACAAATTTCATCTAACTTTCCTTTGTGGCAGTCGGACACAACTCATCACAGTTATCTGCAAAAAGCAGTTTTCAAATCGGATTATTGCGAGAGCCTCCAGTTCCAATGTTGGGGGGGACATGTCTCCCCATTTCCCCGGAATTTGTGCCCGTACCTACAGCTGAGACAACTTTCCAGCATGAGGAGAGGGGCATATCCTCCTCTGGCATTTATTGCAATTTGAGCCCAAATAGCGGAAGTGGAATTAATACATATTGATGAGACTACTAAACTCACTACAGCACGAAGTTCAGTTTGAAATACTATAGAATACGATTCTTTAAAAAAAAAAAAAAAAAAAAAAAAAAAAAAAAAAAAAAAAAAAAAAAAGGAAAAGCCAAGAGAAATCAATTTCATTTTACATTCCTTTGGGGCACTCGGACGCAAATCCGAAAAAGCGCTTTTTAAATCAGATTATTGGGGGGGACAGTCCCCCCCAGGTCCAACATTGGGGGGGACATGTCCCCCTCGTCCCCCCCGGGATTTGCGCCAGTGCTTCTGGCACATGGTAGATCTCAAATAATTTTAAATTAATTTTCATTTTCAGAAGCCCCTTTCACCTGAAGCCACACTGACAGGAAGAGTGAGGGCAAATTCTGAGTGCAAGTGATACAGTAGGGAAATTTTCAGTCATCTGGTTACTCGTGAAGTATTTTAATTGTTCAATGGGGCTTTTAGCATTTTCATCTGGTAGTAGGAAGAGTAAAACCAATAGTTCCTGTCGAAGTTGGAAACCCTCAATATCACAATGCTCTTCCATCTATTATATATAGTGCGCCCCCTGTACTCTAAATAATTTGCCGCCCCCTTTCGCAGATACTTATGTCTCAAACAAGGAAACAAGCCGGGATTTTGCAAAAATACCAGATCTTGTTGAGTAGCCGTTTAGGCATTACAAATTATAAAATTTACAACGTACCTTTAAATGGCCTAATTCTCTTAATGATGATTATGATGTGGTGTTAGATAGATGGACCATAATGGATAGAAACATGAAATTTTAATATGTTTTAAAGCTCCCAGAGAAATGATCCAAATTACTATTCCAGATCCGTAGGTCACACTTGAGCTGAGATATGTAAGTGCAAAGTCCCCATAAGAATAACATGGGGGCATTTTTTAAATAACCGAAAACGACCAATATTAGAGTTGAATTCATAGTTTTTGTGGTCGCTCAGATGATAGTAACAGTTTTAATCCAATTCAACTTCAAGGTCATACTCCACTCCCCGGGGAGAGGTGCGAGATTTTAAAAGTAATTGAAAACGACAGATATTAGTGTTGAATTCAGTTTTCGAGGTCGCTGAGTTAACGGTATCAGTTTTCAATGACGTTCAAGTTCATCTTCACCCCTTGGGGAGGGGATGGGAGAGGATGGCTTTTAAAAAATAATCAGATAAGCTAGCTAATTAGTAACTACTGTAATTAGAGCGAATTAAACATTAAGATATTTTCTCGCGCTTGGACGGGACTCTGTAGGTTGCTACTTTTAAATATTACTTGTAAATCTTAAAAAAATCCAAAATTTTGCCGCCCCCTAAATTCTGCCGCCCGGTGCTCAAGCACAGAATAGCACTTACCTAAATACGGGCCTGATTAAAACCAACTGAAAATCAGCACATCAGGGAATCCTTATCTTCATTTTCGATTCTGTATAAAAACCAAAATAGGTCATCATGATAGTGGTTTAGTTGAGAAGAACGTTCTTCCAGTGAGGCTATGGTTTGATCCAAAACATGAAAAATAAAAGCTAATTTTTAAAACAAATTGAGATCCGCAATGCGCTCATCAGGGGCCTCATATTCAAACTGACGTTTGGTTTTCCGAGGTCGTAATTGTAACTCACTTGGAAATAGGAGGTCGATTTCGAGTCTCTGCCATTTTCCTCGCATCCACCAGTAGCTCTTCAAATCCTCTGTCGGTTCGCATTGCTTCGAAATAAGTTTTCACTTCTGGAATTACTTCAATTACTTTTGAAATCTCCATTTCTTCTTTTTGAAGCTTTTTGCTTACAAGATAGATTCTGAATAGAACTGTATGCAGGGGCATAAATAAGGGCCCCGCAGACCCCGCATTGCAGGGGGAGGCTCAAGCCATCAGGGGCCCCCAAATCGTGAAGTTGGACGTGAAGAAGGGGCCCCACTCCACGCTGTCTGCGGGGAGGCCCCCAAACATTTAGTTACGCCACTGACTGTATGCCAAAGTACAAGAGAGCAAATGAAACTCTTAATCGTGTGGGCTAGACTATTAGCTTTGCTTCTTCCAAACGCATCACTTCTGGGATCAATACTGGAATCAGTAGACAGTGCATATAATGCATCGCATGTTTTCCCCACTTGATACCGAATAGCAATCACTGCATCAATATGACTTTCCAACCGAATTCACTTAAAGGTTTCATCGTTTTTTTTTTTTTTTTCGTAGTTCTGCTTCTAACTCCCTCCTATGTTGTTGCAGAGTGGTATATTCGATTTGACAAACATTTTCGAAATGAAGGATTTGACAAAAACTGTACTTAGCGAAACAATAACATCTCCTAGACCTACTTTCAACAACAGCCGACAGTTTGGTGCGACAGTGTCGTTTCTAAGAAATCAAATTAAGTGTTGTGTATACTATCCTCTCTCCACTACCACTTTAAAAGCGTAACATACATACAATCTAATAAGATTCGTTGCCTGGAAAAAGTTCACAAAGAACATGGCCTGCTATAAACAATACCAACTCCTCTTCCACTCTTTCTTCTACATTCCATGTTTCCATTTGTTGATACACCCCTAGTACTGTGAAACTCTTCTTCCATGATGGAATGGAAAAAGATGATGTAATTGACGCTACTTTACAAGGATATAAACTCAGAAAGTCAGTAGAAAATACGTTATAAAATTTGTTTTGATGCTCGTTTCGACGCCCCCTTGACCGTGACGCCCCGGGCACTTGCCCGGCCCTTGGTCCGCCCCTGCAAATTTCCTTTGATAAAGGTGTACTTTTTTTTTTTTTTTTTTTTTTTTTTTGTGGAGCGGGTTGAGGAAGGATGCTACAACTGTAAAATTTTCATGCAGATGAACACCTAAACACTGAAAATATTTCTGCTGTATGTTATGCCTTTGGTTCAGACACTAAACGTTTTTTCTTCTTTTCTTCGATGAAGAACATAAAAGGAATAAGACACTCGGTCGAAAAAGTGAAAACAGCTTTTTAAGGCCAGCCATCCTGAATAAGGCTTTCCTGGGTTTTCTTCATTCACACCAGGCAAATGCCGGAGTGGTACCTAACATATAGGTCCCAAACCGCTTCCTTCCTTCCCCAAACCATTCTTCCTCTCCTTTCCCCAGATAGTGTACTCGCCGAGGGACGTCATCCCTCAAAACGTGACGGTTAACATGGTCATAGATGCCGAAAACCCAAAAATCTAAAATCCTAAATCCTAAACGGAATCAGGGGTTATGGCTTGAATGAAGTATTATATAGATAAAATTAAAACATTGTTAATTAGTGGGCAGCGTCTAATATCGACTAAACTGATTTTTTTAAAACACTATTTCTTACTTTGGATACCTAAACAAGAAGCTTGGGATTAGAAAGCAAGACCTGTTCAACTGATCTTTTCTCAGATGTCACAAGATTTCTTCTACGCAACAGAATAAGGTATTCCTGGACTCTCCTTTCGAACAGTGCAGTTCAGGGATCGACTATCTGCATCAGATCTTGAAGCTTTCGTTCAATAGCTTCAAGAGCCAGGAACACCATCAACCAACCCTCGAGCGAGGAAGTTGTGGAACAAGATCTTGCTCGATTCACTTTAATGGTTTCCGTCGCGTAACGACTATCTGAAAAATGTGCTTATGGTTGGCGTCTGTCTGATGATCATACCAGTTCATATCTACTTTTAAGACATATAGATCGTACGATTTTGAAAACAAGACTTGAAAAATATTAAAGATAGAGAACGTACAGCATTTGTAACATAGGGATTGGTTAATGCCACATTCACTGCTGTCATCTTGGCTTCAGTTGTAGCTAGAGGAGTCGTCTCATCTATCTTGTCTGGAAGCACAGACAGCCCTCTTCGCTTTCATCAGCAGACAGCGGAATCAAGATGGCGCTGTGAGTGGAATGGCGGAAAGTGTAGCTTGAAGGAACTATGTCGCTTCAAGCCACCACTATGGAGAATGAACCTGTATTAAATGATTTTCATCAACTGTGCCGATTATGTCTGTCAAATACAAGTATAAAGATACATATGTTTGAAATTGAAGGATTCCGGCGGAATTTGAATCAGAAGATATTGAATTGTCTTTCATTAGCAGTAAGTGGGCTGCTTTTATTTGTTGATATTGAACATTCATGAGTCAAGTGTCAAATTTTGTTTTGTACTTTTACATGTGGTGTAATGTGAGTTTAGGCAGGCCGCTAAGCATGAAGTATAAACCTCATTAATTGAGATTGTATACCTCATATTTCTTGTGCCTATTTTTTCCCCGAATAGTTTGTGATAAATAGTTTTAAAATAGCACATTTATGATTAAAAGTAATAGCGTATATTGTCACATTTCTCTTGTAATGCAGGTAAGATATAAACACTTTTAGATACTAATTATTTTTCTTTAAAATATACAATTTACTGAGTAAAAATATAGCTCGAGAGTATATGTTCTGTGAAAGTGGGCTTGTTATGCGTGTTCTTCGAAGTACACGTATAAGCGTAAACAATGCACTGGTACAAATGTGATGTGTTAGATTTCGGTGCAGATTAAAAATATAGGGATTAGTTTATATAATTATGAAACTTATTTCTTCGTGGAAATATCATCATAGTATCATTTCACGGCAAATCTTTAGTTTAGTGTTCTTTTTTCTGTTAAGTCATTTCGATAACCCACTTGATACGTCACGTTAAAGAGCGCTAGGAGAAATGATGTTCAGAAATTATGATTCTTCCACTAAGTCTGTTAATGCCCACTAGATACGTATTTTATTGGTACCTGCCTATCAGCTGCGTACAAATTTAAAGTATGTCTATAAATGTGTATGCCATTAAAACAATTACTCGTGATAAAACTACGCACCAACCAATAATAGGTGGTCACTACAAGCTAGCATTGTATCTGTTCCAGTTCAAGGCAGGGTGAAACAGAAGGGTCAACGCGGTAATATGTCCATAGAATGAGGCAAGTAGGCGATTGTGGGTTTACGCGTAAGTGAAGACGTGCTAGAAATTATCGACCCGTGCAAGCTCGTTATGCATTACAGCTGATCAGTAATGAACCATTCTTATTAACGCTGTTTCTTTGACCACAGGTGCCTTATTTTTCGCCTACGTAAATATGTTCCCTAAGTACTACTTTCTTTTCGAATCAACAGATCTAACGTGTCAATTTTAAATAAAAATTAGTGGTCCCGCCTAGCGTAGTCGCTAACGCTCTTGCCTTCGGTGCGAGCGGTCCCGGGTTCGATTCGCGATGGAGGCACGGTCGAAAAAGAGTACAATGCTTTTTCAGGCCAGCCATCCTGAATGAGGTTTTCCTCATTCACAGCAGGCAAATACCGGGGTGGTGCCTAACTTATAGATCCAGGCCGCTTCCTTCCCTTTCCCGGATAGGCTCGCCGAGGGGCACCATCCCTCATACGTGACAGGCTAAATGGACATAGATGCTGAAAGCCCAGATATCTAAATCCTACATTCTCTAAATAAAAATGACTCCGAATTCTTATTTTGGACGAAGTGTGCAGGTTTAACGTTTATTGATTGAATTAGTTTAATTAATTTATTGCTAGTTACTATGTAATCAGATGCAGAAGTAATTGTCTTGAGTGTTCAACTAGTTAATTTTATTATTTTACGAGAAGACACACAAAAAAGTAACTAAACTCTAATACTCGATGAAAATAATAGGTCAAGCGTGATTTTTCAATAATTTCCACTGTATCTGCGTATGATTATGTGTGTTTTATTAGAATCCACAGAATAGGATTCTAAAAGAAGCACATGTATGTGGAAATTATTTATTTACTTTATTATACATAATTACGTACAGGGCTGTGCCGTGGAAAATCAGCGCCCGGGGCGAAAGTATACGACGGCGCCCCCATACATATATTCCAAACAATTTTTCATATCTTTTTCCTTTTTTCTCCCAAATTTTTCGCCCCTCTTACTTCGTCGCCCGGGGCCGTCGCTCCGCTTGCCCCCCCCCCCACGGCACGGCCCTGATTACGTATAAAATGAAAGCTAACGTTTTATTGATTTTTCAGTTTTCGAAAGCGAAGTTTGTTTAATGATATTTAAGTAGGTCAAATAGAACATTTCGCGTAGTGTTCCCTATATTTAACTGACGACATCTTGAAATTAGTGGGACACTTTAAATCCCAAATAAGGTATCAGTCAAGTCACTCGGATATTTTGGAACCTGGTATATCAGAATCGGCTTGTAGAGCAATATCCTTTTAAGGTCATGCTACCCTCTCTCACTTTGTTATTCCAATGCCACGAAACTGATTCTCATGAATTGCAATTCAAAAATACACCTGAATGACGCATTGCATGGCATACCGTATAAATTAACTCAGCATTATTATATCATAGAGTGCTAGTAAACAGTTGTACTTGTACTGGTAGATATGTTGTTGAAATTATTATTTTTTCTCAGTAAATAGTAGTCGCAGTATACTTTTTTTTTTTTAATGTACTAATTTTGACCAAATGTAGCTGAACTTTTCCATCTAAATTCGCATTTTTTATTTCAAACAGTTTGGTTGCTAGGTAAAGAGGGTGGTGGTTAACTTTAGTGGTGCCTCTCCATCTTTATTACAAATTTGGAAAATTTACAGCAGAAAGGAGGTAACAAATGGTGATTTGGAGTTCTTACATGATTTTAGGCGATTAAGCATAGGAATGGTTACATTTAATACGATAAATTATAGGTAGAAGTCAGTACTAATTGCAAGACGCGGAAGATTTCGATGCTGCAAGAGTCGTGTTTTAAAAGGTCACCAAACCTACCATAACCTAACAGTTCTTAATATTTTAAATGCTTTTTTGTAGGTTGAAACTGGAGAGGCATCTAAGTTAAGGCGATAAAAAAAAAAAAAAATAAACGAAGTATATAGCTAGTTCACATACTAGGGAGGATTAGAAACAGGTTACAGGGTCGATATTTGTGGAGTTTCGTCTGTTATAGAGGAATGAGGAGAGTGCTGTAATTTTAATACACGAAGTTGGCAACTGTGCAGAGTTTGTCACCTGCCATGTACGGCACTAGTTGTAAGTAAATACAATTGGGAGACTCATTTCGAAAACTGTGTGCAAACATCGTGTGCGCGGTTTTTTTTTACGGTGTTCTCCCACTTTCTTCATTCCACTATTTCATTCATTTCTCATCATCACCGTCTCCTTTAGCGTAGCCGACATAATCGTGGGACGTAAAACTTATAGATTTAATTTCATTTTCGTTTCGAAAACTGATTTCGCGAAGAAGTCCGCTTAGTTATTCGATTTCTGTGGGCAAAACGTGTAATCGCGGTTGAAATTCACTGGCAGCTGGTAGAGGTTTACGGAGAGATTGTAATGTCTCTTCAGCGTGTCGCAGAATGGTGTCGAAAGTTTGCCGCTGGTAGAGAAAACGTCACCGACGAGGAGCGTAGTGGCTGATCCAGCAATTGAAGCAGTTTCTCTTGGACATCATCGACCAATTTCCCTACAGCCCGGACTACAATCCAAGCTACTTTCTCTTGTTCCTGCACTTGAAGGAGCATCTTGGAGGCTGTCGCTTCGCTTCGGATAAGGAAGTGAAACACTTCATGACAACGGCTGAACACGCAAGGACAGGATCCCACGATGCGATAAGAGCCTCAACCGATACGGAGGCCATGTCAAAAAATAATATAATGTACAGTATGTACTACCTGTTGTTGGCTGTATGAAATGATATTCACTGCCGGCTTTGTAACCTTACTCTCTGAATACTTCTCGTATGATTTCGTGCAATACACTTTCGTACTTTTATTGTCTTCGATCTATATATATATATATATATATAGATCGAAGACAATAAAATCGAAGACGAAATCATACGAAATCGTACGAGAGATATATATATATTTAATGCTTGTTTCGGAAATTAGGCAAAATCAAGATTGTGTTTCAAAATTACAGCGTTTATAAATCAACGCAATATATGATTGATTGGTTGGTTGGAGTGTAGCATCCCTTTTCAGCAGCAAGGCTGTGTATGAGACGTGGACCAACAATTTAAGGTGGAATCCGAACCACCGTAATGCGTTCAAATTTCAAGATGTCATTTATCGTATGCAGGACCTTGTGCACCAAAGACATACGGGAGCAGGTTACAGACGCCACATGGCAAACACACTACACCTCAAAAACGGTCAGAGACGTCACTAAACACCCACCACATTATGCAGAAAGTTCAATTTTGATCGGAGAAGCTACATTTGCGCAGTAGTACCAGGCTGTTTTTCATGTATACGATTGTTAGCAGTTTGTCAGTCTTCCCCAATCATTGGGAAATATTCTGTGATCGTAGTTTTATTATCATCACTTGTTCATTTGCATGGGAATTAGATTCCCGCCAGGTATTTCTCATACAGTTTCCTGCAGTTATACAACGACTTTCAAGAGAAGGATCAATTGTGTTGCTATCTTAATAACAGTTGTTAAATACATCGTGTTTAGTTAATACAATCTAGTTCTTCAAATTTAACTTCTTCAATTTTTACATCGTAAAACGAAGATCCTAAATCTACTACGCCAATGTTGTTTTCTAATAAATGAGGATTTGCCTAGAATGGCAATCGTGACCGAAATAGGCTTAATAAAAATAACATGAAAGTTTGCTGTAAGTATAGCAACCACTATAACGGTTCTGTAATCTTATCTCTTTGTTCCACTAAAGATCAATATGCAGAAGGTTGTTCGCTTTATATCCGAACATATGTGATGGTTACTTATCTTAAAAGATAGCGCACCGCCTCCAGTGATCAAGTTCTGCTGGATTCCCAGCATCATATGGCATTGCCGTTTCGGTATAGAACAATAGAACACTCTTCCCAGCAGGCTTTCCAGAGACCATCCAGCGTGCACTGGCAGCGATGCTCAAGACGCACTTCAACAGTCCAAATGCGCAAAAATCCATTGGACTGGCATTTAGGCTTTCCACAAGAATATCTTCAAACGGAATGACACGAATTCCTAATTCCCTTGCCATTTCGTGATAAAGACGTACTGATGTTCTGGCGGTATGACTTAAAGGCTTGTCCATTTGGCTCATCACCTAGTTCGCGTCAGTTCCATACAATTGTGAGATGTCTTTCTGCTAGATAGGTGTTAGAATGGACTCTTGGAAGTATCTTGCAATCACCGTCACGTTTTTGTCCACCTTGCGTATCATCAGCTTACACTCATACCCTAATCCCGTGACAACCATACAGCCACGAGGGAAACTTTCCCTTCACTGACAAACAAAGTTGCTGCGCCAGATATGTGATCGCCCGAATGTGACCAGCAGCAGTGAGATACTTTCTTCCATTTGGAGCCTGCCAAATACTTATCATACAGTTTCCTACAGTTCGTGTTACCTTCGACAATGTGACGCGGTAGCAGGTGGTGTACACGGGCCTTTCGCACACACTTCAACCCGAGGCGCTTGCAAATTGTTTTGCTCTCAGTTGACGGTGCGAGGTAGAATCTGTGGCCCATATCACGTTGCGTCGGGGAATTTTCTTGGCATGCTAATCGACAGGTCCCCCTTAGCACTACGGGTGTCATTTTGCTTGTAATCCTTCTCCTGGTGGCAAGAGGAGACTTCTGTATGTAACGGGCCATAATAGCTTTCGCAGTAGTCACCCCGAGTGTTAACATATTCTCCCGACACCATTTCACAATGCATACGTACGAAAACAACATGGAAAAGGGCCATCGTAACCCGACCAATACCGGTTGATTTTCGGTGCCATTTAGTAACACTCACGAAACTGCAAGGTCAGACACAACACTGCTCTTGCAAGCAAACCCATAGTTCCAGCATAATATGCCAGGTGGCAGCACCAAATCGAAAATGGTCGGATATACAGCGAACAATCTTCTGGATTTTTTTTTTTTTTAATACTCACAATCCTACGTACATTCACAAGATGCATCCACCCATCCACTCTAAAAGAAACCCATTGTATTCAAATTCTTGATTCACAAATCTACTTACAACTCTTTGTTTTGCAAAGAATATCCGCTGCCTGTTTCTGTGGACAAAGCATGTGGATAATTATCTAAACAATCTTAGCCAACGTATATAACCCACTATCCAACAATTAGTTAGAACTTCTTTGTGCTAAATAGGCAAAATATCCTGTATTTCAGTTTTTTATTTCATTTTTAATTTTCCAAAAATAAACAAAGCTAAGTAGTGAGAAAATTTTATGTTCTGAACTTCCATTAACTTTAATAGATACTGGGAGCTATCATATAAACAGTTATTATTTTCTCCTTTTTAATTTTTAATATTTATTTCTGTTGCTTACAGAACTTTGTTCCTTATAAACGTGTCTCTTGATAATCAAGTATTTAATGTGAGATGTAAAATTTCTAAATTCTGGTTTTTATTTTCTGTTTTTGAAAGTGAACCAAATCATTGTAACTCACTTCAAAGGAAAAGAAATGATCTCTCTCTGATTGCTGCAATCGATATAACTTATCCACATAAAAATTTGCAAATCCAAAAGTAATAACAAGACTATAACTATCACAGAATATCTCCCAGTAAGTATGTGTTATGAAAACAGCCTTTGTACTTCTGCGCAAATTTTGCTTGTCTGAGTGGCGTCTGTAATCAGTGGCTGTTCTGACTAACGTTCAAGTTTCTAATGAGGTGGCGTGTTTGCGTGGTGTGGCGGCTATCATCGAATGCATATGTGGCTTGTATGTCTAATCTATATATATAAAAGAGAACGTACAAAATCCTTTGTCCGCTCATCACGCTAATACGGCTGAACCAATTTCTTTCATTTTTGGGGGGTTATTAGGATTTGGACCCTAGATGGTTTTTATCATATCACTTTAATTTTTAATTACCAGTGTCTTGAGATAATTGACCATTCAAGTGTCCATAACGTACAAATCCTTTGTTATTAGTTCATCATAGGTAAAAATAAACGTATTTATATGCAACCCGCATGACCGTGTCACTCGGCGGGTTAACATAAATGACAGGCGATATACAGCGGAAAATAGCTTGAATCTTCTGTTTAAAATTTTTTAATTGATTTGCTTATTTTTACAGACACTTTTACAATATGCCAGCACCGGGATGACCGCAGCGAAGCGGGGCGGGTTAACATAAATGACAGGCGATATAATGTTAAGATTTACTGCAATCTTCTATGGTTTTTATCATATCACTTGAAAGCGAAAAAGTAAAAATTATCTAAGTAACAAAGTTTATTGCGTTCCGGGGTGACCGCAGCGAAGCGGGGTGAACGCTGCTAGTTTCTTTTATAAATATGTGACTGTATTGACCAGTGGTGTGTGTGACATAAACCCAGGCAAGCAATATATAACCATTGTAATGTATCATGACTAACACATTTCTTTGGAATTTACTGGAAACATGATGGAAGTATGTCATGATATGTCAAATTTGTTTTGTAATGTAAACACCGAGGTTGTCCAAGCTCTACACGAGTTGTAGTATAGTCCATGTGGTCTGAGAAGCATAGCAGCAATTTCAAGAATGATAGAATATATGACTGTTCAGAGAGCGGACTAAGTAGCATTGTAGTTAATGCATCGGCACGGTACGCCGGAGACTCGTGTTCGAATCCTGGTCCAGTCGTCGATTTTTTTTGTTTATCTTTGTATATCATTTCACAATAGCTACGTAAGACAAGGAACGGGGGTTTTCTGTAGCAGGTAAGATATAAGCACGAGCTCGCATTGGGACTTAATTCCCAGCTGCGAAATGGGTGGTAGGTAACTTGTGATTGCCAGTCTCGGGAGTGTGAGGGGTAATCTATTCGCATAGTCGATAAGAAGCTAATATTTTCTATAGCTAAGACATTGAAGGTTCTGGATTCCCCAAAACTACCCCTTTTTATTGGGTACTTTTCTGCAGAATATATTTAGGGGGGTTGGGAAAACTATTCTTTAAAAGTTGTATCCCCTTGATCCCAAGACCTTTTTTTATTTTTATTTATTTTTTTAAAAAATTTTTCGCTTCTTTGAGTTTCTGATACACCGCGGACTCAAAGCTATAGAATGCTGATACACTGATCTTTATAGTTAAGTCGCCTTTTATGAATATTTGTAAACAGTTGAATCTATTCATGATACAGGAGCAGTACTACTCATGTTTAAGCTACTACAGTTGTTTGTCGTCTTTATCCTGAATGTTCTTACCGAATGACAAGGTGGTTATAGTGCCAATAAATGGAATCGTAACAGCTTGAAATTTATTTTTTCATATACACAAGAATCTAAGTTAATTTTAAGGAATTTAGGAAGGATAATTTGCAATGAAACTACTTTCTTCATCTGTGCAGCACCGATGATAATCAAAAATAGTTTTTGACCACGTATTTTGAAATATTGAGTGAGCTTCGCGTGCAGAGATACCGACTCTCCTTGAGCCCTCCTCAAGCCAATGTTAAACTAAGGCGTTCATTCTTCCTCATCGAACTTTAAAGCTAGTGACAGTTGGTGAAGCCGTGTGTTTGATTGAGGGCTGCAGGAGAATCGAGCCTAGACTCGCGAGAGCCCATCTACTTTATTGTCCAAAGAAGGTACATAACAAACTTGATATTTGCAACTATTATACAATAAATGGGCGATAGGATACAAGAATGGTACTCTACAAATTTTACAATTCATGCAATATACAACTGCTATGTTGTCAGTATATACCAGAGCTAAAGGGTAACTTAGGGTCGAACTGGAGCAATCCAGACAACGTAACCCGTTAGCACTTGACGAGCGGTCTGGGTTGTTTCGTTCTTTAATTAATTACATGAAGATAGATGTAATTTCAAGGAACTAGAAAGTATAGTTTTCCAATATGCAGTTCTAGGAGTGAAATTATATTTTGATCTGTGCAATACAGCTGATAATTTCATAGCCTCATGCAATAGAACTCATTATTCCAAATAATAATTTCACATTTGTCCAAAATGGTGTTACGGCGTCAGGAAATATGAAGGAAATTTACACTAGAAATTTTCAAGCCTCTGAGAGAGGCAAAGAGCCCTTGTCTAAAACATTTTGCATTTTTAAACGGAGACGTATTTAATGCTAAGTGATTGCTAAAGATTAAACTTGGATATAATTTCCCCCCTTCATGCAGCGGACCCTCAACGTGGGGAAGGGGGTGGGGCTGAGAGGTCAGCTTCATTAATCACCCGTTCATTTGCATTTTCTTCACCTGGCCTCTCAGTTGCGAATACCGCTGCCAGACTTACGGGTTGTTGATGGTTTGTACTGTTGAGCTGGAGCTCCCCCATCCCGACTTGCTTATATATTACTCCTGTTCTTTTTTTCTTTTCTTTGTTGTGTTGTGTACAAAAAGACGGAAGAAAAACGTCATTTATATGTTTTGTTCATGAGGGTTTCCTTTTTTTTTATTTGTGGTTTTATTTTTCGTTTTCATCTCCCGGGGCTCGGTACGTGACGTTTGGGCGCGGATGTTTGGGCACTGGACGTTTGGGCGCGAAGTCATTTGGGTGCCAGAGGTTTGGGCGCGAGTTAAATTAAAAAGTCTAAGTTAGGCGCTGCGTACTAAGTTCGAATCAAGATATCACAAGTTGTCTACTGTAGTGGAAGTCCTTGAATTATACTGGATTTTGTTTTAATACTAGAAATACTGGAATTTCAAAATTCTAAAAACTGAATTAACAATTAAATTTTGTAAATTTAAGTTTCAGCCAAAGTGTGCTTTTTATTTGATAACTTTTCAAGCTAAGGTAAGTAGACCAGACTAGATATGATTGCCTGCATTACGTACATAGTGAGCCTATTCCATTAAAAAACTTAAAGCAGGCCTTTTACTGTAGTTATGCAATAAGTGTAAATGTCAAACACATTTCTAGTGGCTAAATGACCAATATATGTACACTTAACTATTATTTTTCACTTTGAAATCGTTCTTTTTTTCCTTTCTCTACTTTCTTCAATGCAGATTAAAAGCTTACAATGGGACGAAAAAAAGGGTGATTTTTATATTGGAATGTTAAAAAAAAGCGATACCCGAAATACGGCATACTCCAGTTCCTAAACTCAATATCTTAGACACCCTGTATTAACATCTTTCCCTCAACTCGATTAGGATTTAGAATTTTTATATTTCTGGACTCTCGGCATCTAAGGCCATTTAGCCCGTCACGTTTGAGGGAGTACACTATCCGGGGAAAGGGAAGGAAGGAAGCGGCCTGGACCTATAAATTAGGTACCACCTGGTGTGAATGAGGAAAACTTCATTCAGGGTGGCTGGCCTGAAAGAGCATATTATAATTTTTCGACAGAATGCCAGGACCGCTCGCACCGAAGGCGAGAGCGTTAACGACTACGCTACGCGGGGCCACTTCTCTCAACTCGAGTATGCGGAAATCCTTTATTGGTAGTTCTTTATTGGACTTAAGGATGAGAAGAGTTTGGCAAACGTAATACGAAAGAAAACAAATTTTAATATTCATAAGTATGTAATTATCAACTTTAAAAATTACGAAAAATAAATCAATATGTTTTAATTAACATTAAGAAAATTATTAACAGTTCGTCTGATTTCTTCATTTCCTAGCTTTCTTATATAATACAAAAATGAGATCATTAGATCAGAAGTACAAGAATCGTAAACAAGTGAAAAATCAATCCATTTGACGAGGTTAGGCAACAAATGCCAGAAACGCATTGAACTATTTAATTTAGATGAATCAATAAGATAGAGATAGAAAATATACAGATAAATGAGGTGAGATAAAGATAGAAGTGTAGGAATTGTATATATCTTGATTCGCGCTTAATTTTCAGTGCCTAGCTTACTTTATATATCGTAAATTGGGATTTTTACTATGTACCTCGCGCCCAATCGTCTGGCGCCTAAACGGCTTTGCGCCCAAACGGCAGCGCCGAAACGTCCGCGCCCAAATGGTGGCGCCCAAAAGTCCTGTCCCGCCCGAGGCTATACGTTTTGTCGATGGAAGTGATAGTTTGATGCATCTCATTTTCTCCACGCTGATCCTACAATGAAGGCTTGCCAACAGAATTGCTAGAGAAGAGCGCTAAGCATACTTAGAATAAGAAAGGAAGAAGCTCAAAAAGAAGTAAAGAAGAAAAGATGAAACAAAAGAGAGAGGTGATGGAGAAATTGGCAAAGAAAAAAAAGGGACATGATGAAATTTTGGTTACTTTTTGGTCACTTTTCAACTATTTACAAGAGACCAGACCACTATGAGCCCTGTATATATTTTTAAAAAAAACTTAATTTATATGTAAATCATTTTTAAATTTTACGGATCCGAATTTACCTCCGAAAGAAGTCTAAAATTCAAGACTGTCAAGAGCGTGAATAGGATTAATGTATCTTTCAAAATACTGTGAAAAAGACAAGTGTTGCTTCTCCAATAGTTCGCTATCTTGTAACTAAGAAAATAGAGTAGAAAATAATAGCAGCATCTCTATACATCGGAATTTGATCAAGGTTTTGTCTGTTTCATTATTAATAAAGTGAATAATCACACTGCTGGACAGTGTAATATATTGGAACTCTTTGCGTCACAGTAGAATTCCACCATCTACTGAGTATTAGGAGGAGTGTAATTTCCTATGGGATCTCCTGAACGCAGCTGACGAGCTAGCTAACCAACATCTTGTTAAAGTAGACTGAATCAAAAGTAAGAAGTTAGGTGAACAAATTCCAATACAGTCACTGATTTCTATCAACACTCCCAGAATTCGTGAAAACTCAGTTTATCGACTGAAAGTTGTTCAGTGCTACAGCTGCTATTTGTGCGAATTATGAACAGGGAAGTCATGGTGCGGAACCCTATAAAGCGACCAACTGTTACGTGTTAACTGTAAGGATGGTAGTTCTGCTAGGTCTAAGCACTGTCGACCTTTCAACTAGCGAAACGCATCCGAGAACTCCGAAGAGATTTCCGCTACCGATTCTGAGCATCGCTCAAAGAGAGCATTCCAATCTCGCTTCCTGTCTCAGTAGCCCATGGTATCGTTACTTCTCGGAAATTTGTGGCGAACTATATTCGGCGTTCCACCAAAACTGAACGCGCTGCTCCTAAGAATGCTGAACTGAAAACGCCAGTTGTTGCTTGATCTAGCAAACCTCTTGAACCCCATAGCAGAACATGCCGCGATCTGTGATGTGATCGCAGAAAATTTGCCGCGCCTATGCAGAAAAATTGCCAGAAAAAAAAAAAAAAAAGCCAACAGAAAAGTTTACTAATGAACCAACTCATCAGTTCAAAAATTCTGAGGTTTGGTTTAAAAAAAAAAAATGGTAAACCAGAGAAAGAAGAGGCTGCTATTGCTTTAATAACTCACGGTTTCGAAGAATACCCAAAGTTTTAAAATTCTTTTCTGGAACAATTTGAAGTTTATACACATGAGTCTAATACTAATGCAAGCTTCTTGAAACAGATAGATCTAGGTCAGAATTCTTATTTAATTTGGATATTTTAACTTTTCCAACAAGTAATGTTTTTGTTGAGCAAACAGAGAAGGCTTTCTGTCTTCTTGAATCTTCTTTGGGTTTGTGAGTATATTCCCATTTCAGACCGCGATAGATTATTTTTTGAATACGAGCTTGTCATTAAATCTATGCAGGACTTGGTGACCAACTCAAGAAATCAAGGAAAGTTTTTTGAATTGAAGACTCTCTTTAAAGTTCAAGTAACATATTTCCGAGACAAATACTGTTGCAGTAAAGCTAATGATGTTTTGTTTGAGTATACCACTGTCTGAGGTCATATGTGAAAGCTGGGGTTCAGTGGTTACTAATATGATGAAGAAAAGGCCAGCAGGAAAGGATGGACTTAGTGATGATATTGGAACAACAGACCAACTTACATTCATTATTCTAAATATATATATATAAACCAAGAAAATTCCGTAAAGTGTTCTCATTACAAAATACGGTGTATCGTATTATAACTATTTTAAATCTGCTTCTTTTAGCAAAACTCTTTCATAAAATGTGATTTAACAGGTTGTAACTCGAACTACCGATACCACTGAAAATTGTTTACCATGCTTCATGTAACGCTGTAATAAAAACATGATAGTATCATCTTGATTTTTTATTTCGGAATTCCTGCAGAAAATTTTTGACCTACAATAGCTCATCGCAGAAAGACAAAGGAAATTCTGCCATCGGGCTCTTAAAGCTCCTCGTGTTTTTTCGTAGCAGTGATCTAAAGCTAACTGCACCTCATCGTCACTAGCCGTACATTATTGACACCAAATTATGCCATCGTATATGTCGTATTAACGACCCTATCCTTTCACAGAGGACATCGAAATTTCAATCAGTTCGCAATTCACCTTAGATGTCACTGAAATTTGATTTAGCGAAAGACGAATTGATGAATAGTGAGTGCACAGTAATTGATTCACGGGAACTCAAACGTTGATCTTCGCAGTGTTCCACTTTTTCAATAGTCTTTAATAGCTTCAAGAATGACTTTGAGGAATTGAAATAGCTGGTCTCTGCATACTCATCGACAGTTATATGTCTTATTTTCAGCTAACACAGTCTTCTATTTTATCTCATTACGATTTATAGGTGTGATCAATGTTTCCTACCTTTTTTAGTGAACTGAACGCTCACGACACACACACTTGATTTTTAATTAATAATAATATAAATTATAATAGTATAGGACTATAAGTTTCTATGACGTGCTGGCTGTATTTATTACTGAGAATTATTGCTGTCGCTGGACGGGTTGACTGATACAGTCTATGTTAAAATTGATTTTAACTAATTATTAAATGTTTCATGATTTTTAAATTTTAAAATTTCGCAACACACCTTATGGGACTGCGTGACGTACCAGTGTGGCGCAACACACAGATTGGGAATCACTGGGTGTGCTAAACACATTCTTGGTCGCGCTGCTGGCGGCGTATCCATTGCTGTATTCGATAACTTTCATTTCCGGCATTTTAACTTATTTTTCTTAGTTTTCAGGTTCCAAGAGTTGCGGAGAAATTTTCTCCCTCGCCCGATCACTGTTTGTTAAATATTCCTCGTTATTAGTCCTGTTCGGCAGCAGAATTCTTCGGTTCTTCTATAAACTTGACACACTTTTTGTGGATTGTCGGAGATATGAATGCATATCATTGCTTGTGGGGATCCCTTCGAACTGATGATCGTAGTTGTCAGATAACAGAGTTCTTTGAGAAAAGCGAGATGCTGGTTTGGAGTGACAGTTGTCGCATTCACTTTTCTGCTGCACACAGTTTCTATTTGAATTGACCTAGTTTTGAGCAGTAATCATTTTTCTGTAATAACTAGTCCGCCTGTTATCATTCCATTCTCATTTTCGCCACTTCAACTTAATGCGTGCTGAGTGGTTAAAATATTGAAAGCTCAGTTCGGTTAATTTCCACTTGATGCTTTTCCTGTTTGTGAGGCTAGAACTGTTCGAATAGACCTTTATGGACGCTGCTCGTGATTCCATTCCAGAATGTGGGGCAGTGGTCCTCGACGACAAGTTTCATAGTCTACGGAAGTACGTGAGGCAATCTTGACTCGTCGTCGTGTTTTCGAAACTTTCAATCGCCATCCCCCTGCCAAGTATCTTGAACAGTTTTGCATCTGCGTGCTCGTACCCAGTATCCAATAAAATCTTCAAAGTACCAAACTGGAAAAAAACTTTTCTTTCCATCATTAACCGAACATGCATGATTACTGTGTGACGTTGGATTTGCTAACCAAATGGCCACTGTTCTGAGTACTGGTGTGTTTGCTGTATCAGCAAACGAGATCGTGGAGACTAGAGATGCAAGGGGTCGGAAAAAAACCCGGCTTTTTTGGAAAAAAACTCGGTTTTTTCTGCTTCGCTTTTTTGCTTGGGAAATTTTGGGCTTTTTTCAAAATTCTGCTTTAAATTGATAAAGCAGACTTTGTTTCGCTTCTCTATAACACAAAAAGTCATTTAATTAGTGGTTGATCTGATAATAATATAAAACCTCGAAAATAAACTATGAATTTTGAAAAGAGATTTCAATCAATTTTTCTTCAACATATTTACATTATGAATTCCACAGGATTAACCAATGTATGTAATAAAAATGTTTTAACCACCTATATACAAAACTAAGCAGAGTTGGCAAGAACCATGGTTGTTTTTGAAAATGCCAAAAACCCGTTTTTGGGGGGATGTTTAAACCAGGCTTTTTTTGGTTTAAACCAGGTTTTTTTATTTAGATTTTTTGCTTTATGTATTTATATTACATATCCACAGAAATGTTTGTTTCGCCTTGGTGTTATTATACAACAGCGAGGTTATGCCGGAAGAACTCCCATAAGCTTAAAGAAGTCCGGTCAGTAAATTTCTTAATTGAGAATCTCCCGCCCTAGCCATCGGGAAAATCCCCGTCATTACTTGAAATGTAACACAATAACGGGAAAATCCTGTTATTGCTTTCCATGTTAAATTTAAAGGTCAACGTATCATAATCAGTACGCTAAAACTGAGGTATTAAATTACAAATTTAGTATGTAGATATCATTGAAAGTCCAATCCAAGCTAATGTTGGAAGCTACGTAGGCAATCGATAAATTTTGCCAATTTCTATCAATATATTTAAGCAATCTTGGCTTCTTTATAAAACAACAGGCAATTAGGCATGCAGAAACATACAATTTGGTTTCGTTTCGTATGTTTAGGCTAACCATCCTTACGAAATACCGAGGTTATCAAGGAGAAGACTTTCGCTTAAACTGATATCCGAACCGCTACTTGGTTTACGCATGAAAGAAGGGTTGTGGTTCGACCGAGAATTGAACATGGGACACCTTGATTAAAAGGTGAAAGGGAAATAAAACTACTGCAGGTGGTTTGATATCTGGAAACGTCACTATGAAATTCACACGATTCGCAATTTTCATTCTTTTTATTTTTTTGGTTTAAACCAGTTATTTAAAAAAAGTTGGTGTAAACCAGCTAACCCTAAAAGTAAACACTTCTTTAAAAAAATACACAAATAACTAGCAAAATAGTATGTAGTATTTTTACTTCAAAATATTCCATTCCCTCCTTTTGAAACAAAATAAAATTAAAATAAAACATAACAGAAATACTTAGATTTATATGATACACTTAAAGGCTGCACATCTAGAGCTTTTGGTTCTGTATATTCTTGAAATTCTATAGTTACGTTTTATATAACCACCATCACGGTTTACCCAATCCTCAAGTTTACTGAATTTTTAACAAGAGGGATTCAACATATCATTACGGACCCTCCCCCCCCCCCCAAAGGACTACTGAATATATTTAAGTTAAGCTAAATACAACTGCACAACAAACATGACTGAGTGATTAGCTTTTGCGCTTCTATCGGGAAGTCCGGGATTCAACCACCATTCGACCATTCTGACAAAGCTTTTTTTTCATTCCATCTGTGAATGTAGAAATAGTGCGTGAACTGAGAGTTGGCCGACTTCCTTTCTTCCTTTCTTCCTCCATTGTTTTTAAATCGTTATTATTACTAATTACCAGCAGTGACGGTTTGCGAAGGTTAGGGGGTTGGTCTTTCGGACTGAAGCCCGTTTCCCAAAGTTACGGAATGTCTGCAACAAACGATGCCTGTACTCATAAACTTCAAACATCTCCCAAATAAAATTAGGACTTTTTAGAAAACGAACCAATCAGTAAAACCCTTCCTAAAGTACTTTTCTAAATCCGCTACTGATTATTTGTATAAATTGGTATTCAAGATTGTGTTCGGAAAATTATTGCTAAATCACTTCACAGCTACAGTATAACAGAAATGTGGAAATACGGTTTGACGTATATATTGAAAACCGTACGCTTTAACGGATAAATAGAAAAACGGGCAAGTTTAACTTTTGCGCTAGAAGCTAGAGTACTAAGCTCTTAGAAATGTTTACGGATGGCAAACTAAAGTGATCTAGAGAAGAAAAAAAGATGTCGATAACTCAAAAGTTAAAATAAAGTTAAATAGGCTCTAAAATTGCCCTCAAATACTACATTCTTCATGTTAGGTTTAAATTGTAAAACATATGCTCCATCCATCTTGATGGTGAATTTCAAAGCGAAATATCGCATTTAGGTCATGGAATTCTTATCTAACTATAGAATATACTATAAAAAAGCTATTTAGATAGAAAAATCATGAAAATGAAAAAAGCCAAAATTTCCAAAATTCTTGTTGTTTCCCCAAAAAAAAGCCGGCTTTTTATGGGAAAAAAACCATCGATTCAAAAAAGCCGGCTTTTTTGCATCTCTAGTGGAGACTAATCTGATAAGAGATAACCAACATTTTTGTTTTGTCTCTGATTCTGCACACTATTCTGTCAGTTTAATTCTTTTTGTACTCATATTGAGTAGAACCAGTTTAATTTTCGTGACGGTAATAATGAGGATTATAACGCTATCTTCTCGACTCCCAAGTTCGACTTTGCGTTACATAAGTTCTCCAATACTGTCCCATATATCGCACATGTTACTCAATGTATCATGTCTCAGCATTGTTGCAGATGTTGAATCGTACCTGGTCAGAAGAGACTTTCCCTCACGGTGGTGTGAAGTTCTAACCCTTCCAATAAGTAAAACCAGACAAACCGCAATGACTACTGCGAGCTACAGATCCATTGATCTCACAGCTTGCATCTGTGGGCTCTTTGAGCGCATGTTAAACTTCCGCTTAGTGTAGTATTAGGAATCCGATTGTCTTTTGAGTAAATTACAGTTTGGATTTCGCTCTTTTATATCTAGTATAATCTTTCTTATCGTGAGATTTGGATTCAAGAAGCCTCTCTTGATCGTGATCATTTTGTAGCTATATTGTTTGATTTAGAGAAGGCTTATGACAACTTGGCGTTATTGTATATTAAAACATCTGTATGACTGAGGTCTTGTTGGTCAAAGAACTTTCTTAATGAATGTTATTTTAAAGTGCCTGTGGCTTCTAGCCTTTCAGAACGAATTTTGCAGGATTACGGTGTCTACAAGCCAGTGTTGCTCAGTGTCAGAATGTTGTTGCAGTCAGCAGTGTTTTGTCGTAGATCCAAGCTCCTGTTCGTGGTCTGCTGTATGCTGATGATCTAGCTGTTTATTGCCGCTATGGTACCGTCACAGCATCATCGATATTTACATTAAATCATCTTCGCTGGTCGGGTAGCTGGTTTTCTATTTTATAAATAAATAAATAAAAAACACGTCTGCCGCCAATGAATTTGCCGAGTTGATACGGTCCGATTTCTTGGCTTGACTTCTGTTTATCTTTTAACATGGACACCACACATTTGTAATCGTAAGTACCATTGTCTCCGAGCTCTGAGTTTACTTATGCACTTTCGTACTGCACCTGAAGTGCTGTTCATATAGTGCGTTGCGTCTGTACTGTAGTCTGATTCAGTCCAAGTTAGACCACGGTTGTACTGCTTGTTTATCTGGTCGTTCGTCTTTCCCCAAACATCTCTATATTGCTCATCACTTGATGATTCAGGTGGCTCCTTTCTGGTTGTTTTCATATTAGTCCTGTCACTAGTCTTCATGTTGAAGCAAAAGAACCATCATTAGCCTATCGTTTTCGTCTCAGAATTTTATCTGCATCAGTTGTGTTCAGAACTAATTGCAATTAAGCTTGTTCTTGACCATGCGCTTCAGCTTTCTCTTAGTCGTGTGCTTATCCGCACTTGCTCACAAGGCATTATTAGTTATAAACCTGCAGACTGTCTTTAGTAAACACGAACAACACATTCTTGAAATGCCATCAGGTACAGCAACCAGGGCTTGCGTCATCGTTGCCTGGAGGCGGGGCATGTTAGCATTCGGGGAAATGAACGTGTCGATACAGCCAAAAACACCGCATTGGTAGATGTTACACTGTAGGACCTTCACGTGCCTCGATCTCCGTAACTCTTCATGCAATGAATACGCTCTCACTAATAAGTGGATTGGAACCATGCCAACTAAAATAAGCCCAAGTATATAAAAACCTGTTTTGGGTAATTGGCATACGTCGTTACGTATCTAGTCTCGAGATGGAGTGATCTGGCTTGATTGCGTATCGGATATTCTTATACCACGTATGCATACAAATCATTACTCCTACGTGAAAAACGGAAGTACTTATTATGTATGCTATGTGACGATACAGTTAGGGTGCTGCTGCTTAGGTATGTACTATCCATGGTTTTGGTACATAGGAACATTAAGCTCCAGTTTCAATAAGTGTGTTCTTTAGGAACCAGTTAAGAAGGAACTGTTTATACTGGCCGCTCGAATTCTACATTGTCGATGTAGCAATAGAGAAATATTTTCTCATATTTTGTCTTACTCCTAATAAAAATGAGAAATGAGACTATCAGGGGGCTCAGTTGCAGAACACTCACATCTGCAAAGGATCTCAAGTTTGATCCGGGCCACATTTTCTCTGGATTCTCAAAGTTTTTCATTCCTTCGCCGTTCAGTTGCGTTCACTCATCTCTCTTAGCTTTCACAAAACATTAAACTGAAGGATCCATTTTAACTTTTGGCTATAATTATGATATTCTCCTGATTCGTTTTCGGGTTAGTGTGATAAACCAATAAGTGTCTTAGTTTGCTATTGAAGTTATTTGAATATGTCTTTCAACTGACTTCAAATAAAGTTGGTTTATTCATTATGCACCATTAATATCTTAAAGGAAGAAAATACAAGTAATTAATACTATACAATTTGTATATTTCAGGTATCGGAACGAGATAGTCTTCCAAAGTTTGTGTGTCATCTGTGTGTTGCACAGTTGGAGAACTTTCAGGAGTTCCGAGAGACTTGTCACAAGTCAGCGAAAATATTAATCACATATCTTTCACGGCATGACTTTTGTGTTCCAGAAACATCATCGTTCGTAGACGTGAGTAATTAATTATAAATGTACATTAATTTTTATATTTAACATAAAATTGGTAGTATACGTTCACAGATTTGTATAAAGCATACTTTAGAGATAAGGTACGCAATAGCTGTCACAGGCCAAAATTACTTCTATCCATTGTATCGAATGTCATCCAGTGCTAAATGAGGCGCAGAGGAACGAAGTAAGTACAGTTTTAGCTAACATTGGTGATCACAGCCAAAGGATATAATCACGCTTTTTTTTTTTTTTTTTCCGAAAGACATGAAATTAAAGAAACAAATTGTTCGGAAAGTTTCTAGGGTCAAGATTGGTCACATATGAACCGACTCACAGTAAATTCAGCTGCATGAATTTTAAAGAAAATCAGCAGACAATTCACTACGGTCCGTATTGTTTCACTACTTTTAACTGCTGAACAGTCTTAATTAGTTAGATACACGATTAATTACATTAAAATGCATTATTTAGATATTAATGAAGAAGAAAGAAAAGGAAAACGAGAAAGCAAAGGAAATATGTCACGCAATTTAAGGAAAGTGCCTGTAAAAAGTTCTGTAATAGATAACGAAAGCATGTTTCCTTTGACCCGCCGAATGCCCCAGGAATGAATTGTTATAAATTTGTGATACACTATAAGATTTAATAATTTGATAGATTTCGAAAGTGAATTATTATTCAACAATGAAGAGAACATATTTTGATTACCTACTCTTACCATAAATTCTGTCCCAAAGTTTTAACTGCATTGACACAAAATGGTTAGAGATATTTTAATATCCTAAGAACATGAGTTACATGGATGCATTATGAAGCAAAATCTCAAATAATTCTTCAAAATGGCCACCATTAGCATGCATACAGTTCTTAAGTTTTTGTGGCCACTCATTAGTTGCACTGCGCAACATAACTGGAAAATCTGCACCTGTCTTCCGAAGAGACCGCTTTAAACTTTCAATATTGGGATGTCTCTTCTTGCAAGCCATCTCTTGAAGCTTGCACCACAATTTGTAGTCCAGAGGGTTTAGGTTCGGACTTGCAAAAGGCCAATCTGAAGTGGAAAGGAAGTCCGAAACAGTTGCTTCCAGCCATTGTTGGGTTGTACTTGCCTTGTGTGCTGGGGCTGAGTCCTGCTGGAAGCTCCAGTTCTGTCCATGGAAGAGGGTTTTAGTGAGATTCTTGACTATCTCTCAAGCACTGTCCCCTGGTACACTTGGCTGACGTTTTGGCTCCCATTTCACAGAAATGGATCTCTGCTCCCTCATACCTCACACCATGCCTGGGCAGGATGCTGACCCCTCTGGATCTTTGAAGACTTTTCACAAGCTTCTCTTGAGGATGTGGCATATATCCTGTCATTTTGGAATTGAAAGTCTAACACTGAAAATATTTTTACCAGTAAAAAGGATTCGACCGTGCCCATTTGCTGCGTAACTCTTTAAGTAGGCGCTTTGCTTTTTAGAGCCTCTGGCGCTTCAGTTCACTTGTCAGGAGATGTTCTTTGCGTTGTTTGTAAGCATGGAGTCCCAGGTCACTGGTTAACGTGTGAGACGTAGATATTTTCGATATTTTTAGCTCACGAGCCGTAACTGACTTTCTCGATACTAGATTTCGTGGTACATGGGCCGCCACTGCTTTTACAAGTTCCGATGTTCGTGCTGTGTGTGGTCTTCCTTGCAATCTTTCATAGTTTTAGCCTCAACAAAGCGCTGGGTAGTGTGTTAAACGGATTTATTTTATTTTATTGTATTTTATTTATTTTTATTTATTTATTTATTTATTTATTTATTTTTTTTTTACTAAGTACTGGTTCTAGAGAGTTTTGAAAATTTCCCCTGGTGATTTGGTTACCATGTGCAACGCTATTACGGTCGCACGATTTTCATACTCGCCCCATTCCGTCTTGAACACTTACAACTGACACATTTACGCTTACGGGCGGAAGTACAGTCATCCTCAAAAGTTTTGACAATATTTATGTTAAGATTAGGTAGAATGTAAGTATAAGTCAACGTTTACCAAACAAAGCTTTGATTGACAAGCCATTATCAAAAATGAAAATCTCTTCGAACCATTTTTTTTTTAAAAAAACATCATAACGAATCAACATAAATCTGAAAAGTAAGTTATAACACAAAGAAAACCTATTTGATTACAATTAAGCTCATTTAAGTAGTGTTCTATGTTAATGTTTCGTTGCTTATATTTCAGTTACTTCAATGGCGTGTCACTTTCAATAAAGGAATTAGAAAGGATTTGTGAGGAATTTTGGGTATTAAAACAAGTTAGCTTCGTTTCGCATTGTAAAACTGGTAGAATCCAAACGATACGAATTCAGTACTGAAACCGGAAATAGTAGATATGTAGTTCCGGCTGGAATAAAGGGATGAAGTCAGAGAGAGAATGCTTAATTCTTGCGGTACTGAATCCATATTTAAAATAAAAAGAAAGAAAAGAAAACTCTTATTTATTAACAAGTTTTTTCACCCGTGGGCAATTAGTGTCGAAACCGGTCGCAAATTTCCACCATTTAGGTTGTGAATAAAGGAATACAGTTCAAGGCGAAACTTATTCTTGGGACGCCCCAAGTATTCAAGAAACAAGTAATTTTCAGTTTCTTGACGTTTTATAATATTCTGTATGTATTTTTATTGGTTTCCGTTGTGCGATAAAACACGAAATTGACAGTTTTGTGCGAAATTTCTAACAATACGCGAAATTTTAAAAATACGCTTTCATTAATTTAAAAAACGTCAGTTTTCCGCTGAGGAAACGGTAGAACGTGGCATGAACGGTGCATTTTGGGTGATTCGGACACGGCTATAGAGAACATGTTGCGCGTTAACTATCACCATCGCAGCTGGATGAGGAGGAGCAGTTTTAATTAGCTAGCCAATGGCATGGACTGGTAATAACTGACAAACATACAACAATGGAGGAGGAAAACGTGGAAACATGTAACATAGAACAAAAGGAACCCTATTAAAAATGTCAGGCAATATCTTTTCCACAAGAGCTACAAAATGCGAAACTTTATTTGGATAATGCGACAAAACGCGAAATTTTCAAATTCTTAGTTCGAAAAACTCTTGCTCCTTAATTTGTTTTTAAGCTAAAAATTGATGCTGTACGAAAACCACGCCACTTATGAATCTCTTCAATGACCCTCGTCATGGCAGACTGGACGTTATAAACAGTTATAAAATGTTCCTTTCATGGCCAATGTTGATTTTGGGAATAGGAGATAGTCACACGGTGATAAATCAGGCGAATACAGAGGATGTGGAAGCACACAGATTTGTTTTTAGCCAAAAAGTCACGAACTGCGACGGTTCTGTGATGTGGTGCATTGTTATGCAATAAAGACCAACTGCCTGGTGCTCGATACTCGGTTCTTACGCGAACGATTCGCTTCCACAAGGGCTCAATAACATCCAGATAATAATATTCACCATTCACCATTAACCGTGTGGAACGAATTTCCGACATATAATACGTTTGGAATCGTAAAAACAAATCAACATTGTCTTCTCACGTGACTTTCGAAAACGCGGTTTTTTCGCTTTCGGAGAACCTGCGGACTTCCACGTAGCACTTTGGCGTTTTATTTGCGTGTTGTACTTGAATCACCAAGTCTCATCACCAGTTACAGTCGATTCCAGAAGTGTTATGTTCCATTTGGCTGTTTTAATCAAGTCCTCGCAATGTTCAACGAGAGCAAGGCTTTGGTCGTCAGTTAAGGCGTGCGCAACAAATCGAGCACAAACTTTCCGTTTCTTTAAATCCTTTTGTCAAAATTTCGTAAATCATGTCTTTCGTCGTATTTACCGATAATTCCTCCGCCATCCATCTCACAGTCGAATTCGCATCGTGGGCGATCATTTCACGCACTTGTTCCACCAACTTATCGCGATTTTTGTTTTTCGGGCTGCCTGGCTTTGGGTCGTCTTCCAAGGAGTCACGACCGTCCCGGAATCGCGTATACCCCTCGAACATACATGTATGAGATAAGCATCCATTATCATACACTTGTTTCATCATTTCCAATGTCTGTGTAAATGTTTAACCTAGCTTGAAACAAAATTCAATATTGGCTCTTTGCTCCATCGTGTTTTTGTGACGAGGTGACACCAGATACACTCACTTTTCTTGCTATAACCGACACTCCGTTAATCGGTTCTCATGATTGAGGTCTTGTTTCGTTGAGCAGATATCCAACCTTTTCCGATGATATGTTGCGACAATAGATGGAGCTAGTGGTTATCTGTAAAGAAAAAAGTTCCGTTACTTTTCCGACATACTGTGTATATCAGTCGATGGATGACATTAAGTTGAACAAAATGCCATACTTAAGAGTAAATTCTCATGCGCAGTTTTCAAATATATATATATATATATATATAAAAATCATTTTTATGGCGTTGAAAAGTACGTCGTTTGTTGCCAATAATACGTAATTCACAATTTTTATTCTGCTAGAAAATATTGTTTATTGTTTAATGCATTGTATGTGTAAAAATAAAAATACACTGTTAAGTATCTATTGTTGTTTTGAGTTTCCCTAACGGTTACACACATTTTGCTAAAAATGACACAATACTCCTAACAGTTACGAAAATACTATTTGTAATTTCGGTTTACAAACATTTTGTGTACCGTTCATGATCAGCGGTACAAAACGGATTAAGTTCATAACCTTTGGGTCCACTGTATAGCTGCTACCTACTTCGCAACTATTAATACTGTTACACAAACAGGGCCAAATATAGGGTAACTGCTGCTCATGTGCACAACCAAACTTGCCGCCCTCTTGCAGGTCCAGACGCAACAACCAACCCCTGCAGGTTGCAGGCTACAGTACCCTCGTTTCGTTTGCCCACTTGCAAAATTAACTCAACTATGCAATAAGACTTCACTCTCCTTTCATATTTCAACTAAAACTTCCAGATTGTTGCTTCTACTTTTTTAATAGAACTTAGTTGGTTTTATAAGTTTAAGACTGCCTGCTATACAGTTTACTGAACTCTATAAAATAAAAAAGTACATATATATTTTCTGTTGAATGTGAGATTTAATCTAAAGACATTAGAGGAGAGCCAGATGAAAGAGGAATACCAGATTGAAGTCTTGAATAGATTCTCGGTTTTAGAAGGCTCGGAATGCACTAGTGTTGATACTAGGGTTGAAATTAGAGATAGAATTAAAATTTCAGCAAAAGAAAAATTGGGACACGCGGAAATACGTAGGAACAAACCATGGTTCTACCAGGAATGCACTAAACCATGAGATAAGAAAATACAGGCAAAATTATATTGGCTACAAAATTCGAACAAAATAACTATACAAAATTTTGCTGACATCAGGCGGGAAACTTCCGAAACTTTCAGAACAAAGATACGCAAGTTTTTGAAAATTATAATTAATGATTAGAAAAAGCTGACGGAACAATTCTGACTGATACAGATGGATAGATTAAATAGGTGGAAAGACTTCTTTGATATTTGCTTAACACGCAGCCAAAAACTAACGTTCGTGGAAGAAGGAAATGCGCACAGCAAAACCGTATATTCCACAACCTAACCGAACAGAAATAGAAATCACTATAAATAAATGAAAAAAACACAAATCTCTGGGTGTAGAGGAAATCCCAGTTGAGTTAATTTTAGCTGGAGGGGAAATATTGTGGAACAAGATACACCAACTCATTCTCCTTATCTGGAACAAGGAGGATTGTCTCAAGAGTGGAAAGAATCAATCATTGTTCCAATTCACAAGGAAGTCGACAAAACTAATTGTAATAATTATAGAGGCATTCCTTTTCTGTCAACATACTATAAAATTCTCTCAAACATTCTATTAACAAGATTGACCCCATACACAGATTAATTATTGGAGATTATCAATGTGGATTTAGGCGAAATCGGTCATCTATCTACCAGATATTTACCATTCGACAAATACTCGAAAAGAAATGGGAATACAATACCTCGGTACTCAATTATTTATTAACCTGACAGAGCCTGAATTTTTTTGGGTGCAGTTTTTTGTTAATTTATACTTCAATATGTTAATTGGGCTTCATAGATCACAAAAATACCATTGCATCTAAGAAAATATTTTTTGGTGTCCCTATGTATGGTGTGTCCATATGGTCACGCTAGGCTCTCGTGATATATAAATGCAATAAATAGCACTAGAGTAGGGTTCAAAAACTATATTTTCCTTATCTCTCTTTCATACAAACTTATTCCCATTGTCTTGGGAAAATGACAACAATAGTGTGTTTAATACTTCTTAGTATGGAAATTGAGAAAACAAGGAACACAAAGGCCATTTTACACATGCTGTACGCCCCACTGATGAACAATTTTCTCCAGCACATATTCTTTTTTGTTGCCAGGATCAGGAATAACTAAATGGCCAATACGATCAAATCTTACTGATTCAAATATTCTATTTCCAAAGAAACTCAGTCTGGATACAACTAGACGTCCAGCACCTCTTGGAGACGAACCAAATGCAAGTATATAGTATTGAGCAATTTCTCTTCTAAATTCTAGTTGACTGAAAATTGAACCAGCATTCAGTGATGTCTGCCATGCATTGTAAAATGATACACCCAACAGCCAAGTGAAGATTGACCACCAACATTTCTTTCCCCTGATACCAATTCTGTAGTCCTTTATGTTCCTATCCATTCGATCTGTGCCCCCCATAAACGTATTGTATTCTCCGATCAAACGTGGACGAGTGATCTCTTTCTTGGCTGACCTGGAATATCTTTTTACATTTCCTAGTAGGAAAGCACCATGAACAGTGGATGCGACTGTGACTACTGAATTGTCATGCCATCTTGAAATGACTACACCATGTTCACTGCCTCTATGTTCGTGGTAACCTCTTTTCTGCTTCTTGAATTCAGATGACACTGAGAAATTACATTCTTTGGGAACTGTGTTTTCACGCATAGTACCAGTTACAGCATATCCATTAGACTTTAGGTGTAAGCGAAGTGGTATGCTTGTGAAAAGATTGTAGAAATAGAATCTGAAAATAATTTTTAACGTCACTTGGGAATTAATCTATCATATATAACAGACGATCGGCTGCTTTTCCAAATTTTTGTTCATATTCTGCTATGCATTGCAGAGTTTTGCCTTGGTACGCATCAAAGTTGATTAGGTATCCATTTGGTCTATTCAGGCACCAAACCTTGTACCCGAAACGCACAGATTTTCCTTTTATAAACTATTTATAACCATGTCTGTAATAGTATGCTATCATTGCTTCGTCAAAATTTATTGCCTGCGCCGGAACAAAATGTTTGATGCAATTACTTTTCAATTTATTCATTAGTGAGCGTAGTTTCCAAAGTTTATCTGATTCACTCATCTTGTTGTTGCCCGCAAAATGCAAAAATCTCATTATCTGATAAACCTCTCTCTTCTAATTGCATTGTGTACCATTAAATTTCTCATATCAGTCCCAGAATCCCAATAGTGTCTCTTGACGGAAATGTATTATACCCTGACACAAACAAAACACCCAAAAGTAATTTCAAATCTTCTTTAGAGACATTCGGATCTGGCATGTTTTTAAAAAGCATATTTCTGGATTTCACATATAGCTAAATCGACTATATCTTCATCAAAGAAAAGTTCAAAAAGCTCAATAAGTTTGAAGTTCCTATAGTTTAAATAATCTCCCACAGGAAATACAGGCAGCGAATTGATATCGTTTTGTGTTCACTTTTCCCTGTTTTCACACTGATTCCGCTTCCGTTTCTTTGAAATATTACTTTCCTCCTTCTCTATGTTTTCACTCCCTTGTTCCAGATTCTCTCCTTCCTTCTCCCCCTCAGTCCCTCATAAACACATGTCGTTCTACCAAAGCATTGAGTTGTCTCCCACTTAGGTTGTCTATCAAACCGCCAACATCTTCATCTGCCGAATCCTCGTCAGATAAAATATTTGATTGTGGAGGCTCAATAAATATACACTCTATTTCTCCATGGCCTATTTCTTCCGGTTCCTGAAGTAATTCCAATACTTCATGCATTGTTAAGTACCTGGAAATGCGAAGGAACAGTTTTTCTTAGGACGGAATAATTATGATTTGCCAAGCCTTATTGCTACTACGAAAGCCTAGCGTGACCATGTGGTAACATGAATGGTACATGGCTCTGCACAACGTTCATGTATGTTTCTTAACACAGTACATTATTTCCCTCAATGCCTGACTTCTTTCTGAATCAAAACGCACAATAATTGGAAATATTTTAACAACAATGTAAAGATCAAATGAATTCTCACCTTTTACTATGTGCCACTGTTGCAACTCTAGAAGCAGTAAGATTTTCAGATGCACGTAACTCCACACTAAACAAAGAAATCTCAAGATTGATACTGAAATCTTGTTAAACACATCATTAGCTGAGAGTTGACAGCGCTACATGTGAGTCTTTGTGAAACTAACGAGAGGAAAACAATTTGAAGGTCATCGCGCGAAATGTGACCGTATGGTAACGCAAGGTTATACCAGGTTAATTTTAGAAAGGCTTACGACTCGGTTAAGAGGGAAACATTGTACTCTTACAGAATCTGGAGTACCGAAAAAGCTAGTTAGATTAACTACGATATGTTTAAATGAATCCCATGTGATTTAGACTCCACGTTAAGCTGTAGCTCCACGCCTCATATAGCCTCGGTGCTGAACGAAACGCTAAACTACAAATTAACCAACCATCATTATAGAATACAAATGTAGTCTCCCACAAAGCAACTAGTAGTATAGTTTGTGTGAAGTGTTCAGATTGAGCTTTCGAGATGTAATGATAGTGTTTGAAGAGCTCAATGAAACTTTTCACATTGATTGTTCGTGTTGGTATTTAAACAAACGTTTTCACACTATTCTTCCATTTCGTCACTTAAAGCATAATTAATCAGTAATCGTCTCTACATCAGGAAACTTGAACACATCCATCATACACTTCATACGTGTTGACATATGTCATCATTCGATTGTAACAACTCGTAGTCAGCATTCAAGATAGCTTCGTTCTAGCATAAATCTTGCAATGTTGTATCATTATTAGGGTACTCTCATTATTAAACTTTCTCTCGTTTATTTTTCACATATTTTTGTTTCCTACTGTGTGTATTTTGCTTTCTTGTCATGTTTAATACCATTTTAACACTAACGACTGTTGTATTCACTGCCCGTTACTGACGGATCAGGTCCATTAGATCCTTTTTGGCTTGGAGCGTTTTTTCTAAAGTCATTGTATTTAATAATTTTAATGTGTTTATTGATGAATTCTACATTTTCTTTTCTATACTTAGTATTTACAAACATTCAATATGCTTCTTAGCCTTGGTTACTACTAAGCATCCACTAACATTTGTTACACACAACCTTTGAATGTTCGTTACACACATTTTTCTTACGTTTGAAGCACACTGTTTTGCTTTTCCTATCGAGTTTCGATGGACAAATGTAACATCTGTTCTTGCAATTATTATTGGAGATATGCATGTCCTCAATATGGCCCGGCCGTCCGTAAAGGGAGTCATCCATAATTGTGACGAAAATTGAAAACAAGATCTTGGTTGTCTTTAAAAATGATGAAAAGTCGCGAGAGCTGAGGTCGCTAGCTTGTGGTGTTAAAATATATATATATATATATATAAAATTAAAAAAATCCGTCGTTATAGGATTAATATATATATTACATATTACATGCTTCTCAAGAAACACTCCACTATACTGCAGTTCGAGAGCAACTTTTCTTTATAGAGCTCGTATATCTCCGAAGAGTGATTATTAATTATACTTAATAATTTCATGTAAGTTTCCAATTATTCGAACTTCCCCATCAGAATGCAATCAGGTGCAAACATTGACAAAATTCCACACAAGGCCAAATTTGACAACTCAGAAAATCACAATACAGGCAGTTCCTAAGTTACGTAAATTCATACTTATGTAGAAGTTTCCGATATCAGTAAAACTGACGAACTGTACTCACACCTGAAGTAAGGGTTAGTATTAAAATTCTAAATTCTACTTTGAGAGTCACCTAGGAAGTAAATCGTGGATCGTAGAGCGCGGACAAGTGCTAATTTGATAACGATACACTTGTCATAAATTGTGTGAAACACACTGAGTTTTGTACCATATTTATAAAGCATGTTATGTAATTGAGTTTTTGTACTACAAAATTATTAAACAGTATGTTTCGTATTTTTTCTTATGTGTTTACAACAGATCTTAAGTTATGGTAAAATATCGACTTACGCAAAGAGCCTCGGAATGATGTATTTACGTAAGTATTATCCGTAATTAAAATTTCTTATACAGTACACAATATATGAAGTTCTGGACTGGAACTCCTCGTTCTTTGGTTAAAATATAATTTTAAGGCATTATTTGAAGAACTTAAAATTGAGGTAGGCAAACGTTGATAATATTGAACTAAATGTATTTAATATCTGTACAAAAGTGTTTGTTTCGTATCTGTACCAGTTCCCATTTGTGAGGTATTGCATTTCGCGTTAATACAGATTTTTGCACAGTTTAGTACATGTGATATTGAAAATGCGTACGGAAAGGGTTCCATAGTAATATCTTACAATTGTCTACCAAGAACACATACGTCTACATATGCCAAACATCAATATTGCAATCCATTTATGATTTTTGATGGAATGGCTTTTTAATCATATATTCTGCACACCTTTTTCTCACGCTTTCTAAGGTCATGTTAATTTTCAATTCAGATTCTGCAACAAGAGCAATGCTATCTACAAAGCGAACACTTCCCCTTTCAACCTCGTATTGAAACACCGTCTACCCGTTGGAAATTCTTTAATACATCTAAACAAATGTTAAAAGATAATTGGTAAGAAGAAGTAATTCTATCGAGCTCACCTTCCAATTCACTTTCCTCGGTATTTTTTCTTCTACGAAGTCTTACTTATTAATGCAGAAATTTTGATTTGTATCTGGTTCTTTATCACTCTCATTAAAATTTATTTGTGCACTTAGGGGCCGTTCACATATTACGTAATGCTATTTTTTGACCAATTTTTACCTCCCGCTTGTCACACTTCGTCACGGAAAACCGAACCCCTCCCCCTTTTGTCACGTAGCGCTTTTGGATTTTTTAAAAACCAATTTTACTTATTTTTGGGGTTATTGCAACAAAAAACTAATTTTAATGGCAGAAATTGTATTTTGTTTAAAATGATAGTACTTTAATAATATTTTAACCCCGTAAGGTTGTTTAATTAACCAGTCTTAATTCTTCGAAATTGTGTACTATCATTTTCCCAAGGAGATCGCATCCTTTTTTTAGGACACCGATGATTGGCAGAGTTGAAGTACTGTCGAAAGATGTAGGTGAAACAGAATCTAAAGAATCAACATCGACTTATTCTTGCAGGATCCAGGATGCTTCCTCTATTTGAAGTTCGCCAGTGTCGAAGATGCAGAGAAATTCTCTTCCTGGTCGACCACAGATTCGATGTGATTGCACTCGTGGAGGGGAAGGGATATCTCATTTGTGAACAAGCTTTCAAGCATCTTTGTTGAACTTCAGTTGACCATTTTTTCAAATTCTTGTCCTAAATCACTGTCAGGAATGCGAATAAACTCGATTTCTCGAGGAAAATTCAAATTCAAAGAGCAAAAAAATCAATAGGAGATTAATTTTGTTCGACGAATTTGGTTTTTAATACTTTAGTTCGCTCTGCAGTTCGTGGATTGTTCCGTCACGGAAAATATTTCACGTTGTGTTTCACATGCGAAACTCCTTGGAAGGATAAAGTGAGTAATGATTCCAGGGCTCATAGCGAGTCACTTTTTTTTTAACTAAAAGTTACTTTTTTGGAAGGTAAAGTGACTTTTTCGTGTGATTTGTTTTGCATTGGCAGTTTTCTAAGAAAAATATAAAAATAAATGAAAAAAGGGCAGAAAATTGTTACTCATTACTCTTCTGAAAGCTTCAGTACTTGCTGCCACATGTAAAACAGTCAGCTTTATTCTCACTACAGCTTTTATTCTTTCTTAAGCACAGTGAATGGTTGGTGGATGCTTAAGCTCTCAAGGTGGGGTTGAGAACCCTTCTGTGTCTATTCTTTCTTCTATCATAATAGTCTTTTAGTTTTCTCTCGTAATAGTTAACGATCCGCTCAACGTTGTGTGTGTGTGTTTGTGTGGTTCATCATGTTCGTCTTGTGTTGTGCTTCTTGTATGTTCTTCTTAAGAGTAGGTGATGAATTTGAATATTTCATGGCTTTGAGAACTCAGTGCTAAGTTAAATATAATGTCTGGGATGAAGAAATTCGGAAATAGGCCAGAACTGGTTTCAATTACTCAGAAGATTCTTACATCTGCTAAGTCTGCTTACCGTAACTACAAAGCATACTTAGAAAAACTAAGAAAGGAGGAAGCAAAAAAAGAAGAAGTAAAGAAGAAAAGATGAAACAAAACAACAGAGAGAGAGGTGATGGAGAAATTGACAAAGAAAAAAAAGGGGGCATGATGAGATTTTGGTCACTTTCGTGTGCTTTTGGTCACTTTCAAACTATTTACAAGAGACCAGACCACTATGAGCCCTGTGATTCAAATCAAAAGTTTTTAATCATATTCTCAGAAATAGCGATACGAGTGGGAAAGCGAGAGGATTTTTAAGTAGGGGTTACGATCGGTAACAACTAACTCCAGAAAAGCTTCGTGTGCTGTAAATGCAATGCGGCGATAGCCACAAAACGGAGTTTTATTGTATTGTAATACATGTAGGGTTTGCCATCAGTCATGCTGGTGTCTAGTAGCATCTGCGAATTCCTTCTGCATTATTCATTTTATATAGGCTGTTTGTTCGCAATTTCCCAAAACAATAGAAATATTTATTTATTTATTTATTTATAAAAAGGAAAACAACTGAATGAAATTATTTGTTTAAAAGATTGCACATAAACTTGAGAATAAAAATAAAAATTAACAGCAGAAAAACACGTGTAACGTAACGAAGACGTAAACCTCCTCTTGCCCCTTGTTACACTTCATAAATCAAGGCGGAACCTCTCCCCTCCCCTTGTCGCGTTAGTAATATGTGGACGACCCCTTAGCTTAAAAATAACTGCATACCTTTCCATACGTTTTCTAAGTAAATCTTTCACCTCAATATATACAGTATTTAAGAAAAATATAATTATTTATATCAGCGTTTCCCAACCTTTTTCAACTTGCGGCACACTACGGGTGTTACTTGGATTCTCGCGGCACACTTATAGATATTATTATTTGTATATATAAAATACAGTCATATTTTTTCTTTGATTATTGATCTCCTTGTCACAGAGAAGAAACTCCATCACTGGGTTTTCCGCGTGATAAATCATTATGCTTATTTTACATTTTAATTTAAAAATAGAAAACAATTGCAATAAATATTGAACTCAGGTTTTTAAAAATACGCTTTCTTTTTAAAAACTGTATCCAACCTGAGATCACTAAATAACGAATGAACAAACAAATCTCTTACTTTTAAAACACAAATGTAGGTAATTTGTCGAAAGGATTGAATGATATTTTAAATTTTCAAGTTACGAAATAGTGTGCAACAATAAATAAGCACTAATGGTCATAACAATGATAACAAATACTTTTTTTCAATATTAGAAATGTACAGAACAGTAACCCGGTATGAAACTTAAAATTGTAGATTCGTAGTAGAGGTTCATAGTAATGTAAAATATAAATATACATTTTTCCGTACGTTTTGCAATTTGATTGCTATAAAATTAATAATTTTGTTTCGAGTCCTCGCGGCACACCAGCAGCCCATTCACGGCACACCAGTGTGCCGCGGCACACCGGTTGGGAAACGCTGATTTATATGATTCAGAACACATTTTTCAGATACATGTGTTATAAAACATTTTATAAATCAAGGCCAGTGACTTCTCTTCTTTATGTTTGAAATAAAATTATTAGTTCAAAATTGTTGCAATACATTCCTTTTTATGTTACAAGGTAACGTTCCAAAATTGATGTTGAGAAGCATAACTCATGCATATTTACCCATCATAAAAATGCTTAGACTTTACAATAAATTGAACGACAGGACTGTTTTTTTTTAAATATAAGAGTTAAATTTATTAAACTTCTGTACGAAATAATTCATACAGATTATACGTGATAATATTGTTTGATAACTCAGTGGCACATACCTTTCCTCGTGACTGAATTGTACATTCTTTTTATTTCGTATTTATTTTTCTTTTACTCTATATTTATTGAATTTTTGTTTTTTCTTTCACTTTTCACTATCTTGTAATGTTTATATTATTATTATTTATGTAAATTAAGAAAGTACTAGCTGAACCTGCGCTCTCTTCACAGCGCATTATTTACATATGAGCATGAGTCTCCTTGTCATTCCTCACAACATCTGAACATGTCCATTTACAGACACAGGTGAAGGATGTCTTGATAAAAATCGGCAAGGGATATCATAAAGTGGAGATTTTTCAATTATTTTTTAAATATCTCGCACCATTTGCAAGCTTTAGCCTACTTCCGGTTGGAGTTTCTAATGCATGTACGATCAGTGTTTTATTTCTTCTTGCATGCAGTATGTAATAACCAAATACATTACACATTCAGTTAATTATAATGTCAGTGATATATAGTGTTCATTGGGCAAAACACTACAAACAATAAAGATTCATCTTAGACTGGAGAAATGGTTATCCTTCGTTTTTCATTATCATTTGGACATAAAACAAACGTCTAAGAGAGATACAATCCCTGTATACAAACATGTCGTGTTGGAATGTATAACTTGAAGGATATTCAATTAGAACTGAAAAATCTACACAAAATTTGCAATCGACAAATGAAAACGGCATCTTTCTAGAGCCTATGGTTCCCGTGAACTCACTGTCGAAAGGATTGACCACAAACATATGAACTTTTCTCGAATTTTAATCAAATTATGTGGGTTTATGTGTGTACTTTCAAGTAAATAAATAAATAGACCAGTAAGAGTGTTTAAGAATTATATTTCTCTATTTTCAGAGTCGAGATCCTTTGTATTTAGCACCGAGAGTAGCTCCATCTGTTCCAGTAACTGATCCAATAATTGAAGCAACAAATACAGAGATCCATATAAAAGCTGAAGACGAATACATAGAGGACAGTGTTATAGATGATGGCGATCAATCATATGTGTTTGATTATCAACAAAATGGTGAAGAGAGTGAGGACATTGTTTCGGAAATTGAATCGAAGTATAGACCTCCAGTTTCCGGTAACAGTAATGATGTGAATTTAGATCAGGAAGTTGTGTTTGTCTCAGAACAGGAAGGTGTGCAGATAGGTGGCGATGAATCGGATGTATCTCGTGAAGGGATTTCGGCACCAGAAATTGACTTAAATGGTCCGAATGTGCTTTCCGAGTGGAACTATGAGGACGATGGAAGTTGTGTTGTGGTGTGTGGGAGGGACAATAGTACGCCTACCAGTTGTGAATATCCAGATAGTAACATTACCAGTATTTATGATCCAGATCCAGCCGCGCAAGGTAGAAATAGTATAAATGAACTTCGAAATAATAGCAATAGACTTAAACGCCCCACTGCCAGTACTCAATACTGGGTAGTGAATAAACAAAAGAAATTCAATCAGACCCCAAATCTTACGAGAAATCCTGCGTACAGACATGCATTGTCGCATAAAATTCAGCGACCTGAATTGGCTTCGGCCAAGCAACAGATCGAGAACGTAAAACGAAGTTTGGGAAGCAACCCAAGAAAGAAATTATCAGCAACTGTCAAAAATCCATTGGCTTCGTCTAAGAAGAGCACTAGTGTAAGTCAAAATGTTTCCGAAGTTACTGACGGATTAACGGAAGGGATTAACAAAGAGAACAGGTTGGTATATTATTAAATGTACTTTTCTTTTCTTTTTTGTGCTTGTCTCTTTATGTTTGAATTAACTGAAGAATAGAGTTGCGTGCAATCTACTTTTGAAAAGATTTTTCTATGACGTTTTTTTTCTTATACCTGGGAAATTTTCAACTTTTTCCGAAATTTCAGTTTAAAATGATCAGACATTAATTTGCCAAAAAACATTTAATTATCGTATTTCGACAGATAAAAAAATCAAAGATTTTCAGAAATAAAAGAATAGACAAAGAATAAAATAAATAAGGACAAATCGTGAGCTATGTAGGTTTAGCACTACCAACGAATTACTGGTAGTTTCGTGGCGTAAAACTGCTCGAATTATGTTCAACGACAAAGATCTTTCAGTCGAGTGTTAATGTAATTTGTAACGAAACTGTAAAAGTTACGTTTTGTTTTTCGGAATTATAATTTATATTAAAGTATAAATTAAAACATTAGTTTGTCCCGTGTTTCAAGATCAGTAGGTTCCAGAATTCATTAGTCAAAACAATTAGGGAAGCACTCCAGAAAACGCAAAACCGTGGGACATCGGCATTTTCGGTGTATTTGGTTGTAGGACTGTGAAATCATCAGGATACTTGGAAATGCTACTTGTTCCACATTTTGAACATTGAATGAATGGGGTACTGTGATGTAGTGTTGAATAAGTGCAGTGACTGCACAACACATTTTAGCGAAATCTGTGGCGTGGAGAGTCATAGGTAAAACGGAAGTCGGGAAAACACAACCTATGGTAGCTGAGGCTATTGGCGTATCGCGCAGTTTCATTTCCAGACTGGACACGCTTGCAACAGACGGTAACAATGCGTCGGAGGCCAGAACAAGGTAACCCAAGGACAACGCCAGCAAGGGAAGACTGTTACTTGGTTTTATCGGTTCGGAGAAGCAGGTAGCATAGTGCAATTGACTTGCAATCTGGGCTTGTACTGGCAACAGGACACGGGATGTCAACTCAAACCTTACCCAATAGTCCGCTGCGGGAAAGAGGCCTTTATGCAAGAAGGCCGTTGATATGTCTCCCTTTGATCGCCCAACATCGTAGGGGCCGCAGAAACTAGGCTGTTGGATATCGTGAGTGGGGGAATATTAATTAGAGCACTGTTCTGTTCTCAGACGAGTCATGCTTTAGCTTACAATCAGTCAATCGACGCATTCTTATATGGAGCGAACGTGGATCTCAAAACTATGTCTCATGTGCAGTTGCAATATGGAGGAGGTTGAATAATGATGTAAGCAGGAATCAGTGCTGGACGATGTATAGCCCTGCGAATCATCCCAAACGATATTCGGACAGCTTATCGGTACAGAGAGGAGATTCTTAGCCGTCACGTTATTCTGTGACTGCAGCAGTTGACCATGCTTTCATTTTTGAGGCAATAATGCCAGAGCACTTGTAGTAGATATGATGCATGTACCACACAGACGGTATCGAATGAATGGTATGACAGACGTATTACTGTTAGACCAGCACCAGCTGCAACTCTGCAACAGTTGAAAATGACGGTACTGAAGAGGCTGTGGGTTGTCCTACACAGGATAGCATCGATAACCTGATCCAATCCATGCTAAACAGATGCACCAGTTGTAGGCGTCCAGGTTGACCACACACCTTATGAGTGAAATATTTTATTGTCCGAATGTCCATTTCTATGGTGTTTCTATGATGCATTTTCATTCAAGTGCATAATTCACTCAAAGAGTTCATTCGTGTTGACCATTCAGCAAAGGTGCATTGCAGTCAGCTCGGCAATAACCCTCACAATCAAGTACACTGGCGATTTCGATTTCCCTTGGTCGTTTTTACACTTTCTGGCTTACTCCTTTAATTGTTTTGACCCGTGTATTTGTACCGTTTTTAGAGACCATTAATTTTTTTAAAAGCAAAATCCTTCCCTCTAGTCTCGTAGCTAGTGCGTGCGCCTTAATACAGGTTGTCCCGGGTTCGGTTCCGAATGGAAAAGTATTAAAATTTGAACGCATTACAATGCGTTAAACTGTAGGTCCACGTCTCGTTTAGCCTTGGTGTTGAAAACGTACACTAAACTTCAAAAAATAAAAGAACAAATTTTAGGAAAATAAAGTACTTTTACACAATTACTAGAGATCCGATTTCAATTGATTGATTATTTGTAGTTTATTTTTTAAAGCAGAAAGTCTTTATGAGATGCATCTACTCTTGAAAGAATCCTAACTACTACTTAGACAGCTTTTTATCGGAGGGGGTTCTTTAAATTGAATATTTGAGTGCCCCTATTCGAAATTTTGCTTATACGTGAAGAAGTATTCCGTAATCTTTATTAATTGTAGAAACATGTTGGCAGTTACGTAAATAAATCATTTATATATATATAAAACAATACTTCCATTTTAAAGACGAAAAAAGCCGACGGTTTATGGAGAATGACCTTCATCCCAAAAATTCCAGGTTCCGTTGCATCTCGATTGCTAAATAATACAGAAAAGAAGGTAACTTGCACCAATCGATGCTGCTTTGATAAATATGCATTTTAGTTGATAAAAATACTATTATTAACTTCAAGATGTGAGTCATGGAGGGAATTTTACCAGATAAATAAAATTCCAAACAAAGCAGTATAGTTAAATAAATATATTATAAACTGTGTTCCGGTTTCGTCTTTTACGATAGCGCCTTCATCAAATTTGATTATGACTTACTTAAATTTGCCTTGTTCTGAAAATAAAATAGTGCTGAAGGAAGACACCGCTCTTGGGTATTCACAAGCTATTGGTGGAAAGTTTTCTTGAGAAACTGCTACGCAGCTCACCAAACACGTGACGGGCGCTTTACGTTTGCGCGACTGCACAGACACACACTTGTCAGATAAACTTATAGATTACACTACCATCTTATATGGAGAGGGATGTGAAAATAGCACTGGGAAAATACTGGTAATACATGTTGAGCATGGTCAGAGATATGCACCGAGGAAAGTAGGACTCCCTCCCTCACCGCTGAGGATGGTGTTATTGAGCATTTTTCCACCTAAGGGGGAGGCATCGGAGAACCAGAAAGCAATTCCACATGCGTCAGTGATCTTTGCATCCTGTTCAGTTAACTTTTATTCGTATCTGTCCCCAAAGTTTACTAGTTTGTGAAATTCTAAAGCTTCATACCAATGATTTCACATTGTAGAAGAAATTTGGTTTCGATGTATAATAATTAATGGGAATGATAATTGTTGCTGTAATCGTGGCAATAAATGTAGATATTAAAGTAGGCCTATTACGCAACTACAGTTGTATTTTTAGCATATGAGCTGGGAACACTATTTGCAGTCGAGAAGGATGGAAAGGGTCTGCTGACCAGGTTCACAACATAAATTCTCAACAGTACCTTTTGTTGAGATTGTCATGTTCGTGTAGTTTCTACGAATATTTAATGAGATAACACAAAAATAAATAAATACCTAAAAATATAATCTATTAGAAAGAAAGAATAGATTGCAGCTTGTGATTGGCTGGAGGACATTGATTCTTTCAGCATTATATTTATTGTCAGAACAACCCGTTGGTTTGGTAGCTATCGGACGTGCTTTTGATGAGTAAGTCTCGGGTTCGATTTCCAGCAAGAGAGCAGTGAGCGCATTACAGTGGTTCGAATTCCACCTCAAACTGTAGGCAAATGTCTCATATAGCGTCGCTGCTGTAAAAGGACGGTATACTTCAATAAATAACCAAATAATAGAAAAAGGAGGTGTAAATCAAAACGTGTTTAATGAACGCGTTGTTATAATGTCGAAACAAAATATAGCTTGTTCCGAGTTTTATTTATGTAAATGAGAATTCACACAAAGGTAAATATGATTAAAAAAAAAAAAAGTTTCATTAGTCATTAAAACTTTATAGCAAACTTGCAAAAGAGGCAGTAGTTTATTGAATTTCAGTTATATCTTGGAACTTCGAGCTATTTGTGGTCACAGCAAAGAAGTGTCTCAGCCGCAAAGCTACTTCAAGTAAGAGATAGTGAACTCCGTTGTGGCAAATTATTTTATCGAAAGAGGAATACTAAAATATTTTTCTTCACGTGACTTATTGACCTAAACACGTAAACGAACTTATTCATTACATGTTAGGATAGATGTGAAAAAGTTTTGTAAACCCAATCAGTGACATTCATAATTTGGAATTTCAATATTTGTGAACAGAACTCTATACGTGAATAACGGTGGGGAGTAGCAAGTGATACTATAACTTTAATAGTGTTTTGTGTTTTCTAATGATCATGTGCTTTTCAAATCTAGAAAGATCCTCTTTGAAGACGGTTATGTTAGGAAGTAAGGACAACACGTTAAGGAAGATACCAGCGTGAACAGAAACGATATTAAATAAAATTACGAGTATTGTCTGGAACAAGATAAGTGTAGTAATTTACGAGATATGTATCTTGTAGCGTCTATTAGTAAATATTTAAAATGAAGTTCAGTAATTTTGTATGTAAAGACGTACAGTGGATATATGATTATGGAAGGGATAATTCATTGATATTTTTCCTGTAGTATTTGTGCCTCACATCAGAATTGAAAAGAATGCCTTCAAAGTGAAAAGTCATTAAGAGAGTCCAAAGCCGGGGAGAGGGGGGGAGGGTAAAGGTGGTTTCACCGCCAGTGCCGGTATAGTTCCTCTCCTGTAGAACTCTGGAGCCGCCACTACAGTCTTGTAAACGATAAAAGAAATGATTATGTTATCTCTGCTTGCGGAAACAATTGGATATGCAAAGTATTATCAGATATTGTATTTAAAACTTTTTACTTCTATCGAGGATTTGTTCTAATAAAGACTCATGTTTGTTGGTCGATAGGGTTGTGACTTTCAATGAAGTACTTAATTAGGAAAATAGCTTAAATGTGATAATGGACGTGTATTTGAACAGGAAAAAAAAAAAAAAAAAAAAACAAAAAAAAAAAAAACAATACTCGCCTATAACAGCTGAAACAGTTTGTCACTGTCTACGATGTTATGTTTATAGGCAGTTTCTTTTAACTATTTAATTTTGCTTTAGATATAATATATGTGAAATTCTGAAGTAATTATATTCATTTATTTTCATCTCTGTTCTAGTGAAGAAACTCCCGAGAAAACCGGTTCCTCCATTTCACTACAGACGGAAGATGGACAAAATATCTGTGCTCCAGGTTCAATACATCGCTATGTTAAAACAAAGGACAAGGATTTTATATGTAGGTTGTGTGGGCAAGTGTATACAAAATACTACAGTATTATTATTCATGTGAAAGGTCACATTAAGAATAGAGGGGACGTGTGCCCAATTTGCAGGAAGGCATATACAACGAAAGCCAATTTAAAGCGCCATATGGTGATTCACTCGAAAAGAAATTTCACTTGTAACGTATGTGGAGAGAACTTCCAACAGAAGAAAGAGTATTATGCGCACGTCAAGGTACATGTATTAGGAAAAACTGCTGAACCAAAACCGTTTTCGTGCGACACATGTGGTAAAAAATTCTCGAAAGAATCCGATTTGTTTTCTCATGCCATAGTACACGAAATAGTTGAAAAGAAAGAATTTCGTTGTACTTTTTGCGGAGATAAATTTGAAGAGGAAGATGAACTAAAATTGCACCAACGATCGCATGAAAATAGGGAACACATGTGTAGAATTTGCAGTAAGATTCTGTCGTCAAAAATCATTTTGAATGAACACATGAAAATCCATCTGGGCATTAAACCTTTCTTGTGTCGTAATTGTGGGAAGAGGTTCCGACGTAACGACCATCTCCGAAGCCATTTGAAAGTCCATTTGAAGTTGAAACCCTTTTTATGTGATAAATGCAACAGATGTTTTAGCACTGAACAGCTACTGATTGAACACAAGGCAAAACATGCTGAAAAGAGAGAATACCCGTGTACTCATTGTGAAAATGTAATATTTGAACGAAAGGATTACTTAGATAGACACATGAAAAATCATGCTCTGGGAAAGAATTTCTTGTGCCGAACTTGCAATCGATTGTTTGCTAAGGTCGATGAGCTAGCGCATCACATGAGAAAGCATGATGGAACATTTAAGTCTAATCGTCGTAAACGGCCTACTTTTGTGGCAAATAAACTTGTGGCTGAGGGCAAGAAAAAATGTCCAAAATGTGGATTAACAATGGCTAAAGAGCGGCTTAAAGAACATTTGAAATTTCATCATAACGTAGAGGAAAGCTTTACTTGTAGGGTGTGTAAGGAAGTATTCGCTGCTAGAAGCGATCTCATCAAACACATGCGGTCACATACTGAAGAGAAGCCTAAAATAGAAAAAGAGGAAGTGAAAGAAGAAGTGGCTACTACGCCCTCTATATATACTTGTGAATTATGCGGTAAGAAATTCGATGATCCTATCAATTTAAAACGCCACGTGTTTTACCATACCGGAATAAGTGAACGAGGTACGAAGAGAGCACTAACCCAAATGAATGACACATCATCATCAGTGTCTGAAAAGAAATCAGATTCTTCTATCACTCCTGATGATGGAATTCCAAAACCGATTTGCAAGAAAAAATTCAAATGCAAAACATGTCAGAAGGCATTTTATCATCGTACACGTTTGGTTCAGCATCTCTTTGTGCATGTTGGTAATTCTGGAACCGATCCCATACAAGTAGTAGACGAAGATGCCGCCAAAACACACAAATGCAAAATATGTGACACTGTTTTCGAATCTGAGGAACAGCTGAAGTCGCATATGAATTCTGAAACTGGGAAGTCTGCTTGTGCTCAATTGATGGTGGAAACAGGGCCGCAAAGCCAAACAGAGGCACCAATTAATGTTTCAGAAGTAATCAACGATAAACCGTTCTCGTGTGATAAATGCGGTAAATCATTCAGCCATGTTTTCAAGTTAAACGGTCATAAGCATATTCATTCCGCAGGTGCTAAAAAGAAAAGAGGTCTTACCTTGCAGAAGAGGTATCATTGTAGTAAATGTGGACAGAAATTCAGAAGTACTATTCAGTGGTTGATTCATAAGCAAACGCCCTGCGGTGAACATCTAGTTGGCCTTCCTTCAACTATTGTGGCCTCTGAGAATAAAGATAATGCGGACAACCAAAGTGCCGATGCCATTTCTGAAACTGATTCTACTCGATTTGAGAATTCTGTGCAAAGTGAAGTTATTTCGGACGACAGTGTAAGTGTTACGTCTTCTCAAAAGGAAGAATTGTGTAGTAAAGTACGTAAAGGTGATACGCTCGGTAAATGCCAAGTTTATGATCCTGTCAGCAATACCTATGGCTGTAATATTTGTGGTAAAAATTTTAGAAACTTTTTACAATTACGAGGACATTCCAGAATTCATAGTCCTAACTATAAGAAGATCCCTAGGTGTATTTTATGCAAATTGGACTTCCCAAATCGTATTAAGTTGCGTGCTCATATGACCGCCCTTCATGCGAAACGTAATGTGCCCAAACCAACTACCTGTAACTTCTGTGGGAAACAGTTCGCCACTAATTTGAAGTTACGTGGACACTTACGAATTCACAGCCCTTATTATCAAAAACGCGTTGCGAATGTTGAAGAGGGTTCAAAATCCGTTCCAGACGTTTTAGAATCGGATGGTGTAAGTGGTGTTAGTGCCGTGTGTAATAAGTGTGGGAAATCTTATACTGGGGACGCACATGAGTGTTCTGATGTAACGGAATCATTGGACAGTGAAAAAGTATTAGAAACCTCCCAGGAAACTAAACAAAATGAGGATTCTTCTAGTCAGGCTGACAATGATTCGAAAGAGACTGGAAGAGTGAGACGGAAATGTAGTCTTCAGGGTGGCATTAGTAAGTATTTAGAGGACGGGATAGACTTTTTAGATAGTTTAGATGAAGACTATAAAAAACGTACTAAATCTCGAAAGAAAGGGGATATCGGAAAGCGGAGAGCGAAATATCAGTACAAAGTAGCGAAAGAAGCGGACAATTGTTACCCATGTGAAATATGTGGGAAGATATTCTACAAAGTAAGGCAGTTGACAGGTCATTTACGAATACACGGTAGCTATTATACGCATGTACGATATGCAATTGGTCATAATAAGTTTAAATGTACAAAATGCGACGAAATCTACTCGGACGCTGCCGAATTCCGACAGCACTTGCTGCAGCATGACAGCGATGGAGGAAGTGCTACCACGGATACGGCTAAGACTGAAGATAATCCTAGCGAAGAAAGCAGCGTTGTGTTGCCCTCTTTATTCGTCGAAGCAAATGAAGTGGAAGAGATTGGGGATGCATTGGATGCAAATGAAGAAGACGATGTCATCATTGATGATGATGATGATGGCACTGTGTCGTTCGAAGCCGAGAACAAAAACGCTTCAAACATCAACGAAGAAGCCGAGGATGAGACAATGTTAACGACAGTAAGTGATCCGTTGGCAATTGATGAAAACGTTTTAACTTACGGTGATGAAGAAAACAGTTTGACAGAGAAAGTGGAGGGTTCGACGCAAAAAGTAAAATCAGATGGAGATTACGTCATAATTAAAGAGCAGCCACATGTTCAAAAAATGAAGTCGAAATCGACTACTAAAAAACTGATGATATTTTCCTGCAAAACTTGTGGAGAAAAATTCATAAAGATTTCGAAATTAAGGCAACATGAGCGAATGCATGAATCGCCCGATAAGCGTCATGTGTGTAAAGACTGTGGAAAAGTGTACGCTAATAAAAGTGTTCTGTATAGACACAGAGTGATCCATACAGGAATAAAGAAACACGTGTGTCAGTTTTGTCCTAAAGCCTTCTACAGAGGTGATCAGTTAAAATACCATCTTGCTACACATTTAGAAAGATTTACTCCGACGTCATAGATATTTCAAGGCGTGTTTATAGTTAAAAACTCAGTTCGTATATATAATATATATATATATGTGTGTGTAGTATACAAGACAAAGCAGAATTTTATACGTTATTCGTACAGAGTAAGATATAACATGCGCATTAGTGTATATGTTTTCTTCGGAAGGCAACTGTGCGTTTTAGAGGTTGATTTTATTTTTGTTAAAGCGTTCCTTATAATTTAAAATGCCTCTGTTTACCTTACTAAAAGGTTTTGAGGAAAGAGTTTTGGAACTTACATAAATTTCCTGGTTCCGAGTATGATTGGAACTAATTATAACAGAGTGGCAGCATACATTACTGTTCCATATTTACAAGAAATATAAAACAAATGCAAAAGGCATGGTCATTATTTAAGGACAAAGGTTTATTTAAAAGAAAACTTAGGTACATACCGTATTTACGCGATTTTAAGACGCACTTTTTTTTGTCGATTTTTTTCCCTCCAAAATAAAGATGCGTCGTAGATTAGAGTAATGCAAATTTAGGCCAGATTAGATGGGGTTTTGCCAATAATTGCTAATCCCGTTAATCACGATTCTGTAAATAATGTGTTATTTTGTGTGTACGAACAGAATGCAAAACTAAAATCGTGCACTTTACGCGAAATAAAAACCCTTTAAAATTAGCCCGCAAGACAGTGGCAAATGAAAGAGAGTAATCATTCTTGTGGATTTACGACAGCGGAGATTGTTCCTTCAATGTTCCTTTATTTTCCCATGTTTATTATTATTATTTTTTATTCTTTAAAATCAATTCAGTTTTTTTTTTTCCGTTTTCATTTAATTTTTCCTTCAAAAATTGGGAGTGCATCGTACATTTGAGGGCGCCTTAGATTCACGTAAATACGATAAATGCATACAAACACAAAATTCTGTACAGTCAAAGAATGTAAATAGATTCTGTAGAAGATTTTACTAAAAGACCTATAATTCGAATACTTAAAAATCACAGAAATTTTTTTGTCAAGGCCAACAGTACCTTTGAAGTTATAAACTGAGTTATTAAATTTTACATATTCGATCTGGGAATTTCGTCATTAAAAATAACGAATTTCTCTCTACTTGAAAGTCGCAATTGAGTTTCTGTAGTTTTGAAAAGATTATTATTTCATGAAAAATCCACAGTGGGAATATGTAAAATTTGGTAACTCAGTTTACAACTTCAAACGTACTGTTGATCCGACAAAGATGTTAGTGATTTTCAGGTAATCGAAATTATAGTTGTTTTGATAAAATCCAAATACGCTAAGTATGCTGCTGTATGTTGTTCTTATTGTACATAAGAATGTATTATACAAAAAATGAAACCTTAGCCTTACATTAATTTATGTTTCATATAGATATATATCTTAACACATTGAAAGATGTATAACATATATTTTTATCTATATTTTAATTCTTGGTATCGAAAATTTACTGATTGATTCCTAATTTAATTTTAAATTCTTATTGTTTCGTCGGTAAGTTACAGACTGATTGAAAGTTATAACAACGAAATTATTACACCGAGTAGTGATGCTATCGTTAATATTCGTTTTCACGACATAAAATCTGCCGGAGGCATTAAATCCAAGAGAAAATTAAATTTCAGTGATAACTGTAGTAATCGAGTCTGTGCTGGGAATTTTGCACCAGTTACTAATGAATTTTAACGGTTCCAATTGCAGTCATAAGATTTACTTGCAATTTAGTGTGGAGGTCGCAATTAAAAGTACCCGAATCTCAGTCTAATATATTTATTACTTGATATACGAAAACAATGTACAGTCATATTTAAGAGTGAGTTCCCTGGAATGAAGTATCTTTTTTCAGTTGTAAGACATTATATGACAATTGTTCATTCATCCCGAACTGACGAAGGGATTTTACCAGAAGGAACTTTTTTTTTGTAACATTTGTACATAAAGTAAATTCTCAAATTTGAAGCCGTAGTTAAGCTTCTCTATCTGAGTTTTAATGTAGAATCTTCGGTTACAATATTTTTTGTTAGTCATACATCTGTGACCAAAATAGTTTGTAGACAGTACTGTATAGTAGAGATAATGCAGTTTTTCGACCCCCCCTTTTTTTTAAGTTTCATTGAGGAAATTGTTTGATATTTGAGGCTTATTACTAGCATTTAAGTTCCATGCCTTTTGTAGTCTTTTCAAAATACTGCCACTTCCTAATGAAGAAAATATATATTCCACACACTTATGGATCTGTTGCGTGACTCTATGTATAATTCTTGTGGTATAGTTTTGCTCTGTTTATTGTGAAGTAAGGTTAATCATACGTACGCACAAGTATGAAACACGACTTGAAGAATACTAGTTACAAAAAATTATATTTCAACATAAATTATTATAGTGATCTCGTTTATATCTTGCTTACATTGGTCATCAGAAAATTGATGTGTAATTATTTACTTGATATTACTAGTGACAGACTTCTGAATTACTTATGATCTGATATTATTAAATTAGGATTAAGAAATATCGTTGTAGAAATCAACCAGCACCTATCTCAATAGCTTTCCATTTTACTTTTAAACATCCTAATTTTATAAAAAAGTTTGCGCTTCATCATCAGATTGAAAATTATTAAAAAATACAAACCAGGAGAAAGAAAGAAGTACATGAGGATGGCAGTATTTATTCAAAATGATATATGGTATTCGGAAACAATACCAAGAAACTTTGGGAAATGAATGTTTACACGAAAACATGAAAAAGATTATAAATCAATATAAGTATACAAATGTATCATTTCCAAATTAAACGTCGCTGAAATTTCGTCGGAACGAGAAAACGAAGAGTCATAATTCGAGAATGAAATCAAGGTCGGGTAGAAGAATATAATGTTTTTATTTCTAACTTAGATTCCATCAATGTACTAGTAGATGAGGAACAAGGTTATCTTCGAAGTTTAGGAGGAGAATCCTGAAGCCTTCTTGAAACGAAAAAGGGTTAGATCAGGAGCTGAAAACTGGCATAAATTCCATATCCACTGGCACGTTGATGGAATCTAGGTACATAATAACTACTGTTCTTTTTCTTGCCCTTTAGTCGATATTCTCGAGTTTTAATCCTTTGAATATTGTTCTTACCAATTTTGGACGGGATAGAACTCTGGAATGACGCATTTGTAGACCCAAGTTCGTTCATAACTTCTTTCATGATTTTGTGTGAGGATTCATTAATCAAAGTTTTTGGCGTTATTTTCGAACACCCTGTATGTGACAACCTGGATCAGTAATAATGCTTTCACCAACCGTCACATACCAGTGTCATATAGTCATTACATGAGATCGTTTGGTGGAAGGAGTAACATTGTCATATACCTCTTTTTTTCTAGTTTGCATATTTTAAACTGTTTTGCCTCTTAATGATTGAACGCAACTATGTGATGAAAACGTGGATGTTGAAATGTTAAAAAATAGAAATCTGTTAAGATACGTACTAGTCATACTTTTTATAATGATCTTACGTATGTATATACAGTATATATATTAAAGAAAGCTAAATTCCATTAGTGTGTTACAGTATGTGAGTTATTTGCATAATCTGAGTTTAAAATGCAATTTATGTGACACAACTGTGTTAAAATGAACTGCGCGAAGCAAAATGATCGTAAACTTGTGTGTGTATATACTGAAGTGAAGTAGTGCTGTTACATTAGAGCATTTGTTAAAATTTCGTATTGTCCAAGCTTAATTTTTATCATGTGCAGTGAGAAACTTTATGTCTCGGATTAACTCTTAAGAAACGTTGCATAACCCTAGAAGTATAAAAATATTTATTTGACTTGACATATTTATAGATCATGTTAAAGGTAACAGGTAGAAACTAAATAACTAGTCTATTAAGGATGTACGATGATTCTCTCTCCCTAATTCATAATCGTTGTTCCTTTTTTTCAAATATATGTCAGCTCTTCATTATTATTGCAGACTTTGAAGACTCATTTGTTAAAACATTCTTTTCGAGAGGTTCCGTGACCTATCTTAAAGTTAAATAGTAAATATTATCGCTGTGATGCAGGAAATACGAATTCAGTTTCCGGTGCGAGTGGATGTTGGTCTCGATTTCATATTAAACTGTAGGGTTCTTATCTTGTAACCCGAGTCAAAAAAAGGGAATGTAAACTCCAATCAGTTACAATTAATTGATTAGTCATCTGATTAATGTTCCTTCCAGTTAATTATTACAAAATGTTTTATGCACTCAATTAGTAATTCCAATCAATTTGGTGAGATTTTCGTTATAATTCACTTAAATAGCTCGTTTTAAACAATGAAGAATGTATTGGAAATATTAATATTTACCAAGTAGTATTCTTAAACATAAATAGTGTAGCTTGTTCGTGTTCGTTTATGCTTGTGTTTGATTAACGAAATATTTCGGAATCAACAAACATTCTTTATATGTTGCCAACTGTACGCAGGGAAGTAAAGTCGAATGTAATTCTAGTGTATTTGATATGTAATGCAACTAATACATTCAGTCTGTGAACATAAAAATGAAATAATTGGTCATAATTTGTAGATAACTGCATTGTTGTCAAGTTGTAAATAACTGCATATTTTTTATATATAGGAAAGTGTATATGATATGGTTAATCGAAACTATGTTAACTCTTAAATGAAAACACGCAACTCAAAAAACATTTAGCATAACTATACTATTTATTTTAAGGTCTCAACCTGTTAATTGTTGTCAACACACTAATGGAAATGATGAAATGTAGCATATTTAAAACTTTGACACACGATTTTCTAGAAATAGATGTTATTCACGTTCCTTTCCTTAAGTTCGTTGATGCTCCGAACTCTCGTGCTGTACAGACCCTTTCAGCATACCTTATAATCAGAAATAGCAAGGCAACGGATCGGGGAAATGGAAAGGTCTTCATCTCCCTATCTATCTACTTTGATACGAGTGGTGGGGGAAATGAAGAACATTACGAGCAAAATATGCATGTGCAATATCCTGTTAAAAATATCAAGCTTTACATGTCGTTAGTGAAAGTTCACCTATGCAGTGTGATTGTAGCATACATAACTACTTTTCGGAGTTCTCTGTTGAAGTTCAAATATGTAAGGTCCAGTTACATCAGAAGAGATAACGATGCAGTTGATATTTCCCTTTGCAGAGGCACGTTCGTAGTTAGGAATCATTCGTGGATTTTCGGTACCCCAAAAGCTTATATTGTGTCGATTCACCTGACTGACTTGGGAGGAGAGTTGATTCCTTGTTGAATCCAATAAATTACAATCATGTCATGTTGAATATTCGCTATTTCCGCTAAAATCTGACAGCGTTCCACGCGAACACGGTTTTAATCTTGTCAGAATTTTGAACACTTTGACATGGTATGGTTACGATCCGAGTTCCTGCGTTGAAATGATCCAAACAATTTTCTGTAGAATCTTTCGTTTCCAAACTGCGTCGTGTGCTTGATTTCTGTTGATCATTTTGAATGAATTGTTGAACAGAAATATTCGTATCTGTCGAACAGCAGTTATCTGTTATAAAACGTCCAGCATTATCTTTGTAGATGTCCGCAACCGAGCCATTCTTCCCACTACGATAAATTGTAGTAATTGTATATACGATAAATTGTTAAAAGGCTTGGTTGATTTCATTGAAATAGTTATCTAAATTTTTAGCGGTTGGAGAATGAAACATTCATCAAGCTTGCCACCACTCTTCATCTGGGATTAACCTATCACCCATCACATTCATCTGAAAGAAACAAACAAGAAAGTTCAGTCCATTTAAATGTTAACATAATTTTGACTATCCCTGTATATTCCTTTATAGTTTGGCTTTTCCAAAATCTAACGACGCTACAGCATGAAGTAGTTTTGTGAATTTTTGTATACTCCGTTTGTGACTAATAACATTGCATGTTATTTTATTTATTTATTTATATATTTATTAGTCATGTTAAGTCTTAAGTTAATTGAGAGTGATGTAGAACGTTCGTTATGTGTTTTTTTTTCCCCTTTTGTGTAGGTTTTCATTCTTAATTACGTTAATGGTCTTTTGACGTGGATAATCAACACTTGTGTACGAAGTGGTGCTGATTTTTCCAAGATATGTATTTAAAGATATAATTTGACGCATATTTCTATAATTTGAAAAAAAAAAAAGTAATTATTTTACTGTTCCTAAATTGTACTGTAATTATATTACTTACTGTTTCACCAAACATTGTCTCCTTTATCGGAAGCTCAGGGTAACTTTATCATCTTGCAGATTGTCATCGTGCACTTATTTTATGTGCTCGACTGAACAGCAATTAGATTAAAACTTACTTGTGTACTCGAATAACTTTTCTTTTCATCCCTACTCGCTGGTCTAATGGCTAGCTTGTGTCCTTTCAGGGTGAACGTGGTTCCAGGTTCAGTTCCTGGTAAGAGAACACAAAAATTAAATTTCACTATCATTAGTCATTCTTCCGCCTCCTTAAGTGTATTAAAAAATCATTTAATTTTTAGCTCTTCTTCTCAACATAAGAAAGTACTTATAAGATTGCTGTTTCAATCATGAACTTCTAGCAATTGGAATACACTAGAAATGTTTGCTTGTAATGTAGAACTTTTTTTTTTAATTATTATTATTAACTTGTGGTGACTTGTGAATAGCTTTATAAAATTCAAAAATTTGTAATAGTGTATTGCAGTTACTTTACAAAAGTTTCAGGTAATTAAATAATAAGTTAAAAAGTATGTAACATTTAAGTAATATCTAAAGAGTATGTATAAGTATGTAAGTATAATGATTATAACAGCAATCTTGTAAGTACTTTTCATAATTTTACAAAACTAATTACATCACATTTTTCGTTACAAAAAGGCTTGTGGAGAGTTTTTGCAGTACGAGGTTATAATGTCTATTTCAGTTCATACTTCGATATATATTTGCTCTAAGTTCGTTTTGATGTGATAAAGAATTAGTAAACGTAATTTATTAATTAACTGTTCAAAATGACATAACACAGAATACGATATATGCGAATTTATGTATTTTTCGAAAATACTTTAACATTTACCTTCGTGATATTTACAAAATATCTTCTTTATGAACGAAAATACACTAATTCACAATGGCGTACCTTTTATGTTTTAAATTAACTGTAAAAAGCATAGATATTGACATCTGGCCCCAACTAACAACATGAATAGGCAGATCTGGCCATAAAAGAAAGTATCATATGTTACAGACCTTAGTCCATAGTAACATATACGTATTATCGTTATAGAGGGGAAGGAGGGAGGAATATAGGACTTAAAGAATAATTGTTCGAGTGCAAAAGCATGTATATTAGCAAGAGTTTAACCTCCCCATTGTTCAGTTTTGACAAACTGAAAAGAAATTAAGAGTTAAATGTGAGTTAATCTGAGCTTCAATTGTAGGCAATAGTGTTTCCTGAACACTAGAAGTACAGTTTAGACAGAGTAACTAATTATTTTTTTTTACAAATTGAACAAGCTAGGACTTTATTTGTGATCATATCTAAGGAGAATCTTTTGGTTGTGCTGCAAATCACTTATCCAGTCAGTGTGATCAGTTGAATCGTTGCTTTTTATGTATTTTCTAAGATTCAATATAGTTGGCAGCTTCATAAAGTGTGAGTAAACTAGTATTGTAGGTGTTACAATATTTAAGAGTTTTTTTTTCAGTATTTCAGGATGGCACTTAGGCAGACTCCGTAAATGATGATAGAATATTTCAGAGCCTTGTAGCTGAATACTTGAGAATTGTTGAATAAGTTACTATCATAGTTTGTGCACTTGTTGCTTTATCTGATTTCCTAGACGCTTTTAAATCTAAAGTGTACAATCTTTAGTAAAAAATATTGTCAAAATTGAAGTTGTCAAATATTTATCAGCACCACCCTCTATTACAGTACTTCGATACTATATTTTGTACCTGTTATTAGGATGACTGGGGCAATTATGACAGGCAAACGTAAACTTTCATTTATCTGCTTATATCCCAAAAAAATATCTTTTGTTTTAATTTTGACAAATATCATAATAATTCTATGTTACTTCCATATTTGCATAAACTAAGAAAAAAAAATACAAACCCATGTAAGTGAATTTTGAGATTTGTTTTTTGCAGTCCCAACTACTAGAATTTCCCCAACCATGTAGGAATTATAGCAAAGTCTCTTAGGTTCTATTGTATTTACAATAGACTGACTTTTTTGCAGTTATGTCATAGGCCTCATTTAGCCCTTTAAAATGGTGTTTCTAAATGTTTTCTATCTTATTTGTAAGAAAGTTACGAAAAATCCAAGACAGTATATTATATGTATATATATTCGTTCTACAGAAACAAATGCGAATAATTTAATTATGGAAATTCAGAAATAGGCTTTAACTTACTTAAAACATTTACAGTCGCTGTACAGAGGTTGTTCGGTCTACATTTAGCCAATTTCGACTTACTTAAAAATTTAGAAGAATCCATGGCGCCAGGTCTGTAAGTGCTCGATGTTTCCCTTGGTTCCTAACAATAGCCCGACAGTGTAATTTCCACTGTAATAGGCTTCTCTGAAGAACTGGGAGGGGAATCTTGTCCCATTCCCTTTGCACAACTTTCCAAAGTACTTCCACAGTTGTCACACACCGTTTTCCCAAAGCCCGCTTCAGCAATCCAAATCCACAATAGTCCATAGGACTTGCATCTGGAGAATTAACAGGTACCTCATTGAAAGGTATCATCTGTATACCACTTGCCTCCTCCATCTCCATGTAGAATGCGAGGGACGATCGTGAGGTATGTGATGAGGCCTTGTCCATTTGAATGCGCACCAGATTGGCGTCATTTCCGTACATTGTAGGAATCTCATGCTCGTAGATCGGCCGCATGATCTGCTCCTGAAAATACTGCGAATTTATTTTGCAGTTCTTCGCCACCCTACGAATCTTCAGTTTATCTCGGTAGCAGTAGCCAGTAACGACCATGAACCCTTTTGGGAAGGATTCTTTACGGACACGGACCCACCTCCTGAAGTTCTTGGCGCCTTTCTCTCGGTACATGATGGCTCTCGGTTTGCCGCAGTCGGAAAAGTAAATCCATGCTTCATCGAGCGTTATGACGTATATCCACCTTTGTTTTGCCAGATGCCGTTCGTACAGCTTCCGGGCGTTACACTTTCGTTCCTTTTGGTGGGCATCCGTGAGAAGATGGTCGCGAGCTTTCGTGATTTTTTCCAGCTTGAGTTGATGGTGTAAGGTCCGGCTCACAGTCCCCAACGACACTTTAAGACGATTAGCCATACACCTTTGTATTGGCAGATTTTCTTGCATTGCTATTTTGCGAAGTTTCCTCTGAATGGTGGAGATGGCCTTGGTGCATTCCCGCTTCCTAGGCAACTTCGTTGGTGATCCAAATGCTGGACCTTCGTTGCGCTTGTACTTTTTAATAACATTTTTATTTCACTTAAACTGATGTTGCAACCATTCTTGTTGCACTGTTTTCTAATGACAGAAACACTAAAGTGGGCGTCATAAAGAGCTGCAACATAGCCTTCCCAAAATCGGCTTAGTTTGGGCGGCATTTTGGTCACAGAGCGGAAACCCACACACTTGGAAACAAATTTAACACAACACTCACAACAATGGTCCTGTTTTGTGCGTTATTGTCGTCCGCGCGGAAAGACAACTCCGTTCCCAGAAAGCCACTGCACAACACTGCAGGACGCCAAGAGCCAGGTCGGGTGAGTCCATTCTGCGCGGGAGGGGGAAGGAACGAAATCGGCCAAACGTAGGCTGAACAACCTCTGTATATTTTGGAATATGTAAATAGCCTATATTGCCAGCTACATTAAGAGATGTACTAAAAGCACAACGTAACTAGCAACTTCTTAGTCAACATCTGAGTCCAGATTATTGGAAATAAAATCATCTTTATGCCTAGAAACCCATATGTACAGTTCCCTTACCATTTCATTATCTTCTACTATAAATTATTTTATGTCCATTTAGGGTAAGACGGCAAGAAAATCCACATCACTAGATAACATCGAAAAATAAATTCTTTATTTGTAATGTAGAGAGGTTTACAGACATCCAAATTCAGCAGACCTAAAATAGAGTACCAATAAACATGGTTTTGATACATTTTATTCTTCAGATCTTATATCAGGGCGCAAAATTTCGAAGTCAGACGCAGTCGTCAATCCAAAAATGATAGTCGCCAGTATCTCTCACGTACAAATTATGAGAGGTCCCTCCTCCCACGGCCTTTGGTTTGACAAAGAAAAGGATTCCATGTCCGTTGTGAAGACTATTCCGTGTTTTCTTTCACTCAGTGACAATTATTTTCATGCGAAACGAAGTGCGCGGCCATGTGAGTTTAGGCAGGAACCATTCCTACTGAACACTGGTCGCGTCTGACGCCAGTGGCGACCTGCCGACCGGAAATTTTGCACCCTGTCTTATGTGCTTGCTAAAAGAGAGAACTGCCATAATTGCCCCAGTTGTTTTGCTGTAATTGCTCCGTAGCATTACAAAATGAGGCAATTATAATACCCTTTGTAAATCATATAATTCATTGCAGTAAAAATTCGATTTTTTAAATATAGTACTTTGGAACACGGTTAAACAACCTACATTACTATTTTTTTAAATGCTAGTTTAAAAATTAACCTGAGGCTAAGTGCTACGAAATTCCCTTGCGCGGATGAAAGCAGTTTTTTTATTGCTTATTCCAGGTGCTAAAACCATTTTTTTTTTTTTTTTAATAACAATTATGCTTGCCTTGTCATTCTAAATAACATATTTTGTAATGAATTAAGCTATAAAACTGAAATACTTGTAAGTATAGACTCTTGCCAGAATTGTCCCAGGGCACGCTACATTTCGGTAATCAAAAATTGGATAGAATTTAAATCAATTTTGTATGTTGGAAACTTACATCGTACTCACAAGAGGAATATGATTTCAAAATATCAAAATTTCTCACTTTTTTTTTTTTTTTTTTTATATATATAACCCATTTAAATGGTAATGTAGAAAGTCGTAAACGTTTGTTTAAAATAATAATAATAATAATAATAATAATAATAATCTTAACAGAATGTCTGTATATATGCATGTAATATATGCCATATTTTAATCGAAAAAAGTATATTTACTTGATTGCTGTAAATGAACTTTTAACTGATAATATTTGCTTCTGTTAATAGAACGAAACCTGTATATAGCCATTTAATACAACCTCAAAGAAGGTAAATTTTTATTAATGCAATGTAATTAGCAGGCAAAAAACATTCAGAGAAAAGGTTAAAAAGTGGGAGGTTCATGGAAAATACAGGGCAGGAGAAAACCCCTACTTAGCGCAGAGAATCCCAATCCGAGAGTCAGACGATTTTCTATAATTTTTCGTGAACCTCGTATTATTTAAACCCTTTTGTGGGAAATTCTAGATATGGTCGTATAAGATATATAAAAGACCAATATCTCAGCAGATATTAAGGACAATAAATATCCTCGGCGTGATTGTAAATTACACTACGTTATTAAATTGGGGTATTTTTATGTGGATGTTTGAGCTTCATTAATTGTTACGTTATAGTTTTGTAAGTAAAAGCTTGCAGGTGATCATATAAAACTATGGTCTGATCTGTAGTGCTTATATATTTAGGAACTACAAAATAAAATTGCTTACTTTCAGTATTGTGCTCCCAAAATTTTCAGAAGGTATATGCTGTTTTGTGAACATCTATGATTGACATAAAGTACATATAATGGAGAAGGCTTTCTTTTTAAAATTAACTATGTAAAGCTCATGTATTAATAATTCCATTAAAATATAAAGGCTGCGATACTGTTTTATAGTCTAAAAACATTTTTTGCTGTTTTGTTGCTGATAATCCTTAGATAAATCACTCCATTAATAACATAAATGAGTGTAGGTACGCAGAACTCACTGAGAAGGAACAGAAAATCCTGGCCAATATATCAAAAGGAATTTTAAAAAATTGTGGTATGGAGGAGAATGGAAATATAAATACCACTTGTGAACGCAGCTTTCATACTGATATTCGTAAAAGCACGAACTTTTGCAGAGACAGAGCAAACGTAATTTTTCCATGTTTCTTCCTCTCTCTCTTCGCCTCTGGTGCATGGGGTCCCTGGTTCGATTCCAGCTCGCGCCAAGTGAACTTGGTGTGGACAGACATCGTGTGTGTGGGTTTCTTCGGGGTTCTCCCGTTTCCTCCCACTTTCTTCATTCTACCATTTCATTTATTTCTCATCATCACCGTCTCCTTTAGCCTATTCGGCATAACCGTGGAACGTAAAACTCAAGCATTTCGTTCTCTCTCTCTCTTTCTTTGTCTATCTGTCTGTGTGTATGATTACAGAGTAGTCAGAAAAAACATTTTGTCGCATGATCGGTACTTGAATAGCAGCTAAGAGTATGTCAGAAAAGAAAATGATATAGTCACTTTATCACTGGAGTCGGTATCCGATTAAATAAACAAATATAAACGAAACGAAAGTACGATACGCCTTGAAACAGAAGGTAGTGTACGGTGTATACCGCCGTATTCCCTCGACTACGGTCCTGCTTACTCCAGTGGTTAAGTTAGTGTAATAATAAAACAGTCGAGGACTCCTTTCAAAATTCGTTTTTGAAATTTCTTCGGGATAAAGGCAGGAGGTAACGTTAATCTGTGCCGTAATTTTTAAAAGCAAAGTATGTATATCGTCCAAATTGTTTTGTATGTATATCATGTGCATAGGAAATATTTTGAAACTCAGTAGTCAGATCTTGAAGACATTAGTTATTGGTGATGATGACACTGCCGTTTATTTTCCCATATTCTTAATAAGAACACCATTGGGATCATCTTGCTGAGTAATTTATCTTTAAAAAACTTCGGTAAAATATCTCGTCGGAAGTTGTTCCAGACCGCGTTGTTCTCCTTTTGTTCAATTTTCTTTTCGTATTTAAGTGCTCCCTTCTGTACTTTATTACTATCTGGGTGGTTGGAAATTTAACATTGATTTCGACGATGGTTTCTCTGTTGCCTTACTTGATGTGAATGTTAGCATGTACAGCGGGGGACACCTCTAAATGGTACACCTTAGCCGTAAATCTCCATATGGCTGTACCATTTAGAAGTGTCCCCCGCTGTACATTTCGTCCAGCTTATGGGGTGCCTATTTGCAGTTCCATGGAGTTTTATTGCAAAGACTTTTTTTATTTTTTTTTTTTTCAGACACTGCTTTACTATCTCTACAACGTTTTCCGCAATACTATTGCTTTCCGGATTGTATGGTGGGGTTTACACCGCGTTGATGCTTCTTTCCTTTTGAATATATGGTAAATTCATTGAAGACCAAAGTGTTTGGATATCCAAAAATTTGGAAGAAGTAATCTAGCTTTGTTTAGTGTCGGTGGCCGTATTTGAATTTACTTTCTACGGTTGAAGCCATTTTGAATAATTGTCCATTAACAACAGGAACTTGACTCAATACAGTCAAAGTGATCTTCAGCTTTTTTCAGATGAGAAGCGACACGAGCAGTAGCCAGTGGCATAGGATGTTTAGCGCATCATTTGTCGGATTACGGACTTTACTTTTTCCTTCTCGCCGATTTTCCATCTAGCGTTATTACAAATGAATTGACAGCATTATCCATCATGCCAAAAATAATAATCCAATAAAATTTAGAATATTTACTGTGCATGCTAGAAACACAAATATCAATTCCACTTTTCATTTATTCCACTAGAACTGCTAAAAGCCTATTGTCTATTTCATCGTGCTATGACCATCGTTTAATTCGTATTTTGTTCTTGTCTGATATCCGGAATTCGAATTTTTCAAAACCCGAATATTTCAATATCGATTTTTTTTTTTTTTTTTTTTTTTTTTGCAGCACTTTGAATTTTCATGTTGTTTTCTTCGATGTTAGTGTGGAAATTCAAAGTGCTGTCAAAAAGAAAATTCGGATATCCGCCTCCATTTCGCCCTGATTTTGCTATGTTTCTTTGCCAGAGTTTACGATTTATATTTCTCTTTCATCCCTTCCGTTTCTGTCATTCTGATTCAACTGCTTCGATTTTGTCCATTTCAAAACAAAGTGGTCAAGTATGTCTTCGTACCAGTGCTTTCACTTGAACCGACCCTTGAAAACAAAGTTACAAACACGTCGCGTCGCCTCCTCGCATCTACCAGTACTTGCTTCAGTAGTCGCACACAGCGGCGCCCTCTATTATCCGCATCGGGAAACGGCGACTTGGTGGAGATGAATAGTGTTTTTCTCACAACAGACGCTTCGAATATGCACTAGAGGTGACGGAAAAGGAAAGTAAATCCACACGCCGTAGGAATCAAGGTAGCTCGACTTACCTTGATATTGGAGAGGGCCCTTCAATTAATGTAATAATAATACAATATATCATGGTAGCGCGTCTTTTATTGGCAACACTGGGTATTCTTTCTCAAGGGTATGTAACTTGGCATTTGAAAAAAACGTTGTACATATACTCTTACCATTGGTTTAGCTTCTGTTTTCAACGTTTATATTGATTCTTCGAGTTATTTCTGTGCTTGTTACTACTCGTTTCACATGATCCACTCATTTTCTTGATACCACTCTCCAAACTTGTACACCGAACTACTCCCTTTGCTTTCGCTAGCGTTCTTCAAACTCCTAAGTGATTCTTGTAATTGTTCAAAATAAACATTAGTCCCGTGCTCTCCTATATTGAAAGTTTCGAATAACTTGCTGATGCTTGTTCAAGATCCTATCCTCGTCGCCACTACCATTAATTAAACAAAAAAAAATCACTGCTTCGATTAAAACAAGTAATTTTTCCACCTAGAGTAATATTTAGTATCCAAGTCAGTGATAACATGCACCCTACTATTCTTACTTTCTATAAATTTCAAACAAGCGTGCAAATATAATACAGTATTGCTTCCTACCACTTAAACGTTCAAAACATCCGAAACCGTCACTACCACCATACACATTGACCACTGCCTTTCTAATAGGGTATTCACTGTTACTCTCAAGTTTGAATTACTCATTTTATAATTATTGATTATAGACTATTCTAACAATCACCATCATGTAAGGGTTCAAAATGGATATACTTAAGGGTAAAAGGAACAAAAATTAATGAAATGTAAACACAAATGTTAATTCATTAGGAAACTCTTGCACTCAAAATAAAACGCTACAAGCCATTCATTCGTGTGCTTTGTATAGTCTTTCCTCATGCATTTATTTTTATTATTATTATTATTATTATTTTTTACAAATAGAGAAATCATTGTGTTCGTTAAAATCACTGTGTTCCTTAACATTTTCTGTAATTTCCTTTATTCTGACGTATATACTTACTTATTTAAGTCATACCAACGTTATCGGAATGCAACAACTGTCGAAAGCATGTAGCTTGGTAGATTTCAGCGGGATCTAATGAATTATTTATTTATTTATTTACTTTGTAAGATTGTTCGTAGTGTTCTTTCGAGGAATTAATGCTGCATTAAAAAGCAGATTTATAAAATCTCAATATTAGTTCTGTGTTGAAAATGAATGAATGAAAATGAATAGTGTAGCTTCATTTATTTTAATGTTCAAACCAGCATTAAGTTTTTGTAATACATCTATAGTCATTCGTATTGTATTTCTTATTTGTGTAATAACTAGAAATCTAGTATAAATTGCAAATTCCACTTTTAAAAACTACATACTTATAAATATATCCCAGCAGAAAAAACTGGCATCTGTTGGAAAAGTCTGTCTTATAATAAATGTAAAATTTTAATTTATGTAGTATATTGCAATGCGAGTCTTATTTCGTAATAGCAAGGGTTATTTTGAACAATCGTAGTTCCTTTCGAGTGATAGGGTAATAATGTCAGTTCTGTAATGTAGTTTCGCCTTGTGGTTCTGCACTGCTCAATTGTCAGAAAAGCTGTTTCCGTCGTTGAACGTTGGTTATAAAATAATTCAGGAGGAAAGTGTAGAATTAATTACACTTAAAATAAAAAATAGCTAATTCTTATGTTTTTGTACTCTTTAAACAATTAAAAATCATCGGATCTCATTTCTCTTTTTTTTTCCAAGGAGAATAGAATGATGAGCAAAAACTTTAGTTCTTGTATTAATTTTGGAACCATACACTTTAGTTCTTATATTAGTTTTTGGAAACAAAATGGGTTACTTTGTAACGTTCGTAGTTTATGCAAGTAAATGAAATTGCTATAATTATTAAGAATACAAGGTATTCAAAAATGTGGGTTCACTGAAAGTATTCGGATTATGATGAAGCTTCAGGAGTACATGTAGGAAGACATCGGAGATGGAAGAAACTCCGCAATTAGTTTCAACCTAATGAAACGTACTTAGGTTTTATTGTTTGTGGATACCTGACAACACATATTGCTTTGAACACGTTTGCTTGTTTGGATGGAAAGATTAAGTCTTATCAAGTGTTCTTTTCACTTTTTATGTTTTTTTTTTTTTGTTTCTGATATTATTGTCATTTTCTGTAACTGGTACTCATTTGAGAACGTTATTTAAAAAAAGAGCATTATAATTCGAAAAAATCTTTATAAAGTTCACAATATAAGTAGCTGTAGACTAATTCACGTAAATATCTCTGGATTGAAAGGTTCAGCGACTTCCTTCGGTTTTCTTCGGTATTGAGTTAACCTACGCTTCTACTAAATTACGTCATGAAGTATCTCCTCATTCGTAGAAACAATCTGGTTGCAAAGGGAAAAAACTGGAAATCAGGGAAATTTTACATTATTTTTTTTAAACATTAATTGTATACCAATTTAAGCTTTGCCAATCATTAATAATCACAATATGGAACGTTGCTCAGATTTTTATGAGTAGTAAGTGGAATGTATGTATGAGCAATTGATTATTATTTGTCTCTATAGAATAAGTGTTCTTATATATAAATAGTCACCGTTATTTATTCCTTATTTATTTGTCATCGTCATCTGATACCTGTCATGAAAGTCAGGGAATTTCCTGCCGAACGTCAGGGAAATAGATTTCTCCAGATCAGTGGAACCTTGCATTAAATGAAGAGGCGAAGGCCAAATTCTTTACTTGTTTCCAACCATGGGGCAGAAGAAGATACTTCATAATATATTTCAGTAGCACTGAAGGTTAATTCGATCAGCACCGAGGAAAACTGCTTTCTGCTTATATTTCTTTCAAAGGATGTTTTAGGTAAGTTCGTTCTACAATTATTTCATTTCTATCCTGTTGTATCTCAATTAATTTTTCACAATATAAGGTTGTTCGTAAACTCATTTCAACGAATTTTATGTATTCAGTGTGTGCATTTACGCAATACTGTTATTTTTATCTTTTTGCATAAATAAAATGTATATTCTATCTCCTTGTTTTGTGTTGAAAAGTGAATCTTCTTTCTCTAATTAATCATGGTTTGGAGAAGGTATGAAGTATTGATGGTAGTAAAAAGATAAATTGTTGGTTAATTTAACCAATTTTGGAAACTCTTTATTTTATTTTAAAAACTAACAAAAAACACTGGCAGTTGAATGCTACATAAATGTTTTGTCTGTCAACACCGAAAAAACAATTTGAGGAAATAAAACTTGAAATATTTTTATGTCTTTTTATAGTTGAAGAGACTAACATTTTTGTTGAAAATTCGATGTACAGTGTATACAAATTAGATGTAGTAATAAATATAGTCATATCATATTTAGGAGGCATTATAAGATATTTCGAGGCGCTTAAAGGGTTGGTATTGCTTACATTGTTACATACTTTCGATTATCAGACATGACTTAAGTATGTGCCAATATACTTGAATATTCTATGATCCTATAAAGAGAGTTTTTGTTTTTCAGTGCGAATGGTGGATATTTTTTTATGTATTGCAGCATGTAGAGTGTATTTTGATTTTTTTTCATATACTTCTTGTGGACAAAGTTATGTATGTATTTAAATAAACATTTATGTGTTTTAATAAACATTAAATTGAATATTCAGATATTTATGAAATGAAAATGATCGACAAATTTATATTGTCATTTGCAAGTCATATGTTCGGAACCAGTTAGTGGTGTATAAATTCTAATGTTAGTGTGTCAGTATATACATGTATTAAGCTGTGTGGTTGAGAATGAGTGAGTGCTGTGCATAGAAAAATAAGCTTGTTTTGGAAGTAATGACGTAATGTAAAGAGTTATATGAATTCCATTTTTTTATTACGTAGAATTTTGTATATACTTATATATATACATATATTCAGTGTTGGTAACTACAGTATTCATAATAAAATAATATAATTTGTCAAGTTTCTTTTCTTAAAATATATTTGGAGGTAGTACTGAAAAGAAAGAAACAAGTTACAATTGTAACTTCTCTGTAAATATGTGGTAAAAGCTGTTAAGTAATTGTAAAAACGATTTCTTTTAAAATTAACTTTCCGAAACTGTATACCGAAAGAAAGAAGAATGTTGACTACGTGAAATGAGAATGGCCTTTCCTGGGCCGGTCTTGAATTGTCCCTGTTTCACTGTTATATGGTCCGATCCACAAACATAGTATCCTTAGCTTTTTCAGAGTTTTCAAAATGTCCGATGGTGATTTGCCAGCTTTGTGCAGTGCGATTTCTGCCACATGGTTTTTATATAACCCATTTGACTCGCAGTACAGTTCAACTTTTTGCCCCCCATAGCCACACACGATACTGGTTGTTGTTTTCTCAAACATTGCGGGCGTATTTTGATAAGCAAGTCGCGACAATTATGTACCTATTCAGGAGAAGTATTTACAAGGTGAGTTATAAGCTTTGCAATATTTTGGTACACAGCATATCTGTATTCAATATTGTAAAATTCTGTTCCTTATAGTTTATAGATAGAGCTAACTAACTCTCTCACTCTATGGCCTATGGAACCCGGAGGTTCAATGTCTCGTTCACAAAAGCTCTCCACTGACTTCTATCCTTAGCTAATTGCATCCAGTTTCTACTTTGTATTCCTATCTCTGCGAGATCCATTTTAATATTGTCCTCCCATCTGCGCCTAGGTCTTCCTAATGGTCGTTTTCCGATGGGTCTTCTAGTCAAGACTTTGAAAGCGTTTCTACTTTCTTCCATTCTAGCTACATGACCTGTCCACCTAAGCTTCCTAGACCTGACGACCCTAATAATGTTGGGTAAACCATATAAATTATAAGTTCCTCGTTATAAAGTTTCCGCCATTCCCCATTCCCGTTCCTCTTGGGTCCGAATATTCTTCTCAGGATCCTGTTCTCAAATACTTTGTCTATGTTCTTCCCTCAGAGTAAGCGACCATGTTTCGAAACCATACAGAACAACAGGCATGATTATCGTTTTATATATTTTAAGCTTCAAATTCTTGGACAGAAGTCGCGACAACAAGAGATTTTGAACCGAATAGTAACACGAATTCCCTGCTTTTAGTCAACATTTAATTTCTTCGTGAATATGATTTTCGTCTGTTAATATTGGTCCTAAATATTTGAAAGTATCCACTTTATCAAAAGTATTATTTAATATTTTAACGCCTCCACAATTTGCCGTATTACGGTCCCGACGCACTTCCATGTATTTAGTTTTCTCTGCATTTATTTTTTACCCATGTCTCTGCAAGCGTTTAATAAGATCTCTGCATTTCTTTCTAGGTTGAATAATTGGGCGTTCGGAATCGACTCCCATTACCGGTTTATTTACAAATCCTTAAACAGTATTCACAATTAGTACTAATATACAGTTCTTTAATACAAGGTTCTGGGTAGATACAGGTGTCCCTCGACATGACGGCTTCGAGAAGGAACCCTCAGTAGCGAGCTACGTGAGGGGTTGTAGGACATGTTTCGACACTACTCCACTGCAAGTAAAGGGGGTAAGTTATCGTCAAAAGCTCTACTGCAAGTCCAGGCCGGGTTGTGGTTAGAATTCTCCCGCTGCTGTACTGTAAGCTAAGGCTTTGTGGTACGGCGGGTCTCCCTTAGACTCTACTACAAGTCTATAGAGAGGAGATCAGAAAACCGGTGAAGATCTGCTGGCTGCGTCCCATTGTGTAGTCGTCCTGGCGGCGCTGTCGCGGCTGCTCCGATGTCATGATGTAGTTTGTAGGAGGCATTGGAAGTTCGTCATCTGCTTTTTACAGTAAATCCACATGGTGCGTAGTACTCTGACGTAAACCCATGTGATGCTGTTTACAAACAAGAGCGTAAAGTATTGTTTGTATACAATAGCACAGGGATATTACAATATAATACAAAGTAGATTAACATTCAGTATACAACCCCTCGTGTTCGACTGTCTGCATCCGTCTTCCTTTCCTTCATACCACGTTTTGCCTTTAGAGGCAAAGTCAGTCAGTCACTGTTTTCACCTCCTGGTTGATAAAGTATCGTAATTTCAAGAAGTGCAGCATGAATTGAAACAGATAGTAATTTGAAGGGTTAAGGTCAGGACTATGTTTCAGTTGTGGCGCCAATTTGATATCAAGTTCCTGAATTATTATTATTTCGTTTTCGAGTCAAATGTGGTTTCGGATTACCCTGTAGGAACAGGACGTGCTTTCGGTTCACCAATGTAGGACTTTTTTTATATAGCGTAGTGCGCCATGCTTCCTGTCCAACTACGGAATAAAGATCAGCATTGATGATACAACCGTTAGGAACAAACTCGAAGTGAATTAGCCTCTCGTAGTTCCACCACTTACACAACATAGCTTTATGTCCGAAACGATCCTGTTTAAGCGAAACTTTGCACGAAGCATTTATAAGGAGGGAGACATCTTTGCACGTATTAAACAGGAACACCCAACAGTTATGTTTAAATGTTTGTAGGTGTCATAGTGTTAATAAGTATGGCAATGATTCAGAAAAATCTGAGCACACTCTTTGATATTGACTGTCCTAGGGCTGTGATGTCATCACAAGTGGTCTGGTCTAACATCTTAAAAGTTCGCTGTCACTCTTCTGTTGTGGGAGAGTTTATTGCGCTTCTTTCCAAAGAAACTTCCTTTTCTGTCTAGGGTCTGTTTAGTTAGTCAGTCTGTGTTCGTGATCTTTGACAGGTGATTTCTTTTGACTGTGTGTGATATGTATTGCAGTAATGTAATATGTTGTTGATTTAAAGGTCTAGTGTTTGTGTCTTTGTGTGAGGAATAATATTTTAACTGAATGTGCCTCATTGATATGTAGTACCTTTTCTAAAGGGAACTATGACAACGGTTCGAAGATTGATAGTGTTGCTGATGAAGAAAGCCTAAAAACCAAGTGGGTAAATGCGATTGAGGTGGAAGGATTTACACCTTTAGAGTATTCCAGGTTGAATATCACAGTACCTTTTGTTCGTTTATAGTATTAAATATTAAGTCTTAATGTTGCAGTGGCGTTGCAAGAGTTCAGTTTGGGGAGTCGAGAAAAACTAGTAATACGGATGCTATCAGCTGAATGCAGTTAATCTGTTTCTTCGATTATTATAAGTATTGCCCACGAGACGAGATTTGAAGCTCCAAAAGGACTGCTGAAAGTAAATCTCGTCTCAAAAAGTATCTGTTTTTATTATCAGGTAACCAAGAAAGTTTGGCTTTCGTCACTCATTAAACACAGCCGACAAAAATCTTAAACACCTATTTTATTCTTCGAAATAATCACCACTGGCTTCAATGATATATTTCCAACAAGAGACAAGCTTATAAATGTCCTTTTTGAAAAAATCCTTTTTTTCTGGATTCCAAAAATTGTGATACAGCCTTTGTGACATCGTCGCGTTTTCGGAACTGTTGTTCCCGCAGGTGGTTGGTTATCCATGGCCAAAGATAGGTAATAGTCCATTGTGGTGACGTCCGGAGAATAGGATGGATGAAACAACTTCTCATCCCAGTGTTTTGAACCCTCTTTGGTCGCTTTTGCCGTATGAAGTTTGGTAAGATCGTCGAGAAGGAGAACTCCTCGTATGTTGACCAATGCTGGCTGCTTCTGGAGCAGTGCAGCTGAAACTTTGCAATTGTGACGCCTTCCAAAAATCACGACTTCCGCAATTTAGTAAATCTTGGCTGTTGTGTTTTTCCGCCTTCTAGATATTCCTAGTGGACTATGCCAGCTGGTCCACCACACACACAACATTACCTTCTTTTGACGAATGTTCGGTTTAGCAGCCAATGATGTTTCCTCTTCCAGTTATCGTACATGATCCATTTTTCGTCATATATCAAGATTTAGTCCAGAAACGAGACTTTATTATGGCGCGACAGCAACCGTTGGAGCTTCTTTCCTCTGGACAGAACATGAAAAGCCCACTTGCTTAGCTTCCATGTTCATTTCATGGTTATGAAAACGTGACCGAATGATTTCGTCAGATAGTCCAAACCTGTGTGCAAACTCGTTGTAGGTTTGATAGATTCCTCCTCCAGTTGGACCAGACCCGGGCTGGGATACTGACGAGGGCATTGGACAAGTCTCCTAAGAGGGAGCCTATACAAACTAGAACGAAGTAGCAAGAAGTGTAACCAAAGTGAAATGCAGCAGTGACCGATTGGTGTTTATAAAACTAAATGAAAAACCAATGGACGTTGTGATTACACCAACACCAAAAACCGATCATGATGACAATGAAGTAGAACCAGGGGTAAAAGTGGATCTGAAAAAGTAGGAGGAACGCATGACTTCACGCCGTCCACCGTGCTTATCTTTGCCCATTGTAATTTTTACGGAGTTGGGGCCGCCATAGATATTTTTGGAAGTGGGAAACGGCGTTCTCACTCACTTTTAACCCCATGAGATTAGTGACATATTGCATCAGGAGATAAGAGGTAAGGTCAACGCCATAGTGATGGGAGACTTTAACAGCGTGTTTGGAGGAGCTGCGAATAAGATAGTAGGACGATTTAGACTAGATAGAAGAAACGCACGAGGCCAAATGTCTGTAGACTTCTGTAGGCAACATAATAAGGTGGGAATGAACACGTAGTTTATGAAAAGGAAACGAAAAACCAACACGTGGAAAGGTCGAGGAGATAAGAAACGCTAACAAACTGATTACATTCTTGTTTAGCAACGTTTCAGGAATAGTGTATATGACGTGAAGACACTACCGGGAACGGATATCGATTCGGATCACAACCTCCTTGTTGCGGAAGTGCAAACCTGGTTAAAGACAATCAAGAAAAATGGGAGGAAAAATCGAAAATGGAATCTAGAGCGACTTAGAAGTAAGGACAGTGATTGAAGTGTGTCTCCCATCACTATGGCATTGACCTTACCTCTTCCCTCCTGATACAATATGTCACTAATCTCATCATATGCAGGAAGAGATTGAAGAAAAATTCTGTGTGATTGGCGATATGGTAGACAATGTAGAAATAGTTGGGGAAAAGTTACAGAGTCCTCATATTTTTAACTTGTACAAAATTTGGCGGCCCGATTCTACTTGACACACTTCACAATAACATTGGCAAGATGGAAAGAGCACCGAGAAAATCATGGATAATTGAAGCAATGCTTAGAAGATGGAGAATACATCAGGACAAAAACTACGAGCATCAAAGAATATAGAAGGCTGAATAGAATTGAGAAGAGAGACGGATAAAGCCATAGAAAAGTGTATGGGACACATATATAAAGAAATAATGGAACTTCAATGGCACGACAGATGTATCAGAGAGCACAAGAATTAGGAGGGAAAGCTAACAGATGTATACGAACATTTGGAATCAAAGATCAACAAGGCCATACTGACCATCAAAGAATCCTTAGAATTTTGGAGAAATATATAAATGAACTGCACGATCAGAAGAACCGCCCCAAAGACATTGCGATCGAAACAAAGAAAGCAAAGAATGATGAAGAAAATGGAACCATATATTTGAAAGTGTAGTAGTACAAGATTGCGTTGGAAAGATTATTGAGCGCATACTGAACAGACAGCAGGAAAGTAAGATAGAATTGTTGAAGGAAGATCAATTTGGATTTCGGAAAGAAAAAGCATCAGAAATGCTGTTGGATTAATGAGAATTATATCAGAACGAGTTCTTAACGTAAGGGCAGAGCTATGTTTGTGCTTTATCGACTGTCCAAAAGTTTTCGACCGGATCAATTGGACCAAACTTCTAAAAATATTTAAAGATATCGGTCGGTATTCAGAGAGAATTCGTTAATCGAGGGTTAGTTACAGACTAGTTACTGGCATACTAGCTCTTAACTAAGGAAGGTACACTTTTTGGTTTTCAGAGTCAACTTTGAGTACAACTAGAAAGTTGATTTGGGTATGATTAACTTATATACCCCAATGCATCGGGTGAGAAAAATAAATGTGGCAACTACGGAAAAGTAGATGAGCGCATGCGTAGTCTGTAAAAATGAAAATACATGAAAGACGAAATACGAAGTGTTGTGTCGCACGTTAAATCGTGGGTAAAAGATTATCCTCTGCCACATGTGATTAACCTCGTCAAATACTACGTCCTGATCAGAGACAATACAATTTTGATAGCCATCCGTTAGTCAACCCTGTAGTATCGCTCTAATCAGACGTCAAAACGATTCTGCATAAGGCCGACAACGAGTGAAGTCGCGCTTGTATCAAGAAGTCTATAATGTGGAGGTCGGAAGACGAATCAGACTAGGGTGAAATATGTCACACCAATTATTCAACATTTACAGTGAAAGTTTAATGAAGGAAGCATTAATGGGAATAGCAGATTTCAAGATTGAAGGGCAGATCATAACAAGATCAGGTATGCAGATGATACCGTTATTAGAGCTCGAACCGAAGAAGGACTGCGAGATAATTGAGAAAATAGTTGACACTGCAAACTATGCGGAATGGAAATCAATGTTGATAAATCGAAAATCATGAAGATATCCCGTAGAAAGGTTCCTTTACGGGTCAGAGTAAAACCAAGAGGATTTGAAGGATTCGATTAATCAAGTATCTGGGAAGTATTTTGACGAGTGACGCTTATTGCAGCAAAGAGATTAGGACACGGATTGGCATAGCAAAGAAGCATTCAACAAAAAAAGATTACTCTTAAAGTAGCAGGCTTAATATTGGACTAAGGAAGAAGTTGGTCAAGTACTACATACGCAATATTGGACTGTATGGTTCAAAGACTTGAATATTACAAAAATTAGAGAAGATATATTTAGAGAGATTCGAAACATGGTGTTGGAGGAAGGTGAAGAAGATAAAATGGACAGAGAGAGTAACAAACGAAGATGTTTTAGAACTGATAGAAGGCAAGACTAAACTTTTAGTCAGCATCCTTTGTAGGAATTCAAATTGAATTCAGCACATCGTACGAAGAAGAACTAATCGATGATACGAAGAAAACATTGGGAGTTAAAAGAGGAAGCTGAAGATCGAAAAATGAGGAAGAAACATTACCAGATCGAAACCTAAAGTTAAAAAAAAAATAGCCCTAGGACCTACCAACAGGCAGAATACTTAATTATATATAATTTATATTTTATAAATATACAATATAGATCATTTTATATATCCCCTCTTGCGAGGCTGAATTTGGATTTAAACGGCATCGGAAGTGTCACTCTTCATCTCAGCGACCCCGAAAACTATGGATCCTATTACGATTTCAATCATTTTTTAAATATTTTCTTCTACCTTAAGTTGTACCGTGAAAGTGAAAAAAAAAAAAAAAAACAATTTGAATCTCATCGATGTTGAAAAATTTGATCGAGATCGTCATGTGATTCAAGAGTTATTAAGACACAAATGTAGTCACTTTCATTTATATTTATTTTTATATATCTTCCCCTCCCCAACCTTAAGTTGCACTGTCAAAGTGAAATGATAACCATCCCAGGTCAGTACCGTCGATCACCCGCTTCGCTGAGCTGAAATAAAAACTTTAAAGTGCACAACTCCTTTGTATATCTCCCCCTTCCTCCAAGTTGTTGAGCTGAATTTGGATTTAAATGGCATCGGAAGTGTCACTGTTCATCTCAGCCAGTGGCGTGGCGTGACACTTTCACAATTGTTACCGGTTGTTGATATTACAAGTATCTCTAGTTTTTCAATATCAGTAAATCTAGTACTTTTTCTTTTAGCGTATCAATCATTTCAGACTATAGTCATTGGCAACGATTTTTTAGGGGAGGAGTCAAATCCCACTTCATTTACCTTAATCTTTTTGAAAAGTGTGGCTCTTCAGGTTCTTCAATTATTTACTAAATATAATTGAAACCGTCTCTCAATGATCTTAGATATTCTTCAAAGTCCTCTTTTTTTCTGATAAAACTTACATCATGAATTTCCTTCTCTAAGATATTGAACCAGATTTCTTCATCCTATAACATAAAACAGTTCAAGTAAAAAATTGAAGTCAAAACTTTAAAGGGTTTGGTAGAATTTTGCTGCACTAACTCTGGTTTAAGAATTTCATTCGTCGATGTTTTTGTCATGAATTTAAAGAATCCTAACAGTTCATCTTTAAAGCTATACAGCACATCATCCTACTTCTATAGTTCTACCTTGTGTTTGTGACTGTTGGGATACTTTTGTTGACTACACAGGCCAGTAGCCAGCCCAAAAATGTAGGAGTGCCGGCTGAAGTTAGGGGGCCTATCCAACCTTATTATAGTTCATTTCCAAGCCTACCGTGAAAATTTTAGAGGGGGTAGCAAAAATCTACGGGAACCGGCTCCCCTAAACCCCTCTGGATGCGGGCCTGTGACTACACAGTCCAAAACATTTGTTCTTTGTGAAGACTTCGAGAATACAGAAGCAAGTCACGACATATTTTAGAAAAAAAACTTACACCCTTTTGTATAGTCAACGGACTTTTCTAACACTAAATTAAACCCATGGGCATGACAATGAAAAGATAGACTTTTGTACAAGTATATCTTTGTTTAACAAGAGGCTGCTGCTTCCTATCTCACCAACCATAACCGAAGCTCCATCGTATGTTTGAGCAACAAGTTTTCCGTATTGAAAACGAGTCAGACTGTCAAACACAATTTGGTACAGTCAAACTACGGTATGATGAAGACAATTGCACCGTTCTCTTTCAACACATCAAACTGCATCAAAGTGCAAATTCAACTAATAGGCTAGAGGCTAAAGCTGGAAATTTGTTGAATGGAAAGTATTCTATATTAAATTAAAAACAGAATATTTCCAACTTAATTAGCATAAATCCTAAATAATAATAAATATTCGAATTAGAGGGAGCGCCGGGAAACATTACTTCTCTCTAATTATCATTACTATGAAATTGTATACTGTTAACACAATGAAAGAACTTTACGAATACGGAAATTACAGCTAAGTTTCCATACTTGAATTAGGAAGCAAACGAAACAGTATAGTTGAATCACATTGCCAGCTCGATCCTCTATAGCGAGAGGAGAGCGAGTAGAATAAACATGCTGATGATATTCTAGATTCTCCTTGTTTTGACAGGGAACGTTCCTATTTTTTCCTGTTCCACTCAGCCGAACGGTAACATAAGGGCCATTCCGAACATCCAAATACGAGCGCGCAGGCACGCTGAAAGGTGAATGACCGCTATCGGGGTTGGCGTTACCTCTGAAATCTACGGTATCAACAATAGTATGTTCCTATTCGACGCTGGCAGTGTAAATGCGGCATAGGCCGTCCGAACTTTAAAAAGAAACAAAGAAAGAAAGGAAAATATGTAAACATCTTCCCATGTTCATGATACAATTTAGAGACATATGAAAACAATGAAAACTTTCATATTTTTACCGTTACCGCCGGTAACAGCGGTAATATGCACTACACGTCCCTGATCTCAGCGACCCAGAGTACTAAGGATTCGATACTAATCAGTCATTTTCGATCATTTTTAAATATCTCCCATCCACTGCCCCTAAGCTGCATCGTCAAAATGAAATGATAAAAAACCATCCCAATTTGAACCTCATCTATGTTGAAAATTGGATTGAGATCGGTCAAAAAGTTAATTACTTTCATTTTTGTTTATTTTTGTATATTCACTCCTATGCCAAGTTGCGCCGTCAAAGTGAAATGATAAGAAACATCCCAAGAGTTATTTAGTCACAAACGTGGTGACTTTCACTTATATACTGTATGGAACTCCACCGAAAAATTTCTAGAGGTGATTTCTCACATCAAAATAATAAGAAAGAAAAAAAAAACGTTCATATGAACCTGGAGTCAAAAGTACTTGGTTCCGGAGCTATAGGCCGCCGAAAACTGGGTAAAAGGAACTTTAGACCGCTATAGCACCACGAGCGTGGGTGATGCACTGTGTGATTGCATATTCACCAGGTGACCAACAATGAAGTGGATATGGCATAGAGGGAAGACACGTCGGGAGGTGATTCCACAACGGAAAAGGAAACAAGCACATATGAACATAGGTAGACAAAGGCGGAGTAGTCCAGCAGGAACCTGGCGAAAGAGCGCCGCACACCGTCGACGAAGTAGAATACCTCCCGAAGGAAGAGAGAGATTGACGTCGGTCCAAAACAAAAGAGTGAAAATCAGACCCGAGGGAAACGATGGTGCAAACCAAAGGGCGCAGAGAGAACTGCGCAAAGGGACTCCACACAGAAAGACGAAGAGTCACAAAAGCAGACATGGTAGGGGCAGTGCAAAGTGACACAGACGTATGTACGATGACGTGTGACGTAGGGCTTGCGTACGAACGATGGGAGCTAGAAATGGGGATTCCCCAATCCAGGGTCAGGGAGTAAGGCAAAGGAACACCGCCGGACATGGTGTGTTTGTGCAACGGTACCGCAACAAGCAGAGTACGCAGACATTGCAGGGCTGAGAATTGCTATAGGACCGTTCGAGTAGGCAACCGAGGCATGGAGAACATGGATAAAAGTACACATACATACAGGCAAACATGAACTGTATTTGCAAAGGTGGTACACTACAGCTCGAACTTGTATCCACGATGAGTCACTATCACACAAAATGATACTGAAGATTACTGAAGTCATACAACAGGTATACGCGTAGCAACACTAAAGCAGATGCTCAAAATGACGTCCATTACTCGGAGCACAGGCGTTCATACGTTGTCGCACAGACGCGCACATGTCAAAACGTTGCTGGCTCTTCCCATAGAGTGTCACAAATGGCTCGTGTTGTTCCAACGTGTGGACATCAGGTACCGGAGTAGCATAAACAACAGTTTTCGGCGGCCTATAGCTCCGAAACTAAGCACTTTTGACACCAAGTTCATATGAACGTTTTTTTCCCCTTATTTTGATGTGAGTAATCACTTCCCGAAGTTTTTCAGTGGAGTTCCCAACCACCCTATATGTACAGAGTGATCCGAAAGTGGTCGTACTTCTAATTTGTTTTCAGACGGTTTTAGGTTTTACCCACATTTGTTTGGTAATATTGCTTGGCATTATCTGGCAACATTGCTATCCATGTTCATTTGTTTTCTGCTTGGTAACAGTAGTTGGAGTAATCAACAATGTGTGATCAAAGTCCATATAGCATTGAACAGATTAGTTGTTGCGGTTTGGCTTCACGAAAGGCGTTACACAGCTGACACCATGATTAAAGCGAAATTTACAGACCACTTTCGTATTAATCCACGAAGAAAAGTAACAATGTTGGAGTGGGAAAATATGCATTTGCTACGGGCAATATGAGAGACCTTCCCCGAGGCGGTCGACCGATAAAACGGAGGGAAACGCGCCGTGAAGTGGAAGCATGAGTGCAGCAATTGCCTTTAAAATCAACACGTAAAAGGTCTTCGGAGCTTGGTATTCCTCGGACCACCATTATGAGGCACATGAAAGATCTAAAATTGAAGGTTTACCGTCCAATGCATGTGAATGAACTGAGTGATTCCGACATGGATGCGCAGAAAGAGGCATGCAGAACTCTCCTTAAGGCGTTCCCTTCCAAACGATCCCGTGATGCAGTTCTCTTCACAGACGAATGTGCTATCTACCGGAGTATGCATTCTCGGAACATTGTAATGTGATGTAAGGAAGACCCCCGGTTTTACAAGGAGATGGAGAGAAACCCACCACACATGATGGTGTGGCCAGGAATAAGTGCAACATACATTTTTGGGCCTTACTTCGAAAACAATGTTAATGGACATTCTTAGCTGGAGATGCTTAATGAGTGGTTGGTGCCTCAACTGGAAGAAAGAGGTATCAAAGGCACTGTTGTAATACAGCAAGATGGAGCACCAGCGCGATTCACGTGCGCAATTACCTGAATCAGACATTTCCTGGCCGCTGGATTGGAAGAGGTTGAGGTTGTGCATCTTCACCAGCTCCTTTTGTCTGACCTCCAAGAAGTTTCGATCTGACATCAGACAATGCTCCGTGGGGTTCCATAAAGCAACAAATCAGAAACACTCGATATCACACAACTCACGAACTATGAGCAGCTGTGGAACACGCCTTCAGCCTCGTGACTCCGGAGTATCTCCGCAAAACATCTGGGAGAACTTCGGCGAAGAATTGTGTTATGATATGGATGGTGATCATACTTATGTTTATGACTCTTAAAGACTGTGTACAGACATTCTACCATAACTAACATTATACTGTTGAAACTAAAGGAGGGTTCGTCCACATCCGGACCACCCTATATATATATAGGGTGTAACGGAAAAACAGGACGTAATGCAAATACTGCGGTAGGTGATTGTACGTGACTAGTACAAGAAAACGTTCATATGGACATATATTACGAAACGCCTAGTTTCAGAGTAAATTGAAGAAAAGGAGTAACAGCGAAAAACACCCGTTGTTAAAAGAAACTGTAAGAATAGAAGCCATGGAGAAAGTATGCAGTGAAGTAAGGAGTGTCCGCCCAAACACTACAGGCATGAACAAATGTAATTACTTATTTTAAAAGATTAAAAATAGGTGATTTAAGTACATTGTGGAATTTGCTTACCAAACAATAATGTAGTAAGTTAGAAAATAAAAGAAACAACGAGAGTTAGTTGCCATCAGTGTTGTGTGTCCTTGGTGCAGCTGGCGCAATACAAAAAGTCCGCCTGTAGTGCATGAGAGGGGCCTGCAATGGTATAAGTTTACTTTATAGGGAACGTGGGTATCTTTTGTGGGTAGGGAGCTGAGCGGATACCCTCAATATCTAAACTAGAAATTTGCTCTTCCTCATTTATGTTAGCTTTCTACGTCTGACAACTGCCCTCATTTACATATTTGGCCAAGCCATTTGATTTTCAGCTTGTATTTTCCCTTATGTTCGTATCTTGCTTCTGAATTTTCGAAGTTACTAATTCTAGTAGCGTTTGGAATTTGAAGAGCCCATTCTGTAAAATTTTTTGCTGGAACGAGGATCTTCTGCAAGTAGGTCATTATCCACCATTAAAAATATGGTACATTCCTGTGCATTATTGCGACGAAGAATCCACTCCCTGGAGCAGCAGCTCCTCTTTTTTTCTCGTTTTATTTGGGGGGGGGGTTGTGCGAACAAATGAAATTTTTGAGTTCTACGTCCGACGATTATGCCGGCTAGGTTAAGGGAGGTTGTGCGAACAACAGAGCAGATATCGCTGCTATTGCTATTTCATACTCTTCGGATGAACTCAAATTGCAAAATAGAAAAACAGTAATATGTACGTTTACTATAGCTGATTGCCCTGTACATAACATAACACATTCTCCAAGTGCTTTTCGACTGTTTAATACAGTGGCTACAAGTAGCTTTATTGGTAAAACCTACCTATTTTTAAGGATTGTCTGAGACCCCTACATTACCTTATGATGAAAGAAATTGCATGGAAGTTTGAGTTGAACAACACTGTCAAGTTGTAACTTGAGTTGAGGCCTTAGTTCAGATCCATGTGAGACGGGCTTTATTTAAACTTTCGTTGACTATGAAAAACTAACATTAGCATTTGTGAGAGTCTGGATGCTAATTCTGAATCAGCCTTCGAAAAAATTCCATAACATAACACTGCATAAAATCTGCGTTTGAGTTTGCTTTGGCATGCATAGGTTTAATTGATTTTTATTGCAAGGATTGTGTTTTACACTCCGCAATTCTTGCGTAAGCTTTTTCGAGAAAAGACCTTAGGTGTTATTTAGTATTACATAATTGGCAACGCTGATGATGGTTGTCTGCAGTATTGGAACTATAGATATCTGTCATTCCCTATTTCAAAATGATAGGAAATTCAGATGTCGATTTTCAAAATATATGTCGCCTTTGCTTAAAATGCCTGAAACAGACACGCTTGAAATTACACCTAATTGAGGACGAAGGGAGAAATTTGCTTGGAAAAATCTTGAGTTGTGTTTCACTGGTAGTAAGTTTTCATTTCCATAAATGAGTCTGTATCTCATGCAGAAAATTAGATGTCAGTTTAAATTTGATCCTGAGGGTGAAAGAATGTAATACTTATGTTCCACTATGTAACGCCTATAAGCATATTGCTTTTGATAATACCTCCTAGTGTTTCCAAAGTAGTTCTCGGTACATTTAGGATTTGATCTTACGTTTTTGATGTGCAGCTGTAGAACTACAGGGCGGAACATATATTATGAATACACAAACTCCACCTTTCAGTTGAAGAGATTCTATTTTAGGTAATGTTTCGTTCACGGTACTATCGTATGTTGGGGTGACACACATTCATGAAATATTATCTTCTAGCACGAAATGCATTCTTACACCTTAAAAAAATTTTTCTTAATTTAGGTGTTATATTGGGTGTAGATTGACTTTAGAAGACTGAGTATAGAAAGAACCAATTAAAAAAACACTAACCAAATTGTGCTAGGTGGGCACCAAAATTCCTGCAATTTAACAGGCAGGGAGGAGCCCAGTAGGTCCGATCGCTAACGAAGGGGTGCGTCAGTATGGAACAGGCGCATCAGCGATGGTGGGTATACGCATAAATGATGAGAGTGGATAAATACTTCATATTGCATAAATACATGTGCCTTGCGTGATTACTTTGTACACTCACGTCACATATTACTACACTTTATCATGTTTTGTTTATTTAATAAAATACAGTACTTTTTCCAGGGTTGGCAAAAACTATGGTTTTTATTGAAAGAACCAAAAACCAGGTTTTCGATGTTTAAACCCCCCCCTTTTTTTTGAACCATTTTTTTTTTGTTTTTGTTTTTGTTTAAATAATTTGCTCCCTGTATTTATATTACATATGGACATAAATAAGTTCGTTTCGTCTTGGTGTTATTATTATGCATCAACGGGGCTGTGCAGGAAGGGGTCACATAAGCGTAAAGCGGAATCCAAACCGCTTCTCGGCGTACATTCGACAGAAATTATTCTCCATTTGGACTCATAGCCGGGACTATTGGCCACAAATGCGATGAGTCTGCCGACTCATTCACAAAAGTCTCCTGTTGAAAATACTTTGTACTGATCTTGACATACTTGTTAATATAATTGTCACGAGTCATTTCAAAAGGACAAAAAGATAAACAGTTACACAAACGAAACCATTACAGAATTATATATAAATCGGGAAACTCCCGCCTTAGCCATTGGGAAAATCCTGTTATTACTTTAAATGCAAAGCAATAACGGAAAAGTGTCGTTATTGCATGGCATGTAAAATTTTATGGTCAATGTATCATAATCAGTACACTAAAAGTGAGGTATTAAACTACAAATTTAGTATGTAGATATTCAATTAAATTAAAACTGAAAGTCCAATCCAAGCTAATGTTGGAAGCAGCATAGGCAGTCGATAAATTTTGCCAATTTCTTTTAATATATTTAAGCAACCGTGGCTCTTTTAGAAAACAACAGGCCCATTCAGGCATACAATTTGATTTCGTCTCGTGTGTTTAGGCTTAACATCCTTATGTAATGCCGAGGTAAAAAGATGACTTTTCCTTAAAGTGATATCCGAACCGCTACTTGGTTTACAATTTAAAGAAGGGTTGTGGTTCGACCGAGAATTAAACATGGGACGCCTTGATTAAAAGGTGAAAAAAAGAGATAAAACTAATGCAGATGGTTTAATATGTGGAAACGTCACCAGTAATTTCATACGATTTAAAACATTTTTCGTTTTTTTTTTTTTTTTTAACTTTTTGAAAAAAAAAACAGCCAACCCTGACCTTTTCTACTGACAATCAAGCACCCTCGAAGAAATGTTTCCTTTGTTGCCGCTTTCTCCCAATAACGTTTTACGCATTACATTTGAAAACATACTTCCTTTACTTTTTCTTAGCAGCTTTCCTACACTTTTGACATCGCGTCCTTACATCCATTAATCCGTATCGGTCGCACGACAGATTTTCCTCGTTAGAATTTAACTGCACAAAACAAAACAGTGTTAAATTACAGCCCGCATTTTCTAAATATACTCTCTCCACAATGCTGAAACCCTATGCCGTAATGTCCAGCACCATCTTCACTATCACCAAGATTCATAAATAAACACTAATTTCTACCCTTTTCTTATTCTAGCACACACTACAACCACACAGCAATTCTTCTCGGTTTTTTTAATTTTTTTTTAAAATTTTCAGTTATTGAGGCGAAACTTCATAAAACACTTCTTTATTTCAGTTTCTGTGCTCTAAATAAAGCACATTCTGCACTTTTTATTTTCTTGGCGCTGAGGGGGCTGCGGTGGCTCAGTGGTAGAGCGTTCACCTCTGGTGCTTGGGGTGCCGGGTTCGATCCCAGCCCATGCCAAGTGAACTTTGTGGTAGACAAATACCGTGTGCGTGGGTTTTCTCGGGATTCTCCCGTTTCCTCCCACTTTCTTCATTCCACCATTTCATTCATCACTCATCATCGTCGTCTCCATTAGCCTAACCGACATAAACGTAGGACGTAAAACTCAAAGATTTCATTTCATTTTTTTTCTTGGCGCTGACCAAGAAATTACACGCAGTGTGATAATATGTGTGCAAACTGATGTGCCCCCCAACGGGTATACTTACGCGTTCGGACGAATGCCATAAAATCAATTGTGCAGCAAGCTTTAACCAACCTGAGCAAGGGGGCCTGAGAGGGGCGGTGTTCATAAAAAGTAGACGCGTCAGCGACTGAAGATATGCGCATCAACGAGGATAGTGAGAAAAACACTTTATATCTTATAGAAACAACGTACTTGTATATACTTATCATGGTTTCACTAGTAACTGTATATGCAAACATAAAAATACACGTTCCGTATACAATGTGTAGAAACGCTGTCGTGGTGAAAATTAATACACTGCACAGTCTCTTTCATATGTACTCACTCATTTTATCCGCAGGTTAACGGTTTGACACTTCTAACCTTACGCTTGTAAACATAAAATACTGTTTTAATTTTTTTTTTCCATTGTGCTGAAATACTCCACCAGTGGAAATGAATGTCCTAGACACTTTTCTTTCATATACACTCACTCATTTTGTCCTTAAAATTAAAATTTTTATGACAGTGTATTGTAATTCTGCATTCGTAGTTTCGATATCATGACTAAAGAAAAGTCTTTTGTCCCGGGGAATAGGTCCGGCTTAAATTAGTTTACGTTAGGTTAGTTCAAACTAATTTCGGTTAAGCTTGACATACCTGGACCTTCTGTGTAGCACTAACGCCCTGCCGCTCAATAAAAAAATAAATAAATAAAAAAATATCCGCAAGTGTATTTAAGGTGCTTCTGTTTGTGTTGAGTGTAGTTACTTTCTTTGCAGAGAACATTTACATTAATCCTGTTACCTTATTATTTTATAGAGGTTCTTTAGATAGGGATTTTTCCGCATATTTTCCTAATATCGGTAAACATGTTATTCACGTTTATGAATTGACATTAATTTTGATTTTTATATATATATATATATATATATATATATATAACGATTATAATAGTAGTGCAGACTAAGTTTTAGGATTGCATAATTTTGATTCATAAAGGTAACAAACTACTTTAGTTCGATGAGAATATTAGTGAAATGTAGTATATTGGAATAAGTGGAATTCCTTATTATTTAGCATATTAGTTATTTTGTGAGTGATATATTGGAATGATAGATTTATCAAATTTATGCACGTCTGAAGTGAGTTTCCATTGAAAGAGTATTAGAAATATAACAGCACCCTAGACACAGCATCAATGCGCCCCCTGATAGACCTACCATAATATCGGGCCGCGGTGGCTCAGTGGTAGAGAGATCACCTTTGCCGTATGGGGTCCCTGGTTAGATCGTAGTTGCGCCAAGCGAACAAAAACGTTTTGGGTTTTGGATATGGTTAGTAGAACGACAAATGCAATCCCTAGTGGAAGTCCTTGTGGTTTGAATTTCACATTAAACTGTAGTCGCGTACAGCCGCAGTGATGAGCGGGATCTTATACTTTAAAGCAATCAGTCCATCATTCTGATTCCTGCACTTGCACAAGCGCACCTAGAAATAGAATACGTTTTTAAGGTATTATGGTACAGTTTTTATAAGAAATCAGTATCTAGTCATTTTGTGGTGGTTCGCGCATTTTTTACTTGTCAACTTAATTAATGAAATTGAATAATATTTATTTTATTCGCAACTTACTAGTAAAGAAGTTGAATAATGACAACACTAAGGTTAAGACAGGTTTTTATCAGTGAAGTATAGCATTGCTGTTAGTGGGCTTCTTCCAGGTCGCGTTCCTTTTCACCCATTCTTCCCCAGATTAGCTTCTCACTCATTCCATCCATAATCACTTCCCACCACCTCTTTCTGAGATCATCTTCGTTTTCTCGTTATTCCCGTCATCAATGAGCTCACAATGGATATATTTTTGAAAATAAATCTGATCAAAGATTCAAAAAGGAAGTAAATTTGATTTGATTTGATTTTGAGTTTAGCATTCTTTTCAAAAGCAAGACTATAGTATGGGAAATGTAGACTTAGTGCATAACTTGGGATCCGAACCACATGAGCTCCCGCCGAGAATCGAGAACGACATGAGCGGGTCTTCTACGACAAAAGCGCGTATGCTAACGGCTTAGCCACGAAGGAGCTCAAAAAGGAATTAAAGAAGTAATGAAACTTAAAAGAGTGAGATTGTGCGAATTATTGGTATTATCCGGTTACCTTGCTGATGTAACCTGTATGCCAGCCAGTTATTTTCCAGAGGAAGCACATCTATTCATTCGTGAAGTCTGTGTTCAGCAAGTTTAGATTGCGTGGAAGTACCACAATTTTTATGTTGTACTTGGACAACCCGGTGACAGTGTCTAAATGAATAATTCTCCGAATGAAGTCCCTCGTTCGATCCCAGCTCCCGCCAAGTGGACTGTGGTGGACAAACACCATGAGCCTGCGTTTTCTTGGAGTTCTCTCGTTTTCTTCTGCACACTCACCGCTGAGCTAGTGACTAGTGCGTGTGCCATTGATGCTCGTGGTTCCAGGTTCATTTCCCACTTGGAGAGCACAAAAAATTTAATTTCACATTCACTCGCTTTCACTATCATCGCCTTCTTTAGCCTAAAGAGCATGGCCGTGGGACGGTAAACTAAAACTAATTCGTTTCATTACTGTCTCCCTTAACCTCGGTTCATACTCGTAGGACATCAAACTTTTTAAAAAAGTGCACTGGTGGAATTTCAGTATTTATTGAATTGCATGTTAAATTGGTTTTACTAAATAAAGAAATTTATTACTACCATACTAAAATTTGTCTTTTTACAGGTTTCCGAGGAGGATAGTCTTCCAAAGTATGTTTGCTATTCTTGTGTTGATAAGTTAGAGAATTTCCATGAGTTTCGAGAGACTTGCCATCGATCTGAAAGCGCATTAAATTACTACATTTCGTCTCGTGAATCAGAAACGATTATAACTTCCGACAAGGTCAGTCTAATTCAATTTTTTTTTTTTTTTTCGTTGAACTTTTATTTTCTTGATAAAGCCTCTCGTATTCCTTATTCAACACCTTCTTGTACTTGCTACTCCTTACTTTCTCTTAGGCTACCCTCCAAATTTCGGGAGAAATGCATAGAACCATTTCTTAAAGTTTGGAAACAGCCCAAACTAAAAATTTGGTGCGGTAGTATAGAACCATGGCTAGGCTTGCCAACTCACAAGAATAGAATTCCGGGAGTTTTCTGTGAAACCAAAAAAAAAAAAAAAGTATTGAAACTTTATTTAGTAATAATATACTAAATTAAATCTATACACGCTTAGAGGTTATAACATCTACAACGCGTTTGGAAGATACACCATTATTGTATTTAGAGACTTCTGGAGCAAACAAATGAAATTTTAGTAAACATCGTAAATCAAGCGCTGAAAAACAGTAGCCTGTATCTCTAATGAATGGTCAAATGCAGCTCCATCTCTTGAAACCATATTTGGAACTAAACTCTTTGAATTAACATTAATTACATTTATTTATACCAAACACAAAGGATAAAAAACGTGAATTTCACAGAGTAGGGAACTAGAATAACTCAACAGAAAGCATGTGTCGTTGGAGGATGAAACAATATTTTTCTGGACAAGTATCCTCTGTCTAATTATTCTTCTTGAACTTGTACTTTACGTCATTCCTAGCAGCATTCAAAAGTTTCTGATTCTTAAGTGCATATTTATAGAAATCGCTGCACTTCATAGTATAATTTTGACATATTTGAAGTTCATCTTTCAATAATCCCTCGCCCATGTTACGCCTTTCTTTGCAAAATGATTGGTTCATTACACTGAACTGTCTCTCGCAAGTTGCATTCGAAACAGGGACTGAGAGGACGAATGACACTAATTTAAGTAACTCACTCCCACATCCTTGAGGTGTAACTTTCTTGAAAAATTCCACCTAACGTAAGTCTACTCTATCACTAGATTCACACAACGATGTCTTCACTTTCCTCACTAAACAAAAGTCGTCGTATAGTTTGTCCATATCGATCTCAAACTTCAAATTTTCACAGAGACTTACCAAGTCATCCCACTTAATTGGCTGAAACTGGATTTATCAAAATCGTACCATTTCTCCAAGTATGAGATGCACTTCTCCAAGAAAATGTTAGCTTCATTTACAAACTTTGACCTCCCAAAGTACTGATCTTCCTTTCTTTCAATGAGTTTCTTCCTAAGTAGTGTCATGATCTCATGTAATTCTGCACTTGATATGTTCTCGCTTTCCAAGAGTCTAATGCTATTATTGAATATTTGCATTATGTTTTGGAGGAACAAATACACCATTTGAGCATATGATTCTTCTTCGTCCTTAAATACTTCCCATATGATCTTAGAACATTCATCTTCTCCTTGTGATACAAAATATGATCGAAGTGCTGGCCAATTCAGAAGAAGACGTTCGAGAGCAGGCAGAAGGGACAACCACCTCGTAGGAACATGCCGTAGTACTTCCTTATATTCTTGGTTTACAAAGTCAAAAAATATTTTAGTTCTTTGGTTCTCTTCGCATAAGCAGAGAATTCACTAAAAACTTTCAGCAGAAGATGTTCCACATCGAAGGAAAACGCTTTCATTGCATGATTCACACTATTATGCAATATGTGGCTTTGATCAAATTAATAACGCGAGCTTTTAATTTCTCGTACACAGAAACATTCTCCCCGAAATTTACTGAAGCATTGTCTGCGGCAAATGAAGAAATGTTAGCAAAATCCAAGTTATTTTCACAAACCGATTTTTCAATGTGTTTGCTGATACTTTCGCTGGTTTCATCGGGGTCTTCATAGAAGTCCAAGTTACCGGTTTTTATCCCCTCTACCTTCGAAAAGTATTGCACTACTAAAGGGTACATTTTCAGATTACCAACATTCGAAGAATCCGTGGCCACCAAAAAGAATTTTGTTTCTTGTAGCTCTTGAATTAGCTGTTCTTATGCTAATGGCGAAAGTACGTTTTCCACAATGCAGCTGGCTTTCGTGCGCCCACATTTAATCTTTTTTGCGATTGCTGAGTCACAAAACATAACACTTGCCAAGTTGTTTGCACAATCCTGGCTGTTATAGCTAAGATGGTGCTTCACTCCATGATACGTTTCTGTAATTTCTGCCGCCGTGACGAGATCCTCCTCCTTAGTGTTGGGCTTCGTAAAAAAAGATGTAAATACTGCATTTTCTCTTCTCTCCTTTTCTAAACGTTGGTGCTTCGCAGAACTAGCATGAGCATTTGCTGCACGAACGCCCTCAAACTTTATCGAAAACGTTTGGCGACAATCTCTACATTCCACTTCATACTCACTCTTTTTCTGCAACCAATCAAAACTACTTTTCCACTCGTCATTAAATGTACAGTAATACTTTTTTCTTTTCTTTTCTTGCGTCTCCGAATCAGATATAGCTATTCAACGACAAGAACGCCTACGAAACCCACTTACTCCACCGTGACACTCGACAAACTAAATTTATACAGTGAACCAAAATCACGTAAAGGGAAACAAAGAAGTTTCGAGACTTCTACAATGGGTTTTCGTTTTTTCAGTACTTGCGTAAACTCTTAGCCGCAACAATGTGTTTATTTCCCCTCCCCTCTCAGTTAAACAAACGCTCTTTATTTTCACTAAATTTAAAACAATTATTGTAGCTATGTATTTATGTAAATAAACGAAAGGTGACGCACAAATACATGTTTAACAAACATTTGTTTATCATTTAAAGTTCTGAATATGGAGCGATTTGCCGACGTTATGTTTTACAAGGAAAAACTTAGTATTGCGTTAAATCTTGAGCATTGTTTTTAATTTCATAATGCATACCGTACCAAAGGAAAATTAATTTCGGAACAGAATTAAACTTCAAAAAGACAATTAAAACTGATTACTTTTAGGAAGGCAATAAAAACAGTGACAGCATTAAATCATAAACAGTGACAGCTTTCCGGAAGATTCCAAAGCTTGTCCGGGAGGTCGGGAGAGTGAGTTCGATTCCGGGAGAGGTGGCAAGCCTAACCATGGCATTTATCTCTAAGTTCAGTTGATCCATCTCCTGCTTTTCTATGAGTAAAAAATAGACGAAAATTCAATTTTCGAAGATTTTTAACCTATTTTATTCTCTTATGAGGCTTTATTACGTTATGTGGTTATATAGCTAAGTATACAGGTACATTTTCTTTCATAAAGCATTTGTACCGTGATATAACACTTAAAATTTTGAGAAGGGTACATAGGATCACTCATTAAACTTGGGAATTGACAAAAGACAAAAATTAGTAAATGTTCTCTGGAACAAAGTAGCCGTCCATAAACTTTCATAAAATCTACACATATGTATAGCCACATAAGGTGTCCTCGTAGCTGCTCTATTAAAAAAAAAATTCCCACAATGTGCTTACACTTACATGAAAGTCATCCACAGGAGTAAATTTCGGCTATTCCTGTTACACAATTCAAGAAACTGTTTTGGTAAAATTTGAGCTTCGCTACAGCAATTCGTCTACAGGTGACCTGATAATACACTACCTGTGTATCTCTGCATCATATTGCAGTATCTCTGTAGTACATTTATAAGTCTCCATACGCTAGGCTGTGAGTAATTTGGGAATCAGTGTTGTCATCGAATTTCTTTAAATAACTGTAAATTTCTCAAGAAATTTCCCTCAATAGCTTCCCGTCCAAAGACATCACTGCTGTATGCTGCATATCGTTGGAAAGGCCATTCCATCACCTTTCAAATCCTCTATGTCTCACCTCTGTAGAATAACTTCAGAGTGAGCAATATGCAACATAAAGTCAAAAGTGGTTCACAACCTGCAGCTGTTAGGACCAATGTTCATATGAACTTTTTTGCTTAGAGTCACCCATACTACCATTTCCCAGCATATTGCACCCTGTATAATATCTAGGGCTTGAAAAACACTGGCGAGTACTTTTTCTACATTTAGCGAGTAAAGTCCGATCAATCAAGAACGTGAATTCAAGAGTAAATACAGATGTCACTCTTTTTTGATTTGTATGAGGCATACCAACAAACAAAATAAAAGATGTATTGATATGTTTACTGTGTCGCAAAAAAATGGTCTGACTCTTAGATTTTTTGGTTCACGAATATACTTGCAAGCAAGATTTTTAAGCCATATATATATATATATATATATATATATATATATATATATATATATATATATATATGCAATTTTAATAAAAGTTAATATATGAATGCTTTAATTTATTACAAAATATGCTATTTATTTTAGGTAACTACCATAAAGGAAGAGTTTTCTCATATAAGTGGTGCGCCAAGCCATGAGAGGAAATGTGATTCGCAGACAGATAATCGTCAGAGCGGTGAATATGTATCTCCTAGAAAGAGGTTCAAACAAGCAAGAAACAGCTCAAGTATTCAGAAAGACACATGGGATGTTTCTGAATCAACAAACACTTTCCACCAAGATGCTTCTACGTTGTATCAGATTGTAAGTTCCACACAGGTGATTGATCCTGCACATAAGAGATATGAAGATAATTCTGTACGAACTTTCAAATCAGAAAGCAGTGATTTAGAAAACAGTAGAGTTTCTTGTGTGAGTGCATCTTCTAGTCCTTCAGTGTGCCCTGTAGTATGTCAAAATAACACTTCCCAAAGCGGTAATTCAATAACTATAGTTGAGAAAGATGCTAATTATAGTGAAAAGATAACAAGTACCTGTAATAGTAATGCAAGAGAGTCATCATCTCTGCCTGATGAAAATAATAAAGACATTACTGACACATCAGAAGGTCTTGAAGAGATAGTTATTCTTTCAGATTCAGAAGAAGGTGAAGCATTTGAAAACACATCTTCAGGAACCATCCTCGATAGTGCCAATTATTTACAGCAGTACAGCGCCAATGAACATCCGGAAAGGTAATTTTATGTAAAATCCTTACGCCATCTGTATTTTGCTTCATAAACTACAGAGGTATTAATCTTGAAGTTAAGGATGTTCTGTCTTCCAAATAATTCAACATTTGCAACAGCAGATGACGTTAGTGTAAGACACATCATCCTTTTTGATTGTTTTCTTTTGAAGCTTTTAAGTTTTTGTGTGCAGAGCTATACGAGACGTGGACCTATGATTGAATCTAAATCACCATAATGCGTTCAATGCTTTCTTACCTGGACTCAAACGCAAAACCGCGCGCACCAAAGGCGCTTTCGCTAGCTACCAGACTAGCAGAAGGAACACTCTGTCTCTTGTTGCATTCTTTGAAACGTTTGGAGGATAATAGGTTGTTTACTTCAATGATCAAAGAGACTTAGGTTGTTTGGTGTTAAATTACATCGAAATTTACTTAGAACTTAACAAGATACTTGAACTTTACCTATTGGATAACTTTAAGTTCGAAGATAATTGCTATTGGCTATGAGGAGCTCACATTCTCCGCTTGTAGCTAATACAGAATGTTTCAGAGAGAAAGGGCAATATCTTGAGGAATGGTAGTATGGATGATTTTAAGCCAGAAAGTTCATACGCTGACGGAACCTATTCTCACGGTTTGAGAGCTACAAGTTGTGAACCATTTTTGACCTTACGTTGCTTATTGCTGAACGTGTAGATATTCTATAGAGATGAGAGAGAGCACATTTCAAAGGTGATGGAATGGTCTTTTGGATTGTATGCAAGATTTGTCACTGGTATCTTTGGAAGGGAAATTATTGAGGAAAATTTGGGTATGTTAAGATTATTGGGAACTGAATGGCAACACTGATTCTCAATAGTTTCCCTTCCAAAGACACTACTGACACATGTTACATACCATTAGAAAGGTCATTCAAGGACCTTTCAAATGCGGTGTACCTGTGTAGAATAACTACATGGTGAGCAATAAGCAACCTAAAGGTTAAAAATGGTTCACAACCTGCAGCTCTCATACTGTTGAGAGTACGACCCATTTTCATATAAACATTTTGCTTAGACTCACCCATGTTACCATTTCCTAAAGTATTGCCCTTTTGACCTGAAACACCCTATCAATAACTTTGAACAATAATTATCAATAACTTTAAATGTTGTATTTTGGAAAATCAGAATTAAAATATATGAAATGTTTTTGTTTTACCGGTGACCCGCTTATCATTTATAAAATAAGAACATTACCATGCCTGTAAGTCAGCAAGAATTTATAACTCATGGTAAAAAAGAAGCTTCTTCGTGGCTAAGCGTTTAGCGTATGCGCCTTTTTCGTGGGAGACCAAGGTTCGATTCCCAATGGGAGCTCATGTGGTTCGGATTCCACGTTAATCAGTAGGTCCCGTCTCATATAGCCTCGCTGCTGAAAGCGACGTTAAACTCAAAATCAAGTCAACTCAGTCATGGTAGAAAGAGAAGAAAACTACGCCATTAATTTCATGGATTTAACTTTATAGACCTGATAATAAATTCCAGTCCAAAATTTACAGGAAGTCTACTGCTAGTACTTGCTACTTACATAAAAATCTGGACATCCATGGGTGGTTAAGGCAAACATTTGGATGAACATGTTTATTATAGGATTCAGATTAATCACATTTCTGACGGATTTGAAAGGAGACATTGAACACATATTTAAGACTTATTAATGGTTACAGTAGATCCACTATGGTAGGTTGGCAGAAATAGTCTTTTAATATCGTTAATAGGTTGGAAACGAGAAAGTCTAGAAAAAGAGACAAACCAAAATGATAAACGTTTTCTTTCCCTGATTCTCCAGTTTATGATACAGACTTCAAAAAATGGCTTTGAAACATAATTTAAAATTCAGCACCTCCTTCGTGGCTAAGCAGTTAGCGTATGCGCCTTTGGCGTGGGAGACCCGGGTTCGATTCCCGGCGGGAGCATGTGGTTCGGATTCCACGCTAATCAGTAGGTCCCGTCTCATATAGCCTCGCTGCTGAAAGGGATGTTAAAATCAACCCAACTCAAAATTCATCTTAAAACCACTTTAGAACTTGAAAAGGTTTCTGAGCCAATATAAAAGCTATTTTAGGATAAAAAAGTATTTAAGCAGCATATTGTTCCTGCGGAGATTTTAAAGTGATAGAACAAAAAAAGAATATCAATACTAGGTAAAAAGAACACAAAAGAGAGTTTCTGGAGGACAAATAGGCTATCTCTGGGTTATTCAAGCATTTACAGAAAACTAAACATACAATACAAGATCGGCTACGAATACGTACAATACAAGATTTTTAAGGCTTTACGATGGCTAAACCACTGATTGAAAGAAGTGTTCTTGAAGCATATTTCATTAGGACGAAAAATGCAAAAATAAACTCCGACAAAGGAAATTTTTGCACAGAATGAGATAACATTATCTCAAGCTACATCAACAAATATTAAACAGCAGACCTTTGGTTCATATGTCTTTATTGCTTTGAATTTGTGGTAAATATGAATTCAGTAATCTACTATACACAAAGTCGCTTTCCCCAAAAGAAGTAAGGAAAGGAAAGAAATAAGTGAGCTACTAGCATTTTATTGTTGTTATTAAAGCAACGGGAAACCATCGTCATATCTTTCCATTCAATAACACGTAGCATAGAAGGACGATTTTTAAAACTGAATTACCCCAAACTGCTTTTGCAATAAACTCAGATTCCTATATTACAAAAGCAGTTGGCGGAGCAAGAAGTCAGTCACTTATTTACGGACAGGCAGTACAAATTGGAGGATAGAAGGTCAGAAATCTAAACATAACAGATAAGCTAGAAAATCTGAAGAGAGAGATCCAGCGACTAAACGTGCATGTAGTTGGGATCAGCGAAGTAAAATATAAAGATCAAGATCATTTCTGATCAGATAAATATTACATTAATTTGTGTGGGTAGACACAATGACAGTCCGGGATCCTAGCCCTTCACCTATTTATTTTACAAAAATACAAAACAGTCTTTGTGTCTACAATGTTAATATATCTTAATCTTCCTTATGACAGAGGTGAAGGAAGGAATGTTTTATATGGAAACTCCGCTCATGGCAGCCTCCTGAGGAATGGTTTGTGATTCGGAATCCCCTTTGCTTCAAGGCAGCCTCCAGGGATTTTAGGTAAGGTAGAGCCCCTTCGTCCAATGCGACGTCCAGAGCTATTATGGGTTAGCCATCAGTGGTCAACTGATGCCTCCGTCTTCTTTGATTCCACTTTTATAGGCCTTCTTCAGGTGGCTCGTTCTCTTTCGGTTCCCATCGTGTTGTTGTTCTTCATGTCTTCCTGGTTGTGTGTGTCGTGTTCTGCTTATAAAAAAGAAAGCACGTGTCGCTTGTAAACATGTGCTCACGCTGTAATGTAAGGATCCTTACAATATAGAATTAACTCGGGTGCGGAAAACGGCGTCACTGAACTTTATTTATCATGAATAAGAAGATAGGATGACAAGTAAGAAGTTACACCATATTAAATAACAAGAGTCATAACAGTAAAACTAGCTGTGAAACCAAGGGATACAACTATTATCCAGGTACGATGATGAAGAAGTAGAGTTAGTTTATGAAGCTATTGAAAATGTCATGAAAGGTGTAAAAGAAGAATAAACTCTTATTCTGGTAGGAAATTGGAGTGTGATCGTAGAAGGCGGAGAAGGGACAGCAGTAGGAAAATTTCATCTAGAAAGCGCAACGAAACAGGAGAAAGACTGGTTGAATATTGCACGAAGAACAAGTTAGTAGTAGCAAATACTTTGTTCAAGAGACAGAAGCGCAGGATTTATACTGGAAAATGCCAGGAGATTCACAGAGATACCAAATAGATTATATACTTGTTAACGAAAGGTTCAGAAACCAAATCAAAAACTGTAAAAGTTACCCCAGGAGCGGGTGTGAACAGTAACCACAACTTAGTCATTATGAAGAGTGAGTTGAAATTTAAGAAGTTAGGGAGAAAAAGAAGTAAAATGGAAGACTTGATACAGACAAGCCAAGGAACAAAGAAATTCAAGAAAAATACGCGAGAAAGACAGTAAATAACATAGCACAAGAACCAGCGAAAGAAGAAATTAACTAGGAATGGTCGTTCATAAAAACAGAACTGCATACTACTGCAAAGGAAGTACAGTATTAGGTTACGAAGAAAACGTAGCAAGGAAAGAGTTAATCACCACAGAAACTCTGAGATGAAAGAGAATGAAATTGAAGAATAACAACAATGAGAGTAACAAGGGATGATTCCCAAGTTAAACCTTGAATCTGGGGACAACTTATACTTTTACTGAGAGGGTTTGTCGAGCAACTTCCAAAACAGGTTTCAGTTTCTTGCCTGGAAGTGATCCGCTTATCAGGGGTGGGAATATATAGAACAGATTAACCTATATGTCCTGATTATCAAAGTGCTCCGCATGACTAGTAGAGTAAGAATATAGTACGCACTACCCAATTATATCCTATCCAACATCGGAACCATATCAGGGAAAGATGTTTGCTGGACCAGTCGTCCTCACAGAGGAACAATATGCCCGAACTGAGGAGTTCAGGTGACTCCTAGATTAGGCGCATCCTTATATGGAGGATCCATATGTATCCAACTTCCAGTCACTTCGAAAAATTGTGAGCTACGTGGTCCTCACACCTTTAAAACAAAGGCCAAGTCGTGGCAGCACCACCTTGCAAGGTCCATAACATGTTCATTACATGACTCTCACACATGGACAAAAACGAATGTCAAGCTCCAGCAAACAACATTCAGCCGGAGCCGCCTTCCCTCTCATTATCCAAGTTTTATCGTGGTGAAAGGACTTAAACTCTGAAAGGTAACCAGTCGGGTCTATATAGCAATAAAGAAAGACCTAATTAGTAACTCCAAATCTATTGAACGTTTTTGCACCGTGTGATCTACCAAACAATTCGTCTAGATAAGCAGATGACAAATACATAATGAACGTACTGATCTGACAATATATATAGATAAAATCGAGGGAAATATAGAAATTCAAATACACCAAATGTGTCACACCTAGCCATAACAATAAGTCACATTGGTTGTGTTACCAATTGACTTGCTTTTGACTGGATCTTATGGATATGCTTTTCTCAATTTTATAGGCCAACTAATACAGGTTATTTATATTGACTAATCAATTGTTTGGTTTTATGACCTTGAAATAGGATTTATGACCGTGTGCACCAACGAAGTTCAACTGTTGAACGAGGGTCATAACCAAGCTCTGTGAAAATGTCTGCTGAACCAACAGTGTTCAATTTTAAATCTCGGTCAAATGGTGGATAAACTTGGTTTTAGCTTGAACGGCCGAATTTGGGAGTTTAAACTTCGTTGATCCAAGTCAGTTTGTTTACATTCAATGATGTCTTTGTATTTTTCCACTAATGCAATTACAATACATTTCTCGTGTTCGGATTTTTTTTCTCTTGGTTTTATTATTGTTTCCATCACATTTACTATCACTGAAATTAAACTACTCACAACTGTATGCACTCACACTCGAAAGTCGAAAAGACCGGCACGTGGTATGCTTTCTTCATTTGTTACTTTGTTAAACGAAAATTAGAGAGAAAAGACGACAACCAATCAGAGTCGATTTTACAAATTGACCGAAGTTTACTTAAACGAGATGTACTGAACTTCGACTTTCAATGGTGCAGCAAAAGTCCTGGAACCACGTTTAAACTTGAAAGTTTAACGTTGAACACGTTTGAGTGAACGCCCGTTTAAACTTCTTTGGTGCACACGGCTAATAGGTGGATAGTACATATTATATTCTTAATCTACTAGTCACGAGGAGAACTTTGATATGTAGGACATATAGGTCAATCTGTTCTATATATTTCCACCCTGAAGAAGGGGATTACTTCCGGGCAAGGAATTGAAACCTGTTTTGGAACTTGCTCGACAAACCCTTTCAGGAAATATATAGGTTGTCTCCGGATTTAAGTTTCAACTTTGGAGTCATCCCTGGTAAGACACAGTATAAAAGAATAAGAAATCAAAATATTCATAAATGCAGACTTGCCAAGGAGGAGGGATAAGGCAACAGTGTAAAATAATAGAAAAGGATACGAACAAAAGTGTAGATGGGGCTTATAAAAAGATTAAGATGAACTTCCAACGACGGAAACCAAAGACCAATCCACTAAAAGATAGAGAAGAAACACCCATGATTGAAGCTGGAGATAAAGTGAAAACATGGGGGAGGGGGGTATTTGGAAAGTCTCTATGAAAGCGACAGCAATTACAAGAATTAGAAAACATGGAGGAAGTAGAAGAGGCAAGGGGAAACTTCATTCTCAGATCCAAGTACGACAAAGCAGTACAAGACCTAAAACATGGAAAAGCTCCAGATGTAGATGAGATACCAGCAGAAATCTTACAAGTGTGGGATAGGAAGTTCAGGAAAGATTGTGTAAATTAATTAACAACATTTATGAAGCAGGGTAGGTGCCTACAGATATTCAGATCAGCAAGATAGTGGCAATACCAAAAACAATGGGTGCTGAGAAATATGAGAATCAGAACGATAAATTTGTTTACGCATGCTTGGAAAATCTTGACAAAGATAATCCAAAGAAAATTGAAATCGAAGATAGAAGTATTAGCAGATAACCAATTTTGATTCAGAAAGAAAACGGGAATGAAGGAAGCAATACTTACATTAAGAGGATTGCTAGAAGAAAGAATTCGAGTGGGAGAAGCAAGTTAAGTAGTGATTGTGAACCTGGAAAAACCGTTTGATAATGTAGAATGGAACAAAATGTTCCAAATTCTGAATGAAGCAGGAATAAACTATAAGGAGCGAAGAATAATATACCATAACAAAGAACAGAAGGCAACAATTGAGGTAGAAGGAGAAAGAGAGAGGAGAAATAGCAATTCAGAAAGGGGTTAGAGAAGAATGCTCAGTGTCACCAATTTAGTTTAATCTCTGCATTGAATAAACAAAAGAAATCAAGGACATTGACAGCATAGGAATAATTGTTCATGGGCAGAAAATATACATACTTAGATTTGCGGACGATGTTGTAACGTTAGCAGAAAGTGAGAAAAAAAATAAGAGACAGATCTAAACGGTACATATCTCCATAGCAACAAATTCAACATGAAAATTAACAAGAACGAAACAAAAGTTATGAGATGCGTTAAAAACGAACAACCCAGACCCAGAATAGCTCGAGCGAAGACGACGTTTGAAGAAAAACATAAGCTTCTAATCGGAAGCATTGGCATAGAACTAAAGGGTTACGAAAGCGTATATGTTGAGTATGGCATTATATGAATGTGAGACATGGACACTACTAGAAGAAGAGAAAAAAAAAACAGATAATGAAAACATTTGAAATGTGATGCTATAGAAGAACGATGAAAATTAGATGGACAGCAAGGAGTCAAAGAAGAGAGTATTGGAAATAGGATAAAAGAGGGATACTGAAGAATATTTAAGAAATACGAGATAGGATGAATGAAGACATATGAGACATGGAGGAATCTCGTTTAATAGCTATGGAGGGAATTTCAGAAGGAAAAATAACTAGAAGGCTGCGATTCAAATATACGAACCAGATGATACAAGATAAAGGGAAGAAAAGCTATAAAGAAATTTAAAGTCTGACTAAGGATAGGAAAGGGTGGAAAGCTGTGTCAAACCAATCGAGGGATTACTGATCTGAGATGATGATTTTTGTACTAGAACTGGCAGCATTTTCGCGGATCCCAAGAGCTTCAGATATCCTTTGATTTGATTGGCCGATAGAGATACGACATCACGAGTCATGACATATAGCACAAAGTAAACGCTACCTGCTGTCAGCCCTCGTGGCTGAGTGAACTAGCGCAACATGCTAGTAAGGAAGATCGTTTTTGGCGTGAGTTCAAACCCTGCCTCCTGCCTAAGGAAAGTTTTTTTTTATTATTTTTAAAATTTTTTGTAACACTTCTTTTGTTAAAATAATATTCAGAAAGTGATTTAACGATTATTTTTTAAAATTTTCATTAAACTTCTTTCATTAAAATAAGTTTGCCCTTGTACTATACAGATCCAAAGTGATTTAACGATTATTTTTTAAAATTTCCATTAAACTTCTTTCATTAAAATAAGTTTGCTCTTGTACTATACAGATCCAAAGCAAAAGTAGTAGTAGTAGTAGTAGTAATAGGTGACGTCATCGGTACGTGGCCAATAAGAATGCTACTTCAGCCACGTTTTGGCTGAACCTCTTGGGATCGGCGAAAATGCGAACTGGCACTGACGCCATTTTTAAACAAGTGGCTGTTGCACTGCGGTCAGCTGCAGTAGATGGCAGCACAGACTGTGGCAAAATCTTAAAGTATCGTACAAGCCATGTTTTCTGACCGCATGCTTCTATCATTCTTTGTTTACTTGTTATTAATGTTCGTTATCAATCACCCTGTATTTGCAAATCAGTGCTGAAGAGTTCACGTACCTTGTGAATTGAACATGGTGGGAAACAGTTTGAACAGTATTCGTAAGTACAATAAAGATTGTCAAGTCACCTAACTCCTTTTATTTTATTTTTTCACATATCAAGGAAAGCGACTTTGTGTCCACCTCGTATTACAAATTTCTTGATTACACCAAAATTTCCGTATATAAGTTTCGATGAATTTTAATATCAACAAAAATTACAATTATTTATGCTTGTTGATGCAGGATATGATAACATTGTACCTCGCCTGCATTCCATTATGCATGTATGTGGGAAACTAAAGATACGTCGAAAAGTAGATTAAAATACTGGCAGTGAATAATTAGTGGTGTATCGAACATACTGCTTCAGCAATACGATTTTTAACTCAGCGGCTCAACAGATAGTTGGCTCGTACTAAACTTAAACCTAATCAATAATGTTTCAAGAATTTCGAATAATGAATATAGTATTATTATTACTATGAACTACATAATAAACAAGAAGAATGTTCAACGTTACATTATTGATATTAAAACTACCTTGATGATCACAGAAACTCCTAATAATAGCAGTGTCCATCTATCCTTTGAGACACAAAATACTCGTAATACAACAAAATCATTATCTAATTCGATGGAATCTCTTTCAATGAATTAAAATTGGTTCAAGAAATAGAATGTATTTATTCACAACATAAATTCAACAACTTTTCTTAACATATAGATAATGAATCAAGTATGTTTACCAGGCTTATACTCCCAGATTTTCTTTGTTTTAACAAGTTTAAATATATATGGTGATTTATGGTTCCCATGACCCCAGTTTCATAGTATGTTAAAACATGTGTTGTTTAATATTTTACAGGCTTCACGGTAATATATATATATATATATATATATATATATATATATATATATATATATATATATATATATATATATATATATATATATATATATACTAGTACAAAATTACGTTTCATATGAAGGAAGAAAATTACGATCAGGGATTGGAAAGTTCGTAACCTGACTACAAAATTAGAAACTATTTGGATAAATTATGTTTTATTTTCCATGTAATCCCCCTCGTCCGAGATACGTTTACGCCATCTTTCCGGTAACTTTTCTACATCACTTTAAAAAGTGATTCCTCGAGCCCTGCAAAATATTTCAGTACAGCACGTTTCACCTTGCATCCGAAAAAATCGCTGACCTCCCTCCCCCAAAAAAAAAAAAAGTTTCTAAACAAGTGAAAGTCCGAGGGTGCCAGATCAGGCAAATAAGGCGGGTGCGGCAACAGTTCGAACCCACAGGAATGAATTTCTGCCATGGATGCAAGAGACGTGTGAACTCACGCATTGTCCTGGCGAAACAACACCCTTCTTCGCAGCATTCCTGGCCTTTTAATTCTGATTTCCTCACGCAAACGTTGCAGAAGGGTGCAAAAGAATTCAGAATTGACAGTCTTTCCCTTTTTCAAGAAATCAATCAGGACAGTGCCCGTAGTATCCCAAAAAATTAACTCGTTTGCCGACAAAACTTGTTTGGCTTTCTTTGGGACAGGAGATTTAGATAGTTTCCATTGCTTCGATTGTTGTTTTGATTCCGGTGTATGATGCTGTACGTATGTCTCGTCCATAGTCACAAATCTGCCAATAAACTCCTCAGAATTACTTTCAGACTGATCCAAACAATCACGGGAAAGGATGAGTCGATTCCGTTTCTGTTCAACTGAAAACAACTTGGGTACCCATCTTGCGGACACCTTAGAAAACCCTAATTCGTTTACGATAATATTTTGTGCTCGCTCATAGGAAATACCCATAGTCTTAGCTATCTTTCGGATTTTGATTCTGTGTTCATTCAAAATCGTCCCAAATTTTATTGACATTTTCTGTAGTGGTCGACGTTGAAGGCCTGTCACTGTGGGGGTCATCTTTAATGCTGTTTCTGTCACGCTTAAAGTCAGCTATCCACATTTCCCATGGAATACGAGGGCGCAGAGTCTCCTAGTGTTTCTACCATGTCCATATGATTTTCCTGTGATGTTAAACCCTTTTTATGCAGGTACTTAATGACAGCTCGATCCTCGATTTTCTACATGTTACAAATTTCCGTCACTTCCGCCTACTTAGCACTTTTTAAACTTCTAAAAAACGCAGCTAAAGTATACAAACATAAAATAATTGCTTCCTTCCTATCAGGCCACAAACTTTTCAATCCCTCTTCTAATATACTCAGATAAAATTCCAAGTAACCAGTTTACATTGGGAACTCTGACGTAAGCTAACATCTGATATCGCTTTCTCAGTTTCTCTTCGTTCTCCTCTTGATGTCTTTCGTCTGACTTTGGTAGTGACTATGTTCTCCGAGAGCGTAAGTTTGCTAGGAATACTATTGACACACCTTATTGAGAAGTTCTGGACCATCTGCTTTACAGTTAATACAGTTCATACCGTGGGCTCTGCGACCGGGGCTTGAATCTGGTGCAGTTGCCGGGTGCGCAGAACATTAAGTAAGAAAAATGAACTCTCATAGTGTACGTCACTCTTCACTACACTATCAGACCTCAAAGAGAATTAAATCACAGGCACGTGCAAAGAAACTTTGGATCACGACGTTTGAAATCAGATAATTTACAAAGTTTCGAATATGCGTCCTTGCAAAGTTCTACTGAGAAAAGACTCCTGCACTAATGACGAATAGAGGGAATGGAGTACATATTACAAAGAAATTCAGTACTATCCTTTTTCGTATTCCTGAGGAAATTATATTCAATATTCCGCATAATTTTACCGAGTATCCATTATCAAGGACTGTAAAAGCCTAAAACATATGCAGCCACAGGATCTTCACATGCTTAAAGCTTCAATTTCAGCGAAAATATTTAGTCTTTATTTATTTGAAGTAACGCATTTTAGCCTAGTATTGTATTTTTGGGGAACTACCGTATGTATGTTTAGTGTACAAAAACTGAGTTACATGCCTGTAATGGTATGTTCGGTACGCCATCACTAGTTATTTAGCCACTGACTTACGTGTCTGTAATACTGAAATTCTATGTCCGGTACACCACTAGTTATTCAGTCACTGAATACTGAATTACGTGTCTGCAATGCTGAAATTCTATGTTCGGTACAACATCACTAGTTATTCAGCCACTGAGTTACGCGTCTTTAATGCTGAAATATTCGTTACGACACCGTAGTTATGTGTATCTTGTTCTTGGATAATGGATACTTTAGTTCTCATATTATTCTTGTTAACCGTACATGCCAAGGGACTGAACAACTAGCACACAAGTACATGAACTTGTATAATGACGCTATAGCTTCTCAAAATACCGAAATATTAACAATATTACCAAGTTAGTTTACGTTTTACTTGAAGGGAGCGTATTTTATTTCATTTTTTTCAGATGTAATAGTGGCACTACACTCCCGAGTGGGCATGTAATACTGGACTCAATAGTACAAAGAAACACAAAAGGAACGTTACACGGATTCCAAACGGACAAAATGGAAGTTCATGAGAGAAGAATACAAGATAAAGAAGATTCAGTTGAGTCAACAAAAAATACACAGTGTAATTTGAGCAGATATGTGTGTAGTGAATGTCAAAGGGTTTTTACCAGACATGATCATTTAGTGGTTCACCGTCGTGTTCATACTGGCGAACGACCCCATGTTTGTAACATATGTTCTAAAGCGTTTACTCAAAAAGGGCATCTCAAATACCATCTGCGCACTCACACAGGTGAAAAACCTTTTACCTGTCAAATCTGCAAAACTGGTTTCTCCTACAAACTTGGATTACAAATGCATATGATGAAACATTGACATGAGAAAGTATGCAACGAGAATTTAGAAGAAGAGTATAATGCAAAATAGTGTGAAACAAATGCAAATGAAGAAAGATTAAAGTTGGTACTAAATGATTCGCACACTGCACAGTGACATTATTTGCTCAATTGCTGCAACTTATGTAGTCTATAGGAGTTTCTAAATTCATTTTTTCTTTGGTTCATATCTTTTCTTTGTGCTCCAGTTCTAGCATCAGTATTTTATCTAGAGGTAAAATTGATGGTTTTCACATTGTTCAACGTAAAAGTGATATTATTAAAAGTTGGTCATATATACAAATAATAGATATATAAAATGTTGTCTATTATAATGAAAAACAAGAACTGGATTATTACATTAGGGAAACTATTCAGAAGGTATCTTGTAGAAAACTGTGTTTATACTGTAGATAACTTCTGTAATTTTGGCTGTAATAATGTGTAATTATGCTTGGAAGTTTGAGAAATTAAATATCAAGTATATGATCTAAGTTGCACTAAATTAAATTGAGAAGTTACCGGAAATGTCGCTGCAAGAAATCTCGTTGTAAACATGAATGCACAAAGTTGATTTACTTAGGTCCGACCGAATTGACAACACTGCTGTCAAAGCACCGTTATTAGTATGATTTCTGAGTTTGTAGGTGCCAGAGTGTCCTGTTGGTGCTACTGAAATGACATCGAAAGTAAACCACTGTTAGGATGAGTAAACCATAGCTCTTTTCCACACACACTTTAAAAAATTGCCTGTTCAGTATACGCACAACAATCTTTCCAGTGTGGAAAATAAGGCTAATGGTTCTGTGATAAATACGTTTCTTCGCCTGCTTTGCCTTAGATAATTCAACCATTGTAACATTAAGAAAATAATTTGGCTATTCCCCACTTAAGTAAATCTTGTTAATAAGTGAAGGCAGAACTTTCATTGCATTGTCTCCTAATCCCTTGAACAAATCTGCTGGTCCATGGTCGTCTCCAGTGGCCTTTTTTCTTCGCATGTCTTTGCTTGTACTGCTTCACTTTTCAATATACTAGTTCCGTTTTTCTTCATCGTCCACCTCTTCCTCTGCTCCGATCGCAATATCTTTGGGGCGGTTCTTGTAATCATACAGATCTTTTTTGTATTCCTCCCAAATTCTAAGGATTCTTTGATCAGTGACTACATGACCTTGTTGATGTGCGATTCCAAACGGGCGTATTCTTTTATTAATTTTTCCTCCTTTCTTGTGCTTTCTGCTACATCAGATCATATCTGCCGCGCCGTTGAAGTTTCATTATTTCTTCACATATCTGTTCCATGTACTTCTCTTTGGCTTTGTCAGTCTCTCTCCTCAATTTTTTATTCGGATTTCTGTATTCTTTGATGTCCCTGGTTTTCGCCTTTTTGTGTTCTCCATCTTAAGCATTGCTTAAGTTATCCATGATTTTCTCGGTGCTCTTTCTATCCGACCAGTGTTGTGGAGTGTGGCTAGTAGAATCTGTTGAACTTTTCCCCAGGTGCTCTCTTCACTGCCTATCGTATCGCCCATTGTACAAAATTTTTCTTCAGTTTCTTCTTCCACATCACTGTTCATATTTCTTAGTCGCTCTAATTTCCATTTTCGATTTGTCCCATTTTCCTTGATTGTCTTTAGTTAGGTTTGCACGTCCGCCACTAGGAGATTGTGATCTGAATCGATATCCGGCCCCGGTAGTGTCTTCACGTCTCGTACAGTATTCCTGAAATGTTGCTTCACAAGAATGTAATCGATTTGGTAGCGTTTCTTATCTCCTGGACTTTTCCATGTGTACAGCTTGTTTTCTCATTTCTTAAACCACATTTCGTCACCATTATATAAGCATTTGGCCCTGTTTCTTTCTTCTACCTAATCCAAATGGTCCCACCATCCTATTACGCTGTTAAAGTCTCTTATTATTATTATGGCGTTGACCTTACCTCGCCCCTCCTGATGCAATATGTCCCTAATCTCGTCATATATTTCTACTTCATTATCATCGTGGTCAGTTCGTTGGCACATGCTCTTGTATTATCACCTTATCCACTTGGTACAAACATCAAGCGTTCACTGCAGCATTCCACTTGGATTATACTTTTTGCTATTTCATTCCTCATTGCTTTTGCGACACCATTCTCGGCCTTAGCGCCACCCGAATAGAATATTGTGTAATTTCAAGACATTATTTCACCTTTTTCTGGACATCGAACTTCTTTCAAACCCACTATGTTCAGTTTACATTTATCCGTTTCCACTTTTAAATTTTCAGGTTTACCTGAAAGTCGTAAAACTCGTGCGTTCCAGGTTCCTATGCTGAAATAAAAGTCGTCATTATAATAATAATGATTATTATTATTATTATTAAGGACCGGATTTTAAGGTGCAAAAATATGGTAGGAAAAAGGGAATAAAAGGTGCTGAAACATCATTCAAAAAGGTGCAAAAAGGTGATAATAGGATATCTTTATTAAGTGCTATAATAAACAGGTACATGAACATTCTTTATTCATAACACCAGCAAATATTGTTAAAATCTTGGCTTTTAACATTTGATATAAACTGCAAAAATTGTTTTATTTAATCTCATAAACTTATACAACATTCAACATTCTTGTAATAAAATTAGGGTTAAAACCAACTCGGTATTTAAAGATAGAAACCGTTACATATTTACTGGGTTTTCAGAAACTGGTTATACTTGATTATGAACAACTTTTCTATGTTTTCGAATGTTAGTTTCTGTCACTTGGAGCTTGAGAGATTCTTGTATGTGGAGAAACTTCGCTCGGCATCAATGGAAACCAGTGTTGCATATTTTGAGAGCACATGGACAGGAAGTTCAGTTGACGTTGCAAAGGTTTCTGCGTCCGGATTGTTTTGCAAATTCAGTTCAAATTTGTTCCTTGCAAATCCCTCAAGATTGCGTCCAAATTTATAGAATATTATGTGTAAACCAGATTGAAAACAAAACATATTGTTCTATTCATTTTTTTTTTAAAAAAAAAAGGGACAATAAAAGTGCTGAAGGCTTAAAGATGTGAGAAAAGGGGGAATTTTATTAATCTAGCAAAAAAAGATGCAACATTCGCGAAAAAGGTGCAACAAAGTGCGCTCACTTCAGTTCGTTGTATAGCCGGAAATACATATTTTGAACTTTGGTTGTTGTAACAGCTACAGTTTTAGAAAAGGTGCTGCACCTTAAAATCCGCTCTCTAATTATTATTATTATTATTATTATTATTATTATTATTATTATTATTATTATTATTATTATTATTATTATTATTATTATCTCCTTTAATTATGATTCCTGAAGTAATCCCCAGATGGAGAGCCTAACGGGATACTGTTTTATCTTCAGAATAAAATGTGGCATAGTACAATGATGTAACAGCGTTCATAATAATAATAGGTAGTTTATGAGGTAAGCTTATTGACGTATTCTTCCAGTATGAATCAGTACCTGAAAGTTTTTGAGTTTGAGTTTAGTGTGCTTCAGTCTTTAAGTTAAGATTCTTACTTTTTTATATTTAATTTGTTTTGATAAAGCTATTCTAGTTGTTACTTTGTTTCTTTTTAAATATATCATTTTGATGTATGTTAGGGGTAATTATGCTTGTCTTATCAGTATAGAGAATAGTTTTACCTTGTTTTAGGTGTGTTGGTAAATTATTTACCTACAAATGAAACAGAAGAGGCTCCATAACAGAACCTTGAGAAACATGCACTTTTTCCTTTTTCACTATCTTCAAAAGTCATTTTGTGTATCACATTTGTTCTCGGATTAATGTTTGATACTTCAGCTGTTTGTTTTATCTTCTCTAGGAAGGTCAAACAATTTCTTTGCAATTTCTCTTACTTACTTAGTATTTTGTGACAACACAATCAAAAGCTGTAGCCAAATCACAAGAGATATCACAAGAGAGCTATTCTCTTTATCGAACCCAGAAGTATTCTTTTTATCAAATGTTTCTCACAAATTTAAGACTGTAAATGTGGATTTTCATTTGATGAATTCATGTTGATCTGCAATTAGAGTATTATTTAAAGCTAAGCGACTCCATAGTGTATGAGTATTACTGTCTCGGTGATTTTCAAGAGAATCGAAGGAATTGTAATTAATGCAACATTATCTACTTCAGATTTAGAGTAACTTTTATGTAGAGATTTGACCAAAGAGGGATGTAATTTGATGGGAAAGTTTCCCTGTTGAAAAGACCTACGTATATTGCAAGATATAGAGAACACAGTAATATTGATCTATCTCGTAATCTTAGTGAAGATGATTTCATCAATACGAGCTGAACACTCATTTTTCATATTTAACCACATTAAAAAGTCTCTTATGAACTTCGTATTAATTGCAGTTTGAGTGTAGCGAAACCAGAACAGGAGACAACAAATGGTTTGAAAACACCAAATTGGCATTTTTCTTACAGAAAACTGAAAAAGGCAAAATATGTCATTTTGCTATAAATTTCAAGCTTTAGTTACAGCATTCAGGCTTACCTCGTTCCGTCAACATATCAGGTAACTCACTGAATCCTTTATTGTCACTTATCACCGTCACACGATCATGAGTTTCCAGATAACTATTACATTATTTTGCAATAATAAGCGCGCGTTAACTACTTACAAGGTTTCTAGTATTTATACTTCACCTAATTAATTTCGATACCTTGTTGAATTGTAAACATTGTTAACAAAATTTACTCTACCTAATTATACAATTTTCCTTAAAATTTAGCTGAGCAAGTTTTCTTTATTGTGTTGCACCTTTTTTCACTTAAAATCAACATTTGTCCTTCAGTATTGTTCCGTTGAAGGAAGCAGCTTCCAAACTACCGAAATTAGTAAGTAGTATAAATATTTCGTCTGTATAGAAACCATCCCTGTATGTATTACACGTAAGATAGCGCAGTATTAATACTAGTTGTTCTCGCAAGCCTTTCTATTTGTTCTATTTTGAAACAATGCAATTTTTAAGTTGCAATTAAACCTACAAATTGCCTGCATTAGCACCATCTATTGGCGTCAGTCAGTGCAGGTAGAGACGCCTGTAAGAGCGACTTGAAGTATTAAGAGCATTATACGCAGACTGAGACGTTATTATATTATAATACTAGCTGTAAGCACCTGTCTTTGCTGACTCTTAATTCAGGACACCGATTATAAGCGTAGAAATTAGTTTCTACTCCATTCTCCAGTGTTTATTCTGTGCTGTTATGAAACCGTGCACAACCATGATATAATGGGGGTTGTATACACCCAAGAGGTTCTTAGTAACAGAGACATGTGCATACGTTTTCGTATACATTTTCAGGCCGCGAAACCTGATCTTCCGAGTCGTATATTGAAAAAGGGCTTCGTACAGAATTAGATGTGGTGAAGATCTATCTGTGTTCCAAATTTAGTGGCTATAAGTGTACGAAATTCGAATGACACGTTATTTTATGTATAAGTACAGAACAATGCGTTAAATCTTGGATTAAGAACTGAAGCCTTCCATCTTCTGTTTATTTCCAGCACTTCACAAAAAGCACTGTTATGGAGAAAAACTAAAGAGAACACAGTTTATAAAATATTGAATCAATACTACCTAATAAGAAATTAAACATGCCAGTGAAGTAATTGATCGTTTTCGTCATTATCATAATGGCTACTTGGAGAGAGAAAGATTGCATTACCATAACGAGCAAGTATGCAAGTTATAAACAGTTATTACGACAAGAGCTTCGAGGTGATCTTCCACCCTACGTATGATATATAGAATCACAAAGTCTTTTTATTATTATTATTATTTATTTACTTATTTTGTAAAACTTCAGACGAAGTTAGAGACTAATCCTTTTTGCTTCGAATAATACTTAAAATACAAGATTATATAAGTAATCTTAATACTTGTCAGTGTTCTTTATTCCAATATATGTTATGAAAAGATCAGTATCAAAGTATAAAATTAAGGTACATACTTTCATTATCATTACTCTGTACTATTATAATGCTAAAGCAAAGATCGAGATATTGCAAATTCGAAGAAGTTATTGAGAGAAGTTTTTTTATTAATTTTATTTATTTATTTCAATTTTGTTCCCCTATTGCGCCACAAGATTGATAAAATAGATGGTACTTAAATATTTGCTTTTTCTCATTTTTAAAAAAGATAAAATCCATAAAAAGTTAACAAATATTTCCAGCTATTATGATATATCTGCATACAAAAATAAATAAATAAAGATCACGAATTTAACAAATATTTTCAAGTCTCATGGTGCATCATCATACAAAAATAAATAAATAAATAAAGATCACGGATTTATATCAGTGTAAGTGTTGTAGCTGTTCTGTAAATGGAGAGTTACTTGCCAGAGTCGCCTAAGCGCCAAAATAGAAATTTTTCCTAGTCCGTGAACCGCCCCTTAGGTGCCTTTTTCTTAAAACCAAAGGAAATATTAACCTATCGGGAAACATGGCTCATTCAATGTTAGAAAAGTGAATTTCTTGCTACGCTGTTTAAACTTCCGGAAAACCTGGACTTTACATATAGTCTACTCTGGCAATCAACCCTTCAAGTATCAGTTGTGTTAATACTATATTAATTTTATATATGAAGATACTATTTTATACAAATTGTGTCACTAGTCCACAAACTTTTAAGACTGAGAATTTGTACTTGTTGATGTGGTTTAAGCCTGTTGTATTAGTATTAGAGATTAGATGTAGCTTTAGAGTAGGATATCAATTAAATCTTTTTTGTGCTTTTTGCTGATAGTAGTGGAAAAATAGAAAAGAAAAAAGTACCTGTTAAGTTGGCAAAAGATGTATATAAATAAAGTACATGGTTTAAAACAATTTAAATAAAATGATATGAGAAGTGAGGGAAAAACATATCTGAAATAAAAATATTGTAATTTCAGTTTCGTACAATACCTTAACAAATATATAGTTACGATGATAATAAAAATAAAATATAATATACATAAAAAATCCTGCAAAATTGCCGATTTTGCGTGTTGTAATTTGTAATAAAGTCTTCCCTCTTTAAAAAAATAGAGAAACAAGGGAATAGCGAATCCTGTGTCCATTTGGATTTTCACCAAGCCTCTATTTCGTTACATTTCGTCTTTCCATGTTCTTGTACTTGTTTCAGAGAAATTTATTCGTAGTTGTAATTTTCATTATTCATTTTTTTTTTTAAAAAAAGCAACGCATCATAACGTATTTTCTGTCAAATTGAAAGTGTAAATTAAAATTGAAATTGAAATTGTAAACGTAAATTTCATCTACTAGTTAGAATCAAATATGGAAAATTCGGTCATCTTGCATGATCGTGATACGTATTAATTGGCAACATTCTCTTTCTTTTTTTTCAACCGTAAGATATTCATTAACTTTTCTTGGTTCTGCGTTGGAACTTATTTTCTTCTATATTTTTTTTTCGTTCTTTTACTGCTCTTTGATATCCAGGCATACCTACTTTAATTCAATTCCTTTATCCATTTCCCCCTTTGATAATGACAATCGGTTAGTGTCAACGAAATGATCAGGTAGTTTTTTTTTTTTACCAGCTTTTAACGGTTTTTTTTTTTTTAAGCTTAACACGTGTTACCGTTAATGAATAGTAATAGTGATCAATTTCTATAACCTGTGCTTCTGTGCTTGATAATGAGGTAATTCATTATACATTTCATTATGAACATTTCATTTGAATTTAAATGAAACATATTTCGAAATATTCTCTACATTGATATAGTTCTAGACCATATTCAAATGTCTTTCTAAGTTAAAGAGTTTTGCCATTGTTGCTTATATTCCATATATAAATAAGGCTTTGCTTTATAGCGTTATCATAGAAATAAAGTAGTGTTAATTTTCTCAACACATCGTAACTTTTTTCCTTGTTAGAAGCGATCAAAGAAATTTTCTGGTACAAATCTTACGTTATTTATTATAGACATAGCTTTTAATACTCCTCGTCTTGGGTGCATGAATATGTACACTCATGCCCAAAATTATTGTCGCATGTCTATAAATATGTTGTTGTAGGAATATAATTTGATAACAAATTGCCCGGTATTTCTTATAATATTAGTATGTGTATAATCGGCAAAGACAGGTATCTGGCAAATTTCATGTCAAAAGAACAGTAAATAAGAACAATAAAATGAAAATAAAACTTTCTTGTCCATTTAGCAACATTTTGTTTTACTCATTCTAATTTTCGTATTTATAATTATTTTCCTATGAAATTTACCAGAAATACTGTATATATTTCTCGATTATACACATAGTATCAGTATTAAAAGCACCCTGCAAAATAATTATCAAATTATATTCTTACAAGAAGACAATTATAGATATGCGACAATCATTTTGGACATGAGTGTACATCCATAAATTGTAATATTAACTTATGCAGTCTAGCGATGGGTGACTGGGTAGACGTAATAGGCTGTGCAAATGACGTTGCCTGTAATGAAGCTAACAATGCACCAAACGGACTAGAATTGGCTTTACAGAAACTTTCAGACACAAATGCGGTGGTAGTAAACTTTCCTTACAACGAAAAAAACGAAAAGAAAGAGACAAAAAAAAAAAAAAAAAAAAAAGATGCGTTGTGTAAAAGTTTCAATAATGTCCAAGTTCTTGATATAAGTTGTGCGCCCCGAAACTATCATACCAAGCATGACCTCCATTTAAATCATCTATGGAGAGTGGTTTTACGCAACGCGCTCTACAATATCATTATGTCAAGAAAGAGTAAACCATAGTGCAGAGTTGATAGTATGTTAATACCTACAAATTGTGGAAGTACACTGAACAATAGTGGTAGAGGCGAGGCTGACGAGAAAGAGCAGTCTTTCTCGCCAGCCTCGGGTAGAGGGAACTGAAAGTGATCGTGAACGTAATCGAATCTCGTTTGAAAAAAAGGGAACACAGTTCAACTTACGGTGGAGCTAAAAATGAAGGAGCAAAATGTGGTGACGGAGTACTTTTGGCTACTGAAAGTAAACACAAAATTGATCGAATATCATTAATACAAGGCCCACATAATGCAAGCCACGGTGATATCAGTGAGAAGACCCAGGACCGGATGTTGACAGATCGCAGCAAGGATCCACAAATGGTATATAACAAAACGAACCATCTAGTACAGCAAAGCGAAAATCGCATAGAATGAGAAAGGTTTCTACCAAGTATGACGATAATTGTTTTTTAATGCAAGTCTCAATAATAATTCCCAGTACTTAACCGGTAAAGGTAACGGGGGCTATAATGTAATAAACGTATATTACCAGAACATGCAAGGCTTAGCTAACAGGCATCTTGATTTTTTTTATGTGTTAGTTGAAGAGAAACTTAAAGGTATGCATACCATGTTCTTTAGTGAACACTGGCTATCTGATAATCAGATGAATATAGTACACTTAAATAATTATCAATTAGCTACACATTATTCACACGCAAGTTGGCAACATGGTAGGGTGTGTATATTTATAGGTTACCATTTACGATTTAAGGAATTAGATTTAAGCAAATTTGTTGTTGAATTGCATTTTGAAATAGTAGCTATTTCAATTGAAAACGTGTATAATTTGCATCTATAGATCATCGTCTGGAGATATTAGGTTTTTTTTTTTTTTTTTTTTTTTTTTTTTTTTTTTTTTTTAATCTTGAAACTTCTCTTGAGTCTCTGTATAAGAAATATAGTACGGTAATAATTTGTAGAGAGACTAACATTTATTGGCTGGTTCAATCAAAGGAAAAGACAAATAGTCAAAATATGTTAGTTAGGTTTGGGCTGCAGGGAACCAACTAGAGGTAAATCTGCGTTAGACCAACTAATAATAAGTAAACAATACATAGAGTCAGTTAATTCTTTGAATATCTTTAAGCCAGGCTTCTGACCATGATGCAATAATAGGACAAATACATACACCTTAAATATACGCGCCTTCTCAATCAAAACTATAACGAGATGTTCCTCAAAAATCAATATTAATTACTTTCTACACTTGCTAGCACAAGAAACCTGGCACAAAATGTAGGAAATTGGTGACACGGATGGTAAATTTAACTGTTTTCTAGATTCATTTCTCTTTTACTTTAATATTGCGTTTCCCAAAAAGAACTACAATAAGGTTAGGATAAAGAAACCAAGGGTTAGTACTGGAATTAGGACTTCTAAACTCAAACTACTTGAACTATCCAAAAAACTAAAAACTTGTAAAGATGTAACGCCTCAATTTACTGAATATGTAAGATACTATAAAAAGACGTATAAAAGAGTCATAAAAACAGCAAAGCTTTTTATACAGTACTAATTACATCTTAGCAGCGAGAAATAAAACTGCGTAAAGTAAAAACTACAGGAATTGACGCAATACAAATTAATTCTCAAGTAATATATGACCCAAATTAGATTGCAAATCATTTCAATAAATACTTCTTAAGTTTAGGAACATTTAACCCTATCAAAATAGCTCATGAAAGTGACTGTAAGCTACAGAACGGAATAGCCAAATCACTTTTTCTGAAACCCGCTACACCGGAGGAAATCTTACAAATAATAAAATAAAAAGTTTAAAAAGTACCAGCTTTCCAGGATGGGACAAAGTGCTATCCATTGTTGTAAAGGAATGTTCTCTTCTTATTACACGTCAACTCTATCATATAATAAATCATTCGTTTTTGACAGGAATTTTTCCCACGCGGCTAGCTAGAGGTACACCTGTATACAAAAAGGGAAATAAGTTGGAGTTAAACAACTATCGTCCTATTTCAGTTTTATCGTGCTTTTCTAAAATATTTGAGTTAGGAATGAGAGCGCGACTAAATATTTTTCCTTTGAAATAATATCAAGTCAACACGGGTTTCAAAGCTACAAGTCAACCAACTCTGCAATCTTTAATTTCATTTCTGGTGTAGCGATAGATATAAATAATAGAAAGCATGTAATTGGTATTTTTCTTGATTTACCTAAGGTGTTCGATTCTATAGACCATGGAATTATGCTAGAAAAATTATGTTCTTATGGTATCAAAAGATGTGGCATACAATTGGATAAAGTCGTATTTATCTGAACGTAGTCAAACTGTTGGTATCTGTAAAGAGATAAATGGTAGAAGAGAAATGTTCAAATCATTTGCGTTCAAATCATCTACACTGAAAGTGACAAAAGGAATACCACAAGAGTCAATGCTAGGTCCCTTTTGTTTTGTTATATACATTAATGATTTAGGTAACAATTTAGGCCGTGTCAAACAACATTATATGCTGACGATATACATGTTCTTGTCAGTGGAGACTCAGTAAGCCAAAGAAATGAACTTACGCCAATAACTATAGGCTCAGCAGAATTATGTCAAAATCTGTTAAATTTTTAGGGGTTTATGTTAATGAAGATTTAACATAGAATACTCATGTTGAATACATTAATACTAAACTAAGTTCACTTGCTTTGCATTCCGTAGACTACAAGGCAGTTTGTGCAAGGAAGCTGTTGTGTCCTTATACTATAGTAAAGCTTTTTTCAATAATAAACTATGGTGTTATATTTTGGAGGAACTCAAGAATAAGTGCTAGTACATTCCGAATACAGAAAAAAATAGAATAATGTTTAATATACCTAAACGATCCTCATGTATAAATGTTATATTTTTTTTTAAATATAGATTATTGACATTACCTAGTTTATATGTATATCACACAATTATGTATGTAAATCGAATACAAGGATCTGTTTACATTAGCAAATACATTTCACTTATACAATACTAGGCAGAACTGTAATATGCGTACCATCCAGCAGAACTGCAAATTTTAGCAAACCTGACTATATGAATTCTATAAAATTATATAACAAACTACCAGCAAAGTATAAGGTCATTAACGGAAAACAGATATTCAGAAATACTGTTACAATTATTGTTAGAAAAAAGTTATTATTCTGTTGAAACTTACCTTATTGATAACATATAGAGAATGTATCCATATATTACAACTGTAAAACTTAATTGGGGAATATCTCATTGTAAGCTATGAACAGGCAAATAAATGTGAATATGAATATAGACCCTCGTCAGCACTGAGATGTGTCCTTAAAACAGTTCGTTGAGTAATATGTTGGCACGTAGGAAACCACATAATTACAACACCTGGTCGATTAATTGCGTATTACTATGACGTTACAGATCGAGGTTGAGATTACATTGTATATTGTAAAATTCTCTCAGTTTATGTAAGGTAGAGCAATTATCGTACTCGGGAGATTGGACTTTCCCATCACCTTTTTTTTATAAAAGATCCTCTTGAATACAGGAATATATTACAATAAGTAGTTTCTTCTAATATTTTAGGTAAGAAAGTAGAAGGAATCCAATGACCAAGCGTTGTAGGGCTTTTGTAGGTGAGGTTACTTTTTTTGACCAGGCGTCGTGAGAGGGGATGAGTTTGTGAGATTAGGTGTCTCTCGGTGACCGGGCGTCGTGAGAGAGAAAGGAAACCCAATGACCAAGCGTCGTAGGGCTTTTAGGAAGGGTATCTCTCAATTGACCAAGCGTCGTGAGAGGGTAAGGTGTCCCCAATGGCCAGGCGCCGTAGGGCTTTTGGTGGTGTGATCAACCTGTATATTGATGCTTCTTGAGGCATGCTGCTGTCTTTTATCCTAAAATGTCGGCTACCTTCGGTGATCTTCGTCTTGCCGACTGTTGGCGATGGTGGGCGACTCCTCTTCGGTACTGTCGTCTGCGTTGTATTTGTTTATTGCAAACACGTGTAGTACACACATGGTTACAGCATGATGTGAAGACATGCGGAACCTTACAATATACTTATACTAGAAATTAAACAACAACGAATATACTCAGTAATGTAACATTTCAATATCCAACTTAACACATGATTTCTGAATATTATTCCAATACGAATAAATCAATTCCTGAAATAAAATTATTCTATTAAACAAAATTGCGATACATCAATATTCATACAAAATCAATATAGAACATCAACAGTAAGTATATACAGAATTTATTAACAAATCAGCATTGTCCAGCAGCAACCAAGAAACAATAAACGAAATTATTAACAGAAGTAAGTAATTTGTATTGATTTAATCCTTTACGTAGATTTGGATTTGGTTTAGTTTAGTTACATTGGCTGTAGAACAAGTTTGTTATATTCTTGTAGTGCTTTCTGTAGATTGAATCGTTCTGTGGAGTATGTAGAATTAATTTAGATTTTATTGCAAGCTCCAGTAAGGTTAGCAAGCAAAGGCGTCATTTAGGAGGGGCAGGGAGGGGCAATTGCCCCCCCCCGAGTTTGAGATTTCTATAGATTTTATCAATAAAATAGTAGTAAATAAGTGAAATACGCGAAATTTTACTTATATCATGGGGTTTTTGCCCTCCCAAGCAAAATCTGAAATGACGCTCCTGTTAGCAAGTTCCAGTAAGGCATAAGCGTAGAAAATAATGAGGTGGTTAAAATTAGTAGTTATAGATATGCATACATTAGGTATAAATATAAACCACAGAAGATAGATATCAACGTTAGTATTGCATAAGCATGAAATAAGATGGAGAATGGAAGTTCGTCTTGCACTAGTAATCAATGTAAGCTTGCTTCGTGAGTAGAATATCATAAATGTTTAGTTGAATGAATTGTCTTCGAACCTAGTTATGTGATTATAAATACATGTAGGTAAGAAAGATCCCCTTCTTAGAAATTGTATGATTGTTTTAATTAACATTATTGTCGTAATAATTCATTTATTATAATTTAGTTCTTTCATTACTCGTATTTATATTTCACTAGCAGAATGCCCGTTCTTCGCACGGGTAGAATACGTTCCATTTTGGACATTCATTACACTAAAATTGTCACCAATCAATTTAGGGATCACAAAAACTATGAATTCAACATTAATATTGATCATTTTCAATTATTTTTATGTTACCACATAAACCAGTACTAATGGGGCTGAATTCGGATTTAAATAGCATCGGAAGTGTCACTGATCGTCTCAGCGATCCCGAAAACTATGGATTCGAAACTAATATCGGTCATTTTCGATCATTTTTATATATATCCCCTCCCCCAAGTTGCGGGGCTGAAATTGGATTTAAACGGCATCGGAAGTGTCACTGATCATCTTCCGCCTTCCCTAAGATACACTGTCAAAGTGAAATGATAAAAAACATTCCAAGCTCATCTATATTGAAAATTTGATCGATATCGGTCGGGTGGTTCAAGAGTTATTAAGTCACAAACAATCACTTTCATTTTTATTTATATAGATTGGTTTATAATAGTAAGTTATCTTAACAAACAATCTTGTACTATTTTGTATTCATAATAGCTATTGTAAGCATGTGATAATTATTTCCTATGTTACTAAATGACGAATGTTCTTTTTTCTTTCAGGTACAGAACTTAACAAACGATATCCTGGTATTTTAGTGCAAACGTTCCGTGTAGAGAGTGATTATAATTATACTTTAATGTTAATAAATGGTGCGTGGTAATCTTCGTTTCATTGACTCTTTGTTATTACACTTCTTAATATACGAATTCCTACAGAAGTATGTGCATAGACGCATTACATGATGCGAACTGTGTGACAAATAATCATTCAATCGTGATTTGCTTGGTTACAAGGGAGAATAGTCTCAGAAAACTGAAATTGATAACTATACTTTTTGCACGTAGTATCGAGGTGATTACATTTACATGAATTTTGAATTATGGAGTTATCGAAGAAAAGGGGCAGAACCCTTTAGCGTACTGCTCACAAGTTCAGGTTATTTATGTACTCTACATTCCAACAACAAAACACCAAAATAGCCAGGTCAAAAAATTAACGTATATTTGCTATAGTAAGACTATCCATGGCTTTGGATTGATTATTTTAACAAAAGAAACACTGACCAAAGCTTAAAACATACTTTTTTTAAAAAAAATCTGATAACGGTTTCGGATATCTAACATTTCCTTCTTCAGACAAAGTGTGTTTAAAACTTTGGTCAGTGTTTCTTTTTTTTAGGATAATATATTTCCTAATTTTGACAACATGTAGTTAATATTATTTAGAAGATACGAAATAGTAAATTCGTGCTTCCAATGCTACAAATGGACTAAAAAAGTGTGATGTCTCGTTGCCATAGTAATCACAATTTTATTTTCTACGTGTGGGCTAAGAGCCTTGGTATAAAGCGAAAACAGTAACATATGAACTTCTGGATTGCAAACATTAGAGTAAAAGAAACACTTATATATGTATAAAAAATAAATAAATAAAATAAAATGAATAAACTACGAAAAGATAGTAAAAGCAAGCAATTATGTAAATATGTTAAAATATAACAAACGGTGGTGACGTGTTTCCCCTGACAGCAGATTTTGTGTATTTATACATGTGAAGGTTACATTACGTGTGAAAATATATTTAGCTTGTTTATTGTCGGATATTGAATTTAAATAATGCTGGAAAGAATTTTTAGTACCATCAGTATCACACATTACAATGCAAATGTGTGGGCCTACGGAATTAGTCCGATCCATTCATAATTGGATGTTTTCTTGTTGCACTGTCAGTGTATATTTTTGAAGTAAATAGGAAACAAGGAAAGATCCGATGTATGTTAACTGATCAGAAATGGGTCGAGATTGAAAATTCTCAACACGCATATTATTACAAGCGTAGTGTCGTTTTTTTTTTTTTTTTATTAGATTGATAGTTTGTTTATTTTATAGTCACTAACTGCTGTTTTAAAAGTGGGAGTAATACATCTAAATGTGCCAATATAATTAATTATTATTATCAAAGTAGACTATGATTTTTCTTTGTAGATACTGTATATCGTGTATTTGTTCTATTTTCATTGCGCAGACCTCGTCAGTTTGTACCGTAGAAATTTTATATTGCGTATAGTTGCTTTTCTTCATTATGCATTACATAGGCAATTTCTACCTTACCGGTTTACCTAGAGGTCTGGCCCCTGTAGAAAAATGTTCCTTAGATGTCACTTCATGAATTACTAGATTTCACTCGTAAATTTTGTAAATAGTGGCTCAATATTGTTAATCTGTACCTTTTCTCGTCAACTTTACTTTGTCTTCGGAATATTCTATTATTGTTTTATTAACAGTATAGCTACTTCCCACCATTCCTACCGCTCCGTGCATTTATTTTAAAAAAAATGACGATCACCATGGTAACGAAGAGGAAATGACTACATCACTATTTCAGTCTATTTCTAAGCAGAAGACTGAATTTAAAACCTTAGTTTTAGAGCTTTCAGAAAATTAACTTTTGCCGTGGGTTCAAACCCAGCCCAAGGGAAGTTCTTAATTTTTCAAATTTTTATAACACAAATTTCATTAAAATAAGATGAAAATAATACTTTAAAAAAGTGATTTACTTACTTTTGTGCAGATAAGTAGTAGTAGTAAAAGTATAGCACTGTAGTAGGAACGGGTTAGAAGCCCCGCAGGGCTCGTTTTGTTCGACCTGGACCCCCATGATATAAATTTTGTGACCAACTTGAAACAGATGGCTAGGCTAGAGCGTAAAATAGCTGGCTAGGGTAGCGCGCGAAAAACTTGCTTCCTGGAATATTAGGCCGCGCCTTCATTGCTTCCGAATGCGAACTGCGAATTCATGTGCCTCTATTAGATCCAAAGTTTTGCGAATGCGAATCAAGTTTCCATGTCTCTTTCAAAGCTTCAATGTGAAATATTTTTACATGAAAATTCGTACCTTAGTCTTGAGAGCACGAATAAGACGAATGTGGATAAATGACTTATTTTCTTAAATCAAGAAATGAGAAGGGGAAATTTAACTTATTGCCTCAGATAGAACAACAAGAATAAAAGCGTTTCGATTATTTTAGAATGACACCTGCAACATTCTATTACATACTTCACAAAATCTCACCTGTACTTGAAAAATATTTCAATTTTCGAGCGTCGTTGTGGTAATCTGGATGAGCTAGATTCCACAGTGGAACTTTATCGAAAGCAATTTATTAAAGCATCCATATCTATTTCTATTTTTGTTTTATTTATTTATTTATTTTTTTATCTCCGCACCTCGCAAAGTGGTCTGCTTTCACTTAAAACAAACTTTCTTCTCTCACGTAGCACTCAATTCCTCTTTAGACGAGTCTTCATGCATATGAATTCGGACGAGCAATCCCAGCAAGTTGGGATCGTTTGCATTCGCATCTTTTCGTCGGTTTTCGCAATTCGCAGTCGGAACTACTGAAGGCACTCTAATTTATTTGCACGTGCTAGGAAATTCGCATTCGCATTCGGAAACAATGGAGGCTCGGCCTTACTCTCCCGAGCGGATCATCGTTGAATGTGTTATTTTCTTCTTTTACTTATTTAACTTCAAGAGGTTCGGACCAAATTCCAAGTTCTCTATACATATGGTGTAGATTGAGATTATCATCATTTTCCATAACTAATAACAACTAAACAAAGAACTTTTAAAGTTAAACAAACGATGAACACAATTTTTACCACCTTAATAATTGTGTGTGCAGGATTGTAATGTGTACATCAGACAGCAGTGTGTTACAAGCTTAAATCTCATTTTAGCCTTTTTTTTTTTTTTTTTTTTTTTTTTTTTTACGAATCATATCCAGTATTTATTGTAATGTAAATTTTGTTATTTACTTTCTGTCCACCAATTTTACGTTACTTAAGTATATAACAATTAAAGCGAAGTAGAAACATTAAAATTATTTTATTACATTTTAGTCTAATTTGTTTAAATAATTTCAAACTTCCATTTTAAAAAAATGATTTTAAACCTCTATTATTGTAGAACGTTTTCCTGTTGTAATACTGTAAAACTAATTATGATCTTTTCTGATTTTGACGAATTTTTATTTTATTGGGAATTTCTGCAGATTGAGTACAAGAATCAAGCTTAGAAAAACTATTGCAATATAATATATTAAGTAACATATTATCTCGAATTGAAAGTTTGCGTCCTACTTCAGATAATTATCTACATTGCCGTGCAACTATGGATTCTTTTCATATACTAATATTTGGCCACGGATGTTTTGGTTTCAAATGCTAGAAGGAGTAAACTGTGACATTCGGATGGTGGAATGATAAGGGTGATGGAGTAACATCACCCAGATTCATATATTTAGTGTTAACTAAATTATAGTGAAATGCTTCTTATACTGTGCCTGATAAAACCCTTAAAATAGAATTATTCATTTCGTATTCGAAATGTATACATTGTGGTTTGCTTTAGATATTTCGTGACAACGAGATATGCAAGCTCATAGTAACATGCGAATATGTTGCCAATTTTTCTCGTTGGTTTGGTTTGGCTTAATTAGTTTGAATGACGATAAAACTTAGAAATGAATATGTAAATTGTTTAATGAACTCGTAAAACATGAACATAATAAGTAATCGCGTTGAAAATCTTTGTCGTTTTTGTTTGAAGTCTTTGTTATGTGAAGATGGAAAACTCAACTTATTTCGTTCAGAAGGAGTTCGCAGGAATTTGCTCCAGAAAATTTCGTCTTGTCTTCCAATCTCTGTAAGTTCACATTGTATGTATACTTCGTAGTTTGTACATACAGTTATCATAACATAATTATTGCATGAGTAGACAGTATGTTTATATCCAATAATTAAACAACTGTATCATTTGTAGAGCATTCGATGTTTATTTGTAGCAAAATATAGTTTTGATTAAATAATCTTATTTCTTGTTGATTGATATAGAGTAAATATTTTCAAATTAAATTACTGTAGTACAATGCAAAATTTATTACAAGATATGTCAGATCAAGTATCTTTCTCTGTAGTTCTGACTTCAAAAACTCGCGAAAATACAAGGTTGGATAAAAAGGTGGCATTTAAAACTCTATTAATGAACACAGTGAAATATATTATAGATGATAGCCTGAACTGCGCTCTACAGAAAACTACCGTTCAACATAGTCTACATGATTACAAACACATTTACACCATCGTCCAACCTAGGCATCAAAATAATTTTGGAAAAATTAAGGGATTTGCTTCTTGATCTATAAAGTTGTTTTAACTTCACCAAAGTCATTAAATCTGAAGCCATGTAGGTTTCCTTTCATATGATCCAAACAGGTAAAAGAAGGGTCCAGATCAGGGCTGTAGGGTGGGTGAGGCTACTGACAAACTTATTTTGCAATCGCCTAAGTTGTGAAAAATCACGGAGTGGGTGTGTATTACCGTGATAGAGCTTGATGAAATGAATGTCTGAGTGGTCTCTTCTTTCTTACTGCCTCCTTAAGTTTCCTAAGTGTGGTTACATAAATTGCGCTGTCAATTGTGACATGATGGTTCAGAAAATGAACAAGAATAGCATTCTGGGTGTCTCTAAACACTGTTGCCATAACCTTCTGGGTTGATTTAGACGACTTGAATTTTTTGGGACGTGGAGAACCATTGTGGCGCCATTCATTGGATTGCATTTTACTCTCTGGGTCATACAAGTACATCCACGACTGATTTACAATAACTACATCTTTGAAGAAGTCTTCATTGTCAGCTACAAATGCGTCCAGGAGTTATTGACAAATTTTCACTTACCTTCTCCGTTTCTCAAGAGTCAATTGCTTGGGAACCCACTTAGCACAAACTTCGTGATATATCAAGTCAGTAATTATTCCTAGTGCAGAGCCATACGAGACATTCAATTTATCAGCAACATTCTGAACTGTAATGTGCCTGTCACCTCGAATCAATTCATCAACACGTTTCCGATTTGTCGGCCGGCCGCTTCTCGGTTTATCTACAATTTCGGTTTCTTCATTTCGAATTGGTGATGTTTATTATAGCGTCTCTATTTTTCAAGCGATTATGGATTTCCTCAGGTGGACAACCTTCTTTTGCCAGAATTCCAATGATGACTCTTTTCTATTTAGCTTCAGATCCATGATTTAATCAATGTGAAAAGACTACGTTATTAGAGTAAGGTTACTTATATAGTGTCATGCATAGACAGTTCATTGTAATAGTTCCAGACTATTACAACAGTATAAGCATAAGCCATAATATATAGATGCAGATCCATTAACCCTTTTGAGACTTCCACTTTTTTAGGTAAATTTTAGACTCTGAATCAAGCAGCTATTTCGTCGAGACTTATTCGTAGGATCATGGTTCATACCTCGTTGTTTTTCGGAACGAAGCAAAATTTCCAACTGTACAAGACAAATTTCCCTATTATGTACCTAAGGCAATAAAATTCCCGCCCAAAGTGCGAAAAAGGGATTTTTAAAAAAAGAAATCTACGTTTGCCCGCGAATTTCTCCCCTTAGGTACACGACAGGGACATGTGAATATTACCAAGCAAAGTTCGAATGCATGGGCTCCATATGTGATCGTAGGAAGGGGTGGGGTCAGCTGTGAAAGGAACACCTAAAATAGTCTTATTAGTCGTGTGAACAAATGCTTGTGACAAATGTTCTGGTAATAAAGTACAGATCAGAAAATTGTTTACAGAAAGGATCGTTGTTTTCCGTATATTGAGATGAAGGCCGCTTGCGCGAGAGAACAGCTCCAATTGATGTGACGCACACATGAGTTGTTGAGGGGTTGAGCAAGGAGTAGTCAGATCATCCATGAAGACAATGGTTGTTAATTGTCGAAACGGATGAGTGTCGCCCTCATTTAGCGTCAGCAATCGATAGAGTAAAGGCTCGAAGGCAAGACAAAACAAAAGACCTGAAAGCGAACATCCTTGACGAACTTCTCGAAGGATTTCAAAAGGTGGAAGATACCCATTTATTTGTAACTGCGAGATTGCTCCTGCGTATAGCTTACGTTTTACCGATATAATTTGGGCAGTAAAATTGTATCGTTGCAAGACCCTATATGAATAGTCGTGTGACACGGTGTCAAAAGCTTTATGAAAATCGCAAGCTAATAAACCTACAGGGAATCTTTTAAATTTGAAATAGGCTAGAATATCTCGAATGGTTGCAAGAGCTCTATGTATGTGTCGTTCAAAATGAAGCGCCATTTAAGCTGAACTGATGTACGGTTGGACAATCTTCTTGATACTTTGTCATGATAGCAGTGAAGATTTTATAGTCTGTATTGAGCCGAGTGATAGGTCAATAGTCTGCAACACAGTTGGCTTTCCTCCTTTAGGTATTAAAATAATAATCCCTTCGTGCTGATACATTGGACCACCTTGCAATAAAAAGTTATATATATTGCATAGGATCGGACCTAGTAAAGGAAAAAAGTGTCACATAAAGCTGGTAGATCAATCCATCTTTCCCAGGAGCCGTGCGTCGCTTGATCGTGCGGAAAACGTCCTGTGTTTCTTGAAGCGTGATAGGCGTGATAAGTTGCTGCCCTTCTTCATCGGAAAGGCTATGTGGAATGCTGATAACGAGGTATCGCAGCGCTGGAGTGAGTAAAGTTGGGTATAAAATTCCTGAAAATGGGCGTAGAGAACATCAGCTGTCGTAAAGGTTGTGCTCGTCTTGGACGTCAACTCTGTGATACATTGTGAGTTTTGGCGTCGTAACGTATGTATGTAATTGTATAAGGAGATAGGTTCCGCAACCATTCTGCCTGCTGTCCCTTCATTAACGCATATACTAAGGCTAGTTTTAGACGGAAGCATTTATCGTAGCATTTCTCGTAGCAGAATTCGTATCATCGATATCCTACCGTGTAAAATAGCAAATGCTATAGCATTTCCCATGCCATAGCATATCCTATGGCATTTCTTGTCGATAGAACCTGCTCTATTTCGTAGCATTTTCCCCAGCATTTCTGCTCCGATTGCAGCGCCGTGGTGTGTTAAAAGGAAGCGATGTGTGGGAAATTGAATTGTAGTAAAGAAAAAAGTTAGAGTAGGGATACTATTATTATGTTGATTAAAAAAATATGAGGAACATCCTTGTTTGTACAAAGTTAAAGCGTGCAGTTTCACTATACTGATACATACAGAAATTCATTTAAAAAAAACTTTCTCGTTTCATTTATTGGTGTGCTCTTGCATTCTCCGGTGCAGGTTCACTTTAACAGGTGGTAACGTGTAGTTTTACTATACGGATCCATAGTATAAGTAGTAGTAGTAGGCTAGTAGTAAGAGGAGGAGGAGGAGGAGTAAGTAGTAGTAGTAAGTAGTAGTAGTAGTAGTAGTAGTAGTAGTAGTAAGAATAATAGTAGTACTAGTACTAGTAGTAGTAGGAGAAGTAAGTAGTGGGAATGAGTTAGAAGCCCCGATGGGGATGGTTGGGTTCTGTTTTCGATACAAAATGGGGAAGTTACAGACATGTCAAAATTTTACAGCAGCTTATTGAAAATTACGTGCATTTCAGGTTCGACTTTAATTTCTATATTTCCACATAAATACGCATCTCAGATGTAAGTGCACACCATATTTTCATTACTTATACACTACTCTATTAAAACATTAGAAATGTCTTCTGTAAATTTTAAAATCTATGGATCTGTATAGTATAACTGCACCGTTAAAAGTCCTTTGTATCATAATAACCATATGCGCAAACGGGCTTTAGAAGAAATAGTGACTGAAATATCTGTTTTTAGTTTTGGAGCCATAATTGCGCTCTTCTCCAGTGATTTGTTACGTCTTAAAAGTTAGAACCAAAACCATTTTTTTTTTGGTTATAATTATTTAACCCATAACCAAAAATGTAAAGTGCAACAAAAAAAAATAAATAAATAAAGACCAAAAGAGCTTAGTTAACGGCAAGGTCATCCCAAGCACCTTCTAGTGAGACATGACTCATATCAATATCGAAGCAAACACATACCAAAATTAAATAATATGCTGTTATCAATACTAAATTATGGATGTTAAACAAGATTTTTATTACTACAAATATCTTCCGTAGATTTCGTTGTGACACAAGTACAAGAAGTGCATAACAAAATCTTCATGGCGAGTCGTGACTCATCTTCATCTTCGAAGAGCATCGATTCCAAAATAAGGCAATTATAGGTTACGTAAAGAAGTGTAAAATATTTTTATTACTACAAATCTCTTCGAAAAATTATGTTGTGAGTCAGCCCGAAGGAAGACCATCTCAAACACTTTGTAATGAGACATGACTCACTTCTATCTTCGAAGCGCATCGATTCCAAAATGAAGAAATTATGTGCCACTTAAAGCAAATGAAGAATTCAACGTTATTTCATTACTAGAAATCTCCATAACAATTTGTTAAGAGTTACCACACGCGAAGACCATCACAAACGCTTTTTAATGAGACATGACTCACCCCTACCTTCGAAATGCATCGATTCTAAAATTAGACATATTACCTGGAATTTAAAGCAAATAGAGAATTCAAAATATTTTTATTGCTAGAAATCTATTCGATAAATTTTGTTGTGAGTCAGCCCAAACGAAGACCATATAAACCCTCTGTCATGACACATGACTCACTTAAATCTTCCAAGCGCATCGATTCCCAAAAGAAGAATTTATGTGCCACTTAAAGCAAATGAAGAATCCAACGTTATTCATTACTAGAAATCTCGATAAATTTTGTTGTGAGTCACAAAACAGAAAGACCATCACTGATGCTTTTCAACGAGACATGAGTCAACTCTACCTTTGAAATGCATCGATTCTAAAATTATACCATTATCTGGAATCTAAAGCAAATCCAGAGTGAAAAATATTTTTATAACTAGAAATCTCTTCGATAAATTTTGTTGTGAGTCAGCCCAAACGAAGACCATCTCAAACCCTTTGTAATGAGACATGACTCACTTCTATCTACGAAGCGCATCGATTCCCAAATGAAGAAATTATGTGCCACTTTAAGGATATGAAAAATTCAACGTTATTTTATTACTAGAAACCTCGATAAATTTTGTTGTGAGACAGGCCAAAAGAAGACCATCTCAAACCGTTTGCAATGAGGCACGACTCACTTCTATCTTCGAAGCGCATCGATTCCTAAATGAAGAAAATATGTTCCACATAACGCAAATGAAGAATTCAATGATACTACATTACTAGAAATCTCTATAAATTTTGTTAACAGTCAGTACACAGAAAGAACATCACAAACGCTTTTTAATGAGGCATGACTCACCTCTGGCTTTCAAGTGCATTGATTCTAAAATTAGACAATTATCTAGAATCTAAAGCAAATCCAGAGTGAAAATATTTTTACTACTAAAAATCTCTTCCATAAATTTTCTTGTGAGTCAGCCCAATGGAAGATCATCTGAAACCCTTTGTAATGAGACATGACTCACTTCTATCTTCGAAGCGCATCGATTCCAAAATGCAGAAAATATGTTCCATATAAAGCAAATGAAGAATTCAATGATACTTCATTACTAGAAATCTCTAGAAATTTTGTTGTCAGTCAGTACAAAGAAAGACCATCACTAACGCTTTTTAATGAGACATGACTCACCTCTAGCTTTGATTTGCATTGATTCTAAAATTAGACAATTATCTGGAATCTAAAGTTAATCCAGAGTGAAAAATATTTTTACAACTAGAAATGTCGATAAATTTTGTTGAGAGTCACCAGACGGGAAGATCACCACAAAAGTATTCAATGAGACATGACACACCTCTACATTTGAAGTGCATCGATTCTAAAATCAGACAATTATATGGAATTTAATGCAAATGGAGAATGTAAGATATTCTTATTACTAGATATCTCTTCGATAAACTTTGTTGTTGTGATTCATCCCAAAGGAACACCATCTCAAACCGTTTGTAATGAGACATGACTCATTTCCATCCTCGAAGCGCATCCATTCCAAAATGAACAAAATTATGTGCCACTTAAAGCAAATGAAAGATTCAACGTTATTTCATTACTAGAAATCTCGATAAATTTTGCTGTGAGTCAGCCCAAAGAAAGACCATCACAAAAGCTTTTTAATGAGGCATGACTCACCTCTACCTTTGAAGTGCATGGATTCTAAAATTAGCCAATTATCAGGAATCTAAACCAAAGCTAGAGTGAAAAATATTTTTACAACTAGAAATCTCTTCGATAGATTTTGTTGTGAGTCAACCCAAAGGAAGACCATCTCAAAACCTTTGTAATGAGACATGACTCACTTCAATCTTCGAAGCGCATCGATTCCGAAATGAATAAAATATGTGCCATTTAAAGCAAATGAAGAATTCAACGTTATTTCATTCTTAGAAATCTCGATAAAATTTTTTGAGAGTCACCACACGGGAAAACCATCACAAACGCTTTTTAATGAGACATGACTCACCTCTACCTTTGAAATGCATCGACTCTAAAATTATACAATTATCTGGAATCTAAAGCAAATCCAGAGTGAAAAATATTTTTGCAACTAGAAATCTCTTCGATAAATTTTGTTGTGAGTCAGCCCAAACGAAGACCATCTCAAACCCTTTGTAATGAGACGTGACTCACTTCTATCTACGAAGCGCATTGATTAAAAAATGAAGAAATTATGTGCCACTTTAAGGAAATGAAGAATTCAACGTTATTTCATTCTTAGAAATCTCGATAAAGTTTGTTGTGAGTCAGCAAACAGAAAGACCATCACTAATGCTTTTCAACGAGACATGACTCAACTCTACATTTGAAATGCATCGATTCTAAAATTATACAATTAACTGGAATCTAAAGCAAATCCAGAGTGAAAAATATTTTCGTTACTAGAAATCTCTTCGATAAATTTTGTTGTGAGTCAGCCCAAAGAAAGACCATCTCAAACCATTTGTAATGAGACATTACTCGCTTCTATCTTCCAAGCGCATCGATTCCAAAATGATGAAAATATGTTCCACATAAGGCAAATGAAAAATTCAATGATACTTCATTACTGGAAGTCTCAATAAATTTTGTTGTCAGTCAGTACACAGAAAGACCATCTCTAACGCTTTTTAATGAGACATGACTCATCTCCAGCTTTGAAGTGCATTGATTCTAAAAGTAGACAAGTATCTGGAATCCAAAGCAAATACAGAGTGAAAATATTTTTACTACTAAAAATTTCTTCGATAAATGTTTTGTGAGTCAGCCCAAAGGAAGACCATCTCAAACCCTTTGTAATGAGACATGATTCACTTCTATCTTCGAAGCGCATCGATTCCGAAATGAAAAAAATTATGTGCCACTTAAAGGAAATGAAGAATTCAACGTTATTTCGTTCTTAGAAATCTCGATAAAATTTGTTTAGAGTCACCACACGGGAAGACCATCACAATCGCTTTTTAATGAGACATGACTCACCTTTACCTTTGAAATGCATCGATTCTAAAATTAGACATATTACCTGGAACTTAAAGCAAATAGAGAATGCAAAATAAGTTTATTGCTAGAAATCTATTCGATAAATTTTGTTGTGAGTCAGCCCAAAGGAAGACCTTCTTAAACCCTCTGTCACGAAACATGACTCACATCCATCTTCCAAGCGCATCGATTCCCAAATGAAAAATCTATGTGCCACTTAAAGCAAATGAAGAATCCAACGTTATACATTGCTAGAAATGTCGATAAATTTTGTTGAGAGTCACCAAACTGGAAGACCATCACAAAAGTTTTTCAATGAGACATGACACACCTCTAGCTTTGTAGTGCATCTATTCTAAAATCAGACAATTAACTGGAATCTAAAGCAAATCCAGAGTGAAAAATATTTTCGTTACTAGAAATCTCTTCGATAAATTTTTTTGTGAGTCATCCCAAAGGAACACCATCTCAAACCGTTTGTAATGAGACATGACTCATTTCCATTCTCGAAGCGCATCGATTCCAAAATGAACAAAATTATGTGCCACTTAAATCAAATGAAAGATTCAACGTTATTTCATTACTAGAAATCTCGATAAATTTTGCTGTGAGTCAGCCCAAAAAAAGACCATCACAAAAGCTTTTTAAAGAGGCATGACTCACCTCTACCTTTGAAGTGCATCAATTCTAAAATTAGACAATTATCAGGAATCTAAAGCAAAGCTAGAGTGAAAAATATTTTTACAACTAGAAATCTGTTCGATAAATTTTGTTGTGAGTCAACCCAAAGGAAGACCATCTCAAACCCTTTTTATTGAGATATGACTATTTTCAATCTTCGAAGCGCATTGATTCCGAAATGAAGAAATTATGTGCTATTTAAAGCAAATGAAGAATTCAACGTTATTTCATTCTTAGAAATCTCGATAAAATTTGTTGAGAGTCACCACACGGGAAGACTATCACAAGCGCTTTTTAATGAGACATGACTCTCCTCTACCTTTGAAATGCAACGATACTAAAATTATACAATTATGTGGAATCTAAAGCAAATCCAGAGTGAAAAATATTTTTGCAACTATAAATCTCTTCGATAATTTTGTTGTGACTCAGCCCAAACGAACACCGTCTCAAACCCTTTGTAATGAGACATGACTCACTTCTCTCTACGAAGCGCATTGATTAAAAAATGAAGAAGTTATGTGCCGCTTTAAGGAAATGAAAAATTCTACGTTATTTCATTACAAGAAACCTCGATAAATTTTGGTCAGAGTCAGCACGCGTGAAGACTAGCACAAACGCTTTTTAGCGAGACATGACTCACCTCAACATTTGAAATGCATCGACTCTAAAATTAGAGAATTATCTGGAATCTAAAGCAAATCCAGAGTGAAAATATTTTACTACTAAAAATCTCTTCGCTAAATTTTATTGTGAGTCAGACCAAAGGAAGACCATCTCAAACTGTTTTCAATGAGGCATGACTGACTTCTATCTTCGAAGCTCATCGATTCCAAAATGAAGAAAATATGTTCCACATCAAGCAAATGAAGAATTGAATGATACTTCATTACTAGAAATCTCTATATATTTTGTTGTCAGTCAGTACACAGAAAGACCATCACTATCACTTTTTAATGAGACATGACTCACCTCCAGCTTTGAAGTTCTTTGATTCTAAAAATTAGACAAGTATCTGGAATCTAAAGCAAACCCGGAGTGAAAATATTTTTACTACTAAAAATGTCTTCGATAAATTTTGTTGTGAGTCAGACGAAAGGAAGACCATCTCAAACCGTTTGCAATGAGGCATGACTCACTTCTATGTTCGAAGCGCATCGATTCCGAAATGAAGAAAATATGTTCCACATAAAGCAAATGAAGAGTTCAATGATACTTCATTACTGGAAATTTCTATAAATTTTTTTGTCAGTCAGTACACAGAAAGACCATCACTAACGCCTTTTAATGAGACATGACTCATCTCAAGCTTTGAAGTGCATTGATTCTAAAATTAGACAAGTATCTGGAATCTAAAGCAAATCCGGAGTGAAAATATTTTTACTACTAAAAATTTCTTCGATAAATTTTTGTGAGTCAGCCCAAAGGAAGACCATCTCAAAACTTTTGTAATGAGGCATGACTCACTTCTATCTTCGAAGCGCATCGATTTCGAAACGAAGAAATTATGTGCCACTTAAAGCAAATGAAGAATTCAACGTTATTTCGTTCTTAGAAATATCGATAAAATTATTTGCGAGTCACCACACGGGAAGACCATCACAAAAGTTTTTCAATTAGACATGACACACTTCTACATTTGAAGTGCATCGATTCTAAAATCAGACAATTATCTGGAATTTAATGCAAATGGAGAATGTAAGATATTTTTATTACTAGATATCTCTTCGATAAACTTTGTTGTTGTGAGTCATCCCAAAGGAACATTATCTCAAACCGTTTGTAATGAGAAATGACTCATTTCCATCTTCGAAGCGCATCGATTCCAAAATGAACAAAATTATGTGCCACTTAAAGCAAATGAAAGATTCAACGTTATTTCATTACTAGAAATCTCGATAAATTTTTTGTGAGTCAGCCCAAAGGAAGTACCATCTCAAACTGTTTTCAATGAGGGATGACTGACTTCTATCTTCGAAGTGCATCGATTCCAAAATGAAGAAATTATGTGCCAATTAAAGAAAATGAATTCAACGTTATTTCATTCTTAGAAATCTCGATAAATTTTGTTGTGAGTCAGCAAACAGGAAGACCATCACTAATGCTTTTCAACGAGACATGACTCACCTTTACTTTTGAAGTGCATCGATTCTAAAATTAGACAATTATCAGGAATCTAAAGCAAATCCAGAGTGAAAAATATGTTTACAACTAGAAATGTGTTCGATAAATTTTGTTGTGTGTCTACCCAAAGGAAGACTATCTCAAACCCTTTGTATTGAGACATGACTCACTTCAATCTTCGAAATGCATAGATTCCGAAATGAAGAAAATATGTGCCATTTAAAGCAAATGAAGAATTCAACGATATTTCATTCTTAGAAATCTCGATAAAATTTGTTGAGAGTCACCACACGGGAAGACCATCACAAACGCTTTTTAATGAGACATGACTCACCTCTACCTTTGAAATACATCGATTCTAAAATTATACAATTATCTGGAATCTAAAGCAAATCCAGAGTGAAAAATATTTTCACAACTAGAAATCTCATCGATAATTTTTTTGTGACTCAGCCCAAACGAACAACATCTCAAACCCTTTGTAATGAGACTTGACTCACTTCTATCTACGAAGCGCATTGATTAAAAAATGAAGAAATTATGTGCCACTTTAAGGAAATGAAAAATTCAACGTTATTTCATTACTAGAAACCTCGATATATTTTGGTGAGAGTCAGCACACGTGAAGACTAGCACAAACGCTTTTTAGCGAGACATGACTCACCTCAAAATTTGAAATGCATCGATTCGAAAATAAGAGAATTATTTGGAATCTAAAGCAAATCCAGAGTGAAAATATTTTACTACTAAAAATGTCTTCGATAAATTTTGTTGTGAGTCAGACCAAAGGAAGACCATCTCAAACCGTTTGTAATGAGACATGACTCACTTCTATCTTCGAAGCGCATCGATTAAAAAATGAAGAAATTATGTACCACTTTAAGGAAATGAAGAATTCAACGATATTTCATTACTAGAAATCTCTATAAATTTTGTTGAGAGTCACCACCCGGGAAGACCATAACAAACGCTTTTTAACGAGACATGACTCACTTAACCTTTTAAATTCATCGATTCTGAAATTTGCCAATTATCTGAAATTTAAAGCTAATAGAGAATGGAAAATATTTTCGTTACTAGAAATCTCTTCGATAAATTTATTGTGATTCAGCCCAAAGGAAAACCATCTCAAACCCCTTGTAATGAGACATGATTCACTTCTATCTACAAAGCCCATCGAATAAAAATGAAGAAATTATATTCCACTTAAAGCAAATGAAGAATTCAACGATATTTAATTACTAGAAATCTCGATTAATTTCTTTGAAGCTCACCACAAGTGATGACTATCACAAACGCTTTCTAGCGAGACATGACTCACCTAAACCTTTGAAAGGTATCGATTCTAAAGTAAGACAATTATCTGGAATTTAAAGCAAATAGAGAATACATAATATTTTTATTGCTAGAAATCTATTTGATAAATTTTATTGTGAGTCAGCCCAAAGGAAGACCATCTTAAGCCCTTTGTAATGAGACATCACTCACTTCTATCTTTGAAAGGCATCGATTCCAAAATGAAGAAATTATGTGCCACTTAAAGCAAATGAAGAATCCAACGTTATTCATTACTAGAAATCTGAATATTTTTTTTGTGAGTCTGCAAACAGAAAGACCATCACTAATTCCTTTCAACGAGACATGACTCAACTCTACCTTTGAAACGCATCGGTTCTAAAATTAGACAATTATCTGGAATTAAAGCAAATGGAGAATGGAAAATATTTTCGTTACTTGAAATCTCTTCGATAAATTTTGTTGTGAGTCAGCCCAAAGGAAGACCATCTCAAACCATTTGTAATGAGACATTACTCACTTCTATCTTCGTAGCGCATCGATTCCAAAATGAATAAATTATGTGCCACTTAAAGCAAATGAAGAATTCAACGTTAGTTCATTACTAGAAATCTCGATAAATTTTGTTCAGGCTTACCATAGAGAAAGATCATCACTAACGCTTTTTAATGATACATGACTCACCTCTAGCATTGAAGTGCATCGATTCTAAAATTAGACATTATCTAGAATTTAAAGCAAATAGGGAATACATAATATTTTTATTGCTAGAAATCTATTTGATAAATTTTATTGTGAGTCAGCCCAAAGGAAGACCATCTTAAGCCCTTTGTAATGAGACATCACTCACTTCTATCTTTGAAAGGCATCGATTCGAAAATGAAGAAATTATGTGCCACTTAAAGCAAATGAAGAATCCAACGTTATTCATTACAAGAAATCTGAATATTTTTTTTGTGAGTCTGCAAACAGAAAGACCATCACTAATTCCTTTCAACGAGACATGACTCAACTCTACCTTTGAAACGCATCGGTTCTAAAATTAGACAATTATCTGGAATTAAAGCAAATGGAGAATGGAAAATATTTTCAATACTAGAAATCTCTTCGATAAATTTTGTTGTGAGTCAGCCCAAAGGAAAACCATCTCAAATCATTTGTAATGAAACATTACTCACTTCTATCTTCGAAGGGCATCGATTCCAAAATGAAGAAATTATGTGCCACTTAAAGCAAATAAAGAATCCAACGTTATTCATTACTAGAAATCTCGATAAATTTTGTTGAGAGTCACCACATAGGAAGACCATCACAATCGCTTTTTAATGAGACATGACTCATCTGTGAATTTGAAGTCCACCGATTCTAAAATCAGTTAATTATATGGAATTTATTGCAAATGGAGAATGTAAAATATCTTTATTACTGCAAATCCCTTCCATAAATTTTATTGATTCAATCAAAAAGAAGACCAAGTCAAATCCTTTGTAATGAGACATGACTCACTTCTATCTTCGAAGCCCATCGATTCCAAAATGATGAAATTATGTGCCATTTAAAGCAAATAAAGAATTCAACGTTATTTCATTACTAGAAATCTCGATAAATTTTGTTGAGTCACCACACAGATAGACCATCACTAACGCTTTTTAATGAGACGTGACTCACTTCTATGTTTGAAGTCAATCGATTCTAAAATTAGATAATTATATGAATATAAAGCAAATGGAGAGTGCAAACTATTTTTTTATTAGAAATAGAAATGAGTCATGTCTCATTACAAAGGGCTTGAGATGGTCTTCTTTTGAGCTTTTTCACAATAAAATTTATAGAAGAGCTATCTAGTTATAAAATATTTTGCACTCTCCATTTGCTTTTGATTCCACATATTTGTCTTATTTTACAATGGATGCACTCCTAAGGTAGAGTTGGGTTATATTTCGTTAAAAAGGTTAATAATGGTCTTTCTGTCTGCTCACTCACAACAAAATATATCGAAATTTCTAGTATAGAAATAACGTAGAATTCTTCATTTTCTTTAACTAGTACATAATTTCATTTTGAAATCGATGTGCTTCGAAGATAGATGTGAGTCATGTCTCATTACAAAGGGTTTGAGTTGGTCATCTTTCGGGCTGACTCACAACGAAATTTATTCTATGGAAGGGATTTCTAGTAAAAAATATTTTACAATTTCCATTTGCTTTAAATTCCAGATAATTGTCTAATTTGTGAATCTATGCATTTAAAAGGTTGAAGAGAGTCATGTCTCATTAAAAGCGATAGTGATGGTCTTCCCGTGTGGTGACTCTCAATAAAATTTATCGAGATATCTATTAATGAAATAACGTTGATTTCTTCATTTGCTTTAAGTGGCACATAATTTCTTCATTTTGTAATCGATGCGCTACGACGACGGAACTGAGTCAAGTCTCATTACAAACGGTTTGAGATGATCTTCCTTTGGGCTTACAGCAAAATTTATCGAAGAAATTTTTAGTACTAAAAATATTTTCACTCTGAATATTTTTCAAATTCCAGATAATTGTCTAATTTTAAAATCGGTGCGCTTCAAAGCTAGCGGTGAGTCATGTCTCATTTAAAAACATAGTGAAGGTCTTTCTCTGTGGTGAGTCACAAAAAGATTTATCGAGATTTCTAGTAATGAAATAACGTTGGATTCTTCATTTGCTTTATGTGGCACATAATATCTTCGTTTTGGAATCGATGCGCTTCGAACATACAGGTGAGTCATGTGTCATTACAAAGGGTTTAAGATGATCTTCCTTTGGGGTGTCTCAGAACAAAATTTATCGAATAGATTTCTAGGAATAACAATATTATGCATCCTCTATTTGCTTCAAATTAAAAGTAATGTGTCTAATTTTAGAATCGATGCATTTCGAAGGTAGAGGTGAGTCATGTCTCATTAAAAAGCGTTTCTGAAGGTCTTCCCGTTTAGAGACTCTCAACAAATTTTATCGAGATTTCTAGTAATGAAATAACGTTGAATTTTCAATTTGCTTTAAGTGGTACATAATATCTTCATTTCGGAATCGATGCGCTTCGAAGATAGAAGTGAGTCATATCTCATTACAAACGGATTGAGATGGTCTTACTTTGGGCTGAATCGCAACAAAATTTATCGAAGTGATTTCTAGTTGTAAAAGTATTTTTCACTCTCGATTTGCTTTTGATTCAAGATAATTGTAAAATTTTAGAATCGATGCATTTCAAAGGCAGAGTTTAGTCATGTCTCATTGAAAAGCATTAGTGATGGTCTTTCTGTTTGCTGACTCACAACAAAATTTATCGAGATTTCTAGCAATGAATAACATTGGATTCTTCATTTGCTTTAAGTGGCACATAATTTCTTCATTTTGGAATCGATGCGCCTCAAACATAGAAGTGAGTCATGCCTCATTCCAAAGGTTATAAAATGGTCTTCCTTTGGGATGACACACAACAAAATTTATCGAATAGATTTCTAGGAATAGCAATATTATGCATTCTTTATTTGCTTTAAATTAAAGGTAATATGTGTAATTTTAGAATTGATGCATTTCGAAGGTAGAGATGAGTCATGATTCATTAAAATGCGTTTGTGGTGGTCTTCGCGTGTGGTGACTGTCAGATAATTTTATCGAGATTTTTCGTAATGAAATAACGTTGAATTTTTCATTTGCTGTAAGTGGCACATAATTTCTTCATTTCGGAATCGATGCGCTTTGAAGATAGAAGTGAGTCATGTCTCATTACAAACGGTTTGTGATGGTCTTCCTTTGTGCCGACTCACAACAAAATTTATCAAAGAGATTTTTAGAAGAAATTTTTTTTCACTCTGAATTTGCTTTAAATTGCAGATAATTGTGTAATTTTAGATTCCATCCACTTCAAAGCTAGTGGTGAGTCATGTCTCATTAAAATGCGTTAGTGATGGTCTTTCTGTGTGGTGACTCTCAACAAAATTTATCGAGATATCTATTAATGAAATAACGTTGATTTCTTCATTTGCTTTATGTGGCACATAATATCTTCATTTCGGAATCGATGCGCTTCGAAGATAGAAGTGACTGATGTCTCATTACAAAGGGTTTAAAATGGTCTTCCTTTGGGGTGACTCACAACGAAATTTATTGAATAGATTTCTAGGAATAAAAATATTATGCATTTTCTATTTGCTTTAAATTAAAGGTAATATGTGTAGTTTTAGAATTGATGCTTTTCGAAGGCAGAGGTGAGTCATGACTCATTAAAAAGCGTTTCTGAAGGTCTTCCCGTGCGGTGACTGTCAAGAAATTTTATCGAGATTTTTCGTAATGAAATAACGTTGAATTTTTCATTTCCTTTAAATGGCACATAATTTAATCATTTTGCAATCGATCCGCTTCAAAGATAGAAGTGAGTCATGTCTCATTACAAACTGTTTGAGATGGTCTTCCTTTGGGCTGACTCACAACAAAATTTATCGAAGAGATTTCTAGTTGAAAAAGTATTTTTCACTCTGGATTTGCTTTAGATTCCAGATAATTTTATAATTTTAGAATCGATGCATTTCAAAGGTAGAGTTGAGTCATGTCGCGTTGAAAATCATTAGTGATGGTCTTTCTGTTTGCTGACTCACAACAAAATTTATCTAGATTTCTAGTAATGAATAACGTTGGATTCTTCATTTGCTTTAAGTGCCGCATAATTTCCTCATTTTGGAATCGATGCGCTTCGAAGATAGAAGTGAGTCATTTCTCATTACAAAGGATTTAAGATGGTCTTCTATGGGGTGACTCAGAACAAAATTTATCGAATAGATTTCTAGGAATAACAATATTACGCATTCTCTATTTGCTTTAAATTAAAGGTAATATGTGTAATTGTAGAAATGATGCATTTCGAAGGTAGAGATTTGTCATGTCTCCTTATAAAACCTTTGTGGTGGTCTTCCCGTGTGGTGACTGTCAATAAATTTTATCGAGCTTTCTCGTAATGAAATAACGTTGAATTTTTCATTTGCTTCAAGTGGCACATAATTTCTTCATTTCGGAATCGATGAGTTTCGAAAACAGAAGTTAGTCATGTCTCATTACAAAGGTTTTGAGATGGTCTTCCTTCGGGCTGACTCACAACAAAATTTATCGAAAAGATTTTTAGTAGGAAAAAATTTTTTCACTCTGAATTTGCTTTAAATTGCAGAAAATTGTCTAATTTTAGAATCCATGCACTTCAAAGTTAGTGGTGAGTCATGTCTCATTAGAAAGCATTAGTGATGGTCTTTCTGTGTGGTTATTCTCAACAAAATTTATCGAGATTTCTAGTAATGAAATAACGTTGAATTCTCCATTTGCTTTAAGTGGCACGTAATTTTGTTCATTTTGGAATCGATGCGCTTCGAAGATAGAATTGAGTCTTGTCTCATTACAAAGGGTTGGAAATGGTATTCTTTTGCGCTGACTCACAACAAAATTTATCGAAGAGATTTCTAGTAACGAAAATATTTTCCATTCTCCATTTTTTTAAATTCCAGATATTTGTCTAATTTTAGAATCGATGCACTACAAAGCTAGAGGTGAGTCATGTCTCATTAAAAAGCGTTTGTGATGGTCTTCCCGTGTGGTGACTCTCAATAAAATTTATCGAGATTTCTAGTAATGAAATAACGTTGGATTCTTCATTTGCTTTAAGTGGCACGTAATTTTGTTCATTTTGGAATCGATGCGCTTCAAAGATAGAAGTGAGTCATATGTCATTACAAAGGGTTTAAGATAATCTTCCTTTGGGGTGACTCACAACAAAATTTATCGAATAGATTTCTAGGAATAACAATATTATGCATCCTCTATTTGCTTCAAATTAAAAGTAATATGTCTAATTTTATAATCGATGCATTTGGAAGGTAGAGGTGAGTCATGTCTCATTAAAAAGCGTTTGTGATGGTCTTCCCGTGTGGTGACTCTCAAAAAATTTTATCGAGATTTCTAAGAATGAAATAACGTTGAATTCTTCATTTGCTTTAAGTGGCACATAATTTGTTCATTTCGGAATCGAAGCGCTTCGAAGATAGAAGTGAGTCATGTCTCATTACAAAGGGTTTGAGATGGTTTTCCGTTGGGCTGACTCACAACAAAATTTATCGAAGAGATTTTTAGTAGTAAAAATATTTTCACTCTAGCTTTGCTTTAGATTCCAGAAAAAATTTCTAATTTTAGAATCTATGCACTTCAAAGCTAGAGATGAGTCATGTCTCGTTAAAAGGCGTTAGTGATGGTCGTTCTGTGTATTGACTGACAACAAAATTTATCGAGATTTCTAGTAATGAAGCGTCGTTGAATTCTTCACTTGCTTTAAGTCTCACATAAATTCTTCATTTGGGAATCGATGCGCTTGGAAGATGGAAGTGAGTTATATCTTATAACAGAGGGTTTAAGATGGTCTTCCTTTTGGCTGACTCACAACAAAGTTTATCGAATAGATTTCTAACAATAAAAATATTTTGCATTCTCTATTTGCTTTAAATTCCAGGTAATATGTCTAATTTTAGAATCGATGTATTTCGAAGGTAGAAGTTTGTCATGTCTCATTAAAAAGCCTTTGTGGTGGTCTTCCCGTGTGGTAACTCAACAAATTTTATCGAGTTTTCTCGTTATGAAATAACTTTGAATTTTTCATTTGCTTCAAGTGGCACATAATTTCTTCATTTCGAAATCGATGGGCTTCGAAAACAGAAGTGAGTCATTTTACATTACAAACGGTTTGAGATGGTCTTCTTTGGGCTGACTCACAACAAAATTTATCGATGAGATTTTTAGTAGTAAAAAATATTTTCACTCTGAGTTTGCTTTAAATTGCAGATAATTGTCTAATTTTAGAATCCATCCACTTCAAAGCTAGTGGTGAGTCATGTCTCATTAAAAAGCGTTAGTGATGGTCTTTCTGTGTGGTGACTCTCAACAAAATTTATCGAGACTTCTAGTAATGAAATAACGTAGAATTCTTCATTTGCTTTAAGTGGCACATAATTTCTTCATTTGGGAATCGATGCGCTTCGAAGATACAAGTGAGTCATGTCTCATTGTAAAGGGTTTGAGATGGTCTTCCTTTGCGCTGACTCACAAAGAAATTATCGAAGAGATTTCTAGTAACGAAAATATTTTCCATTCTCCATTTGTTTAAATTCCAGATACTTGTCTAATTTTAGAATCGGTGCAGTTCAAAGCTAGAGGTGAGTCATGTCTCATTAAAAAGCGTTTGTGATGGTCTTCTCGTGTGGTTACTCTCAATAAAATTTATCGAGATTTCTAATAATGAAGTAACGTTGGATTCTTCATTTGCTTTAATTGGCACATAATTTCTTCATTTTTGAATCGATGCGCTTCGAAGATAGAAGTGAGTCATGTCTCATTAGAAAGGGTTTGAGATGGTCTTCCTTCGGAATGACTCACGACAAAATTTATTGAAGAGATTTCTAGTTGTAAAACTATTTTTCACTCTGGATTTGCTTTAGATTCCAGATAATTATCTAATGTTAGAATCGATGCACTTCAAAGCTAGAGGTGAGTCATATCTCATTAAAAACGTTTGTGATTTTCTTTCTGTGTACTGACTCACAGCAAAATTTATCGAGATTTCTAGTAATGAAATAACGTTGAATTTTTCATTTGCTTTACGTGGCAATTTTTTCTTCATTTTGGAATCGATGCGCTTCGGAGATAGAAGTGAGTCATGTCTCATTACAAAGGCTTTGAGATGGTCTTCCTTTGGGCTGACTCACAACAAAATTTATCGAAGAGATATTTAGTAGTAAAAAATGTTTTCACTCTGAATTTGCTTGAAATTGCAGATAATTGTGTAATTTTAGAATCCAAGCTCTTCAAAGCTAGTGGTGAGTGATGTCTCGTTAAAAAGCGTTAGTGATGGTCTTTCTGTTTGGTGACTCTCAACAAAATTTATCGAGATTTCTAGTAATGAAATATCGTTGAATTCTTCATTTGCTTTAAGTGTCACATAATTTCTTCATTTTGGAATCGATGCGCTTCGAAGATAGAAGTGAGTCATGTCTCATTGTAAAGGGTTTGAGATGGTCTTCCTTTGGGCTGACTCACAACATAATTTTTCGAAGAGATTTGTAGTAATAAAAATATTTTACACTTCTTATCGTGACATATATTTGCCTTATTTTGGAATCGATGCTCTTCGAAGATGGAGATGAGTCACGACTCGCCATGAAGATTTTGCTATGCACTTCTTGTAACTTGTGTCACAACGAAATCTACTGAAGATATTTGTAGTAATAAAAAGCTTGTTTAATATCCAAAATTTAGCATTGATAACAGCATATTATTTAATTTTGGTATGTGTTTGCTTCGATATTGATGTGGTGAGTCATGACTCACTAGAAGGTGCTTGGGATGACCTTGCCGTTACTTAAGCTCGTTTGCTGTTTATTTCCTTTTTAGTTGCGTTTTACATTTTTGGTTATGGGTTAAATAATTATAACTAAAAAAAAAAGTTTTGGTTTTAACTTTTAAGACGTTGATTTGTTTGCTACGTCACGACAAAATGCTTATCAAAATGCTACCATGTAAAAGCACAATATACTTTTCATGCCATAGAATATTATACGAGATTTTTGGCAGCACATCTGCTACGATAAATGCTTTCGTCTAAAACTGGCCTAAAAGACTGTTCCATTTGTTGCTCTTTTAAGTGATGTTTCACTCGCATGATGGCGGCCATATTTGAAATTTACTTGTTTCCAGAGATCGCATAAAGTGGTATAGAAGAATTCAAAATTTCTGTATATCTTCGATGTTTTTGTTTGCCCATTCCTTGAAAAAACAAACGAATTGAAGTTTGACAAAATAACACAACCACATATTTGAAATGAAATGAAATCTTTAAGTTTTACGTCCCATGGTTATGCCGGTTAGGCTAAAGGAGACGGTGATAATGAGAGATGAGTGAAATGGTGGAATGAAGAAAGTGGGAGGAAACGGGAGAATCCCGAGAAAACCCACGAGCACGGTATTTGTCCACCACAAAGTTCACTTGGCGGGGGCTGGGATCGAACCCGGGACCCCAAGCACCAGAGGTGAACGCTCTACCACTGACCACCACATATTTATACATAATATAATGGATACAGTTTTTACGGTATATACTTCACAAGGAAAGGGGAAAGGGAAGGCACCCTGAGTGCTGGACAATGATAGGCACAAGTTCTGGAAAAATATTAGAGGATGAACATGAGATTTACAATATGTGTATGTCAATTTTCGGGAATGAGAGGAATGATATATCTACCTCTGCAACTTATCGCAAGTAGCGGGAGCGGAATTAATACAGATTGATGTGAATACTAAACGCACCAGAGCGAGTTTAATTTGAAATACCACAGAATACGATTATTAAAAAAAGGAAAAACCCCGGAGAAACAAATTTAATCTCGCTTTCCTTTTTGGCAATCGGACACAAATCATCACACTTATCTCCGAAAAATACTTTTCAAATCGGATTGAAGGTGGCCACACATGAAAGTGCCATTTAAATAACAATACGGTCGAATAGGGGTGGCAAATACGTTTCATCAGCCTATCGACCTGGTGTACCAAACAGAAGGCAAGTTGTGAAACACCATTACCCTTCACCTCCTCCATAATAAGTACCCTTGCCTTGCAAAATGTGTAAGTAGTTCGAAAACGCTTGCGATCGAGGATTTCTCCTTTTGCGTAATTGTTTCATATGTAAAAACGAGTCGGTTGAGCATAATATCGATATGAAGTCAGAGTAACACCCCGCGATCTTCCCTAATTAGTGGAAACTCGGACACTCTCCAATACCAAAAAACAAGCAAACATAATGCGACCTTGAATGCCTCTACGTCTACAAGCACAGGGCAGATGAATGACTTTTTCTCCAGCAAGGCATTAGATAAGTTAACAGGGATTATAAATAATATTTTTGAGAGGCTAAGGCCTAAGGCTTAGAAATATGTAAATCCGGCCCTGACAATTACACACAATTCAAGGGGACAAATCAGCTAAGTTTTCATCGGATTTAAACTGACAAACACAATTTTCCAAATACAGCCATGCAAATAAATATTGCTAAACGCGTCAATTATACTGAAAGTAGATTGTATCACTGATTTAAATAAAATTAGATTATTTGCATATTGTTTTCCTGTAAAGGATTTTTATAAGACGTCATCTTGAGATTTTAAGGCCATTCTTTTGTAGTTGGATTGTAAATATCTTCGCTCCGTACAATTAATTGCAGGGAACGAAGAGAGAAAAGTAGCTGCAGCTTAGGGAACTTTCGTCTATGATACTGTTGTTCATAATCAGAACTACAGTTCATTGGATTGTGTTGGAAATTTTGAGAGCGAAGAACGATGATGTCTCGTATTCTCATGAAAAAATATGACAAACTTGATAGTAATGGGACCTTAAACTTTAAAAAAATCTGCTTTTTATAGTAATTTACCTAATTGAATTAATTTCCGTAGACTTAATTATAAATAATTTCAATTTCTGTATAATGATTACTTCAATTTCTGTATAATGATTACGTTTATTTGGACTTGTTCTAGATATCTGAAGAAGACAGTCTTCCAAAATCTATCTGCTACCCATGTGCAGATAAACTTGATGAATTTCAAGAATTTCGAGATACTTGTCTGAAGTCCCAAGTTCTGTTGAATAATTTGCTTGTTCTTCAGGATAGCTCTTGTGTGGGAGATGCTTTGTCGAAGTCAGTTAATTCTAAGGTGAGAATCAAACTTAATTCAACTAAGCTTAACATAAAAGTAGAGTAACTAAAGTAAAATGAGATATGTGTTATCCAATTAAAAGACAAAATAATACCCCGCCTTGTTAGATTAACCTTAAGTTGGATCGGATAATCAATCAGGTAGTTGAAGGATATGAGGGATGATGCAGCACGTAATGACGAAGCTTCATGTTAACAAACATCTAAACATCGTACGTAGCTTATTTGAAATACAACATATTCATTACAATTTTGGAGCATACGAAGTAAGCATTTTTCCGTCGCATTATTTTTTTTATAAAGAGTGTTTTCTATTAATTTACACTGTCTAATGCTCTCCACCCTAGGATCTCTAGAAAATATTAAAGGAGAGAAGATAAAATTGAAGGTATAATGGAACTATTTAAATTAGGAGTGTCCTTTACACAAAAATGACATGTAATCGCAATTTTTAATTTAGCTAATCTCCGGTGGGACTTTCACTTCCGGAAGTAAGACTGGAAGAAACATAAATCATCATAAGCCATGGTATGCACGTATCAATTGTTAGTACCTTGGTCTGTCACTTAATGGTAACAATGGACCAGGGTGCGAATTACCGGGGGGATGAGGGGGATTTCCCCCTCAGTCACATTTTGTTTTCCCCAAAGAAATCAACTGAAACTTCCCCACCGGAGATGCTTGCTTTCTTCCCAAACCATGCTTAGTATAACGCCAAATTTCACCGATTTTTGTCGTTTCTTGTAAGTTTAATCTGCTAGCCGTATTTCGAAATGAGCGATGTAAACTATTCAGTTTTGGTCATTTCTAATTTCCCCACTATTTCCACCGTTGCTTAGTTGAACTATAGAGTCTATTATTAAGACTACAGTTGTTACTTTCAACGGTATCCTCATACCCTTCAGTTCGTCGCCGTTCGTGAATTTGCATAACAAAGTAGCATATGGATTTATAAATGCTCTTAGCGGATGGCCAAGAAGTCAACAAATAGCTTCTCCCATCACACTTGGGCATGTCATATCCATCCTCTGTATTTGTATCGATTATCAACCTGTTTTAATTTTCGTTATATTTCATTTTAGTTTGCATAATATCTGTAATATCCAATAAATAGAACAAGTGGACTTTAGTAGAACATAAGTGGACTATTGTCGCCTGGACATCACTGCCTTTTAGAGTTTACGGAAATGAACTTTTGAAACTGTACTCAAAATCTGAGTTATATATTATCTCGTGGCTAGGGGGCGCGGTGGCTCAGTGGTAAACCCTCCCTGCTGGTCTAGTGGCTAGCACGTGCGCCTTTGGTGTACGGGGTCCCGGATTCGAATCCCGGTGGGAGAGCCTTTGTGATTTTAACTATCCTCGATGTTTCTGTGTTCATGTCCCTGTCGTTCTAGAGATTGAAAAAGCAAGTTAAACGAGTAAAGCAAGTAAAATTAGCAATAAGTATTAGCTACAAGTAAGTTACTGAGACACGTTCGGTGAGTCAGTTAACAAAAAAAAAAAAGTGTTAGAGCGTTCACCTCCTGTGCTTGGGGGTCCCTGGTTCGGTCCCAGCTCGTGCCGTGTGGACAAACACCGTGCTCGTGGGTTTTCTCGGGACTCCCGTTTCCTCCCACTTTCTTCATTCCACCTTTTATTCATTTCTCATCACCACTGTCTGCTGGGACGTAAAACTTACAGATTTCATTTTTTCCTCTCGTGGTTATATGTTAACGTACGTGCTGACTATGCGTCCGTAGGGAGCAGACACGTTAGTGAAGGTCAGTAATCGCATAGGATTTGTTTAAGCATTTCAGCATTTGATTCTCCGTGTCATTCATTGTCAGTGTCTGTATAAGCACTTCAATTGGAACGGGCTTTTTAAAGTACAGTTTGTTGTCCACGCCAATAATGCTGTCTGGAAAACTTCAATGTAATGTTTATATTTCATTTGATAACGTAGCACATAGTGAACTAACTCACAAGTAAAGGGTCCAAATGGATGAATCGAGTTGCGGGATGAGACATAGTGCGCCTGATAGAGGATGCGAAAATATGTGTATGTGCAAACATCGGCGCAAATCTGTCTTCAACATTGGGGGGACGGGTAAGACCGTTCCCATATATATATATATAAGCGATGTTCAAAATAATTATGAAGTTGAAAAACAATGCTGTGAAGGATCAGGGGAGCAGAATTGTCTTCGGTGGCGTATTTAGGGGACTATCAGGATGGGCTCAAGCTCCCCCGAAATAAATTTGTTTTTCGCATTCCAGGCACAACAATAATCCTTCTTACCATTTCTAAGAATGTCATTGACTTCCCATTTTCTTATGCTCTTTGTTCAGAAATAATACTGTATTTGTCAAATTTCATTCCATGTAAGAACTGCGTCCTTTTGTTCTTTCTTTCATCCTTTCTACTTTTTTGTTTCTTTTTCTTGATGTTACTTTCTTTCATTTCTCTTATCATACTTTATCGACCGTTGCCAGTTGTGATTCAAGTCGGCCGTCATCAGTAACACCAAAACTAAGAGGAGTTGATAAGCGAAACTGGTGTTCCACACCAACTTGCGCGGATATCAACATGACAGGACTTTGGTTATTATAACAAAGGAAAATTATATCGTGTAGTTATTTTTAAAAGAAGGAAATGTTTGAATTTAAAAAAAAAATCAAAACGGGGGAATAATTAATCCCGGGAAATTAGAAAGTCCAAGAGGATGCTTCCTTTTTCTTGTATGAATAGAATGAAGGGTTAGATTCACTCCTAAATTTTTGTATCATATCATATAGGATTTATCGGTCTGTAATTCTTGCCATTATAACTTCAATTTATGCATAAATTAAAATATATTTAATTTTCCAATTCAGGTGGGCAATTGCCCACTTCCTTCCTTGTGTTGGACATGGCCCTCGAAACAAAATCCTAAATACGCCTATGGTTGCCTTCAACATTGGGAGGTGGACAGATTTGAGGCTTATTCTAGAGAAGGGAGATGAAACTCATATTACAGTAGATGAATCTGTTTTCTGAGGTGAACCTGTTGTAGAGTATATTATATATTAGGCGATGTAGATGAAGTAGTAGTACATATCAGTATGACAAATCACTGCCGTGAACACTTCTGACATCTGAATACGTGCATATTTGTAATTGGTATATTTCTAATTAGGCATCCACAAAGATCAACGTTAAAGTTGTTTTATAATAATATAATAATATAAATAATGACTTCCCCAAAACTATGAAGAAAGAATATCAATTATGTATGACGCAATAATACTCGTATTTGAGCAAAATGATGATAATCTCAATAACATTTCAGGAACCGTTACAGAAAACTGACGCATGTCATATACTCTTTAGTTAAAAGATGTAACCTTAAGATTATGGGGAAAAATATTCCAGCAATTGAATTCTTTTCTTTGCTTACGAAGCATCCTCTCTCAAAAGAAAAATTGGGACACGCGGAAATACGTAGGAACACACCATGGTTCAAACTAGCAGAGAAGAGAAAAGAGGCAAAATTACGTTTGCTACAAAATCCAAATGAAATAACTACACAAAATTTCATAGACATCAGGCGGGAAACTTCCAAAATTTTTAGAACAAAGAAATGCAATTTTTTGAAAGCTAAAATTAAGGAACTTGAAGATAGTAATAAAAATAAAAACATTCCGGACATGTATAAAGGGATCAACGAATTTAAGAAAGGCTATCAACCTTGTGCTTATATTAAAGAAAGCTGATGGAACAGTTCTCACTGATACAGATAGCATTTTAAATAGATGGAAAGATTTCTTTGACGATTTGCTTAGACGCAGCCAAAAACTAACGTGCTGGAGAAAGGGAGATACACACCGCAGAACCGTATATTCCAGAACCCAACCGAATAGAACTAGAAATCGCTATAAAGAAATTAAAGAAACACACATCTCCGGGTGTAAACGAAATTCTGGCTGAGTTAATTTTAACTGGAGGCGAAAAATTGTGGAACAAGATACACAAAGTCATCCTCTTTATCTACAACAAGGAAGAATTGCCAGAAGAGTGGAAAGAACGAATCACTCCACAAAAAAGGCGACAAAACTGACTGTAATAATTATCGACGCATCTCTCTTCTGTCAACATCCTACATTCTTTCAAACATTCTATTAGAAACATTGACTCCATACGCAGATGAAATTGTTGGAGATTATCAATGCCGATTTAGACGAAATCGAGCAACTATCGACCAAATATTTACCATTCGCGAAATACTCGAAAAGAAGTGGGAATACAGTAGTCCGGTAAATCAACTATTTATTGATTTTAGAAAGATTAGGAGAGAAATATTGTACAACGTTTTTACAGAACTTGAAATACTTGAAAACTGAACATGACCTGAGTTATATGTAACTAACACTCACTTTTCGTATGTATCTCGTAAATAAATAATGTCACCTAAGTAGAAGTGTACGTGATATATAGCACAGATCTTCTATTAACAAATGCAGCTGCTATTAATAATGTTATAATCAAAGTCAAAAATAATAAAACATATCTGAATGCTGTCCATTATAGCTTTGAAACTATGAATAACAAATAAATAAATAAACAGATAAAACAGACCAAACCTATCCTTTATTTTCACTAAACTGTGTTACGTTTTCGACAATAGGAGAAGTTGCTCACCTCGTGAACAGGATGTACCAGTGACATGTCACCTACGGTTCTCCTCGAATTTTTAGGCAAAAGTGATTTGTATATCCTGAAGCAATTACATACTCCAACGAAATAAGTTAGCGAGAAGTATATTTGTTTTCCGTGTTTAAATCTCATTTTTGATTTCAACAATTGGAACTATTTTTCTTCCGGCAAATACATGTAGATGACAAGTAAATACTAAGACATGTATCTACTGTTTTTACATATAGGTACTTTATTATGCACTTCTTTCCTAGAATTGGATTTTATTTTTGAGTTGGGCTATGGCCGTACCAGAGGACAATATTTCGGATATAATGTGCATTATTTCGTGGAATGATCCTATAAATATGTCTAGTTTTGAAATGAAAATGTCTAATTTTATATTTATTGCATATTCTTTCAACAAACATATGGTAAAACTACAATATATTTGGGTTCTAAACGCACATTGTGTCCTTCGTCTAATAGATATGTATTGTCCGTTCTATATGACTATTAAATCATAGAGCATTTAAGAGCAGATGATTGTGGAGGTATTTATTTGTATCCATAAAAATTACACTATAGATCATTCAACCTTTTTCTTACTCATAGTTATCTAGACACATAACTCTTTTGATTTTAAATTAGGAATATAAAATTTATATATATATATATATTCCTTCTACTATTCCAAACCTAAATTTCTCAAAGATAATAATCTTGATTACATTATGGTGAATGTAATACTCAATTATTAGCCTGGGAAAGGACTAAAACAAATACAGCTGGTAATATATTAAACCATGCATTAATCGATTCATTGTACTTAACACTCAATAATGGTACTGTTATCAGAATCACTTTAGACGATAGTAGTAAACCAGATGTTACTGTCTGCAAAATTCAATACTACATCCAAGCATCTTGGACTGCGTAATATGATCATTTTGGTAGCGATCATAGGTTAATATTAATTAATACTCATCCAATCTATCTTAATTCTTCGTTACAAAACATTCATCTTGTATGTAAACTTAAATCAAAAACTAACAAACTTTGCTGCGATCTCAATTGACATGAATACCAACGAGAACTTTTGGAAACATTCAAGTCGGACTAATTGGAATATAAATAATCTAAATAACTTAATAATTCAGTCAGCTGCAAAAACAAAATATTTATAATAAACAGAGTAAGGAAAGAAATTATTTATCAAAACAAATACAAGAAATTATCATAAACTGATTTCGTGGAACAGAGAAGTACAAAAAGCAATCAATATATTTCATATATTCATATATTCGAAGAACATACAAGATTACCTCGCATATAAAAAAGCAAAAACACATACACAAATTACTTTAAATAGAATTGATAGAAAAAATTGGGAGAATTTCTATAATAATCTTTCATTTCAAAATCCTAATACACTAATTTCGAAATTCTTTCATCAGTTATAATAATGTCATCAATAATAATGTCATCAATAATAATGTCATCAATAGCCTGATGTCAAATAACAGTGACTGGACAAATCAATTTCATCGTATATTAACTCCGGATTTCTCGAACACTGATAATTCCTTTATTATTGATATTAATTATAATGCCACCAAAATATATCCATAAATAAGGAATCTCCATTTAGGTTAGTAAAACTGAAAGCAGTTTTCTTTAAATATAAGAACACCTCGCCAGGATTGGATGGAATTCACTACTCACATTATAAAAAATTACCAACAGAAGGAAAACAATTATTATTATTATTATCTTTTCTAAATGACATATGAGAAACTGAAAAAATAGCTGAAATTTGGAAGAAATCCATAGTACTTCCTATATTCTGACCGTATAAATCATGTAATAATGCAAAAAACTATAGACTTATGGCAATTCTATCTTTTAGCTTTAAATATTGCAACAATTTATCATATACAGATTACGATGGTCAGTTACAGGATAGAGGGTAACATTACAGGATTCAGAGAAGACAGAACTATGCTAGATTCCATAGGCCCACTAATCATTGATATATGAAAAACCCATCAAGAAAAAAATATTTAATAGCAGTAAGTGTGAACTTTCAGAAAGCCTATAATTCCATCAATTTAGATACATTAATTAAAAAGCTAGTTAACTTAAACATTTCAAAAAATATTCTTATTGTCTACAATATTCTTCATGATACGCAGGTTCATATGAAAATTAACAGGTTTCGCACTGAAGCAAGAATTACTTCTACTGGTCTACTTCAGGGTAGTAAATCAAGCCCCATTCTTTTCAACTTAATCATATTGGATTTAGTCAAGTTAGTAAACAGGAAAACCAATCTGTATATATATGCAGATCACCTAGCATATTATGAAATTGGTGATAATTTACAAAAAGCAGCAAGGAAAATTGAACAGATCACAAATTTGATACAAAAATGAAGCTTCGATAATGAATTGGACATTAATTGGTCAAAATCTACTTTTACAATGTTTACCAAGAAAAAAATAAATCAAATTCCTCAGATAAATATTATAAGAAACCAACTAAACTTTTCTAAACAAATAAAATATTTAGGTGTAAAATGTTAACATGGAAATTGCATCTGCAATTCCTGACCAAAGAAGCTGCCAAATATAGTAGTATTCTAAAACTTTTGAGTGCAAGAAAATGAGAAGCTCAGCCACCAGTTCTTAATCAAATAATTAAAATTCTGTATGGTTCTATGTTCATCAATAATAATCTAACGTTTTTTTACAGCAATTTACAGACAAGACAATATAATGTAGTCAAAATTATTTTATCTCAACTTTTTTTTGTCCAAAAAAATGCAATTTTGGAAGGAACTAAGAAAAACATTTTAAAATTAACATTTTTTATCTAGGATGGTGAAAACTTCTTCGGATACTATTAAAAAATTAATGAATCTGGAACTCTTGAATAGAATTAAGATATTACCATATAATAAAAACTTGCCCTGGATCTATAAAGTTTTCATAGAAGTTAAAGAATTGCAATCAAGAATATTTAAATGACTATCAATACCGGATTTCAATATGAGCTGAATCTAATAATAATTCCGACCATAATTCCTAATTAATTACAATTTCATAAATATAAAAATCTGTCAAATTCACATAGACAGATTTGGGAATTTCACACAGATTCCCTACCAATAGATTGTTTAACTCATTTTTGCAGATGCTTCTAAACAGAAGAACAAACCGATGGACACTGCTCTCATATTTCCAAATTTTAAAGTTTGAAAACAATTTAAACTACCTAGTGCATCGTACATCTTTCAATAAGAAGCCTTTGGCATAGGGCAAGCCTTCTTGCATATTAAAAAGTGCAATCTTAAATGCACCTGCATTTGTACGGATGCTTTAAGTGTAATGTCAGCACTAAATAACACCAATTGGTCATTATAAACATATTGGAATACAACGTTAATCAAAAAATTGTCATATTCTGAAAAAGGACAATTTTGAAATATCACCATTATATAAAGGGTACATGTAAACATAAAATAGAATAAAGAAGTAGATAAACATGGGGAAGTTAAAACTTTTGAGAAAAAGGGATAAAGTTTGTACGGTACGCTTAATTACATGCGGAAGTTAGAACTGTTGAGGAAAAGAGAGATCAAGTTTGTACGGTACGCTTAAGTACATGGAGAAGTTAAAACTGTTGAGGAGAAAAGAGAAAGTTTGAACAGTATACCCATGTACACAAGGAACTTAAAACTGTTTAAGAAAAGAGAGACTAAATTTGTATACAAACTCTAAATACAGTACGGTACGCTTAAGTAAATGGTGAAGTCAAAAATGATGAGGAAAAGAGAGATAAAGTTTGTACGGTACGCTTAATTACATGGAGAAGTTAAAACTTTTGCGGAAAAGAGATAGAGTTTGTACGGTACGCTTAATTACATACGAAAGTTAAAACTGTTGAGGAAAAGAGAGATAAGGTTTGTACAGTACGCTTAATTACATGGGGAATTTAAAACTTTTGTTTAAAACAGATAAAGTTTGTACGGTACGCTTAATTACATCGGAAGTTAAAATTGTTGAGGAAAAGAGAGAGTAAGTTTTTAAGATTCGCTTAAGTATATGGAAAAATTAAAAGTTTTTTGCATTTTGAGGGTCTTCAATACAGCGAACTTAAACTACCGCTAATTTTAGAGTTTTTTCTGTAGTATCTTCAAAACAAATAAAAATACTCGAAAAGCAAAAACGTAGTGAACTAGAGAATGCGATTTTGCATATGATACCGTTATCACAACTCATCTGTCTGATTTCGATTTGCAATTGTATATAGATTTAGCATTTTTTGCGGGCTCTGTAAATAACAGCAGTTTAATTTCGCTGTAGTGAATACCCTTAAGCTCTAAAAGAAGCTTCAGAGATCTTAAAAATGACCAGAAAATGGATTTGATTCACTGTACACTGAATGCGCCAGATATCTGATCCTTGGATTATTATTATTATTATTATTATTATTATTATTATTATTATTATTCGTTAAACAGTAATGTGATGTAGAATTTTAAAATTATTATTACTACTAATTACCACTAATTATTATTACCACTTTCATAATTGTGTACAACAATAAATCTTTCGAAAACTGTCTAGATAAGAATTGTTCCCTTTTATTCTATTCCTGTCTTGACATCATTACTATTTCAGTTAGATGATTTTGCCCTGATTTAGTCTCCGGAGTACCCTATCTTTGTGTAGGATCAAACTTTTGTTCATTTTTTTAGCATCCTTCTTCAAATAAAAACACTCGAACTAAAATTAACTGTGGTAGAAAACAGAAACGAAACAAATGTCTTAGAGTCAACAAGAGCCCGATTGGAGCTACCAGAAAGAAGGAACTATTTTTAAATCACAGCACTATGTATTGGAAAAAAATATTAAAAATATGAAAACTAAACAGAAACTAATAAAATATATTAAAAATATAATAAAATGACATTAATAACAAGTAATTTAAATACGGTATGACTTAGTATTACGTCATGTGGTTCGGATTCCACGTTAATCAGTAGGTCCACGTCTCATATAACCTCGCTGCTGAAAGGGACGCTAAACTAAAATCAACTCAACTCAACTTAGTATTACGGCATAGTGACCCTACTAACTCTTGTTCTACCTCATCAATCCTGACAACAGCATAACTCGACTACTGAATTCTAAAATTAACTAGACTAGAGTTCACTACTACTAGAGTTCAGAGCCCAGAGATCTTCGTCTTAATGGACCTAATCTAAAACCTAATATATATATATATTCCATTTATATTAGATAGTCCCCTCCCCTGGTAAAGCAACATCGGAAGTGTCGCTACTGTTTACCAGTGAGCAATTGTGTTTCTGGTCTTTGTTGTTCGGAATTCATATTAGCTCCCAGTTTTACCAATTGCTAGTATCTAGACATGGGACAGTTTGTTTCACTGTGGGAGTTATTAATCTTCAATCTCCTTTTACTAACACTATTATGCATCGTTTCTTTATTTTTTGCTTCTGACCCCTGGTAGATAATCTCTCGCAAGTACTAGGAACCACGACCAATACCGACATCTCTGCATGTCCCTTATGGAATAATTGCATGAGTACCTGAGATCTAGATTAAGGTCCATACCCAGGATCCTTTGCTGCAAGTTTTGCGGGATATTTCTTTCTGTTTCTAAACTAGGGGACCACGATGGCTCAGTGGTAGAGTATTCACCCCTGGTGCATGGGGTCCCTGATTCGATCCCAGCTCGCGCCAAGTGAACTTTGTGATGGACAAATACCGTGTGCGTGAATTTCTCCCATTTTCTTCCATTTTCTTCATTCCACCATGTCGTTCATTTCTCATCATCACTATCTCTTTTAGCCCACACGGTATAATCGTGGGATGTAAAACTCAAAGATTGTTTCTAAATCTATCCATTCTTCTAACAAATTTCAAAGGTATACTGGGAACTGAATTCCTGTTTTGTTAGTACTTAGGCTTTTTTTTTAAAGGAATCAAACTATACAGAGTATTGAGTTATTATTGACACTTCAATTATCGAGAATCTGCTATACATTCAACAACATGTTTTGTTCCCTGTGCTCTATTTCTAGTATTAAGCTTCGTTTTAAGGAAAATGTTAGCTCCTTAGTCCTATTTTCAGAGTATCAAAAATAATCTTTTGATCTATTTTCAGAGGAAAGAGAATAGTCAGGAAATCCTTAAGCCTCTAGAAGAAGACGGAATTTCCCCTAAAGTATCTTCTGTTGATTCTTTAGGTGATGAAAGCGTTGAAACTGTAAATGTTGAGGAAAAGAAACCGGCAGTTAAAATACCAAGTGGAACTTTACATACCCTTCCACGTGTCTCGTCTTCTGGGGCAAAATGTGCCATCAAGAAAAGTCAGAAATTAAAAACAATTACTAAAGCAAATAAACCTCCAATTTTTGAAGGAACTACAAAAAGAGTCAATTCTTCAGTTAAGAATTATGCGAAAAGTGATGCCATTTCCAAGCCTGTACCTGAAAGGAAAAGTGAACAGAAATTTCCCTTTGATAATGGAAAGAAAAATAAAGAAACTAGAAGAAGTGAAGAATTACTAAAGGTCGAGGAGGCGAAGAAAGTTCCAATTGGATCTTCTGTTCCCAAGGATATTACAGCTTTGACAGCAACTGTTCAGAGCACTCCTTTGAACATTGAAACCGTGCCTTCGTGCAAAGAAGTTCAGGCAACGTCCCCTTCTCCAAGTACTACTTCAACTCAAAAGCTGTCGGGACAGATCAAAAGACAAGTATCGAATGTAACGAAATTTAATAGTGCGTTTCAGATTCCTCGTGAGAAACCTACCAAAATCAATCCTGAGAGGACACCTGCTATATCAATGATAAAACGAAGGCCATCAAGTGCTGGCTCAAGAATTCAGAAAGATACATCAACTAATGCCGTTCCCAGGAAGAGCAAAATAGTGTACAAGTTAAAAAGTGCTAAACGCGATTTGAAGAACAAACCAAATGGTGAACAATCGTCGTCCAATGAAGTTAAAAGTGCTGCTGCTGATGCACCGACTGTACAAACGCCAAGTTCTCCGGGAAAAACTGCTAGTGTGTCACCCCTCCCACCACCTTCACGTTCCAACGCTGCACAAACTTCTTCGACTAGAACTCTTACATTGGATAATAAACTTCAGACTTCAGTGAATCTTAGTGAAAACAAGGAGTCTGTGAAAGAAAACCCCAAAACTCAAGATACTTCTGAAAAACATGAGAAGCAAGATGAAAAATTGCCTGTCACTCAAAGAGACGTAGAGAACAAGTAAGTGTACTTCACTGTTATATTCTTGTAGTGTTCTTAATTCAGCTTGTTCTCGTTTTTGCATTCCCTAATAATAGAAGGTGAAAAGACATTTAGAGTGTTGTTAGGAAGCAACTATTAGATCTATACCACGGATGCAAATAACCACGGGCGTGTGGTTCATCGGTGAGGACGAGTATTTAGTATCATACCGAAGGAAAGTAAATAATTTCTGCTGTGGGATGTAAGCGAGTAAAATCTTCTGTGGGATGTGGGCGAACTTTTTTCTTGGGCGAGTAAAATCTTCTTGCTTATTTGCATCCCTGGTCTATACACTAATTTCGTTATTTCACATTATTTCATTCTCAAGGAAAATTTTCATTGTTTTAATAAACAGATTATAATGTATCATTCATCCACTTTTAGTATTTCAGGGCAGTGTGACAATGAGCTTTATGTGTTAATATTCATCCCTCACCTCCAAGATGAAACTATGATAGACTTCCAAGCTATACAAATTCAATATTGAAACAGCTTCCAACTACAACAGAGGGATAGTGAGAGATTAAACCTATTAAGTAAATTTCTACCACTTCCGCTCTTTTAGTAACGAGACATAGAAGGTATAATCTTTTTTTCAGACGCTGAATGGATTGCATCAAACAGTTTGTCGGTATCTGTTACAGTTTTTGTTTTATGGCACTAAATGTTGGAATCGGAAATTGATGATTCTACCACTTCAAGTTTGAATAGAAAGTTAACACAGTAGATGGAACTTATTCTTTGTATGCTGAATCTGTTCCGAGAAACAGGTTTTCAATATTTCACAGTTTTTACCTCTATGAAAATCAATATTGGCAAAGGAAGTATTAGTAAATTTCAACAACCAACTCTGATTCTGGAAGAGTGTTACAGGTGGAGATAGTATGTTTTCTTCAAACGCTGTATCTATTCCAACTTGTCGCTACCTATTACCGTTTTTGTTTTATGGCGATCAATGTTGAAACCGGAAACGATTTGTTTCTACCACTTCCGATTTAAATGGATGATCAACGAAGGTGATGAAATCTACTCTTGGAGCACTGAAACGATTCCAAGAAACAGCTTGTCACTATCTGTTACCAATTTCGTTCTATAGCGATCAATGTTGAAACCGGATGATTGATTTCTACCACTTCCGGTTTGAGTAAATGCTTAAGAGAGGAGAGGAAAATTGTGTTGTTGATAATGCATGATTGTTTCTTAACATTTCACATTGAATAATATTGCGTTAATACATTTGATATCTAATTCTGTTCACTTTACAACCCTCCGTTTCCTTTGATACACTACAAAGTACATTTTCAAATGACGCAATGGTTCGAAGTTTGGTAATTAATTTACCCTATTCGTTTTTATGCTGTACCTCCTACGATACTAGTCATATTACAAGGCAATTTTCGCTATTTACATGATATGTATTATAGTGTACATTGGGTGGTGAAATTATTCATTTTTCCTAATTACATTCTAAGATATTAGAGTTCAATACCTAGATTTGAGGATCAAAACTTGGAAATGTTTGGATTCCAGGATTTTGCCCAAGATACTGGGATCTATGACTGTAATAAACATGATACATATCTAATGCATATCATGTGTGCTACCTGTCTGTTTTTGACTCCGAAAGCTTCATTAGTTCCGAAGATATGCGCTTGAAAGCACTATGTGCGAAATAGAGTGGTCTTTTCATCGACATATCGAAAACGAAGCGGAATAGCTATTCATGTTTTATATAGACTTTTTTTGCTTGTCATGATCCATACTATCATTCCTCAAGATATGGGTACCCTATATTTCTGGCATAACAGCAGTATATTCTCTGAGCAAATGTTATTATTATTATTAGATTTGCAGTATAGTACTTTGGTTTATATACAGTATATTATACTGTTTCTTCTTGAACGTGTTGGACTATAGGCTTGTTTCTGTGAATTTGTATTCAATATCTTCACAGATTTACTCTTACAAGTTGCTTCAAATTACCAGTTGCTGCTTGTTTCGGTATCCCTGGGCATACCACTTCATATGGTACCTATTTATTAAAATCCTTTGTTGCTGCTGCACTTTCTTTACTCAATGGATTGTGATGCGAAACGACAAATGATATGATGGTACCAATATCAAGACTATTTATAAATGGTAGTGGTGGTCATCTTTTTTGTATCTTCCACGGATATTTTCGTACTAGTTGAATCATAAAATTTATGATCCACTTAGTTTTATTATAATACATAACATTTCTTGTTTTTGTCAATAATTACGCTCATCACCCTGTATTCAAATTTGCAAATAATGCACTTGTGGACTTCCTGGCACGAATCAATATTTAATATTGATGAAACCTTCTATTCTCTTCTCGGATTATGCTTAATTATTCAAATCGCCATAGGCCTATTTTTAGTTACACATTATGTCTCAAGTAGGCCTATTGAATTAGTCTTTAACAGAGTTATTCATGTTTGTCGAGATGTCAACTTTGATTGATTAGCTTCTACTACTCTTCAGGAGTTGGTGTTATTATTTTATTATTAGTAATAACTACTGCATTCGTTGGGTATGTACTACCATGAGGACAAACATCATTTTGAGGAGCACAGGTTATTTACAAGACTTCTATCTGCTATCCCTTACTTGGAAACAATACTAGAACAATGAATTTGAGGTGGTTTTCCTGTAGATAATGTAACACTAAATCGATATTTTTGCATTCCATTTCCGTCTGCCTTTTATTGTTGCCACACTATCTATGATCCACTTATTATTTTCCTTCACTAAACAGGCTCTAATAATCCCTTAGGCCTAAACAGAAATTATGATAAAATTCCTTTTCTCCCAACTTCTCAACAAAGGGTAGTATTTTTTTTTAAAGCCTCCACTTCCCCCTGCCTTGGCCGTTTACTTTCGGACTTATTTATGGCAGACGCAATTGCCTCTTGCCTTTATTCTCTCTCTTATACTTTGATGTTTCTTTATTATCTCCCTGTCTTTTCGGCTGTCAAACCTCAGCAGATTTGAGGTGAGGCACATTTCTTTTCAGCATGGCACCTAATATTTAAAACCATGCCCTTTTATTTCTCTCTCTCTCTCTCTCTCTTTTTTTTTTTTTTTTTTTGGTTTTATTTTCCTTTATTTATCCTTTTTACATGCAGAAAATAACCTGAAAGAAGAAAGAAAATAGTTGATTGATACATAATATTGGTAGCAGCCCATTCACCACTCTGAAAGTAAAAAAAAAAAAAAAAAATAAAATAAAATAAAAAATAAACAAAATATAGTGTAAAAAACAACGTCTTCTCATTTAGTGTTTACTGCTTTGTAGTTTCCTCTTTCTTCCATGATTCTGTATGTGTTTATCACACTGTTTCTCACACCTGTTTATAACACTAACACTCACAACACTGACACACACACAATATTAAAAGTAGGTTATTAAAAAAAACAACATAAATAAATAAACAAATAAAATAAACATAAGTTTGTACTAAAGTTCTGAGTGTTTGCCAGAACTTTAAAATTGTTTGTTAGAATTTGATATGTTTTTATTATTATTTATGTCTTTTCAAAGTACTATTTGTTCAATTACCTTCTTCGTTGGGTTCGTTCGTTTCTCACTACATGCTCTGTTGGTCATCATTTCTTTTATCTTCTCTCTTTTTTATTATTACTAAGTTTGAGTGTTTCCATATTTTAGGAATTCTTTTCGTCTTGAGGCATAAATTGTAGAGTCTTGATAGATATGGTGACCATGTATCTGCATTTTCCAGGAAAATTTCTGATTTTATCATGTCTGGACCTACTGCTTTCTTCTTTTTTTAACATTTTTATGTAATTACTTATTTCTTGATTGGTTGTTTCTTCCATAATTTCGTCGTTTATTGGTAAAACTTTCATTTCTTCCCTCATTTGTTTGTGCACTTCGTTATCGTCTTCTTTTTTCGCCCGTAGGTAAAATTTTTTCCATTAAAAATTTTATGGTGCTTTCCCATCCCTCAGTAAAACTTCCGTCACCTTTTCATAAGGTTGAGAGAGTTGTTTGTTTCTTTATTTTCTGACTAATTATTTTATATGGTTCACTCCAAATGTCTAGGTTAGTATTTTCCTTAAGGTAGCTCTTCTAGCTATTTACCTTCATTTCTTTTGTTTTGTTTTCATATGTTTCTTTTTATTCCCTGTATTTTCTTAGTCGTAATTCTATTTCCCGCGTCTCTTGATATAATTTTCTAGCTCTTCTCGTTTTTAGTTTTAAGTCTTTTAGTTCATTATTCCAAAAGGAGTTGTTTTTATTTGACTTTCCATCTAATGTTAGTGTTTTAGTTAAACTTTTAATTGCTTTAATTATTTCAGTTTCCAATGTTTCAGCTATTTCATCAACATCGCTATCATCTTCAATTTGTGGCAATTTAATTATCTCCCAAAATTTAGTCCAATTTATTCTTTTAGTGTTATATATTACAGTTTTCACTTAGATTGTTAGAATTCGTTTTGCTATTTATCTCGAATAGTATTACATTGTGATCACTTAGGGTAGCCGTGTCTAGTACCCTCCAATTTGCTTGTCTACTCCTGTACATGGGTGGATGACCTTCCTCATTTATTACTATATCGAGACAGTATTGACAGTAACAGTTTAATATAATATATCCATTTTGTGATTTAAGTTCTATACAATTTATCCACGAGTCACTAAACTGGCTTAGATTTAGAATTTTGTAGTTTTTGTTTCTGTTTACTATCACTGCCATAGGTTTCTCTCCAATGTAGTTTGAGTTTGGCTTCCCTCCTCGTGTATTTTGTTTTTTACCTGTGTTATTTATAGGTTTCTCTCCTGCTTACACTATTTCCGTTTTTTCCATTACTGTTAGTTTTTTGTTTTTAGTATAGGGGTTCTTGTATTAAAATTATGTCTATATTTTCCTTCTCAGCGAGTTCTTTTATCTCGTCCATTACTGTAATTGACCCAGCTGCGTTTATCTGCATAATTTTTATTCTTTCATCCTCTCTCGGTTCATCCATGCTTGTGGTCAAGGGTTATATATTTTAACGTGGGTGTGTGGCCACTCCGCTCTGTAGTCAAATACAATACGTCCATACAGTTTGGGAAATTCCCTATACACTTTCTCCAAGTCGAGGGTCTTCTTTCTTCTTTTGTAAACTGATTTCACGTGTTCAAGTAGTTGTTCAGGGTCTGAGGTTATACCGTTCGTTTCAAGTTCGATTTCGTCTACGTCTTCGAGTTGTGGGAAGGATATCGTTTTTCGTTTCTCAATATGTTGCTATTAGAGAGTCAGGGTTCAATTACCGTGTGTTCCTGTTCGGGATAAGCCATATATTACTGTATGTGGTTCGTGTCCTGCAGTTCCCTAGGAGAGCTTAGGCATTTATGACAATCCGGGATTCAATCCTCTATATCCTGAACGTCTCCTTTAGACTTCAATAGCAGTTCGGACTTTCTACCAAAGCCGACCATATAACCACTGGACAACACGGTTCAAAGTTCGTGTTAGAACATTATGGGTAATTGACATAAAGACTGATTCCAATCGTATTCTGAATGCCGATACAATTTAATAATGCGAAAATTATTATGTTGTATAGGCATTAGTTATTTATGCTGGAAAGAAAAGTAGATTAAACTCTCTTAAACTAGAAAATATAAATTTATACTATGATAATTATTTTGATAAAGGATATGCGAAATTTCACTTTTTCTTTTAATTAACAACACTGAAACTGCACAAACACATATTACATTATATTTTGGCACTTTGATTTAAATAATTGAATATGATAATGCAATTTTACACTTCGCCCAATTATTCTTATTACAGTCGCGGAAGACGCGGTAGTCGCGAGCCACCGATTGAACTTCACTACATCATGCGTTTTTTTTTATTATTATTATTTTGCACTTTCACTTCTCACTCACTTTGATGCTGAAGAAAGATAATCTTTGGCGGTCCCAGGGGGATGTCCTTAATGTTGGGGGGATGAATTCCCTTACTTTCCATTTTATCTTCTTTCGGGTGGTCTTGAAGTTTCTCCATTGCGTAGTTAGCTCCTTTGGATTTAACTTTTGAGAGTTATCCGAAGGCTTTGGACTGCGTTGCTTTACATTTTCTTTTATTTAGAATAATATGTTGCACTAACGATATTTTTACGTTACACTGAATTATACAAGCGTGTGTAAACAGCATTTTATTTTTATTTTTGATTGTGCTTTTTGTAAAGTCACATAATTTTTAGATACTGCGAGGTTACAAGCTGTTATCGCACCAGAAACAATCGTCAGACTGACTTGGCTTTTCTCCCCGCCTCTTCGTGCTTCTACCAAGCAGAGAGGCTCACAATGCAACCCGTTGATGTCAGAGCTAAGAATAACTATGACAACCTATAGGCAGGAATTTTTGGAGACGAAGTTTGCTTCCTGTGCTGAATTTTAGCACCGTATTTGGAGAGACGAGAGGGTCTACTAAGACTTCCGTCGCAGACGCGACGCACACACACATTGCATATTCGTTTGTTTGCTGAGAGAAAAATTCTTAAGAGTGCTTTTATACGAGGTTCACTTAAAAAGTTAAAATTTTCTTAATATTCCATGAGCTGGACCATATGGTTACAGTGCCTAACCAAGAGTCTTAGGGCCGTTGTCAATAACTTGGTCTTTTCTAATCTTCCTAGGATCATTTGGGTTTCTATGCTATTGTATAAGTTTTTGGGGTCCTGTGAGTCTGTATTTTCACTTTTTCTTGCTCTTGTTAGTAGTCTATCCATTTTGTCAGTTTCTCTCCACTCTGTTCTCTTCTCCGTCTCTTTAAAGTTATCTTCCTTAATTTTGATTTGTGGGTGCTCTAAATTCTTCTGTTCTTATCTTTTTTCCCCATAAGCTACCGTTTCACTACTTTCTTTCTCATGGTATACTAACGTTAATTTAGCTGTATTGAAGAGTTGTGTATCTGGTATTTTCATTTTTAAGGTTAGTTTCTTGGAATTTCTTATTACTTTATATATTCTTTTTATGGCTTCTTGCAGTTGTTTACCCCACAGTCCCATTGAAAGTGCTGGAGCTGTGATTTCTTTCCTAATTTTATCTTTACTTAGTGTAACCGTTAGTATATATTTTAGTACAATTTCCAAATCTTCCATAGTTGCTTGCTTTCTCGGTCTTATATGCAAAAATTTTACTTGATATTTATTTGTGGAGTAATACACTCTGACCGCGTTGTTCACTTCTTTTATACCTATATAGTTCATTTTGTTTAAATCAAAATTTTCATGTGTTTTGGCCACTTTCTCAGCAAATCCTTTTGAAAATGTCACTAAATCTGTGTTTATAAGGTGCACTATGCGTGTATTTGTATCTTCTAAATCAATGAAACCTTCTTCTATTGTTAAGACCTTTTCGATGTTACTTATTAGTGTTGATTCTTCCAACCAAGTTTCGAATTTTGTTTTGGAGATCAGATTTATTCTAGCTTCAGATCTTTCTTTATCCCTTAGTTTATTCGACTGGCTTTTTCTTTTCTTCTTTGTTTCTTTTTCCATATTCTTTTTCTGTTGATTATCGAAAAATCTTTCGGGATACTTATCCATTAAAATTCTATCCTAGAAATGGTCCGCTCGTAAAACATTTTATATGTAGTGCAGTCCTTCTCATTTTTTGCATCACACTTCTTTTTCCTTCTGCTACATGGTATGCATATCTTGTTCTTATTTTTACCTCCACAGAAAATGTTCGTGGCCTTTATTCCCGCAATGAGAGCATATCTTTTCTTCTTCCTTGCAGTGTTTGCTTACGTGTGAATAGTCTAGGCATAAAGTACATTTTGGTATTGTGATGAAGTCCTTAATTCCATGAACTTCATACATAAGGTACACTCTACCTTCAGATATTAGTTTCCTTCTCATTGTGGCCGATGTTTCAATCACTAGATGGCATTTATCTTTATTCTTCGGACCGGTTCTAAATCTTGGTTTTATATCTTGCTTAGCTTGTTCTATTTCCTGTACTTCGGAGTTTTGCTCAATTAATGTTTCAACTATCTCTTTGTTCTCAAAATCCGCTGGAACATCGTATATTATTAGCAAAGGTTTCCTCTTTTTTGGTTTTTCTACTTTCACATTTTTATGTAATTTCCGGTTGTTCATTATTTTTTCCATATCTGTGATCGATGTTGTTTCAACAATCAGAGTTTTTTTCATTTCCTTCAAAGATGTGATTTTAATTTTGTCTTTTGATGGATTCACTGATTTAACAAAATTTTCTCTGTTCTGTTTAATGTTCTCATTATTTTCAGCCTTGAGAAAGAATGTTGGTTTTTGTTTTGTTTGTTTGTAGTGTTTTCTATTATTTGTGTACGTTTTGTTATTTGTTTCTGTGCAGCTTGATCTTTACTCGCGATGGTTGAATACAAGGGTTTCTCTTCCGTTTTTGTTCCTTTTTGTTGTTTTGCTTTGTCTAATTCTGCCCTTAATTGTTTATTTTCTTCCTTCAGTTTCTTAACTTCTACTTTCAATTGACTGTTTACTTCTTCAGCTCTAGCTTGTTTGATAACCCATCCTAACAAATGCTTGTTTATGCTGCGAGTTATAGCTGAACTAGCTTTACTCCTTTTTACGACTTGCTCTACGAAGTTTAATGCCATCTCGTATTCTTTTATTAAATCTTCCTCCACCATTTTATTTTGTTCATCGTCGTCTCTACCATCTTCGTAATCATTCTCCAAAATTGAAATGTTATTTCGGTCTTCTTCTATGTTTGTAGCTGACCCTGCTGGGGTACCTTCCTTCTTCTTCTTGTTATCCTTTGAATCCGGCGACTCTCTCAACCTTTTGTCACTTTGTGAAAGTATTTTTCCACTCTCTTCACTTGTTTCCTCTTCTACAGTACATTAACTCTGCTCACATTTTGTGATCTCAAACTTGTAGTTTGCCTTTGTTCCTCATCCAATTTGTCAAGCATGTATGTGTAATTACTATCTGAGTATCTTGGTTTTCGTTCATTGCTCGATCCTTTTTTTTTTTTTTTTTTACTTTATCGTCTTACAGAACCTGGGGGAGGGGGAATACCACCCCAGGAACGGCAAAAATTATGTTTATGTAATGTTTTCGGTATTTCTCTATTTGTTCTGTAGTTAAAAAATCCCTTTGGGAGTGTGCACACAATAATACCTTATTTTATATTTGTTGCCCACTCGTAACAGCGTTAAAAGTTTAGTAAAATTCACTGACTCTTCAAGAGCTTGTGTGGTTTCACTAAGACTATGTAGAGAAAAAAAAAATGAAATGAAATATTTAAGTTTAACGTCCCACGGTTATGCCGGTTAGGCTAAAGGAGACGGTGATAATGAGAAATGAGTGAAATGGTGGAATGAAGAAAGTGGGAGGAAACGGGAGAACCCCGAAAAAACCCACGAGCACGGTGTTTGTCTACCACAAAGTCCACATGGTGCGAGCTGGGATCGAACTATGTAGAGAAAAGTGTGTACTCACCATGTGTTTCAGCTCGTGGTGTTTCTTTCTTCTGTCACTAAGCACTATAAGCACGTGTTTTACTACTGTTTCTAGGAAAAACACTACTGAACTATTTTATTACGCATTTTATTCACTATCACACAACTCTTTTTTTTTTCACTCAAACACATTTACTAAGAGAACCACGTGTTTTTACTATTGTTTACTACGGCTACTATGATGTGTAATTCGTAGTACGCACTTTTACAACCGAGGGAAAAGGACTTTAGCCTTCCACACGGACACTCACATTTTCAGTTCGTTCGCACTTTAACTTCCTCGTAAAGTTGCAACGTTGCGGTATTTACCTTTTTGTCCTCAAAATTCCACGTCTTCGTATGAGTACTCAAAATTTCAGTATAATTCTGTAAAAAAACCACTAGATATTTTAGTTAATATCTCCGTTATTTTCTTTTGAAATTTCCAAATTCTGTTTTCACACAGTTGTTTCAAAGGAATTTACGCATACGCAGGTAAGCGGTGTCTCTCCTGCTCAACTTGCAAACTATTTTCCTCGGACACTTTCCGCGGAGCGACGCGACACACGTCTTTCACGCACACTTCGTTCTCGATAAGCGAAGGGTAGTATTGGTTTTACAATAATAATAGTAGCATTAATACTATTTACACTATGAAACCCATATATATTAGGAGACCCAGAATATTTCACTTCTGCACAACCGCTAGTAAACCCTATACATATCCAACTACAGTGATATTTCCTTTTCGGCATATGATATTTTATGCTCTATTCCCAATCAATTAGGACTGATTACCCTTTTAATATCTATTGTTATTGTAGTAATAATACAGTTTTTCCATGTTAGAAAAATACGAGGCTTAATATTTTATCCTATTAACTCTTATCCGGGCAACCGGGGCCTTCCAGGCCCAGTAGCTTCATTTTATTCGAATTTCTCAATAACCATACATATTTCGATTACATAAAATTCTGAATACTTCTATTCTTAGTCGAAGTTAAAATCATGAACATATAGAGTTGGTAAAACTAGTGGATTATTTTAAAAAAGTTGAAAACCTTTTCCTGACGTAACCGGGCAATCGGGGCCTAGGAGGCCCCGTATATATTTAATGCGATTCCTGTGAAATACTAGATCAAATGGTCACATAATTATATATTGAACACGTGGCTAATGTAACCTTTAGTCGGAAAAGTATGTGACAATAGACATTGAATTTTACGTGTTCTGTACTTGCACTTAAAATATACACTGGGCCTGACAAGCCCCAGTTGCCCGTCTACGCTACAAAAATGTCTTGCCCGGAGAAGGGTTAATCAAATTACATTTTAAATCATAGCATGTGTTGTCATCCTTTTAACCTCAATTGTTCTTGGCCAGTAGGGGACTTTCATATTTTAACAGGGCGAATTCTCACAATTATTTATTTTGCTTATTCTCTATTTCTTCCTTATCTATGTAATTTGTAGGACATAATATTAAATAAAACCTAGTTCTTTGGCTGAGAATAAGCATATTTTGAAAAAATATAACAGAGGAGTTACTCTAATAACTTCATACTAAATTTAAATCCATTTAAATCAAGAAAGAAAAAGAATAGAATTTTTATCCCCTCAAAAACAGAAGATAATTTTTAAAAAAGAGGTAAAAAAAAATTCAAGATATATTAATTTGTCATAACGAAATCACGGTAAAGTCCCCCGCACCCAAACAAATGCAAAAGAAATAAATGCGGCTTTACAAAATAATAATAATAATAATGTCAAAACTCAAAAATAAAATATTAAATGAAATATGTATGTGTTGTTATGTGTTATCAATTACTGGCGGGATCTGAACAAAATTTGATGGACAAGTTGCCCATCATCTAAAAATAAAGCTTGGTATACTTGGTGGCCAAGCTTGGCCAGAGGCAGGCTCCACTCGACTCAAGTGTATGTGGTACTTTATTTCTTCGGTAACTATTGGCTGGATCTGAACGATATTTAGTGGGCAAGAAGCTCATAGGCTAGGACAGGGTTTCTGAACCTAAGGGTTTCATGGGGGTCGCGAAGATAAACGGAAGAGATAAGTATAATTATAATCTAATACCGGAAAATATTTTTAAATATTATTTTGAACTTTGTTCTGATAGGCATATTTTTTATTTTTATACATACTGTTAAGAACAACAACAAAAAATAGGTGTACTAAACATTTTCAAGAGGTGCAGAATTGTATAAAAATCAATTTAAATAAAAGAGGTACGATATGAAACTAATGAGAATTTATTATTTCTTCAGCGCTGTGATGTTGAGGTAATCACAGAGCCAAACACTAACCCGCAATAGCTGTGTTGAGTTTGATGATAAATCAACAATGGACAAGTTATTCTGACGGCACTAAGAGGGATTGCTTTTGTTTAGGATTCTTTGTTGTTCTTTGCGGAATTGTACACGCATGTGTGTGAGCAAATAGTCTTTTTTTTTTCAGCAATCTGGCAACAATAAAGATAGATTTTTGGTGTGAGATTTTATTTGTTTCCTAAATTTTAAATGTAAACAAGTTGCTTTTAACAGTTTTTGGTGATACTGAACTCATACATAACAATGTACCAAATTTACAACAAGTTGAGGTAACTCAAAGTGGCGGCCTCTCGAAAATTAAAATATTCAATAACTTTTTAACAACTGTCCAAGTTTTTTTTTTAACGAAAATCAGAAATCAGTTTTTTTTTTTATCATATGACCCAAAATTAAGGGAGTTACGAAGTTTTAAAATTTTCAAACGGCCTCCATTTTGAAAGAGTATTACGGATCAGACTCGATATTCGTAATATGAATGAACTGACCAAATTTGGTGTTAATCCATTCGCTTTAAGGGAAGTTACTGTATCCAATATATACAAGTAATGGATTCTACTGTTATAGAAATAGATGGATATCGTGAGATCTTCGTAATAGGTATAAGATATATTAAAAATCCCACACAACCTTATTACAAACCAGAAATTATAAGACGGTCGTTGGCAAAAGGATGTGATAAAATGGGGGTCGTGATAGGAATTAGGTTGAGAACCACTGGTCTAGAGAATAAAGATCGCTATATTTGCTGGCCAACCCCGGCAAGCGACAGGCTTGGCTTGCCTTGTATATGGTACTTTATTTCTCGGTACCTACTGGCCTTATCGAAACGAAATTTGGTGAACAAATAACCTATCGTGTGAGAAATAAATATCATATTTGGTGGTCGATCTTGGCTAGGGACGGGCTTGGCTTGGTTCGACAACAGAGGCTGTGTTCCACAGCTTTGCATGCCGGGAGCTTCTGAGTTTAGTTCACTTGATTTAAATTTAGTGAGAACTCGTCTTATTCATATTTGAATGTGTATACAATTAGGTGAGTTTTGTTGTTTTGACTTGTGTAGAAAAATAATATATTACATATTTTTCCTATACGAATTATCGGTGACAACTGTAATATTAATAAGACATTTGTACAGAATTAGGAATGTGTTCTTTCTATGTTCTACAAAACCGAGAAAACACGAAAAGACTATGCACACAATGGAAACGTGCGTGGAAATACCATATAAGCACGGCAAAATTAAAGATTAGTAAAAACTTATTTTTAAACAATTTACTACTTTTCACCTTTTATTATTAGCTTCAGAAATAGTTGTAGTTTTGGATATATTACTTTCGAAGTAAAAACTCCTGCTAGTGACTTATAGTAATCTATTTTTAATGTATATTCTTGTTTCTAGAAGAATTTTCAACTATTTCTATCGAATCGTTTTTTAATCTGTCGGAGATACCTTGTAAAGGTTCAAAGGACGTTTGATTACTTGGTATTTTTCTTTCTGTTTATACATACATGAGTTCAAAGCACTCTATCATAGTAATACTACAATTACAGCGTCATTGACTTGAAATGAAACCTTAGATCATTTCACATCTCAATAGGACGTTGTTAAATACACGTGAATAATGAGTTAATTGATAAAGGTAATAAAATGGGAGGAAAAAAGAATAACTTTCAGAAAGTCCATATGGAAAAGCTTTTTTTTTTTTTTTTTTTTTGTTCCATTGAGGCCCAAAAAATTTTGAGTTTTCTATTATTACGGTTCATTTAAATTTATTTTCAGTGAAAATCCATAACAAAGATACAAATGTTGTTGCCCGCTAATAAAATATATAATATTCGAATGTATAAGAAAGGTCATTTCTTATTTCTTTTTCCTAGAAAAAAAAAAGTTTTTCTCTGTTCTGTTGTATCCGACTCATTTTGGAAACGAAACTTTCGGTGACAAGCGAGAAACAAATTAAACTAAGTCTTCTCTTCTCTTCTCTTAACTTTACCTTTTTCGGAAGAGGAGAACTTTACCTCTTCTCTCTTAACTTTACCTTTTTTACTTATCCGGTGCAAACTAAGTCCTTGTTACCTACTTTCATTATATTGTCCTGAGAAAGTTTATTTCACATTTTTTAAAGCTTATTATGCATTTTTCATACAATATGATTTACGTGGTAGCATACACTTGAAACATACAGTATGAGTTACGTGGGAATGTATGTAGGACTCCTTATTTAAACAGTTACAATTATCTTTGCAATGTTTATGCGAACTTTTTCATTTTTCCATTTTTTAATGAAATGTTTTCTTAAATAATGAAAAAAAGAATAAACTAAGAGAAGAAAAACCAAAGACTAAAATATTAATCCATTTGTCAAAAGACTAATTCACAATGTAAATTGTCAAAAGACAATTTACTATGTTTTCAGAACGGATTTAAATTATTTTAATTGTTGTAAAAAAATAATGCATGATATATTACGGTTGCTAGATTATCGTGATTTCAAACATCGATTTCTTGCTTGCTGGGCAATTGCTGGAGTACAAAATTCGAGTCCTGACCAATTCACCGTCCTGCAAATAATACATAAAGTATAAATGTGTAACTTAATCCATCTTCACTCTAGAACTATTACTTAAATAATTAATACTATTCTGGCCAGTATATAATTGTCTGAGCAGTGTATACTGAGTATACTTATTTATTAAAAATTAAAATAAATTGTAACAGTTTCAATGACTTAACATTATCTTCATCAGACGTTAACTAGCAGAAATATCTTCATAACATTAAATTAATATTATTGTATAATTTCAATTGTTTCATTTTATAATTTTTAATTTTTAATATGTAACAATCAGGTATTGTTATAACTTACTGTTTCGTTTTAAATTTTTAGTATAATTGCTTTTTTATAATCATTATTATTTTCACTTTTCTCTTTTGTTATTATTAATATTTTAATAAATTATTCCAAATGTCAGTTAATTTTGAAGTTTCCTCTGAATTCAATGTTGTATCGTATAATTTTATTTTTATTGCTTCTCTTAATAATTTTTCATATCCGTGATTTTTATCCTTCCATTCTTTCTAACAATCTATCCCAGAATTCATGTATTTGAAGTCCTTTTGTCTAGTTCCTTAATTTTTCACTTCTTTCTCTCTTAATTCTTTGCACTTCTTTCCATTTTCTTATTATTGTTCTATTCTATTTTTCTAGACATTGGACCCCTTCCCAATCTATATAATGTCCTGTTTGTTTTACATATTTGTATATAGCATTATTCTGTCTTTTAAGTCTCACATCGTCCCTATGTTGTTTTACTCTTTCTTTAACCTTTTTTTGTTTCTTTAATGTATATCATATTACAAATATATTAAGTTGTATATCATATTAATGTATACAACTTTTACATTTCACTTTATACACTACTACATCGACTTCTTCATTTATGTCTTTCTTCCTATTTCTCATTTTCTTAACTACTTCCAGAATTCTACATTCTCCTTTTCTGTATGTGTTTACACTTCCTTTTCGTAATGTCTTCGGTATCTCTATCTTTTTTCTAATGGTCTCTATCCCCTACCATTTGTTTGTAATTTGTTAAAATAATAAAAGTATCAAAAGAGGAAAGTAAAAATAATAATGATTATATAAAAAAGCAGTTATACTAAAAAAAATTTAAAGTGAAACAGTAAATTATAACATTACCTGATTGTTACATATTAAAAATTTAAAATTATAAAATGAAACAATTGAAATTATACAATATTAATTTAATATTATGAAGATAAGTAGACGTCTGATGAAGAGAACTTTATGCTATTGAAACTGTTAGGACTTATTTTAATTTTAATAAATAAATATGTACTCTGGTCAGAAAAGTATTAATTATTAAAGTATAAATAATACATAAAATATAAATAAATAAATAACATCTTCTTCGTTTATGATATTATTTATTTATTTATATTTAATACTCGGTTCTTTCTAAGTGAAGATACAGTGAAATTCAAAAAGTTCTGTGATTGATCCGGACATTCGGCTTATCCAGTTAGTGTTGCGTAGTAGTCAGCATATAAAAACATATGACTTAAAGGAATATAATAAAGATTTCAGACAAACAAGCAAGAAACATGATTCATTTGTGTAATCGTACTTTAAAAATGTATTTAATTAACTTTCACATATAAATGTGGATTGCAAAACTTTTTGAACATGAATGTAGTACAAAAACATCCTTCAAATAAGCTCTTCTAAAAATAGCACATCTTAGGTAAACTTAAGTAAGACCTCTAAAGAAGTGTCCTCATAAAATTCCTAAATAATAATAATAATAATAATAATAATAATAATAATAATAATAATAATAATAATAATAATAATAATAATAATAGTAATAATACAGGGTTTTCATAAAGTATGGACGGATTTAATTCGCTTATAATTTACATAAAAATGCTCATATTGAAATCAAATAAAGTGCATATGATAGCGGAAGGATTAAATTTTTACCTGTAATCTGCACCAGCTCACTTCATTCACCGCCACACCTCCAACTGGGCGCCATTTACGTCCACACATTCGCGTAGGCGGCGCTGGAATCCACTCACAGCGTTCCTTCACTTCCCTTACCCTGCTCACTGTTGTAGGCGATGTCGGCGGCCTCCCACTTCGAGGACGGTCCAGGACACTTCCTGTCTCCAAGAACTTAGCATGCCACTTTCGGATTGCACTCTCAGTCGGTGCCGGCTTTTTGAACTCTGGTGAACTTTCGACACACCAGAATTGGTGATTTTAGCTCTGCGTACCACAGAACACATTGCGCTTTCTCTTTCACCGACGCCATCTTTGATACGGTAAAAAAAATAGTCTTCTCAGAGGAGTTTTTCATTTATTTATTTCTTTAAAAGACACACACACCAATACAGCTTACAACTTACTTTTAACAGTCAACATTGAAAGAACAATGAAAACAACAAAGAATTTGGTAAGAAACTGACCCTTGCCCTCCCTTTCCCTCTCTCAACGTGTTCAGAGTTGCAGCTTATCTAACAGTGTTGCCAACTAAAAATTTAATCCTTCCGCTACCGTTTGCACTTTATTTGATTTCATTATGAGCATTTTTATGAAAATTATAAGCAAATTAAATCCGTCCAGACTTTATGAAAACCCTAAATGCATCGTTTCCCAGAATGGTTTGAAAGTACGGAAAAGTAAAATGAACTAGCTCAAAACTTGTGAAACGTACAGCAAATATAATTGAAATACCTAATGGAAAAAGTGGATTTGATTCCTGGGTTAATAACTGGATGTGTCATGCATCAAAGTGGACTTGACAATTGGATTTCATCTTCAATATTTATTCGATAATGTTAGTTAAGGGCACACCTTCATATTGATTTCTAGTGTTGCGTCAATGCGTTAAACCCTGGGTTCGATTACCGGTGGGAGCACTCGGTCGAAAAAGTGTAAAACGCTTCTTCAGGCCAGCTAACCTGAATAAGGTTTTCCTGGGTTTTCCTCATTCACACCAGTCAAATGCCGGGGTTGTACCTAACTTATAGGTCCCAGGCTGCTTCCTTCCTTTCCTAATCCTTTCTTCCTTCCCTTTCCCCGGATAGTGTGCTCGCCGAGGGACGTCTTCCCTCAAAACATGACGGGCTAAATGGTCTTAGATGCCGAAAGCCTAGAAATCTAAATCCTAAATCCTAAATCAATGCGTTAAACTTACTTAATACAGAACCTTATTTTACCTAAACTTGGTGCAGTTACTTTCACTTTCTCTATATAATTTGTTACGCAGGGATTATACGACTATGAATCATGGATATTTAGAAGAGCCTGTTCTAGTGCTTGCATAATTTTGCGAACCGTTTTTCTTGGGTCATATAATTTTCAAATTAGTCTCTCTGAAATTAGTTTCTCAGTTTTCTGTCATCTTATAAGTATGAAACACTGGCTTTTTCGGTTTCTGTTGCTTATTTTGAAGTCCCCTACACGGAATTATATCTTAGATGGGCTATTTGGCCATATACTTTTACCTTGGATATAACGGAAAATATTTAAAAAAATTCAATAGAAACGTTGCACAAAAAAAAAAAAAAAAAAAAAACAGTAGAAAGGAACACAGGATTTAAGAGGACAAAGCAGAACCTAAGCAACGGACGAAAACAGATTGTAGCGTTGATTAAAGAGGCTCAACCACTAAAATCCACGAAGAAATACTGAAGAAAGTTCAGAAATATCATAGCAAGTTAATATTCAACGGATAAACAGAAAGTAAATGAAAGCGAAGGTGAAAAGGAAATAGACATGCCCTCCATGTGCAAAAATACGTTGCATGTGCTATAAGAAACATGAAAGCAAGGAAAGGACCAGGTTCCAATGGAACTGCTTTAAACATACTAAAGGAAACCAGTGAAGAAGTGGAGTGATCCTAGCACAGCTTTATGTTAAATATCTAGGACGAGGTAGAGTTTCCAAAAAATGGAGAAATGCTATTATTATAATGCTGCACGAAAAGGACACAGAGAAGGTCTGTAAAATTACAGACCAATATGTGCAACATACAAAGTGTTTACCAAAGTCTGGTACTCCAACTAGAAAAAAAAAAGACCTTTTCTACCCAAGATAATAAGCTGGATTTAGAAGGGATTATAGAACAATAGAGTATATTCAGGTAAATGATCAAACAAGTATGAATTATTCGTGTGTTCATTAACTATATAAAAGCGTTTGATTCAGTGAAGACCTCGACGGTTATAATTGATTCTATATCAAATGGTATTAAAGAAGCTTATATCAAAATTAAAGGTAACGTCTATAAGCAAGCCAGTGTAAACATTCAACTGTTGATCTGTAGGGAAACTACAAATAAAGAAGGGGACATGGCAGGATGATCCTATTTCTTCCAAGCTTTTAACAAACATTCTTGAACATGTGTTTTGACTCTCAGCTATGAGAACACGGTAATAAATATGCACGGGAAACATCTTACTCATCTTCGTTTTGCTCATATCTTTTTTCTTTACAAACAACATCCCGTAAGTGCAAGATATGGTAGAAGACAGTGGCGGCTTGTGCTTTGAATTTTAGGTGGTGCACAATATATGACCTCGTTTCTTCATTATTATTAATATTATTATAAATAATAATAATAATAATAATAATAATAATAATAGTTAGTATAAACAATAATAGCGATTTCTTAATGGTATATTTCTAACATGCAATGGAGAAGCTCATTTTGTATGATTTTTGACGTACTCTTAAAAATTGTTGCGTTTTCTAAATGACTCTTGAGAGCGCTGTCAAGTTCAGCGCTAAAATTAATTAATCCACTAAATCCGTATGGATTTGAAGAAGAGTCTGTTTCCACATGTCCTCTTAAAACCAGTTCGAAGACGCCACAAAACCGAATTGATGATTATATTGAGCGCGTACCTGTTTTGCGTCACTTTTTGATTGTGATTCTCACTGGACCGCATATAAGCAGCATCTAGTTGAGCAGCAATATTCACATTTCCCAACACAGTGAGATTAACGTGTTTTATATGAGCTGACGAATGAATTTTTTTTTTTTTTTTTTTTTTTTTTTTTTTTTTTTTTTTGCTGTGCAGATGCTCGATATCCACAACACCTTTTTTACTTTATGCATCTTCCTCCGCTCCGAACAACAAACACTGAAAACAAAACAAAGCATTTTTAATTTCACATTCACATAACCACTTATGCTGTTCGTACAAGTTGAGATTAAGCTTCCTTGTAAATCTTTGTTACTGACTTCTAATAACTTGTGTTATATTGAGAGTCGGAATCGGCCCTCCGATGTTTTTCACAAGTAGCTTTGCTTCTAAAGTTCTTTTTGAAAATGGCTCATTCAACAGAGACGTTACAGAATTCATTGTCACTTCACGTATATCAGGGACAGACACGTAATTATGCAATTACAGCAACCATTCCAATGAATAACAAAGACCGGCACACGCACACACACAACACTACAAAGTACGAACAGATTCGACAATTTGATCGTGAACATACTCCTGTCCGACTCGAAATACATGATTTTTTCCGGTGTAATTTATTTTGCGTCAAAATAAACCATCCAAATACTCCCCCTCAAAAAAAAAAAAAAAAAAAAATAGTGAGAGGGGTGCTACACCTATTTAAGCAGCCAAAGGTGTGGGTGATAGTAGGCGGAAGAGGAAAGTGAAGAAAGACAAGGTTTCCTACATTGGACATTGGTCAGTCGAGTTGAGGACTGGGATTGCAATTCCCTTTAAAATCTCACTCCTTCCCCCTCATTAACTCTCTTTTTCTCAACACTGCTCTCCAACTCTCTCATTCACCCACACACATATGAAAAGGAAAACATTTTCTCTATGCTGCCAAATTTCTACTCATTTAAACACAAGTGCATTAACTATTGACACCCTTAATTTGTCTTCACTCTTCAGGGGGTCGCCATATCTGCCTTGACCTTACTTGGTTGACAAAACCAATAGTTATGATCACTTGGCAATCTCGCATTTAGGAAAGGCGTAAGTATTTTTTCCTCCTCCATGTACGACTTGGAGGAGTGAACCATTCCCCTTCAGGCAAGAACCGTGTAAACCAATATTGCAGGGGGAAAGACGGTGGAGAATTTCCAGTTCTAAAGCGTTTTGTTTTGGAAATGTTTTTGTTGGTAGATTTGCTTGTAAAAGATCTGCAAACATATAGATTCCTATGAGGCACTATAAGGATCCTCGCGCCTCGCAACCCCCGCAGTAGCCCAGCTGGGGATTTTGTCAAACTCTCAAGCAGAAAGCTATTAGCCAGCCCCGTTTCAAACGCACTTCTTTAAGGAAATATGATGTTGACAATAAAACGAAAAGTGATTTAGCATAAATAAAAAATGACAATATTGGAAGGAGGTTTGTACAAACATGCAAACATTAAGAGCAACCGCCAATGGTAGAAGAACTCACTTTAAGCAAGGAAGTTGGGTTAAGAATAAATAAGGAAAGACAAAAATGATGTTTAATAAATTTGTATGAAAGTCAAGGACGGAATTTTAAAAATACAAAATTAGAAGAAGTGAATATCTGCGTCCAGATATCCATTGGTGACAAAATTAAAGAAGATATTAAGAAACATATTAAGCTAGATTGCAATGTATTGGGAAGGAACAACTTTTTATCACTGTGCTTTGCATTCCGTAGACTGCAAGGTAATTTGTGCAAGGAAGCTGTCATGTCCTTATACTATAGTAAAGTTTTTTTTTTTTTTTTTTTTTTTTAATAATAAACTATGGTGTTATATTTTGGGGGAATTCAAGAATAAGTGCTAGTACATTCCAAATACAGAAAAATATATTAGAATAATGTTCAATATGCCTAAACGATTCTCATGTATAATTTTTTTTTTTTAATATAAATTATTGACATTACCTAGTTTATATGTATGTCGCACAATTATGTATGTAATCGAATACAAGGATCTGTTTACATTAGCAAATACGATTCACTCATACAATACTAGGCAGAATTGTAATATGTAATCATACAGCAGAACTATGATAATTTGAGCAAAACTGTCTATATGAATTGTATAAAATTGTATAACAAATTATTGACAAAGTATAAGGACATTAACGAAAAACGAGTATTCAGAAACACTATTACAATTATTGTTAGAAAAAGTTATTACTTTGTTGAAACTTGTCTTACTAATAACATATAGAGAATGTAACCCTATCTAACAACTATAAAACTTAATTGGGGAACATCCTCATATTGTAAGCTATGAACAAATATGAATATGAATATAAATATGAATTAACAAAGTAAAATGCCAATGTGCATAAAGCCTAAAGTTTTCAATGAATGTATGATACCCTGCCTGTTTTGATATATGGATCGCAGAAGTTAAGAAAATAAGACATTCAGCGTATCAAAACCGGACAACAAAAAGCATGAAAATATGTGTGCCAAAGAATATCTTCAAAGTTGGGATCAGAAGGCTGACAGGAGAGACAGATATTATCGTAAAAATAAAGGCATTTAAGTGACAGTAGGAAGGATATATTGCAAGGAGTAATAAAAAAGTGTTGACCATGAACAAAAATTCTTGAGTAGATACCCAGAGACAAGAAGCGACTTAAGAAACTTCATATAAAGTGTTGTGATAAAAAGGTATTAATGAAAAGAATTGCTCAATATAGATGTCTAGGGCAGGGTTTCTCAACCTGGGGGTCGCGAAGATAAGCGAAAGATGAATGAACTGACCAAATTTAGTTTTAATCCATTCTTCTTTAAGGAAGTTACTGGATCCACTATATATACAAGAAATGGATTCTATTATTATAGAAGTAGATGGAAATCGTGAGATCTCCTCAATAGGTATATTAAAAATCCCACACAAACTTATTTCAAATCAGGAATTGTAAGGGGATTGCTGGCAAGATAATGTAATAAAATGGGACGTGATAGGAATCAGGTTGAGAACCATTGGTCTAGGGAGTAAGTTTATATTTCAACTAACAATTTGTTGACAGGAGTTGATTATGCTGTGTGTATTCCTTGGTAGGAAATGCTCGTTTTTTTTAGCTCTTGGTGAAAGCTGTTTGCTAGCACATTAGTGTTTTCCCAATAATTTCATAATTGGTATTAGTTTTGTTGGGAAACATCGAACTAAGACTGCATTAAGAGGAAATTATTGATCTTTATTCTATAATTCTCATTACTTTGAATTAATTAGAGAACATATCTTGGATCAAGAGAGTTCAACATTGGCCCTTGCTCTATCAAAATGTATACACATAATAAAGTGGCAAGGTAATTACTGTAACGTTTGTTTAAATTACGTTTATTGCTATTTTCACTGTACATATAAATAAAGGGATTGCAAGTTACTTAGTAAATCTGTCCGAATCAAATTGTTGGTCAATCTTGGAAACAATTCTTTCAGAAACCACGTAATTGGACTTACTTAAATCTAATACTTCTCTTAAACTGTTCATGGTACACCATAAGGGGTTACCTTTAAAATTTTCTTATAAAAAAAACAAAAAAGAAAAACTTTTCATTCAAATTTTAAGCCTATATGATGCAGAATAAATAAAACTTAAAAATATGAAGTAGAACTTTTTTTTTCATTTAAACTCATTCACTGAAGCATACAACGTAAAATTAATATCCAATTTTAGTATTGATTTTTAAAAATACAATCAATAATTAAATGTATATGTTATGTATGCATGTCACACACATATTATATTGTCCGAAAAGTCATATTTTTCTATTTTCCGAATGTCATTTATTTATAAAGATCAAGGATCAATCAACTGTCCATTTTGTTCGATAAAATTTTGTTATCTTTCAGTGAGCTTTATAATTACTCGTTTACTGAAGAACTTGTCCTTTTGGCAAGAAGTTGAACAAGATGTTGATTTATAGTCTAATCTAAACTGACCGTTATACCACACAATCACTTTTGCAGAAAACGAAACAAGTGGGACTCTGATGTTGCGAAATGAGGCAAATATGGTGGGTATGGCAAGACATCCCATCCAAGCTCCAATGATTTTTGAAGAGTGATCGAACTTAAGTGAGGTTTCATGTTGTCGTGATGGAGCACAGTTCTACGATTGATGAAGCTTGGGTATTTCTTGACTATAGATTCGTTTAGTGTCCAGTTACCAATAGTTCAAACTGATTGTTTGGTTCCTGGGTAAGAACCCGAAAAACATTACATCTTTAAAATCCCATTACACTGAGAGCATAACTGTCCTCTGATGAATATATGCTTTCAGTGTTGTTTGGGGTGAATCATCACGTCAGGACCAAGATCGTATGCGCACCATTTTGTTGTAAATATTCCGCTTCTCATCACTTGTTATCAGTCTCTTCAAAAAAGATTCTTTACCTCACGTTTAATGAGCATATCCTAGATGTTAATATGCGCCATCAAATAAATTTATTTAGGTTCATGAGGAACCCAAACATCATTCTTGCTTGCTTACGTATCTCAACTTCTTTAGGTTACCGTAAACCTTTGAGTGATCGATGTTTAATGTGTCTGCGATTTCTCATGTCGGGTAACATGAATTTCACTTGAACAGTGCCTTTAGTTTGTCGTCATCAATTTCAGAGCGTAGTTGAGAACAAAATCGCCAGAACGAAATTTCATGAGCTATTTGTTCGATCCCTCGCGCCAGTGAGCTTTGTGGTGGACATTACCGTGTGTGTGAGTTTTCTCGAGGATCTACCGTTTCCTCACACTTTCTTCGAACCCCATTTCATTCATTTCTCATTACCATCGTCTCCTTTAACCTTGCCGGCAAAATCGTGGGACGTAAAACTTAAAGATTTCATTTATTTTTTTCTTAAAGTGTACTTATATGTGTGTCCGGAATTTTAAATCAACATTTAATTGAGCTAGTCTCCATTCTTGTTGTAAATAACAAGGTTCCATTTTCATTTTGGCAGCTAGTTTTATCGTTTTTATTTACTTACTTGATAACGGCTGTGACGTGGCAATTTAAAACAGAAGTTTGATTATTTGTTTATTGTTCTTTCTGTGGTAGAATGTAGTGTCTGGTACATTACGTAAATTAGGTAAAGAAGTAGAAATTGTGTGTTTCTTTTTATTGGTTGTAGAATTATCAGCAGAAAAGTAATATTTTTGTCTTAAAGTAATGCATAACATTAAACGTTTTGTAGAAGTAGAATGTATCAGTATAGATATTTATTCAATTGTAAATGTCATTCTACGATAAAATTAATATAAAGGACATATAACATATGTATAAGGTAAGTGTTAGGATCCAAGCCTTAGGACTTTTTCAAATATTTTAAAATTTTTCATTTGTTTATTAATTTATAAAGCAAGTTTGATAATAAGGAGCTTTCTCTCAACTTACATATTTAGATTATACATAAAAAGAATAGATGGATCATGTGATACATCGAATGAAACCGAAATTTCTGTTAAGTTTATAAGTTTGTTGCTGACATAAGAAATATTTCCCCAAGTTAGCATAGATCAGATTCAAATAAGCCGTGATATATAGATATACAGAGTTAACATAAATGATTCATTCGTTTTGAAAAGGCTATACAGTACAACCTCTCAAATTCGAACCCCGGAAATCCGAAAACCCGGCAAATCCGAACACGTTCTCAGGAAAAAAATTAACTACAGCTGGAAAATAAAAAAAAAAAGATTTAATCACACAAACTTATTTTTAAGGTTTTAACTTTTTAGACTTAATGCTTATTCAAAACGTTATAAAATACAGTTAAGTTTAGATAAAATAGGAAATAGTTTACGTCTACTTACGTATTTAAAAAATTCCAAAACAATGAAATCATTTTAGGTTAACTGGATTACGATTCACACGAAAAATTACAACACAAGATTAAACAAACACTGATTTTTCACTTGAAGTCAGTTATCTTTAACTGTCGAAGATTAGAAAATAAGTACGTAATATTATTTCCCGGGTAATCCGAACCCCCCGAAATCCGAACAGGCTTCAGCCCCAATTAGTTCGGATTTGAGGGGTTGTACTGTATTTTCAAAAGTATTACACGAGGTTAACGAGGCAGTACGAGGTTAATACTATCGAAAATGGAGGGAAAGCAAGAAAAAAGATGTCTAGTATCGTCTGGACGTGTGTCGTGTCACCAAAGGGGGCACATATTGGTGAACATTTGTATAGGGTGTATAAACTTGGTGAGTTTGTGGTTCTTTTCATATATATCTTTCATGTTGTACGTGTAATACTTTCGAAAATATAGCCTTTTCAAAACGAATGAATCATTTATACTCACCCTGTATATACTTGCTGGTTATAGAAGATGAACCATATAGGTTTAGTTGAAGCCATCGATACTTAACAAGAATTAATAGTAAAATGACCTACTATTAATCTAATTTCAGTTGCTTTACGATTACTATTTCATGAAGTCTGATCTAATCCAGATAATAAGATCATTTATTTGTTTAATAGTGTACAATTATTTTTTGTATAGTATAACATTGTCTTCCTTTTCTATTTCTGTCCAATGATTCATATAAAGTATTTATTTCATGTATGGTCTTGTCACAGACAAAAGCATTGCAAATTGCGAAGTTAAATTGATTCTCAGGAAAACTTCCTAATGATAACTGTAATTAATTCTTCTTGAATTCTTGTTTTATTTCTTCTCCTGAAGTAATACGGCTAATGGTAGAACAAAAATACATAATGAAACATGATTGAAACATTTACGTTATTTTTTCACCAACAAGCTATAAACCCTAATTATAATTTCTTGAGATGAGAGAAAGATTCATTTTTGGTGTTTGATTATAAAAATGGATTTAAAAATATGTATCCATTTTAATTTTAAACATTGACATACACAATTTAGAATTTAAATACATTGTCGAAAAAATGGAAACGCAACATTGAGATAGAGAACTGCAAAAGATTGGAAAATTGACGAGGAACTTTAGTAAATAAATGAAGCGTGTGGTCAGATACAGGCAATGTACTATGATATAAAGCACTACCTTGTCCAAGGGTATTATGCTTCTGAAACTCCAAACATTAATCTTATGCAAAACATTTTTGGTGTATTTATGAGACAACTCTTAACAAATATACCACAAAATGCTAGGTTTTTGCAAGTATTCGCTAGAAGTTTACGCGTATATAATGATAAACGGTAACATGTTGACCTGGAATTTTCTTCTACATTTATATAATGACAACCCAGTCACTCAGTGCCTAGTTTGGGGATGCTAATTGAGTGAAACTGAGCGCCTTCCACTCACCATCTAGAATGAGTGGGAATGATCTCATATACATGTGCGAGAGGTTAACTAAATTTACAAATTCCAATTGGGGATCGATTCTGGTAATAAAACATTTACTTCAATCATTCAATAACAATTATATTTCTCTTAGATAAAAATTGTGAATGTAAGTGTTGTGATGTAATTACGGATAATCGGAATATTTGCCAGTCGAGTATCGCCGATCGAGTATTGAGCATTTGAGCCCTGAATAGGAGTAACACATACCTTATCTCTTCAGATGACGCTCCGCTGATGATCTAGGTGTTGTATCTAGTATCGCCAAGTTGATACTTCCAATTAATGGTTGCTGTAGATGAGCATTGAGTTTGGTTTACTCCCAAATGCTAAAGACGACTCGACGATCTCCGTAGATAGAATATTAAATTCTAAGTTGACTGTCGGTTGACTGTCAGTTGACTGTCTCGCTCTCTGTCACTCCAACTGATCACGGTAACTGATCCTGTCTGCCAAACTAATCTTGTCTGTCTGTCCCTAAGACCTCCCGTCTCCTGGTTTTGTTCAACCTGGTCCTTCTAGAATTTTCTCCTGTCGTCTGCTGGACGGCACGTGTGACCTCCTTTCACTTGGAAGAACGAATTCTTTCCTTGTGTCAAGACTCAAAAACTGCAACTCTCGACACACTTCGATTTCCCGATTCTAAGCAATTTCCTCATATCCGTGAATGTGTGAAATGTTCACAAAAGCTTACAATCTCTATTTTCATAATTTACAGAATTTAGCCTATGCAAGAATTGACGCATTGTATGCATTGTCTTCCTGCATTGGCAGACTCTCAATGAAACATTTTATTTACATCATTTCGCTGACCATTGAATAATAACTTTTCCTCAGCTTGCATTAAACTTACTCGTAACCATTATTCACCTTCACCTTATTATTTTCATAAAACGCGATCTTCGCAAAATAAATAAACATTGATTGATAAAATAAAATTATTATACACATGAAGACAATGCATACAATGCATAAAAACGGATCCTGCCACATGTCCCCCCTTAAAATCTTGGTTGCTTCGCAATCCAAGCTAGACCTCGTAAGAGGGCGTTATATTATTGAACTCCCTGTAGATATACAATATATGAAAATAAATAATACTGAAAATAAATATAAACTTGAAAATGAGTGAGACATGTGTAAATACGTAAATTAATATTATAAACAATAATTGATTTTCCTGCACCAAAAAATTAACATTATATATATATTTTAACTTTTAACCATTTTCATTAATTGATGAAAAAAAACTACATGAAGCAAAAACTTCAGAATCTCTATGTTCAAAAGTGTACACTCACGACATCTTGTGAGATGTAACAGAATTATTAGATGAGCATAACATCAGCACAAGTACTCTCTGCGAAAGATATATGTATGTACATTTAAAGGTACTCTGAATTGCAAGTTCTCCTCACAATTAAGTTTAAGTGTAGTATTTCAGGAATTTTCCATTACTTTGGTTGTCCATACTTGCCAACTCAAGCATTTATTGACAGTATTAGTAATGGATGATAATTGTTTATTCCAATTGTCATGCACTTCGAAATCTCAAAGATAAAACTTTTTAACAAATGATTAAAACATATTCACTGATAGTATAATCGTAGCACTAAAAGGAATTGAAAATATATTCGTTTTTATTTTCTTCAATAAAACTGAACACTAAAATTTTAGATGTGGGGAAATAAAATTCTGCTGTAGGGCATTTGCTACACTGCGACAGTTTCTGGGTAGCGACTGCAACTTCAGCAAAATTCAATCAAGGTAAAGATTATTTCCGCTCCAACGAATCTATTTGCGCGTCGGTTTGGTTTCGTGAACACTGGTTATTAAATCGCACTACGAAATTATTACTAATTTCGCCGAAAATATTGTGTTTTTACAACACAATGACATCACATGGAAAGAAAAATTCTTTGTTGATGTCCGTCGGGCACTCGGTTTTTCCGTGTTTATCGAAATTTCCAACAAAAACGTTGGTTTTCGTGGTTTCACTGTGTCCCATTAATGTATTAGTGTGTGCATCTTCTTCTCTAGTGGTGTGGTTCATGTGTGTGTTCTTCCATTCAGTTTCAGTGCTATTACTACGATATGCTTTACTACGATCTGGCAAATTACTACGAATTGTGTTATCAGTACTTTGTGATATAGTTTTAAGTGTAGTTTTATTCTTATTTAATATTGTGGCATAGAGTGGAGAAACTTGTGTAAGTTTCAGACTCATCTCTACCACTTACTTCTAAATCTATATTCGATCTTACATTATTTTTACTATTTTCGTATTTTCACTCTAGCCTATTTAATCTTACCAAAATATAACACGTAATAATTACTATTATGACTAATACACTTCCTAAAACTATCGTAGATGTTAATAATAAAATTGTTTCGATGTCCATTTCCTTCGTTTTGGATATTATCTGAAATAGACGAGAAATAGATAAAGTCGGGATAGGCCTACTTAAAATCTGTAGAAAATTACATTTATTATAATTATTTAAATAATTAATATTCCTAGCTTGTGTCTGCTTACACTTTTTGCGACAATAATTCGCGTGTTTTCGAAGCAGTCTCATTTTGTTCTCTACTGTGTCTAACACACTTGCTACTTTCTAAGTAATTCTCGTGTAAGACCGATAAAACTCTAACTATGTGTAAAACCTATCTAACCATAAGTTGTAGACTTTGTTTCACACTTAAAAACTCGTATTTTCAGTCATTTTCTACCTTAAATATAGCACTGAATTATATCCACTATATTTCCGTATATTTAGACTTATATTTCTTCTAACGTACGTATTTGTATTATTTAAACCTTATTTTAACCATCTACGTGATTAAATATTGTTAATTATCTTTAATATTATTATTTTCTGTAATTTAAAAGTATATTTCATTGCTTTACGCTCGGGCTTAGTTGTTCATTTAGGATGGAAAATTATGTGCTTGGCGAGATAGCTTTTAAGTAACGTTCGTAATCATTCGAGTTCGCTCGGAACTATTCGTTTTTCGTCTGCAGTCTTCTCTGAGGCCTGGAGTGGAGAGTAATTCTAGCCTCTCACAGGGTCTCTGTTCATGTTTTTACCTCTTGACGTTCAGAACGCCCTGAATGTCTTTGACGCGAACGATTACTGACTTCCACATAAACATTGTTCGTAGCGCTTGCAAAGTAAATACAACAATGAAATAAATAATCCCAATCATTATTTTTAATCAATATCGATTGATTATTACCAATTGTAGTGTAATATATTATTTTCTTTTCTTTTCTTTTCTAAAACTTATAAAATTTTTCAACTTTAAAATAACTATTAAATATATTATTTCTACTTAAACTAAACATTCTTCAATACTCTTTGTGAACTATTTCTTGCTGTATCTATGCTTATTCATAGATTTTAACCCTTTAATTCACAATGTAAATACTAAATAAACTTTATTATTCTCTATTTTCCATAAATAATCGTAGTATTTATGTATATATTTTAACTATTACTACCATAATAGTAATCTATTTCTATTTTGTCTATTTTTATCTATTATTAACTATTTCTATTATTATTATTAATGATGTATTGTTTTCTACTCTTATTTTCCTCATCCCTTCTTAAACATTTTGACTTTATCTATCCTTCTTTGATGTTACTATCCTAGATTTATCTAGTTATCTATTCTCATCTATTTCTATCCTTATTTTCACTTTTTTTTATTTATTTACACCTAAAACGTAAATGGGACATCGTTCGGTACGGTATTACAATACAATCTATTCGGTTAGATACTATGAACTATTATGAACTATTATAGACTATAGACTTTCTTTACTTGAATTCATTCCTACATTTGGTGATGGTGTTTACTGTTGGTGATGGCTGTTTGGTGAGTATCGAATGCATGATTCGTATACACTATTGACACTTCCTACGTGTTTGTTTACATTTGTCTTCATTTTTTTTTTCACAATTTACCGATCCTTAACTCTATTGTTTACAAAATTTTTCGTGAGTTTCGTGCAATAGAACATGAATAAATTTTATACAGTATGTCATTAAATAATATTGTTGTTATTGTTATTATTATTATGGTTCATTGTTCTCCAATTTATACTTTCTTATTGATTTATACATTCTACAATACAATGCTATTAAAGCAACGACTGAAACAACTAAAACTAATATAATGGCTGCAATTACATACATTATATAGTTTGTTTTGATTATTAACAGTGGTACATATTATATAACAGTGGTACATTATTAACAGTGATAATTTGTAAATATCTCAGAAATACAATAATTCCTGTTTGTATTTTATAAATATACTAAATGTTGAACATTTATTTATTAGCACAACCACACCCCCAATTCTATATGCAAATAGTTTAGAAGAATAAAAATATAAAAATACGATACTCATCATATTATATCATAGATATTACTCAATATATTATCATAGATATTATATCATAAATATATATATATAAAAGCATATAAAGAGAATTCAGATAGATTCGTAACTATTATCTATCCGGATTGGTTATTACTAATTTCTATGAAATTGTTTGCTCTGTTGCAATTTATTTATTTATTTATCAGAGCCACAGTTTTTCAGTATCATGAAAGGTAAAAGCTACTGCTCCCCAATTGGGGAAAAAATACTTCTTGGTGGTGTCAGTGTCTGCCTTGGAAAGGATGTTAGACACATTCGTTGTTGTGGTAGTTTTTTGAATGTATCAGAATGTTTTCTATCATCCTTGCAAGAAGAACTGCTTCTGTTACACTTAGTTCGAAACAATCTGTTGCAAAGCTTAATGTACAAAATTTATCGTTACTTGTTACGTGTTAACAGCCATTGTGTTGGGTTCAAACTGTAACTCGATTTGTTTCATTTTGGCTAACAACAGCCCTATAATACGCAGTAATTTTCTTCAGATTAAAGGGTTTTACGATATTCTATAGATGACTTTTATGTAGTACAGCCCTAGATTGCCAATCCGTTCAAAAGATATTTGTAAATCTAATTTAAAATATTTGCCTGATGAGCATAAACTATTAGAATTAACACAATTAAAACCCAAACCCGATATTTGATCCTTTATCAAAGACATTATCATAGATTAAAGTGGCAAAAAGGAATTAGTACGAGACGAAATTAATGCAAAAGGTTTGATTACATCCTATTATATCCTAATTTGAGAAGCTTATTAGGCAAGTATTGATTCATAGCTCCAAAGTTGATTCTACACTGCACCAATTTAGAAGTCGGGTTGTAAACCTGATCAAACATACATATTTGAAACAGAAGATTCTAGTATATTTCGTCTATGATGTGTGCAATTAAGAAGCTTTGCTATCATTATAAACTGTTCCTGCAATGGCGCAAAACATTGCAATATGGTCTAGCACTTTTTTTCGAATGAACATGTTATAAAGCATGAAAAATACAAACACCATTTGTGGTGAAAGTTTTCTACATGACATGCCAACGTGAAGCAACAGGAGATAATGTCATTCCCTGATAACGGACAAGGAAATCAATAACAGGTAAATGCATTACTTTGTCATGATTTTTGTATAGCACATAATGTAATTTCTCCCTTGTTTAGTTAGTATTATTTTAAACAGTAAAATATAAAACCCTTAGTATATATGAACTTTTTAGTGTAAGTAAATTTTGATAGATAACTGCAAACCCAAATTCCCTCTCTAACAAAGTTATATTGTTTCTAAGAGTTGGTGATTGAGACAGTGGCGTGATTAAAGGCTTGGGGGCCCTCCCGCAGACAGCGTGGAGCGGGGCCCCTTCTCTAGGTCCTACTTCACGATTTGAGGCCCCCTGATGGCTTGTGGCCCTCCCGCAATGTGGGTTCTGCGGGGCCCTTATTTACGCCCCTGGATTGAGGGTGAGCAGTTAAAGATGCTTTTTTAAGTATCAAAAGCTTCCAAGTTCAAATCATGCACCCGAATGAATTTTTACCAGTTTTCTTTTCTCTTTTTTCTCAGTGTCACAGACAATTGTCAAGAAGTTTCCTTAAACATAGACCGTATCAACTTTCCTTTCAAAATGCCTTCCCATGTGTCACTGGTAACGTTTTGCACTGATCAATGACGCCATAGCTTTATCTGTAACTTTATTAATACAATTAATAAATAAGTACCATATTTGCCGACCTAAAAGACTCATTTTTCTTCTTTGAGAATAAGTCCAAAAATGGAATGTGTCTGATACTCCGATACAAAGATTTTTATTTCCTGTTCTGTGTTGTTTGATGTCTTCTTCGTTTCCTTTCCATGTATAACAGCATTCCAGTTACGTACATTTCAATGACTCAGTGAATTCAGTTTGGATATAATCGCTTTATTTATTGTTTCCTAGTATGCATGCTTTTCTCTATGTTTCACTATAGATGTTCCCAGGCGAACGACTTTACATTAAGTTGAGCGTTGTTAATTTTTCGTATGTTTCTTGATAAAATATCAATTTGTGTTTGAAAAATCTATATAATATGTATTGAAAATATTTTTCTCAATCAAATACAGAAAATGGAATGCGTCTTATACGCCGTTGAGTCTTATATAGCGGCAAATATGGTTTACAAGTAAATACAAAAATAATTTAATACAAGAAAAATGTACCACAACAGATAATCCTTACCTTAGTGTCTTATAGTTGTCATATAAACTAAGAGAAATAATAATAAACGCAAATGAATCGTGACGAAGTGATCGTGGACTGATGAGAAAACAAGATGAAAATATTAAAATGGAAAGAAAAAAGCAATAAAATCCTTAATTTAACTTCCCCGTTAAACTAGTTTAACAAATTTAATTTAACAATGCCCATTGAGCTAAAGGAGATGGGCAGTTAATAAAAGTGAATCGTTATGCAATAATTGGTAGAATGAGGAAGTGGAAGAAACGGAAGAAGCCTGAGGAAATACATGTACAGGATTATATTCACTTCTATTCATACCAAGAGCCAGGACAAAAAAAAAAAAAAAAAAAAGCTTCTGTTTTTTCACCCCTTTCTTTATGTTATTCAATTTGAATATTAAAATGTTTTGTTCGGTAGAGTTTAATAGAAGTTCGGAATGTAAAACCCTTCACCAATTTATTTATGAAAATAAATCCCTATAACAGTATTACAAAGTTCCTTTGTAAAATCTCTAAATGTTTTCAGTTCAGTAAGTCCTTAGCAGACAGAAGTGGTTCGGAGTGAGAGGTTCAATTTGTCTTAAGTTATGACGGGAGCTTCTTTCCTCAATGCAGCCTCCATAGTAGGTGATTAGACGAAGTCTCCTTTGCCCAATGCTGCCTCGGGAGACAATTATAGAATTTATTTGTAGCTCAATACAGCCCCGGGAGAAAGGTGATTATAGGATATTTCCTGTGCTGCACGCAGCCTCTAGAGGTAGGTGTAAAGGGACTCTCCATAGCCCATTGCAGTCCCCCGGAAAGAGATGTTGGTAGGTTATTGATCAGCTGTAGACTGATACTGTTGTCCTCTTGAACTCCTCTTTTGTGGAGGTTTAAAGGAACTCTCCATAGCCCCTTGCGGTCCCCGGAAAGAGGTGTTGGTAGGTTATTGATCAGCCGTAGACTGATACTGTTGTCCTCTTGAAGTCCTCTTTTGTGGGTGTCCTGAAGGGGGGTTTCTTGAAAGAAAGTTGGCCATCTTCGGTTTTCTTCCGATCCTTCTGCGGATCCTTTCGGCATCTAGCTTCCATCGTCTGCTAGGTTTACAATAACATGTGTTCGTGGATAAAGCACGTGTTTGCAGTAGCTGCTATACAAGAGGGAAGCGAATCTAACAATATAAATACTTGAAAATTCTTGTGATGCATGCTTGTTATAATTTTTTTCATTATAAATAGTAAATCCATTGAATAATTCTATGGTCTAATAATTCAAATACTGTGTACTATGTACTAAAGTTTTTGTGATGTTTACGATATTTTCGAGGTATATTACTACATACTTATTTTCTACTTAACATTACTTTTGGTCTAGTTAAATTGTCTTGATTTCTAAACAGATTTATGATGCACTGAAGAAAAAAAGAAAGAAAAGAAAAGAAAAGAAGCATTGAAATTAACTTTGTGAAAATATGTAGAAAGAAATATGGTTTGCACAAATATTTTCTTATCAAATTGTTTATATGTGAAAAATATATAAATATGTTCTTAATGACACATTGCTTCTTATCCATCTGTGAGAAAAGTGGAATAGAACAACGAGCATTGCATTGAATTGAATTGTCTTTTGTCAAAGCGGTTGACAAAAGTATTACGAGAAAAATATAATTTGACAATGATAAATCGTTCGAAGTCTACACACGAGATGCTGATTATTTTTCTTTTACTGTGAACAACATGTAAAATATGTCTAACACTAGTAATTACAATTTAAGTATATGTAAAATGGAGAAAAATGGTATATTCTTCATTATAGCTTAGAATATATTCCACATGTGTTAATAAAAGCATTAAGTATCTTTAAAAAAAACACTGTATAACAGTTTTGCAAGGTATTATCGCCTTCATCGGAAATCTTAACTTTAGAATTTCTTTAGATAACGTGTCTGATGAAGACGATAATACTGCCGAAACTTATGCAGAAGTGATTTTAATATATTTAATGGTTTGATTAGTCTGCGATTTACTAATATATGAGAAAAATTATAATTAACGAGATCGTTCAAATTAAATGAAGCATCCAAAAATATTATGGTGCCATTTTAGCACTATTTGATCGCAATATTTGTAATGTGATGATTTGAAAGAACTTCAAGACTCAAGAGAAGATATGATGCGTGATTCATTTTTCCTATTTATTGTGTTTCAATCTTTCAGTAATTATTTTTTTTTTTTTTTTAAATGAAATCGTTTCTAAATATACAAGAAAAATCTAGTTTAATAAAGTCAGAAGGTACTCACCATTTTCTTCTGCATCCTATTAGCCGAGTTCAAATACGAGGGTTGGAACTTAAATAGTGGCAACACTGCTGTGGAGACAATATGCAATGAAATGTACTAGTGACGCTGATAACGCACGTTGTTGATATGCCTGCCTAACTTCCGAGCAAATAGACTCGCCCGTCCCACGTCACCGGCAGGCGCACAAGCGAGGGAAGCACAGTCACTTGTGAGCGAGCGGTCTAACGTAAAGGTGTCACTATGTTTTCGAAACAGGAACAACGGAGTTGGATCAAGATTGAATGTGCCAGAGATCGTACAGCACGATAGTGTCATCAAGGGCTTCAAGAGGCGTGTGAGGAATCGGCATTGTCGTACAGAACAGTGACACGGTGGGTAAAAGCCTTCAACGATGGTCGGCAAACTGTGGCAAACATGCATCGGGTAGGTCGTCCTAGCGTCTCTGAAGAAGAAGTGCAAGCTGTTGCCGCGTTAGTTGACAGTGATCGATGCCTGATCGATACATGTTTGCCACAGTTTGCCGACCTTCGTTGAAGGCTTTTACCCACCGTGTCACTGTTCTGTACGGTAATACCTATTCCCCATACGCCTCTTGAAGCCCTTGATGATACTGTCGTGCTGTACGACCTCTGGCACATTCAATCTTGATCCAACTCCGTTGTTCCTGTTTCGAAAACATAGTGACACCTTTGCGTTAGACCGCTCACTCACAAGTGACTGTGCTTCCCTCGATTGTGCGCCTGCCGGTGACGTGGGACGGACGAGTCTATTTGCTCGGAGGTTAGGTAGGTATGTCAACAACGTGCGCTATCAGCGCCACTAGTACATTTCATTGCATAGTGTCTCCACAGCAGTGTTGCTACTATCTAAGTTCCAACCCTCGTAAATATCTTAAATGTCGAATTTTCACTTATAGTCTAACCATTGTCAAGACGTAAGTAAGAAAGGTTTTACTGAGGACAGAATATATGGAATTGAACAAAAATGTCTTGCAGCTACACAGTACACAAATCTTTAATATTTGTGATTTTTCTTTGGTAGTTGGTAATGACAATGAAAACGTCACTGATGTTATTTCGACTTCTCTCCAAAGTACCCATGTCGCAATTTGATTTCCATTTGTTTCTATGACAAAGGTCTCATATGCCTGCCTTTCTATGACTGTTGAAGATATCTTGATCACTACCACTTTCTTGATGTTGTGCTTTGTATTCTTGAAAGGTTCGATGTTTGGACGTCAGAGTGTTTGTCATACCGAATATGTTCTTTGAGTCTAGTGTGTGTGCTTGTTCCTGATCTTCATCTCTATATAAGGAATTTCATGTACAGACACATACGAAATCCAGCGATTAGTGAAGGAACTCTTATAAGGTTTTCAATTTCTGAGTAAAGTGTAGACTAACAAACTTGCCTTGGAAAATCCCTTAACTTCTTTCTTAGCAAATACGGTGCAGAATTATTTTTAAACTAAATCTCTCCAGACTTATAGTAGGGAAAATACTTTCATTTTATGGACAACACATTATATTCCAGTCTTCTTTGTAACTTTCATTTTAAGTGTATGGATTTAGACTGTTGCATAAAAGATCTAATAGAATATCTTCCTTATATATATATATATATATATATATATATATATATATATATATATATATATATATATATATAAGGATGATATTCTATTAGATCTTTTATGCAACAGTCTAAATCCATACACTTAAAATGAAAGTTACAAAGAAGACTGGAATTAATAATAACACGAGGTTTGAAACTTTAATAGTGGCAATTATTTATTCATAACTGATACAAAATAAGATTTAGAGTCCTTGAATGTAGTAACCAGCATTGTGTCCAACTTGTTGCCAGCGATGTGGAAGTCGTTGGATATTTGTAGCCGCACCTATTGTGTTAATGGTTCTAATGGACCGGTCTACTGTCTGAAGAATCTCTTGAACAGCTTTGAAACGAATGCCATAAAGATGCTCCTTCATCTTCGGAATCAAGTGAAGTCACAAGGGCTTAAGACTGGGAGTAGGATGGATAGTACAGCACTTCTCACCCCATCGATTGAGTAGATCAGTCACACCTTGCGCTGTTGCACTCGAGCATTATCCAACAAAATTATGAGTGAGTTCTACAAAAAGCGTCTCCGTTTCTGTCTCATGGCTGGTCACAAATTGTGTTCTAGAAAGAAACAAAAATACTGCGTATCGACGGTTTGATGTGGAGGAACGGCAGTGGTTTATCCACACACCCCTAGCACCTTTCCCAGCACCCCCTAAAATTTTCGGACACCCCGTGGAAATAAATTCCTTACACCCCCACTAGTATTGAAAAGATTCATTCTCGTTCTGCCTAAAGTCATCCTGGACTGTGGAATGCAGCACCGAAAAGCTTGACTCCTAGCATGTTTGTATGCAGACCGGAACTCATGCATAAAATGGCTGTAGTAACGAGGGCAGGAACTAAATCCAAGCTGTCAAAATGCAAGGAAAATTCTGACGAGGACAAAATCCAAGGTACAAAATCACAGTAGTATTTATTGGATGTACCAGTGCACACCTTATATGATTATTTTTTCCCTTCAATTGTCATATATTCTAAAATGTTATCTATATTTTTCAACTGAAATAACCTTTTCTTTCTTTTAAAATGCTGAAAACTCAATAAAGCGTAAAAATGTTATAATAAAAGGGCAGATTAGCTATAATTACTTTCACACATACCCATATAAAAAGTTCTGAGTATTCCTATTCATTATACCTTTAATACATTTGAAATACGTTTAGCATATAACAGTAATACCATTCATTTTAATCACGAAAACTAACTGTGATGCTATTTGATTTTTTAAAAAAAAGTCATTCTTGTGTGGTAGCATATAGCAGTCTTTTATTTTGAGTAATGTATAAATATTATTTTAATTCTGAAATACTGATCAAGCTTTTTTTTTTTTTTAATTTTATAAACAAAGATCGAAATGTGAAATATGTATTTCCTATAACAGTCTTACGTTTTTTATTGGGTTTTCAGCATTTTTAAATAATGTTATTTCCGTAAAGTGAAGAATTTCAGATAACATTTTAGATCGGTTGAAGAAAACGGTTGAAGAAAAAATAATCATTCTTTTATTAATCTGCGCCTATGATTCAGTCGCTTGAATTTAGTCCGTTTTGCCTGAATTTTCCTTGAGGTTTTCCTCTTGAATTTTGTCCTGCATTCATAATAATCTGTTTGGTAATTCTAACAGAGGCTGTAAGAAGAATAACTATTTCTTCAAGTTTCATCATAAATTTTAGATGTTGTTCTTCTTGTTCTTCTCGGAATAATGACAAGGGTACAGTTCTTTATCAGCAGTGTTATTTCCATCTACTTTCGTAAAGATGAATGTGATTTCGTTTTTCTTTTCTTTTCTTTTCTTTTCTTTTTTTTTTTTTTTTTTTTTTTTTTTTTTTTTAATATTGCCGGCAAATAGAAAATTGACTGACTCAGTTATAAGAAAGCCGTTTGACATTGTAACTGAAACGAACATAAAATAAACTTAATTCGGTATATCAAATTATTTCACATCAATATGTTATTCACTTTTTCAGTAGTTCATCTCTAACATGCTAAGAGTCGCAGTATGTAAAAGGTGCCACAGTTCACATCCTCAAGACAAGTTTGGCCATATATTTAAGTAAACAATGCAAGGGGATGCATAAGGCGGCTCTTAAGAAAGAATGTTAGTGTTCTACATCGCAACTCCTTTTTCGGCATCACTTTATCAGCTGATTTGTCTTATATACATAATTCTATACTATATGCAATAGTAGGCCTATCATATATACTTCTATTTTTATATTTATATTGTCAATGTAAATAGCAGGAATACAAAATATCAATATCAATATTGAAATACTTGTACGGTGTGTTTTTTGTAGTTTCAATCAAATCAAAAGGTCAGATAATCGGGGATTAGGGCCATCTTACTCATCTTTTTGCATTTTTGATTTACATATGGCCAAACATGTCTTGAAGATGTAAACTGTGGCACCTTTCACGTACTACGAGCAGTGGCGGTTTTAGCGAGTAGGCACGGGCCTACCCAAAAATTTGAAAAATATATAAACACTAAAAGATACAATAAAGAGTAAATATATTTTGCACCTTTTATATTAATGATAAATAATTATTTAATAAACAGCATCAACCACTATTGTAAAGGTAATTTCCTACTGTCATTAATCAATCAAATGTGCATATGTATTCCATACGCGAGGGAGCAAGCCTACCAAAAATTAAAATCCTAAAGCCGCCCCTGACTGCGAGCCTTAGCATGTTGGATGTGAACTACTGGAAAATTGAATAAAATTTTGTTGTGAAATGACTTGATACTAGACAGAAGTAAGTTTGTTTTATCTTCGTTTCAGCTTTCTTGCAACTGTCAATCAGTTTTTCATTTCACTGCAGGTAGTTTTTTTTTTTTTTTATCACATTCATTTTTACTGAAATAGGTGTGAATAACACTTAATAACAAAACTGTATCTAGTCATTTTTCCGAGAACAAGTAGAATAACATCTAAAATGTATGATAAAACTTAAAGAAATAGTTTTTCTTCTTACAGAATCTGTTACAATTACTAAAGAAAAGAATTCTTTTGAAGAAATCCCTCTCTGGACAGAATCTAGAATTCTCTTGAAGAAATCCCTCCCTGGACAGAATCTAGAATTCTCTTGAAGAAATCCCTCCCTGGACAGAATCTAGAATTCTCTTGAAGAAATCCCTCCCTGGACATAATTCCTCGTCTCGAAAGATTAGGTCTAAAGATAAAATCATTTAAAATATTTTCTACAAATTGTTGGAGAGCCTTTAGGCAGAACGGGAAGACACCATTAAAAATCTTGCTATTTTGGTTTTTAAAAAGGTTTTGAATTCTTGTTTTTAAGTGCCAATAGAATAAAACACTTTTGACAAGATAAATTTTCAAGCAAAGCACGCAACGCAAGAAACCTTTACACGGAAAGCAACTTTTACACGTATCCCCTTAGATCTTTTGAACACCCCCTAAGTTCAAAATTCTGGATAAATCACTGAGGAACGGTATGAGTTAGGATTACACCATCCCAGTCGTACCATGAGAGTCACCATAACTTCAACATTTCTGAGCTTCTGACGGACTATGGATTTTCGTGGTAACTCATAATGACGCCATTCGTTTGATTGACGTTTCAATTATGGCTTGTACAATTTGGTCCATGTTTCATCCAGTGTAATGATACGGCGTAAGAAAATCTTTCCTTTCCGGACGTATTGTTCCAACTGGGTACGAGCAGTCTCTCATCGTAGCCATTTCTACATTTCATCAACTCATGCAGAATCCATCGTGATGCAATTTTTCTCATGCCCAAACATTCCTTCAGAATGTGCGGAACAGTCGTATGTGCTAATTTTGTCTCTTGGGCCAACTTGCGAATAATATGGCGTTTAAATTTTAATTAGCACATTTTACTTTTATCTAGCTCCGTTGCTCTTGTTTCCAAAACACGTATATATATATATATATATATATATATATATATATATATATATATATATATATATATAATATATATATATATATATATAACATAAACCGCCCGCTATACGAGACTCTGTTCTTCTCGTCTACTGCCCTTGCTCAAGATATTGGAAAGAAGAGTCCATTTACGCTGAAGGAAGGTAAGTATGTAACTCATATGTGATACGAATGACATTTGATTCCGTTGCGTAGCGTCTCTAAAACAGTGTTGAGCCACTATTAAATTTCCAACCTTCCTATAAATTTCATGGACTGCCCATATGCAGAGAAAGAAACAAATTCTACATTAAGGTTCTCTGCAAAAGTTAAGCAGGTACTCAATATATACACACAAATTCTCCAATACTCCAATAAAACAAAAGATAACATTTACGAGAGCCTCAGTTCTATGTTCCAGTGATACCGATGAAAATAACTTTTATTAAACACTGGCAAGAGAAAAAGTTGCAGAATTGACACTTTAAAAATATGGTTACACCAGATTGAAACATTACACAGTTAAAACAAATCTTGATACTATAAAATTGATAGGTAAGCCTTTATCTCTTTCGTTTTCAAACAAAGTACAAAACATTTCCAGGAAGCATATTTTTAATATGACATTAGTGCCCCCAAAGAACATAGACAAAAGCTTAACAGGTCATAGAAGTTTTTCCACTAATCTGCTGAATTCCGCAGTATCTATGAAATCGCACGTACGTGCCAAAACATTTATATAGGCATGACAAAAACTAATACACACACACTAGACTCAAAGAACATATTCGGGAAAACTTCGGGTCGGCTGGGACATTGAACCTTTCAGGTATACAAAGCACAACAATGATAAAGTGAGAATGATCAAAAATCTTCCTGTCACAGAAAGAGAAGCATACGAACGAAGGAATCAAACTTAAATTCCGACATGGGTACTCTAAACAGAAGTTGGAATAACATCATTGACACTTTCACCGTCATCAGCTACCATAAAAGAAGAAACACCAAGGTTTATGTACTGAGTAACCAAAAGAAGGTTTTTGCTCATATTTTATACATTCTATCAACACTAAAACCTTTTCTTGCCTACGTCTTGACAATGTTGACAGCTATCACTGAAAATTCATGTTTAAAATATGTGCTTGAACTTAACTTACAAGATACAGAAGAGCAAGGTGACTTTCTTTTTAGTTTATTCATAAAATTGCTCTTCAAGCAGCTTATGATATAGAGATCTAGTATAGTTCTATTTAGTTTCTAATCCTTTTTGCCTTAGCAAATTGTTATGTTCAATGGCGTCTCTAGAGTTGAAAAATGAAATGAAATCTTATTAATTACGTGTTACGTCCGACGTTTATGCCGGCTAGACTAAAGGAGACGGTGGTGGTGTGAAATGAACGAAATAGTGGAATGAAGAAAGTGGGAGGAAAAGGGAGAACCCTGAGAAAACCCACGCACATGGTGTTTGTCCACCCACAAAGTACACGTGGCGCGAGCTGGGATCGAACTAAGGAAATATCTAGAATTCTACAACAGAGAAGTCACATCGGCAATGGCGGCGAACCAGACTTTTGACGCCCCCTTCCAATCTCTTCCCTTCTCTCGTCGCAAAATCACCCCTTTCCTTTGGGGCCTCCAATGAAGTTTAATTTTGAAGGCATTTTTTAAATTCTGATAATAGGTGCAAATCTTCCAAGAAAAAATTGACATTGTATATTAACACGTATATCCAATGCATATATCTTACATACAGAATTATTTAACTTAATTCTGCACACTCTATTCAGCATAAAGAATCCAGGTTATTCATGAAGTGAAAAACAATTGTCGTTTCTGACACTACCCAACCTATTTTTTAATTGAATTTTCTCAATCGATTCTGTAAATGAAATGAAATTTCAAGCTGTACGTCCCATGGGACTGCTCTTTAGGCTAAAGGAGACGAATGAACTAATGAAAGTGAATTATGAAATAATTGGTTTAATAAGAGTGTGGGAGGAAACGGGAAAATCCGGAGAAAACCCATTGACACGATGTTGTTCACCACAAATTTGTATGGATTCGCCTGAGACGAGCGCTTTATCACTGAACAACCGTGCCCCCTCTCAATCGATTTTGTAAAAATCCTTCGGTCACATACCCATCAATGTACATACTTAAGAGTACCATTTCAAATGGATACAAAACTAAATAATAGTGAAAAGTTTGCTAGCTTCGTTTATTGTATATTTATTTATTTACTTTGGGCCACAGTGGCTCACTGGTAGAGCGTTTTTCTCTGGTGCATAGAGTCCTTGGTTCAATCCCAGCTCGCGCCAAGTGAACTTTGTGGTGGACAAACACTGTGTGCGTGGGTTTTCTCGGGGTTCTCCCGTTTCCTCCCACTTTATCCATTTCACTCTTTCATTCATTTCTCATTATCAGCCTCCTTTACCCTAGCCGGCATAATCGAAGGACGTAAAACTACATTCGTAAATCGTAGGAAGATTTCATTTTCATATATTTACTTTTTAGATACAGGATAATATTTTCATGATGCGTTGTAAAGTATGTATTCGATTTCGATCGTTTCTAAACCAAATGAGTAACTCATTTGGCCATTCATTTTCAGCACCAAAACGAGAAGATCGACTCCTTTATCGTAAACTCTGAATTACACGTGTTCATACCGAGAATCGATCTCTTCTACCTTATGTCGAAGACACTTTTGCAAACCATAAACGCACAAGGAAGCTTCACAATATGCATGAAATTCCACAAGCCTACTGAGAATCGAATTTTCTGTTCAATTTACTGATCCACTAGGAGTGTTGTCCGCCTTAAACCCACCTTACATGACTTGACAATTGACTATTCTCTACTTAGTGTCATTTTATAATTTTGAATTACTAATGTAACAGTTACATCTTTGCTATAGCTTTGCATATTTCCTTTCACAGTAACATAACAGTGGTAAAATAATTTCAGATCAAGTTCAAGAATCATTTTGTGTGGTGACATAAATATAAATTGGATAGCTGCGACTAAAATTAAGTCAGATTTACAAATCCTATTAACTTCATTGAATCTAAAAGCTATTATAAATACGCCTACCCGATTTGGAAAATCAGCACTGGATCAAGTAATAGTAACCATAAACTTGAAATATTCAACCCAGGTTATTCTGATCATGATGCGCAGTTAGCTAGCTTATCACTTCCATCAACTAACTTACTGGTGTTGCAAAATGCTACCAGAATTGAAAAAAGGTTATTTTCACCGAGTAATATTAATTACTTTTGTTATTTGTTGGCTCTTGAGATATGGGATGGAATCTATTCAGCTTCCACTACGGATGAGAAATTTAACTCTATATGTATACTTGCATTATTTTAATGTTGTTTTCATCTCATCCCAATTATTAAATATAATAATATTAAGAAAAGTTGGTTACAAATGGTATACACAACTCCAAACGAAATGTAATTAAGTATACTAAATTCCTTAATGATACTAAAAGTTTCTGATGAATTCAGAAATTACTTTAAAAAGTATAAACAAACATATAAGAAAGTAATTAAGTCAGCTAAGCTAGTGCATAATTCGAAGATGATTCATAATTCTAGAAATAAAATTAAAACTATGTGGAATATTATCCACCAGTCGGTACAGACAAATAAAAGTGATATTGCTAATTCGAATCACGTCATTTTCGACAATCAGAAATTACAAACCTTGCTGAAATTGAAAATTAATTTAATAATTATTTTATAACTTTGCCTCAGGTAGCTCTTGGTGCTCTATCCCACCAAGCTTGTACAAGTGGCTCTTCAAATATACCTTGTTATCCTAAATTCATATATCTTACCCCAGTAACTATTGATGAAATATTAGTAAATATAAGAAAGATGAGAAATAGCACTTCTGCAGGTCTTGATAAAGTCCCATCCACTATTATAAAGCAATCTGCTTCGATAATTGCTCCCCATTTGACGCATATAATAAATTTTCCCCTAGAATCAGGCATTTTCCCACAGTGGTTAAAAGTGGCCAAAGGATTTACAACGACTCACCAAAGGTAGTCATCAACCCTGGTTCGGCTAATAATATAAGTAAATCTTTAGTGGCAGTAATCGTTTACACCTTAAATTATCTTCCGTAATTATATTCACTAGTATTATCACCTTTTCTACGGAAATTACAAGTCCATGATAAGTGTTAGATAATTTATTCGTTGATTCTCTTTTAACGTATATTCACACAAACTGTCTTGCAATCATACGTGTTAATTATGTCCATAAACAACTACATAGCAACCAACTATACAATAATAATGTATATTTCTTATATCTTAAAAACATTCTTCTTTTGTTATTTTTAAGTAACATTATATCAGGTATAGTGCTTGTGTAGAAGCACTTTCTGCCCAAGATACAGGTAATTATCGATCGATACAAAGTATCTCGTTGTATAAAATGTCGCCCGATGATGGGACTGAATATAAAAGTTACAAGGTAGCTTGACTTTTATATTTAAGAACCACTGGTCCGTTTATAATGATAGCATAAGAATAGTGCTATTCTCTACATTTTGATCGCACCTCATATATCATTTTGTTCAATTATTTTATATAGATACATTTATATTAAAACATTCATCATTCCATTGTCATTTACCTTTGACAATAAAGTTTCAACACAAATCAATATAATAAAAATAGCCTTTGTGTTTAATCAATTATGAATCGACTTACAATTCTTTACATCAACAAGACAGAATTTAAAAAAAAATCATTTGGAAATTATCATTGGTTAATGAGAATTAAAGAAAATTAAATTAAGTAAAAATAAAAAGCTAAATGTAACCTACGTTCGGACGAACAAAAAGAAGAAAATAAACTTATTTTTACACAAACAGAAGTCCTTTTTTTTTTTCTTTTTTAGTCTCCTTCATTCTTATTAATTTGAGCAAGGATGTCAGGTGTAACTAATCTTTTCACTAGACACATCCATTTTTCTCTTGTATATTGGGTAGGTCTCCAAACCTTCAACTCATCTATATTACGAAGTCCAATTGACGTACCCGTCTTAGCGTTCAACAATTCAAAAACTTTAGGGTTTATTTCCTTGAAACATAAATAAGGACCTGAGAAAATGTCACAAAATTTATAAATCTTCTTTAACAACGCATTACTTTGTGGATGTTGTTTAACAAAAACTAAGTCATTGATCTTGATCCGATATTTTCCTTCTTGTAAAGACTCTAATTGAGAATTACGTTTCAAAAATTTGTTGTGTCTTCGAATTTTTACCATATTCACTAAACTCGAAGAATCTACGATTGTCGAATCTTCTAACTTGACATTAAAATGTTGTTCCACAGGGAAAATTAAATCAGAACCGCTATGTACATTAGCAGGAGACACGCCCAAAGTGTCTGATATCGAATGATTCAAAAGATACGTGATTTGATTGACATGCTTAATCCATTCGGCATGCTTATCTTTGCAAAAGTGTCGAAACAACATACCAAAATTACGATGCACATTTTCTACAACAGAGCTGCTAGGATGGTACGGAGTTACGAAATGGATTTTAATGTTAGCCTTGTTCATTGCTTTGATAAACACATCACTTTTGAACTGTGAACCATTATCACATAATATGTGTTCGATAGGACCACAATGTGGAATGTATACGTTCAAGATTTTATTTATGATAGCAGTGGACGTTGCTCTACGCAGAGGATAAGCTACTACATAGCGTGAAAAGATATCCATAGTAGTAAGTAGATAAGTTTCTCCGGTAGCTGCTCGTGGTAACGGTCCATATAGATCGATAGATAAGAACGAATGTGGTCTCTCTGGCGTTATTGAGAGCATAGGTTTTTGTACAGCCTGGTAGTTATGTTTGATTCGCTTACATTCAATACAATCCTTGATATGATTTTTGATTTGAGCTCTCATTCCTCTCCAATAAAAAGATTTATTAATCAAGGCACATACCTTTACATAACCAAAATGACCGAAATCGTCATGATAAGCTTTTAATATGCGGGTTGTCAACGTAGGTGGAATGCAAATTTTGTTTCTAGACTTGAATTTAAAATCCTTAATAAGTAGAATTCCGTTGGATAATTTAAATCTGGAATTCCATTGTTTGGGACAATTACACTCCACACTGCATGAAGACAAATGTTTCATGATTTGGTTATATTCATGATGATTCAGTTGATGTTCTCTTAGATCTTCCATTGAAATGGTAGCTATTTCATCCTGTAAGACCTTAAATTCGTTGATGGACAAGATATGTTGTTCTTCTCCAGGAAACAGACGTGATAAGGTATCTACGGATCCATTATCTACCCCTTTAATGTGTTGTACTTCAAAGTCATAAGATTGAAGCTCTAACGACCAACGAAGTAGTCTGTTATTATATCCCTGTATACTGTTAAGGTATCGTAATGAATTATGGTCGGTAAGTACTATGAAATGGCATCCACTGAGATATGGAGCAAATTTTTGTATCGCAAAACGTACGGCCAAAAGTTCGATTTCTGTCGTTGTGTATCCTTTCTCAGCTTTCTTTAAAGTACGGCTTGCGCAATGGATAACGGCCGGTTCCTTAATGGTTGGATTTGGTTGCCAGAGTACTGCAGAGATTCCAAGTTGAGAACCGTCACACTGGACATAGAAAGGAACGTCGTATCGAGGGTGATTCAAATGGATGTTTCGCTTAACGCTCTCCTTCAACTTATTAAAACTATGCTCTTGAATCGGACCCCATTGCCATGGTACTCCTTTCTTTATAATCATAAATAAAGGTTGGGCTATCTCAGCAAATCGCGGGATGGCTTTGCGAAACCAATTGAAGAGCCCTAATACTTGCCGTGTCTGTTTCACATTTAACGGCGCAGGCAGATCTTCTATTGCTTGCACTTTAGATTGACTGAACTGTAAGCCAGATGCATCAATTTGGTAGCCGAGGAATTCTATAGAACTTTGTAGAAATTTGGATTTCTGTAGGTTGATAGTAAGACCCGAACTTTCCAATCTATCTAAAACTATATCTAAGTACTTCAAGTATTCATGCGGATTTTTTCCCATTATCAAGATGTCATCAGCGTAGGTTATCACATTGCTGCGTAAGTCTTGACCTAAGACTTTATTTAAGCAGGAAGCTAACGCCGCACTACCATTGATAAGCCCAAAGACTACACGGTTGTACTCATATAAGTGACCTTCAAAACTAAATGCCGTGTACGGTTTCGAATCCTCATGCAATTCGACCTGATTATAAGCCAGTACTAGATCTAAATTTCCGAATACTGCATTCCCTTGTAAAGAGGCTAATATTTCTTCCACTGGAGGATACCTCACTTGTTCCAAATCAATATGACAATTCGTGCGTCTCAAATCCAAAACCACACGTAGAGAACCATTTTTCTTAGGAACTACATGTAATGGATTAAGGTGAATGCTTCGTGAAGGCCTAATGATCCCATTTCTTAACATGTCTGTAATTTGCTGACGTACATTTTCCCGGTATCGGTAGGGAATTATATAGGGCTTAGTCACAATAGGTTTGTCTGTTTTAACCTTAAAAGAATAAACAAAATCCTTACAACATCCAGGACGTTCTGAAAAGACATTTTTATGTTTATATAATATATCCTTAAAGTGAGTTTTTACTGTATCATCTATAAAATCAAGACTACTTTCAAGTGACTTAACACACTCAGAAAACAATACATCATCTTTTGAATTCATCAAATTTTGTGTGACTCGCGTTAGTTGATCATTTAATTTATTACTTTCTGAACTTACAGAAACATTATTCAATACATTAGGAACATTATTATATTGACAAGCAATATCATCAGATTTAGGAAGAAGTTTCTGAACGATTTCCTGAGGTATGCCGGGTATAGTTAACGTTTGATTTTTGAAATCGAGCATGACACGCAACTGAGACAGTAAATCTAAACCAATAATTAATTTTTCATTCAGTTCCTTTATCACTAGAATAGGAATTGACATTTCAAAATCTTGAATAGCTATTGTCACACGAGTAATTCCGGCTACTCTCTTTTTATGTTTACCAGTAAAATCGACTATAATGAGATTCTCAGCTTTTTGCAATTTAGAATTCGAATAATCACTAGTAATTACTTTCCATGACGAATATGATAATAAAGAGGCATTTGCGCCCGTATCCAATAAAGCTTCTGTGCTTAACCCATTTATTTTGACAGGTATTTTAGCTGTACTGTATGATTTTAAAAATACAAAGTTTTCTTCAACATCAAAACCATCATTGACATTATCATCTTTGGACCAACAACGATTTACTACAGGCATAAATTGATACTGACATCTATTGACTGCTATTTCCGAATCATTACTTACAGATACGTCATGTAAAAGGTCGTTCTCATCATTAACATGAACACGTAAATTTGAAGATAAATGTTCATAAGAATCAATAGCTGATATGGGTTTGACATTATCGCATAAATTTGAAGATAAATGTTCATGAGAATCTATAGCTGATATGGGTTTAACCCCTACCACATCAGCTGCAGTCAGTTTAAATTCATACTCGTATATGGTTCCAATAAAGTACATTGTACCGCACAATTATGATTATGTCCCGCATTGTTATTCTGTACAGGGATTGTGTCATTATCTTGGTTTTGATACGAAGTGCTATCTCTTGAATTACGATTACGTCTATCCATGTAGTTTACTGTATTTCTGGAATTTCGCCATGTATTTCGTCTATTTTTGAATCTACTTTGGTTATATGGTCTGACATAATTATTGTCACGATTGGTTAGGTTAGGTGGATTCCCAACATATCTTTGCCTATTTTGCTCGTTCTGATTGTTTAAATTTGCTCGAATTAAGTTATGTTCCATATTGTCTGCATTACGGATATTTAGATTACGAACAGGTACAAGGTGATCTGAATTGTTTTTAATTTTACCTATTCCCGCTTGATGATTCAGTGCATGGTATTGAGTTTCATAACATTGGACAAGCATTAATAAGTGATTAAAACTCATGCACTGCGTAGAAAACAGGATCTGTTGTAATTTAAACGGTAGTAGATTTCGAATAGATGCAATCACTCTAGATTCCGATTGCAACGGATTTACGACTTTTAATTCGTTATACGTATTTACAACAAAATCAACAACAGATTTGTGCAAACGAGGATTAAAAGGTTGGTTTCTAATCGTGGCATCTCTGTTTGCGAGTAAAAAGTCGTTTTCGTAATTTGCAATCAGCGCGGCTTTGAATTCCTCATATGTATTGACGTGATCTCGTACTGCTTTAAACCATAAAGAACATGGTGGGAGTAATAAATGTGGGATTAATTTCATATATTGCGATTTATCTATACACATTATACTGCACTCATCCTGAAATTTTTCTAGGAAAGAAGTAGCATTTTCATTACATTTACCACTAAACTTACTCATAGCACGTATTTCGCTCATCTTTACACTTAACTTTACATTCCTTTCACCATTTCGTGTTCGTGTTGAGTGATAATTTCTACCTACTGCGTTATGCGTGGTTCCACCATCTCTTTTCCGCCCATCTGTATTCCTTGGATGAATTCTTTCCAAAATAATGTTCTCATCGGATGGATTACTTGAAGAAGAGATAACGTAAGGTCCACGTTGATCTGCTGCAGGTGAATGCGAGGTCATCTCTTGTGAGCAAGGGAACTCCAAACGATCATTAACCATGTTGTTGTGATATGCGTTGTCCTTAATCTGTAACGTCCTAATTTCCTCTTGTAAGGTAGATATCAATTGAGTATTTGCACGTATTTGGTTAGAATTATCTGTGACCTGAATCTTTTGTTGACGAACAGAAGATTCTATTACTTCCAAATTCTTTTTTACACAATTGACTTCTTGGATTACATGGTTGTAATTATCCTGGCAATCTTCAGATAATCTTTTTAGCTTTTCATCAAACTGTAATGTGATGTCTCTCACCGCTTGGATAACAGATTGTTTCGTCTCTTCTGATTTTTGATCTATTTGTTCCAATCCTCTACTCAATTCTTCTGACTTTCGATCTCTGTGCTCTAATTTTCTACTCAATTCTTCATATTGTCTACTTGATTCTTCGGATTTCTGCTGTACCGTCTGTTTTAATTCGTTGGACATCTGAGTCAAATTTTGCTTCATGGCTTCTAAATCGTCTTTTCGGCTTTGTTCCTGTCGCTGTAATGCCATTAAAATTTTGTCTTCTAATGTCAACATTTCGGGTGTAATGGGAGCTATATCTTGCTCGTTGTTAGCACTGTCAACAGTTTCATTTTCTACTATCTCACCGATCATAATTTTTCTTGTGATTACTCTGCCACTTCTGAGAATAGTTGAGTTCGTATTCATGAACCTTCTTACAGAGGTAAATTCACCCTTACTTTAGACTTCGGGATATGAATTTACAAGAATCCCGGGTGAGGTAAACCAAAAATTTTACAACGACTCACCAAAGGTAGTCATCAACCCTGGTTCGGCTAATAATATAAGTAAATCTTTAGTGGCAGTAATCGTTTACACCTTAAATTATCTTCCGTAATTATATTCACTAGTATTATCACCTTTTCTACGGAAATTACAAGTCCATGATAAGTGTTAGATAATTTATTCGTTGATTCTCTTTTAACGTATATTCACACAAACTGTCTTGCAATCATACGTGTTAATTATGTCCATAAACAACTACATAGCAACCAACTATACAATAATAATGTATATTTCTTATATCTTAAAAACATTCTTCTTTTGTTATTTTTAAGTAACATTATATCAGGTATAGTGCTTGTGTAGAAGCACTTTCTGCCCAAGATACAGGTAATTATCGATCGATACAAAGTATCTCGTTGTAGATTCCCTTGTTCAAAAGAGGCAGTCGTTACAATATTAAAAATTATCGCCTTATCTCGGTTTTGTCTGTATTCCCCCCCCCCCAAAAAAAATGAGACGGTAGTGTCAAATAGGTTAAGGAATTACTTACATTTTAATAATCTAATATCATTATCATAACCTGGGTTTTTAACTGGCAAATCTACCGATTCTGCAATTTTTAATTTTCTTAGTACTGTTATACACGCGATAAACAATAAAAAGTGGGCAATTGGACTCTTTGTTGATCTTACTAAGGCATTTGACACTGTAAATCATGATCTCTTACTTACTAAATTATGTTTATATTGCATAAGAGGAACTGTCAATAAATGGATCGAATCTTACTTGAAAGATAGGTATCAGATAGTTCAAATTACGAACGAAAAAAATGGCAAAAATCATAAGTTTAATAGTTATAAAGGTAAAAATACTAACTGGTGCACCTCAAGGATCAGTGCTTGATCCATTTCTCTTTCTTATATACCTTAATGATTTGACACAAGAAATGTTGCCTAATAAGTGTGTTTTATTTGCTGATGACGCCAATGTTATTATTACAGATAACTCACGACATGATATTGAATATAATCTAAACACTGCATTTTCACGATTAAGTAACTGGTTAAGTAGCAATAAATTAATTTTAAACAATGGTAAAACTTCCTTGCTAAATTTCTATTATCCTCTTCAAAATAAATTTATTCCTTATGTAATGGTAAATAACAAAAAAAGTCGATTTTTCTATTTCAACTAAATTTCTTGGTGTCACCATTAGTTCGAAACAAACTTGGAATGAGCATATTTCTCAACTCAACAAAAAATGAAGTAGTATTTGTTTCGGCCTCCGTAGACTAAGAGGTAATGTCACAACACAGGCTTTAGTTTCAGTGACTATGCAAAATTCTATTCTTTAATAAGTTATAGTATTATTTGTTGGAGTTATTCTACTGAATGTATTAGCACGTTTCGCTTACAAAAGAAAGCACTAAGTGTTATGTTTGGATTGTCACCAAAAACTTCTTGCAAGCCCATCTTTCGAGGACAAAAAATACTGCCATTACCTTGTGTATATCTATATAAAATTATCTTGTTTACCGTAAGTAATAAACACTTATTTATTGAAAACAGTAACATCCATAAAAACAATACTCGATACGTTAATCATTTGCACGTTATCCCTCGAAATTTCTCGTTTTATTCAAAAAAGCGTATATATATTAACTGTACAAAAATTTGCAATAAGTTACCTGACTTTCTAGAACAAAATAAATCATATTCTATGTTTAAGTCCGATCTTCATAAGTTCTTAGTAGATAAGTGTTATTACTCGGTAAATTAGTTTTTGTAGACAATGTATAAATTTCTTTCGTTAATTATGTTATGAATGTGTATGTCTATAAAAGACATGGTGTATTACTCCTTGAAAGTTTTTATAGCATATATTTAAACATTTATAATTTTGCTAACTATGCGCACTCGTGAATACTCTCATTTGTATGCAAAACAGGCAAATAAATAAATGAAATATTCATTTACTCCCTAAATACTTACAAAATAGAAAAAGTTACGTAAACGTACATTAGGGTCATTAAATTCCAAAATTGTAAAGGAATTGTTCTTTTTTGTCGTCATAATAATTTGAATTTGAGTGTCGCAAACATTGATACGAAATTCTACTGGGGATTCTTCTTGTCTTTGATACAATATGAGTTATTGTTTTATGTGCGTACGAGAAGCGGAATAAATCCATCCCACTTAACTTGGGTTGAGTGCGTTAGCGTAGCGACAGAGCTTAGACTCCACCCTATTTCCTCTTCTCGCTCTGTCCCGTCTGCCATCCGAAAGGGATTTTTTTTTCAATCACGAGAAATGTGTGATTATATTGTAGTTAAGGGTAGACGTTTAAAGGGCTTCTCTGTGAGGCAGGCGTCGCTAGAATGAGCAAAGCCAGAAGGTGTGAACGGAGAGTAACATCAAGCATTATGATTTACACATGTTGCCAAATCTCCGATAGATATCAATCATGGCAGTAAACTCACATTAAAAAAAAAAAAACTTTTTTCTTTGGTTGTTTGTCATTTATATACAGAAAAAATGTCCATAATGTTTCTTAAGTATTTTCATTCGTATTAACTGGGAAAGCACGTGACTGTGCGACTACATTATAGAGCCGCTCCTGTTTGTTTTGTGGATTGTTATAGAGATTATCTTAGTTTATTTAATAATATAGAACCCTTATAGCTTCTAGTGTTACAACTCAAAAATAGCTATTGCCTGCCAGATGGCTTTCATTCGGTAGTTTTAGTTAGCACATCTATTGACCGCCGTTATTTTGGAGTCATTTATTACCTTTTAGTAAAATAATTTATGATTTACAGTAACTATATATATTTTAAAATTCATAAAGGAGATCTTTATTACCAAAAACTGACAGATTGATAAAGGGAGAGAGATAAGAAAGACACAGAGAAAAGGAAAGGAAAGTATAGAACTAATGTAACTTTATTAAAGATTGCAAACACAACTAAAGAGTAAGTTCAACATTCTTTTAACTGTTATTAGAGAAACCAAAATACTAACAAAAAATATCTTATGATGTTAATTACTATTTTCAGTAATCGATTTAACAGTTTATTCGGTAGTATAATAGGTATGAATGGCTATTTTTTTTTTATCTTTGCAGTTTGTTTTATTTTATATCCACTAAAGGTTTATAATAGAATATTAACTATAAATACAATATATATATTATAACACAGTTCTTTAATAAGAACATAATACCTCTGAAGAGCAACATAAGAACTTTTAAGATATAAACTGTAGAGTTAATCGTTATTCATAACTACTGTAGGAGTGAACTATTTTATATAATGGATTTTAATATGCATCATTTTTATAACAGTTATCGTAATAGACAATGTCTCAGTATATTTTGTCAACCACTGGTAATTGAAAACGTATAATCTTGGCTGATACTCAGAAGTCTAGACACACATTTAAAGACTTTTCATAGGAAACTATTAATTGACATCTCACACACATCCTCGTCAATGTCTGTTAATATGCTATCTCTCAAGAACTACAAAGAGATACCACGTTACTCTTAAAATCACCTATAAATATTTAAGATGAGAATCTCAGTAGGGATCAAAGTAGGAAAATCGTGTCATATTGTCCATTGGATTGCATTGGATGATGTAGGATCCGACCATCTGATAAAACGGAGTAGATGTTTGGCTAATGTGTGTTTCTACGATCTCATTGCTTTCCAAGTACTACTTCAGCGCTAGTGATCACCCATTCATCGAAGCCAGGACTTAGCTGTGAGGGGAGAAAATTTCAGAACTTGGATGAACGAAATATATGTGAGTATTATTTCTGTATAAAAGTATCTTACACAAATGAACCTGACTACACATCTCTGTCTTTTACTTGGAAAGTACTAAGTTCATTCACATAATCACGTTTCTCAGCCGAAGTTTTATCTATTAAAAATACATTCTTTTTCACTCTTCCATTTCTTCACTTAGCTTTCCTCTTTAACCTAATTACAATTCTTTAGGCTTCTAATAGCTTTTAGGGTTTAGCCTAGTGAGGCACGTTTTTTTCCTAATCAGTGTTGAAGAACAGTCTGACATATTGCATGTTAGAGACGTCGGTCCATTACTCATATGTCTAAAGAAAGAACTATCTCGATCCTGACACCTCTCGCTGTTGGGCTCAGGTAACGATTCTAACAATTCTCGTACAATCTCGATCTGAACACTCCCAAATTTCACACTTCTCGCTATGCTTCACCCTGCCCCATTTTTATGCACTTTACAGTCCCCAGACCCAGACGGCCTTCTAACTGCTACACCCATCATATTAATTCAAAACCTCTCGCTTTATATGCTCCCTACTTCTGTTCTACATTACATATTGAACGCACCGTTCTTTAATTTTCAATCTCTTACTACCAACATTTACCTCCTCTCTTGCTTCTTTTCTTTATCTTTTCTATTCTCCTTGCAGACTTTTCTTAGCTGATACAGTTCAAATTCCTGGAATGCTCACACTTGTTTTGTGATGTGTTGCGCGAAATGAATACCGTCTCTCATCTCCAGAACTCTGCTTTTAAAACTCTGTCAGCCACCTCCAACAGAAAACAACCTTCCCTTCATTTTACTTTTTCTGACTCAGGCTAAAATTTTCCACTGAGTTTCTTAGATTACTCTGTTTATTCATTATACTTCAATCCATCGTTCTCAAAAAAAAAAAAAAAAAAAAAAAAAAAAAAAAAAATGGCTATCATCCATCTTTATTCGCCCAATCCCAACGGAAGGTCTCTCTTCCTTTCTATTATGAGTGTAAGTAAGCCGTTTCCGTGGGTTATGAATGAAATAGGTGATTTTTCAATTCAGCTATTCCTTTACGTAACGGTTCAGGTAAAAGGAAAAATACGAAGAAGGGCGAGTTCCTTCTAAACAAAGTGAAACATAAACACTGAAAGATACTGATTCGCTCTGGCTACTCAGAGGTTATGCAATAATAGGGATATTGTTATGTTAGCTTTGTGTGGCGTTAAACAAACATAAATAAATTTGACTTAAATTTGACTTATGCTATTACATCATTACCGTATAACTTAAACGCGCAGAAAATTAATTATTCATATCAATATTGCATTTGTAAATATTTAAAAGAATTGTAATACCTTATGAATATTGTGCAATACGGAATTCTTAGCCCTGTAGGTCAGATTATAAGCAATAGAAATGGAGATTTCACCTAACAACCCCTTCGTGATGTTAAGGGTGAAAGAAGGAATAAACGATAGGAAAGGTAATTCTAATACAGTACCCTCATATTACGTAGATGTTGATCCTCTTATGTTGTTCCCTGCAACAACTTGATGATCGGTCAGCGACGAGGCTATGGCTGGACGAAAGTCTTGCCGTCGTTCTTTCCAAAACCAAAACCTCTAAGAAAAAATGTCATCAACTGCTATGGGCTTCGAAAGGATGTTGACAGAGATACCACAATGGGCAATTTCATTTCCACATCTTACGGAAATGCTTCTAAAGCGAAGAACTTCGTTGCTTTTCTAACTAAAGCAAAAGATTGGGAAGGCGAATCCGCTCAGTAGCACAGACAACTTCACATCATGAAAATCAGAAAGTCAACCTTCTACGTCCCAATGTGTCCCTTTGGTTTTGTTGCCGATGGTCGATCATTGAGTCTCATAACGTAGAATTCGAAAGTATTGTGTAAAAGGAATACGTTACCAAAAAAAAAAAAAAAAAAAAAAAAAAAAAAAAAAAAAAAAAAAAGTGTGACCTGAGGGATGATAAAAGAAAGGTTAATAATCTGCTGGTTTATTTCCATTGATTCTTACAGAATTGAAAAAAAAAATGAGTTACAATTTTAAAGAAATTCTTCTGTATCTGAACGACAGAAATACTGGGTGTTTTAAAAGAAGTGAAAATTTAGATTTAAATCATCTTCCAAATAAAACATCTTCAAATATCTTTTCTTCACAATATTTATTATTTCAATGCGGATATTAACTTCTGCTTTTAGAATACAACTTACCGTAACATAGTAATTCATCACTTGATATCAACATACAGAAGTGTTAATTCCGTACTTTTATTTTACATTTTATTTCCGTATTAACTTTTCTTTATTTGTGTGGCTCCATAACGGATGATGTAATCCCGGAGTCTGTGGTAGATCGAATTCACTGTCACTATTCTATTAATGAATTTACGTGTATTACTCCACTTGGAATAATTAAACCATCTTTGAAGAACGTAATGATCAACTTGTATTACTATTATAATTATAATTACTGTAATTATTTACTTACGCTTCCTCATTGGAGTTATGGATAGACGTTACATTATGTCTTCTTTAAGCGCAAACACTACACCACGACTATCTTCTACTTTCACTTCTCTTCACTTCCCACTGTGGAGGCGGGAAAAGAAGATGTGAAATGGTATATAGGTCTTCTTTACTAAAGTTGAAAAATGATGAACCACTAAGGAATTTACTAGTTGTTGAAGAAGATAACAATATAATTAGTTATTAGAATAACTGTTAATTAGTAAAATGCACCACCTTCTCATTAGAAACGGGAAATTTCCGGTTTGATTGACTAGAAGTTGCATTAGAGAAACACTCTTTGACATTTCAATTCGAATTCCTAATGTTTTAAATCAGCCATGTGCAACAACCTGCCCCCGAGCCGTCCCCGGACCACTTTCATCGGCCCGCTTGACCTCTTATTGAAAATGTATATATTTCGTAATCTCTTAAATCGAATTGAAAACTTCTCCAATTCTCGATCATGTCGTGTGAAACGTCTAGACTAGTTGTGAACATAAAAGGTCAAGTTTTCGATTACAATGACAAGTAAATAGATTTTTTCTGCTTTTTCTAGTAAATATTTTGGTTACCTTTATAACAGTTTTTGTGTTCCTGTGATGATATTTTACGATGAACGAGTTTCTTCACTGAATATGACTGTTTAACTTTTGTGAAAATGTTATATATTGTCCCGTATGGCCCTCTGCAGTAGATCTTCTCTGATTAGAACAATCCCTGTTCCAACTTGTACATTCCTGTTTAAATTATTTTAACTGGATCAAAATCACGTATTAATCTACATTGCTTTAATGTTTAGCGATAGACTATGGGTTCTTTCTTTTAAAAAAAATGAATAACGTTCAAAATTATCTTATTCCGTTACTCATTTCATACGGTTTCCGGTTTCTTTTAAGTGTTACGCAGAACAGGGACGTAAATACAAAATAGGACGACTGGTAAATGTTGAACAAGATGAGGAAACCACCCGTAACCCGGTATGATTTTTATTTACTTTTTAAGAGTCTTTTTAACATTAAAGTGATGAGACATATAGTATACATTTATATATCAACACATGCCATTCTCTACAACGAACTCTTAGGTCACAGTGGCTCAGAGGTAGAGCTTTCACCTCTGGTGCATGGGATCTTGGTTCGATCTCAGCTCGCGCCAAGTAAGCTTTGTGGTGGACAAACACCATGTGCGTGGGTTTTCTCAGGATTCTCTCATTTCCTAGCCAGTATAGCCATAATACCTAAAACTTAAAGATTTCATTTCATTCATTCTACAATGAACTCGTAAGATTCTTGCGAGAAATTTTAAATATCCGGACAACACTTAATAATGAGATCTGCAAAGTAACAACAATCAACTGACTAGCGCTTCTCTTTTTATAGTGAAAAATCACTTACTTTCATCTAGTGTTCCGAAAGTATATATAGCTTTAATGTTTCTGATAATTCCTGTTCCCTCCCCGCAATGTGTCCTTGGTTCGATTCCGAGTAGGAAAGCATTGAAATTTGTGCGCATTATGGTGGTTTGGATTCCATTTTAAACTGTAGGTTCTCGTCTCATATTGCTCTCATGGTGAAAATGGAGGCTGTACTTCCAAAAACAAATAAAACACCGTTCTTGTCACAACTGCCAATGCGGAGCGTTCATTTTCCGAAATTATAAACATCAATAATATTGAGAGGATTATGGGTCAAGAAATGTTATTTCTATCGAGAAGTTTAACTGAACTTCAGAGAAATAACTAACAAAAGGAAAAGGAAGGGATTTTAGAGTATGACTAGCTGAACCTGCGCTCTTTACACAGCGCATCATTCGCATATGAGCATAAATATCCTTCTCATTCCTCACAACATATGTACATGTCCCTTTACAGACACAAGTGAAAGACGTCTTGATTAAAAAAAAAAAAAAAAAAAAAAAAAAAATAGGCAAGGGGTATCATAAAGGGGAGATTTTTTCGATTATTTTTTCTCAATATCTCGCACCGTTTGCAAGATTTGAGCCTACTTCCGCTTGGAGTTCCTAATTCATGTATGACCAGTGTTTTCTTTCTTCTTGCATGCAGTATATAATAAGCAAATACATTACATATACAATTAATTATAATGTCAGTTATATATGGTGTTCATTGGGAAAAACACTCAAACAATAAAGATTTATCTTAAGACTCAAGAAATGGTTATGCTTCCTTTTTCACTATTATTTGGCCATGGAACAAACGCCTGAGACAAATACAACCCCAATACACAACATTGTGGTGTTGGAATGTATAACGCATAGGATATGATGCTTTAGTTTTTTTTTTTTTTTTATTTCAACGTTTCCAACGTACCCTTAAAAAATGTAATAAATTAAATATTCAATCAGAACTGGACAATCTACGCAAAATTTCCAATCGATCAGTGAAAACGTCATCTTTCTAGAGCCTGTAGTGTCCGAGATCTCATTGTCGAAAGGATTGACCACGAACATATAAATATAGTTTAAAAGAACTCGGAAGATGGAAGCACAACTCACATGCATTGATATTAGAGAAGGCTTATTAAAATACAAAGGCTTTGAACAATAATTTTATATCATAAACTTTATGAAAAAGATATAGTTAACTAATTTAGACTATTTAAAGTACAAATACTTAAAATGTCTGTCTCTGTTAAACGTGAAATCACACATAACCGTAAATGAAAGATTTGAAAGCTAAAGTTATAGGTTGGAGCTCAGGAGCTTTTAATTGCTATTGTAGCATTTTAATAGATAGATAAAATAAATAAATATTATAGAATTCTTCATTACATATATAAAAACATTCATTTATAATTTATATGCATAATATATTTAAAAAATCTATATACGAGGCACGTCCACAAAATAAGTGTACAAGGGTCCTCGCGGACAGAGGGAATTCGTTATTGCTGTGTTGATCACAATGCCTTGTTACTTAGATCCTACATTTTCCAGCGAGCCCAATCACATGTCAGTACGACCAAAACTGTGGCCACAGTAACGTCTCCCGTGAAAGATAGGTCGATAAAATCTGCCTCCAAGTGCAAGATTCGCAGCGTTATCCATTATCTCGTTGTCAAGGGAAAATCTTCGTCCAAAGTTTTTAACGAGATCAAACCAGTTTATGGCGAAGGAACTATGAATCGTACGAGTGTGCTTAAGTGGTATCGTGAATTTAAAAACGGCCGTAGAGATGTACACGATGAGCAAAAGAGTGGAAGATCATCGATTTTGACTGATATGCGCATTCTCCTGACCTGGCGCCTTCAGACTATCATCTATTCACCTCCCTGAAGATGCACACGGATGAGAAAAATTTTCAACTAACGAGGAAGTAAAGGTGGAGATGAAGAATTGGGCAAAAGAGGTGGCGGCAGACTTCTTTGACCAAGGCATAAAAAATGAATCCCTCGTCTCACTAAGTGCATCCATAGGAAAGGCAACTACATGAAAAAATAGTTCACATATGTACTGATGTAAGCATGTAAAAGTTTTGTTTTGAATATTTTTTTGAAATCTACAAATATCTAATACATTTTTTTCTAGACATGCCTCGTATTATGCATATAAATTACATTTAGAATTGAATATTTTTAATATGTGGGGTATAAAAATAATTCGTAAAATTTATAAGGATCTCAAATGTCAGTTATAAAAACCAGACGAGGGGAACCACTGTAAAAGTTTTCCAGAGGCCTACACGCCTCTAGTTACGCCCCTGACGGAGAGGCGAGATAGTACATAAGTATGGTTCTACGAGTAATATTAACGTTATACTTCAACACTTTACTTTATATAAATTTCGATAAATATATAATTTATTAGTGACTTTGTTAGAGTTCTGATCTTATTGTCCTGTGAAAAAAATTTTCATTTTTCATTTGCCTTCGCTCTTTAATATCATACTTTAAATAAATTTCTATATTATTATTATTATTATTATTATTATTATTATTATTATTATTATTATTATCTCAACAAATATTGCTAGCCTAAAATGCTTTCATGCACTCTCACTTTCTGCACTCTACTATTATTATGGAAAAATTCCATTAATGGAAAAGAAAGCTATACGATCAAGTCATATTATGTCAAGAAACGCTTATACAAGACTTCCTGTTATTTTTGTTTTCCATAATAATGCATGTGATCTTAATGTCAGAACTAATGTACACAATTACAATACAAGAACAGTGAAAACATTGATTATAGTTTATTTCTTCAATAGGCGTGCAGTTTGGCAAATTCTTTGAAGTTCGCATGCTGGGTTTTACAATAGTATCCCTTCCTTCCTCCATCCCTCTGTCGACCGCATTTGCGAGTTGCAATGTCTCAACACCTATTGTGTCTCAGCCTCTCACTCTCTCTCAATACTACTGCTAATGTGAAACAGATGTGAACAGTATATATAACTAAATAAGACTATATAAGAAAACTATATATGTTGAACAGCAATCTTCTAATCACTGACTGAAAGGACAGCCTTTGGAACTGTGCCAACCAAGTGTCCACGTGGACTTGACGAGTGGTTGTCAAATGCTGGAAATGAGGGTTCTGGTTGGCCATATAGTTATCGGGGATGTTTTCCATATATTCCCGCGGACGATGACTTATTTATGGCACTAGCCACCGCACGTAGAAGGCACCATCCTTTATATACAAACTGCACTTCGGTTGAAGAAATAGACTTTACCCCCAAGTCAGACTGCTTAAAACGCAAAATAGTTTGTCAATATACCTGGATAGTGCTATTTAAATACAAAGGAGATATGCGATTAAAGAAATTTAACTTCCTTCTACAAGAAAATTTTAAAAATAAAAATTGTGTTGTATATATGTGTATAATAAAATGAGTTTGATAATATAAAAGTTGGTAATCGACAAAACGATGACCTCCTACCAACAATTTCGCATGACCAACATTTTTAGTCATTGTACTGTAGGTATATAATCACTAACATATCTGTATAGTATTTAGTACGGTATCTTTGTAATGTTCTAACGTTTTTTTTTTCTTTACTGTACTCTGTGACGAAGTCGATTTCTACGATTTGTTGTTGCCGAATGATTAATAATAAAATGTATTATTATTATTATTATTATTATTATTATTATTATTATTATTATTATTATTATTATTATTATTATTATTATTATTATTATTATTATTATTATTATTATATTTTAAAAGTGGAATATTTAAGAAGTTCTTTTTCAGACTAAACAAGTTTATCTGTATGTTGTATTTATTGTATATTGGGAAGTTAATTGATTCAAAATTGTTGAAAAAGTTGCTTCGAAATAATCTATTCCTTTTAGTGCTACTCGCTTGTTTTATCACACCATTAGATCTATGCAAAGCAGTTTTATTTGACTTAGTTATAGGTCCGAAAGAACTAAGCTTTGCTGATTAAAACCTGTGTGGAAAATATAAATCAGCTAATGCGTTTAGAAAATAAACGTTCGAATGATCCACAAGGAAACGTTATTGAATCCTTTTTTCTCTGATATGACTTACATGACTACTTACTGCATGCCACTGTAATGAGTGTCGATGACACTACACTTATAATTAAAGATAAGATTTTAAATACAATGTACGCAAAAAAGTAACGAAGTCATAGATAAATCTAAAACTTAGCAGGGTCAATAATTTAGTGTTAAATTATATTAAAGCGAAGATATTATATTTCGTAATTAGCAGGAAGAATTTTACTCATTATTAAGAATTCGCTTAGGCATCACATAAAAGTGGAATGCACGTACTATGCATTTACGTAACAAAAATTTTAATTAATATATTTTTTTACATAAATTTTAAATGTCTTTTAATGAAAATCCATTAATTACGGAATATTGTTAATTTTTCCACTTATTTTTTGCTATGGGTTTTATTTATCGACTAACTCTTACGAAGGGAACCCTATTTAGATGGCAAAAGAAATCTATAAGATCAATAACTGAAGTACCCGAAAGATGATCTTATCGATCGTTTTTTCGAGGATTTTGATATGGTTATCATTCATTCAATGTTTATGTTAACCTGGCTTATGTACAAGTGTTAAAGAAAACTATAAGTGTTGTAGCTTGCAGTACTGTTCAATCATACTACATGACACATAGGAATGAAATATGTCCTCTTTGATACCAAATTATATAAATTATCACCACTTAAATTTATAGAAATGAAAGTTAAAATTTTGAAAGTAACTCTAAGAATTTGTTAACACACTGTACTGTATAAGTGTTTATATGGTATCATCATGTTACGTTATTATGGAATAGAATGCATTGAATGGAGTATTGAATTGTATTAATTATACTAGTCAACATTATGTTATAAAGTATGTACAAACTATGTAATTGTAATCGATGTTAATAGATATACTATGTTGAAACTTGATGTCAATTTGTTTAATGATAATAAACAATTCTTATTCTTCAGCTTTTTCTTGTTTAATTGTGTTCAGTGTTTGCATATAATAAATTGTGTTCCAGAAGTCTCTGATGGATTGCAATCATCAATAACTGGAAAATGGTTAATGCTAGCAACGAGAAATTCAATTGTCAACTCAAGAAATTTCGTATACTACTGATGGATGTCTGTAGTTTCCATAGCGACATTGTTTCAACGTTTATTCACTAAACCAGAAGCGCAGAAAAACACAATGCATAGCGCGGTATCGAAACAGAAACTTTTATTATCCAAACGCAAAGAAACTATGTACCCTCTGGACTCACAAACAGCGAACAGCATTAAAGACTGGTACAGAAATTTTATAGAAATCGATAGTGTTCTTATATATATAAAAGAAAAAAACAGTGAGAAATGAGGAAAACATTGAATGAATACGTGAGTCATTTGAGCGAAACTTATGAAAACCAACTCGGAGAGGTAGATACACAAACAACAGGTCATAGAATTGTATAGGAAGAGTTTTGTTCTTATAAAGTTCAGTTGCTGCAATATTTGAAGTCTGATAATAAACAGAAAAGATTCAACGTTGCTGTAGACATGTTGGGTAGGGTTAAATGGAATCACGATTACTTGAATCGTTTGTTTCTTCGAAGATACCCACTTTTCACTTGCCCCAAAAGGTCAATCAACATAATGTCCAGATTTGGAAATCTGAGAATTCGCATGTGATTTAGTGTGGTATAATGAATGGCTGGGTATTTGGACCGTTCTTTTCAAGAGGAAGCTGATACTGCAAATATTTTTCTTGACATGATAAAACATTTTGTCCTTCCTAACTGGAATATTTACAGCCGATCATGACCTTCCAATTTGATTGTGTATGTTGCCATAGCCTAGACTGTTCGTGACTGGTTGAATATTCATTTCAAAGGTTGATAGATTGGTCATCATGAACGCATACCCTGGCATCCTTATTCTCTCGACATAGCATTAGTTTACTTTTTATGGGTTTTCATAAAGGATAAAGTGTTTAACATTGAAGATCCTAAGCAAAGAATCGGAGAAGGAGTAAAGTGTCAGGCCAATCCTTTAAAAAAGCAGGAGAAAACTTGATTACTGTCTAGAAATCCTGCGAATAACTAATATAGCCGATGTTGATATGAAGATAAAAGAAACTTTTTGAGTTCGCAGTTGAAATAGAAAAACTGTAAGGTGTTATCCTGATTAGCTTTTGTTATTCTTTCACTTGATTATTTAATGTAATATCCTTTCCTAAGGAAACAAAAAATAAATAAATAAATAAAATAAATAAAAAAAATAAAAAATAAAAAAATAAAAAATAAAAAATGTAACTATGTTCAATTCTGAAGTGAGACATCTTTACTCTCTACGAATGAACAGACCACAAGTACAGGAACATATATACAATTTATTATACACTTATTAAAGATAATTATAGGTATTTTTACGAATTTCAACTGGTAGTTTTTGAGAAAATTGTTACTGTGATTCTTGCATTTAAATATATATGATAGTGACTTATTCTTTGTCATGAATTTATGACAGAAAGATCAAAGAAGTATTTTTTTTTTTCAATTCAAAGTGTTCATTGACGTAGTTTTGAAATTAACCTTTACAATATGTACATTCATGTCCACAATGATTGTCGCATGTCTATAAATAGTTGTTGTAGGAATATAATTTGATAACGAATTCGCCCGGTATTTCTTATAATGTTAGTATGTGTATAATCGGCAAAGACATGCATGTGGCAAATTTCATGTCAAAAGAGCAGTAAATAAGAACAATAAAACTTTCTTGTCCATTTAGCAACATTTTATTTTACTCATTCTAATTTTCGTATTTATAATTCTTTTCCTATGAAATTTATCACAAATATACATTTCCTGATTATACACACAGTATCAGTATTAAAAGTATCCTACAAAATCATTATCAAATTATATTCTTACAAGAAGAGAGTTATAGATATGCGACAATCATTTTGGACATGAGTGTACATCTCAAAATCATATATGATGCTTCTTTCGTATTTGAAGATGTAATACTTTTTGTTTATCATGATAACAGATTAATTTAATAGTTTATAACAACGGTATGATCTATTACGTAATGTGACAGCAATTTTATTCATTTTCAGATTTCCACCGTATAGTCATGAACCAATATGGGAAACAATTCCAGAGGCTCCAGAAATAGAATCATTTGGTTTTGGTTATGGACCCCATTATAATGTTACAAGTCAACGTCCATCGACTTATGATAATATCCATCGTGAAAATCAAATACTGAAAATTCATCAGGAATCTAATATTCCTAAAGAAACTTCAGTTAAAGGTATCCTGCTTCCTGAAGGAGGTAAAAAGAAGCTTGTTATTAATAACACCAATCAATCGTTGGTAGAATCGCAAAATACAACTCAAGCACCAGACAAAGTTTGTAGTGAGAAATTTGTACTTACAACTGAAAACAAATTCAGTGTCTTAAGTACACAAGGCAGTGTTAAAAGCATATTTTCCAATATAAGTCAGTTTATAGAAAGAAGTGAAGAAATATTTTTTGTGTGTACAATCTGTGACAAAGAATTCGAAGAGAAAGACTGTTTATTAAAACATTATATACTGAAGCATATCACAAATCCATTATATCCATGTATAATCTGTGGAATGACGTTTATTCATGAAACTTTTCTGCATCGTCATCTTCGTACACATGGTCTGAACGTATATTTAAGTCACAAAGAACGTTTTTATTTTGATAGTCATTCTATGGAGAGAAGCAAGAACGTGCGGTTTGAAGATAAACTGTTAAACGACTGAAAGTACGTGGAAACCAGGACAAATTAATTAAAGAGTAGTCAATAATTTAAAATTCACAGAGAAGACGAATATTTTGAGTTTAAGTGATCAAATTTATTTGTTTGTTTATTTAAGTTAGTGTAGAAGATACTTTGGATGTAGTCATATTAGAAAATAAATCTTAAATATTAATATTTGTAATTCATTGTTTAATTTAGTGCATATTTCTTCTTATTGGGAAAGAAGAAAGTGTACGAGTAATAATATATATTTTGTGTTTTTAGAAAGTAGATATTTGATTTTGAAAAACTTTCAGAAATTTAAGAGCAAAGTGCATAATCAGATGCTTAAATGTCTAGGTATATTTTTTTAGATCTTGTGTTTTTAATGGAGGTACAGTTCTTAACTTTCATCTAGACCTAGACATTATCAGGTTCATCTTTCTTTCAATCAATAATTACATCTGACTTCGGCTCATTACCGAACCCATATCTTATGAAATGATAAGAAACTCAAATGAAGGAACAATTTCTCAGCGAAGAGAAATACCATTACCTGAAAAAAACCTTGGTATGAAAAATCACCATGACCTAAGATTGGATTGAACTCATCTCTACGCTCCAAAGAAAGTAAGTTATAAAGTTTAGTGTATCATGATTACTGCGGATGGCAAAAGAAACCAACATGATAACGAAGCTCTGGAATCGAACTTGGAATACGTTCAGCACTCGTACATTGACAGCTTCGCTAATGTCAACCTGAATGCATACAAAGCTATCCACACACAAATGCTTGTTTTCATTGCAATCTGTGATGCGATTCAAACAAAACGAAGTTTTTGTTCCAATCTCACCACAAACAACCGCAGTAAACCACTATATTAAAAGTTATGAATTAAGCAATGATAGCTAAAACATACTACAACGAACTATTACGCACATAACATGCACAGAGGAGAAATCCTGAACTAAACACATACATGGTCCAATATATCACACTTATATCATTGATATTTTTAGTTTTCTTCATTCTTACACAAAGGTGAACAAAATGAACTAAAAAATACTATAACAGAAAAATTAACCATGACATATGATGCAGATGATGCAGATCATCTTGAAAAGAGTATTGAATCACTTTTCCCACTTTTCTCACGAAGCTCCACCCACGGGCCTGAAACCCAGGCGTAAAATGAAGTCTCAAACCCTTCACAACATACGAATTTTTGTTCACTTCATCTGCACATGCACTCTCATTGGCTGGAGCATTATCATGACTAGAGACCGGATGTTAGGCAAAATGCCTATTCTTTAATATTAAAGATATGATCAAAAATAACTTTTCAAAGTTTATGTGGGGGGTTATAGTTTCGATTTAAGCCAATTTTATTTTGCCTATTTCGACCTTTACTGCCTAAATAATTGCTTTAGTGCCTAATGTTGCCTATTTTATGCATTTTCTTTAAAATAAGCCTTCATTGGGAAAATATATAATTTATACAACATAAATAAAGACGCATATATACGTATAATAAGTGTAAATACAAACACGTGCTACGTTACAATGTACATACAGGGTGAACTTTTAAAGTTGTGCATATACTTTGGGAGGTGATTAATTACATCAAAAGAAGACAAAAAGTCATCTTGTATTTTGTCGAATTCTGTGTCGTGTACGAGTGACAGTGGTGCCAACTTGGAATCGAAAATCAAATCTTGACAGTTGGAACGGAACAGATAGGTGTGCACATACGTTGAGAGGTGATTCGTAACATGAAAAGAAGACAAAAAGTCCTGTTGCATGTTGTCGAATTCCTCGTCGTGTACGAGTGACAGAGTTGCCAACTTGGAATCGAAAATCGTACACATACTTCGACAGATGATTCGTGACATGTAAAGAAGACAAAAAGTCCTCTTGAATGTCAGGAAACACCTCCCGAAGTTTGTGCACACTTTTATGTCTCGTTCCAATTGTCAGGATTCGATTTTCAATTTTAAGATGGCACCCCTGTCACTCGTACACGACGCGGAATTCCACAACATGCAACAGGACTTTCTGTCTTCTTTTGATATGCATCATGCAACAGGTCTTCTTTTGATATCACGAATCACCTCCCGAAGTATGTGCAGATCTTTTAGGCTCACCCAGTATGTATGAATGCATAACAAGCTTCGTTTTTATATGTACAATAAAATAAGATATTAACAAACAGGTATGTTTCTATATTCTTTGAACATTATCTATGGCCTGAACCTATTTTTTAATGGTATTGAGTATTTATCTTCATTATTTCGAGTTACAGTTTAGTGCCTATTTTACTGCCTATTTTTAAAATGTTTTGTGCCTATTTGCCTGCCTATTTTACAGGTTTTTAGTGCCTAAACATCCGGTCTCTAATCATGACATATAAGAAAGGTATGTGAAAATACGTTATCAGAATAGTTCAAACGTGAACAAAGAGTGCATTATAATGTAAAAAGAAAGAAAATGCAGAAATGAAACGAAATGCACTTCTTTAAGTCCGATGCATAAAATATCCTCAAAATTAGTTCATAATAAAGATCACTATAGGTGTACCTCAAACAAACTATAGTACAACTCTATTTAGAACTTGTCAGATATATAGTTAGAATATATATGACTGAAATATATCTTATCTTGTTGTGCCTGACCAGTGATGTATGCAAAATTTCAAGGGAGAGGAGGTTCAAGCATCCAGAATTCATATAGGGTTTCAGAATTTTTTGTACATATCTTCATGTGATGAATATTGATTTTTTTCATAATATCCCGTTCAAGGGGGTTTAAAACCCGGAAACTCTTCTTGCGTATGCCACTGTGCCTGGGTATTAAATGTTGCATAAATATTTTTAAGGGACACTTCTTTCTACCTCTTCTTCAGTCACTCGATGAAAAGAACAACGAACTCTACAAATTATCATACCTATTTGTCTCAGTTTGTACTTCTCAGACCTTCATAATCAATTATTTAATGCCACGCCTTTATGTATCTACATGACCAGAATTGTAAGGCAGGTTTAGAGGCAATGTAACTTCATTAGAAAGAAACTACTGATAACACAGTCCAAATTATTATCAAGCTTTCCATTGTTTAAATTTAACTTAGGCTTTTTAGTTCTTACATAAGATTTAACCATGTTCCTTTCCATCTATGGCGCTGTTTCGCGAATGGTTTTGACTTTTCCAATACTATGGTTGGACATCCTTAAATATTTCAGTTGGACTGAAACTGTCCAATTCTGATCTTCCATGTATCTTACGAGCGTCGATCAATAAGTTTTGCCGTTATGGAGTTGACGCAGAAGAGTAAAATTTACACATTCTTATTCCTTTTGCATATAGTCACCGACCAAGGTAACACTCTTCTGCAACCGGTCTTTCTGCTTCCACAATCCTTCTTTATAGAATGTATTAGAATGGCTAGAAATTCAGTGCTCTATTTCGGAAATGACCTTCGACTTTGAAAAAAAAAATTCTTTTCATCGACTGCTTCATTTTGGAAAACAAGAAGTCTGATGGCGCAAGGTCAGGAGTATATGACGGATGGAGCAGTAATTGATGGCCAAGGCTTTGCACAAAACTCATGGTTTCGTAGGATTTATGGGCGGAAGCATTATCCACTAAGAGGTGAACACCTTTGGTAAGCACGCCACGACGCTTTATCTTCACGGCATCACGAAGTTTTTCCAGCAGATTCAGTCACACTATGCTCACCCAGAGCCGTAGTTAGAGATTTCGGCGCCCGGGGCGAAGTAGATTTTGGCGTCCCCTCCATTACCATACCAAACTTTTGCCGTTTTTTTTAAAAAAATAAGAGAAGCAGGTTTTGGTATGTTATGCTGAATTTTCATCAAGCTGCTTGGATAGACCTTTGCAACATCCACAAACGATCATTATGTATTCTTTTACAAATAAGAACTGTTTTCAAGAGGCTTTTTTGAACTAAAACCTCACAAAACTACCTTTGGTTGTAGACAAATCCGCTCGGAGAACAGTTATGAAAATTTACAGCTATTTCAACGTTTCATACTATCGGTATGAGATGGAATGTCAATACATTAAAAACTTTGTGCTTTTAAAATGTTCGAAATAGGTGACAGCATTAATTTTCCACTAATAATTGTAAACTTTTCTAATTGTATTCTGTATATTACCAAACAAATAGCATTTTAATTTCAATTCATTTAATACCAGCAATTAAACGGGTTGAATTTGTTAATGATAGATTTTCTTTTATTACTCTTAAGGGTTGGTGGTGTGATATTGTTTTAAATGTGCATGCCCCAACAAAGGATAAGGATGACTATATAAAAGACAGTGTTTACGAAGAAGCAATAGAACGGATATTTGTCCAACTCGAAAATTCTATTAGGAGATTTCAGTGTGAAATTTAAAAAAAAAAAAAAAAATGTCTGCGTAACGAAAGTAATGACAACGGCGTTAGAATCATTGTCTTAGCAATATCAAAAACCTTATCGTGAAGAGCACAAAATTCCCATATCGCGATGTTCATAAATTCACGTGGACCTCGCTAGAAGGAAGAACATACAATCAAATTGACCACGTTTTAGTAGATAGAAAAAGACAGTCTAGTGTAATCGATGTTCGGTCATTTAGAGGACCTTACTGTGACACTGATCATTATCTGGAAGCAGCAATAATAAGGGAGAGATTATCGTTAAATAAGGGAAATATTCTACATCTAAAAACGAAAAGGTTTAGTTTAAAGAAATTAGAAGAGAACCAGGCTAGATTGGAATACTAGATTGAAGTGTCGAATAGATTCTCGGTTTTAGAAGGTTTTAAGAGCACTAGTGTTGAGGATACTTGGGTCAAATTAGGGATAGCAGTAAAATTTCAACAAGAGAAAAAATGCGGCACGCTGAAATACGTAGTAACAAACCATGGTTCGACCCAGGAATGTATTAAAATAGCGTAGAAGGGAAAACAAGCGAAACTGCTTTGGATACAAAAATTCGAACGATATAACTACACAAAATTTCGTTGACATCAGATAAAAAAAAAAAAATCCAAAATAGAACAAAGAAACGCGACTTTTTGAAGGCTAAAATTAATTAACTCTAAGATAATAGTAAAAAGCTTGAGACATATATCATCACTAAGGGCATCACCGAATTTAAGAAAGGGTATCAATCTCGCGCATATAATTTAAAGAGAGATGACGGAACATTCTAACTGATACAGATGGCATCATGAATAGAAGAAAAGATTTCTTTGATGATTTGCTTAACACGCAGACAAAAACTAATGTTCGTGGTAAAAGGGAAATGCACACAGCAGAACCATCGCTATTTAAAAAAAAAAAAAAAAAAAAAAAAAAATTAAAGAAACACAAATCTCCTGGTATAGACGAAATTTCAGCTGAGTTAACTTTAGCTGGAGGCGAAAAATTATGGAATAAGATACATAAACCCACTCTTCTTATCAGGAACAAGGAGGAATTACCACAAGAGTGGAAAGAATGAATCTTTGTTCCAATTCACAAGAAAGGCGACAAAGCAGATTGTAATATTATCGAGGCATTTCTCTTCTATCACCATTCTATAAAATCCTCTCAAACAGTCTATTAGCAAGACTGAACCCATACGCAGATGAAATTATTGGAGACTATCAGTGCGGATTTAGACGAAATCGATGAACTATTGATCAAATATTTACCATTCGACAAATGCTCTAAAGGATATGAGAATGCAATACCCCGGTACATCAATTATTTATTGATTTTAAAAAAACTTTACAAATCTTTTAGGAAAGAAGATTTACAACATTTTAGCAGAATTTGGAATATCGAAAAAGCTAGTTAGAATAATTAAAATATGTTTAAATGAATCCCAAAATAAAGTTCGAGTAGGAAAATTCTTGTCCTCGAGCTTACACCTCGGGAATGGCATGAAACGAGAAGATGCGTTGTCGACATTATTATTCAACTTTATTCTGAAGTATGCTATAAGGAAAATCAAACATAGTAACCAGGGCCTAGAGCTAAATGGTATTGACCAGGTTATGGCGTATGCTGATGATGTGAATCTGATAGAAGAACAATAATTGAAAGAAATACAGAGGCCTTATAAAACGCTTGCAGGTTTAGAAATAAATGCAAAATAAACTAAATACATGGAAGTTCGCTGGGATCGTAATACTGCAAATTATGAATGTATCAAAACATCAAATAATGCTTTCGATAAAGTGGATACTTTTAAGTATCTAGGATCAAAATCATACCCACGAAGGACAAATGAAATGTCAACTGAAAGCAGGGAATTTGTGTTATTGTTCAGTTCAAAATCTTTTGTCGTCGCGAATTAGTCGAAGAATTTGAAGCTTAAAATATATAAAAGAATAATCGTGTCTGTTGTTCTGGATGGTTGCGAAACATGGTCGCTTACTCTGAGGGAAGAACGGAGACTGGAAGCATTTGAAAATAAAATCCTGAGACGAATATTCGGAACCAAAAGGAACGGGAATGGGCAATGGCGGAAACTTCATAACGAGGAATTGCATAATTGATACCGTTTACCAAACATTGTTAGAGTCATGAAATTTAGGAGGCTGAGGTGGGCAGGTCATGTAGCCAGAATCGAAGAAAGTAGTAACTCTTTCAAAGTTTTGGCTGGAAATCCAATCGGAAAACGTCCATCACGAAGCCTAGGCTCAGATGTGAGGACAATATTAAGATGGATCTTACGAAAATAGTAATACAAAGTAGAAACTGGATCCAGTTGGGAAAGGATAGAAGTCATTGTAGAGGCTTTATGATCACGGCATTGAACTTCCGGGTTCCATAGGACATAGAGTTAGTTAGTTGTTTTACGGTTAAAAAATATTTTGTGAAGTATAATGGAAATTCAAAAGGAGCCTTTGTGAATTTCGAGGAGGTGAATATGTTTAATGTTTGTACTTAAAATCCAGAATATAGTTTGAAATTATAGTAATTACTTAATTCCTTAATGAATGAAGGTTCTGAATTTAAGGTTACTTATTATTAATTAACATACACTAACACACGTTCACACACATATATATATATAAATACAAATATATTGTTTGTATGTATTATAGATAGATAAAACAAAACATAACTGGATACGTATGGACAGAAAAAATATCCTGGCGATACAAGTAGTTGATGGAGAAATGATCCCAATAAATTCCTTCAAATTGGAAGCATTTTATATGCCAATGTAATAAAGAAAAATCACTCGTAGTTATCAGCCTTTGAAAAAGACTAAATTCGTTGGGTTAAGTTCTGACCCCTTAAGCCCCTATTCTATAAGTTCGAAAATGTTGTTATTACCCTTGTTTACGTTCATTTTTAATATTCCCGCGCAAAAAGCAGCTTGCGTGTATCTCTTCACTCCTCTCATTTTCATACCTTCATTCTTACCATCGTGAGTAATCCAATTGGATAGAAAAGCATGATTAACTAAGCAAACTCATCACCATCACGACTTCGACCTTTTCCGATTTTGAAATCGCTCCTGCGTATACTGTAAGTCATTACTCGGCACTTTGTATATCATTTTGTCATTAAAAATCAAAGTAAAAAATATTGTTGTGACTCTTATTGAAATGTGTGAATTACGAGCGGAGGGAGCAAGAAAATTTTTAACAAATTTATTTATTTGCAAACCGACAACAATATTGATTTAATAGGGCGCCAATATTTATACGGGGCGCCGCGTCGTTTGCTCTTTTCCAACATTTTTTCTTCTTGTTGTTCGTTCGGCGCCCCCTTGCTATCAGCGCCGGGGCGAACGCCCCGTTCGCCCGGCGCTACCCCCTAGCTACAGTTCTGAGCCCATCGGTTAGGAAATCGGTAAGAATAACGCCCTTGCAATCTCAGAAATCGCTGAACAAGGTCTACCATCTTTAGGTTCGTTCCCAAAACTCAAGCGTTCACATTTCAGCTATTTCTTCTATAGTTTAACAGTGCTTAAGGATTGGTACATCACCATAAACAATCTCCATTTCTTCATGGCAGATCTCTTTGGCATTGCCTTCATATGTATGAACTTAATGACTGTTCGATATTCCATTTTTGACAGTTCCGATATTTTCAATATTTCCAGACATCATATCTTCAACAGGTTGGAACCTAGAATCATAAAAGTTCATAGTTAAGTCTCATAAGACATAGCGCCATTTCGTATAAAACTTTTATCTAACTATCCCGACGGGAGCTCATGTGATTCGGATTGCACGTTAATCAGTAGGTCCCATCTCATATAGCCTCGCTGCTGAAAGGGATGTTAAACTCAAAATCAACACAACTTTCATCTAACTAGCTACAATATTTCTGTTATTGAGGATATAAACATGTTGATTAACTCTCGTATATGTTCTTTAATTCTGGAATCTTAATTGGCAAATGTATTAGAATTATTGTGTTAAATAAGAACAAATGGATAGATTTCAGTGTTTTTCGCACATTGAGTGGCTGAAGAAGAGGGCAGGAGCGAGCCTTAGAAATATTTTCACAACGGTAAATACTCTGGCGTCATGAAGTCAATAACATCTTCCAGTTAAGAATAATGTTCCAAACGTTACATTACCTGTAGAATGTACCGGCATATACAGGTGTCCCATAAGTTTGGAAACAGATTAAATGACTGTCTACACAATGTCCCCGATGTTGGCTCTTCTGCTGAATTCAGAAGTCGCCTCTCGCAGACTTCATTCACCCTAGTGCAAATTGATCTGGATGCATTCCTCTTTGCTCAAACTTATAGTTTTCTGCGACAAAACACGTAATTTTCCTGTTTCCAGACTTATTGAAAACTCCTATAGTTAGAACTAATGGTTAGAAGGGAATCCCAAAGTGGTAGTACGAATGTCAAAATAGAGGATCTTACATGGTAGATATAAAAACAAACAGGCTTAAGATATTAAATGCAGAAATGTTTTCTCTGTTCCACTCCCTTAACAATCCGACTGTGACCTAGCCATACATTCTTCTGTCGCATTCAACACGGCTAACAGTGAGACACGACCAGACGTTTTCTCTAGCATTCTTTTCCGATTCTTCACTTCTCCCTCTATAGCTCGCGCCAAATGAGCTTCCTAATGGACAAATACCGTGTGCACCACTTTCTTTATTCCTCTATTCTCATCCACTTCATCATCACATCTCCGTTAGCCTCACAACATAATCGTGGGACGTTTAACTAAAAAGAAAAACTACTGTCTATATTCTGGTAATAATTAATTCAATCACGAAAGGAAAGTATCTACATGCATTTTCTTAGTGTGTTTTGTATATTCTATTATATAAGTTCCTTTTATTTTTAGCTTTAGGGTTGTCAGACCTAGACCTCTAGACGGTTTCACAATTTTTGTCCATTTTGTTTATTTTTCTTTTATATAGTCTAATGACTATTGTATAACGATCGAAAATATCAGTATATTTCGTTAATGTTTAATTATGCCTTACTTAAGATAACTATATAGTATCAGTAGTATGTAGGTCACTTGAGTTAACTTTTGGCTCCTTGGTCCCTGGCTCGAGAGCTATTGTCTCTGACCCAGGAGTACCTCTCACAGACTTTATCCACCATAGAGCAAATTGACCTGGATACATTCTTCATTGCTCAAACTCATAGCAGTACATAGGACCTCCCTCTCTATATTTTGGCATGGGTATTTTTCGCCACCCCTCTCAATTTTTGGGAGGGGTACATAGAACCACTTCCTAAATTTTGTAAATTGCCAAACTAAATAGTTGGTAGGGTAGTATAGGATCATAGTATTTGCCTCTGAAATTCAGGGTAGTCTCCTTCTAGGGGTAAAAATATTACCAAAAATTAAAATTTGGGAAGATTTTGACAAAACTTATCCTCTTTGATGAGGCCCTATCACATTACACGGTGCTATGAATGAGTACATGGGCTAATTTTCTTTCATATGTCATGATTACCTTGATGCACCTCTCTTAAAATTTCGGAAGAGGTACATTGGCCCACCTTTCAAATTCGGAAATTGTCAGAAAATAAAATTTGGTAAATGTTCTATAGGACTCGTGTATATACCTCTGTAAATTTAGGTAGTCCACGTTGTCCCCTTCCATGGGTAAAAAATTGCGAAATATAATATTTGGTAGGGTACATCATAACTCACTCATAAATTTAGAACTGTAATGTTGGTTATGGCCTGTTGTCCTGTATGATTGCAAAATATGGTCGCATAGATTGGAAGTATTTGAGAACAAGATCCTGAGAAGAATATTCGGACCCAAGAAGAACGGGAATGGGGAATGGCGGAAACATTATAACGAGGAACTGCATAATATATACGTTTTACCAAACATTGTTAGGGTCATCAAATCTAAAAAGCTCAAGTGGGCAGATCGTGTACCCAGGATGGAAGAAAGTAGGAGTGCTTTCAAAGTTTTAACTGGAAGACCATTAGGAAGACCTAGGTGCAGATGGGAGGACAATATTAACATGAATCTTGCAGAAATAGGAATACAAAGTAGAAACTGTATCCAGTTGGCTAAGGGTAGAAGTCAATCGAGAGCTTTTTGTGAACGCGGCATTGAACCTCCAGGTTCCATAGGCTATAGAGTTAGTTATTATTGCTATGGTAGATTGAGTGTTAAGTCACTGGAAGATAAGACTAGGAGTACATTTGAACGGTACCGAAAATTGCTAACAATAATATTTTGGAACGGATACCCTATGATTTACCCATTAATGCGAGAATTATAATAGAAGGTGTGCGTTATGACTCATTCATTAGTTTGAGAATTTACTATAGCTTATGATACATTGAATACTAGATATCCTATCTTGAATGAAAAATAGGGTTATGATGTAAATTTGAGTCATCCCTAATATTACCAAAAATAATATTTTGAAAGTGTTATGTTAGGATATATCTTAACTGTAGTATAGCTTATGGTACATTGAATGTTGTGTAGATACAGATAGGTCCCTAGTGAGTGTATTTGAAAGATAGGTATTTCCCTGGTTCCTCCTAAAATTTTGGAACCAAATTAGGAATAAATGATTTTGGAGGTTTAATTGGTCGAAAAATAATAATTTTTCATAGCTGAATATACTTATAAGACAGGTATCATCTGTCCACGTACAAAGATAGAACCCTTCAAAATTTTAGGAACCGAATTTGATGACGACTTTAAAGTCGTCTTAGGTCTTAGCCTCTTGGAGGGCCATTTAAAGTATACCTTCCCAAACTTTGGCATATGTTATCAGTACGTTTTTCATAGTACGAATAAAATTGGGTGATGTAAATATATTTAAAAGTTAAGTGTTCACAATATGTCCTCGCTTCATACCTCTCCCGAAAAGAATAGGAACCAAATTGCTAGAACTCGTAAGTATAAGTCATTAATACGCACACAGTATGTTTCATCATTCTGTGACAAAAATTATTTTTATGGTGCCTTCTGTGACGTAAATGTATGAGTTTATGAGCGTATTTAAAAATTAGGTGGTACCTGATCCAAGGTGTTTCTCCCAAATTTTAAGAACCAAATTTGATAGATATGTTTCTGAGGTACTTCTCGTGTGGAAAATCGTCTTAGATAACCGTTTTATAACTTAACCTCTGCGAGGTACATCAAGTTCATCACAGCTAGGACTCTTCACTCGCGAATCAGGATTAAAGTATCGTTCTCCTCAAAATTAGAAACCAAATTTGGTGGGTACGAATTTCAGAGGTAGTTTTATAGTTTTAAATGAAGTATCATGGGGTGATCTTGTGTATTTGAAACTTAAGCAAATTTGGATGGGTTCCACCTTCAAATATTTGACAGAAGTACATTGATTCATACTAGAACATTTACTTTAGTACGATAAACTTAATCTAAACTACTCGCTAAGCAAAGCAATACGTTTATCGTAAAAATTATTAACGTGCAACAGTTTCGCCAACTATTCACGCTGGCTTCATCAGGCTTTGGTTTCATAGTGTCTGATGAAGTCAAAGTGGATAGTTGGCTTCACCAGGCTTTGGTTTCATAGTGTCTGATGAAGTCAAAGTGGATAGTTAGCGAAACTGTTGTACGTTAATAATTATTAACGTTCAACAGTTTCGCCAACTATTCACGTTGGCTTCATCAGGCTTTGGTTTCAAAATGTCTGATGAAGTCAAGGAAAACACTGAAGATAAAGCCAGACTTTTAGCTTTCATGTCCCCAGAAAACGGAGCATGGCTTCAAGCTCTACCATCATCATCTCTGGGCCTACACCTATCCAATGAGAGCTTCCGAGTATCAGTTGCACTACGGTTGGGAACAGATATATGTGAACCACACCACTGCCCCATTTGTAACACCTTTGTAGATAAAAAAAGGATTACACGGTTTGTCGTGCAAAAGCAGCGCAGGCAGACACCCACGTCATTCAAGTGTAAATGATATAATATTGAGAGCATTAATATCAGCAGGAGTCCCAGCAGTGAGGGAACCGATTGGATGCAGCCGATCTGACGGAAAAAGACCCGATGATATGACATTAGTACCTTGGAAGAAAGGAAAGTCATTGATTTGGGTCTTCACATGTTCAGACACCTATGCCCCCTCCAACCTACAATATGCCTCAGTATAAGCTGGACTCGTAGCTGCTCGAAGAGCGAAAGAAAAACGGAATAAATATAGCAACCTACTCGATAACTATTGCTTTGTCGCAATAGCAATTGAGTCTAGCGGTTCTTGGAAAGAAGGAGGCCTCAAACTTATAAAAGAAATCGGCCACCGTCTATCAATTAAATCAGGAGATAATCGAGGAAAAAGGTTTCCTGATTCAACGCATAAGCATAGCCATTCAACGTGGGAACGTGTCGGCTATAATGGGAACGTTACCCACTAGTACAGAGCTAGAAGAAGTCTTTCTTCTGTAATTGCGGAGAAGGGAGGTTAGGAGTAAAAACAGACGTCATTGGTGCATCAATTTATGTAGCAACCGAGCAAGGAGTATGGAGAGACAGCTCACAGTCCATAAGTTTATATGAAAAATTACGGCATGAATGCTGTACCGTACGTCAAGACAGTGACATAACATGACAGGTTGGAGCCTTTGAAAGCAGAAGATTTAGTACTACCTGCCGAACATTATGGGAACAAAGTACCGAAAAATAGATATTTACTGTTTCATTTTAAATTTTCATTATAACAGTTTTTTAATAATCATTGTTATTTGTAATATGTTACAATATCATATAATTACATAATAATATTAATAACAATTAGAATTATTTAGAACGATGTATAAATTCAAATGAAGTGATTTAAATATACACTATTTAACATTTCAGAAAGGATAACTTATAATAATGAAATAACGAATGCGAAAATGAAATACTGTATATCATGTCAGAAAATTGTTCTGATGTCACATTCACACACACACACACACACACACACACACACATATATATATATATATATATATATATATATATATATCTTGCCTTCTATAATCAATTTTATATGTACTATTCAAATACGTTTGAAGAGATATTGTATTAGTGTTTATAACAGGAAATGTTTTGACATCAGATTCGCGTATTTTTTGTCTTTAAAAATAAAACTTATGATAGATAAGATTATGACTTGAATCATGGTATATAAATCTGATACGTATTGTAATTTAATACATATAACAGTATCATTTGCTTATCAAAATTTAGGAGTTGAAACCTGATAGGTAAGTACTGAAACCGATGTTGTTGAAACCAAACTTTGTAGAACAAAGTAGAACCAAACTTTGTAGATGTAGAGAATCAGATTTACACTTTGAACATTAAAGTTTATAATAACGACTCATAGTCTAAGATCATTGATGGAAAGGTATCTTTGGTGAAATCTGATTGGTTGATTCCTGCCTCTGATTAATTCCAAATTTTAAATTTGAAACCTGATAGGTAATTATTTAAACCGGTTGATATACAGCAATTTAACTTAGAATCTTAAGTCTTTTAGTCACAACCTATGGCCTATTGGTGGAAAGTTATCTTTTAGGACCAGAAGAATATATCTTTCAAATACGTTCACTAGAAGAGACCTATCTGTATATCTTCTCAATGTACCATAAACTACACTACAGTTAAGATGAATCTTAAGGTAACCTTTCCAAAATATTTATTATTATTATTATTATTATTATTATTATTATTATTATTATTATTATTATTATTATTATTATTATTATTATTATTATTATTATCATCATCATTTGGCAATTTTAGGGCCACTCAAATTTACATCACAACCCTATCTCCTACGGAACTAATATTCAATGTAGCATGAATTATAATATAATTCACAAATTAATGAATGAGTCATAATGTACACCATCTACTACAATTCCCGAATTAAGGTGTGAATCATAACGTACCCTTCGAAATATTATTTTCGTCATTTCTTGGTACCATCTAAATGTATCTCTAGTCCTATCTTCTAGAGACCTAACATTCAACTACCATAAGCTACAACACAGTTCTTCCCCGTTTAAAAAAAAAACGTAAAATTTCTGGAATTTACAGTTCCATTTCCTTCCCACCCAACTTCCTGAACTCCTATTAGCTCCATCCTGTATTTCTATAACTTATTCGTGACTGATTTTAACGCGTCTGCTCTATAAAGACTTCTAATATTCCATGTTCCAAATCTCATATCCATTTTCTTTTGCTGAGGTTGTGCCAAGTTGTCAGTCCTTGTCCAAGGTTTCTGTGAATGTTTCTGAACAAGTGTCTTTTTTTTTACAGATGAGGTTGTAGGCCTTACCCAAACTCCCAAGCTGGAGGACCACTCCTTGTCGTTTGTCCGCAACTGCTTACTCAGTATATTCGCAGCTAACCTCTATATCTAGAGGTCTTCTCCTCGATCCGCAACCTGAGGACGCGCCATGCCGTGGCGACAGGAACCCACATTACATGAGTTTTTCGTCTACAAATCACCAATTAGAACAGGATTTTTCGTTCACAAATTAATAATATCAGCAATTAAGCATGTTGAATTTGTTAATGATAGACTTTCTTTTATTACTCTTAAAGGTCGGTGGTGTGATATTATTGTTTTAAATGTACTTACCCCAACAGAAGATAAGGATGACGATATAAAAACCAGTTTTTACGAAGAAGTGGAACAGATATTTGATCAACTCCCGCGATACCATATGAAAATTCTATTAGGGGATTTCAATGCGAAGGTAGGATGAGAGGATATTTTCAAACCGATTATATTGAACGAAAATCTGCATAAGGAAAATGATGACAACGGTGTTAGACTCGTGAACTTTGCAACATCCAAACACCTTATCGTGAAGAGTACAAAATTTCCACATCGCAACGTTCATAAATATACTTGGACCTCACCAGACGGAAAAACATAATCAAATCGATCACATTTTAGTAGATAGAAGAAGACAATTTAGGATAATTGATGCTCGGTCGTTTAGAGGAGCTGATTGCAATACTGATCACTACCTGGTAGCAGGGATAATAAGAGAGATTATCATTGAATAAAGGAAATATTCAATGTCTGAAAACGGAGAGATTTAATTTAAAGAAATTACAAGAGAGCCAGGTAAGAGAGGAATACCAAATTGAAGTTTCGAATAGATTCTCGGTTTTAGACGATTCGTAGTGCGCTAGTGTTGAGGATACTTGGATCGAAATTAGAGATAGCATTAAAATTTCAGCAAAAGAAAAATTGGGACACGCGAAAATACGTAGGAACAAACCATGGTTCGATCAGGAATGCGTTCAACTAGCGGAGAAGAGAAAACAGGGAAAATTACTTTGGCTACGAAATTCGAATGAAATAACTACACAATATTTCATAAACATCAGGTGGGAAACTTCCAAAGCTTTTAGAACAAAGAAAGCGATTTTTTGAAAGCTAAAATTAAGGACTTCAAGATAATAGTAAAAGTAAAAACATTCGGACATTTATAAGGGGATCAACGAATTTAAGAAAGGCTATCAACCTCGTGCCTATAAATTAAAGAAAGTTAATGGAACAGTTCTCACTGACACAGATAGCATCTTAAATAGATGGAAAGATTTCTTTGACGAATTGTTTACACGCAGCCAAAAACTAATGTGCGTGGAGAAAAGTAAATACACGCCGCACAACCGTATATCACAGAACCTAACCGAATAGAAGTAGAAATCGCTATATATATATATATATATATATATATATATATATATATAAAATTAAAGAAACACAAAGCTCCGAGTGTAGACGAAATTCCGGCTGAGTTAATTTTAGCTAGAGGCTAAAAATTGTGGAACAAGATACACAAACTCATTCTCCTTATCTGGAACAAGGAAGAATTGCCACAAGAGTGGAAAGAATCAATCATTATTCCAATTCACAAGAAAGACAACAAAACTGACTGTAATAATTATCGAGGCATTTCTCTTCTGCCAACGTCCTATAGAATCCTCTCAAACATTCTATTAGCTAGAATGACTCCATATGCAGATGAAATTATTGGAGATTATCAGTGCGGATTTAGACGAAATCCATCAACTATCGACCAAATATTTACCATTCGACAAATACTCGAAAAGAAGTGGGAATACAATACCCTGGTACATCAACTATTTATTGATTTTTAGAAAGGCTTACGACTCGGTTAGGAGAGAAGCATTGTACAACATTCTTACAGAATTTCGAATACCGAAGAAGTTAATTAGATTAATTAAGATATGTTTAAATGAAGCCCAAAGTAAAGTCCGGGAAGGAAAATTTTTGTCAACGAGCTATCAGGTCGAGAATAGCCTGAAACAAGGAGATGCGTTGTCTCTATTATTATTCAACTTTGTTCTGGAATACGTTATAAGGAAAATCAAAGATAGTATCCAGGGCCTAGAGTTGAACGGTATTCACCAGGTTATGGCGTATGCTGATGATGTAAATTTAACAGGGGATAATAGGAGAACAATAGAAAGAAATGCAGAGGTCTTATTAAACGCTTGCAGGGACATGGGCTTAGAAGTAAATGCAGAGGAAACTAAATACATGGAAGTGCGTCGGGATCGTAATACAGTAAATTATGGAGATATTTATCGAATAATACTTTTGATAAAGTGGATACTTTCAAGTATCTAGGATCAATATTAACAGACGAAAACCACATTCACGAAGAAATTAAGTATCGATTAAAAGCAGGGAATTCGTATTATTATTCAGTTCAAAATCTCTTGTCGTTGCGAATTCTGTCAAGAAATTTGAAGCTTAAAATATATAAAACGATAATTATGCCTGTTGTTTTGTATGGTTGCGAAACATGGTTGCTTACTCGGAAGACTATAGAATTAAAGTTTCAGAACAAGATCCTGAGACGAATATTCGGACCCAAGAGAAACGGGAATGGGGAATGGCGGAAACGTCATAACGAGGAACTACATGATTTATACGGTTTACCCAACATTGTTAGGGTCATCAAGTCTAGGAGGCTCAGGTGGGCAGGTCATGTAACCAGGATGGAAGAAAGTATGAACGCTTTCAAAGTCTCAATTTGAACACTAATCGGAAAACGATCATTAGGAAGACCTAGGCGCAGATGGGAGGACAATATTAAGATGGATCTCGGAGAAATAGGAATACAAAGTAGAAACTGGATCCAATTGGCTAAGGATAGAAGTCAGTGAAGAGCTTTTGTGAACGCGACATTGAACCTTCGGTTTCCATAGGCCATAGAGTTAGTTTAGTTAGTTAGTTACAATACTGTTCAAAATTAATGAGTGAATCATAACTTACCTCTTTCAAACATTGTTTCTGGTAATCTTTTACCCGTGGAAGAGGACAAGATGAACCACTCAAATTTTCATAAGTATATCTTAGTCCCCTACAACATGTACTAAATTTTATTTTTTGACAATTTCCAAATTAAAGGGATGCGCTAATCTACCCCCTTCCGATAGTTGTCGTTTTAATTAAACGAACAGTTGTATATGCGCTACTCAATCGTACAGTAATATGGACAAAATTGGATGCAAATTTGTGATATGTGATTTTACTGTTTTGACTCGCGTGAACCAGTTGAATAGTACAACAAAGATGAAAATACTATAAAATGCGGAAGTGATACTGCTAATTAAGAATGGAAACACGCATTCACGTGGTTACTTTGAGAGAAGGTTCATTCTTTGCAAAAAAAAAATCACTCTTTGATCAGGTGGAACAGTGTTATCGGGTTCTTGAAAGATAGTCACAAAGTGGTATAAATATTACACGGAAATGCATGAAACGTACCGATCATCCAAAAATAACAACTCCTCTTAAAAAGAAGTTCATTGAAAAAACAAGCAAACAGAATAGACGTTAACCACTCCAGAAGAACCAATAGAACCAGTGGCGGCGTAAGGCAAACTGGGGCCCGGGGCCAGTGAAGTAGATCGGAACCCCTTTTCAAAAAATCATGATTTATACATTTCTATTTTTGACATTCATTTGCTTAATCATTCTTTCTGTTTACTCTTCCCCCTTTCCCGTTGGTGTATGCGTTTAAACCAACTTGATCTGGGATATAGTAAATAAATGGGGGCGACATTCAACATTCCTGTTTATTTTTTTAGTGCTTAGAACCACCTTCAGGCTGGTATTTAAAAATAAAACTGGACCAGACTATCATTGCATACTTTTTCCTTTTTTATTCATTTTTAAACAAAGGACGATACAAAAAAAAAAAAATTATAGATACCAATGTAACGGAAAGTACAACCCACAACAGAAATAACATAATCTTAAGAACAAAGAAAACGTAACAACAAAGAATCCTGAATTTATTCTGCACCTATACTATCTTAGTTTCAACGCGTACTGTAATTAGATGGAATAGTGGAAGTAATGCTCCTAATAATAGCCCTGCATTTAGAGACAAATTTACGTACAAAACGTAACAATGAGCTGATATTTAAAAAAAAATGCAAATAAAAATATAGCCAATGTGATTCCTAAATGTAAACTCTTTGTTTTTTTCTAGAATTTTCTTTTCGGTTCTTGCCTTTTAGTGTTTCTCCTGTGCAATTTCTCATATGGTTAAGTTTATTCATGGTTTCTCACCTGTCTGAGTTTACGCTACATGTGTTTTATTTGATTAGATTTTTCTCCTACAATTAGCCCCATTCACTTTAACATTCGGTTTCTCTCCAGTGATCATACAGGATGCTTAAACATTTTTTTAACCAAACTATTAGTAAATAATGCCAAGAATAGATTTCTTTCCTGCGTGTCTCTTTTTTACTATTGTTTATAGATTTCACACTTGTTTTATATTATTTTGTATTTAATAATTCAGTCATATTTATATTGTGTCACTTATGACTATTTCCATTACGTTTTATATTATTTTGTATTTAATAATTCAGTCATATTTATATTCTGTCACTTATGACTATTTCCATTACCACTTACTAACATACTTAATACTTGAATATATTATAATAAAAAATATAGATTATAGGCCTATATATTTTTATATATCATAGATTAAATATGTGAGCACAGAATTCTACTTCGGGTTGTACCATCCTACTTTTCATTACCACCTATCACCACTCAATGGACAGATCTTGCCAGCTTTTTGTTAATTTCATTTTGCTGAAAAACCCTTCAAATGATGCGGCAGATACGGGTAGTGTTATCAAAATCTAAAGAGCGGTTGCCAAACTTTAGTAAACTTCAAACCCCATTGAAGATATATGTTTCAGTATGCCTTGTAGGGAAGAGTTAAGTTGTTCTTTAGCTTTCTGAGCACACCTTACCGAAGGATTATATCCTTACAATCTTGAAATAATGCAACGTCATCCAGGCCAAATCAGAGCAACATGCTTTTAGTCTTTCCTCGCTCTCATCATCTTGCTGCTGCACAGAGTTGGCGATAGAACACAGGAATCCAAATCTGTCGTTCAGGTCATCCATCGGACAAGGAACGGACAAGGACGTGTCATCCAAACATTCGAGTCAAACCTAGTCCATTCGATGAATATAATAAAGATATATTCATGCACCAAATATTAGGTGCCATGGACAACAGAGTAAGTCCCTGGGAGCCATTAACCTGCTAGTATAAAGACCCGCAGTTAAATAGCTATTGTATCAACACTGTTCATTGAAAAGTCATGGTTTATAGTTCATTCTCTTCAGCATAAAACAAGCTTTCCAAAGATGCTATGTACTGGCGCCCATAACGGACCTGAACAGGGAAAAGTGGGATAATATCATGAAAATTCCCTCCAAAAATCCCTCCAATGAACTTTGGCCTCCCTCTGGAGTGGTCCTGGGTAAAAGCACATAATCCAAATGTATCTCAAAAATACTATAGGGGTTAAGAAATGGGTGTACTATGTTTGTTTTTGACAGACGGAATAGGTATGAGTGGAAAGGTTGTATACCAATACGCTCTGTACACATGAAACCGAACCTATGACCCGAACTATAAAGAGAACATATTAGATAAAATATAAACGCACTACTATTTATTCTGATATCCTTTATATTTTTTATAAATGACGCCTTTATTTTTTTATATTATGTTCTCTTTATAGGTCAGGTCATAGGTTCGGTTTTCTATACATAGAGCGTATTGGTATACAACCTTTCCTCTCATACCTATTCCGTCTATCAAAACGAAACTTGGTTCACTCATTTCTTATCCCCAATAGTATTTTTCGAGATACATTTGGGTTGTGTGCTTTTACCCGGAGTTACTCCAGAAGGGGCCAAAGTTGATGAGAGGGAATTTTGGAGGGAATTTTCCCGACATTATTCCAATTTTTCCTGTTCAGGCACATTAGGGCACCAATACCTCTGGAAAGCTTGTTTCATGCTGAAGAGAACGAACAATAAACCATGACTTTCAAATGAACAGTGTTGATGCAAAAGCTATTTCACTGCGAGTCTATGATTTTGTTTATACTAACAGGGTAATGGGCCTCATGCCTGTTGTTCTGTATGGCTGCGAAACATGGTCACTTACTCTGAGGGAAGAACATAGACTGAAAGTATTTGAGAACAAGATCCTGAGACGAATATTCGGTCCTAAGAGGAACGGGAATGGGGAATGGCGGAAACTTCATAACGAGGAACTACATAATTTATATGGTTTAGTCAACATTGTTAGGGTTCTCAAGTCTAGGAGGCTTAGGTGGGCGGGTCATGTAGCTAGAATGGAAGAAAGTAGAAACGCTTTCAAAGTCTTGACTGGAAGACCAATCGGAAAACGACCATTAGGAAGACCTAGGCGCAAATGGGAGGATAATATTAAGATGGATCTCGCAGAGATTGGAATACACAGTAGAAACTGGATGCAGTTAGCTAAGGATAGAAGTCAGTGGAGAGCTTTTGTAACCGCGGCATTGAACCTCCGGGTTCCATAGGCCATAGAGTTAGTTAGTTAGAGTTAGTGGTAATGGGCCTCAAGGACTTACCCTGTTGTCCATGGCACCTAATTTTTTGTGCATATATCTTTGTGAACATATCTTTGTTATGTTTATCGAATGGACTAGGTTTGATTCGGATGTCCGAATGACACGTTCATGTCTGTTCCTTGTGAGTAAAATGGTCATACATTTGTTGTCTTATCTCATCTAGAATTTCATTGATAGTGTGCTTCATTTTGGCCTGTGTAGTCAGGGGTTCATTCTTTGCTTCTCCAGGCATGCATCTCCTTCTTCTACTGTGTGTACCCAGTTATGTTCCATGATCTGCAACATCCTTCAGCTGCATATATGATTTCCTTGACCAGCTCATGTCTCCAGGTATCAATATGTCAACCAGGTTCTGTAGCTGAATAAGAGTATTGATTTAAACTCATATCCTGAGATTGAAGTAATTTTTTGATCCGATCTATATATGAGAGAAGTTCAAACTTGAAAATACAGTAAAGCGATGAATTTAAACAACTGGATGCTTGCAAGAAGAAGACCAGCATCTCCTCGAGTATCAAGCGTTTCAGTCGTGCTGTCACGCAGTTCTTCCAACACATCAATTACTTCATCCAATTGAATAGAAAGTGCCTTCACAGCTTCTGCTTTCGAACTCCATCTGATGTCATTTTCACGTTTCAGACCAATCTTTGCGTGCTTTTGCAGCATATTCCATCGGTGAGTACACCTAGAGAAGAATACAAACAAACGTTTCATTGCTCCAAAGAAAGTGACCGCCAGAATGTTAACGTGCGCAGAATGTTAATGTACGCCATAAGGTTCAATGAATTTACAAGGAACGAAAACAGCCAATTATATTCCGTATCAAAATTTTAACTGCAGAATATTGCCCGGCCATTGTAGTCTGATTGGCCTCTGCAATCTTAATATCAAGCCTATCACATTGAAGTTTCTTCAGTAGGTATTTCAGCAGGAATACTCTCAGCACATCAACACATCACCACACGCTGTCTTTTCTTCGACAGAGATGAAATCAATAAATGTTTCCCGAACTTGAATAGAATCATTGTATGTCAGCAAATCGAATGATTTGTGACAACTATTTCACTTGAGAACAATCAGGAGTTGAATCAAATATAATGCTGAAGTATTTTGAATATTTAAGTATTTGAAGACTTGTTTTATTGAATAACGTCAAAAAAAAAAAAAAAAAAAAAAAAGCAAAATTGGGTAAACCAGCTAAGCCAAAGGGTTTTGCTCGCTGAAAATTCGACTTGTAAAGGACAAAAGTGAAAAGACAGAAGGAAAACAAGTGAATCAGAGACTATAGCGTCTGCACCAAAGAGCTTTTAGTTAGCAACAGAATACTAAAGCATTATGTACGTTGATCCCTTCTTCGTACCCTTCTCTTGAACTGGTAAATAAATAAATAAACAATATTTTAGGAAACAGGCTAGCAGACGGGGCCCCATTACTTGCATCATAAGACCTTAGAATGTAAACAACACAATATATTGCGACTTTTCTTTTATTATACTTTAATCTATACTCAGTTTTTTCTGTTAAATTTCTCTGAGGTTATTGTAGAGAGTGAAACTTTTATTTTATTCATATTTTAATCCACATACATATTTCCTTTAAATTTCTTTGGGAGCCCCAAGAGCATGAAACGTTTACTTTAACTATTTTTCAACTGTATTCGGAGCTCTTTCCTTTAAATTTCTATGGGAGCCCCCAAGATATGAAATTTCTATTTTATTTATTTTTAATCTACATCCAATTTTCCTCTAAATTTCTTTGCATGTCCCCAAGAGAGTGAGGCCCGAAGCTATAGCTTGTTTAGCTTATACGGAAATCCGACACTGATTAGTTTTATTAGATATACTTGTTGTTTCATACGATATTTGGTGTAATATTTGCGTTTAGTCTTAGGGAGAGTATGGATTATAAACCTTGATAGCCCTTGTACAGCTCATTCTAACAAGGTCCTTTTGTATTATTTTTTTACCTACCGTTCGGGGGCCCCCACAAAGTGGGGCCCGGGGCGGTGGCACCGCTCGCCCCGCCCTTACGCCGCCACTGAATAGAACTATTGTAAAAAAAAAAAAACTATGAACTAAGAATTAAAAAGAATAATGACATACACTAAAGGTACTGTTCGGGAATTTTTTCTAGTTGGTGGGGTAATGTAATGAAACCATGAACTAAGAATTAAAAATTCATCATTTTTATTCATAAAAATGGAAATTTGGTAGGTGAAAATGGAACGAAGTTTTACAAAATATCTTAACAGTTGGGTACGTGCATAACAATTTTTTTAAAATCATAAGGACAGTACTTGTAATCAAGAAATCGTTGGAAGTAGAAGCAAAATAGTCAAGAATCACTTGTAGTCAAATAACAATGTTTTTCAATAGTTATTAACATTTGGATAAAATCACGAAAAAGGCGAAAGCAAACCTCAAGGTAAATTAAAGTTCAAAAATACTTATTTTTACATCATTAGATAACAGCAATATTTTGTCAGAAAATGTAATTAGGACTTTGTACCGTAAGTAAAAAAATTCAAGAAAGTAAAGATCTAAATAAATTGTATTATATCGTAAATTGTGTTATATAAATTACAAAAGGAATAGCGAATTTGTACCTCAATTAAAGAGTGAAATTATAAGAATGGTTGCAATCATAAATGACAATAATTTATTAATGAAACAATTGACTTACAATGGTAGTATAGTGTATAGTTTTGTGACAATATAATTATTCATCTGTGAACATTCAAAAGTATTCAGTTCATAACCAGACGTAGTATGTTAGCTTAGCTGTATAATAAATAATTTTTAGATTCACTCAATGCTAAGCCAGTAACAGAAATAAGCTGAGTACTTAAACATTCATATTTTTGCCTGTCACTTTCAGAGACCTCCTAATATCATGTTACATGCAAAATAGACAGTTAAAGTTCTCTGTAGTCATACTTTACCTTAGTGTATATTTCGCTTGGTTTTGACCAAACAATGTCTCTCTTGCGATATTTGTAATTTCGTAAGGATCTTTCCATTTCGATGCTGGATGCAAGATCCAGAATGCAGAATGCGGAATCTTTTTTTAGTTACAAACTTGGTTATTTTATATGGACTATTGTCCTTGTTTGCCTTAATTATTTTTCGTTTTTGCTTTGCCAAAAGCCAATATAAAAATTTAGAAAGTCTTAGGAAAGTCTTAATTACATTTTCTAACAAAATATTGTTGTTATCTAATGATGTAAAAATAAGTATTTTTGAACTTTAATTTACCTTGAGGTTTGCTTTCGTCTTTTTCGTGACTTTATCCAAATGTTAATTACTATTGAAAAACATTGTTATTTGACTATAAGTGATTCTTGACTATTTTGCTTCTGCTTCCAATGATTTCTTGATTAAAAATACTCCTTGTGATTTTTAAAAATAATGTTATGCTCGTATCCAACAGTTACGATATTACAAAAAGTTCGTTCCATTTTCACCTACCAAATTTCCATTTTTATGAATAAAAATGATGATTTTTAAATTCTTAGTTCATGGTTTCATCACATTACCCCACTAACTGGAAAAAATTCCCGAACAGTACCTTTAGTGTATGTCATTATTTTTTAAATTCTTAGTTCGTATAAACACTGAATAAACTGACAAACACTAAACACTGTATGGTCCTCTTCTTGATGTGTACTCGGGACCGTAGTGAAGGATGATGAACAGCTACGCATTTGGTGTGGCATCTGGGCGTCACCTTTTGCTGAGAGCTGCGAATTGACGATGTCCTGGCCAAACCAAGGACCCGTGATGACGGATGAAAAATACCTTGGCGTCTCGGTGTCCGTCCGGTGGACTAGAGGCGAGCTAAAGCTGCGGTGATTGGTTTTCCAAGTTCTGAATTGAACCCTGGACCTTCATGATGATGGGACAGCTGTAGCACTGGAACATTTCAGGGCTGTCAGACATTGGAGCAACCTGAGCTGCTGAATGATGAAAGTGACGATGTATTCGTGGTGAAACAGGAACGGGAGAAGATGATGGCTGTTGTGGTGGTGATTCTGGAACAACTGACGTTGAAGCTCGGCATAGCTGCAAGGACTAGTTGACCGTTAGGTGTTCTGGCTGTGGAGAATGATGGCTGGCTCTGCATGTGAGAGGCGCTGGAGAAACAGAAGCGGGTAGGCTAATGCTGGTACAGGAACGTCTGGAAGATGGCCCTTGTAGAGGCTGGACGTAGCATCTGGAACTGGACCATCTCGAAGAAGGATGTGCCCATGCTGGTGGACTACATTTTGCTGGAGAAGGAACTGGCCTCCTGAAGTGACATCTAATTTGCAGTTGCATAATGACAAAAGAAGTTGCATTAGTTTTTTTATATTTATTATTATTATTATTTAGCTTTTCGTGTTTTGTCGTATTGCAATGTAAGGTAAAGTCAAACAATATCGAAAATTTTGGTGGAAATATGTGTATAATATTTATATTAGTATTATTATTTAAAAATATTTTTCTGCAAAGATTATATAATAGGAAAAAGGAAAGTTTCATAGCAACTGGTTACTTGTGGTTAATGACCCAGAAACTAAAGAATGACATTCCACCCGTTATTAGATGGAATGTTATGATAATTGTAGCGGAAGAAAGTTTGTTTTTCTGAAAAGTGAAAAGTGTCCTGTGATGTTCTGTCCTCGTGAGAGTGTGATTGCCTGTGTATAAATGCTACTGTTAATGATTTAAGTTGTGCTGATGTAGTGATTTCTCGTGTTGTTGTTTGGTGACTATAATGTTATGATTGTGATGTCTCAGGTACGGTAAGTCCTAGAATAATGAAATTTGGATATCTACTGGCTATAGCATCTGAGCATAGGATTTGAATATTAGTCTTCCCCCCACAAAGGAGACTAAGTGAGACGTTGAAATATTCCTGCACACCCCAATTCCAGGAATATTTTACCTTGGTCTATCGGAAAAGCATGATTCACTGACAAAAGAGGAAATTCAAATACAACCTTCCGTGACGCCACTCCCCTAAAACACCACGTTTAGTGAGCATGTTTCAATTCTATTTTGTCAATACTGTTTATGGTTTGCAACGGAACGAAATATTCAAGCAAGATATAACTGTTATGAAAAATGAATAGGATTCACCTGAGAATGATTAGTGATTCTTTTTCTTGTTTTTTTTTTTTATATACGGAAAACAAATGTTAAGAGTACTAAGATTAATTATGTTAGTACAATATGAACGAAAACGAGAGACACAGGCGTTAGTTTGAGATAAATAAGCAAGTCTATAATTACGTTAGTATTATACGAGCGAAAAAGAGAGACGCAGGCGGTAATTTGAGATAAATAATTAAGTCTACTGTGTGCAGTAAAATACAGCGATTGTGTATAAGAAAACATGTATACTAGCAAACAAACACTATGCTAAACTGATACCAAAATGATTACAGCAAATTTAAAGTAATTCGATATTGTTTCTATGACACAGAGAAAAAGAACATTGACCAAACAATGTCTCTCTTGCGGTATTTGTAATTTCGTATGGATCTTTCCATTTTGATGCTGGATGCAAGATCCAGAATGCAGAGTGTGGAATCTTTTTTAGTTGCAAACTTGGTCATTTTATATGGACTATTGTCCTTGTTTGTCTTAATTTTCGTATTTACTTTGCCAAAAGCCAATATAAAAATTTAGAAAGTCTTAGGAAAGTCTTAATTACATTTTCTAACAAAATATTGTTGTTATCTAATGATGTAAAAATAAGTATTTTTGAACTTTAATTTACCTTGAGGTTTGCTTTCGCCTTTTTCGTGACTTTATCCAAATGTTAATTACTATTGAAAAACATTGTTATTTGACTACAAGTGATTCTTGACTATTTTGCTTCTGCTTTCAACGATTTCTTGATTACAAATACTGTCCTTGTGATTTTTAAAAATAATGTTATGCACGTATCCAACAGCTAAGATATTACAAAAAAACTTCGTTCCATTTTCACCTACCAAATTTCCATTTTTATGAATAAAAATGATGATTTTTAAATTCTTAGTTCATGGTTTCATTACACTATGAAAAATCCATTTCTAATCGGTATCAAATATGACGATGGCCCAGCGCCTTCAGATCTATGATAGGATTGCGGTAAAGAAACAATTTCTTCAAGCAAGAAATACTACAAAAAAAAAAAAAAAAAAAAAATCTGAGCCAAACAAATAAATACATAAATAAAATAAAGATTGGAACCATGAATAATGGAAGAGGGCACTCTGGACCAACGAATCTAAATTCCAACTTTTCGCCTTTCAATGCTAGAAATTTGTGCGTCGTCGTCTTGAAGAGCTTTCATCCTGACCACGTAATATCTACTGCAAGGCACGGAGAATGTAGCATCATTATTTGGGGATGCTTTACAGACTATCAAGTTGATACTTTAGTTTGAATTAATAGAATAATGATCAATAACGTGTTTCACATCATTTGAGTAAGGCACGAAATTCCACCAGGAACGGGGATTTGGGGCAGCAACTTCGTACTACAACAGGATTACCATCCCAGACATTCTTCCAAGCTATGCAATAATTATCTGCAATGCAAAGGAGACGCTTATATCATCAACAAATGGATTAGTCGCTACAGCCACTGGATTTGTTGTCCATTGAGCTCTTGTAAGATGAATTTGACAAGAGAGTCCATAGATAGATGCCAATGAATACTGAAGGTCTTTGAAAGGATCTTCAGAGCTACTGAAGTCCCATAGCTTCCCAAAATAGGATAAATTACTTTTAAAAATATGATCTTGAAGCTTTGCTGGCGTCTACTATTAATCCAATGTTCTAGGATTGCTGCCAGAGTAGGTGTTGCTGTGCTGAGCTTTCGTTACCATACAGCGGCAACATCTCTCACACAGCTCTGAAGATGTTGCCGCTGTATGGTAACGAAAGCTCAGCACAGCAACACCTACTCTGGCAGCAATCCCGAGAACATTGGATTAATACTTTTAAAAATGCCTGGAATTTATATTCTCTTATTAAGGCTAAGGGTCGGCATTTCATTGAACGCAAACATACTCAAAAAATTTGTATCAATGGAAACAGGACTATTTGTTTTAATTTCTTTATATGAGCAATGATGTTTATTCTACAGAACTACTCCAACAAATTGATTTTTTTATGAATACAAGTAGTTTCTTTTATTTAAAATATCTGAAAAATCAGTAATGTGCTCAGACTTTTGACAATGACTGTATATTAACTTCAGTTATCCGACAACAAAATTAATAAAGAGTGTGTCCAGGTTTAGCCCCTATTTTGTCTCCCCATGAATTTGCCCGAACGTGATTGCAATCGATAGCTTCCGATGCGTAGAACACGACTGTGAAGGAACCAGAGTGATAAGATGCACCGTTCCTGAGATGTCGCGTTCTAAAAGTGTGGGATGCCACAAGATGGCGCCAGCATCGAGGTTAAGATCGACGTGGCACCATAGTTTATGAAACTCAATCAGAAACATCCTCATCATACGAAGAATTTTCAATTCGAAGAGAAACGTTGGACAATCGATGACCGTTCACAAAAAACTCATAGTTGTGGCCGTAAGAGAAGTACCAGATAATGGTGGCCATGTGTGAACAATATCCTTCTGTACGTGCTCCACACTCACAACAACGAGCTTGATCAACGAGTTTAATATGATAAGGAGTTATATCTGTGACCACTATAACGTGATAGCTTCACACTTTATACAAATACCCTCGTGCCGTTAAGAGGCAATCTCGCAGCTGCGCCTCGATACTGGCGCTATCTCGTGGAATCCCACACTTTGGAACGCGATAACGCAGGAACGGTGCATCTGACCACTCTGGTTCCTTCAGAGTCGTGTTATATGCATCGACGCTGTTACTTGCGCTCAAGTGCGAGCAAATTCATGGGGAGATGAAATTGGGGCTAAATGCTAATGCTTTGTTGGCCGCACTCTTTGCCTGAACTTTAAAGCTCTATTGTTTTTTTAATTCTATAAAAATGGAACGCCATGAGTGTATGTGAACCTTGATTAGATTGATTGTTTGATTGTAAGATATTTAATGGGGACGTCAGCAGTAGGGTTATTTGTTTCGTCATGATGAGATCAATGGCCGACACATTTTGTGCGTTGAAAATTCAAAATAAACCTTCAAAAAAAAAAGTCAGGTTCTAATAAAAATAGGTCAAAAATAAGACATTAAAACATAAAGTTCAAACGAAACATTGAAATGCTAAAAGAATAAATAGCAAAATACAAGAGATATAACTAGAAGATAAGTCGGAAAACAACAGATGACGAAAAATTGAATAAATAACTTTCTGACATCTCTTCGTATTATTATTCTGGGCTTTAAAATGATAATGTTAACAATTCTTTTTCTTCGGGTTCTTTTTTTAATTTTTACTTTGATATGTTTGATTGTCTTTGCTCTAAATTTTAGTACGGTATATTTCAGTTTTGGGAAGATGAAAACACTGATAGCGGACATATTTTTAAAAACAGTTGGTTAGGTTCAATTGTTTGCCATTTATCTACCTGTTTGTAGCAAGATGTTTTCTGATTAAATATTTTTAAATCATTAATATTTAAAAGTGAAAATCAAAATTATTCAAATCCACAGTTTTAAGAACGTTAAATATGTGAAAATACAGAAAAGAGTCATAAGTCTTGCAATATTCTGGTACGCAACATACCTGTACAATGAATTGTATGTGAAACATTCAATTTATAACCCCTCGTGTTGGACTGTCTGCAGCCACTTTCCTGTCAGTTTCTCGTTTCCACGCTGATACCACGTCTTATCCTAAGTGGAAAAGAATATGTCACTGATGTTTCCACCTCCTGCTGATTGGTAAAGTATAGCGATTTCAGAAAGTGTGATATGGAGCAAAACAGGTAGTAATCGGAAAGGGCAAGGTCAGGACTATATTCTGAATGTGGCATCACTTTGATGCCATCAAATTACTGAAAGTTTTGTTGCGTTTTTCGAACCGGTTGTGATTTTGCCTTATCCTTTTTCACCAGCTCATACTTTCGATTCACGAATGCAAGATATTTTTGGCATAGTGCAGCATACATCCGCTCCAACTGTTGGGAATAATGGTCGGTATTGATGGTATGACCGTTAAGAAAGAGCTTGAAGTAAATTACTTTCTCGTTTCTGCACCACACACCAAAAATGACTTTATGTTCAAATCTGTCCTGTTTGATTACTGATCGACTGTTTTTGCACATCGAATTTCTGAAAAATACCCACTTTTCGTCACATGTAACAATCCGTTTCAATAAACGCACATATCCCTGATTTTACAGCAGCTATTGGCACACATTAATTCTCAACTCATGTAGTACAATGCGACAGCTCCTGTCGGTTTTTCTCGAATTCATAAAGGTAATGGGGAAGTGGGACATGACTAGTTGATTTGACATTTCTATGGCGTGTCGTTTGACCTCAGAATCTGTTACCTTGTTGCGACCGGATTTTGGTTGATCTTTAATATTTTTTTACAACCCGCAAAAGATTTCTGGAACTAACGAGTTGCTGTGTTATGGTTCACTTCAGCTTCTTCTTTCGCATGACAAATGTTTTGAGTTGTTGCCAGAACGTTATGTCTGAGCTCTGGTATTCTGGATAATATCCAGAAGAGAGCAACCGACGAGTTAAAATGTATTTTAGAAGAAGCCTTACAGCACTGCTACGAAGAATGGAAACAATGCCTCCATCGCTATGTAGCTGCCCAAGAGAAGTGCCTTGAAGGGGATAACCTTGATTTGTAAAAATAATAAGCTTCATCCTTACAAAAACATGTCTCATTACTTTTCTAACACACCTCGTGTATATATATATTTATAAGGATAAACAAATTCTTGCATTTAGTATATTAATATTTTCCTGTGTGCATTGCAATTTTAAGTATAAGTACAAATTATGCATACTCTGTTTGATATCATATTATTGAATTTGCTTTTATCTATGAAGATTGTAATTACTTTTTTTTTTTTTTTTTTTTTTGAACGTGCATGATTTTTTAAATTTATCTTCAGCCTCTGATTAACTACCTTTTTTAAAGCTTAGTGTATAAAAGTGAAATACTGCAAGATCTTTATGCGGTTTCTTTACTATATATATTGTTATCATACTATGCGTTCTTTAAATATACGATATCAAAGTTTATTCTATTTGCTTCTAGTGACTCGAATTTTATTCGTTTCTAGGATTCAAGAAAACTGGATACAGAAAGATTTCAGCGTTTTACCGAGTGAAATTAGAAGCCAGCAGAAATTGGTTCCCGTAAAAGAATATAGTTCTCATCATGTTTGGCATAAAAAACTGAACAGTAAACCATGCAAAGCGGAAGCCACTCAGACAACATCTGACAAAGAGAACAGTCTATCGGATACTAGTATTCCAAGTAGGACAAGTGTTGAAACTCAGACGGTGGATTTTCCTGTCAAGAATATAGTGCATCCAATATTCCGTTGTAAAATTTGTAGAGAAAAATTTAGGAAAGAATCTGAGCTGAGGAGTCATTTGAAACATCATTACAATAATATGAATTTTACATGTTCCTCATGCGGTATAACATTCGGCAAACAAAGTTGTCTTGATCGTCATAACAAAGTGCATAACATACCTAGTACACATGCTACGAAAGAGAAAAGCTACAACGAGAGCCTGCATACAATATTTAGAAATAAAATGAAAGCTTCAACAACAAGCAATATTAAAACAAAGGACAAAAGCTTGAATTTCATAGTAA